>NC_062214.1:9831877-11031877 GCF_902686445.1 Sciurus carolinensis | reverse complement strand
CGAGCAGGAGGAGAGTTCTAGAAAGATGCTGGGCGCGGCCTAGCGTGGCAGAGAAACTGTGGGCGCCAAATCCCACGGTCCGAAAGGGCGAATGAGATACCGATTGGGCACTTGGTGGCACCCCACGCAGCAGTTACCACCAGCGACCCAGAACTCCCTCAGTCATTAATATATATAATGTTATGAGAAAAGAGGGAGCTAAAAACCAGACACGCAGTGGGCGACGCTGGCTGCCGAGGGCACAGTCCACGTCTGCCGTCCCCGGCTCACCTGCGGCGCTGCCTACCTGCACGTGCGGACGGCTGGGCGCTACCGATAGCGCAGGAGGAGCAGCCTGCAGCTCAGCGCCGAGCACGAGCTTGGCGCACGGGAGGGCTGGCCGCCACCCCAGCGCCGACACCAGGGGAAAAGTACTAAGAGGGATCAAAGATCGGGACCCTCGTGCGCTGCTGGAGGGAAGTGTGACATGGTGCAGCTACTTTGGAAAACAATCTAGCGGTTCCTCAAACAGAGTTAAAATCAGAGTTACCCTATGAATCCGCTATTTGGCTCCTGGGGTAGACCCAAGAGAAATGGAAACGTCCATCCACAGGAAAACTTGTGCGCAGCGTTAGGTACCCCAGCCCAGGAGGGGAAGCAATTCAAATGTCCATTGACTGGTGAACAGACAAAATGTGTTGTGTCTGTATAATGGAATATTATTCAGCCAAAAAAAAGAATCAAGTGCTGACACATGGTACTACGGGATACATCTTGGAAACGTTATGCAAGTGAAAGAAGTAGCAAAAGGCCACATTGGGGTTTGAGTTCGTTTAAGACAATGTACAGAATAGGCAGATCTATAGACAGGAGCTGTCTAGGGAGGCTGGGAAATGGGAGTGGGGTTCCTAATGCGTGGGAAGCAAGTGTTCTAAAATCAATTGTGATGGCGGTTGAACAACTCTGTGAATACACTAAAAAACATTGAATTGCATGTTTTATTCAGCTTTTTTAAATTGTATGTTTCAAATGGATATGTTGTATGGTATGGGTAATGTTTCTCAATAAAGTTGATATATATGTGGATGAGAGAGTGTGTGTTAAATCCAGTAAGAAAAAAATCTGCCAAGAGCAGTGGAGTGAACCTGTAATCCCAGGAGCTCTGGAGGCTGAGGCAGGAGGATCCAGAGTTCAAAGCCAGCCTCAGGAAAAGTGAGGTGCTAAACAAATCAGTGAGACCCTGTCTCTAAATAAAACACAAAATGGGGCTGGGGGTGTGGCTCAGTGACTGAGTGTCCCTGAGTTCAATCTCCGGTACCCCCAAAAAACAAAAAATAAAAATAAAAAAATAAATAAAGTCAACTTCCACTCTTATTTTTTATTGAACCAGTTCTCATCACTACCAGCCTCTCATCACACACACACAGAGAGAACTAACCACTATTGTTTGTTTCTTGTCCATTTTTCCAGAGTTTTCATGCATGTAAAAATTAATATAAATCTAGATTCTTCTCCCTTACCCTGGTACACAAGAATAGCATACAATCATACTTTGCCTTTCCTATAATCTACCAATGCATTTAGACTTTGCCAATTCTTTTTTATGGCTACATAGCATTCAATTTTATGGATAAATTGTAATTTGTTTAACTAGTCTTCTGATAGACATTTGGGTTGTTCCTAAATCTGTTTGTTCTTGTGCTGGGGATAGAACTGGTGGCCTGGTTTTCTACCACTGGGCTACAACCCCAGCCTCCACTCCAACCCCAGTCTCCACTCCACCCCCACCCTCCACTCCACCCCAACCTCTACACTTTTTACCTTAACAATGTTACAAAGTACAGACGTTATTTTGCCCAGGAGATTAGCCTGCAGGATAAAAGACCAGAAATGGACGTTCTGAATCAACAGGTGCATCTTTGTACTGGTGACTGACCCCACCCAACTGTGCCACTCTGGCCCTACCATTTGGTCCCCAGCAGTAAACTGTCATGGTGCCTGATTTCACCAGGCTGATTGAGTGGAAGTAGCGTCTCTGTGTAGTTTAATTTGCATTTCGTTTTATGTGCGCACTTGAGCATCTTTCAACGTGTTTAGGAACCATCTGTATTTTTCTGGTCATTTTGTCACTTTCCGGATGGATGCGCACTTCTCTTTCTATTTCTGAAAAGAAGATGCTATCTACTAGGAGACATTAGCCCTTTTGTACACGAGCTGACGATGTTTCTAGTGTGTTGCTTGTCCCTTGACGTGGCTTTGGTGCTTCTCCGTCCTGTACTTTGAGCTTCTTGGCCTGCTAAACTCCCCGTTACCTGCCCCCTGGAACCTCCGTCCTCCCACCCACTGTCTTAGTCCCTGCGGTGCTATAACCAAATGCCTTAAACTGGGTGGCTTATAAACAACAGAAGTGCATTTTTCACACTTCTGGAGACTGAGAAGTTCAAGACCAAGACCCTGGCAGATTCGGTGCCTAGCCAAGCCCTGCGCTCTGGTTAGCTGGTGTCTTCTCGCAGCTCTCAATGGGGGAAGAGGAGGCAGTTCCCTGGGGCCCCTTTTATGAACTCCATCCAGGTGCACTCCATCACTTGGCGAGTTCCTGACCCCTGAAACCTGATTCGATGGCACTGACTATGCAGGATTCTGATACATAAGATGACTTGAAGGGCTGCCGTATCTGAGCCTGATCGACCCTATCATCCCCCATCAGGAGGAGAGATGTCATTCCTACTTCTCAGCCAACAGAAGTAGGAATAAGTTGTCAGCTCTAACTTAAATCACAATAGTAATAAGAAGCTTGAGGAAGTACTTTAAAATCCACTTAGGTTAGGTTCTGTGTGTACACATCATAAGGAGAATATGAAAAACCAAACCAAAGTGTGATGACTTGGAACTCAAGAAAGCAACCTCAAGGTTGCTCTCTAAAGCCCTGCCCACGTTTCTGGTCCCCTACTTTCTCCTCTCTTAGTCTTTATCTCCCAAAGTGCAGGGAGGAACTTCCTCTAAAGCTCCATCCCAGAAGGAATGTAACAATCATGAAATTTCATTAATCAGGCAAGATTGACCAATCTTTTTAGACTAAAGACCTCCATGCCAGGGCACCTGCCTGTCTGGACAGAATTTTCATCTATTCTTCAGAGGACAACAGAGAGATTACCTGAGATACTTTATCTACATAATAAAACAAACTTTGTCCAGGCGTGGTGGCACACACCTGTAATTCCAGAGGTTGAGGCAGGAGGATTGTGAGTTCAAAGTCAGCCTCACAAAAGCGAGGCGATAAGCAACTCAGGGAGACCCTGTCTCTAAATAAAATACAAAATAGGACTGGGGATGTGGCTCAGTGGTTGAGGGCCCCTGAGGTCAATCCCTGGGACCAAAATAAATAAAGCAAACTTTGTTACCATGTATCCTTCCCCTAACCTCAGCCATCCCTGGTCATCAGCACCTCCAGATCCCCCAAGAACCTCCCTATTCATGGCTATTCAATAATGTAGCTCAGAAAGTTATTCAAGCCTCAACCATCTGGCTGCCGAAAGTCTCATATTTTGTGTGTGACTCCTGTGCTGTGATATTTTCCCACTCATGTTAATATATGCGTGTAGCTTTTCTCCTGTTTAATCTGTCTATTGTCAATTCACTCCAGTAAAACTTCAGAGGGTGGAGGGAAGTTTCCCCTCCACCCTCCAGTGTCTACATATGAATTCCAGAGAATCCGGAACGTTCAGACTAGAGCGCTCCTTCCCAGCCACCCTGCCCCACCTCCATTTCCTGTTCTTCTCTCCTGCAAAATACATTCCTTCTGCCCCAACAGACTCAAAGTCTGAATTCACTTCTTGAACCTTAAAGTCTAAGTCCAAAGTCTTCTCTGAGATTATCTAAATTAGATATGGGCACAACTCAAGGTGTGACTCATGCTGAGGCAGATTGCTCAGGATAGACATTCCCATTCCTAAGGGAAGGAACAGGAAGGTCCCGAGCAGCTCCCAACTCTTCCACTCACGTCTCTGCCCCAGGCTCACTGGGGTTGGCTCACACTTTCCAGACCCTCAGGGGTGGCCCTCCTGCCTCCGTAGTCTTGCTGGGCCGCAGTTAGGCCCTGACGCCTAGGGTGGCCCTGTCCCCAAGGCTTGGCCGGCTGCAGCTGGTGCCCAGCTCAGCGGTTGGAGTCTAGCCTGTGGCTCTCTCGGGCTGGACTCATGATTTGGGGGCTCACAGGCAGCCCTGTCCTCAGCTCTGCTGATCCCTGGGGGATTCTGTTGTCCCCACAGCAGCTCTCTGCCTGGGTCCCACAGCTTATGGGCATTCTTGAAATCCTAGGTAGAGGTGGCCATACCATCCCCAGCTTTGGGGATCAAAGCACATGCCATGCTGGGTGCCCCGGGGCTACGGATGGGTAGCTGAGGAGGTGAAGTGGAGTGTGGGGAGCCCTGGGGTGACACTGGCAGCCCGAGCCCCTCGGCACCCACACCTCTGGACCACTTTAAGCTTTGAATACGGCCCTTGCTGCTCTGCCACTGCCACTTATTTTAAAAATGGACTTTTTTTTCTCTTCCTCTCTCTCTGCTCCTCCCTGATCTCTCCCCCTCCCTAATCCCAGGGGAAACAGGATCACCTTTCCTCCCCATCCTGGGCAGAGTCACCTGTCCCTGAGCACACTCCCACCACGGGAACGAAGTCATTCAGACTCTGGGGACAGCACCAGAAGGTCTCAGAAATGACCATCTCCTGCGTTAACACGTGAATCACAGCTCCAACAGAGAAGCGTGGACTGGAGCCTTGGAGTCAGCTCTTTAAAAGTCCCCTGTTCCTGCCGATGGGCTGAATCGCAGCCTTCGGGACAGGAGTCTGCTGTGCTTCTCCTTTGCTAGCAAAGCAATAAACCTTCTTTTCCCCTTTTCTCAAAACCATGTCCTCGTTATTGGAGTGGCAGCAAGGACAGGCGCTTTCAGCCCTCCTTGAGATTGTTCTGTGCTGGCCTCCTGCTGGGCTCTGGCACTCCCCACCCCACCCGTGAACTCGCCAGTTCTCTTGGACAATAGACCCACACTACCCTTATCGGATGGTCCTTGGGTGACACCTTTGTTTTCTCCTGAAGAGTTTTTCATTTTTCCCCAATGTACCTGGGCTCAGAATCCTCCAAATATTCCAGTTCTGCTTCCCTTTTGATTAACGTTTCTGTCTTCTCCCATCTACGACAAGCCACACCTTCAACACTCCGCTTAGAAACATACTTTTTGTTTTGTTTTGGTGGTACGAGGGATTGGGGATTGAACACACTCCACCACGGGGCGATATCCCCAGCCTTTCTGCTTTTTATTTCAAGACAGGGTCTCACTAAGTTGCGATCCTCCTGCCTCAAGCCTCCCCTGGCACTGGGGTTACAGGCATGCGCCACCACACCCTGCAGTAGCCAATTTCACGCACATGGGTTCTGTCTTCCGTGAAGCACTGTGATGTGGACACGACCCAGCCAAGTTCTTTGTCACTTTATAACAAGGTTGACCTTTCCCTCAGTCTCCAGTAGCATTTCTTATCCAAATGACTTCCTGTTCCTAGATACCTCAGCTTTCTGCCCCAAAGCTGCTTCCACACTGTGAAGCAATGTACAGACACTTCCACACTTCCTGGTACCAACTTCCAAGCTTTGTTTTTTGGGGTTGCTCAGGTGACTTATAAGCGACAGAAATGTATCTAGGTTCGTGCCAGAGGTCAGGAGCTCTGCTGAACTCCCAAGCTTGTATCTTTTTTTTTGTTTTGTTTTGTTTCATTTTTATTTTTTATTTTTTTAATTTATTTTTATTGTAAACAAATGGGATACATGTTGTTTCTGTTTGTACATGGAGTAACAGCATACGATTTGCATAATCATACATTTACATAGGGTAATGATGTTTGATTCATTGTTGTTTTTTCCTTCCCTCTCACCCCTCCCACCCCTCTTTTTCCTCTTTACAGTCCCTCCTTCCTCCATTCTTGCCCCCCTCCCACCCCCCATTATGTGTCATCATCCGCTTATCAGTGAGATCATTCGTCTTTTGGATTTTTGAGATTGGCTTATCTCATTTAGCATGATATTCTCCAATTTCATCCATTTGCCTGCAAATGCCATAATTTTATTATTCTTTATGGCTGAGTAATATTCCATTGTATATATATACCACCGTTTCTTTATCCATTCATCAATTGAAGGGCATCTAGGTTGGTGCCACAATCTGGCTATTGTGAATTGAGCAGCTATGAACACTGATGTGGCTGTATCTCTGTACTATGCTGATTTTAAATCCTTTGGGTATAGGCCAAGGAGTGGGATAGCTGGGTCAAATGGTGGTTCCATTCCAAGTTTTCTAAGGAATCTCCACACTGCCAAGCTTGTATCTTAACACCTTGTGTGCTTCAAAGGGTGGGAAAGTTTTTGACCAGTGGGGATTGGGCCCCCGGACTTGTTTAAGAAACACGGCTGGGTGCGTAGCTCAGCGGTAGAGCAAGAGCTTAGTATGCACGAGGCCCTGGTGTTGATTCCTAGCACTGTGAACTCAGAAGAAAAAGAGAGAGAGAAGGATGAAAGAACCAGGTGTGGGGGCGTCCATCTGCAATCAGCATCTCAGGAGGCTGAGGCAGGAGGATCTCAAGTTCCAGGTCAGACTCAGCAACTCAGTGAGGCCCTAGGCAACTTAGGGAGATCTGTCTCAAAGTAAGAAAAAGGACGGGGATGTGGCTCAGTGGTAAAGTGCTCCTGGGTTCAATTCCCAGGGCCAACTGGAAGAAAGAAAGAAGAAAGCAGCAGCAGCAACAATCAAAATAGCCGGCACTTAGCTGGACACAAGACCAAATATGTCATGCGTATTAACTTAGTTAATCCAGTCAACAACCCTATTAATTAGTAACATTTTCATCCCCATTTGCAGCAATAGGGACTGAAGCCAGGTGTGGTGGTGCACACCTGTAATCCCAGCAATTCTGGAGGCTGAGACAGGAAGATCACAGGTTTGAGGCCAGTCATTTCTACTGTTTGTCTAAAGAGAAAGCTGATGACTGGCCACCAAAGAGTCACATTTGCTGCTGCGTCTCCACCTCCTGGGGAGATCAGGGGTGTCTGTTAAATAGCTATTGAGTAAGTTGGTGATGGAGACGAGACAGAGGGTCCCTCCTAGGCAAACCACGGGAGCCACAAGCAGCAAGGAGGCCCTGCAGAGACCCAGTGCCTGGGAAAGCAAACCCGGATGTGCCTCCTCTGCCCTGGAGCCTTGCACAGCTCACGAAAGCCCCAGTGGCTGCTGCAGACTCTGCCTTGACCGACCCTGCCCACCTGCCACCTCGTCCTCTGTCTCTTTTCTCAGGAACACAGCTGTGCCCCTGTATCCTGAACTGAGGCGTGCTTGCTCTTTCTGTGTGTGACGTCTTTCCCTGGGACTCTCCCTTCCCCATCCCACTCTTGCTGGCCAAGAGACACACAGACTCTGGAGGTTTTCTGGAAGACATTCTAGGGCGCGTAAGGAACCGGAGCACAGCTGGTGGGTCAGAGTGGCAGCGAGGAGGCCCGCGTGGCTGGAGTGGAGAGCAGGCATTGAGGGCGAGGTTGGGGACAGGTGCAGGGCCATCGCAGAGGGCCGTGGCATGGCAGGCCGGCTTGGGCTTTTGCTCTGGATGTGGTGCGGGCCGCGGGAGGATGTGGCTTGTTCTGTTTTGTGGTGCAGGGAAGGAACCTAGGCCTCGCCCAGGCTCTACCCCAGTCCCACAGCAGAGAAGCCCGGACTGGCTTTGGGTTGCTCTGATGTCCAGGGAATGGTAGGCAAAGGAGGAAGCAGGGAGCCTCCGACATCCTCCACCAGAGCTCCTCCCGCTTGGTCTATGCTCCCAAACACAAGTGACACGGCCTTGAACACACAAAGCCTTGGTTGCTTCTGTTTACCGTCCTGGTTGGCTGCAGGCGACACGTGCTGAAGCAGGGGGGTTCAGACCCAGGGTTCGGGAGGCTGCCTTCTGAGTCGAAGGCCAGCTTCCCACTAAATAATCAGGTGTGAGACTGGGCACATGGCCATGCCTGTGATCCCAGGGCTCAGGAGGCTGAGGCAGGAGGATCAGGAGTTCACAGCCAGCCTCAGCAACTCAGTGAGGTTCTAAGCAACTCAGCAAGACCCTGTCTTTAAACAAAATCCAAAAAGGGGCTGAGGATGTGGCTCGGTGGTTAAAGAGCCCCCGGTTCAATCCCTGGTATCTCCTCCACCAAAATAGTAATCGGTGTCAGTTTCTCCATCTGTAAACTGGAGGTGGTAGATCATGCGGACCTGCAGAGTTGTCCTGAGGATGAAATGAGTAAAAGGGCCCGGGGAAGGCAAGCACTTGCTAAATGTCGGGTCCGTCCTCGCTGCCAGAGCGTGCATTTCTCAGGAGCTTGGATCACTCTAGCCCAGGTGCCCAGAGGTGCTTTCAGTAGTTTCAACCTCTGGGGGGCTCCGTGGGTCTCCTGGACAGGTGGAGAGGATCACAGATGCAGGGGGAGTCCAAGTTTCCTCTCTGGGGTACTTTTGTTTCCTTTTACAAAGTGCCAATTATACAAGTAAGGAGTCTCCTCATCTAAAAATCATGTCTGCCAATGAAAAGGATGTCTCGTGGCCACCCGAGTCACCTGCCCCCATTCTCTACCCAGGCTCTGGGCTCCACTTTCCCGTTTGACAAACCCCGGCAGCGCTGCTGGGTCTGTTTCAGCCATGGCTGGAGTCCCGGTGCTGAGGACAGGGCCTACGGCACAGTGCAGTGCAATAAATGTGTGTCTAAAAAAATGATTCCTGTGACCCTTGCCACCGTGCTGGGGTGACTGCTGTTATCAGTGACCTTTGTTTCCACCCAGATCAGCACCATCCAGTAGAATGTTCTGCAACAGTGGAAAAATTATCCTTAGCAATGGATGCACTTCAAGGACGACTGAGGGTTTGAGGAACTCTAAATTTAACTTAATTTGAATTAATTTGCATCTAAATGTAAATAGCCACATGTGACTGGAGACCACACTGACCTAACACCTTCTTTCTGGGCGTTCACAAATATGTGAAGCCGGTGGACCACTTTGTGTTTTATGTAAATTTTCACCCTCTCTATATGCTGCGACTTCCTTCTCTTTCACTGAACACTGTACTTTGGAAGTCTTTTCATATCAGGCCATATAGATACCTCATTCTTCTTCTTCTTCTTTTTTTCCTTTGGGTACTGGGGATTTACCCATGCTAAGCAAGTGCTCTACCTCTGAGCTACATCTCTAGTCCTTTTACTTTTTTTTTTACTTTTAATTATTTTTTTAAAAAATTTGTAGCTATAGATAGAGAGCATGTCTTATTTTATTTGTTTATTTTGATGCGATGCTAAGGACGGAAACCAGTGCCTCACACGTGCTACGCAAGTGCCACTGAGCTACAGCCCCAGCCCTTATTTTTTTATTTTATTTTTATTTTAAGACAGGGTCTTGCCAAGTTGCCTCATTGGCCTCCCACTTGTCATCCTCCCTCCTCAGCCTCCCAGGTTGCTGGGATTCCACACCTGGCTCTCCTTTTTCTCCTTTTTCTGCTGAATCACCGCACAGGATTCCATAGGGGAGATGTGTCTTCATGCATTCATTTGTCCCCTATTGAGAAACACTTGGAAGGTTTTCAACTTGCTGTGCTGAGCCACTCAGTAGGCTGAGGCAGGAGGATGCCAAGTTCAAAGTCAGCTTCAGCAACTCAGCAAGACCCTGTCTCAAAATTTAAAAAAAAAGAAAAAGAAAAAGAAAAAAAGGCCTGGGGTGTGGTTCAGTGGTTAAGCGACCCTGAGTTCAATCTCCAGCACCCCCACCCCATGCCCCAAAAAAGAAAGAAAGACAATCGAGCATTACTGTTCATACCTCTTTGGGCACAAGTGTGACCTTTCTCCTCTAGTGACTAAAGGTTGAGTGTCCCTTGTCTGAAATGCTGGGACCCATAGTAACTTCCAATTTTGGAGTTTGGGGATTTGGAATATTTGCTTTGGAATATGGGCTTTACCAGTTGAGAACCTCCAATCTTAAAATCCCAATTTTGGAGCATTTCAGGTTGCACATTTTGGGATTAGGGATGCCGGACCTGTGCCAATAACCATAGTTACTATTTTAATAATAATATCATTCATATTTATTTATTGTTTTATTTAGGGTACCAGGGATTGAAAGCAGGGGCACTCGACCACTGAGCCACATCCCCAGCCCTATTTTGAATTTTATTTAGAGACAGGGTCTCACTGAGTTGCTGAGCACCTCCCCATTGCTGAGGCTGGTTTTGAACTCGTGATCCTCCTGCCTCAGCCTCCTGAGCCGCTGGGATCACAGGTGTGGCCACCTCACCTGGCCAATTGTTCATATTTATGGAACCCTTATTATGTGCCATTGTCTAAGCCTTTTACCTGCATTAACCGAGCTGGTGTTGCTATCTCATTTAGGAAGATAGATTCACATTCAGGGGAGCATGTGAGCTGTCTCCAGAGCGGGAAGCCTTGCTATCGCCGTTGAATACAAGTAGTTTTATTATTGTCGCCATAGTACAGAGACTCGATTTCAGAAATTTGCCCCAAATTACACAAGTCATTAAATGACAGAGCCAGGATTTGAACCCCAACAGTGCTGTCCAGGTTTGCTGGACATTTCCTGTTCTCCCAGCTCCTAACCAAAGGAGCCTGCAGAGGGGCAGGCCTGGGCCCTTCACCACAGAGTAGATGCTCCGGGCTCTCCTCCCAGGGATGAGGCTCTGGGCTCCCTGGGCTCCGAGTGCCATGGAGGTGACAGGAGACTAAGAGCTACAGGCAGAGTTACGTAAGGGGGAAATGATACAGGCCAACTTGCTGCTTGGAAGCAAACAGAAGAGGAGCCAGGCAGAGCTTCCCGGAATCCAGGACCAGGAGCTGCCAAAAATGGGCCTCCTCTTTTAGGAACAATTGAATGTCACTGGGGTAACCCAACACGGCCGGCCAGAGAGGCCTCCGGCCCACAGCCTCACAGAGCTGCCTGTGTGAGCCACGCCAGGCTCCAGGGGGAAAAAAGGGCTGGCAGGGTGCCCTGGGAGGCCATCCGAGGAGAAACTGTGCGGTCCCTGGCTCTGGACCAGCCTCCACTACGACAGGGCAACAGGTTGTAGGCTGGGGCTCCTGGTCGAGTCTCAGGCAGAGACAAAAAGTGAGGAGGGTTCTAGCCCTGAACACAGGAGTCAGGATCTCTGAGTGACCCTGAGCGTGGCATAACCTCTCTGAAATTCAGACTTCTCATTGGCAGAAAGGGACTGAAAATGGGAGGGTAGATAAAATGGGATTAGCAGAAAGGGATAAAATGTTACAAGAATCAAATAAGATAGGATTTGGCAAATCTTTTAGGTAAAGAGCAACATAGTAAATATTTTAGGCTCCGAAGCCATCAGGTCTCTGCCGCAAACATTCAGTTTTGCTGGAGTAGGGCACAGCTGTACAGGGGCCAATAAAACTTTACTTTAGGACACTGAAATTGAATTTCATTGAGTTTTCATGCATCACAAACTATTTTTCTTTTGACTTATATTTTTATTTTTTAAAAAAATTTTTGGATGTTGATAAATCTTTCTTTTATTCATTTATTTATATGTGGTGCTGAGAATCAAACCCAGTGCCTCACACATGCTAGGCAAGCGCTCTACCACTGAGCCACAACCCCAGTCCCTCTTTTGACTTTAAAAAAAAATTTAAAAATGTGAAAAGTGCTCTAAGTTCAAGGGTCACACAAAAACATGCAGTGAGCTTAACACAGAATTTAGCACAGTGCAGAGTACACTGAGGTGCTCCAAAACCTTAGTGACTATCATATTGAAGGAATACACAGGATTTGTGAAAGTTATTATAGGTGACCCTACGAGACTTCAGCAGGTCAAATAATAACAGATAGTCTTTATTAAATCCTCACTATAATCCAGGCTATGCACTTTACTTGTATTGTGTTTAATCAAGATAATCCTATTATTGCTGGGTGTGGTGGTGCACACCTGTAATTCCACGCAGGAGGCTGAGGCAGGAGGATCTTAAGTAGAGGACCAGACTCAGTAACTTAGTGCGATCTTGTCTCAAAATAAAAACTAAAAATGACTGGTGATTAACTCAGTGGCAAAGTGCCCCTGGGTTCAACTAATAGTACCAAAAAAATGAATAAATATAAACATAATACTATTATCCTGTTTTACCGATGAGGAAGAAGAGGCACTGAGAAGTTACCTAGACAGCAGGGCTGGAACTCCCACCTAGGGAACCTAGTTCTAGAGCCACACTCACCACTCACTCCAGTGATAATTTATGCTTTAACCCTTCAATCGACCCAAGAACCCTCATTTTACAAAAAAGGAAAGTGAAGCTTATAGATGTCAAATAACTAACATCATTCATCATCCATCTGCCAGCTACTAGAGGACAGAGATCGGGTTTGAACCCAGATAATCTGATTACAGAGCCTATGACCTTAATCATAACCCTACATTTCGCTTTCCTTAGCAAAATTTGTTTTATCTTGTTTTATCTAGATTTCCATTCATTTAGAATGGCTCCAATATTTCACTCTTGTGCTATGAAGCACATCCTCACCTGTCTTTGTCTGATTCTTTCTTTTTGGATACTGGAGATTAAACCCAAGGCTCCCACATACCAGGCAACAGCTCTCTTTCTGAGATATCCCACCAGCCCTTTTTAAAATTGTATTTTGAAGCTGATCCTTCAGCTTTCTGAGTAGTTAGTATTACAGCACAGCCACCACACCCAGCTTGATGATGATAATGATTTTTTCAGTACTAGGGATTGAACCCAGGGCCATGTGCTTGCAAGGTAAGCACTCTACCAACTGAGGTATCTCCCCAGTCCACTTGATTATTTCTTAAATGAACACCTAGACCTCAAATGTGCAGACCAAAGATCATAAACTTGGGAACTTCTGATCTGATGTTGCCTGGCAGTGCAGGTGGTGGTTAAAGGTCAGGCTCCGAAGACCTACACATCAGGATCCAGCTCCTCCAGCATTTGCCAGCTGGGTATCTTGGAAAGGCACTTCAGCAGTGTGGGCGTCAGTTGCCTCATCCGTAAGCCTTTGAATTGTATCCCATAACACCTTCCTCAGTTCGGATGATTGCAACTGTAGCCACTGCATGAGACGGGCTGGGATTTCCACTCCTTTTTTTCCCAGGCAGAGTCTCAAAAGAGAATCAGAAAAATGAACCAAAATCCCAAACCGGGAACCTACAGGATCATCGGGAAAGGCTCAATGTCCTAGTCTGGGATCTTTGGACCAAAACCCGCCCAAACTGGCTCTAATGGAAACAGGGATTCACTGTAGGGGGGATCAGTCAGGAGTGCTTCCATGGCGACAGAAACTAACTAAAATTAGTTTAAGCAAAAGATAGGCTTGGACCACTTGGTCGAAAACACCAGCACACGTGCCAGCTCCAAGCAAGCAAGGCTGGATCCCCGGGTAAAACGCCACCTCAGGGACATTCCCTCCACCTCCAGCTCGCTCTCCAGGCGCTGCAGTGAGTATCCGCTTCTGGGGACAACACGACCAACAGGAGCCTCTCTGCAAGCGCTGGACCCAGGCATTCCGACTCCTCGCTGGCTCTAACCGGGTCACGTGTCCACTTCTGAACCAATCACGGCAGCCTCGGGGATTGAGCGGCTGTGATTGGCCGCCTAGAGCCCGGCCCACTGGGATACGGCTCTGCGGGAGCCTTCTGGCGGGCAGAAGCTAGGAGAGGGCCAGCTCTGCAGGGAACCTCGAGGTGCAGCCCTGGAAGGCCAGAAAGGCAGAGTCGGTGGGTGACCCCCGTACCGCCCAGCTGCCTTTTGGAATTGCTGGCAAGAAGTGCCTCGTATATTTCTGGATCTAGCACCTAAAAAGCCAGGTACCCTATGTCTCTTTGTCACTGCCCACAGGTTCCCTCCGCGCTGCTTCTCTGTGTTCTCCCTCCTTCCCCAGGCCCATGACCAAACATGGCCTCCTCACAGCTGCCTACCCACGTACATCCTTTAAATAGCAACCCACAAGGATCACCAGGCCATGATCCCATTTCTTAACAGAGAAGATCTGATCGGTTCACTCAATCACTTACCCCCTTTATCCAGTCACCTGTGACTGAAGGACAGGCCCACGTGGCTTGGAAGCATGACTTCCAGAGTTACCCACACCTGCTTCAAAGAGAGGGGTCCCCAGGAACCGAGCAGACACCACAATGTGGGCAGGACGCTCTGCAGCGGAGTGAGCTGATTCACGGAGACTGAAGCCAAGTCCACACAGAAGCGGGGCAGGTGTCAAGAAGTCGTTTCCTCAGACAGGCACAGCCCTCACATCTGGACTACAACTGAGGCTGCTGGGATGGGTGAGTGGACCCAGCTGCCAGGGTGAAGGTGTGCGGGGCCTGCAGAGGCTTCCCATCTGAGCAGCTGAGAGGGCTGGAGCCCACCCGGAAGCCACAAGGATGCCTGTGGGAAATAACAATAAATAATAATGACTCACTGAGTTGTGGAGGCTGGCCTAAAACTTGTAATCCTCCTGCCCCAGCCTCCCAAGTAGCTGGGATCACAGGTGTGCACCACCCCAGACACTTTAAGTGCATGTCTTTAATTCCCCATGGTGACATGACATAGGTACTTATCATCTTCATTTGTAGGACATTGATTAAATGGACTAACATTAACTGAACACTTTCTTCATTTATTGATGCAGTCATTCCCTCACATGGCGAACAATTATTAAATGCCAGCAATGCCAAACACCACAGGCCTGCCCGCATGAAGGTTGCAGTTGAATGTCAGAGGTCCTAATGGATAAACAGTCACTAATTAGGCAAAGAGAGGGAGGGAAAAGCATTCCTGGTGAAGGGAACAGCATGTGCAGAGGCCCTGTGGGAGAAGGGGGCGTGGGAGCAGGAGTGATGGGAGCAGACTGATGGCTTGCAGGAGGCAGAGAGCCAAACGACTCATACCTGCTGATTCCCCGACTGTGCTGGTCAGCTTTCCAGCACTACAACAAATACCTGGGATGACCAGCTTATAAAGGAAAAAGGTTTGTTTTAACTCATGGAGTTGGACGTTCAGCCCATGAGCAGTGGGCTCTGCTGTTGAGGCGGCACATCATGACAGAGGCACGTGGTGGAACAGAACTCTCACCTCGGGGCTGCGAAGTGAAAAGTACGAGAGGAGGGCAGAGCTGGGGCCCGCAGCCTCCTTGACCATGACCACAAGGCCCCCCATGAGGCTTTACCTCTCCCAGTTTCCACCACTCATGGCACCACCAAACTGGGGACCACGACTCTTAACACCTGGACCCCGGGAGACATTCCAGATTCAAACTACAGCGCTGACACCTACAGCAGTCCTGCGAGACAGCTACTGCTACTAATGGCATCCTGCAGTTGAGCAAACCAAAACAGAGGGGTTGGTAACATGCCCAAAGACACACAGCACCACCCTCAGTGATGACAGAGCTGGAGTTAGCACCCAGACCTCTCTGACTGGACTCCTAAACAGCTCTCGTCCTTATGTAAAAGAAAGCAAGAGCGAGTCACCACATGGGACTGATGTGTAGTCTGGGGACCAACCAGACTGTTTTCACTTGCAGTTTTAACCATGCAGGGGTTTCCGTAGCAGAAGGAAGGAAGAGTGGCCAGAGGCAGGGACCTCTTCAGGCACTTAGTGATGCACAGTCAAAAGAGATGCCACAGTGAGACAGGAGCCACCCAACAGAGGCAGAGGACAGCACTAACCTGGGGGCGCTCCTTGACTTTCCAGCCAGACCAGCCTCAGGTCAAATGGCTCTGCTGCTTCTTTCAGGCAGAATAAAAGTTCCCAGAAAAAGTGAGTCTCTCAACTGTCCCTCCTGCCTCCACCCTGCCTGTCTCCCTGCCCCAGAGGCAAGCCTGTTGACTAGTCTCAGATATATTTAGGTAGATAAATAGGTGAATGGATGGATGGATGGATAGATAGATGGAGCTGGGTGTGATGGCACCTACCTATAAACCCAGCTACTCAGGAGGCTGAGGCAGGAGAATGGCAAGTTTGAGGCCAACCTGAGCAACATGGTGAGACCCCATTTCAAAATAAAATTTTACACAAGGGTTGGGGGGCTGCGGATGAGCTCAGTTGGTAGAATGCTTGCCTCACATGCACAAGGCCCTGGGTTCAATCTCCAGCATCACACACACAAATAATAATAAGAAAGATAAGTGAAAGATACAACTTTTAAAAAAAGGGTGGGGAATGTAGCTCTGTGGTAAAGCACCCCTGGGTTCAGTCCCCCATACTATAAAAAAAGAAAAGGAAAGAAAAAAGGAGAGGCATATATGCGTATATGTGTGCATAACGTGTGTACACATGCATGTATATGCACGTGGTGCCATTGTCAGGAAGCTTTTGGCTAAAAGTACAAAAACCTACAAATGTGTGATTAGCTTCTCAGAAGAGTGGCGATAGCAGCTGCCTGGCTTGCATGAACAGCAGCTGCCTATTATTCCTAGTAGGAACCCCGATTTTTAATTCGAACTTTTGCTTCTGACTCTCACAAACTTATTTTTTCCTTTTCTAAACAACTGGTTGCTTAAGCAAAAAAAAAAAACAAAAAAAAAAAAACCAACACATTCCAATCACTTTGGATTTCTCTCTTTCCCTCGTTTTTCACATCCAATCCATCACCCAGCCCTGTCCAGCGTTCCTGCAAATCTGGAAGTAGATCCACCACCAAAGACATTTCAATCATCGGACCTTCAATCACGAGCTGCCCAGAGCCCTAACCAAGTGGCCTCAGGGTCATAGTACCTGCAGCACCTGCGGAGGGAAGTACTTTAACTGCAAGCAAGAGCCTTCAGCTCTCCCACATTCCCCGCAGGTCTCAGGTGGCACTGGGGGGCCATGGGCGGCATCACTTAAGGGAAAGCTGAAATGGGGAATCCATGACCTCTTCTCTGCATGGTGACACTGTTGCTCTTGTCCTGGCATAGAGATGACTTCCAGAACACTCCTGCTGCACAGGGCACTCACCCCGTGTCAAGATGTGGGAGGCATACTGCTAAGGTCTCCAGAGCAAAGGAAGGGAAGAATCAAGTCCCTTGGCATTACCCTAAGTGAACCCGTGGGAAACTTTACGGCCAGCCTTTGTATAAGTAAATTGTACATTTACAGGTCACGTGTGGTTTTGTGCTTGCTGCCCAAAGCATCCAACAGTGCTTACACACCCCAAACGTGTTCGGGGAAGGAGATACACCAGCTGGGTATGCCGAATGCCTCTAAGGATGAGGACATCAGGCCCGGGAGAGGCAGGCGTATTTTTCCTGCATATTTGTATCGTCCTTGAATTTTGTTTATCTTAGGTCAGCTTTCACCATTTCAAAAACTGGGTAATGAAACTTCAAAAGACAGTGGAACGATTGGGTTTTACACTTCTTTTAAGGGCATGAAAGAAATTCATTTAATCTGTCAAGGCTGGCTCTTGCGGAAACAGTCTCAGAAACTTGGGAAAGTAGAGAAAGCAATGTCATGACATGTTCAGTTACCAAAGGATGAGAAGGTGACGTGACACTTGCATCTGAGTCAAGGGACTTCAGAATTCTTTCTGCCTGCTCCCTGCCTTCAACTCCCCCAGCCCAGCCTGACCTTTCAAAGGATTTCCAGGAAGGCGACCTGGCGCCACCGCGCCTCCCTGAAGTGCTGAATGTCTACTTCCAATGCGCCAGGCGGACTCCTCTTCAAAGACGGTAGAGAAAATGTGACCGGCAGCGAGGAGACCTCAAAGACAGTCTTGTCAGTTGTTTTACAAGTCGGGAGGCAGAGGTCCTGGGAGGAGGAAGGACTTTGTCAAGGTCATGCAGAGTTCATTGGTGGCAGGATGGGAGTCACCGAGGCTTCTGTCTGACCAGTGTCCACTCAGTTTGGCTCCTTCATTCCCCCAGGCTGTCCTGCCCGAGGGCCTTCCCTGGTTCTCAGAAGGTTGGCACCAGGCGATCCCCTCAGAAACGAGCCCTAGACACCACTGTCGTGTCCGGTGGAGGATGCTGCACCCCGACCGCCTCCCGAGGTTCTCACGTCAGCAGATCCCGGGCTCCAGAATCTTGCAGTGGAGAAGACGATTAAAAAAAAAAAGACCGTCCAAACAGAAGCCCTGGAATCAGCCCGCCCCGGTTCAGATTCTCAGTCTTCCCTCTCCTAACTCGGCGGCTTTGGGCAAATTACATCACGACAAAAGAAAAACAAGATTCATGTCAGGACCTCTGGGCCTGGTTCCTCGTCTACAAAACAAGGATCTTGCGTGCCAGCCTCGTGGGTCGTCAGGAGGATTGGTATCACAAGTTCACGATCTTTTGGCAGAAGTCATTGTTTCCAAAGTTAGAAATGTTTAGACTTCAGAGAGGTGATGAGGTGTACGAGCCATACCTCGACCCTACTCCATCCTCGTTTCTGTGAGACGTGGATATTCAGACTAGGGCTCCACAAGAGTACAAGTCACCTCAGAGCAGGTCGGGACTTGTCCTCAAATGAGCTGTAGCATCAGACTTTCTGGAAACTCTTGGTTTTCATAGTCTTTTTTTTTTTTTTCGATGTTGATGGATCTTTCTTTTATTCATTTATTTATCTGCAGTGCTGAAAATCGAACCCAGTGCTTCACACATGCTAGGCAAGCGCCCTACCACCGAGCCACAAACCCAGCCCCTCATAGTCTTTTTTGGCTTCAGAGTTGAGGAATTGTAACAAAGATGATAGCTGGTAGTTCCCGAGCCTGTCCCTGGAGCCGAGCGCTTCATGTGGATGAACCTGCTGACTCACAGAGCAAATCCACGCGGTGGGTCCTCGGGTAACCCCAGCAGGCAGGGGAAGACCAAGGCCTTGCAGGCCAGGGGGTCCACTCAAGCTGCAGGGCTGGAGCTAAATGAGGTCATGACGTGAATGGCCGTTGACGGCATCCAGCTCCCGCCGTGAACACGGCTGTGATTGACCTGGCTCCTACCGTCCCCATCCGTGGTGGGAGAATTAGGGCTAATCTTCGTCTTCTTCGTGCATGTGTGGGATTTCTACTGTCACTGTGGTAAGTCTATAAGGGGGAAAGAAAAGATTCTGTTTCTGAACTGAGCCTAATTTTTCAATTATTCTTCTGACTCTTTCTGCTGGGTTTGATGTTGATCTGGACAGAAATGGATTTGTCATCTCCAAGTGGACTTCCTGGGGCACAACCAGGCCAGGCATTGGTCACTTTGTGGCAGCCCTTCAAGAAAGAATTCACCGTTGCCTAGAAAATGCTGTACTCCTGTGGGACCCGCCTAGGCCAACTCTCCTCCTCCTCCTCATCCTCCTCCTTCTCCTCCTCATCCTCTTTTTCTACTCTTCTTCTTCTTCTTGTACCAGGGGTTGAACCCAGGGGAGCTTGAACATGAGCCACAACCCTTTTCTATATTTCATTTAGAGATAGGGTCTCACTGAGTTGCTTAGGGCCTCACTAAGTGGCTGAGGCTGGCTTTGAACCTGTGATCCTCCTGCCTCTGCCTCCTGAGTTGCTGGGATTACAGGTGTGCGTTGCCGCGCCTGGCTAGGCCAGCTCTGCCTGGGAATCCCCCAGCAGTGGCAGAGCTGGGGGTGGGGGCAGGACCTAGCCAGCTCTGTGCAGGTGCTCCTCCAACACGCAGCTCCCTGTCGTGTTGAGGAACACTGACAGCCTGCATGGTGGAGGGACACCCCTGCCCGTTCTGCCTCCTACTCCCATCAGGTTTCACAGACCTACCACTCTCCTCCCACCTCCTGGGAGCCCCTGGCCCTCCTAGCTCCATCTGAGCACCAGCGTCCCCCAGGACCTGAACTGATCTGGAACTGACCGCCATTCTCCTACAGTTGTTCCCAGCCCGTGTCCACTTCTGCTTTGCCCAAAGGACCTTGACTCGGGGCTCACCCTCGGCCTGTGCGTGCACTGACTCCTCTCCCTCTTCCCAGGTTCACCGAGCTCTCTCCTCATCCTTCGGGTCTCTGTCTCCTCCCAGAGACCTTCCTTGGTTTCTGAAAGGCCTGTGAGCCCCGGGACTCCTGGGGAACGTCTCTTGCACTGGGCTGTAGTCGTTTCCATGACCGGTGGGTTTTCATTGTCTGCCGTCCCCTCCGCTGCTTCCAGCTCTGTTCTCCTAACTGCCAACCCTGGTGACCAGAAGCTGGCTCAGGCCCATGGCCAGATAATTGTTGGCTATAGAGCCACAAAGGCAACGGCTTCCCGTAGACTTCTCCAAGGACTCCTGTTATGGCTTAGATAGGTGTCCCCAAAAGCTCATGAGTGAGACAATGCCGGAAAATGTAGAGGTGACCCGACTGGGCCGTGAAAGCCTTAACCTGACCAGTGCATTCATCCTCTGACGTGGAGCGACCGGGTGGTGACTTGTAGGCAGGTGGAGCGCGGCTGGAGGAGGTGGGTCACTGGGGTCCTGCCTTTGGGTTCTCATTTTGTCCCTGGTGAGCAGCGGTCTCTCTGCTTCCTCAGGTCTCTGCTTCTCTTCTGCCGGGTTCTGAGCTGTCTTTCTTGGCCACACCGTTCCATCATGATGTTCTCCTCCACCTTGGGCCCAGAACAATGGAGTCAGCCATCTGTAGACTGAGATCTCTGAAACCATGAGCCAAAATAAGTTTTTCCTCCTCTACGTTGTTCTCATCAGGACTCTTGGTCACAGCAACACAAAGGTTGACTAGAACAGCTCCCCTTTGCAGTTTCACTTCTGCTGTTGGATGTGCTTTTTCTCAGTTTGACTGATGACGCTTCTCTGATCCTTTACGTCCTCTTCTGAACCTTCACTTTCCTACCACTCCCCCATGGGGGGTGGGGTCTGGTCCCTATAACAAGTCCTTCCTGCTAAGCCCTCACCGTTCAAAGGCGGACACCTTATCCTGGTTTTGGGGGTAGAGAAGTGATTCAGGACTCCATCCAGGGATCCTGTCTACTGGGATTGGTTCAGGCCTGGGAACATGACCTGGCCTTGGCCAATGAGAGCCTGACCCAGGATTTTTGCAGGAACAATTGGAAAGTAGGAACCAACTTCCCACTGCTGTTGTTTAGCTGGTTATGTGGAAGCCTGTAACTGTTGGCAATGATCTTGCCATAATATGGATAGAACCTGCTGAAGAATGAAGCCAACAGAGAGGAAAGCAGACTAAGACAGGGAGACACACAGAGTCTGAACACTACACCACCGAGCTGCACCCCAGCTCTGGAATTTTTTTTTTTCTTAGTATTTCAAGTCAGTATGAGTTGGGTTTCTGTTCCTGCCAATCGCAAAAGAGTCTTGGAAAGCTGCACTTGGTAGCAGCACCTGTAATCCCAGCTACACAGGAGGCTGAGGCAGGAGGATCACAAGTTTGAGGCCAGCTGGGGGTGTAGCTCTGTGGTAGAGCACTTCCAGCATCGCAAAAAAGAAAAAAATAATAATAATCCAGGCGAATATAGGTGAACAATAAATACATGTAAAATGAACGAATCCCAGGTTGACAGTGGCTATTGACATCTATTCTAGACTTGCATCAAAATAAAATTTGACAGGAAAGAACCTAGAGGGAGGTACCACAGGACAGGTAAGAGTAGAGGTGCAGCACTTGCCTCCGTGTACAGGGCCCTAGGTTCCATCCCCAGCACCCCAAAGCAAAAACAAAACCCCAGTGGGTGTGAGGAAACATTTAAAAAAAAGACGAAATGAAAAAGAAAATAACAGTAAAATCCCAGGAAGGGACTAGATCATCACCTAATCCCACCCTGTGGCTGCTGTTGTAGTTACAGATGGAGAAGTGGAGACTCAAGAAGGAGGTTTATGGGGCTGGGGAGATAGCTCAGTCGGTAGAGTGCTTGCCTTGTAAGCACAAGGCCCTGGGTTCGATCCCCAGCACCAAAAAAAAAAAAAAAAAAAGAAGGAGGTTTATTTGCTCAGGATTACACAGTCGTGTCCCTCAGAATCAAGATTAGGGGCAGGCAGAGAATGCAGACTCTGAAACTGATCATGGGGGGAACATTACACAAACCCAAAGGGGGAACAGCCTTTAAAGGATGGAGTGGGGAGAGGGTAGTCTTCAAAAATGACATCATCGTTGGGCACAGTGGTGCATGCCTGCAATCCAGCCACTCGGGAGACTGAGGCAGGAGGATCACAAGTTGAAGGCCAGCCTCAGCAATTTAGCAAAGCCCTAAGCTACTTAGTAAGACCCTGTCTCAAAAAAAAAAAAAAAATTAAAAATAAAAATGACTAGGGATGTGGCTCAGTGGTCAACTCCCCTGGGTTCAATCCCCAGTACCAAAAAAAACAAAGGTCAGTGCATAAAAGGAAGTGAAAGGTTGTGAAATGATTCAGGCTAAAGGTGACTAATGAGACATGACAACTCAATGCAACTCCTGACCCTAACTAAACTAGATCTTGTACTGGAGGTGGGGGGAAAATTTAGTTCATTATCCAATCCATGAACAAAACTGAAGTACAGATTGGATAGAGGAATTTTCTCAATGTTCGAGGTCCAGTGTTGATAACTGTACTGGGATGATGTACCACAATATCCCTGTTTTTAGCAAATAGACATTGAAGTACTAGAATCCCATCTACTCGGGAGCCCGAGGCAAGAGGACTGCAAGTTCTAGGTCAGCCTGGTCAATTTAGTAAGACCAAAATTTAAAAAGGGGCTGTGGGTATAGCTCTGTGGTTATGTACCCCTGCATTCAATCCCCAGTTTAAAAAAGGGGGGATTAGAATAATAAATTTACAAACACCTATCACCCAGGTTTAATATTATGAACTCATGGGCTGCAGGCTTGGCTCGGTGGTAGAGCCCTTGCCTAGCACGCATGAGACCCTCAGTTTGATCCCCAGCACCATGAAAAGAAAATACAGAAATTATGTATGCGTACACTGGTGGAGGAGGATGATAAAGAACAGAGTAAAATATTTATAATAGTGAATTCAGGTCAAGGCCATATCAGGGATCTTTGTCCTAGTTCATTTATGCAGTCTTTCTGTAAGTTTAAAACTCTTAGCAAATAAAAATTGAAAATGTTCCAGGTCAGCCCACTCTTCCCTCTGGGCTGTAAATGCCAGATCAGGCCGGGCAGCTCGAAGACTTCAAAGGCAGATGGCCAAGCCCAGCCCAGCCCAGCGAGCGGCAGAGTCTGGCCGCATCACTAATGCTTCTCAATGCAAGTGTGCTGGGAGGGGCTGCCCGGCTCTGGAGCCAGAGCCGGCTCTGTTCTGTCCTCCCTGCCTGCAGGTGGACCTGTGAGGGTGCTTTGGGCTGCAGGCAGTGACCACTGCAACTCCAAGGTCCAAAGGCTGGAAGATTGTGTGTTTCAGAGAGGAGTTGGGGTCAAAACCTCTCTTCCCTCTCTCTCTGTCTCTCTTTGCAAATGCATTTAATTTTTTTTCAAGGCAGGATGAAGACTTTATTGGTGAGCATGATTAAGGAGGGGATACACGGTAGGAGCCCTCATGACTGCAGGGCCCACCACCTGTGCAGGGGACGGTGACTCGGGATATGTTTGGCTCTGCAGCCTCAGGGATGAGTCACTTCTGAGCCCCCATGTCTTCAAATTCACCAGCATTAAACTTGGTAAAGCTCCACTTCTTTGAGATGTGGGTCTTCCAGAGGCAGGGACCCTGAATCTGGCCCTGTGTGGACTCTGCAGCTTGTTGCCCCATGGACACGATGACTTGGCAAATGTGAACCTGGCCACTGACCTAGGGTCCCAGAGGCACCCGCATGCACAAGAATGTGTGTGGGAGCAATTTTTTGTCCCTAAAAAACAACACCTCCACTCTAAATAATAGAAGCGCTCAAGCTGACCCTGGTCCCATTTGCCTCGAGTGCCGGCGTCGGGTGGGTACAGGCAGCAACCAGCCATGATCACAGGCCACAGGTCCAAAGTGATTGCCAAATCTGTTACTGCGGAAACATTAACATTTTTTTCCAAAGTGCTCATCATTTGTAGGCTGCAGCTGAACCCCAACTCCATCTAGACTTCCCTGACGCCTCCCCGGCCAAGACTGGGGCCTGTGCCCCGCGCAAGTCTAAGGCCAAGGGTGAGGATTGCCGAGGCTGGCTCAGACCAAGCAGGATTCATTTCCTGGGACTGGCAGATTGCTTTTTGTCCCGACAAAATTAGGTCCTGTTGGCAAGGGAGAGAGGATGAAGCGGTCCCCAGGGTCTGTTTCATAGCCTTGGTGGGGGACACCATGGGTTATCTGTGATCTGGACGGAAGAGCAACTTGGATCTACAAGGAGGCCCAGAGCCCTGAGCCCCCTCACAGGAGGGTGGGGTCCAGGCACAGCCCAGGGGTCTCCACAGCACACTGTTCCTGCTCAGCACCCCCTCAGCCTCAGTCCTCGCAGGTCTTCCAGTCCCGCCTGTTCAGGGGGCGTTGACCCACCCCTTGCTCAGGACAATTAGGGTGCCACCTTCCTTGAGTGAGTGGGAGAGAGACGGGCTGTGACCAGAGTCAATCTGATCACGGGTAATGGTGGCACTTCAGCAGAGTTCCCAGGAAGTGGCCCCACTTCCCACCAGCCTGGTTCCTGCCAGGATGTGGTCTGCAGCTGTGGTTGCCATCTTGCTGGCAGGCGGGCTGAGGCAGGAAACCAAGAGAAGGCAGAAACCGAGTCCGGTAACCTCCTGAAGCCAGCCAGGCCCGAAGCCAGGACTCTTCAGATACTTGAGTCAATAAATTTCTTTTTTCACATAAGCCAATGCCAAATGGGTTTTCTACCCTTTAGGAGTAAAAGAATTCTAAGTTTTTCAACTTTCAGAGAAGCTGAAAGCCTTTGTTTGAAAGGCAAATTCTCAGAGAAAAAACATGTATCCCATTTGTTTACAATAAAAAAAAAAAAAAAAGAAAGAAAGGCAAATTCTCAGGTCCTGTCCCCAAAGAGTATGACTAAGTCATCTTGGGTGGGGCTTAAGCCTCAGACCTTTGAAACTAGATCCTCTGAGGCCCTCATTTTAGGTGGCCCTGCCCATTAGATTCTGAGACTCTCCCACCCAGGCCTGGGAGGTAAGGGAAGCCCAGAGCTTTCCATCACAAAGCCCCACTACCTTCTTGGCAAAGGGTGGGGAAATGCTTTTCATTCTTTCCCAATGACTGGAGTTGAGAAAATGGAAGGCAGTTGATTTCTCAATCAGGCTCCTGGCCGTGGGGCTTCCCATAGCTATCCTTGCTGCATGGTTGCCGAAGAAACTGGGAACTCAAGCAAGAACTGCCTCCCAGCCAAACTCAGAGATTGCAAACCCCAGCGGCCCCAGGGGCCAGGCAGGGAGGACACCGGTGAAGCAACGCGGAGCCGAGGAGGGTGGGGCCCATGGAGAGCAGAGCAGCCTCACCTAGCCAACGACATTGACCTTTACTGATGCAAGGCAGCCAGGAGGGTGGGACCCGGCTTCTCTTCTCATCAGGCGTCTGTCCTCTGGTAGGCTGCCCTCTCAGAGACCCGCGCCCAGGCCAGCGTCTGACAGTAACGGTTGCTCTTCCTCAATTTTTCCAGGAGAAATCCTGGAAGAGCCGTCACGGCCCGGTTTGGGGTCCCAGGGCCAGCCCTGTCCTGTCACTGCAGCTGAAGGGGGCTGGTGGTGGGTGGGTCGGATTGGAATCATGGGCCCATCTGGGAGGTTGACCACGGAGGCTGGAACAGGTTGCCTCATCCCTTGTTGGGGGTCCCCAGGGGCAGACTCTGAGACCAAGACTTTGGGGGCAGGTGGATGACTTGGGAGGGGATCCCAGGAAGCACCGTTAGGGGAGGAGGGAAGGAGATGGGGTGAGAAGGCGGGCAATACAGGATGCGTGGCCCAGCGTGCCACCTCTAGAGATGACGGAAGCAAAGGCCCAGGGAGAACCTGCAGCCAGGGTAGAGCAGGGGCCTCTGAGTTATCCCTCTCAGGGTTGGGGTTGCTGAGGAATTTTCATTGTTGTCCTAGAGCAGCTGCCAGGGGTGTTAATTGGAAGAAAGTCCTCAGATAGATGAAGGACGGACCAGGGAGAACGGCCAGGCGCTGAGAGCACTTGCTACAAAGGAAACCTGGGTGCTATCATCAGACACATCAGGCACTGACGCTGGGCAGACCAAGATGTTGGTCTCAGGAGCCCCTGGTTGCCCACTGGATCTCTGAGTCATTCAGTCAAGCAGTGACCGTGTGGTGCGCAGACCTGAGCCGAGCCCTGCCTGGCCATTTCCCATCTATAAAGTTAGGCTCGTCCCCGTCCCTTTCCCAGCTCCGCTTTCCTCATCTGGATAATATGGAAAATAACTCCCACCTGCCATGGGTGCCACGGAATCCAATGGACAAATGTCAAGCACCTGGCAGCAAGGGCCAGGCAAACAAATAGCAGCTGATTGGAGTGTAGTCTGCCAGCCACCCTTCTCCCCCGATTCATTTTCTTTTTTATGAGTAATAAAAACCGCGAGTTTAACTAGGCATATGGCCACGGGAAATAAAGGATTACATTTCCCAGCCTCCCTGGACATGAGTGTGACCATGTGGCTGTAATCCAGCCAGTAGGATGTCAGTGGAGATCACCTAACTTTTAGGATGTATCTTAGAAATGGTGGTGAGCTTTCCAGCTGCTGGCAGGAATGTAAACCTGGTGGCAGGAGCTAAAGCAGACACTTTGGGCTAGGAAGCGGTTTATACAGTAACAATGTTCCCATCACTGCCGTCCTGCTCAGGATGGTTAGGAGAGGAGAGACCCGAATCCCTGTTGATTCCACTTTACCCAAGCCTCTCACCGAGTGAACGCCGTATCTATATTGGGTATTATTGTCCTAATATAAAACCATTCTTCATGTGAAGCTCAACTAACTTCAAGGGGTTCCAGTGCGGACAGAGGGCATGGGGGGAGATTGGTGGTGTTTGGCCACACTCAGGCATTATGGATGCAAACTCGGTTTCAGATTTTTTAGGGAACACTTGACTATGACTTTCATCTCATTACCATATTAGATAGTGTATTGGTTAAGACATAGAATTGGTTCTAACTTTTGAGGTGTACTAGGAATTGAACCAAGGGTGCCTTTGCCACTGAGTTACATCCCCAGTCCTGTTTTTTTTTTTTTTTTTAATTTTGAGACAGCATTTCTCTAAGTTGCTGAGCGTCTCACTAAAATTGCTAAGGCTGGCCTCAAACTT
The DNA here is from genome assembly GCF_902686445.1 of Sciurus carolinensis. Taxonomy (NCBI): domain Eukaryota; kingdom Metazoa; phylum Chordata; class Mammalia; order Rodentia; family Sciuridae; genus Sciurus; species Sciurus carolinensis. Next base: position 11,004,744 of record NC_062214.1, on the reverse strand, counting down.
ACAATAATCCTACCTCAGCCTCCAGAATCACTGGGATTCTAGGCACGCACCCCCACACTCTGCTTGGTTCTAATATTAACAATCCAAAACAACTATTACCTTAAAAAGATAGGAATTCACCAACTTTCTGTGTGCCTACAAAATGAGCCCCATTTGGAAGACGCCAAGGTTGGCCACTAGTGGGGCCCACTTGGAAAGTGGGTGCAGTGGCCTTTGAATGTCTCCGTGGCTGAACTTCGGGAAAGGAATCCTGTCAGGGACCAAGAAGTTCTCATTCTGAGAACATTCTGACCTTTACAATAAGCAGCAGCGCCCCTCCCCCACTCCTGGCTGATAATTCTGACAGTATGGCGCCTATGGCGCCCACGGCTTCTCTTCCGGGACTTCACCTTCCCGCCGGCGCGAACTTGCACCCTATCAGGAGCCCAATAGAAGAACACAGCCAACCAGCCGGCACCTCGTCATACCCCTCATTCCCTCAGCATAAATACCCGTGAGAACAATAAAAATTTGCAGCTTGATCAGAATTCCTGTCTTGCTGCCACTCCCTGTGTCCCTTGTCCCTCCATTCCTTCTCTCTTAGGTTTGCTGTCCTGCGTTGATGTCCCGCGGGATGGGACAGAATCCCAGGGGAAAGATGGTGGAGAGTTTGGGCCCGCCTGGGGCGGGTGGGGTCTGGCCAGGTCAAGGCATCTTTCCCGCCGTCCCAGCGCAAAGAACTTGGCTGCTGCGACTTCTTTTCATTTTTTGAGTGGACACAGTAGCTTTCACTGTTTTTATTTTTTATTTTCAGGGGGGCTGGGCGAGCGCTCCGCCCCCAGCCCAGGCCACTTGGCTTCTCTCTAATGGGGACAACCACAGGTGTCCTGTCCTCCTGGCTCTCAGCTCCATGTTTGCTGCTTTTTCTGACCAAACTACAAGCTTTTAAAATCTCTCTGCTCCACTCTCCACTCCTCATTCTCGCCGTAAACCTGGAGGACTGAAAGCCGCCCAGGCCCTCACCGGAACCGAAGGCCGCGCTGGCTCTTCTCCACCAGAGCCATTGTTCTCCACAAGCAGTCTCAGGGCACGGACAGAATGCGGACAAGCTGCGTCCCATCACGCCCGGTCCCAGAGAGTCCTCGTTCCTCTGAAACCTGGTCAGCACCGTCTTCGCCTCACATTCCATCTGCACTCTGGTCTTCTGAGCTACCCAGAGTCACCTCTCAAGCCCCACTTACGGTGTCCGAGCCTGCTTCTCCAAACTCTCCCCAGTCCTTTTTGCAAACCTGTTCAGAGCTAGGGTCGTGGCTCAGCGGTAGAGCGCTTGCCTAGCATGTGGAAGGCACAGGGTTCCATCCTCAGCACCACATAAAAATAAATTAATAAAATAATAAAGGTATTGTGTCCATTCACAACTAATATATATATATATATATATATATATATATATATATATATATATATATTAAAAGAACAAACAGTTCCAAAGGCTTCTGAACCATGTGGTCAGGTATAGTCACAGAGAGGACCCCATTTCTTGATACCAGCTTTCTGTTTTAGTCAGCTTTCTGTTGCTGTGACAAAATACCTGAGGAAAACAAAAGGAAGAAAGATTTGGCTCATGATATCAGAGGTTTGAGTCCTTAATCGCTTGGCTCCTCTGATTTTGGTCACTGGCAAGCAGGACATCGTGGTGGGGAGTGTGTGGGAGCAGAAAGCAGCTCACTTCATGGAGGCCAAAAAAAGCAGAACGGGAGGGAGGGAGGAAGGGGTGGCAGAGACAAAATACGCCCTTCAAAACACGTCCCCAAAGACTTATTTCCTCCCCATAGGCCCCTACCTCCTAAAGTTTCCACCCTCTCCCAACAGCAGGTTGAGCTTGTGTCAGGGACCAAGAAGTTCTCATTCTGAGAACATTCTGACCTTTACAATAAGCAGCAGCGCCCCTCCCCCCTCCTGGCTGATAATTCTGACAGTATGGCGCCTATGGTGCCGTCCCTGCTTCTCTTCCGGGACTTCACCTTCCCGCCGTTGCGAACCTCACCTTCCCGCCGGCGCGAACTTGCAGCCTATCAGGAGCCCAATAGAAGAACACAGCCAACCAGGCTGCACCTCGTCATACCCCTCATTCCCTGAGCATATAAATACCCCTGTGTGAACAATAAAAATTTGCAGCTTGATCAGAATTCCTGTCTTGCTGCCTCTCCCTGCGTCTCTTGTCCCTTCATTCCTTCTCTCTTAGGTTTGCCGTTCCCCGTTGATGTCCCGCGGGTCGGGACAAGCTTGGAATCCATCAGTGCAGTGATCCATTTCTGAGACCACGGCCCTCGCGATCCAGTCACCTGACAACAGCCCCACCTCTGAACCCCGCTGTTCAACACATGAGCTTCTGGGGGACATTTACGATCCAGACCATCACAGGAGGCACGCAGACCTCGCTTAGCACTATGGAATCCACACAGGCACTGGGGCCAATGATTCTAAATCCAAATCCATTCTCTTATTTTATTTTCTGTGTCACTGTAGACCTGACACTGAACTCTGCAGGCCTCAGAGTTCACCCGCATTCAGTAGTCTTGATTTATCACCTACCGTGCCTGGGTCTTCATGCTAACCACCAAGGGCATACACACCAATAATGAGACGGTGAATCTCTGTTTCACCACACTTGAGAGCAAAGATGTCAGCCCCGAGGCTAGTGTGCTGATTGAGACAGATCATGGACAGTATGTGACACATAGTAACATTCAATTAACATCCATTTCCTTCTTTCCTCTCTCCCCCACCAGTTTCTGGAGACCCAGCTCCTCAAATACCAAGAGAGAGTTGGAGGAGGCCCAGTTGGGCTTGAGCAGGAAATGGGCATCCCAGCGTGGCGAGGGCTTCCTCTGGTTTTCCTGCCAGCTCCCCTCTCTCCACGTCAGATTCTGCTTGGTTCCTGGGGCAGTCTCGACTTCCAGAGCTTGTCTTCTTCTTCTCCATCTTCTTTTCCTCTGTGGTGCCTGCCAAGCAGTTTCCTCAGGATGCTCTTCTAGTTCGCTAAGGCTCCCTTCAGCTTCATCACTGCGCTGTGTGGCCAGTGTGTTGTTTCCCTGATGCTCCTGAGTGGCTGTGTGTGTTCCGCCTGAATCTGGTGGACGCTTGGTCCTTTCCTTAAACAGGAAGTAGAAAGTTCTTACCTAGAGTCAAACCCAAGTCAAATTCAAGATGAGCAAAACACCCACCTGACTGGATGTCCTAGAGGGATCCTCTGGTGACTGTTCCAAAGATGGGCCAGAGACATTTGGGGGAACAGGGAGCTTACTAATGTACTTGAGGGGGTAATGGGCTAAATTATTAAGTGTATTTAATCAGCCTGTCTCAACATCTATGGTGCCACCGTATCTTAGTAGATACCCAGGAGGTGGATAACTTGCCCCTTGTGGGGGCCGAACCCAGCTTCGGCGTTTTGGAGGAGTGTAGGCTTTGGAGTCGAGGTGTGAGAAGGACCTCAGCAGGCTGGTACCACTTCCCTGAGCCCCGGTTCCTCATCTGCATGATGGAAACACAAACACCAGTTCCCAGTGCTTTCCTCCATCTGGCCTGTGTCTGGCTCCGCGCCTGCTCCTGCTCCGTCACTGCCGACACACAGGCGGGCCTCCTGGCACCTCCATCCCGCTAAGCTCCTTATGTCCAACACCCTGTCCTGCTCTTCCCTCTGCCTCAGACACACTTCCCAGTTCCTGCTGGGTGCTCTTCCTCAGTTGTCAAACAGCATGTTGGATCCTGTTTTCATCCTGTCAACCCCTGTCTTGTCTTGTCTTTTCTCTTCTCTTTCTCTCTCTCTCTCTTTCTGGTACTGGTGATCAAACTAAGGGTTGCTTTACCACTGAGCTTCATCCCAACCCTTTGTGTTTTATTTTGAGACAGGGTCTCAGTAAGCTGCTGAGGTTGGCCTCTAATTTACAATCCTCCTGCCTCAGCCTCCCGAATTGCTGGGATTAAAGGCATATGCCACTGTGCCCAGCCACTCCCTGTCTTTTGACTGGACTGTTTATTGTCTTGTCACTTAAAGCAGTTTCTGGTAAGTGAGGACTGTCTTCTGAGACAAGCATAACCAAGTAGGTGGGGTGAGGTGGTTCAGCATTTTATTTTATTTTACTTAAGCTTTTATAATGTCATTTTCAATTGATGGATCATAATTGTACGCATTTACGGGGTGCGGTGATGTTGGGATACATCGGTAAGCCTTGGGAGGGTGAACTCATGCTCATCAGCATGCCTGTCTCCTCAGAAAGCCTGGTCACCCAGGACCTCACTTCTGGAAGGTGCTGTGCCGCAGCTGCCGACTCTGCATGAATCCCAGCGTGAGGGCATCCGGGGCTCCCTGGAAGCAAGGGGCCCGCCGCCTCTCCTGGAACAGACGTCAGAGACTGTCTCACCTGGGTCACTTCCCCCTACACTGCTCTTCTCTGAACTTTATCCCATGTTTCTGGGAAAGCAGAGATGGTTCTAAATTAATTTCTGTTTCTCACAAATCTTTTAAGAAAATTGATCCTCCAAAGATAGTCACAGGGAAAGAACGTTTATTTCTCTCTTGCATAATGGTCTGGGTTGAGCAATCAGGCTCAGGTGGCTCCTTCCACCAGTTGCCTGCTCTCTTTCCCACACAGGACTTCCAGCTTTGATGCAAGATGGCTGCCCTAGCTCCCTCCATCACATCCACATCCAGTCTGCAGAGGAAACAGGGGCATGGGCTGTGCTTTAAGGAAATAGCACGGAAGCTGTGCTTGTCATTTTGTTTGCACCTTGTAGGCCAGGCTTGCTCTTTTACAGCATCCCCTTGCAAGAACTAACCAAGGTCCCAGGAGAACTACGTTAATTGCTTCTAAGGACTGCGTGCCCAGGGATTAAGTCACCTCCACCGGGACTCACCTCTCACCGGGCCCGTCACCTCACACTGGCACACTAATGACCAAGCCTTCGATGCGTGAGCCCTAGGGACACACCGCTTCCAAACCAGAGCACCCCTCCGATCCTTGCTACCTGATCTTCAGCTTTGAGGATGGGCTCCTTTAAGATACTGGGTTTAGTAGAGGGCAGAGGAAGTGGCACCCAACGGGCCCCAGGAAACATGCACCGGGCTGGACACAGAAGGCCTGAGGCCGTGGCGCAGCATCCCTGGGCTGCGAAAACCAAAACCAGACACCCCGAGAAATATCCCGAGCCCCTTCTGGCTCCCAGATGATCTCAGGAACTGCTCGACTTGTCCACACAAGGTCTGGATTGTTTCCCCTGAACCTGTTCCCTTGACAACTGGGGGTGATCTTTAGACCCCAATAACAGCAACATTCCAACATAACCCAGCTCTTGCGAAGACTGCACTGACATTCGGGGTCAGTTTTTGGACATTTATTACTGGTCTTTTTTTTTTTTTTTTGTACCAGGGACTGAACCCAGGGGCACTTAACCACTGAGTCACAGCCCGGCCCTTTATATACATATATTTTTGAGTCAGGGTCTCACTAAGTTGCTTAGGGCCTCCCAAAGTTGCTGAGGCTGACTTTGAACTTATGATCCTCTTGCCTTGATCCTCCTGCCTCAGCCTCCAGGGGCGCTGGGATTACAGGCGTGGCCACCGCACCTCATTGTTTCTTTCTGTCCCATGAGGCGTAGCAACAAGCTGCTTCAGCGTCACTCTCCCTGAGCTCTGCCCACCTTCTCTGTAGAAGCCTTGAGCTCACTTCCCAGGGGCAGTGGGGACTTGGGTACTTACAGTGTGTCATCTTTTGAGACTCTGCCACCTGCCACTCTCTCCGTCCCTCTGTGGCAGAACAGCGGTGCTCTCTGCTCTTCTTCCCACCTAGTGCTCGGCTCTTCCCTGGCCGGGGCAGCTGGGTGTGCGCCGAGGCGCTGGGGCGGGCTCCTTGCACACTAGCGCAGCCTGGAGTCCCGCTGACCCGAGCTGCAGACCTTCAGGGCTAGACTCTGATAGGCCTGTGAACTTAGGGAGCTTAGCAATGTCCTTGACCTCCACTCTCTGGACGCCAGTAACAACCTCCCTCCAGCCCTGAAAACAAAAACCAGACTTTGACAAATGTCCCCTGGGGGGCACAGTCACCTCAGCTGAGACCCATTTTTAACCTCTGCTTTGAAACTCTGAGGTAGATAACATCATCACCATTTTCCAGATGAAGAAACCAAGACCTTGCAAAGAAGGGTGGCTTGTCCAGGTGTAAGGGGATGGGGCGTCTCTCTGAAACCAGTGATTCCCAGATTCTCCAGCTGGTAATTGCTCCAGGGTGGATTTCCAGCAGGGCCCTCCTGGGTCCAGTTCTCCTCCTTGGTCCGCGGGGCTGGGATCAAACCCAGGATTTCCAGTTCCCGCACCCAACTGATTGAAACTATCTTGCTTGTCTAACAAAATCTGAAGGTAATAATTCATTCCTTTGCCAAATGAAATTAGCTGGGTTAGCAAGCAGGGTTAGTAAAGTCATTGTCATGCATCAAGTGTTCCTGAAAAGGTGTCCTCAAACCAAGATCAAGCAACCCTTGTTGGTCTGAGACATGTTGCTGACTCCTACTATGCGCTGCGCTCTTTGCGCAAGTTATTTTTAACCCCACAGCAAATATTGAAATGTAAGAACTGTCCTGTTTTAGCAAAGAAACTGAGGTCCAGATTCTGAAAAATCACAGAGACAATGGGAAGGAAAAATATATAATTAAAAAGAGAAAGAGAAAAGAAGAAGGAGGAGGAGAAGGAGAAGGAGGAGGAAGAGAAGAGAAAAAAGCAAAAACAAATCAATCAAAACAAGGAAGAGAAGAAGGCGAGCCCGTGTCATGTGCCTAAATCCTCGCTGAGGGAATTGTGATTCACTCTGAGTAAATAAGACCTCCACACAGTGCTGGCGTTCCCGGGCACACCCGCCAGGGCAGAGGGACACCCGCCTCCTGTGCCGGCCCAGGTGAACAGAAAGAAGGAACAGGCCAGGTGTTCCGCAGCAGCCCCGTGTCTGCTGGGACCTCACTCACTTTAGAGAAGCAGCCCCACAACAGCAGGTGACCCCAGAACCCTCGCTAGGCCGGCAGGCTCGCCAGTCCCTCTGACACCTGGGCCTCCTGGAGAGCAGCCAGCCTCCAGCCTCCAGCCTCCAGCCCCAGGCCACTGTGGAGGCCTCTCCTCTGCCCTCCAGCTCCTGAGAAGTCTACCCGGAGCGCACCTGCTTGAGCAGCCGGTGGTGACCCCTGGTCTACAGGGGACTCCCGTCCGTGAAAAATCCCATGAGTCCTTCTCCAAGGTTCCCGGGAAAGGACTCCAGATAAGGGGCCCATCCCAGAAAGAAATAAAACCTTGGCCCAGGGCCCAGACATTCAGGGAAACCAGCTGCCCTGTCTTGTGGGGGAGGGGGCAGTGGTCACCCTCCTTTAGATTCAACCAACCTTTCATCAACTATTTATAGGTGTGACATTTATTCATACATTCAACAAATATGTATTAGAAGGGGCAGGGTAACCCTCACCTTTAACTGTGGTGTCCCCTCCTTATCTGACTGTGGCTTTGCTTTTCCCAATTGCAATCACTTGTGGTCCAAAAATATTAAATGGAAAATTCCAGACATAAGCAATTCATGAGTTTTGAGATTTCTTGGTAACATCTGTGGTTTTGAGCATCCACTGGGGGCTTTGGAATCTGTCCCCGCTTGAATAAAGGGGGACCTGTGTGTTCACCTTGGAATTGTTGGCATTCATCATTCCAGGAAGCTTGTGCTGCTTCTGTTTGAATAGCCTTGGGTCTGATGTATTATTCTTGTTAAGATTTTCGGTGCTGGAGAGAGAACCCAGGGTCCCACTCGTGCTGGGCAAATGCTCTGCCACCAGGTTGTACCCCAGCCCTTGATATTTTTTGTCTTTTGGCAGGACTGGGGATTGAACCCAGGGGCACTCTACCACTGAGCTACGTTCCAGCTCTTTTTTCTTTTTCTTTTGAAATAGGGTCTCACTAAATCGTTGAGGCTGGCCTGGAACTTAGGATCCTCCTGCCTCAGGCTCCCGAGTCACTGGGTTACAGGAGAGGGGCCCCTGCGCCCGGTCCAAGTGTCTTCACTTTGTGCCTGGCAACCCTGAGTCAAAGGGAGCTCCTCTTTCCCAGCAGTTCCAGCCAAGGTCCCAGGAATGAGGCTCAATGGTCCAGTTGGGATTGTGTGCCCATCCCAGACCCAGTTATCACAGCCAGAGGAATGTAATACCCTGCTTGGCTAGGCTGCCCCTGGAGCCATGGCCTGGGCCCAACCCCCGGGGGCAGAGCTGGGGAGGAAATGGTTCCCCAAAGGAGATCTGAGATGCTCTTTTCTGATCCAGAAGAAATAAATGTCACACAGGCAAGACAGATGGTCCCCGCTCAAACGCTTCCTGGAGAAGCTGACCTTTAAGTGAAAACCCAAGGGTGAACTGGACTTTGCCAGGTGACAGACAGGAAGTGGCCAGAAAGGGCAAATGTCTAGGGAACAGGTCTTGTTCTGGAAAATGCAAGGGATTTAGACCAATACTGTAGGAGGCGGGAGAGGAAGAGCTGAGGTCAAAGAGCCAAGGCAGCTGCAGGGAACCGCCACGTGAACCTGCCTCCCCCGCGCCCCCAACAGGACTCAGTCATGGGGTTTTCACCCTGTCCTACTTCAAGCTTGGCACAGTGACTGCTCCTCAGCCAACATGTCACCCATCAGCCGGTCTCGTCACTGGCTGATTCATATCAGGGTCTGCAAGGTCAGCTGATTCCCACAGATTGGACCACAAATCTTCCAGAGTCTTACAGGATGAACCCCTTTTCGTCTTTCTTTCTTTCTGGTTTTTTTTTTGGTTTTTTTTGTTTTTTTTTTTGTATCAGGGATTGAACTCCGAAGGTGCTTAACCACTGAGTCATATTCCCCACTCCCCCCTTTTTAAAAAAAAATTTATTTTGAGACAGGGTCTTGCTAAGTTGCTTAGGGTCTTGCTCAGTTGCTGAGGCTGGCTTTGGACTTGCGATCCTCCTGCCTCAGCCTCCCGAGCTGCTGGGATGACAGGTGTGGGCCACCGCACCCAGCAGGATGAAGGAATCCTAACTTGCGAATGGAGGGGGCCTTGGTAGGATCGTAGCACCGCGTGTGTACCTAGTGGTATTCAGGCAGGTTTCACCTAATTGGAAAAAAGACACCACATTCTAACTATGTCTGGCCTGCCGTGGAGGCACGTGCTGGTAATCCCACATACTTGGGAAGCTGATCACATGTACAAGGTTAGCCTGGGCTACTTAGCAAGACCCTGGCTCAAAATAAAAAATAAAAAGGGCTGAGGATACAGGTCGTTAGGACACAGGCTCCATCTCCAGCATTGAAAAAGAAAAAAAAAGTTCTCTGGCCACCACTGTCCCTTGACTATGTCCTGTCTCCAGCAGCTGGGTCTCCTCTCATCCTCAGAAGAATCTCAAGAGGGACAAGCTTTTGCTATCCCCATTTCACAGATGGGACTGGTCTGCACACTCACAAACGAGACTGCTTCTTATTCTTACAGCCCCATGTAAGACACAGGGAAACGTCTCTTCCCAGAGTCGAAGCAACTTGCCAGATGCAGCAAAACAGGGGGTGTTCCCACACTGCTGCTGGGATGAGAAGAGGGGCAGTCAGGCTTGGTTACAGTCCAGGGGCGCTTCCGATGGTTGAGCAGGGTGTTCATCTCACCAGCAGTTCCACTCCTGGGAACACACATCTGAGAATGGAAATCATGCCACAGAAAAACCTGTACATACACTGTAGTATGATTCTGTATAGCCCAACATGGCAATGTCCCAATGTCCAACAACCAAGAAATGCACACATGAAATGTGATATGTCCATACAGTGGAATCTTACGCAGCAGGAAAAAGTGAATGGAATTCTGATAGATGCTACAGAACAGGTTAACTTTGAAAACACTATGGTAAATGACAGAAAAACAAACGGAAGATATATATATGATTTGTTCATTTGAAATGTCCAGAATAGGCACATCTACAGAGACAGAAAGTAGATACATTTGGTGGTACATGGGAAGTGGCTAAGTGCTAATGATGAAATACTCTAAAATTGATTGTGGATATGGCTATACAACTCTGTATGAAAAACCTTTGAATTGTACACTTTGTTTTTTTCCTAAATGAAGTTGCATGCATTAAATGGGTAAATTGTATAGCCTGTGAATTATATCTCAGCAAAGCAGTTATGTAACAATGTTGCTGAAAACTCAGTCCTTGTCCCGGATGCCAATCCAACAATGACATGGTTTCAAGAAAAAGGATAAAGAAGGTTTATTGCTTTGCTAGCAAAGGAGAAGCACAGGGGACTCCTGCCCCATAGGATGTGATTCTGCCCATCAGCAGGAGCAGGGGACTTTTAAAGAGGTGACTCTAAAGCTCCGTTCCTCGTGTTCTCTGTTGGAGCTGTGATTCACGTGTTAATTCAGGAGATGGTCATTTCTGAGACCTGCTGGTGCTGTCCCCAGAGTCTGGATGACTTCGTTCCTGTGGTGGGAGTGTGCTCAGGGACAGGTGACTCTGCCCAGGACGGGGAGGAAAGGTGATTCTATTTTCCCTGAGGTTAGGGAAGTGGCGGGGGGGGTTAGGGAGGAGCGGACAGAGAGGAAGAGAAAGAAATGTCCATTTTAAAAATAAGTGACAGTGGCACAGCAGCAAGGGCAGTATTCACAGCATAAAGTGGACACTGTTACTGTTACAGCGAGATTGCAATACATCACCAAGTCGATCTAAAAGCAGGAGACCAAACAACCTGTATTCACCAGCTGGTGGTTGGGATGGGCAGGCTGCAAGTCTACAGCTTGGCCCCTCCAGGATGACAACACACCTCTTATACCAGAAGTAAAGCATGTCACTACTTTAATCACAAGTTACTGTTGCCATGATTCAGAACTACAAACGAACACCGCGAGATCTAGAGCCATGAGCAGATGGGGAAGTGGGTCAAGATGACCCTAGTTGAATACAAGTTAAAGAATGGCCACTAATATCTGGACAATCATTCTCTGACAGGGTACATTGTTCAAGAAAACATGGGGACCAAAAAGAGAACAATTTTACATTGCGTAAGAATTGCCATTTTGTGTTGCCAAACATGCTTTACTAAGCAACTGTTGATGGGGACAGAGGCGGGGTGTTCCCACGGGAGAAGCATTTCTTACATGACATGGCGTCTCAGGGTGAATGGAGTCTGTTTGGTCATTGCCCATATAGCCCAACCCATGACATTACAATTCCCCAGTCAATTTCTACATTCTATTTCTATGGAAAAATGGGTGGCATCTGCAAACTGCTTCCTACTGAAAGGTGGTGAAGTTGGGGGAAATAACCCAAAGTCCTTGTACTCTATCAGGTGGGGTGTGGACAGTTAAGAGTGTTCAGCACCAGACCCGTCCAGAGGTCCACAGTGGCAGATGGCAGGTGATTTCACAAGGCATACATAGGGCAGGGATCATGCTAAGACAATAATAAAGACAGCAAAGCATTACTCTTTTGTAAATAAGTAGCACAAAAGCAATTAGTACCTTGGCCAGTCTCTGAGAACCACGAGGACAGTAACTCAAAATCTCATCAGGAAGAAACAGATCGAGTTCATCAGTGTAGGAGGTCAGGAAGATGTGTAGGTCTATGAAATCAGACTCCAATTAAATCAGGACAAATTCTTGACTCTTGTTATTGGCATCAGATCTGCTATTTTGCTGCCGCCATTATTCTCCCTCCCCCATGCCACTTTACAACCCAGATTGTTAACCCACGAACCTCCTCCCCAGCCATTGGCCCGTTGTCATTAGCCCGCGAAGTTCCACTACTTAACAATGGCTCCCCCGCCATCTTCTCTCTCTCCCTCGCTCTCCCTCTCTCGCTTGCTCTCTCTCTCCTCCTCCTTTTCACTCTTTGTCTCCTCCTCATCTTGCTCCCTCTCTCTGTCTCTCTGTCTCTCTGTCTCTCTCTCACCCTGTGCACTCTGCCCATCCACTTAATAAAATCTCTTGCGTGAGTTCCCGCGTCCGGAGTGGTCTTTGGGTGCTTTCACTTGTGATCGTTATTAGGCAATCTCGCACGAGAACCCTTCCTTTACAGACTTCAGCTTTACTTACTTTGGTAGGGCTGACACAAGTGTGCATCTTAAGTTACATTTAAAATAACATCGTGCTTTTAGGCTATACTCTCCTGCCACTTTTTTAAGACCAAGATGGTCAAAACTAACCTTGTTCCTATCTACTCTTAAGAGTCAGCTGAGATTCTCAGAGATCACTCTTGGGGACATGTGAGAATCCTCCTGGCTCCTTTAGCTCTCCTCTACCAGTGGTGCCACTTGCCAGGATCGGCCAGGGTCTGCTTCTCTTAGAAGCAGGGATATTGCCGTCTCCAATGACCCTCCTCTTTGCAGAATGTGCACTGGTTGGCTCCCTGTTCTTTAGGGTCCTCTCAATCTCCCTGATCAGCAGATCTGATGACTCACGAGAGTTGCAGGGCCCAGAGAAGAGTCCTGTCATTCTCTGGGTCCTGGCTGACCTTAGAGGGAAGGGCCATATCGTTGACTGCTTTTTCCTTGACCCTTTCACTTCCTTGACTTTGGTCTCCAAGTTTTTGGTTTTAAACACCCAGCAAGCCAGTTTCGAGGTTATAACTTCAATATATAAATTTTACAGAAACCCCTTTCATTTAATTGGGGTTAGTATTAGAATTGGAAGTCAGCATTACACACTGTCTGTCCTGTAGGTAATGGTTTATTATCTCAAATTAACCCAGGTTGGTTGTTTTCTTGTTTTTTTTTAGAAGCAGTACCTCTGCAAAACACTAACGGGCAACACTTATAAAGTTTATAAGGAAAATACAAAGTGAAATTAACAGAACAAAAACATATTCAGTTTTTTATTAGCTGTGAACCAAGAAAAATGACTTTTATAATCTTGAAACTTTACTTAGTTATTATATTCCCTGTTTGAGATCACACTAATTTTTTTTTTTTTTTCAGTGCTGGGGATTGAACACAGGACCCTGTGCTTGCAAGGCTAGCACTCTACCAACTGAGCTATATTCCCAGCCTGAGATCACAGTAATCTTCACAACAAAAATCAATGTTTTGAATGCAACTTTATTTTTAATTTTTTTAAATTTTTTTATTTTTATTTTTACAGACTGCATTTTGATTCACTATACACAAATGGGGTACAACTTTTCATTTCTATGGTTGTACACAATGTAGATTCACACCATTCATGTAACCAGACATACACATGGGGTAATATTGTCTGTTTCACTGTACAATCTTTCCTTTCCCCACCCCTTCCTGCCCCATTTTCCTCTACACCATTCAAAGTTCCTTCATTCTTCTCTTTCCCCCACCTTGCCACCCTCCCTTGTTATATATTGCCATCCACTTATCAGACAAAGCATTCAAACTTCGGTTTTTTGGGCTTGGGCCTATTTCACTTAGCATGATATTTTCCAACTTCATCCATTTACCAGCAAATGCCATAATTTTATTCTTCTTTAGGGCTGAGTAATATTCCATCGTATATACATAACCACAGTTTCTTTATCCACTCATCAGCTGAAGGGCATCTCAGTTGGTTCCACAATCTAGCTATTGTGAATTGAGCTGCTAGTGTGCTGATTTTAAGTCCTTTGGGTATAAACCGAGGAGTGGGATAGCTGGGTCAAATGTGGGTCCATTTCAAGTTTTCTGAGGAATCTCCATACTGCTTTCCAGAGTGGCTGCACCAATTTGCAACTCCACCAGCAATGTATGAGCGTGTCTTTTTCCCCACATCCATGCCAACACTTATTATTGCTTGTGTTCTTGATAATAGCCAATCTAATTGGGGTGGGATGAAATCTTAGGGTGGTTTTAATTTGCATTTCTCTAATTACTAGGGATGATGAGCACTTTTCCATATATGTGTTGATCACCTGTATATCTTCTTCTGTGAAGTGTCTGCCCAGTTCTTTAGTCCATTTATTGATTGGGTTCTTTGTATTTTGGGTGTAAAGTTTTTTAAGTTTTTTATAAACTTTGGAGATGAGTGCTGTCTGAACTGTGTGTGGAAAAGATTTTCTCCCACTCTGTAGGCTCTCTTTTCACATTATTGATTATTTCCTTTGTTGAGAAAAAGCTTTTTAGTTTGAATCTATCCCATTTATGGATTCTAGCTTTTATTTCTTGCACTTATGGGGTCTTGTTAAGGAAGTCTGATCCTAAGTCAATATGATGGAGATTTGGGCCTACTTTTTCTTCTATTTGGTGAAGGGTCTCGGGTCTAATTCCTAGATCCTTGATTCATTTTGAGTTGAGTTTTGTACCGGGTGAGAGATAGGGGTTTAATTTCATTTCACTGCATATGGATTTCCAATCTTCCCAGCACCATTTGTTGAACAGGCTATCTTTTCTCCGTAAGTTATTGGCACCTTTGTCTAGTATGAGGTTACTGTACTTATGTGGGTTTGTCTCTGTGTCTTGTATCCTGTACCATTGGTCTACCTGTCTATTTTGGTGCCAATACCATGCTGTTTTTGTTACTATTGCTCTATAGTACAGTTTAAGTTCTGGTATAGTGATACCTCCTGTATCACTCTTCCTACTCAGGATTGCTTTGGCTATTCTGGGTCTTTTGTTCTTCCAGATGAATTTCAAGATTGCTTTTTCTGTTTCTATGAGAAATGTCATAGGGATTTTAATTGGAATTGTGTTAAATCTGTATAGCGCCTTTGGAAGTATGGCCATTTTGATAATCTTAATTCTGCCTATCCAAAAACACGTGAGATCTTTCCATCTTCTAAGGTCTTCTTCAATTTCTCTTTTTAATGTTCTGTAGTTGTCATTATAGAGATCTCTCTCCTTTTTGGTTAGATTGATCCCCAAGTTTTTTTTTTTTTTTTTTTTTTTGAGGTTAATGTGAATGGAGTTGTTTTCCTCATTTCCCTTTCAGATGTTTCATCACTTATGAATAAAAATGCTTTAGATTTTTGTATTTTGATTTTATATCCCATGATTTTGCTGAATTCATTTATTAGGTCTAGACATTTTCTGGTGGAGTTTTTTGGATCCTCTAAATATAGATTCATGTCATCAGCAAATAGTGACAGCTTGAGTTCTTTTCCTGTTCGTTGCCCTTGAATTTCTTTGATCTAATTGCCCTGGCTAGTATTTCAAGGACGATGTTGAATAGAAGTGGTGAAAGAGGGCATCCCTGTCTTGTTCCAGTTTTTAAAGGGAATGCTTTCAGTTTTTCTCCATTAAGAATGGTGTTGCCCATGGGCTTAGCATAAATAGCCTTTTCAATGTTGAGGTATGTTCCTACTATCCCTATTTTTTCTAATGAACACAACTTTAAATGAGCTGAACTCTAGCCTATTTTGGAGCCATTTTAACATGGAGTGAGCTGGGAGGCAGAGCCTTATCTCAGGTAAGGTGGGACTCTTCACAAATAACACAATACAACATTACATCTGAAGCACGAATTGAAGAAAGGCTAAGAGAGCTTTTAACTTTCTTTTTGTGGAAAAAGTGACAGAATGTTTCCATATTTACAGTGTCACCTTTAAACAGATAAGGCTCTCCTTATTTTCTTCCAAAAATGCATTTAAATTCCAGTTTCAGTGTGCAAAGTAACACAAAATTGTATATATAACTTATTGACAATAGGTTTTTTTATCTAGCTATAAAACTTCAAATGACATGAATAAACATCAACCAAATTTGTTATTTCAACGCAAATTCAAGACTTGTGCTACAGATAATTTCAGTTTGGAGAACACCAACTTGGCAAAGTGTTCTCCTAAGCTTTACATTTAACCAAGTTTAACTTTTAAAGTTCAATTTAGAATCCAGAGTGTATGGTAACAATAATCACAGGTTGGCATGGGTTAACAAAAATCAAAGGATGGCCTTAAATCTCTTATACATTTAGGAAACAGGGTTGATGATCAGAAGTTGACCTAGTAGAAGCAAATAAATAGAAGACAGGTCTTCAAAGGACAATGTGGCCCTTCTATGTCAGATACAATGTATAAAAGAGCACTTACTGTTTATCTTGCCCATAAACTCATACAAACCTTCATTTTATAAACTTTTACATAATGCTTAGATAAGGCTTAAACAGATGGAGTTCTCAGATGCATCCATCCACCTAGTCACATATGTTTTGGTTATCAATAATATTGTTATAAACTAAATAATAGTTGTTTGTTTAACCAGTTACAAAGTAATCACCTAAGGCTTTAAAATAGGTACAAACTCTAATTCCTTTAAGACTTACTTTCCACAAGTAATAAAACTGAACAAATACAAGAAAATAATCTCAATAGATAAGAGCAGATCAATGAGTCAGACTTTTGCTTCATTAAAGTTCAACTATCTTTAACTGTGCAAATCATAGTCAATTTAATCACAAACACAAATTTTTTTGAGATTTACCTTCCACCAACCTTCCGCAACTTAAACATTCACAACTTCTTTACATCCTTAGCCTTGTCCTCTTTCATCTTGAACTTTAGCCTAAAAATATTACTTTACCAGACAAAATACTTTCTTATCCAGAAACACTTCTTCTACCTTCTAATTTCCATACTAAAATATTTCCATACCTATAACTTTCTTTTATCTTTTCTAGTTTGGGACCCTTTCTTAAAATCACATTCTGGAGCAATCCTTATGAATGTTCTCTGTGCATTTAATTTATGCAACGAGTTTCATCCCAAGAGAGGGTTGGATCAAAAACTGCACCTTGATCCTTTTTATCCCAGGTTGCATTCAAGGTGTAGAGCACCAGATATTTCTCAGACTTATCTGTCTCCGGTATCATTATCACAATGCCATCAACTTTAAGAGAGCTCCCCACTGTCAGTTGTACCCAGAGGCTGCTCTTGGGCCTTTTCTTACATTTAAGGAATTGCAGGGCAGTAGAGGAGGCCCGTTCCCGCCTTCCCCTTAGGCTTCCTTGAAGATCCCTTTGCAGAGCAGCCTACAAAACACGGTTTGGCCTTCATTTCCGTCTTCCTCTTTTCTGGGTGCAGTCCTTTACCCTGCCAGTCTCCCCGGGCATTTAGTTGGATGGAATACGGTTATAGCAAGCGTTGCTTTGCCCCATGATGAATATCCCCTGGTCAAAGGTGGGGTTCCTCTCAGATCTTAAAAGGGGAGACTATTCTGTCCCCAGGTCATAAACTGACCGTGCTGGAACCTACCGCCACAATCTTTGTGGCCAGAAGCCTCCACCCCCAAGGGGCAAAAGGGGCTGGGAGGCAGGGCAGAGGCCAGGTCCTCGCTGGCCCTTTTTCTACAGTCCAGGCAGCTTTCTGGGACTTTTCCCCCAGTTTAGGCCTCGTGTCCTTGACCCCCAGATGATCTGCGGCTGCCTGGGGACAGGCTGAGAAACAGTGCCAGCCCTGGGTTGAAAAGATCAAGATCTCTTGCCCCTTTCTTCTGCCGCCCTGCTGTCCTCGCACACCAGAGGCATGGCTTTGGCACCTTCAGCTTAGTTCCTGACAGTTCAGACCCCTCGTCATGCAACTGCGTCAACACCTGCCCGTACGGAATCTCTCTCATACACTCTACCCGACAGACCAACTTCAACTTCCAGATTGTACAATAATCCAGAAAAACCACTCGAAGTCTAGATTGTGTTACAGTGAAACCTCTTTCTCTTAGGCAGACTTATCCCCATACATCGCTCTTGCAGCCAAGGTCTCTCTGCTCAAGAGGCTGCAGGTAAGATCAATGCAGCACGGCCCGTGTCTTAAAGGGTCAATAACAGACAGGAAAACAGACAAGAGAGTCTCATGGAACCCAGGGCTGGCACACGGAAGACAGTATAGACAGGCCTGCACATACAACCTTCTTCCGCTTACTTTACCTTTGGCAGCCAACTCCAACTGCAAGATTGTACAATAATCTAGAAAGTTATGTAAAAACCAGATCATTACAGTAAAACCTTCTCTTAGACAGACTTATTTATAGAGTGCCCTTTCTTCAACTCACTTTACCTCTGACAGACCAACTCCAATTGCAAGATCGTACAAAAAAGGAACAGAGAGGGACAATCAGAGAGGAACCCCAAACCATGGCTGATGGACGGGAGCCTTTAAATTGGCCAACCAAGATCTTTCCCAAGAGACTACCTGTAGGATCAATGCAGTCCTGGCCATGTCTTAAAAGGGGCAGTAGCAGATACAAATGAAACACAGACAGACAGACAACCAGAGGGAATGCCCAAGCCCAAGCCCAAGGCCAACAAACAGACGAGAACCTAGAACAGACCAGAAGGGAGCTCATATTCCCAGGTTCTCGAGTCCCACGTAACCGTGACTCCTACACCCCAGTGCCACAGGTGTCCCCAGAAAGAGGGACCAGATGTTCCCACACAGAGGAACCAGGTGTGTGGAATCAAGGGTCTCGGTGTGCACACCAGGGGGCTTACCAAATGGCCCACGTTGTCGCAACTTTCCTGAGTTCAGTTTCCTTTTTCACAAAGTGGACCATGATGGAGCAACCTGTACTGTTCACGGAGAGAAGGCAAGAGTTCCCAGAAGCAAAAGGAGCTTCGGCAGCTGCTGGGACAGTCCCTCAGTCCCTTCCTTTCCTCCCAGGAACAGCTCCTCTGGTTTGACCCAAGGCAAACTTGCCATCTCCAGAAGTTGGCTCTCAACAAGTTGGCCAGCACCATGAACCCTCAGCGTGGAAGAGGGGTTCCTTGGAGAGCCAGACCTGTCTCAGAAAGCTGGGGCAGGGGCTGCTCCTGGGTCCCATCTGGGTCACCAAATTTGTTGCCAAAATCTCATTCCTTGTCCCCGATGCCAATCCAATAATGACACAGTTTGAAGAAAAAGGAAAAAGAACGTTTATTGCTTTGCTAGCAAAGGAGAAGCACAGGGGACTCCTGCCCCATAGGATGTGATTCTGCCCATCAGCAGGAGCAGGGGACTTTTAAAGAGGTGACTCTAAAGCTCCGTTCCTCGTGTTCTCTGTTGGAGCTGTGATTCATGTGTCAATTCAGGAGATGGTCATTTCTGAGACCTGCTGGTGCTGTTCCCAGAGTCTAGATGACTCCGTTCCTGTGGTGGGAGTGTGCTCAGGGACAGGTGACTCTGCCTAGGACAGGGAGGAAAGGTGATCCTGTTCCCCTGGGATTAGGGAGGTGGGGGGCAGTTAGGGAGGGGCAAACAGAGAGGAAGAGAAAGAAACATGTCCACTTTAAAAATAAGTGGCAGTGGCAGAGCAGCAGGGGCTGTACTCGCAGTAGAAAGTGGACACCGTACAGTAAGAGTTAAGTCACTAGGGTTTGGGTGTGGTGATGACCTGAACCGCAGCTGGTGCTCGAACGCCCGCTCCTGTGATGGGTTCAAGTAGCCTGAGCCAGAGACGTGAGGAGGGGAGCCGGATGTGTTAGTTCACACGGCTGAGAAGTCCAGGAGGATTTCAGGCATGGCTGGATCCAGAAGCTCAAACGACCTCACCGGACTTCGCTGCTCCTCAGATTTGCCCTGTGCTGCGTTCCTTTTCAAGCAGGCGACAAGGTTGACCTTGGCAGCTCTAGTCCAGGGAACTCTCACCATCCTGACACCCTGGGGAACTACCTTTCTCCTTACTGTTTGAATAACGGTCTGAGGGAACCTTCACAATGAGACAGCTGGGATCACCTCTGAAGTAGTCGCCGTGGCGAGGACCACTTGCGGCTTCCGTGGGCCAGGACTGGTGCCATCATCAACACCGGACTCAGGCGGGTGGTCGGCTCCACTCCTGCTTCTTCCACGTGCGGCAATGTGAACTTGGCAGAGAGCCTAGCCTCTCCTGCCCCAGCCGCTCATCTGTAAGATGGAGAAGATGGGGTCACTCTCTGAGGCTTCAACACATGACTTCAGGAAGGGACGCGCAGTGGCAGCCAGGGCTGATGACGGGGCTGCCGTTCTCACCCGCACTCCACGGGCCAGGCCAGTCACCCACACCCCTTTGGGGCGGGCAGGAGAGCAGAGAATCAAGAGATCGATTGCTGGTCACACTGGAGTTTTGGAGGTGCCCACGAGGAAAGGGGAGAAGGTGGCCCTGCGACTCCCAGGGTGAGGGGTCAGGGCCACACAGCCTCTGCTTCCCCATCCGGCCCCACCAGCTCCCTCATTAACTCAGGGCACCTGAAAGAAGGGATCCGGACTCACGGGTTCAGAAGTGCAGGCCACTGTAGAAACAGAACGAGGACCATCGATGTGGAAGCAGAGAAGTGACACCAATGACAAGGATAATATGCAAATCATTCATCTCAAATAATCGGACACTTGGAGAATCAGGATCCTTTCTTCTGAGACCTCTTTAGGCGGTTTACCGGAAATGCCTGCACGGGGTTGCCCCTCCCTCACTCCAGAGCACTCAGGGCTCCCAACACCACCCAGCCCTGGGACGTCATGGAGAGCTGCCTCTGGACCAGTAAACATTCTGCGTGTGCACGTGAGCGTGTTTGTGTGTTGCGGAGGATGATCCCAGGGGCTCTCTACCACTGAGCTGCACCCCCAGCCCTTTTTATGTTGAGACCATCTTGCTAAGTTGACCAGACTGACCTGGAACTTGTGATCCTCCTCCCTCAGCCTCCAGAGTCACTGGGATCACAGATGTGCACCCCATGAAGATGGTGCAGTCGGCAATGAAGATTTCTAAGAAGTGTCTGGTACATGCCTCATTATAAACTGCACCCCAGATTATTTCCTGCCACAGACAACCGACACCCACAAAGTTGAAGAGGCAGATGCTTGAGATTCTTTTGTTTTGTTTTGTTATTTTTGTTTTCTTTAAGCAATGAAGAGTCTTACAAAAATTTCTCTCCTGCCTAATTCAGTACTGATGAGGACTCTGAAGTGAAACTGACCTGATTAACTCCCTGCTCTGAGTTCTGTGTTAGGTGAATCACCTCCCTTCTCTGAGCCTCAGTTTTCTCCTCTGCGCAATGGGCAGAATTGAGAGGACTAAATAAGGATCATGTCAAGCTAATCACTAGCTTAGCAAAGTGCCTAGAATTTGTGTCTAATAAATTTATTTTCCATTTTCTACTTATTTATTTGATGAGGTCTTGCTTTCAAACAGCACAAAAAGGTGAAAAATGAGTCTCCCTCTGGGTTGTGGGGGCAAATCCCTATAATCCCAGGGACTCAGGAGGCCAAGGCAGGAGGATTCCAAATTGGAGGCCAGTCTCAGCAACTTAGTGACATACTGTCTCAAAATTAAAAATAAAAAGGGCTGGATCTGAAATTCAGTGGTAGAGTACTCATGGATCCAATCCCCGGTACCAATAATAATAATAATTATAATAATACATTATAATACAAAAATACACATACTTCCATGCATGGCGGCTCACACCTGTAATCCCAGCTATTTGGGAGGGACTGAAGTAGGAGGATTACAAGTTTGAGGCCAACCTAAACAACTTAACAAGACCCTGTCTTAAAATAAAATTAAACTAAAAGGGATAGGGGGGTAGCTTGATGGTAGAGCACTTGCCTACCATGTGGCAAACCCTGGGTTCCATCCCTAGTACAGCAAGAAGCAAGAGGAAGAGAGAGACAGAGACAGAGACAGACTCCCTTTCCCCTAGTTCCTTGACCCACCTACTTCCCCTCCCAGATGCAACCATGAGTACAGGTTTCAAAACCATCCCAAGTTTCTAGAACTGTCACAAGAATAATTCAGAGAATCCCAGATCACCCTTTGCCCTGAACCCCCCCATTTTCAATATTTTGCATGTTCATTTTCTTGTCTTTTCTTCATGTCAATACATTGACTATTTTTTAAAATTATTTTTTAGCTGTGGATGGACACAATCCCTTTATTCTATTTATTTATTTTTATGCGGTGCTGAGGCTCGAACCCAGGGCCCCGCTGAGCCCCAGCCCCGGCCCCAGTACATTGACTGTTAGTAATGTTTTTCTCAAACCGTGTGGACAGGGCTGGGTGCCCTGCCGCCATTGGCTCCTCGTATTTCAACACGTGTTTTCTAAGATCAGGATGCTCTGTAGCCACAGCCTGTTACCAAATTCAGGAAATTCACCTTGATGCAAGAGAGTCACGCATGTGTCACGGCAAGGACCTGTTCTGAGAATCTCACCCTTGCGGTTCTGTCACTGTGTGAATCTCCTCTTCTGGGACCACCCTGTGCATGTGCCAGTCTTCCCGGCCAGCCCGGCTGCCCGGGGCCACCTGTACTCCAGGCAGGTCCAGCTGCCTGTCACAGGTGATGTGGTTCCAATGTGCTGGGGAGGGTGGAGCTTCCCCAAAACTGAAAAGTGATCCCTGGGGCGTGGGTAGGAGGCCATCATGGCCATTTAGATATTTGGCTCCTCATCAAATTTCCCCCTTTAGATTGAGTATCCAATGGCGATTTTGCCTGAAACAATCTTTACAACAATGGTGATAAAACATTACACACATTTAAACCCACGTATATGTAAATATCTCTGCACCTTGCATTCGTTGTTTTGTTTGGCAACAGTTCTATCTTGGAACGCATTCCACCTTGGCACGATCTCTCTATTTGGCAGTGCTGGGGATCAAACTCGGGGCCTCACTGCATCCCAGTCCTGGTGTGATCTCTTTTAAGAGTAGCTATTATTTGAATGATGGTATTATTGTGAATGAATAATGATATATTTTTTTTTTCTGATACTGGGGATTGAACCCAGGGTCTTGCATATGCTAGACAAGTGCTCTACCACTGAACGATGTCCCCAGCCCTTTTTATTTCTTATTTTGAGACAGGGTTTTGCTAAATTGCCCAGGCTGGCCTCAAACTTGCAATCCTCCTGCCTCAGCCTCCCGAGTCCCTGGGATTCCAGGCGTACACCACTGCGCCCCGTTGGCTCATGTCATTTGGATGACGGTGGCTCCTTCTCAGTCTTTCCTCACTTACTAGAGTGGTCCACTCATCTTCTACAAGTCTTTCCTTAAACATCACAACATCGGGACACTTGGCCTGAGCACTCCATTAAAATCTGCAGCCCCTCTAGATACGTCTTATACTCTGTATCCCTGCCTCTTAATGTTTCCCTGTAGTATCCATACCATGTGACCCACCAGAGAGGAGAGCCGGGGTCGAGTCCATTTCCTGCACAGGAGCATCCTTAGCACCCAGCACCATGCCTAGTCTGTGCTCAGGAAGTGCTCATTGCAGCCAGGAGTGCAGGTCAGGGGTGGGGCACTTGCCTAGTCTCCCCAGCACCAGAAATAACCATTCATTGCACGTATGAATGGAGAACGGGCCAGGCCTGGTGGTGCATGCCTATGATCCCAGAGACGTGGGAGGGTCAGGCAGAAGTTCACGAGCAGTCTCAGCAAGTTAGTGAGAACCTCAGCAACTTAGCGAGAACGTGTCTCAAAAAAAATAAGTAAATAAAAAAAGTCTGGGGGTGGAGCTCAGTGGCCCGTGCGTTCAATCACCAATACAAAAAAGAAAAAAAAAAAAAAAAAAAAAAAAGAATAGAGGCACCGTTGTGCCAGGAGCAGAGCTGTGTACATATTAGGTGCCCCCAAGCCCAAAAGTGTTACTTGAATTAACCAGTGACAGAAAGAAGGGCCCTGACCGACCCACTTGAGTTCCGGCTGAGGCTGAGCCGAGATCGCTGCCCGCCTGCCGGGAGCTGTCTCTCCCACAGTCCTGAGCTGACAGCAAGGAGTCAGGTGGCTGGCATCAGACAGGACCCGGATGTGGTGACCAGCCCACAGCACAGGGTGGCCGGAGCCTTGTGGCCAGAGGCTCCAGTGTGGGTGCCCAGTGGAGCAATTGCAGGGCACGCTGACGCCTGTGCTGGGATCTGAAACAGGAACCCGGGTGGCTGGTAAGGAAGGGGCCCCACCAGGGCCCCTTGGTCCCGGCCACTGCTGGCTTCCGACAGACCACAGAAACTTTGGGGAGGAAACTCGATTATTGAAGTGTGACATACATTCAGAAAAGTACGCACGTAAATGATAGCTGAATAAATATTCATAAAGCAAGGCATTCGGATAACCAGTCCTCAGATCAGGAATGAAACCCCCACCCCACACCCCGTGCTTCCCTCCCGTCTTCAGGTCGTCCTCGGTGATGACATCATCTCGATCTCAACACCAGTGATCACATTTTTATTTCACTTGGTACTGGGGATTAAACCCACAGACTTTAAACACTAAGCTGCATCCCCAGCCCTTCTCTCTTTACTTTTTAATTTAAGACAGAGTCTTGCTAAGGTGTTTAGGGACTCACTAAATTGCTGAGGCGAGCCTCAAATTTTCGATCCTCCTGCCTTAGCCTCCTGAGTTGCTGGGACTGCAGGCGTGCACTACTGTGTCTGGCTTATACCATGCTTTTTACTTCTCAGCGTCTCTGTCTAGGAAGTGGGGTTTAAAGACTTACTTACCAAAATCAGGAAGATATGTGGTAAGAGTTGCTTAGCACATGAATTGAGAGAGGCTAGGCTGAGGACATTAACCGGTGTGTGCTGGCTAAATAGACCCTGCCTGTCCAGAGACCACCAGCTCCTGGAGAGAAGACTCCAGGTGAAGCTAGGGGTCACCAGCTAACGGAATGAGCTGAGGAAGTGCCTTCCCCTGCAGGGCGTGGATTCATTGCTCACGGTGCGTGGTCTGTCTGTCCTCCCGGTCTTCTCCCATGTCCTCATAGCAGTGCCTGATCTCCTGGGGAGCCCCTTTGCTTTCTGTTCATGTGGGCTAACTTGGTCCTTGGCTCCAGGAAAACCCAAATGCTCCAAGCTGGCCCATCAACACCCCTCTTCCCTCTGCCCCAGTGAATCGGCCCTTGGGTTTTTGTTGCGATTACTGGGAAAGTGTTGTCTTATTCCTCTGCTCTGGTAGGCCAGTGAGAGGAGGGGCCCCTGTTGGGAGAGTGAGAGGAAGACAGAGCCGAGCTCCTGAAACTTCCAAGCCCCTGAATCCAGCTGTACCTGAAGGCGACACACACTCTTGAACACTGTTCTCCAGAATCGATCTGGTTCCTTTTTTGGCCTAAGTCACTGCAGCAGATGACCTCGTTCTCTGCCCTGACCCCTTTGGCACTCATCATTTTCTGCCACAATGACCCGATAGCTTCCCACTCCCAAGAGGGCTTGGCCCCACATGCACAGGAAGGGGAGAAGGCCAGGGGTTCAGCTTCCCGGGGAGCAGCCCTTGACCAATGACTGGCAGGAGTGGGTGGAGGAAACCCTCCTGGCCTGCACCTGAAGGGACAGTCCTGAGGTGTCCCCCTGGGGCTGAGCCCAGTGCCGGTGGTGAGGGCTCCACCACGCCTTCCCTCCCTGCCTCATCTCCCAGCGCCCAGTCAAGCTTCCGGGGTCTTCCATCTCCCAAATAAGCCACTTGGAGGCAGATCCTGACTCGGATCTGCTTTAGCAGGAACCCGACCCGAGTGTCTCCTAGGATGGTCGTGCGCAGCTCCAAGCTGCTCTGCCTGAGGCGCAGTTTGGCATTCTTCAAAAATATTTGCCTCATAACTGCATTTTTCCAACCTGTTTTCCAGCTGCAAAGCGGTGCATGTTCCGTGGGGCGATTCGGCTCACACCAGCCGCTGGGCACCCCTCTCCCGCCCCGAGATGGCCCCGTGCCCTCCTCCACTCTTATCTGCAAGGCTCAGCGTCACTCCTACCGGTGATCCGAACATTCCATGTCATCTTCCTGTCCCTGACCTTTGAAGGAACCCTGTCCACTCAGGACCTGTGACGGCAACTCAGGCTGACACGTTCCTTTCTGTGGATCAAAGTGGCGGGAGGAGAGAGGAGCCTGCGAGGCTGCGGTTGCCTCCCCCTTCCTTCCTCCCTGCCTCTCGCTCCCTCCAGTCTCCGCTGAGCACTTGGCCAGGCGTTCTGAACTGCCCACAGAAGAGCCAACTGAGGCGGTTCAGCAGAAAGGCCCCGTGGTTAACGCCCAGGGACAGGTAGAGCCAGTGGCCAGGAGTGGCAGGGGCAGAAGCCCTGACCTTCGCCCTGAGCTGTCACTGCCGCCGCCGCCACCTCTCCTTGGGAATGGCCACTGGAACACCCTGCCATTAAGGACCCACGCCTCTGCCAGTGGACTTGCTAGAATTGCTATCTCTGCTTGCTTTTGCTTCCCAGTCTCAGCAGGGGGACCCAGTGACAGAAGGCATTCCGCTGCAGGGAGGCCTGGAAATTGTAGCTTTTCCCCTCCTGGGCTTTGTAAGGCAGGCCCATAAAGGGAGTTGGCGTAGGTGTTGAGTGAGCCCCTTGGCCCTGCCTGCCGCAGACTCGCAACAATGATAAAGTCAGGAAAGTCCCCCATTTTCCAAGAACCCACAGTTGAGGGGGAGAAAACACCAAAGAAGTAATTCCAGGAGGGTGAAGCATGACTTAAGAGAAAGTAGAGCAAACAGCAAGGACATTCCAAGAAGATTCTGTCCCTTCTAAAAGGACCTCCTGATAGAGGTGTCATTGCGCATAACTTGTGAAGCTGCTTAGAGGATAACCGGGCAAAGAAGAGCAGGTGGGAAGAGCACTTAAGGCAAATGGAAGTATCATGTGCAAATGCCCAGTGGTAGGGAAGACAGTGAGGGGAGGTATGGGAACAATTGAGAGAAAGCTAGTTGGCTGGAGAACAGAGAACAAGGGAAAACAGGGAAGTAGGGGGTGGGAAAGGGACACTGAGGCATTCAAACTTTCTCCTAAGGGCAATGGCCAGCCGCCAAAGGCGTGTGAGCAGGGCACTAACAGGATAATAGCTGACGATATTTATGGAGCCAACTCTTTCGCTAAGCCGCTAATGTATATCGCATAGTATGCCTTTGCAACAGTCGGATACAAAAGTTCTACAGACCCGAGCCCACTCCTCGGTCACTATGTGGCTGACTTTCCTCAGACACACGTGTCAGTAGTAGCAGAGCCCACCACAAAGGGTTGTTATGAGGGTTAAACTGTGTGCCTGAGCCAGCAGCTCAGGAGGCCGAGGCAGGAGGATTATGAGTCAAAGCCAACCTCAGCAACTTTGCAAGGCCCTAAGCAACTCATCAAGACCCTGTCTCTAAATTAAAAAAAAAAAAAAAAAATGTGCTCAGTGGTTAGCGCCCCTGGGTTCGATGCCCGGTACGGAGAGCGTGCCTGACGGGTGGGAGAGCCCGCCGCGGGTCAGCTTATGCTGCCATTATTCCCGTCACCACCAGGGAAGACGCCGAAGCCCGGAGCGGGCAGTCGGCTTGCCTGAGGTCACGTGGCGAACGAGGTGTGGAACGGACAAGACGGGGGGTGAGGGGGCGGTCATCTTCCTCCGAGAGGCCAGGGAGCAAGACCGCCGTCGGGACCCACGCGGCCACCTTCCGACGCGGGGTCTGCGCCCTGCAGCGGCTGCGGGCCTCGATGCGGCCTCGTTGCAGCCTCGTTGCGGCCTCGTTGCAGCCTGGTCACAGTCCGCAGGCCCGACGTCGCTCTGTGGCTCGGTGCCCTGCGGGCAGCGCCACGTTCCGCATTCACCGCGCGGCGGACGCGCCCGACCCCAGCACGGCGCGAGTCGCGGTTCGCGCAGCTCGGCCTCCCGCCCTTGGCCTCCGCGGGGCGATGTGGCCGCACGCGTCCTTGCTCCTGTGCAGCTTCTCTGGAAGTGACGTCGTTGGTCACAGGTCGTGGCCCTGCCGCCTCCCAGCAGAGCGCCTGCCTCCTGGTCTCCCCGCTTCCCCGCCAGCCGGAACACCCAGCTCGCCGCGCGGCCTCCCGGCCCTCCGCTCCGTTTCCACCACGTGGCCTCGCGGTGCCGGCACAAATCCCGGCCTCAGGAGCATTTGCTTGGAGGACCACAATTCCAGGCACAGCCAAGGCCATCGAGGGCACTTTTCCAAAGCAGACACCCACCGGCCGAGCATGAAGGATCTTCAAGATCCCTCCCCAGCAGGCAGCGCAGTTCAACACTTGGAAGCATCTCACAGCGTGGACGGGTGGCAGTTTGCAACCAGAGAATGCGGAAGTCACTGGCCCCCCTGTGACCCTGCTGGCCCCAGACTCATGCCCTTGGTGACCCGACTCAACTCTGCCTCCCCGGCGTCCTCTCCCGGGACACCCCCTCCTCTGCTTCTCACGGGTCCTACCAGCCATCCTTCTGTCTGCACATGTGATGTCTCCTCTGCCCCAAGCCCTCTTCCTGTGGTGGCTCCCTCTCACCCTTCAGGCCTCAGCCCAAATGCCACTTCCTCAGGGAGTTTCGTGACCATCCTGTTCAGGGGAAACCCAGGCATGACGAGGCTGAGCTTAAGTGCCCAAAACTGTGTAGCTGGGGATTTGGGATTTCCTTCTTAAAACAGTACTTCCAGTTTTCCAAACTGATGATGGGTTCCCCATTCCCCATGTGATTTCCTTTTCCTTTTTTTTTTTTTTTTAAATTTTGTTTGGTACTGGGGATTGAACTCAGGGGCACTTAACCCCTGGGCCACGTCCCCAGCCCTTTTCTGTATTTTATTTAGGGACAGGGTCTTCCTGAGTTGCTTAGGGCCTCACTAAATTGCTGAGGCTAACTCTGAACTTGCAATCCTCCTGCCTCAGCCTCCCGAGCCGCTGGGATTGCAGACTTGCACCCCAGCACCCGGCAATGGCCATTAGTTCTTCTACCGTGGCCTCCAGGCTTGGCTCCAGCGTTTGAACGAGGCCTCTGCTGGGGCCATCAGCTCTCATTGCTGAGCACCCTCGACATTCTGTAGCCCCCAGGGTTTGCTCATCTGCAACCCCGCCCACCTCCCTTCCATCTGCACGTTGTCCACTCTGGCCTCCAGACCATCAGCTGCCACCCAGTGGGCACAGGGACCCACTGTCACCTTGTCTAAATACTATCTAGCAGGTCAGCACAGGGGCACGCCGGTAATCCTAGCTAATCAGGGAGGCTGAGGCAGGAGGATCTCAAGTTCCAGGCCAGCCTGAGCCACTTGATGAGATTCTGTCCCAAAATAAAAAATAAAAGGCCTGGGGAGGTAGCTTAGTGGTAGAGTGCCCCTGGGGTCAATCCCCAGTACTGCCAAGAAAAAAGTGTCTGGTACAAGGAAGACTATTTCTGTGTGGAAACCGTGTTGTGTGCTGAATTACAAGTCTGAATTACCAACCCTGGATCTAAACCTGGCTCTCTGTGTGACCTCAGGCAACTCACTAGAACACTCTGAGCCTCTGCTTCCCCATCTGTGGAATGAGGATAATGAAAATCCCTACTGAGTCCATGAGATTAGATAACATTTTTCACTACCTAAATTAACTTACTTGGCTTTCTGTGCATTTTCTCTTCTACAGGGATGTCAGCTCTGTGAGGAAGGGGACTTTCCTCTGTCATTGCTGTTGCCAGCCCCTTGAACAGTCTGGCTAAGGATTTGATACATGTTTGGGTTTTTTTTTTTTTTGTTCTGTTTTTGTACCAGGGATTGAACCCACAGGCACTTAACCACTGAGCCACATCCCCAGCCCTTTCTTGTATTTTTTTTTTTTTTTTAGAGACAGGGTCTCACTGAGTTGCTGAGCCTGGCTTTGAACTCGCAATCCTCCCACCTTAGCCTCCCCCCGAGCGGCTGGGATTACCGGCATGGGCCACCATTTTTTTAAAAATTAATTTATTTTTTATTGTAAACAAATGGGGTACATCTTATTTCTCTGTTTGTACATGAAGTAGAGGCATACCATTTGTGTAATCACACATTTACATAGGGTAATGGTGTTTGACTCATTCTGTTATTTTTTTCCTTCCCCCCCACCCCTCCCACCCCTCTTATCCCTCTATGCAGTCCCTCCTTCCTCCATTCTTGCCTCCCTCCCACCCCCCATTATATATCATCATCCGCTTCTCAGCGAGATCATTCATCCTTTGGTTTTGAGATAGGCTTATCTCACTTAGCACACTATTCTCCAATTTCATCCATTTGCCTGCAAATGCCATAATTTTATTATTCTTTATGGCTGAGTAATATTCCATTGTATATATATCCCACAGTTTCTTTATCCATTCATCAATTGAAGGATATCTAGGTTGGTTCCACAATCTGGCTATTGTGAATTAAGCAGTTATGAACATTGAGGTGGTTGTATCTCTGTAGTATGCTGATTTTAAGTCCTTTGGGTATAGGCCAAGGAGTGGGATAGCTGGGTCAAATGGTGGTTCCATGCCAAGTTTTCTAAGGAATCTCCACACTGCTTTCCAGAGTGGCTGCACTAATTTGCAACCCCACCAGCAATGTATGAGAGTACCTTTTTCCCCACACCTCTCCAACACCTATTGTTGCTTGTATTCTTGATAATCGCCATTCTAATTGGGGTGAGATGGAATCTTAGGGTAGTTTTGATTTGCATTTCTCTTATTACTAGAGATGTTGAACATTTTTTCATATGTTTGTTGATTGCTTGCAGACCTTCTTCTGTGAAGTGTCTGTTCATATCCTTAGCCCATTTGTTGATTGGGTTATTTGTATTCTTGGTGTAGAGTTTTTTGAGTTCTTTATATATTCTGATTTCCAGTGCTCTATCTGAAGTAAGAGTGGCAAAGATTTTCTCCCACTCTGTAGGCTCTCTCTTCACATTTCTGAGCTTCCTTTGCTGAGAGAAAGCTTTTTAGTTTGAATCTATACCAGTTATTGATTCTTGCTTTGATTTCTTGTGCTATGGGAGTCCTGTTAAGGAAGTCTGATCCTAAGCCAACAAGTTGAAGATTTGGACCCACTTTTTCTTCTATAAGATGCAGGGTCTCTGGTCTGATTCTGAGGTCCTTGATCCATTTTGAGTTGAGTTTTGTGCAGGGTAAGAGATAGGGGTTTAGTTTTATTCTGCTACATAAGGATTTCCAGTTTTCCCAGAATCATTTGTTGAAGAGGCTATCTTTTCTCCATTGCATGTTTTTGGAACCTTTGTCTAGTATGAGAAAATTGTATTTATTTGGGTTTGTGTCCGTGTCCTCTATTCTGTACCATTGATCTAACTGTCTATTTTGGTGCCAATACCATGCTGTTTTTGTTACTATTGCTTTGTAGTTTAGTTGAAGTTCTGGTATTGCGATACCCCCTGCTTCACTCTTCCTGCTAAGGATTGCTTTAATTCACCATATCAACAGACTTAAAGTCAAGAATCACATGATGATTTCGATAGATGCAGAAAAAGCATATGATAAGATACAGCACCCCTTCATGCTCAAAACACTAGAAAAAATAGGGAGAGTGGGAACATTCCTTAACATTGTAAAGGCTACCTATGCTAAGCCCATGATCAATATCATTCTAAATGGTGAAGAACTGAAAACATTCCTCCTAAAAACTGGAACAAGGCAGGGATGCCCTCTTTCACCACTTCTATTCAACATTGTCCTTGAAACTCTAGCCAGAGCAATTAGACAGACCAAAGAAATTAAAGAGATATGAATAGGAAAAAAGAAACTCAAACTATCCCTATTTGCTGATGACATGATTATATATTTAGAGGAACTGGGAAATTCCAGCAGAAAACTTTTAGAATTCATAAGTAAGTTCAGTAAAGTAGCAGGATATAAGATCAATGCTCATAAATCCAACGCATTTTTACACATGTGATGAATCCTCACAAAGTTAGGAAAACTACCCCATTCACAACAGCCTTGAAAAAAATAAAATACTTGGGAATCAATCTAACAAAAGAGGTGAAAGATCTCTACAATGAGAACTACAGAACACTAAAGAAAGAAATTAAAGAAAACCTTAGAAGATGGAAAGATCTCCCATGTTCTTGGACAGGCAGAATTAATATTGTCAAAATGGCCATACTACCAAAAGTGCTATACAGATTCAATGCAATTCCAATTAAAATCCCAATAACGTACTTTACAGAAATAGAGCAAGCCATCGTGAAATTCCTCTGGAAGAATAGGAAGCCACCATGTTTTTGGAACAACCGTCATCCTGAGTGGGCTGGTTCAACTGAGCAGTGCCATGGCCGACCCCCCCCAGGGCGGTAGGCCTGGTCTGGAGGCCTCGGAGGTGAACACGCGGAGCTCTGTTGACTGACGGCCGCATCTGTTTCCCAGACCTCACTGCATGACTCTGGGTGAGATCAATATGCAAACAAAACAGGGGGTGGGGGAAGGCTGAGACGTCCCTCCCCAAACACCCAGAAAGTGGGGAGACCCACCCTGCCTCTCATCAGGGGCCTGTGATCCACGGGGAGAGGACCTGAGCGGGCGAGGGCGACTCCATGTTCAAGCAAGAACCGCCCAGGCAGGAACGGTCCTCCACCAAAGACCTGGACAGGCAGATCTCCGCAGGGCCACCGTCAGTAGCGGACTTTCTATTCTCACACTCCAACTGTCCCTCTGGTCACCCCTTGGTTTAAAGGGAGCTGGCCTGCCCTGGCGTCCTCAAAGCAAACCCACCTTGAGTTCAGGGCTAAAGGCAGAAAGGCCAGCATTTATCCTGTCCTGTTGAACAACACCCATTTACTTACTGGCCCCGGGTTCCGTGGGCCTAAGTTCTCCCAGGCTCTGTTGGGTGCTAGTCTCAGGGCGCCACAGGCTGAAGGGGAGAGGTGACCAGAGTCCTCCTCTGGGAAGTCAGCTCTGAGCGCACTCACGAGGCTGGCAGAATTCGGTTCCCTGCTACCACAGAACTGAGGTGCGCACTCCTGACTCGCGGACTGGACACTCCTCTTCCAGTGACCAGAGACCCTCTGCACTGCGGGTCCGGCGGCCCTTTCCATCGTTGTATTTAAGACAAATACCTTGCCGAGTGTGGGGGTGCACGCCAGGACGCCCAGCAGGCCGGGATTCAAGGGAGCCTCAGCAACTTAGGCCCTAAGTAACTCAGCAAGACCATTTCAAAATAAAGAATAAGAAGGGCTGGGGATGTGGCTCAGTGGTAAAGAAAGACAGAAAGACAGGCAAACTCCTTGACTGTCCCATGGACGTGTCTTGAACGAGAACCAGAGCGACAGGGAAACCTCTCGGGAACAGGTGGTGGGTGGGGCCTGTCTTCTGCTTCCATCCTGGGAGAGGCCCTGTGCTTCTGTGAGGTGTCCTTCCTAGAGTCTGCTGGGTAGGAAGCGGGAGCCTTCCCCACACCACCCGCCATCCCTCCACCCAGCACCGGCCCTGAGGTGAAGCCAGAGGAGACCAGAAGATCCCTAGCCGGAAATGAGGCTAGAGAGACGGTTACCCAAAGCGAGCTTTTCATGCTGCTGTGTGCACACAGCAGGTGCTTAATCCATGTTTCGTGACTTCTACCACACACTATTCTGGGTATTAGCGCCCCTGACAGTCTAATGGGGATGACAGATAATGAAGAGGTAATTTTTTCAAAGAAATAGAATATTATGCGAAGTGAAAGAAGGCAGATATGAAACGCTACACTTTTATTCCATTCACATGAGGTGCTCAGCATAGGCGCGTTCACAGAGATAGAAAATAGCTAAGGAGTGCCAGGCCGCGGTGAGCTGCACAGAGCAGAGATTCTTGTCAGGGTGATGGAACGTTCGGGAATCCAGCAGTGGAGATGGTGGCACTACCCGGTGACTACACCAAAAGCCACTGATGTGCGCACTTCAAAATGATGAAAGTTAGGTTATGGGGATACTTCAATGGTAATTTTAAAATGCTTATTGAAAGAACAAAAAAGGAGAATTTCACAAGGTGCTATGTGCCATGAAGTCAAGAAAGCAAAACGTTGAAAGGCGGTAATGGCAGGTAGAGGGACCTCAGTCAGGGTGGTTCCCCTGAGGAAGAGGTATTGTCATGGGACCTGCTGTGGCTTAGGAGGCAGCTAGGTAGACACACAAACAGCAAGTGCAAAGGTCCTGAGGGAGGGAGAGCTCTGTGTGTTGGAGGAGCAGAAAAGTCAGCACGGCTTGAGTTTAAGCGGGGTGGGCTGGGGGGGGCAGCGGACGCGTACGGGGGAGGTCAGGGAGCCCTATGGAGACAGAAGCAGACCAAAGAGGGCCTTGCAGACCACTAATGGATGTTTGAGTTTTGCTCACCATCAAACGGGGAGCCTCAGCTGACTCTGAGCAGGAGTAACGTGATCTGAGACGGACCAACAAGTGACCTAATAGGAGGTGGTAGGGACAAAGGCAGGAGATACAGGTAAAGCAGATTGGTGCTGCTCTGTGACTGGGAGCACCCAGGAACTGCCAGTCATCTTTCATAAACTAGAAAGATGCCAGCTCGTCAGGTCTACTTAAACACAGGAAGTCAAGGCCACATGTATTTTGATATTTCCACTGACTCACCTCTGTATTCTGAGTCACCACGCCCTATCAGTTCTTCCTCTCTCCTCCCCACAGATCATCTTTGTGTCTTTGCCACCGTCCCCACCCTAAGCGCTGGTGACAGATGGAAACACTACCCTTCAGGCTGCCCTGGGCTTATCTTTTTTCTTTCTCTCTCTTAAAAGGATAATATTTTACTGGGTGTGGTGACGTATGCCTGTAATGCCAGCAACTCAGGAGGCTGAGGTGAGAGGATCGCAAACCTGAGGCCAGCCTCAGTAATTGAGTGAGGCCCTAAGCAACTTAGAAAGACCCTGTCTCAAAATAGAAAATGAAAAGGACTGGGGATGTAGCTCAGTGCTAGAGCACCCCTGGGTTCAATCCCCAATACAAAAACAACAAATAACAACAACAACAAAAAAAACAGACTGGTTTTAGGTTTTATTTTTATTTTGGGGTGTACTAGGAATTGAACTCAGGGGCACTCAATCACTGAACCACATCCCCAGCCCTTTTTTGCATTTTATTTGGAGACAGTGTCTCACTGAGTTTCTTAGGGCCTCGATAAGTTGCTGAGGTTAGCTTTGAATTCGTGATCCTCCTTCCTCAGCCTCCTGAGCTGCTGGCATTACAAATGTGTGTCCTTGCCCCGGGCTGACCCCTCTTTTTTTTGTTGTTGTTGTTGGTAGACCTTTATTTTCTTCATTTATTTATATGTGGTGCTGGGAATCAAACCCAGGGCCTCACAAGCACTCTATCACTGAGCCATAAGCCCAGACCCTGACCCTATATTTTTGATGTAGCACCTTGAGAAAGGGTGTGTGGGAAGTAGAAATTTTGAGACTTTCCATTTCCAAAAGTGTTTGTATTCTGGTTGTTTCTTTGATGACGGTTTAGCTGGGTATAGAATTCTAGGTTGGAAATCATTTTCCTTTGGAATTTGGAAGGCACTACTCTCACCTTCTTGCTTCTAAATTTTGATTAAGTCTAAAGTTATTCTGATACTTTATATGGAGTGTATTTCCCCTTCTCTTCTGGAAGTTTACAGGGTCTTTTCTCAGTATTTTGAAGTCTCATAATAATGTTCCTAGGCAGGATCTGAAAGTCTGGTTCTCAAATAGACTTTTAGTTGATTTCCTTATTTAAAACCCTCCTCTCCACAGGTGCCCACTCATTTCAATTTCATTTTCAGAAGTACCTGGTGCAACAATTCCTCAGTCTTTTGGAGTTTGGGGGAGTAAATCAGGTTGACCTTGGCGTTCCCATACTGACTCAGAGTTCTGTTTTCCCAGTTCTTCTGAGTTGTTTACCTACTAATCTAGCCACTTGCTATTATCCAAAATGTTCTATTATCTCCTCTCCTGTTCTTTGGTACATCAGAGCTTATACTCTTTAAAAAATCATAATAATCCCTGCCTTGTCAATGTAGTGCTTAGTGGTACAGCAAAAGTAAAAGCATATGTTTGTTCTGTCATATTTTCCCCAAAGTCTCACTGGCTATTCTTAAGATGGCATTTCTACATTGCTGAAATCCTTTATCTTCTCTGTGGCCTCACCCGACTCACCTCTCCGTTCCTCATGCTACCACTGAGGCTGACCACATGGTGAACGGGGGACATTGAACAGGATCCTCCTCAGTTGTGATTACCAAGTGTGATTACCCTAAGAAATCCTTGAGAGGAGTGTCTTAGTTTGATTTGCTCAGATGCAGCAACGGAGAATTAAGACAGGAAAGAGCAAGAAGTCAATCCAGCTTGTTGCCAAGCCAGTCATCATCATGGTTAGCCTGAGCTTAATCCCACCGGGGAGTTCAGGAAACAGTTCAGAACATGCAGCACAGACTGGTCCCACCTGAAGGGTGAGGGAGTGGGGGTACTGATTCTCCAACTGCCACTAGTTATTGGTTAAGAAGCATTAACTCCTCAGGACAGCTGGTTTGTTCTGGGCTGAGAGGGAGTCCTTAGTCTGTTTCTGTTGCTGTGTCAGAATACCCGAGACTGGGGAACTTATAGAGAAAGAAAATTAATTTCTTACAATTCTGGAGGCTGGGAAGTCTAAGATTGAGGGGTGGCATCTGGCAAGGGCCTTCTTGCTGTGTCATTCCACGGGAGAAGGACCAAGAGAAGGCGAGAGAGGTAAAAGAGAGCCAGATTTGTCCTTCTACAGAGAGCCCACTCCTGTATTCACAAAGCTACCCTTGCTATAATGGTTAACCCTTTGAGGAGGGCAGAGTCCTCAAGGCCTGATCACATTAATGAAGGGTCCCACCTCTTCATACTATTGCATTTGGAATTGAGGCGCGAACACGTGCCTTTAGGGAGACACGTTCCAACCATGGTACTCAGGGATGGGATGGAGCTCATTGGCAGACCACTTGCCTAGCGTGTGGGAAGCCCTGGGTGCAATCCCCAGTACTAAAAAAAGAGCGAGGAACTATGCACAGTTCTCTTCCATTTTCTCTCTCAATAAAAATGAATAAACACCAATTCTAAATGATATAAATGAATGAAGGTTAGTCCAACCTAGATCTTATTTTTCCTATGGTGCAGTGGGCAGAAAAATGGCCGTTCTAAAGGTGTGCGTGTGCTACCCCTGACCCCAGTTGACACCCGTTACACGGCGGAGGGGCGGAGGTTGCAGACAGGTTACTTGAGATGGGGACATTGTTCTGATTTTCTGGATGAGTCCATGTATGGGAGAGAGGCCCGTCCGAGTTCACTGTCCCCCAAATGTGAAGGAAGGGAGGAAGGGTGATGCAGTTGCTGGCCTTGAGGACACACAGTGGGCCGAGAGCCGAGGAATCTGGCCAGCCTCCAGAAGCAGGATCACAGGGACACGAGTTCTCTCCGAGGGCCTCCAGCAGGAAGGCAGTCTTGCTGACACCAGGATTTTAGCCCTTGTCGCTTATAAACAATAGAGCGAGGCGATAATAAGGTCGGCCTGTTTTATAACGATTCCTGGCCGTAAGTCTTTTTTTTTTTTTTTTTTTTTCCCTGCAGAGCTGGGGTGAACCCCAGGGCCTCTGTCGCTAGGCAAGAACTCTACTATGAGCTACATCCCCAGTCCAAACATTTTTTTAAAAAACATTTTTTAGTTGTAAATGACATAATACATTTATTTATTTATTTTTATGTGGTGCTGAGGATCAAACCTAGTGCGAGACAAACACCCCACCCTGAGCTACAACCCAGCCCCGCTGCATCTTTTAATATATATCTCCACTGGTCCTGCTTCTCTGAACCCTGACTGTCCATGTGGTAGCTACTTTGATTCCCTTTTTATTTTTTGTTTTTATCTATTCATTTATTTCTCACAGTGCTGGGGACTGAACTCAGGGCTGTGTGCACGCTGCAGAAGTGCTAGCCCACTGAGCCACAACCCTAGCCCTAAGTTCTTTAAAATAATATGAAAGATCAAATTCCTTAAAAAGTTCTTGTTGGTCCCTTATTTTGTTGACAGCTTCAGCATTTTTTCTTCTCTTTTCTTTCCCAGCACTAGGACTCCAACCCAGGAGTGGCGTACTCCTGAGATCCTCCCCTGCTTCTTTTTATGAAGTTGCACAGTCTGACCTCAAACTTGCGATCCTCCTGCCTCAGCCTCCTGAGTCACTGGTATTACAGGTGTGCAACACCTCGCCTGGCAGCTTCGGCATTTTCTAAGCTCTGGGAAAAGAAGTTTCCACATCTGTAAAACTAGGCTAAAAAGAGTATTCCTCTCAAGGGGTTATTGTCGTGAGCGAGCCATGCCATCCACATAGACCGCAGAGCAAACGCATTTGTCTTGTCACAATGTCAGGATTCACTGAACAACAATAAACTCACAGGCCCCACCACTTCAGGCACGGCAGTTCACCTGGAAGTCACAAGCCAGGCAATGACAAGTTCCTTAATTCCGATCTTAACTACTAAAATCTGTGACACTCAAGTCACACATCACATGGTATAAAACTTTATGTATAAAACTATACCTATATATGTATGTACACAGGTTATAGAATGGCTAAGAAAGGGTTAAGGTGGCCACAGGGTTCAGGAGCCAGAAGTGGGAGCAAGGCGGATGATACATAGGAACGCAGAGTCTCTGTAGGTGGTCAGATGAGATTTCTCAGCAGCGAGCCAGCGGAAGGAGTTGTTCAGGGCACAGAGCTGTCAAAGTGCAGGAATTTATTCTAAGCCAGGGTCTGAATGGAAGGTTCATTTGGAGTGTCAGCTGGGACTGTCAGCTTGAGATGCTGCGGTGGGTCATGCCTGGTCTTCACTGGCAGGAGAATCCACGCTCTGCTGAAGCCCAAGGACAGAGATTTGCAAATTTGACACTGCAGAGATTTTCCTGGGCAAGGCTTGTGACCAGTGAGCAGGTGATGGGGTCAGGGTGCCACCACATCCAGTCCAAGGTGTCTCTCGTGATGGCTTCATTTAGCCGTCTGGTGTGCTCAATCGACTCATGGGCCTGTTTTTTGCCATATGAATGTGATATGACCACGCATCCGTGTGCTTCTGATTAATCTGTCAAGTTTCCCAGTGGTCATTTTTATTGACATTATTAATTTATTTATCAGTTTCTTCCTTACGGTGGTGCTGGAGGCGGAGGGTTGTATACTTGTCCAAACAAGGTGTGAAGTCATTCCACCTCAGCCCTTCAAGGCAAAAGGGAGTAACTCACAGCAAACCACCGCTTTATAAATGGCATAGCTCCGGTCAGGCGCAGGCTGGAGACTACTTTGCGTACATCATGGAGCAATGCGTGGTAGGGCACAGCCTGCTCTCCACGGTTATTACAGGGATTAAACAAATGGCTGAGCACAATACACTTGGAACAATGCCTGGAACAGAGGAGGCGTTCCAGAAACGTTATAAGAGACACAGGAGGAAGAAGCAGGACAGAGCCTTGGTCCTTGCTTTCCCCCAAGCTGTGTCCTAGGGAGGAAAGGGGTGATAAACTCAGGAAGGAAGGAGAGAGGCAAGGGGGAGGGGGAGAAGGGAAACAATTCTGGTAGTGACAAATGACTCAGACACTTGCTTGTGTTTAAAACTTTAGGCCAGAGGTCAGCAGCCTGAGGGCCAAATCTAGCCTGTCACGTATTTTCATATGGTCCAATGGCTCAGAATGGTTTTCCTTTTTTAAATGATTAAAAACAATCCAAAAGAGAAGAGCAAAAATAATATCATGTGAAAATAATGTGACATTTGAATGTCATCATTCATAAAGTTTTATTGGAACCCGGCCCTGCCTATTTATGTCTTCTACCCAGTTTCTCACTGTGGAGTCCAGTTAGTGCCACTCAGGGGCAGAAGGGCCGCAGAGCCTGCGTTCACTATCTTTAGAGGAAAAGCTTGCAGAGTCACCCTGCTTTAGACTGAGCTGTCAGAGAGGGCTCCCTCACCCAGGAGGTGACATTTGAGATGACAAGAGGCTGAATAACAAGGAGGAAGGTTGGAGGTAGAGCAGACCAGGCAGCGAGAACAAAGGCAGGCGCTTTCTCTCTGCTGTCAAAGTCTCCATGGGTCCCTGAGGCCGCCCAGGCTGGGGGCAGAACTGCCACTTGCTTGCTCGCACTTCTGGGCCTGGACAGCCCAGGAGCCCAGGAACTGCATGTCCAAGGGCTTTTTATTTGTCTTCCTGGGGCAATGACCTAGAGAGTTCAGATAAATTCCCAGGAATAGGTGAGAAGAGCCTGGGACTCGTCCACAGGCCTGAGAGCAGGTGACCTGCAGCCTCGGGGCTGGCGACAGGCCCAGATGAGGCCAAGGCTGGCAGTCCAATGACAGGTGCCAAGTCCAGACCTGGCCTTGATTGCAGGCTCTTGGTGAGGGCAGGGAGTGGGCAGAGAGGGGCAGCCCTTGGTGATTTCCAGCTGTGTGGGGTTTTCTGGGGCTAAAAAAAGAGGAACGGCCTCCAGCCCTCGGGTAACAAGTGAAAGCAAATGAAAGAGAGTAGAAAAAGAAAAAGAAACCGAGAGGGACCGCCACGGGGCAGTGGAGGGGCACATTTTCAAGAGGGAAAATGGCGACCGGCTACAACAGGGTCTGAGATTGATAGGGTTCAGCAGGGCCAGGCCAGGGGCAGAGTTGCTCAGTTGCTTTCGGTGGGCAGGGGGATCTTGGGATAAAGGGAGATTGGGACAGGTCAGGGTTTTGTTCGTGTCCATTTCCTTCAACAAGCGTGGCCTGAGAGCAGCCAGCACTCCAAACTCTGTCGCCCACTTCAGCTCCCATGAGGCCCTGAGCCTACTTTTATTTTCGAGCCAGAGAAACTAAGGCAGTTACAGAGAAACTGGTTAAAAAAAAAAAAAAATTGCTCTGAGCTGGTCATGGTGGCATACACCTGTAGTCCCGACTACTTGAGAAGCTGAGGAGAATCTTAAACTCAAGGCCACCTGAGCAATTTGGGGCCCAGGAAGTTGCTGTTTCAAAGTAATTTTTTCTTTTTTGCAGTATTGGGGACTGAACCCAGAGGTGCTCTACTATTGAGCTACATCCCCAGCTCCCCACCCCCAATTTTTTTTTGGTAGTGTTACCCAAAGCTCAGTCCTTGTCCCCAATAGCAATCCAATTCTTAGATATGGAAAATGACAACTCCCAATGCAGCGAGACCTGGGAAAAGGGGAGCGAGGAGAAAGAAAGCCAAACTCTGAGAGCGTTGATCCTTTCCCAGACATTCCTTCCCGGTGAAAAGACAGACCCGGGAGAAGGTGTCCATCGAACCTAGGAAGGCAGTCGTGGGGAGACGCCGAGCGCTGATCCTTCCCCAAACAATTCCTTTCCAGACACCAACCACTGACCCAGCCCTTCCACCCGGTCCAGTCAGATAAATCCCAGAGACTGCCCCAGATTCCCTCCCATTTCACCCAGTAAAACAGACCCCAAATTCCTAAGTGCCCAACTGACACGTTCATTAATTAAGTGACCTAGGTGAGCTTAGGCCCCTCCTTTGTTTGGCAGCTCATTTTCCACCAGGAAAGTGGGTCCAACGGCAGCTCCCCCTTCCTGCACGAAACTATTTCTGAATATAAGGCTGACATGATCTGTGAAGTTTGTGTCTGGCCCGGCCCTTTTGTTCTAATATCAATAACAAGGACATGGTTTCGAGAAAAAGGAAAAAGAAGGTTTATTGTTTTGCTAGCAAAGGAGAAACGCTGGGGACTCCTGTCCCCAGGTTGTGATTCTGCCCAACAGGGGGAACAGAGGGCTTAGAGAGGTGATTCAGAGGCTTACTTGTTAATTCAGGAAATAGTCATTTCTGAGCTCTTCTGGTGCCCTCCCCAAAGTCTGGATGACTTCGTTCCTGTGGTGGGTGTGTGCTCAGGGACAGATGACTCTGTCCAGGATGGGGAGAAAGGTGATCCTGT
Source organism: Sciurus carolinensis (assembly GCF_902686445.1). NCBI lineage: Eukaryota > Metazoa > Chordata > Mammalia > Rodentia > Sciuridae > Sciurus > Sciurus carolinensis. The sequence continues at coordinate 10,963,240 of NC_062214.1, read as the reverse complement.
TTCCCCTTAGATTAGGGAGGGGGAGAGATTAGGGAGAAGAGAGAGAGAAAGAGAAACATGTCCTTTTAAAAATAAGTCACAGTGGCAGAGCAGCAAGGGCTATATTCAAAGCATAAAATGGACCACTGCTACAATAGTGCTGGGGACTGAACTCAGGATCAGACCCCTGAGTTGCAACCTCAGCCCTCTTTATTTTTTATTTTGAGACAGGGTCTCCCTAACTTGCCCAGATTGGCCTCCATTTGGGGATCCTCCTGCCTCAGTCTCCCAAATTGCTGGGATTACAGGTGTGCACCTCTACATCCAGGCTCAAAATAAAAATTTTAAAAGAGCTGGGTAGCTCAGTGGTAGAAAGCTTTTCTAGCATGCACAAGACCCTGGGGTTCCATCTCCAGCAAGACACACAAACATACAAGAGAGAGAGAGTGAAAGAGTGAGTGAGAGAGAGTGAAAGAGAGATCTGCGTCTCAGTCCCCACTTCAATCTTTGCTATTTGTGTGACTGCAGGCAAGTGGCTTGACTTCTCTGTGCTGATTCGGTTCCTGGATAATGACAGTTTCTGCCGGACAGCTATGTAAGGAATTAAGGAAGCAGGAGCCTCACACCACACCCACAGGAAGGACTCAAAGGCGAGCAGATTCTGACCTGTCTCTCAGTTTTGACAGCAGTCCTAAGAGGTCTCAGGGTGGAGAAGGCCGGGTTCAGTCAGGTTTCTCAGTCCAGCTCCTTAGACCAGGGCTCTGACTTCATCCCTGACTCCCCTCCCACGTGCGGCTGTCCATCAGCCACCCCGACTCCATCTGCACCAGTCCCACCCCTCCTGCCCCTCCGTGGTACTGCCTCCACCCAAAGGCCACCAGCTCTCACCAGATGATTCCCCAGGCCTCCTGGCTGGCCTGGGGCTTCTCTAGATCCTCCACACCCAGTCCACACTCCACAAGCAGCCAAGGTTGTGTCATTTGTTCGAAGGAATCCCTTCTGTGACTCCCTGAAACACCTGAACTTATTTATTTGATGATTGATTGTTATTGAGAGACCCCTGTGTGCCTGGTACTGTTCTAGGTGCTAGAGATAAAATGGAGAACGAAACAGACAAGAATCTCTGTATTATAAAGCTGCTGTCACGGGAGAAGAGATGTCTCTGGAGAAGGGCCCGAGGAGTTCCCAGAAGAGAGGGGGAACTCACCTCAGGACCAGCAGGGTTCTTGCCATAGGTGAGGGAAAGGAAAAGAATTCCAGCAAGAGCCAGACAAAGGCACAGACAGGTTTACTGAGGAAGGTAGATAGATATTCAAGAGACAACAGGCTGTCGGGAGAGCGAGACGCAGCCCTGAGTTGGGCTGGGGGCTCCAATATCTACAGCAGGATGTATCAGGGCTGGACTGGAGGTGGATTAAGGGTGCACGTGCCAGTTTTCCTGTGCTTGTGTATTTCCCTCATTTTACAAGGACACTGGCCCGGGCGAGGGCCAAGGTTTGAAGGTTTGTTTTCTGCATCTCAGTAGATAGATTCTGCATTTCAGTGGCTGGAGGGTGTTTCCCTATCTCAGTTTCACTCTCACTGTGAGAGATGGACAAGAACTATCTAAGCAAATCACATGCTGTATGTGTGCATGTATATACACACAAACATATGAAGCCAGGGGCGCTTTACCAGAGTCACATCCTCAGCCCTTTATATTTTTTTATTTTTCTGGCTTCGAACTTGGAATCCTCCTGCCTCAGCCTCCCTAAATCGCTGGATTATAGGCAAGTACCACCATGCACAGCAAAACACATGGTATTTCAGATCTGTGGAAAAATAGTTGAGGGCAGGTGGGAGTCCTTGGGTTTTTTAAATAGGATGGTTAGGGTCAAAGGAAGGCCTGAAGGTGGGAAGGATAGAGGCCAAGTGGTTGTCTAGCAGCAGAGCATTCAAGACCAAGGGCTGGGCAAGTGCAAGGACGAGCCTGTTCTTGGAGTTCCAAGCACAGGGAGGAAGCTGCTGTGATAATAGCAGAAAGTGCAGAGAGAGGTGAACTGAGATCTAGCCCACTGGGGCTAAGGGGACAGGGCTGAGTCCTGTAGACTGCCCGAGGCGTTCTTCCTTGAGATGGGAGGCCACTACAGGTTCTGAGCGGTGGAGTGACCAGTGTTAAGGATCACTCTGACCTCCGTGGAAGACCTTCAGGAGCCGTGTCTCAGACATCCAGGGAGTTGTGTGATTAACCAGATGAGATTCTGGGGCTCGGACCAGAGCAGCAGAGGCGGTCAACCAAACCCCAAGCCTTACACTTGAGTACCAGCCCTCCCCACGGGCTCCCACCTCCCCGCCTCTACCGCTTCTCGCTCCTTGCTATCGTCTCAGCCCCATAAGGCACTGCTGGGTACACAGGAGGCGTCTACTACTAATTTGTTGAATCAGGGTCTGGGGGATCCCAGCTCTGGGGGAAAAAACTGTCCCTGGTCTTAGTCGAAAGAATTTCTGGGTGCTGTGCTTGCCCTCAGGGTGAGTCACAGTGACCTCACAGGAGTTTCCCTCACACCGTCCCCGCCCAGTAATCGGGAAACGCCAGACTCTCTAGAGGCCGCTCTGCCACGTGGCCCCGGCCGGACGTGCGCCGGGACAGTCCCCAGAGGGTCCTCCCACGCGCCTCCTCCCACCCGCAGGCCACTGAGACGTAGGGACAGAGGGTCGGCCTCGCGAGGCCGAGGCCCCGCCCCTCGCTCGCCGGCCCGCCCGCGCCTCCAGCGGAAGCCGGAAGCAACGGTGGGCCCCGCTAGCCCCGCGGCTCCAGACTCGGTGGTCTTGGCGGCTCGGCAGGATGGGGGAGAAGATGGCGGAAGAGGAGTGAGTGGGCTTTTCCGGGGCGGTGGAGGCGGCAGGGCTGGGCCCCGGCGGGTGACAGCGAGCCTCTGGCCCCGGAAGGCGGGGCTCCTTGTGCCGGTTGGCCAGGACTGACCATGCCAGCGCCCACGCGGAGGGCGGGGTGGGGACCCGGCGGGGCCCGGCAGCGCCCCGAGCTCGGACCCTCGGCGGGGGCGGCCCCGAGAGCAACCCTGCGGAAACCGTGACCCACCTTCACTGCCTCAGTCTCCGACCGTCCGAAGGTCACCGAGCGCTCCTCCCCCTGCGGCAGGAAGTCTTGGCGGCCCCCACGCCCACTCCCGGCGTGGCCGTCGCGTCCTTCTCCGTAACGCTCGGTTTTCGCCTCTCTCACTCGGTTTCCCTCATTCGTTGACTGTTGCCGCAGGTGCAGGCCCGAGGCACATAGTAGGAAAGGGGCGGGCCAGGAGCTGCCTTCAGACTATTTTCATTCTGTTGGGATCAGAAAATCAGAGACAGATGCACGCGGTGGTTTCAGAGCCCGATAAACGCGTGAAGGAATGAAGTAGCGTGAGGGCAGGGGGCACCCGGAAGAAGTGACATTCGAGCAGTGGAGGAGCCGGGGTGACAAGTTCAAAGACCTTTCTCAAGAGAAGGCTTAGTGCTTTGGAGTGACTGAAAGAAAGGTAGCGTGGAGTGTAGACAACAGGCGAATTAACGGACTGTGATGAGGCCGGGAGGGGTCTGTGTCCTCCAGGCCTTCGTGGGCAAGGACCCCTGATAGTCCATCTCCAGCCTTGCAGGGCACCATCTGTTGCATGTTACAGTCACCCTGTCAGTGTTTGAGGAATGAGTATGTGAAGGTTAACAAGGAAACCTTTGGTATGGACTCATTCACCTGATAACCTTTCAGTGCCCTTTGGCCAAGTGGGGGCCAAGTCCCCTTTAGTCGCCTTATTGGGCATCTGCCCTTCCCCAGACACTAAACTAGGTCCCAGCAGCACGAAGCAAAAAAGAGATGGATTAGCCCAGTGCTTTCAAATTTGGATTGAAGCTTGATTCTGCCATTGACTAATAAGGATGTTGGTCATGTTATGGAACCTGGAGAGGTAATGTTACCTTGTTCCTGGAATGAAGCAGGGCCCAGTAAATACCAACTGTTAAAATCACAACTAACCATTATTACCATGGCAGTATTGCCCTAGTTCACTGTCCCACACAATGAAAAGAGAGCCTTGGCACATAAGGGATGGGTGGGTTCACTGGGTGGGGTGACATATTACAAAGCAGGTAACCTGAGCCTTTTGAAATCTGAGGAGGATTTTGTAAGGTAGGGTAGGCTGTTCTGACCAGATCGACAACTGGGCAAATTCAGGTGGTTTCTTCCACTTGCAGAAATAATAAAAGTAAAAGAACATGAACTGGATAAATAAAAGCATGAAGTAATGGATCTTGGGATGTGCTGAGACACTAGTTGCCCCTCATCAAGTGTGGAAAAGCAGGCCATGCTTCCTTTCTATGCCAGCCCAGGTTTGCTCCAGCTCCTGTCCTCTGGTAGGCTATAATCAGAAGCACCTGAGGGCTCCATACCCTCGTGCAGGCAGGGGTTTCCTTCATCTCTTTCTTCGAGTCTCTCTGGGGGACTTGAATCCCATGAAGTTCTTTGCCAGGTTCTCTCTTCATTTGAGGTGTGTGTGTATATAGATCCTTTGAGGCCCCCTTTCCGTCATCTAATTCTGCTTTTTGTTCTCCAACAGGTTCTCCAATACAACACATGAGGGTTTCAATGTCACCCTCCATACCACCCTGGGTGTCACGACCAAACTGGTGCTCCCGACCCCTGCCAAGCCCATCCTCCCCGTGCAGACGGGAGAGCAGGCCCAGCAGGAGGAGCAGTCGAGCGGCATGACCATTTTCTTCAGCCTCCTTGTCTTAGGTGAGTATGGAGACCCGTCATCTGCCTTCAGGAGTGTCCATGGGGTTTCCCTGTCATCTCTGTCTCTGCCAGGTCTTCCTCTCACATGGTTTTCACTTTCAATACCGAGGGGCCAGTGGTCATAATATCGTAAAGGTCCACCCTTGGCTTTATGGAATCATAGAGCCTAGGAATTCTGAAGAGCTCTTAATATAGTATCCTAACCTTTGAAAGAAGGAATTAAAGAATTTTTTTAAAATATTTTTTTAGTTGTCAATGGACCTTTATTTTATTTATTTATATACAGTGCAAAAGATCGAACCCAGGGCCTCACACATGCCCACAATCCCAGCCTGAAATTAAAGAATTTCTGACCCATAAAGAATTTTGAACATCTGTTAGTGGATTTCAAAATCTGCTCTTAGTAATCTGTGTGTGTGTACATGCACACACATGTAAAGGTGGTGGTGGCAGGAGTTAGGGGGAACCAATGAGAACACATCTGACCTCCTGTCCCTAACTTACTTCAAACAGAGCAGCATTTATTAGGCTTCTGTGTAGATTTTTAATTTAGTTTAAGGTTTTTCTGTTGAGTGAAAGACCAAAACCCTTGGCCCAGCACACCATTTAACTGTCATTCCCATTAGCCATGGTGTGACCTTTGCCATCTCTGCATACCACATGAGCTCTTTCCTTTCTTAGGTAATATTTTTGTTTAAAGTTTTTGCTAATTCTATCCAAGTTAAAATCTCATTTTGTTTGCCTTCCTTCTCTAGTGGGTGAGGAAGTGTAGGCCAGAGAGGTAGAGCAGTTGGCACATGTGGCTGGTGGAGACTTGTGGCTGTTATCCAGGTTGCCAGATACTAGTCAAAGAGGTGCAGATAAGAGGCCACAACTTCAGTGCCTCCCAGAGACAGCAGACAGAGGACAACTGTTTTGGAGAAGCTGCATGACCACCTTAGATTAGCTGAGTAAGGAGCAAAGAACTTGGAGAGTGACCCAAGTCCATACTCTTGTTTGAGTTTGCATGTTTACATTTGTTTCCTTTTCCTTAATGATACCAGAGTCATTTAATTAGATTAGACCTTTTCAGAGGAGTCAAAGAGGTAGAACTGGGTTTTTATTGAGTATTGCTTTGATGTTTAGTAGGACTGGTTTGGGAGGAAAAGTATTATTTTGTTCACATTTATATTCAGACTGGTAAATGGCCATCCTTGTCTGTCATAGAATTTTTAAAACTTTTAAACTGAATAATGAGAAAGCACACAACACGAAGTGTACGATGTCCCATGTGTGGTAATGCACCCTGGTCGTTTTTTACCCAGTCAGTGTAATTGAATTGTTTCTGGTGGATTACTTCCTTTACCCAGTCAGTGTAATTGAATTGTTTCTAGTGGATTACTTCCAATAATCAAGGACTCTTTTTGATTTTGTTTTCTTTTTCTTTGGTTATATAATTGAATACAAAGAAGAAAAGCAGTTCTTTTCTTTGTTAAGAAATCTTTAGGACCTGAAGTCTTCTTTCAGGATGGAGTGTTATTAGCCTATTTACACTACTGGCAGCTTGCTCTGTTAGAGAATATAAAAGGCAGGCCTGGAAAAAAACTTTTGTAATCACTTTTTTTTAAGGGAGGTTGAAATGTCAAAGTAAAACTTTCAGAGTGTGGAGCACTCAAGATTAGCTTGTGCTGGAGATCACAAAACAGGTTTCAATAATGTGCCTTCTAATCTCAGCAAAATCCTGCCTAGTGTCAGCACATCTGGGGGGTTGAAAGGGCTGAACTATACTTAATATTTGTGCTGTGTATTTTTCTTGGATTGTTTTCTCTTCAAACTGATCATAAATCTAGACTGAAGAGTCACACTATTGTTAGATGAGTTTTGTTTTCACCTAATCAGATTCTTGGCAGTTGATGAGTTAGTATCTCTAATTACCTGCGGATCAGCAGGCATTGATAGAATGGAATGATGCTTGCTTTTTTGTTTTGTTTTATATTTGCAGAATTGGGGATCATACCCAGGGGAGCTCTACCATTTGAGCCATATCTCCAGTCCCTTTAATATTTTATTTTGAGACAGGGTCTCACCAACTGTCCTCACACTTGTGATCCTCCTGCCTCAGCCTTCCAAGTAGCTGAGATTCTACAAGTGGAACAGGTTGCCCCAGCCATTTGCCACTTTTTTTTTTTTTACTATTTTAGTTAAATCAAATGAAATTGTAACTTTGTGTCCTATAAGCATGTCACAGGATTATAGTGTTTCCTCTTTATTAAGGGAATGCCAAAACTCTAGTAACTTGATTTTTAGAACCTTGAATTCAGTTGACTTGCATGTAACCTGACTGATCTTTGACTTCACTAGAAACAACAGTGAGTCATTATTATTGACTTAAACTAGAGTTAACAATTAACATCATTCGGTGCATTTTATGGGCCATTAAACTTAATGGAGTTTTTAAAATTGACATGTTTGTATTTTAATATATTTTCTATAATTACCACTCAGGCACAAAAAAATGAGAAACACATTAGCTATGGTATACAGTTTCTTTCATACCACATTGAAGTTTTCATCCCTTCTTGCTGTTTTTTTTTCTTACTGTTCTTGGAAGCATGTTTGTATATGTATGCACATATGTACATTTATAAGCACATACACGTATACTGGTACATATAGTTCGGAGTTTATTTTAACATAAGTGGAGTTCTATAATTTGCTTTTTCATCTCACAGAATGCCTTTGTGATTTTTCCATTGTAGTAGATTTTATATCCACCTCATTTTTTAATTGTAAAATAAACAGTGTCTCATTTAAGCCATTTTAAAGTGTATAATTCAGCTGCATTTATTATGTTCACAATGTTGTGCAGCCTCACCCCATCTAGTTCCAGAGTATTTTCTTTTTTTATGGTATTGGGGATTGAACCCAGGGACGCTCTAGCTCAGAAGTTCTGAGCTCCATCCCAGGCCTTTTTATTTTTTATGTTGAGATAGGACCTTGCTCAGTTGCCCAGGCTGGGTTTGAACTTGTGACTTTCTGGCTCAGTGTCCCTAGGTTCTGGGATCATAGGCATGTGCCACCACGCCTGGCTGAGAATATTCTCATCACTCCAGAAGGAAAGCATTAAAACCAAGCCTTGAATGCAGATACGCCCCAGTCTTTGTTGCCATGGCAACCTCCATGCTGCTCTCAGTTTCGAGGAACTTGCCTATTAAAACTCTTTCATATACATGGAATCATAAAATGCGTGACCTTTTGTGATTGACTTTTTCACCTAACATAATGTCCCCAGGATTTGTCCATGTCATAGCATGTGTTAGAATGTTTTCCTGATTAATAGTCCATTGCATGGCTATATTGCATTTTGTTTATTCGTTAATTAGGTGATGGATACTTTGGTCGTTTGCGCCTTTTGACTATTCTGAATAGTGCTTCTGAGAACATTTGTGTACAGGTTTGTGTATATGTTTTATTTCTATGTGTATGTGGGAGGCTACTGGGGGTTGAATCCAGGGTGCTGTATCACTGAACTACATCCCCAGCCCTTTTTGATTTTGATTTTTAATTTTTTAATTTGTTCTTTTTAGATATACATGACAGTAGGATATATTTTGACATATTATACATACATGGAGTACATGTTTATTTTGAGACAGGATCTTGCTAATTTGCTCAGACCGGCCTTAAACTTGCAGTACTCTTGCCTCAGCCTCCTGAATAGCTAGGATTATGGACATGCGCCAATGCACTTGACTCTGTTTTTATTTCTCTTGGATATTTACCTATGAGTGAACTTGTTGGATCAAATGGTTACTTTGTTTAACTTTCAGGAACTGCCAAACTCTTTTTCACAGTCTACCATTTTATGAAAAGAGTTTCTCCATGTTTTATTAATACTTGTTATGTTTGTTTTTTCTTTTTCTTTTTTTTTTTTTTTTTGGTGCAGGGATTGAACCCAAGGGTGCTTAACCACTGAGCCACATTCCCAGCCCTTTTTATTTTTTATTTTGAAACAGTTTCACTAGCTTGCTCCAGCCTTGATAAATTGCTGGTTGGCTTCAAACATGCAATCCTTCTGCCTTAGCTTCCTGAACTGCTGGGATTACAGGTATGCACCACCGGCCGTTGTTTTAATTATAGCCATTCTAACAGGGCATGTGGCACACACTGTAATCCCAGCCACTCAGGAGACTGAGACAGGAGGATGGCAAGTTCAAGACTAGCCTGGGAAACTTAAGGAGACCCTGTCTTAAAAAATAAAATGGGTTGAGGATGTAGCTCAGTGATAGAATGCCCCAGGATTCAAGTCCAGTATGTATAAATAAATAGATAATAAAATAGATGGATTCTAGTGGATATGAAGTTGCATCTCGTTGTGGTTTTGGTTTTCATTTCTCTAATGACTCTTGATGGTGAACATTTTTTCACGTGCTTACTTGTCATTCATGCAGCTTGTGGGAAAATGTCTTTTAAGGTCTTTGCCCATTTTTTTTAAATATTTTTTTAAGCATGATGCATGTTTATTTTATTCATTTATTTATATGTGGTGCTGAGAATCGAACCCAGTGCCTCACACATGCTAGGCAAGTGCTCTACCCATGAGCCACAACTCCAGCCCCAAGTCTTTGCCCATTTTTAAATTGTATTGTCTCTTTGCTGTTGCGTTGTGAGAGTTCTTTATATATTCTGCATACTAGTCCATTGTCATATACAGTATTGCAAGTATTTCCCCCCATTCTGTGGGTTCTTTTCAGAGCTTTTCTTTTTAGTGGCTGAAGATCATTACTTGGCATTGATGAACTCCATGGTTAGCTCTTTCTACCAATAGACGGATTTCCGTTTTTCTCTTAAAACTGTGTATAGTTATTTGCATTTTATATGAGAATAAACTAAGTTAGTTTTTGAAAATCCAGCTTGGTGCAAAGAAAGCGTACAAACTGGTGCAACCTGATCCCCTGTCTGCTCACGTCATGGGCGCACCCCTTCCCCGAGTCAGCCACAGGCTGTGCTCGCGCTTAGGGACTTTTTCATGCTCTTGCCATTTAATGTAGGACTTTCTAACTAGGTTAAATATTTATACTAAAATAACATCAGAGATTGATAGTTTAAAGCACAGAATGAAAAGGGGATATAACTATTTCCTTTCTCAGGCCACCTGGTGAGATTGAAGAAACCTTGTTTGTCAATGTGGGCTCTGAGGGTGTCCAGTTAATAGTTATGCAGATTGTTTAAACATTTCCTTTAAAAAATTTAGTACTATTGAGGGACTGGGGTTGTGGCTCAGTGGTAGAGCACTTGCCTGGCATGTGTGAGAAACTGGGTTCGATCCTCAGCACCGTGTAAAAATAAATAAATAAAAATAACACCTGCAACTAAAAAAATATTTTTAAAAAGTACAGTTGAAGTTCACTGTGTCATTACCAAGTGTTTATCCTGATAGTCCCCCCAAAATAAGCACTGCTTTGAACTTGGGTTTTTGTTTTTTTAACAACCTCCTATTTTTTTCCCACAGCTATCTGCATCATATTGGTGCATTTACTCATCCGATACAGATTGCATTTCTTACCAGAGAGCGTTGCTGTTGTTTCTCTAGGTAAGTGCTTATTGGTGTTGTTTCTCTAGGTAAGTGCTTATTGGTGACCTCATAATAACAGCAGTAACAGTAACCACTGTCTTTCAAGTGCTGGGAACTACAGAAGTTGCCTTGCATACCTGGTTCCGTGTCTTCCTCACTGCAGCCTGCATAGGGTGTTGTGACCTCATGGTTAGGGTGAGGACCCGGGGGCTCCCACAGGTCGTGCCCAGGTCCACCTGTGTACTTAACGGCCTCTGTGCTCTGCTGCCTCTCACTGCCCTTGGTGCACGTTAACCTCTGCTGCTTAGCGAGGCTGATGTCCTGGTTAAAGCAGGTGATTGATACTGAACTTAACAAAATCACTAAAATTTTCCCCCATGGTACTAGGGATTTAATCCAGGACTTCTCATATGCTAGACAAATGCTCTACCATTAAGCTACATCCCTAGCTCTGTTTTATTTATTTTTTTGAAGCACGGTCTGGCTTCAAAATATTGCCCAAAATATTGCCGAGGCTGGCCACAAACTTGTGATCCTCTTGGCTTCAGCCTCTCTAGTTGCTGGGATTGTAAGTGTGTGCCAATGTGCCTGGTTCTCCAATCCTTTTTTTATTTTGAGACAGGGTTTTGGTCAACTGCTGAGAGTGTCACTAAACTGTCCAGGCTGGCCTTGAACTTGTGATCCTCTTGCCTTAGACTTTCAAATTGTTGGGACCGTGGGTGTGCACCATCATGGCCTGGCTTCCAGTCTACCCTACTTAACTTTCTCTTGTTTCCTGGGGCAAATAATTGTTAAGATAATTAGCTTCCAATTGAAGTGAATGAATCCGGGTAATAATAGGTGTGAACCAGGTTCATTGAAGTGGTTAGTGAAAAAAGAAGCAGGAACTTCGAGTGGCTTTCAGTTCTAGGCTGAAATGTCAGTAGGGATGCTTAAGGCACAGTACATAGTTTACTAAGGTTGCCTGAGACTTATATCTGTTTCTTATAGCTACTTTTACTAGTTTTCACTTACCTACTTATACTTTTTAATTTTTCCTTATCACCACTGAGGCTTTATAAGTTAATTTTCATTGCTTTGTGGATCTTGATTACAGGGCTAGTGATTCTTTTGCAACATAACTATTATGACCGCCCACCGCCTGCAGGCGGTGGGCGATCACAACGCGTACGCTTTTCTTGATCACAGGAACCAAAAAGGGCTTTATTCCACAAGTCTCCAACTTATATTGAGAACATCGGCCTATCAGAGAGTAGACTACCAGGAAAGTCAGCCTATCAAGGAACAGTCTCCAGGCAGATACCAGGATCGCCTGATGTACAACAGCCAACCAGAGTTACTTCCTAAAACTTGTTTATGAGTGCAGCTATGTCTGGCAAGCTGCCAGGCGCCATCTTAGAGATCAGGCCACGGTGCGGCTCTAGGGCCCTCAGAGCCTGCCCCTGACATCTCCCCCTTATTCTTTAAATAAAGAAAAGATGACTTGGGACCATGCCTGTCTTAGGTTGTCCATGGCAAATTACATCCTTACCCGTCATTGGAATTCTGACCTCCAGGTGTCAGAACCCTGTCTTAGGTTGGTATGCATTTCCACGGATCTTACCCGTCTTTGACTACTGGTCCAGCATGCTTAGCCATACTTGGGGGGATGTGCCTGTCTCAATGGCTGTCAAAGCCTGTACTATAGCCCATCGATGACATCGGGCATCTTGGCGAGCTCTGATTTGGCTGCGTATAACATAGGCTATCCCTAAGCAGATAATAATCAGAACAGCTACTGTTCCAGCCCACTGTTTTGTCAATCCCAGGGCTTTAGATAACAAAGAGAACATCTCAGATACCGATGTAACTGAACCCTGGTGGCATTGACTGAGTATTTCAACTCATAGCTAACTGGTTAAATTATCAAACGTAGATGACCAATTACCAGTAAGGTAGACAGAGATTTTTAGATAACATAACCACAGAGCTAAGGTTATTATAAGCAATAGGGGTGACACACACTGCTCTTAAAGGATAAACACATCCCAGTCCCAAAAGTTCTTGCAAGATATCCACTTGTTCTTGTAGTAAGTCCACTCTTTGATTTACAAGGAGTATGCCTGCTCTTAGATGTTGGTTTAGGGTCTCTTTAGTCTGTAAGGCTGTAGCTGTATTTTCGGCCAAGTGATTGACTGCTGTTGCTGTAGGTATGGCAGTTGCTAGTGCTGCTGTTGCAGAAACCACTATTGCAGTGACCATAGCCTCTGTCATGCCAAATTCTCTCCTGTTTCTTGATAGTAACACTGGCAATTCCGCATCTGTAACAGAGACTGGGACTGGTAGGAAGGTAGGAACACACATTAAGACTGCCAGCAGGAACCTAGAAGCATTCCAACATTGAGAGAGATAGCATCCTAAGAGACTAAAAAGAGGTTGTAAGTTAGTTCAAGGGGGGCTACGAGCATCATGGTCATCAGAAGTATGTTGGTCTGAGTTACTTGTTGGTAGCATTGGCACTGGTCGATTTAGTTGCTCAGGAACCCAGATAGGCGATGTTTTATCCTGTGGAAACACACAAACTGAGCCGCGGCTCCAGTAAAGCACCGGGTCTGGGCCGTTCCATTGTCCTGTAAGAACATCCTTCCATTTTACCGTCGCTCTATCGTGTTGTTTATGATTGCCATGTCTCTCAGCGGCACAGCGACCCTCATTATCCAGAGTTAAAAAATTTAAAATAAAGAGGCAAAGAGAAAGTTTATCTTTAGGGGACCTGAAGGTCTCCCCTATTCCCCCTTTTTGTTTATAAAGAGTATTTTTGAGGGTGAGATGTGCACGTTCAACAATACCTTGTCCTTGTGGGTTATAAGGTATACCTGTGGTTAGAGTTATTTCAAATTTAGTGAGAAATTGGTTCTTACCAAATTTAGTTTTTAAAGAAATATTTAGACTCTATAATGTAGTACAATACTCTAACAGTTGCTTAACCGTAATTGTATAAACCCCTATTTTTAAGACTAATTGTTCTAAAGAATAAAACTTAATAGACACAAAGTTAAGAGTAAATTAGTGTTTCTAAGAAATCCTTGTTATTTTACCATGTCATTTTACCATATAGATTAAACTTTGGTTTATATTAGAACATTAGTATTTCACCTTAGGAAAAACCTTAAATAGCTTTAAATGTTTCACATACATACAACCAACTTAGTTACATGCAAACTTGTTGAAACTTGTCCTTTACTTACGTAGACTTTCTTAGCACTTACTTAGACCCTCATTTATTTCATCACACAAGCACTTTCTTACCCAGAAATATTTCCTTTTCCCTTTTACTAAATATATTTCCATACCCAGAACCTTTATTTTCTCTTTCCTATTGACCCCTTTTTGTTCACATTCTGAACAACTCTTATGAAATTTCTAAATTTAAAAAAAATTACTCTATTTTAATAAGATTAAATATTTTGTTATTTATAGCTCTACATTAACATTTTATTAGTTTGACCACCTAGAGACTCACGAGTTATTTTTAAGATATTTTACTTCTATTAGTTTACCCAATTTAAAATGAACCTCTTTAAATCACGTGAATTAAAAATATTTGGATCCATTTTTAAATTTTAATTTTAGGAGCACTCAATTTTGATACAGACAAAACATGATATTAGACAGCTCGACATACACATAACACAAAATCAAAGGCCTTGAAACTTTATAGGTGAATCTCCATTGCAATGTAACACATGTTCAAAACTCTAGTTGAATAATAAAAAAAAATAGAACTGATCAAAAAAAAAAAAATCGTGAGCTCAAAAAAAATGTAGAATTCAAAAAAAAACAAGAGTCCTGGAAAAATGAAGCGGCCGTTAAGTACTTTAGTAAAGCACCATAAAATTTACTTTTGCTGGAGTTCAGGTAAGACTTTTTGCTCTTTTTTTTTTTTTTTTTTCTTGGGTTTGAGACAGGTCTCCTACTGAGCCTTCAAGCTTTCTCTATTTACATTTCAATGTAAGCCTTGACTGAGATTTGGATCTGAAAGGGGATGAAATGTTCCAGCAGAAACTTGATGCCTAGGGCATTTTAACCCTTAATCCTGGTTAGTAATCAATTCAGGTTTGGACACAGAAAATTGTGAAACAATTATCTCCCAATATTTGTGGGGACTGGGGCTACTATATCATACTCCTTACTAGGACATGCCACTGATGGTTGGGCTGGTTACTCCCTCCACACCGGCATATGTGGGACCTCATGGCAAGAGGACTAGGTGGGCTGGGTGGGGCGAAGTTGGAGGAGGAGAAGGAATTAGCATAGAAGCGCAAGAAAGAGACTTGAAGATAAGGAATCCCTTTCCATCTGCCCGCTCGCTTGCGGAAGCTGTGTGCCAACATCTTTGGTAGCCACAATCCACCTTCCCATAGAGCCATCTTTCATCCCTGCACAGGCCAATTTGTTATTGGTAGTCATTCCTTCCCAAACTAACATTTTAACATTTACCGGGAAGGCCCTACAGGGAGGGGGGAGGTTAGAGTTTGTGAGTTTCCGGAAGGAGATGCAACGGGGAGGAGCCGGCGGTTCTTTAGGCGACGGCTCTTTGGGGAGAAACTTGGAGCCCCCTTTGGGAGGTCCTGGAGAGAAGCAGGCCTTAAGGGCGGATAACGTAGGGCAGACTCCTAATGGGGGACCCTCCCCTAAACTGATTTCCCTCTTCCTAACAAGTTGTTCCTCACACCCAGTTTCATTTTCCTTGTCTGTCTCCGATCTTATTGACGCCCTTTCTGATGCTTTAGACCTTTCCTCTTTTATTTTTTCCAAAACCTCTTCCCCTTGTTTTATGGCCTCTCTGCATTTGGTTCGGGCTATTTTAGTTTCAAGAGGAATTCCATTGGCCCGGAGCAAATCCTTTAAGGGACCTTCCATGCGCATTCGTGACATTTCAGTGCCCATATTTCTCTATTAAACTAACAATGCAAAGCACTTTAACTAGCAAAACAAAAGCGAAAGCACTTACAAACATTCAATCTCCGTCGCTTATCCTGCGAACTTTAACTCGTCACTTCCCACGAACTTTAACTCCTCACTTTTCCCGTGAACTTTACCTGTGAACTTTAATTTGTCGCTTTTCCTGCGAACTTTAACTCCGTTGCTTCCTGCCAACTTTAACTCCGTCGCTCCCCGCGAACTTTAACTTGTCGCTTCCCGTGAACTTTAACTCTGTCGCTTATCCAGCGAACTTTAACTCGTCACTTATCCAGCAAACTTTAACTTGTGGCTTATTGAGCAAACTTTAACTTGTTGCTTACCCTGCGAACTTTAACTCGTCGCTTATCCAGCGAACTTTAACCTGGCCAGACTGTACTTTACTTTCCCTGTATTTACCTGATCAGTTTCTTCTTTATAACTCGAGGGTCCCGGGTTTCGGCACCACTTATGACCGCCCACCGCCCGCAGGTGGTGGGCGACGCGTACGCTTTTCTTGATCACAGGAACCAAAAAGGGCTTTATTCCACAAGTCTCCAACTTATATTGAGAACATCAGCCTATCAGAGAGTAGACTACCAGGAAAGTCAGCCTATCAAGGAACAGTCTCCAGGCAGATACCAGGATCGCCTGATGTACAACAGCCAACCAGAGTTACTTCCTAAAACTTGTTTATGAGTGCAGCTATGTCTGGCAAGAGATCAGGCCACGGTGCGGCTCTGGGGCCCTCAGAGCCTGCCCCTGACAAACTATGGTTTAGGTTAGCTTTGGAAACGAACAGACTGCTCACCAGCCTCTCCTTCCCCCATCTCTACCTGTGTTCCTGTTACCCTGGTGCATACCCTCCTGTTTTTCCATGAACCTCACAGTACTACTGAGTACCACATTCTAGCCCATGAGCTTTCCTGTTGCCATTTCATTTACACCTTTTTCAGGCAGCACTGGATTCTTTTTTTTTTTTGGTACCAGGGATTGAACTCAGGAACCTAGGGATGTTTAACCACTGAGCCACATCCCCTTTTATTCTTTGAGACAAGGTCTCAGTTAGTTGCTTAGGGTCTTGCTAAGTTGCTGAGGCTGGCTTTGAACTCTTGATCCTCCTGCCTCAGCTTCCCGAGCTGCTGGGATTACAGGTGTGCAGCATTGCGCCTGGCTGAGTACTAATCTTAAGTACAGAATTGGAAACTAGTTTTACTCAGAGAGTTCCTGCTCTCTATTTAGCAGGATTGTTTTTTTGTTTTGTTTGTTTTTGCAGTGCTGAGGTCGAACCCTGAACCTTGTGTTTGCTAGGCAGGTAAGCTAGCAGTAAGCTACAGCCCCAGCCTTCTGGTCCCCACTCCTTGGTGCCAACAGTGGAACCCAGGGCATTGCACAGACTAGGTAAAAGCTCTACCACTGAGCTATATCCTTAGCCCAACTACAGGTTCTTTGACTGTACATCTTGGCAGATTCTAACAACCTTGGCTAACAAGATAGTCTTAATGAGCGACTTAATGTTAATGAGCGACTGACTCATTAACAGTCCTTTCCTGCGATTAGGCACATCGAAAATAACCTCCATAGATAATACCTATTATTCTGCTACATTCAGCAAAGGATTAAAAAACCGTGTCAAGGAATTTATGACTTTGTGGTCAACTTCATAGTTTTTTAAAAATAAAAATTATGGGTGTTTATTTAGGTTTGGCATACATGAAAATTAAAATGATACTTCTCATAATTTGGCTTGAGAAGTCATGTTCTTTCCTGTCTCTTGAATGTGTACATAACTGACTCACTAAACACCCATGCTTATATTGGGACCTATGGCAGACATTGTCGCTTGCCTGCCAGGAGTCATTTCCCTCTTCTTCCTTGGAAATAGAACCCTAAACGTGCTCAGGTGTCCTGCCATCGTGCATGCTCAAGGAAGAAGGGCCCATCCTTATCTAGCTTGGTCTTTGCCATCATGGTAATTCCATTCTTCCTTGCCTCTGGGTGGAGGAGGCAGTGGGGAGTGTGAAAGCCCCTTCTGACCAGTGACACCAAAAGGAATTGTGTCGGGGTGGTGGGTCTTAGACAATGTCCTTCCCCGACAGAAACGAGAGAGACTTCCCCCTTTCCTCTGATGCTGTGGATTGAGGATTGATGCTGGAGCACTGGTAGCCACTTGAAATCCTGTGCCTCAAAGACAAAAGCTTGAGATGGGAGAGAGAGGGGAAGCCCAGATTCTTATTTATTTATTTATTTTGTACTAGGGATTGGATTTGTTTATTTTGTACTACCATTGAGCTACATTCCCAGACCTTTTTTTTGGGGGGTGTGGGGGGTACCAGGGATTGAACTCAGGGGCACTCAACCACTGAGCCACATCCCCAGCCCTGTTTTGTATTTTATTTAGAGACAGGGCCTCACTGAGTTAGTTGCTTATTGCCTTGCTTTTGTGAGGCTGGCTTTGAACTTGCAATCCTACTGCCTTAGCTCCCAAGTTGCTGGGATTACAGGAGTGCGCCACTGCACCCTGCACCTCCCCAGCCCCCCCTTTTTTTTTTTTTTAAGTTTTTTTAGTTGTTGATGGACCTTTGTTTTATTCATTTGTTTATACGCGGTGCTGAGAATCAAACCCAGTGCCTCATACGTGCTAGGCAAGCGCTCTACCACTGAGCCACAACTCCAGCCCCCCAGCCCTTTTTATTATTTTATTTTGAGATGGGCCTTCTACGCTGCTGAAGCTGGACTGGCACCTGCAGTCCTCCCGCCTGAGTCTTCTGAGTCTCTGGGATTATAAGTGTGTACACTATAACCAGTGACGCTTGATCACATTGGGTTGTTGTTTTTTTTAATTGATAGCCCTGAGGCTGCTTATCTCTGTTACATGAGAGAATAAACTGTTGTTCAAGCTCTCCCTTTTTTTTTTTTTTGCGGTGCTGGGGATTGAACCCAGGGCCTTGTGCTTGCGAGGCAAACACTCTACCAGCTGAGCTATATCCCCAGCCCTCAAGCTCTTTTTAGTATTTTTTTTTTTTTAACTTGTAGCTAAAAGCATCTTTATTTTATTTATTTATTTATTTTTTTTGGTGCTGGGCATTGAACCAGAGGTGCTCTACCACTGAGCTACGCACCCAACCCTTTTTATTTTTTGAGACATGGTCTCCCTAAATTGCCCAGGCTGGCCTCAAATTTGCAATCCTCCTGCCTCAACCTCCTAAGTCTCTGGGATTACAGGCACGAGCCATATTAAGAGTTCTTAATGTAAAACTCTTTCCAACCGAGGAACAAACTTAATTGATTTAGAGAAGACAAATTGGAGGGAGTGGGGCTGTGGCCCTTTGGCTTATGAAACTGAGATGCTACGAGTGGTGCTGGCATTTTCTCCCTGCTGACCTGGATTGAGTCTGCGGTCCTCCTTTCTCCCACCTTCTGTTTTGTTTGGCGTCCCTCAGGCAGGCTCTGTGGTAAGCCTTACAGCAGCAATCGAAGAGAAAAGATGGCCTCCTCTCTTCTCTGGCCGCAGAGGTAGTGGGACGGACACCACATGACTGCCTCAGAACTGGGCTGCCGTGGTGCTGGGGTCAGCTGCAGCTCTCCATCCGCAAGGCTCATCTCTCCATTGATGCTGCAGAGATGACTGGCGGGAAGCGAGGGTTGCTTTTGACACGTCTTTGCCAACTCAGGTGATGGGAAGGCTAAGGTGTGTCCAGGAAGAGAGTGCTGGGGTCCCAAAAGGAGTAGTATTTGAAAGGACAGTTGCCTGGGGACGTCCCTCAGTGGTAGAACATTTGCCTAACATGCACAAGATGCACGAGGCCCTTGGTTTGATCCCAGTATGGAAAAAAAAAGAAAGAAAAGAAAAAAATAATTTTATTATTTTAGATGATATTTTGTTAGAATTTGGAAATGCCGGCAAAGCTATAAAAATAGTTCTGTGTTTTATAAAGCCATGGAAATTAAAGGAAAATGTTTCTTCACCTGGAGTGAATTGTAATAAAATATTGAGGAAGCCAGCATTTCAGAATGTCCTTTGTGCCAGAAAAACATCCAGATGAAGCTGCTGGAGAAAGCTGGGTCGTTCTTTCAGGGATAAGTTTCCTTGCCTGCTTCTTCCAGCCAGTAGTTACAAATCGTCCACAGTTACTTGGAGCCACTAGTGACTCCTTTTGTGTTGTGGTTAAGGATTCTGAGTTCCTAAGAAATGGTTTAGAAAAGGACCAGACACACTTCAAAGCTTTTTCTCCTGTTTTGTTGTTTTGTTTGAAGTACTGGGGTTTGAACACAGGGCACCCTATAACTGAGCTGTATTCCCAGTCCTTTTTAAAAAGTTTTTTTTTTAAATTTTGAGACAGTCTTGCTAAGTGTCCCTGAATGGCCTTGAACTTGCAATCCTCCTGCCCCAGCCTCCTGAGTAAGTGGAATTTTAGGTGTGGCCACTGTGCCCAGCTACTTTATTATGTTTTCAAATTTATTATGTTGCCCGTTTTTTTCATTCTTTATAAAAATGGTATCAGTTTGAAGTTCTGAAAAGATTTCCTTGACCTTTGTTCAGAGTTTTTAGGGTACTTTCTATCCTTTATGAAGTTCTGTAGTTTGGGCCTTTAAAGTTTTTTCCTTTTCATAAACAACCATACTTAAAAAAAATCCCATTTATTGAAAGCTTTGCGTGTTTTTATCATGGTTCATTCTTTTCTAAGCCATGTGTGGACTTATATGTGCATTAGATGATTTTCTGTCAGTTGAGAGTCATTTTGTATTTTAAAATTTCCACGTATTAGTTGAGTTCACGTGCTTATTTTTGTTGGCCTTGTAGTGCTGATTTACTGTTTATATATTTTGGGCTAAGGATTAGAGTGAGATAATTGTATTGCGCTCTGTTGTGTATGACACAACAATCTTGATTTATTTTAGAGTGAAAAAAGGCCAGAATGGGGTTAGAGGGCTGGAAATTTGACTTTCAAATGCCAGGGTTTAGCCTGAACACTGCTGATGGTTCAGAAAACCATTTTGATGAACCAATTTTATGAATTCTATATGTTTTGATCATTGAGTAGATAAGATACATAAAAAGATACATAAAAGTGCTCCCACACGTTTGTGGTGTGTTTTATACACATGCACACCATACACACATATATAATATGTGTTAGATAAATTTTTAACACTGGGAATTGTACCCAGGGCCTCATGGATCTAGGAAGGCAGGGCCTTGTGCATGCGAGGCAAGCACTCTACCAACTGAGCTGTATCCCCAGCCCATAGATGGGTTTTCAAAATTAGTCCATTATAACTTGATTCTGTAATTATAGCCAACAAAACATGCTTCAAGCATTTTATTTTTCCAGTACTGGGGATTGTACCTGGGGGCACTCTGCCACTGACCTACACCCCAGCCTTTGAAACAGGGTCTCGTAACGTTGCCCAGGCTGGCTCCAACTCACACTCCTGGCTGAGCCCTCTGAGTCACTGGGATTACAGGTGTGCACTACCATGTCCGGCTTAAAAAGCGTTTTATAAGGGCCTCAGTATGTAAGCTATTTTCAGAAAACCCTTTGTTTGGGTTTAAAGTGTCACGTAGGTAATCCTGTTCCTTTTGCCCCACTATGTAGAAGAAGGTCTGCCCCTCAGGATCAGGGTTCCCTGTTCTTGCCAGTATGGTCCTCCACTTCTCAGCCTCCTGGTCTGTTGGCACAGGGAGTCCAGAGTGACGAGGAAGGCAGCCATTGTGACTCCCAGGGGGCAAACCCTAGGAGTGTCCCTCTCTGGGAGCCAGGACCTCTTGGTCCTCTAAGCCTAGCCTTCCAGGGTAAATGGCCTCAGTAGGAATCCCACTCCCAAGGGGGTCACTGGGAATCACCCCATGATAGCCTTTGGTTTAAGGGATATGCTGCATCCTGGCTCCAGCCCTCACGGAATGGTATGTCCACCCTGCTGTCTGGGTTCTATCCTTAAGGGGTAATTTTGCCACTGGCTGGTTGGCCACTTCCGGAGGACGTGGTGGAGGATTGTGTGGGGTCCACCACTGACCTCCTTTGCCATAAAGTCAGTCTCCTGGTTTGGCACGGTGTCTTGTAGGCCCCACACTGTGGGCCAGCACTTGTGGGCTAGTTGAAAGACAGCTGTGTCAGTGCTGGTCAGGACGAGTTGCTGCCCCTTCCTGGGCGAGAGGGCCTGATGCAATCAGGTCGCCCAGGCCACCAGCTGGCCTTCTCACGGAGGTGCTGTACCCGGTGATCAGCATTAGTCTCCGCGCCTTCCAGGCTTCCATTCACTGTGACAGTGGTGGGATCGGCCTCGATGGGAGGGAGCTCCTGCTCCTGGACCCTTGTCCATCGTCCAGCTCTGCCACCGGGCTGCTGTCACGTGACCTCTGTACACGCTCAGCTGGTTGGGTTGACTGATCGTCATGAACCAAACTTGGGGTGCTTCTCCCCATCAGCTGGTCGTAAGAACCTGCCAGTGACACCGCACGTAGGAGGCACGAGAGAGTTGACGTGGCACTAGGGAGTGACGTGGTGCAGTGGGCCACCTGTCCACCCAGCAGCTCGTGTCCTCTAGACCGCGTTGGGCTGACCTCTAATATAACACCTCGTCTTACAGCTGGGTTACTGCTGGGCCCACCTGGCTTGTAACTAGGTAGGTGTGACAGCCCGGCTTACGAAGGACGTTTCTGACCTTAGTCATTTGTGCCTCTTGCCAGGTACAACTTTTTGAACGGCAAATAGTTCTCTGCTGTAAACAGCTTGACCTGACCTTGCTCCAGAACCCTAGAGACCTGTGTTGAGCCACCTCCTCTTGGGGCTTGCCCACGATGCCACGTGGCACCCCTTCCTCCCACTAATGCCGTCAGGACCCAGGCTCTGCCAAATCACATGGCAGGACTGCCCCTCCTTCTGTGCCTCATCAACACTGTCAGCTCCCCCCATGTCCGGGACGTGGGATGTGGTTTCCTCAACTGTGGGAAGTTGCTTCAAATCCAGAGGGGCCCCCAGACCCCCATGCTTTTCTTAGTGTCGGGCGAAGGAAGGTCCAATCTCTCTCTCTCTCTCTCTTTTTTTTTTTTTTTTGGTACCAGGGATTGAACTCAGGGGCACTCAGCCACTGAGTCACATCCCCAACCCTATTTTGTATTTTATTTAGAGACAGGGTCTCACTGAGTTGCTTATCCCCTCGCCATTGTTGAGACTGGCTTTGAACTTGTGATCCTCCTCCTGGTTCAGCCTCCCAAACCACTGGGATTATAGGCGTGCACCACGGCGCCTGGCTAAGGTACGGTCTCTTGTCCTTTACTTGGAAGGAATGTCACTACATGCCCCAGACCCCTGAGCCCTAAAACCTCTGATGTGCAGGCCCGGGACCTTTTGTCCCCTGAAACATGCCTCACAAAGGCATCTACTTCTTTCGCATCCTATAGATTAGCAGGATGTCCTTGGTGTAGCAAGCCAGCACGTCACTGTGGGCAACGTCCATGTAGTCCAGCTCCTTTTGGAGTGTGCCAAAGACAGAAAGCAGGCACTAGTGTAGTCCTGGAGCAAGACCATGAGTGCATCCTGTCCTCTGTCCCCACGACACAGCTGCTGCAGTTTGGGGCAACTACTTGCTTAAGTTTGCATGGGTCTGCTGCATCTGCCGGTTTTTGCAGAGGTCATACTGGTTTACTAAAGGGTCCTACTTTTGTGTTAAGTATTTAAGGGTGGCAGTGCTCTGCCCTTCCCTCTGGGGTGCGGTGCTGTTTGGGTGGAGTTGTTAGGGAACAGGGCTAGGCACTTCTACTCCACCTTTCCTGCCACAGTACCTTTGCTTGGTTGGTCAGGATTGCAAGGTCAAGGTCAGCCTCAGCGACTTGGTAAGCCCCTATCTCAAAATAAAAAGAACCGAGAAGGTAGCTCAGTAAAGCACCTCTGGTTCAGTCCCCAGTGTACTAATGTGAGCCTGCCAGCTGCCAGCACATCCCCGGAACTGGGGACACAGCTGCAGGGAGAAAGGTGGCAAGCAGCCCGCCCTTCACAGACCTGGCAGTGCTGTGCTTCTCACCTCGTCACCTGCTCCTGCCCTAGAGGGGGCTGAGGTGGTGCGGTGCCGTCAGTTCCTGGCAGTCATGAGAGACCTGAGTGCTGCTCCTCCCAGTTTCTAGCTTTGGGTCTGTGCAGCTGTCGGGCCCCTCAGTGCAGAGTGGGCCCTCGTCACTGTTTGCACCTGCTGTGGTGTCTAGGGTCTGCCTTTCCTTCAGTCTGTGGGTTCTAGGTCTAGGAACTGGCTCAGGTCTGGGAACTGGGAAATGGACTGTGCTTTTCCGTTGGGACCACTGACTCTCTCCTTTCCTCTTTTCTTGATCCATTCAATGACACACATTAAGCCAAAGCTTCCACAAGTCCCCGTGGGTTGGCCTTGCTGGGGGTTTGCCTTTGCTGGCTAAGTATTGCCATTTTACTTCTGCAGTTCCAGAATTCCATCGTCCCCAGTGCTGCTGGGAAGCCTTGTGCCACAACAGCACCTTTTTTTGGGTGGGTCAGGGGCAGCTGGGGATTGAACCCAGGGGTCCCTTAGCACCAAGCCACATCCAACCCATTTTGTTTTTTATTTTGAGACAGAGTCTCACCAAGGTGCTTAGGGCCTTGCTAATTGCTGAAGCTGACCTTAAACTTGTGAACCTCCTGACTGAGCCTCCTTAGTCACTGGGGTTATAGGCGTGTGCCACTGTGCCCAGCCGGGACCTCCTTTTTTTGTGTGTGTGGTGCTGGGGTTGAAGCCAGGGCCTTGTGCATGCGAGGCAGGCACTCTACCACTGAGCCACAGCCCCAGCCCAGGACCTCCTTTTGTTAACTGGGCCTGGGGGACTTTTCAGTGACACAGGTGCCCCCTTTACCAGTGCAATCCTGGCTGCTTGTCCTCCCGAGGAGCATGGTCACCTCGTGGGTTTGCCAGTCTGCAGAGGAGAGTCCCTTCTTGCACGTCTGCCTCTCTGAACCTTTCAGTGCATTTCTGGCCCCTCTGCCTCCTTTCATCTGGACCATCACTCCATGTCATGGGGCCCCCCCACCCTGCACCAGAGCCACCTTCTGGAGCCCTTACCGTGGTGCTGTGATGTCAGGGGCCCTAGACTAACAGACTCTCTTGTTCCTGGTTTACATTTGCTCCCCCATCTTTGACCCACCCAGGCCCTCGGCATCATTTCTCAGGCTGCTGCATGTTGCTTGGTCTCGTAGGTCCCTAGGCATACAATTCCCCTCCCCTGTGGCAGGCCCAGCACTACTAAAGGTCAGACCCTGGCTAGTGTGGGGGTCGAGGGAGGGCTTATCCTTGTCTTTCACGGAACTGGCCTCATCTGGGGCTTCTTTGTAGTCTTGGGACAGCCTCGGTGCTTTTGCTCCATCAAGGAGATGGGTCTGTTTGGGAAGGCCAAGAGGGTCCATGGGAGCCGGAAGGTTACAGGTGCTTGTGTACCCCTCCCTAGATGCCTTTGCCCCATGTCTCAGAGCTCCACCTTTCACCCTGGTGGAGGAAGTGCAGACTTGCCTGGTTGAGTGAATTTCCTTGGAAGACCTGTACTCTTGGTTAAGTCCTCCCCCTGTCCGGCCCTCTAAGCCTTCAGGTGCAAGAGATGAGGGTCTCTGAGGCTACCAGGAAGCCCTTGCTCCCTGACCCTGTCATTTCCTCTTTTCAAAACATCGGAGACATTCAGCACCAACCATGAAATCCCCTGGTGTCTCTCCCAGACTGCAGGATTCAGTGTGTCTTCCTCCACAGTCCCTGACCCAGCAGCACAAGTGCAAGTTTTAGCAACTAGCAACTGCACTGCCACCCTGAGTGGCGGGTGTCAGTCCATCTACCACCAGTGACAGTGTCCTCATTGTGCTCAACTGCCAAGTGACCCAACTCCAGGATGCACATCCTTCGAGTGGGCTTCCTGTGACCATTCCATTCATGGTGCCAGCTGTCTTAGAAGCAAAGTCTGAGATGTGCTGGGGACATGTGATTTCTGAGAGGGTGCCCCTCAGCAATAAGTCTGTGAGGAGGAGAGGCAAACAGATGTGGCTTCAGGTAGCCAGCCTGAGTTGGGGGTGGGCAGAGGCAAGAGCACAACCAGGGTGTCCCTCTTTAAAGCAAGGGGGCCAGGCTTCCCTCTGGCTACTTACTGGTGTGAGGCACATGCAACTTCCAAGTGGGGCCTTACCAGAGCTGGGGCGGTGCAAGGTTCAGGTGGGAGCACTTATCAGCTGCCACTCTGACAGCTGGGATGGTGCAGCGACCCAGGGAAGGGCCCTTTAGGTACTGCTGTGGAATGTCTTCCAAGATACATGTTAAGGTTAGAAAGTCAGAATAAGCCAGGCATGGTTGTGGTGCTTGTAATCTCATCGACTTGGGAGGCTGAGGCAGGAGGATCGTAAGTTTGAGGACACCCTGGGCAGCTTATCGAGAGCCTGTCTCATAAAAAGGGGGCTGGGGCTGGAATGTAGCTCAGTGGTGAGGCACCTCCAGGCTCAGTCCCTAATACAGCCAAAAAAGAAAAAAAAAAAAAAAAAACAAAAAACAGGACATGAATACCATACTATCATTTGTCTTAAAAAAAATGATTTGACATGTGCATGCATGTGTGCATATGAGAGTATAAACATGCAGACACTAAGAAAAAAAAAATGTAGAATTACCAAGAAACTTTAACACTGGAAAGGAGAAGAGGAAACGGGGAAAGAAGGGGACTCAAGTCTTCACTGTGTACCTTTCTATACTCTTTTCTACCTTTTTAATTTTGTACCATGTGCATCTGTTACATAATCAAACAATGATTAATAACTTATCTAGTTATTAATGTTATTGTTTTAGTCAGATTTTTTGTTGCTGTGACTAAAAGATCAGAACAATTGTAGGGAAGGAAAAGTTTATTTGGGGGCTCATAGTTTCAGAGGTCTCAGTCCATGGGCAGCTGACTCCATTCCCCAGGGCTCGAGGTGAGGCAGAACATCATGGCGGAAGAGCGTAGCAGAGGGCAGCAGCTTGCGTGATGACCAGGAAGGAGAGGTGGGGGAGAGGGGGAGGGAGAGAGGGAGAGGGAGGGAGAGAGACAGAGAGAGGGAGAGGGAGTGAAGGAGAGGGAGAGAGAGAGAGGGAGAGAGACAGAGGGAGAGTGAGACAGGGAGAGGGAGAGAAGGAAAGGGAGAGAGAGGGAGAGAGGGAGAGGGAGAGGGAGAGAGACAGGGAGGGGGAGAGAGAGAAGGAGAGGGAGAAAGGGAGAGTGAGGGAGAAGGGGAGAGGGAGAGAGAGAGGGAGAGGGAGAGAGGGAGAGAGAAGGAGAGGGAGAGAGAGACAGGGGGGGAGAGAGGGAGAGAAGGAGAGGGAGAGAGAAAGAGAGAGAGAAGAGGGAGGGGGAGAGAGAGAGAGGGAGAGGGAGAAAGAGGGAGGGAGAGGGAGAGGGAGAAGGTGAGAAGGTGAGAGGGAGAGGGAGAAAGAGCGAGAAAGGGAGAGAAGGAGGGAGAGAAGGAGAGGGAGAGGGAGAAAGAGAGGGAGGGAGAGGGAGAGAGAGAGAAGGAGAGAGGGGGAGAGGGAGAAAGAGAGGGAGGGAGAGGGAGAGAAGGAAAGGGAGAAAGAGGGAGAGGGAGGGAGAGAGGAGAGGGAGAGAGAGGGAGAGGGAGAAAGAGAGAGGGAGGGAGAGGGAGAGAGAGAAGGAGAGAGGGGGAGAGGGAGAGAAGGAGAGGGAGAAGGAGAAAGAGGGAGAAGGAGAAAGAGAGAGGGAGAGGGAAGGAGAGAGAGAGGGAGGGGGAGGGAGAGAGAGAGGGAGAGGGGGGAGAGGGAGAGAAGGACAGGGAGAAGGAGAAAGAGAGAGGGAGAGGGAGAAAGAGAGAGAGAGGGAGAGGGAAGGAGAGAGAAAGAGAGGGAGAGAGGGAGAGAGGGGGAGAGGGAGGGAGGGAGGGAGAGAGAGAGAGCTCTACTTGCCAAATACAAATACATACCCCAAAGCCACACCCCCAGTGACCTGCCTCCTCCAGCCATACCCCACCTGCCTCCAGTTACCACTGAGTTAATCCCAGCAGAGGATTAATTCTTTGATTGGGTTAAGGCTCTTACAACCCAGTCATTTCCCCTCTGAACAGTCTTGCATTGTCTCACACTTGAGCTTTTGGGGGACACCCCACATCAAACCATAACAACTATTATCACTTATTATATTGCATGGCTTTATTACCTTGTACACTAGTTATGAGAATGAGCTAAAATAACGTGCTTTACATATAAGCATGGCGCCTGCTCAGTGTGGATGTGGGTGTGCTTGTGTATTTTTAGCACAGTGCAAATAAGTAGATGTGTGTATATATGTATTTTAAGAACTGGGACCATACCTTGCATACTGTTTTGTAACCCATTTACTAATACACTGTCAGCATTTTTTCCATGACCTTCATGAGCAGGGACACTCATGCTTTACAGTGACAGTCGTAGTCCAGCAGTGCATTCTGGGAGAGAAGAGCCCTCTCAGTTCATAGCAGCCTGTAAATGGGCGGTGGCCAGTCTGCCTGTCTCAGCATCTCATGGTGGTAGAATATACTCAAAGCCAGCAGACCAGCATGGCTTGCTGGCCCCGAGCCCTGTGGCAAGCTGCTTAACTCTGAGCCTTCCTCCCTACAGCATCTCTTGAGGATTAAAACTAATTTAAAGTGACAAATCCTGGGAGAGGAGCTCAACAAGTGACCATTAGCTGCTCCTGCACTCTGAACGAGTCTAGTGGTGTCCTGATGAGATGTGTGCAAGAAGAGCCAAAAGGATCACGTGGCAACTTGGTTTTCTGTTTATTTTTAATCTCACTCTTTTATAATTTCGGGTTTTGTGTGTGTATGTCTTCAGATATATTAGAGAGCTGGGCTTACTTGCTATGTTGCTATAGTCCCAGCCACTCAGGAGGTTCAGGCAGGAGGATCCCTGAGCCCAGCCTGGACAACATAGCAAGATCCCATCTCAGAACCAAAACAACCAACCTGTAATCCTTGCAACTTGGGAGGCTGAGGCAGGAGGATCCCAAGTTCAGGCAGCGTCAGCAACTTAGTGAGACTGTGCCTCAAAATGAGATGTAAGGGAAAAAAGTACTGGGAATGTAACTCAGAGGTAGAATGCCCCTGGGTGTGGTCCTAGTACCGCCGACACGAAACCAGCAGAAGCCGGGGCTTGACGGCCTGCACCTGGGCTGCCAGTACTCCAGACGCTCCCTTGAGTCCAGGAATCTGAGGTCAGCCTGGGCAACATCGAGAGACCCTGCTCAAAAACAACAGCAAACATAAAAAAAAAAAAGTTAGTACAGTAGCACTTTCATAAACATAAATAAAAATTTGTAACCGTGCATACTTCAATTCTTTTTACTGATAGGAACATATAAAACTATATCTGGAGCATATTTCTCTCTGGTTGCCAGTAGTCTGATATGAATTAATTTCCACTGTAGACTAGGTTGATTTAACTTTGAACCTTAGTCTCAAGAGGTAAAGTACAAGTTTGCCAATCTAATACTGCACTGTCATTTGGTCCTGGGATCAATCTCAAAAGAATTTCTCGAGTAAGAATAATAGCCTCACGTTATATTTTGCAGTTTCCCAGCACCTCAAGGAAGAATATACACACAGGCACGGGCAGTGGGATGATTTACTACTACTCAGGCGTGACTACTTTGTGTGTACTCAGGAAAGCATTAACTGTTAGGGCAGGCACCTGCGAGGGGAACAGAAAGTGGAAATTTTAGCAGAGCAGAAAAATACTAGTTTTAAAAATGAAATCTGAAACCATGGAAAGAGGTTCATCTTCCCTGGAAATCAGGAATCATTACTGAGTGCAAATGCAAATTAAAACATTGAAGTTTAATTCTTGCCCATTTTGTTGGCCGAAATGTCAACATCTGCTGGTTATTCACGTCCACCCTTGTGGAAGACATGGAGTGCTCTCATGCAGAGGTGTAAGTTGGCACAACCACTCTGGAGGATAATTTGGCAACAGTTTCAGAGATAAAAGCACTTGTGTTTTACAATCCAGCCATTCTTACTCCATCTGCCTTAGGGAAGTACTCTTGGACAAAGTGTCCTGTATGAGTGTGTTCGTTGCAGCACCCTTGTTAACAGCAGTAGCTGGAGACAGATGAAATGCACTTCTCATATCATACATAAACCTTGTCACTCCAGAGTGTACAATTCAGTGGTTTTTGGCATATTCATGGGGTTGTGCAGCTATCCCCTCTAATTCTAGAACATTTTCATCACCCACAAAGAAACCCCATTCCCATTAAGAATTACTCCCACATCCCCTTCTCACATCCCCTAGGAACCCCTAATCTGTCTCTGGCTCCATGAATTGGCCCATTCTGGACATTTCCCTTGTTTGTTTGTTTTTTTTTACCACCTTTGTTACCGGGTATTGAATCCAGGGCACTTGACCACCAAGCTACTTTCAAGTTACTGAGGATCTCAGAAGTTACAGGCTGGCCTTGAACTTGGGATCT
Organism: Sciurus carolinensis; assembly: GCF_902686445.1. Classification (NCBI taxonomy): domain Eukaryota; kingdom Metazoa; phylum Chordata; class Mammalia; order Rodentia; family Sciuridae; genus Sciurus; species Sciurus carolinensis. Next base: position 10,933,540 of record NC_062214.1, on the reverse strand, counting down.
TCTTGCTTGAGCCTCCTGTGTTGCTGGGGTTATGGGCATGCACCACCGTGCCCTGCTTGGACAATTCATATCGGTGCAATTATACAATCTGTAATTTTTTTTTTTTTTTTGGCAACAGTTTTAATTTTTTTTCAATACTTGTCATCAAACTGTCAAACTCAGGGCCTTGCTCATGCTAGGCAAGCCCTCTACCTGTGAGTCACTGCCCCAGCCCCTGTAGCAGCTTGATTGAGACAATTTATACAACACACGATTGGCCTGTTTTAAATGTACAATTCAGTAGTTTTTAGTATATTCATAGAGTTGTGCGACCATCCCCATGGTTAGATTTTCTTCATCACCCCAAACGTGCCCTTCAGCTATTATCCCCCAAACCCTGCTCCCCAGGCCAGGCAAGCACTTCTGTCTCTGTAGATTTGCCTGTTCTGGACATTTCATATCAATGGAATGGTAAAGTTTGTGGTCTTTTGCTTCCGATTTCTTTCTCTTACATTTTCAGGATCCATCCCTGTTGCAGAATCTGTCAGTACTCCTTTTTGTTGCTGAGTAATATTCCCTTGTGTGGATACACTTTTCTTTTGTCCTTTTGTAGTTGATGGATTTGGGGGTTTTCCCACCTCTGGCTGTTAAGAGTAATGCTGTCGTGAACATCTGTGTATGAGCTTTGGTATGAACATAGGTTTTCAGTTCTCCTGTGGGGAACGGCTGGGTCATTTGGTAGCTCCACTTAATTTTTTGAGGAATTGCCAACCTCTTTTTCCTTAGCAGTTTTCTGTTCCCATCAGTCATCTGTGAGGGTTTCAGTGCCTCTGATCCTTGCCACTGCTTGCTATTTTTTACTGCTTTAGTATAGCCATCCTAGTGGGTGTGACTTATGATGTTGAGCATCTTGTCATGTGTTTTTTGGCCATTTATGTGTGGCCAGATATAGAAATATCTGTTTGCACTGTGGCATTTTTATGCTGTGCCACAGAGCTGTTCAAGGGCAGCTCTGTACGTAGCGATCCCTGGCTCCATCGTTAAGACTCAGCACTGACCAAATACCAGGTGGCAGAATGATGCAGTACCGTAAATTTTATATTGGTGTACTCAGGTGTGCTGTTTCTGTACAGGCACACAGTACATATGGGTTCTGTGTGCTTAAATATATACAGCGTAACTTTCCACATTCTGCGTGCACGTTTCTGGTCTCCCGGAGCTCTGTAGCTTGCTCTCTCTCTCTCTCCCTCCCTCCCTCTCTCTCTCTCTCTCTCTCTCTCTCTCTCTCTCTCTCTCTCTCTCTCTTTTTTCTGTGTGTTTGTGGTATTGGGGATTGAACTCAGAACTTAATGCACGTTAGGCAAGTGCCCAGACATTTATCAGAAAAAAGAATCTTTGTCGGGTGCAGTAGCACACGCCTATAATCCTAACTCCTCAGGAGGCTGAGGCATGAGGATGGCAAGTTTGAGGCCAGCCTGGACATCTTAGCAAGACTCTGTCTCAAAATAAAAATAAAAAGGCTGGGAATGTAAGCCTAGTGGCAGAGCACTCTGGGTTAAATCTCCACTACCCAAAACAAGAAAAGAAAAGGATAAAATTGGGCACAGTGGCTCATAGTGTTATTTGGGAGATTGAGACAGGAGAATCCCAAGTTTGAGGCCAGCCTCAGCAGCTTAGCCAGACCCTTAGCAACTGAGTGAGACCTTGTTTCAAAATAATACATAGGTAATGTTGGGGGTGAGGCTCAGTGTTAAAGCACCCTGGGGTTTAAGCCCCAGCACCAAAAAACAAAACAAAAGAAAACAGACTAGACAAGGAAAAGACCTGCATTGCCAGTAGTGCACACGTGGTGTGCTGAAGACAGGAGGTGAGTTCACTTTAATTGTACAAACTTATGTAGCCAGTGGCAGAGCGCTTACCTAGGTGTGAGGCCCTGGGTTCCACCTCAGCCCCAGAAAGCAACAACAAAAGTGTTTTGGGGAAAAAACATTCAGAAGAGTAGTTTTTCACTCGCCTGCCAGTGGGGTGCAGCGCTGGCTGAAGCCTTTTCCTGCTAGCCAGCCCAGTAGCGCTTTCGTTCTTATTTCTTCAAACTGTATACCACATTTTAAGGTGTCTTAAAACTTTGTATTAGCCAAGTAGTTATGAATACTAGATAAAATGTTATAAGATGAAAGTCCCCTCTGATCGGGTCCTACCCCCATCTTCATTCTCTTTTCTACTGCAAGGTGACACCATCTTTTTTGGGGGGAGGGATACTGGGGATTGAACTCAGGGCACTCGACCCCTGAGCCTCATCCCCAGCCCTATTTTGTATTATTTAGAGACAGGGTCTCACTGAGTTGCTTAGCGCCTAGCTTTTGCTGAGGCTGGCTTTGAACTCGTGATCCTCCTGCCTCAGCCTCCCAAGCCACTGGATACAGGTGTGTGTCACCGAGCCTGGCGCAAGTCATCTTGATAAGTTTGGGGAATATACTACCACACTTTTGTATTCTGTGTGTGTGTGTGTGTGTGTGTGTGTGTGTGTGTTTAAAGAAGTGGAGATGTAGCTCAGTAGTAGGGCACTTGCCTAGTTCTGGTATTGTTTCCCCCACCCACCCAGTGGGGTGTCCCTCCTTGGCCTTCTGTTGGTGCTGGGGACAGCTTCTTCTCTGCAGAAGACGGCCTCTTCCTCAGAGTGCCGTGGCCATGCTCTGCAGACTTGCCTGGTGTCGCCCTCCCCAGAGTGTGGCTGATAGGCCTGGAGTTCTGCCTAAATGGTCCATGTCCTCCCCCGACCCCATCCTCTACTGGGGATGGAACCCAGGGCCTCTCGCATGCTAGGCAAGCGCTCTCTACTCAGCTTGAACATCTTTATTTTTAAAAAGGCTCCTAGGTGATTCAGACGGAGCAGTGAGGTTAAGAATTGTTTATCTAGTGAGTAATCCAGCAATCAAAAAATGAACCCAGGACACGTCTTTGAGAATTATTTTTGGTAGGTGTTTTAGGAGAGAGCAATGAGCCTGTCGGCTTTATAGAAACACACTGAACTTAGATGATCTCTTTTCTTCTAGGAATTTCACAGAACTTTTACTTTGGGTTATTTTCAGCGTGTGGGTTTCATCTCTAAATAATCAACATAGAGCTGTCACCTGAGGCTGTGGGAAAGTGGTCTTGGGTTTTGTTTATGTTTTAATGGTGGAAATAAACCATATAGGACAAACTTGCCTTAGAAGTTTCTGCCATTTTACTTTTGAAATTGAAAATGGGCGTGTGGACGGCGTCTCACTCTCGAGATGGCCCTCAGTCTTCCTGAATGTGTCCCAGCTTCCCTAAAGAAACCTCTGTGCCTCTAAAAACAAAGGAAAGAAAAAAGTACGTGGGTGTGTGTAGGAAAAATGACAGGTGTTCATCTCCCCTGCCAGGCAGCGTGACTTGGGTCTGTGATATATTTATCTGAGATGCAGGTGGGAACTCACGTGACTCGGTGTATCCTCGTTTTCTCTCGTGTGCACGTATGTTGCGGGGTGCGTCTGGGAATTAACTCAGGGGTGTTTTACCACTGAGCTGTATATCCCCAGCCCTTTTTAGTTTTTATTTTGTGGCAAGGTATCACCAAGTTGCCCAGACTGGCTGTGAACTTGTGATCCTCCTATCCCAGCCTCCTGAGTCACTGGGATTACGGGTGTGTGTCTCCATGGCCAGCTGATTTTCTTATTCTTATGTTTTCAGACATAAACTTGCTGAGCTCTATGAGAACCATTAGAGACACAATATTCAGTTTCTCTAGAGTAATAACCCTAAGTAGCCTTCTCCCATCTAGGTTCACACTAAACTTCAGACTCTCTCTTCTAGGTATCCTCATGGGGGCAGTCATAAAGATCATAGAGTCTAAACAACTGGCAAATTGGAAGGTAAGTTTGCCTAAGTCTTCATTTTGTAACATGATCACATTTTCTGGTTGTTAATTTTAGTAGCATTGATGCTTTGTTCCAGTTGTCTTATTATTCCTGAACTATCACTGAAGTGATTTATATTGTTCCATTAACTTTTTGGGGTGGGGCATGGGGACCGAATCCAGGTCTTGTGGGTGCTGGGTAAGTGCTCTACCAGTGAGTTTCGTCCCTGCTCCCTTTGTGTTCTTCAGGTGGATACCTTTACACCTGAATTTTTGGAAAAAGGATAGATCTCATACTGTTCGATGGTCATATTTTGTTGCTACTTGCCTTTTGATAACCCTACACTAGCCTACTTTATGGTGGGAAAGGCTGATTAGCATTAAACCCTGAACCCTGTGCCTCCAATTCCACTCTCAGCGGAGGGCAATAAAATGTATTTGTCCAACACTGTCGAGCTCAGAGCACTTGATGCACTTTAGCTCATGTGGTCCTCCTTACGGCCGCTTGAGCTCAATTGTCCAGCCATTGTCGTTGCTGCCTCCTCACACATGAAGACAGTTGTAGCCAGGGAGTGTGGTCACGGCGCGTTGGCAGCGTTGGAGAGGAAGTGGCCGAATGGAGCCTTGGTTCCGACCCTTGGCCCTGTATATCCATTATTCTCTCCACCCCGCCGTATCCTCAGCTCCCTGGTGTACAGCCCCTTGCCTTTACACGGGCGTGAGCATCAACTTGAAGGACAAGGCCCAGCTGAGACTTGAGCTTTCGTATTGAGTAGAGGGAGATTAATGAGTGTGTTACAAAATTGATGTAGTGGACAAAAATAAGGTGCATTTTGAAGTAATAATGGTGTAGTTTTAGAGCTTACCACATTGGAGCCCCTCCTGCTTTGGTGAAGCTCTTGGGTGCTTGGATTAATTTGCCTGTGGAACTGTGGAGTGTAAAATTTGCAAAACAAACTCTATAATCTGACCTAAGACACAGTTTCAAAGTATGGAAAGTAATATTCAGGACAAAATAATAGCACTCAGGAACCATTCTGTGCATTAAATGAATTCTCCTTATGTTTGTAGGATTCCTCTTACTGGAGTGGGCAGAGGAGGGGGCCAGGGCTCCCCAGAGCAGGTGGGCTCGGCTGCTGTGCCTTGGGTACAGTTAGCCATCCCTGGGTGCTCCTTCTAGGGCAGGGGTCACAGACTAGAAACCCTCTCCATAGTCCCAGGCTGATATGTAGACATTACCCACTAATCCATTTTGTTTGATTTAATTTAAAATTGATCAAAATTTGAATTGATTTTAAAACAAAAATTGTTAGTTCTATTATAAAATATTAATCAATATGAAATCCTGGAAATTTCACATGTAATATGAATTTCTGTCTTCTCTTTAAAAAACAGTCAGCTGCAAGCATACTGGCTGCTCTCTGAGGACATCTATGTGGCCCTGGTAGACCTTTATCTTTGCATCTCTGCTCTAGGTAGTGGGGTAGGGGTAGGGGAGGTTATCTTTGCTTTTTTGTTTTTGGTACTGGGGGTTGAATCCAGGGTCACTTCGCTGCTTTATCACTAAGCTACATCCCTAGCCCTTTCTGTTTTTAAATTTGAGACAGGGTTTCACAAAGTTGCCCAGACTGGCCTCAAACTTGTGATCCTCTTGCCTCAGCCTCCAGGTTGCTGGGATTATAGGGGTACGCCACCATGATCAGCTTTACTTTTAATTTTATATGCTTAGGGTTAGTGAATTTATTTCCCAATGCGTGTTACTTTCAAGACAAAACAATAGTAACATGCTTAGCAATACAGGTGACTGGGCTAAAGTTGGGTGTTAGATATGATAAGTGCCTCAGGAGCCATTGTGGCAGCTAGCAGCTGACCTGGAACAGGGAAGGTTCCTAGGCTGGATGGGTGGGGGGCGTCCTGGAGGAGCCCGCATCTGTGGAAAGCTGGAGTAGGAGGCAGGACGCCCTCCTAGAAGGTGGATGTGTGGGAAGCCGGATGTTTTCCTTCCAGAGATCTCTGTGTGTAAGCTGTCCTGCGTCTATTCTCTATCTATATTGTTACATGCTTGATATTTTCATATGTTGGGCAAATACTCTTGTCACTGAGCTGGCTGATACTTTTGTTTATATCAGTGTAGTTTTTAATTTATATGTATTTTTGGCAGTTTAAAAAAACATTTCATGGTACAACATACATAAAATTTACATCTTAGCCATTTTTTAGTGTGACATTCTGTGACATTAAATGCATTCCGTGTCATATACCCATCCCTCTATTTCCAGAACTTTTTCATCATCCCAAACAAAACCTTTTTCTGTGAAGCCACACCTCTGTCTGCCCCCAACAGCCCAGTGACCTCTGACCTTTTCTCTGCGCTGTCCTGCTGTGGGGGCCATGTTCGTGCAGTCACACCCTCTGCCTGGCGTCTTTTAGTTGGCATGAGCTGCTCAAGGTTCACGCATGCCATAGCATCTGTCAACTGTGTTTATTTTTATGACTGGACATCGCTCCCTGTGTGAAGGTGAGCCTCGCTTTGTTCCCCTCCTGTGTTGGTGGAGCCCTTGGTGTTTCTACCTTTTGGCTACTTGACTGAGGTTGCTCTGCCCTTGAGGCCCTGTATACATTTGGCTTTATTGTTGTCATTTTTGCAACGCTAGGGATGGAACCCAGGGCCTCCCACTTGCTGGGGCTGGGAAGAGCCACGCCTGCCTCTTTTACGCATTTATTTGAAAGGAAACAAATTAACACTAGGTGGGGTGGGGTTTTCGTTTTGGTTTCTTGGGTTGGGGTGGGGTTTTCGGTTGGTGCTCGGAAGAAACCCAGGGCCTCACTCAGACGGAGCGTGTGCGCCGGAGCCCCCAGTGTTGCCTTAATAAATGGGATAAAAACGAAGTAGGGCAGGTGCCTGCTGGAGCCTGGGCTGGGCTCGCTCCCTCTGTGCAGAGGCGGCCTGTGGAGCAGAGCTTAACCGTGGCTGTGCCAAATGGAGTTTTAGAAGAATGAGGGGTTGCCATTCTGTCTGGGAAGTAGTGCTGGACACCTACTGTGCAGGGACCACCCGAGAGCCTCCGACATTTGCGGGGCAGCTGCAGAAGAGCCTGGAGCCTTCAGCGCTGGCCCTCAGGAGGGTGTTGTTCCGGCTCCTACCACAGAGGCGGCTTACACCACAGGTCTGCCCCTCACAGCCTGCGGCCAGAAGCTGCTGGAAAGGTTGTAGGAGAGAATCCGTCTGGGGCCCTGGGCGCGCCTGGGCTTGTGGCTGCGCAGCTGCTGCTCTGCCTGTCTTCCTGTGGCCTTCCCGTGGCCTTCCCGTGGCCCTGTCCTCTTCTGTCTCCTGGAGAACACTTTGGCTGGGCTTGGGCCCTCCCACTCAGTGTGAACCCTTCTCTCCTTACCTGTGGCGCCCTTAAACCAGCCAAGACGCTGTTTCCATGTGAGAGCAGGCTGGGGGTCCCGGCGGATGCTAGCGGGGGGCGGGGGCGCTGTGCGAGCTCACCGCAGGTGCCCCCCCAGGTGGGATTTAGGTTTTGCACCTCCAGAAGGAGCCGTCAGCAGTCTGACTGCGCAGGTCCCGCGTGGGCCACCCGCAGAAGACAGGCTCAGCCTTTCCTTCCGTGCAGGCCCAGGATGAGTCACGAGCCCGCTGCAGTGCTGTTATTTCCAGACTTAATAGGGCATTTTCAGAAGTCATCATTTGCTTCTATTTTGAGCCTTTTTTAAATGTTATTTTAGTCTTTATGGTAACAGCTACATTTGTAAGACTACATTTAGTCATTCTTTTGAATTGGGACTTTGACAGGAAAGCAGACTGTCGAGATTGTGACATGGAATGTTCAGCGGGAGGGGGGCCTGATTTCGCAGTATTAAACAACCTGTGTCCCGCCTGTAGCCACTTGGGGCTCATTATTTTCCCCCAATCCCACCAACTGTTAAAAAGAGATATTAATGTGGAAATGAAATTCTTATGATTTCATCTCCCCAGAGATGTGTACCCTAGAATGATGGCGCTTCTTGTTCAAGTCTGGAAGCCTGGCGTGGGGCTTGCGTTGCAGCCACACCTAGCCAGCCGATTCCAGCCCAGGGTGACGTAGGAAAGCAGCAGGTACAGTGGTGCGCAGAGCAGGTGGAGCAGCCATGAACATCGTGGGCTGCCCTCCTCTGGGCTTCACTCAGGCTGACTGCCACCTTGTTCCCGAGGATCCCAGTTTGTGCACTGGTTTTTGCAAGCTTTCTATCTAAGTTGAAATTGTGTATATTAAAATTAATTTTCCTTTCTTCCAAGGAATAAGCTTAGCACAGCACTACATGTTTGGAAGCAGTTCTTTGTGCCGTTTCTTTTGCTAGTCACCCTTTAAAATTGCTGTCCTACACAATGCCAGTGACTAATTTATTTTTTGTCTCTCCTTCAGCTTGGTTTTAAAATCAGGGAGTCATCAGACATTTCCCCTCTTCTAGGCCCTGGGAGAAAAATTGATTCCTTGGTTATACAAATCCCATGTTTCTCAAAACACCCTTTTTATATTTTCAGGAAGAAGAAATGTTTCGACCCAATATGTTTTTCCTCCTCTTGCTTCCACCTATCATCTTCGAGTCTGGATACTCATTGCACAAGGTAAGACCGAGTCTCGCGTTAGCTGTTGGTGTCTGGACGCGACTCATCTCTCTGGGGCCAGTTCCTGAAGAGCTTGGGGTTAATGGAAAAGGGAAAGGGTGAGAGGTGTGAGTTCATAGGACAGCTCTGCCACTTACTGACTGCTCCCTTAACAAAGCCATTAAACTTCCCGACTCTTGGTATTTTCAGATATAAAGAGTATTAATTCCTATAATATAGATTTATGGTGAGATTTAAGTAAGTTAGATGTGATACATTTATCACAGTGTTGTCATATACCTAACCCTTATTGGGTGCTTATGCCAGTAGCCCCAAAGGACTTAAAATCAGCATACTACAGTAATGCAACCACATTAATGTTTATAGCAACTCAATTCACAATAGCTAGATTGTGAAACCAACCTAGATGCCCTTCAATAGATGAATGGATAAAGAAACTGGTATATATACACAATGGAATATTATTCAGCCATAGAGAAGAATAATATTATGGCATTTGCAGATAAATGGGTGGAATTGGAGAATATCATGCTAAGTGAAATAAGCCAATCCCAAAAAACCAAAGGCCGAATGTTTTCCCTGATAAGTGGATGATAATACATAACGGGGATGGGGGGAGGCGAGAGAAGAATGGAGGAACTTTAGAATATGTAGAGGGAAATGAGAGGTAGGAGGGGGCGGGGGTATGAAAGATGGTGGAATGAGGCAGACATCATTACCCTATGTACATGTATGATTACACGAATGGTATGAATCTACATTGTGCACAACCATAGAAACGAAAAATTGTACCCCATTTGTGTACAATGAATCAAAATGCAGTCTGTAAAAATAAAAAAATAATCAATCAGCACTCATATCAGAACTACATCCATTTGTCAAGTGCAGCCACAGGTTGACTATGGATACAAAAATTTGGCAGAAAGCAATAAAAGCATTCTATAAGAATCAATTAGCCACATAAAATTTAAAATAAAGTGTATTTTACTATTATTTATTAAAAAAATAATATACCTATAGCTATTTTAGTACTATTACCACTACATTAGCACCCATGCAGGCTCCCCAGATCTGTAGTGCATTGAGATTTCTTCTGCCTGAACTTGAATCCCAGCCCTGACACTCAGTAACTGAGCGATCATAGGCAAGTTACATGGCCTCTCTTTCAGATTCCTCTTCTCTCAGGTAGAAAGACAGACTCTTGCTTTGTTCTTAGAATTATAACAAAACTCAAGGAAAATTATAGCTCTAAAATTACCCCCTGTTCTTCCAAACATTCTTCAAAAAAACAGCTGCTAGTTGGGTAAATATTGAAATCCAGCCCTCAGTGACTGGAGGCTCAGCCTTCTCTGTTACTGGAAGAGGCTGTTCTATGGCGAGTAGCAAAAGAACCAAATCATGCTCTGTTGTGCACGTTCAGCTGACGTAACAGTATTCTCAGGTGTGTCTTCATTGTCAGAAACAATGGTTGGGAGAAAAATAATAAAAAATAAAAGAGAGCTTGGGGTAATTTAGCAGTGGTGGCTCCCTGCCCCTGAGGGTACCCCCAGGAAGCTGGAGAAGAACAGACGTGATCAATTAATTGGCTGCTCTGGTGGTTTCAGGTAGACTGGCCTATTTAGCTAGTGTTTCCACAGCAGGTACTTTGCCCGAGAAGATGGCCAGACAGGGTCTCCCTAAGTTGCTGAGTCTGGCTTTGAACTTGATCCTTCTGCCTCAGCTTTCCAAGCTGCTGAGATTATAGGCATGTGCCGAAGTGGTTTTAAGTAGCGTGTGGACAATTCTTTATTTTTTAAATATATGAATAATTTTTTTAGTTGTAGACAGACACAATACCTGTATTTTATTTGTCTTTACATGGTGCTGAGGATCGAACCCAGTGCCTCACATGTGCTAGGCCACACGTGCTAGGCAAGTGCTCTACCACTGAGCCACACGCAGCCCCAGCCTGACAATTACTTTTGATTCCTCTTGTTGGACACAGACTAACAGATGTTAAGAGGACAGACTGGGATGACAGGAACATGTGTCCAGGCCTGTGACTTCTTGCCTGTGGGACCCTTTTCCCTTCTTAGCCATCCTTCCTTGTCTCCCCTCACCCCTCAGTTGACAAGTCCCCTGTCCCTCGCCTCCACCTCTCCTACCCTCTCCCGGCCCAGCTGCTCCTGACTATCTGGAGCCCATCCTTACCCTCGCCTTCGGCTGTCCATTCTCACTCCTGTCTAGAGAGCCAGCAGCACCATGGCCCTGCCCAAGCTCTGTTTTGTCTTGGCATTGCTGCTTCCTGCCCTCTGGGGCCCAGTGTCATTTTCTGCCTAAATGGGAGTGTCTTCTTTTTTGGGGGGTGTCGGGGATTGAACCCAGGGCCTTGTGCAAGGCAAACTCTCTACCAACTGAGCTACATCCCCAGCTCAACAGAGCGTTGTCTTTTTAAAATCTGTTTGTGTAGGCCTGTCTTTTTCCTCCTTTGAGAGTTTTCCTTAAATATAAAGTCATTTAAGTTTTAAAATAAATTGATTCAACTTGAAGTATTAATAATGCAATAGGTATTTGGTGAATGTGATAACAAATGTGAAGGCTGGATGGACCAAGACTAGCTAGACCAACCCTGGGAGAGAGGGAAGAGCTAGAGAGATGCAGGTCTGATCTTGTGCTGCCCCCTACAGGTTGTTGAGGTAGAAATTAAAAACACCCATCCCCTACCGAAACCCTTCTTCCCATGTTGCTTTGAGATTTATGAGAATGTAGGCAAATTACTGCCCCACATTAAGTGGAGTGCTGCTGTTTATTGTTATTGATAATGTTATTTCCTCATATTAATGATACTTATATCATTACCAGGAATAATAATAGCTTATTAAACTTAAGAGTTAAATTTATCAAGAGTTTTGGTTAAAAAAAAAAAAAAATATATATATATATATATATGTATCAGATCTTTAATTTTCCACCTAATATATCTTAAGACATTCTGTTAAGATATTTTAAAAAGTTGCATCCAACCAAAGAAAAAGTTAAAAGGAAGTTTAATGTTAAAATATTCCCAAGTCTTACAGACCATTATTTGACATCAGAGAATTGTTAAAAAAAAGGCAAAAAGAAATCAAAAGTCAACATCTTCACTTTTTCACTTTGTAAACAAATCTTAAAAGAATTGTAAGCAGATTATGAAAATATTTCAAAACAGTGAAGAAACTGATTTCATTTTGAATTTCAAACATGACATTTGAATATTAGAGTATGTACAATTTTATTTTCTAATTTTTTTCAAGGGAGAGGAGATAAACTTGTTTAAAATTTGAGGAAAATAATAGTTTTTTAGAAAAATATTCCTTTGATGATGATTTTTTTAGCAGAAAATGTGACAACTGAAGTCAAAGGACCGATGTGCCAGGTGCTGTGGTGCATGCCTGTAATCCCAGCAGCTTGGGAGACTGAGGCAGAAGGATCAAAAGTTCAAAGCCTGTTTCAGCAACTTAGTGAAGCCCAAAGCAACTTAACAAGACCCTGTCTCAAAATGTAAAATAAAAAGGTCTGGGATGTGCCTTAGTGGTTAAGTACCCCTGGGTTTAATCCCTGGCACAAAAACAAAACAAAACAAAACAAAACAAAGTGAAGAAAAAAGAAAGGAACTGATATGAACAGGAAATGTCAATTAAAAGACTTTGTCCACTTTCTACCTCCCCCCTAAAAGGATAGAAAGTTGACGTTGAAAGTTTTAATATTGCTGCATTTGCTAATTTAAATTTTAATTTAGAATATATGTATTTCAGTAAGACTGTCATCAGTTGCACGAAGTAAGCAGCTACTGGTTCTCTGGTTGTTTTTTTAGTTATAGATGAACCCAATGCCTCTATTTTATTTATTTATTTATCTTTATGTGGTGCTGAGGATGAACCAGTGCCTCACGTGTGCTAGGCAAGCACTCCACCCCTGAGCCACAGCCCAGCTCCTGCTGGTTCTTTAAATTGTAAATGTCACATAATGTTAATTATGTCAAATTTTAGAAAGAGATTTGCTGTTTGTAGCACAGGGAAGTTCTTTTTAGCAGAATAGCTTGAATTTGGATGATTTTAATATCTATATTAATATTAACCAACTATATAAATCATATCAGAATTAGATCCTGTAAACAGAGCAGGAGTGATTCATATCTTTTTAAATTAAAAAAAAAAGCAGCTTTTTATAAAGAAAGACTCAAGGATAAAAGTTCTTTGTTTAGAAACAAAATTAAACATTGTGTTCACGTTGAGTTAGTTTAAATCTCTTTGTGTACCAGAGATTAATTTGCAAAACACAGGAATCAAATGAGAGGTTTAGCAAGATCAAAGTTGCAAAACAACTTCCTGAAAGAGAAGGGCTCAGTGGTACTATTGGCATCAAGCTGAGGACACTCTTGAAGTGAGCTTTGGCATAGAAGCTCCTGGTGACAGTTTCTAAGCAAAAGAGTGAATCTTGTCCACACCAGGAGTCAAGGATCATCAAGACCCTGGGGCAGTAGTCCCTAGGTTGGGTCCATAGGATTGTGCTCACAGCCTCACTCCTTAATCCTGCAGAGATTTGAAATATGTTACTGTGCTACTTGGAGTGGAATATTTTCTCTTGAATGTTGTGAAAGATAGATGGAAATATATTTTATCTGTCATACTTGATGATACTAATAGATGACACAAAATTATTTAAAAGAACTGGATAATAAGATAACCTGCTATCTTGATATTCTTTATAGTAGTTCACCTTTTTTTTTTTTTCTTTTTTTTCTTTTTTTTGGGTGCTGGGGATAGAACCCAGGGCCTTGTGCTTATAAGGCAAGCACTCTACCGACTGAGCTATCTCCCCAGCCCCACCTTTTCTTAATTACGTTAAAAATTAGCCAGGCATAGTGGCTTATGCCTGTAATCCCAATGACTTGGGAGGCTGAGGCAGGAGGATCATGGGTTCAAAGCCATCCTCAGCAACTTAATGAGGCCTTAAGCAACTCAGAAAGACCTTGACTCTAAATAAAATATAAAAAGGGCTGGGGATGTGGCTCACTGTTTAAGTACCCCTGAGTTCAATCACATACACACAATTAAAATTACATGCATTTTGGACCTTGCTTGATCAAACATGAAATACAGTTGGTTCCTTCAGTACCAACTGACATCTGACGGGCATCATGTCAGTCACCTTAATGCCATTGCCCCTATTGAGCCCACAGCCTTGTGAGGAATTCAGACATCAATACTTACATAAGTAAATATAAAACTGCACCCAGGTCAGGTGCTGGGAGCTGGCTGGGGGACCAGGGAAGGCTTCCCAAAGGGAGAGTGGAAGTGTGCTGAGGTCTTAGGATGCCAGAAGTTCTCCAGGCAGAGAGGTAGCAGGATATCTCTGTGACCAGAACCCAGAGAACAAAGGACAGCATGGCGCCAGATGAGGTCAGAGGCCTTGCCAGGGGTCGAGCCATCAGGGTTGGGATTCGCATTTTGAGCAGAAGTAGGGGTCAGGGTGAAGGCAGCACCATCAGATTCGTCTCTTGCAAAGGTCATTCTGAGGTGCTAGAGAGGGCCACGAAGGGGCCAGGAGCAGCTGAGGAGGCCTGAAGGAGCTGCCGCAGGGTCTGGTGAGAGGATTCAAGGAGGGGAACAGGGAGGTGGATCCCCATGGGGTTGCTGCCCTGGGGGTGGGCGGCGGGGAGGGGACTCTGGCTACCTGCCTGTGCTCAGAGTGAAGCGCAGGAGGGCCACCCCTTCCCTGGCCAGGCCAGCCTCTCTGACCCTTTTTCTGGTATTTGCTCTTTCACACAGGGTAACTTCTTTCAGAATATTGGTTCCATCACTCTATTTGCTGTTTTCGGTACAGCGATCTCTGCTTTTGTAGTAGGTGGAGGAATTTATTTTCTGGGTCAGGTAAGGAAAACATCTTTGAAAGCCTTTGAAGATTCAGGAGCTAGTGCAGAGGGCGGGGTGGGCACCTCCTGGGCAGGGCTTGCACTTCCAGGGAGATCCCAACTCATAGGAGATGTGGCAGAAGCGTGGGGACGTAACTGTGGTATCTGGAATTGAGTGACTCTTTCCTATTATCCCCCAAATATTGGTCTTATTTACAAACTAATACTGTCTTAAATTGGAATATCTAAAAATGAAGCAGATATACCCTCATGATTTTCAAATGCGGTTATCAGTTATGTTGTCTAGTGGACTGAATTGGGGTTGAATGTTGTTTTTTAATAAATTTACATTTTAAGTCAAAGATAATTCTGAATCTGTTCACTCAATTCTAAACAGTCCACACGTAGAATTTTGTGCTCTGGGTTTTCCACCGTTCGAGCCACCTCACCGTGGCACCGATTGGGTGTTCTGTGCTCTGGTTAATTTGCATTAATTGAGACCGTGCTCTGGTAGACTGGCACCATGGTGTCCATGCATGCCCACTTCTTTTTCTTCATTTTCCATTGCAGAAAGTGCCTGTCCTGATGCCAAGAACTTAAGCTGAGGTTCGGGCACTGGGTTACTGGCAGGTTGCACTTGGTGTGATGGGGGTTTTCTTCTCTTGATAGCCAAATCCTGTTCCACCTGATTCTCACCTTTTTTGCTGCCTCAAGGGCATTGGAATAAATCTGTCTGCCATGCCACTTTCTTCATTGCTCTGTTTCTGATATCAGAGAGGAATAAACTATAGAGAAGAAAACTGCATGAGTTAATTGGGCTTGGAAAATGGACTATGCTGTCCACACTTGCGGTATGAGTGGATGCAGACCGAATCTGAAACTTAGACATTTTCTTTATCTTTCAATTGGTTTGGGGACTGAAGATGAATGTCCTTATTAGTTGGTAATGAAGCACTAATGGACATTTTAATCTTCTTGGCTGTTCTCCAGGGGTTTTTTGTGTCTGTGTGTTTGTGTGTTTTATTTTACAGGCTGATGTCATCTCTAAACTCAACATGACAGACAGGTAAATCCTCCTCGCTGTAGTACCATGTGACTGCTGCTCAGGCCAGGGGAAGTTTTCTCCACACGCTTCTTGGGTGTGGTACTTCCGTATTTCCTCTTTCCTCCACACTTGCTGATGGTCTCTTTAGAATCTGTTCTGCATTAATTTGTGTCTCTGAGATGAATCAAAATTATATCAAAGATCCCTTCCGAAGGTCGCTAGTCAGAGCATTGCTGATTGAAATGATTCATTTGTCTTCAGCTCTGGGGGTCCAGCTCTGGTCATCCAACTGACCCCACCCACACATATGTTGTACACTGTCCTTTTATCATTATTAAGAATCATTTTCAGTGAATTGCTACGTCTTTTCTGTAGCCATAATGAAAGTTTGCCTTCTTGATAGATTAAGTATGGAGGGGAGAGTGAGGTGGGAATTTTACACTGAAATTGCCACCAAGCCTGGGGTGACAGAAGCAGACAAGGCCAGGCCCTGTCGTGGGTCCCTCTCACTCTGCAGCTGCCCTCAGCAGCACTACGCAGTGAGCTGCTACCTGGGAGCCCATCCAGAAATTCTCAATCACTTAGCAAAAAAGCAGCCCAGGCGTGGCGGCACATGCCTGTAACACCAGTCACTCAGGAGGCCGAGCCAGGAGTGAGAGGGTGAGGGCCACCCGCGCCACACAGACCCCATCTCAAAGAAAAGCAGCAGCCTCAGCAAGTGTCTCAGACGGTGTCAGACTAGTACAGCACCTGCGCCCAGTGCAGCTGCAGGTGTGCAGCCTGGCTCTGGGCCCACATCCTCCTTCGCTCCCAGTCTGGCCTTGTTGCCTGGCAGGGACTTGGGGATGGCTCAAGGGCTCAGTCCCAGGTCCTTACCTTGAAGCAGCTAGAGCTTTCAGACCGAAGCAGCAACCTAGTGCCTTGGGAACCCTTTTCATGGGAAATGTGCCTCTGGTGACAGGTCCCATCCCCTTTCCACTCCCCCGTTCCCTCTCACCTCCCATGCTCTCCCAGGAATGAATTTTGGAACTCTTGTTGCAGGAAAGTTTTGATATATGAAAAAGTAGCCAGAGTTGCACCTGTTCCATAGGAGCTGCAGGAAAGCAGAACTAGTCCCCAGTGTTGTCTAGGTTTTTACAGGTGAAAAGAAATGCGCTAACCCCCGCTTACGCGAAGGGAAGTGCACAGGGTTCTGACCTTCAACTGTTTTGCGAGCAACTGGCTAGAGATGGCGCTACTGGATTCGCTTTTGTGAAATTGATTGAAGCCATGGTTGGAACATTCTGGTGGAAGAGAGGCAGTCGTGTGTCGCCAAGTGGGCTAGGAGCAGATCCACCCAGCCGCAGAGGCAGAGGGAAGTGGGACAGTGGCCACAGGGAAACACATGTCTGAAGGCCACAGCTCTCTGCAGCTTCTGCTCATAGTAGCCATGGGATGTGTGACCCACCAGGACCAGATGTTTGAATTTTCTCCTTTCATTTTGTTTTGGTGCTGGGGACTGAACCCGGCCTCATGCACACGACGCAAATGGTCTCCAATCCCCAGTGCTGTTTAAAATTATTTTTAAAAGTGGCTAGGTTTCTGGTTTCTAGGCATTCATAGGGAATTGTCCAGTGTTTGGTTTTGTTACTGGGAGTTGAACCTGAGGACTCTTTACCTCTGAGCCACACCCCCAGCCCTTCTTATTTTTTATTTTGAGACAGGGTCTCACTGAGTGATTCAGGGCCTCCCTAAGTTGCTGAGGCTGGTCTTGAATTTGCAGTCCTCCTCCTTCAGCTTCCCAAGTCGCTAGGATTTCAGGTGTGTGCCACCACACCTGACTGGAATTGTCCAGGTTTTTTTGTTGACAGCGTAATGCCATTTTCCCAAAAGCCCCATGGAGACCAAACATGAGACCCACAGGCCACCCGGCACGGCCCGTGCACTGTGGGAACACTCCGACGGCCTCACGGCGCAGGTGGTGTTCAGCACTGTTTCCCCTGGGGAGAGCGCCCGAAGTAAAACCCTGGTTCCCTCCACTGCCCCAGTCTGTTTTCTTTTCATTTTGTGGATGCTGCTAATTTTCGAGATGATTAAAATAAAGGAAGCACATTTTCTACAGTTGAGCTTGTAGCTCCTTGCCTTTGGAAGATGGGTACTAGGACTTGCTCAGGGGAACCCCTGCTGCCCCTCACCACTTCTTCTGTGGCCCCTGAGTCCCACCTCAGGATGCCACAGCGACGGTGACAGCATGTCAGCCAGCCCCTTCCTGCCACTCAAACAGCACAAACTAGTTCAAGTGAAAGGAGAGAAAGGTGAAGTTTGTAGGACAGAAATGTCCCCCAGGTGATTGCATCGAGCACGACACCCTGCAGGGAGCACCGTGCTAAGAGTCTGGCCTGTCACTGCCTCTCAGCCCAGCCCCCCAGGGTGGCCTGCCTCTCAGGAGCTCGCCCCAGGTGGCAGCACCGAGGGCTCCAGGCTCAGGTCACCTCACGTCAGCATCCCTGCCAAAGGGCTGCCCTGTAGGCCTCTGGTGGTGTCCTCATTGTCCAGGCTTGGGCCCCATGACACCCCGGGAGCCCGCATGATGACAGGAGTGGGAGAGGAGGAAATCCAAGTGCGTTACCAAGACGAGCGCTCTGCTCAGAGTGGAGGAGGCCAGCCAGCCAGCACTCGGCCCCTGCAGCCCCCAGCAGAGGCGACAGGCAGCTCACGTGCGGGTGGCACCTCTGGGAGCTGGGGCGGAGTCAGGGCTGAGCCTGGGATCCAGGCTGCCATGGAAACCCCAAGGCCAGCTCGTGAACTACTCGGGAGTGTGACCAGCAGGGCAGCCAGGCGTCCTCCTCGGGCATTCCTCCTCAGGGCTGCTTGGTGGTGGCAGAGTCCATGGAAGGCACTGTCTGCCCCAGGCTGAGTGTCGCTCCTTCCTCCCCCAGGCTGCAAGCTTGGTGACAGTCTGCCTTGTGACTGTGCTGCAGGGCCAGTCCTCAGGCTTCCTGTTTTGTCCTGCTAAGCCTGAAAGAAAGTGACCAAGGAAGCAGGGGAGGGACAGAAAGCCAGCATGTATACCCAGGAGGAGACAAGAGGCACAAGAAGTCATCGTGACCCCTCACCAGACCCCGTGGGGACCTGGCCTGCCTCCCTCACAGGCTTCTAGGTCTCCTGCCCTGGCCACCCACCCCTGCCACGCATGCACCTTCCTTTACTTCTTGCCTGCCAGGCTTGGGGCACTCGATGTCACTTCTGTCCCCATAGATCTTGGCCTGGCCGCTGCTGCTTGTCTTGTAGGTCCTTGCTCACGTCGGGCCAGCTTCTTCAGAGGGCCGTTCCTGACCCCTCAGTCAGACGGCTCCCCACCTCTCTGCCAGGCCACTCGTTCTCATATCGCCCCAGTTACTTCCTCTGTCACATTTGCCATTTTCTAAATTTGGCTTAGTCTCTGGCTGTCGCCATATCCACTCAGGTGGGCAGAGCACCGACTGAGCCAGAGTCTGCATTCAGATCCTGATCCTGCCCCTTGTTAGCTGACGGACTGGACGAGGTCCTTCAGCCCGCCGGCCCTCAGGCCTCTGTAACCGTTCGGTGCCTGCTGGGTGGATTGCTGAGGTACTGTGTGCAGGTTGCCTGGGACAGTGCCTGGGCCATGTTGTGTGCCACAGGCAACTTGCCGTTGTGACGATCCTCAGTGACTGGAGCATGAGACGCCTGGTGGCTTCGCTGGAGGCAATTCCAGCATCTTCAGCACTGTCTGTGAGCCCCAAGGGCCTGGTTGGGTGCCTGCTGCCAAAGCTGCCCCGTCCCGGGCTTGCCCTGGCTTTTGACACTTCGCTTTGATCCTGGGGATTGAACCCAGGTGCACTTAACCACTGAGCCACATCCCCAGCCCTTTTATATATATATATATATATATTTTTTTTTTTTTAATATTTTTAGTTGTAGGTGGACACAATACCTTTATTTCACTTATTTATTTTTATGTGGTGCTGCAGATTGAACCCACACGTGCCTCACACGTGCTGAGCCACGACCCAGCCCTTATATTTTGTGTTGCGACAGGAGCTCACTAAGTTGCTTAGGCCCTGCTGGAGTTACTGAGGCTGGCCTTGAACGCGCAGTCCTGCCTCAGCTTCCTGAGCCTCTGGGATTACAGGCAGGTGCCATCATGCCCAGCTTGGCCCTTTCTTAGATGTTGCAGTCTGAATGGAGACTGGGGTTGGTCACAGGTGGCACTGTGACCACCTAGTAGCAGGGAGCAGAGCAGAGCAGGCCTAGCAGCTCATGAACCACTGAGCTCCAGCCATGCGGACTGAGCGCTGGTTGGTGCGCGATGAGCGTCAACATCTTCAGCCAGCACTGGGCAAAGAAAGCTGCGGTGCTGCCGTGGAAACCAGGCGTTCCCAGCAACTCCTGGAGTGGGTCTTTCCTCTCACCTGTGGTCAGGCAGCAGATAAGTGGGGAAACACCACCTTCTGCCAGTGCTTCAGCTAGCGTGTACTTACGTTGTGTGAAGCTGTGCTCTGCAGGCCAGGCGAATTGTGTTACAGAACTGCTCTTCCTTTTCTCTTCTTCCAGTTTTGCCTTTGGCTCCCTAATATCTGCTGTTGACCCCGTGGCCACTATTGCTATTTTCAATGCGCTGCATGTGGACCCTGTGCTCAACATGCTGGTGTTCGGAGAAAGTATTCTCAACGATGCAGTCTCCATTGTCTTGACCAAGTAAGTGTGGGGTGTCACAGGACCAAAGTCCCAGGGTCCAACAAAAAAAAAAAAGCATCAAAAAAAGTATGCACTGGGCATGATGGCGCACGCCTGTGATCCTAGCAGCTTGGGAGGCTGAGACAGGAGGATTGAAAGTTCAAGGCCAGCCTCAGCAATTTAGTGAGGCCCTAAGCAACTTAGCGAGACCCTGTCTCAAAATAAAAAACAAAAAGGGCTGGGCATGTGGCTCAGTGGTTAAGTGCCTCAGAGTCAAATCTCTACTACCAAATTAAAAAGTTTCAGACATTTCCGTGCAGCTACTTCTACAGTGGCTTGTTCTCTGGGTGGTTGCTCACCTGCTGTGGTTCTTCATCTTTGTGTGCTGACAAACCATGCTGTGCCACAGGAATATATCAGGGCCAAGAGCAACTGGGAGAGGAGAGTTCACCTCTTCTCAGCTGTTAGTGGGTAGTTTCTGGGCTCAGCTTCTCAGTGTAACTGAGGTGCTTATTCAATGTGATGTTCTCAGGTCCCATCCTCAGAGTCTCTGATTCATTTGGTTTGCAGTGAGTCCCAAAGCCCTAAAGTTATTTATTTTTTTTAATTAATTTTTTTTATTGTAAACAAATGGGATACATGTTGTTTCTGTTTGTACATGGAGTAACAGCATACATTTGCATATTCATACATTTACATAGGATAATGATGTTTGATTCATTCTGTTATTTTTTCCTTCCCTCCCACCTCTCCCACCCCTCTTTTCCCTCTATACAGTCCCTCCTTTCTCCATTCTTGCCCCCCTCCCACCCCGCATTATGTGTCATCATCCGCTTACCAGTGAGATCATTCGCCTTTTGGATTTTTGAGATTGGCTTATCTCACTTAACATGATATTCTCTAATTTCATCCATTTGCCTGCAAATGCCATAATTTTATTATTCTTTATAGCTGAGTAATATTCTATTGTATATATATACCACAGTTCCTAAAGTTATTTTTATTTTTTATTTTATATATATATATATTGACTGATTGATTGATCCATATCTGTGGATCTGGGGAATGAACCCAAGGCCTCACATGTACTAGGCAAGCACTCTACCAGTCAGCCAAAGCCCCAGCCCTTTTTAAAAACTTTTTTTTTTTGAGACAGGATCTTGCTAAATTGCCCAGGCTGAATTTCCTATCCTCCTGCCTTGACCTGACTAACTGGGATCATAGGTATGTGTCACTGTTCTGGCCCCTGTTGGTTTTGTGTGTCCTCCAGGCAGTGGTGCAGCAATCAGTTAAGGGAAGCATCGTTGGAGACGGAAGCAACAGATATGGGGCTGGGTGCAGGCTCAGAGGCAGAGTGCTTACCTTGCCTGCCGAGGCCCTGGCTTCCATCCGAGGGACGAAGAAACAGAAGCAGCTAGAAGCCCTGCTCCTGCTTCCCGGCTCTCACACGGGCCTTCGCTTTCATACCTGTGGGTGCCACACTGCAGATGTGGCTGTGCAGAGTTACTTTGAGAACTGTCGATTGTTTTCAAACATTCCCTGGTATTACTGCCCTAGTTGACAGGATCTGAGAAGTTAAAGATGAATCATAAAATGTCAGAATTCATATGTTGGAATAATACGTCGTTCTGTCGTGGAAAGAGCCCATTTCCCCCCTTTGGTGCTGGAGATGGAACTGGTGGTTGTCCCGCATGCTAAGTGCTCTACACTGAGCTGTACCTCCAGCTTCAGTCCTGTTGACGCCACTCAGCTGTAAGAATCTGGACAGCTCCTACACTTTTTTTTTTTTTTTTTTCCCCATTTCTTTTGGTAGAAATTTAGATAATTTTGTTAGGAAATTACTGTATAGCATGCTATAAGACCTTTAAAAAGATCTGATGGCAGCTGGGTACCCTGAACATGCCTGTAATTCTGGCTACTTGGGAAGTCAAGGCAGGAGGATCATAAGTCAAGGTGAGCCTGGGCCATTTAGTGAGACCCTGTCTCAAAATAAAATGAAAAGGGGGGATATAGCTCAGTGGTAGAGCACTTGCCTAGCATATGTGAGGTTCTGGGTTCCATCCCCAGTATCAAAACAAAAACAAAAACCAGATCTGGTGCCATGTAGTTTTTTCTTCTTTGCGTTGGTGGTGCAAGGGTACCAGGGATTAAACCCAGGGTTGCTAAACCACTGAGCCACATCCCCAGCCCTTTTTTTATTATTATTGAGACAGGGTCTTGTTAAGCTGCCTAGGGCCTCATCCTCTCAGGCTTCTAGGGTTACAGGCATGTGCCTCTGTGCCTGGTTCGGTGTGTGTCTTATCTAAGATCTATTCTGAAAGCTGCTTCGCTCTCTGGTTTTTACTTTTATCTCATATCCTGGTAACATTGAAATTTTGTGATAAGGAATTTTGCCTGATTTGGAGTTAACATCATGAGTTATTTTTACACAATAGAAGCTAAACTGAATTGCCTCATCTCTTATTTATTTAAGGAGAAAAGATCTGTCAAGACCTTTATGAGCTTTTCCAGGTCTCTTTGCTGCAGAAAGGCCAAAGACTAGGAGATATTTTGAAAAATAAGAAATGATGACGTCATTGTGTACAGACAAAGATTCTTTCTTAGTGGAAGGGCCTTCAAGGCCAAGATCGCCTGCGATGACTGTTTCCACAGTGGGATCTGTGGCCTGCGTGCATCTAGTTCCCAACCTTCTCCTCACTAACACTGGGGTGCCACTGCTCAGGCATCAGCCGCACTGACTGCAGATGTGCTAATGACTGACTGACTGCCATCTGCCTCTGGCCAGGGCCCTCTGCTGCTCTCAGAGACCAGTTAAATTTGATGAACTTGGTGCACAGTAGTGAAGCTTCTCATAGAGAAGTGAACAGGGGGTCAGACATGGTGACTTCCACCTTATATATAAAAATTAAAACCCAGCTGGGCACAGTGGCACACACCTACCATCCCAGCACCATGGGAGTCTGAGGCAGGAGGATTGAAAGTCAGAAGGTAGCCTCAGCATTTCGCAAGACCCTGTTTCATAATAAAATTTTTAAAAAGGGCCAGGGATGTGATTAAGTGGTAGAGCACTGTCTTAGCATGCTCGAGCCCTGGATTCAGTCCTTAATACCGAAAAAAGAAAGAAGAAAAGAAAATTGCTGGGCCAGGAAGAGCCCAGATTCTGCTTTCATTTTTCTGGCGTTTGGAACCCACTGGCCAGCTCTGGGTCTGCTCTCAATCCTAGTTAGTCTTTGGGTCTTAACTCCTTTATATAAAAAGAAAACAGCCAGAGACACCTGTGTCACAGCAGGCAGTGGAGCAGGGTGGGGCTTCGGTCCTGGGGTGCAAGTGTGTGATCCGCAGGTCCATGTGGGGAACTGCAAATGATCTTGACCTTCCAAAGCACTTCTCCAGTGAGAGCCCTTGTTGGCCTCCCATTTAGGAGCTATTAATCTCTTGGGAAAGACAGGAGGTGGGGGAGATGGGACATTAAGGAAAGTTGAGAACTGGAATAAAGAAAGCTAGATTTCTTTTTCACGAGGCTCCTCAGAGCCTTTATTGTGTTATTCTTTGCCACAAGTCTCTACAAAAGGCTTCCTGGGCTACTTGACCAAGGTGCCCTTTTAGCGGAGATAATGCTGACTGATGAAGCTGTGTGGTACTGCTAGTGATTCTTGGTTTTATTTACTGATTCAGCAAAAGTGTACTGAGTGTCTTTCATGTGCTGGACTGTGCCTTAGGCCTGGAACAGGTGGCAGTGACCAAGGTGGACAGAAGCTTGGTCTTCATGGAAATGACACACTGCAGTTTTCACGTGGTGTGAGGCAGGCAGGCACCCCGAGGGCCAGCACGTGGGCTGGCCTGTGTAAAGGGGTCAGTGCGGCTGTCCTGAGGGAGTGGCACTGACCCTGGGTGCGGAGGTCCACTGGGGTAGTTAGCTGGGGCCAGGGAAGATGGAAGGTTGACCTTCAGGGGGTTCCAGGGACGGTGCCCACCCTGAATGGGAGGAGACGAGGGCAGGTAGATGAGGGAGCTGGGTCATGCCAGGAAGACGGAGCTTCCTCCTGGAAGCATTTCGAGCAGCTGATGTGCCTTTTCCAGGCATGGCTCAGGCCGCTGAAGCAGCCCCAGCTGGTCTGCAGGAAGGCCAGGATGCTAGGAATTCAGGAGGTGTGCCTGGCGGGGGGCGGGGGGGGGGGTAGGTGGTCCAGGACAGGGCGGAGGAGGATGTTCAATGGGTGGCTTTGTGCGCGTGGTGTCCTCCCTTTGAGGAAACCCACAATTGAGTTTTAGGCTTCTGACGTCTTTTTAGTTCTGTTACAGTAAAAGGAAAGTTCTTTCAATTCTTCCTTAATGCCTCCTACATCCTCCCTGCTGCCCTGCACCTCCGACATTGCTTCTCTGGGCGGCTGCATTCTATCCGTGGCCTCAGTTTCAAGGTTACTGCAGGTGTCTTGTATGAAAACCCTTCCCATGGACGCTCCCAGCCTCCGGGGTGAAACACCACTGCCTGCTGCTCTCCTGTCACCTGCCACTGCTCCCCACCCTGTGCCACGTCCCGCTCCACACCGATCCAAGCACTGGGTGCTTCCATGGCTGGGGCTCCCAACCCCCACCTCTGGGGGTCCTTCCTGGTCTCTTCTCTGTGCATCTAAACGCAGCTCACGTTCACTCAAGGAGCTTCCTGACTCCCCCTCCAGCCTGAGTTACATCCCAGGCTGTTTCTGCAGTCCTTCCCTGTCCCCACGGTTGTCATTGCTTTCCATCTTGTGTTTCTGCCTTCTTAGACTAGTCCAGGGGGCTGGGACTCTGCTCTTTCCTCCCAGTCCCCAGAAACCAATGAGACCTGAGGCAAAGTAGGGAACAGATACATGTCTGATGACTGACTGAACAGTGTAATGAAGGAATAAGGAAATAAGCAGGAAATAAGTTTCAACTTTGAAATTTCTATGAACTTTGTCTGTAATACTTTAACTTTTTTTTTTTTTAGTACTGGGGATTGAACTTAGGGGCACTGTGCCTCTGAGCTACATCCTCAGCCTTTTAGCCCTTTTTTTTTTTTTTCTTTTTTGAGATGAGATCTTGCTAAGTTGCTGGGGCTGGCCTCAGAGTGTGTGATCCTCCTGTCTCAGCCTCCTGAATCATAGGGATTATAGGTATGTGCCATTGTGCCTGATGTAACATTTTAACTTCTTTCTGTTTTCTTTCATTTCCTAGCACAGCTGAAGGTTTAACAAGAAAAAATATGTCAGATGTCAGTGGGTGGCAAACATTTTTACAAGCCCTTGGCTACTTCCTCAAAATGTTCTTTGGCTCTGCAGCACTCGGCACTCTCACTGGCTTAATTTCTGCATTAATATCCTTTTGATATGATCCAGCGTGAGGTTACTCTAATGGCCTCCATCTGTAACTGGCTCCTCCTGCTCCTTAGGGGCCAGTTTTAATCTAAGGGGCTTAAAGAAAGACATGCTTAGTTATGGTTTGAGAAATACTCTAAACTCAAGGATTTAAAATTTAACATATGAAACGTAGGATATCACTTTCAAAGCTTAAAAACACTTGTGCACTATTAGAGTTGGATATCAGGTGTGACTGAGGGCTTTCTCAGTTGTCAGGATAACTGCATTCAGATGACCTTCCTTTTCAACTGTCTCAGTTTGCACATCCAGAGTATTGGAAATTGGTTTTCTTTGAAAATATGGAATTGAAAAAATCTTGACCCAACTTAAAGTGATTGGAAAGGGCCTTTGGAAGTGAGCTTCGTCTAAGTTATTTGCACTGATTTTGTTGCTTCCCAACCCATGAGCTTTTCCAGCCCAAGAAGAAAAGCGGCCCATCAAGGCAGCCCACCTTGACTGCTGTGGGAACCTATCGTGTTTACAACAGGAGCGGCACCAGGCCACTCTGCACGCACTGAACCGCCTGCCGGATGTGGCCCCCTGGCCCTCTTCCAGGAGCAGTGTTCCACAGATGGCCGCAAGACTCTGGCCTGGAGTGTTTTCCTGCCACTCTGTTGAATTTCCCATCAGCTTCTCTGTCCAGAAGCCTCAAGCTCTATTGAGTCGGCTGACAGCTTTTCATATTGTCCCAATAAACAGACGGGGGAAGGAGAGAGACCTCCATGCTGAGCTTTTCTCTAGGAGAGCATGTGTGTTGTACTGAGGTGGCGATGGGTCCCCTGAGCTTGCTCTGGGCCTGGAGGGCAGCATTTGAGCACATGCCGACTCTCCTTTCATGGGTGCGATATGGAGGTGTGCAGAGACAGGAAACATGGTCCTTCAACTGGGCCCTGAGTCCCTGGAAAGCAGGGTGGCAGGTACCCATTGATGGTCTCATCTGAAGTCCTCCCAGGAGGTGGTAGATGACCTAGCTTTGTGGCCTGTCCTCTCTGTGTCTACAGCCTGGATTTTGTCCTGTTACCACATCCCCAGTCCTTTTAAGTCAGCATTTTTTTTAAGTAGTTGACTTAAGTTGATCTGAATTTTCCCCCATTTATTGTAGGAATTTATATTTCTTAGTATTTTATTTGTTTTCCTTTGTATAACAGTAGTCTCTTTGCAAAGAAAAAATTCCATGACAATTGGTTTTCAGTTGTAACCCTGGGATGCTCAATATCTTTTGTATCCCTTGTTTACTTCATATATTCTCTGCGTCTAGCAAGAGCCCCACGGTGGTTTTCCTTGACAGTTGCCATTCACGTGCTCAAGCATATTGACTTGAGGAAGACACCTTCCTTGGAGTTCGGCATGATGATCATTTTTGCCTATCTGCCTTATGGGCTCGCAGAAGGAATCTCACTCTCAGGTAAGTGACAGAGAGCCCAGAAATTTGGCAACAGCTCATTGTCCTTCTGGTGGGAAGTTTTTCACTTGGGTCACTTTCCGTCATAAGAGGTAGAGTGAACTCAGAAGAGCTTAAGCCCTGAAGATTGGCGCCTGGGATTCAGGCCTGACCATCTCCAGGGCACAGCCACGTTGGGTCATTATTTAAATAATATTTTAAATTGTACATGAACACAGTAACTTTATTTTGTTTATTTATTTTTATGTGGTCCTGAGGATTGAACCCACTGGCCCACACATGCTCAGCAAGTGCTCCACCGCTGAGCCGTGGCCCCAGCCCCATGTCGAGTCTTACCCGCCTTCTCTCACTTAACCACCAGCCTTAGGAGGCTCCCTCCGGGGCAGGTGGCTCATGAGAAGGAGGCACTAAGAGGACCCCTATTTACTGATGAGAAACCCAAAGTTGAGAGAAATAAAATATGCTGCCCAAGGTCGTAGCTGAAATTGGCAGAAGAGTGATTCTTAGTAGTTGGCTTGATTCAGGAGCAGGTGCTTCTCTAACTAATCCCCCGGGACAGGCTATATCACGAAGCCACGTACCAAGGGCTCCTCAGAGGCACGAGCAGAGCGCTCCAGTGATACCACGTGGGGTTTACTGGACACGGTGAACCTGTACTCGGTGTCCGTTTTGTCTTCTGAGATGACTCGCTGTGTTTCCCAGACTGGCTTTGAATTCACCACCTGCCTCAGCCTCCCAGGTAGCTGGGACTGCAGGTGTGCGCCATGCCCCAGCTGTGTTCCTTCTAGATGCTCCCGCAGGCCCAGGGGTAGGCGCAGAGCTGCACGGGTAAGGGGTGGCCCTGAGGTCCAGGGGCCCTCTCCCTGCACCCAGGTTCCCCGCCGCAGAGATGGCTCTGAGGTGATTCTCGAGGCCACTCCCGGCTGCAGGAGAGCTCGTCCCGGGGCCTGCTCCTGAGCCCCAGCTCCTGACCCAGGCAGGCCTTCCTCCCAGGCGGCGGTCGCATCTCTGTCCACGGTCTGTGAGTTTTAAGGTGCTGGCCTGGAAACGGAGGCTGTGCTGGTTCTGGGGGCCTGGCTCCTGCTCCCCTGCATGGGGGCAACTGCGCAGCTTGAGGGGCCCTCTGCCTTGATCCACCCAAAGGCCCCCGAGAGGTCTGTTCTGAAGGAGCCCTGCCGCAGGCTAGCGTGACCTCCTCCCAGGAAGGCTTCCCTCCTCTCCTTTTATCTTGACCCTTGTCCTGGTGTCACTTACCTGCAGTAAATGTACCTACTGTAAGTTACTGTTCCGTGAACTTTGACAACTGTGTGCAGTCACGGAGCCACCGTGGTCAAGACGAGGCTCGCCGGTGCTCTCTTCCTGGCCATGCCCCGGCACTCGCTGACCACCGAGCCTCTGTAGCTATCACCTTCTCCAAATCGCCACGAACAGGGTGGGGCAGGGTTTGCCTTCTGCATCTGGTTTCCTCCCGTGGAGATGTGTTCATTAGCGGGGCTGCTTGCGCACAGTGGCAGGTAGTTCAGGCCTTCCTGTCGCCTGCAGCCCGCCAGTTGCCCACCACTGAAGGACCTTTGGGTTTTCCACCTTTTGGACTGTGAACGTGTGTACATGTTTTTATTTGTCTTGGGTAAATACCCAGGAGTGAGGTTGCTGGGTCACCTGGTAAATATGTATTTTACTTTATTAGGAATGCCAGGTGTTTTTCAAAGTGCTGTGTCGTGTTGCATTCCCATCAGGATGTGAGAGAGTCCAGTTACTTTATAACTCTTATTTTAATTTATAGAATGCTTGTCCATCCCCGTAGGGGCATAGCAATTGGATTTGGATGTGCCTAGGTGTGGTTCTTGAATATTCTGTTTGGGAGCCCAACGGAGCTTTTTAGGTTTATGGTTTATGTGAGTATATAGCCTTCATTGAGTTTGGTAATTTTCTTACCCATTCTTCAAAATATTTTTCTTCTTCCTCTCTGCTCCCCTATTGGGACTCCAGTTAGGATAGCATGTGTGCTGCTGGCCCACTGTGTGCTCTCCATTTTTTTTAAGTCAGATATGTGTATTTATATATATTTATATATATATATATATATATATATATATACACATATACACACATGTATACATGTATAAACACATATTTATATATAGATAGATAGATATAGATATATGCTTTATTTTGGTTAGTTTCTACCTGTGTGTCTTCAAGTTCACTGATCCTTTTTTCTGCCCTGTGGATATCTGTTAATCCTATTAGTGTATTTCTCATTTTAACTATTGTGTTGTTTCATCTACAGAAGTTCTCTTGTGGGTTTTTTTTTTGTTGTTATTTTTTTGGTACTGGGGATTGAACTCAGGGGTACTCACCACTGAGCCACATCCCCAGAGCCCTATTCTGCATTTTATTTAGAGATAGGATCTCACTGAGTTGCTTAGCACCTTGCTTTTGCTGAGGCTACCTTTGAGCTCTCGATCCTCCTGCCTCAGCCTCCTGAGCCTCTAGGATTACAGGCATGCACCCCCACACCTGGCTTCTTTGTGTCATTTTTTAATTTTCCATGTTTCTCTTTTCTTGCTCTTGTTTTTCTCTGTATTCTTGAACACATGAAGCATATATTATAATAGCTATTTTAATGTGCTTGTTTACCAATTCCTTCAATATCTGTCAGTTCTAGATCCTGTCAATTAATTTGTGTTTTTAGGTCATGTTTTCCTATTCTTTGCTTGCTATTAATTTTTGTTTGTTTGTTTTTTGTTTTGTTTTGTTTTGCAGTGCTGGGGATGGAACCTAGGGCCTCACTCTACCAACCCAGCCATAACCCCAGCCTGCTATTAATCTTTTATTGGAGACCAGTCATTATGAACTCTTGTATTGTCAGGTGTCAGATTTTATTGTCTTCCTTTATTCAGTTCTGGACTTTCTTTCTCTCTTTGTGTCTGGTACTGAGCTCACCCCCAGTATCCTTTTGGCTTTATTTTGAGATAGGGTTGCCCAGGCTGACTTTGAACTTGGAATCCTTCTGCCTTAACCTCCCCGTCTCTGGAATTACCCATGTGTGCCACCACACCTCACCTGGCCTGAGGTTGACTTAACCTTTGTTGGGTCAGTTCCAGTCTAGTAGCAGTGCTGACTAAATCAGTGCCCTGCTCAGTCCCCGGCCTCTTGTCCCACGTGCTGTGAAGTTCCTGTGCTCCAGAGGGGAGGACAGACAGTTCCCAGGCCCTGGGATTGCTGGGCTGGCTTCTTAGTGTCCTTTCCCCAGCCTCGTGGGATTTCATTTACACGTACAGACCCGGACCTGGCAAAGACTTAGGGATCTGAGGGCAGATCTCAGAGCCGTGCTGTGCAGCTGCCCCAGCCCAGCTCCAGCTCCCAGAACCTGCGGGACTCCGTGGTGTTGCCCTCCTGGCCTCCCGGCTCTGCAGCACTCGGCAGGGGGCCTCGGGAAGAGCGGCCCTATTCCCCTTCTGCCAGGAGTCAGTCCTGCCCTGCCTTGCGTCCACTGCCAGAAAACAGTATTGGTCCCTTGCTTCAGGTTTTGTAGTTTACATAGCATTGATCTCTTGGGGAGTGGAAGTTCTTGGCGGGTTTTTGTGGGCTGCTTTTGGGTATGTGGGTACTGGGGATCAAGCCATGTTCTGCATTCCCAGCCATTTTTATTTATTTTTTTTATTTTGAGACAGTGTCTCACTAAGTTGCTCAGGACCCCTTGCTCAGGTGCTGAGGCTGGCCTCGAACTTGCCATCCTCCTGCCTTAGCCTTCCAAGTTGCTGGCACCACCATGCCTGGCTCCATCCTGGCTTTTAAATACCCGGCACAGAGAGTACAGGTGGTTGAGGTTTTTCATGACATAGATAAACTGCCTTTTCCCTCCTCAGCTGCTGCCTGGAGCCACACTAGTCGCCCTGAGCCTCAGGGTTCATTGTCAATCTGAGCCAGTCCACTAGGATAGTTGCATTCTGGTGTCTGCCAGCTGGTTCCATTTCTCGTCTTTACTGAATTTTGGTGCTTAGGTAAATATTATCTGTGAGTCATTGGGCCCCAGCCTACCTGTTTTTACCTCTGGTTCTCTAAATTGTACCCCCCACTCACAGACATTAGCACTGAGTCCCTGTTGGGAAAGGTACATTTTATTCATCCATTTAGAATTTGTGATTAAAACATGGGAGTGTTTGTATTTTTTTTTTTTTTTTTTTTTTTAATCTTCTTCTGTTCTAGTGGTGGTGTTTTCTGTTCATAGGGACTTGGTTCCTTAGGGACCTGGCTGCATGTGCTACTAGAGAGTGACGCAGGCCAGGAACCTGCCTGTCAGCTTCGGGTGAGGGCACTGGCTCTGCCTGCTCTTTGCCTTTGGGCTGTTGATCATCAGGGTCTTGGGAGAGGGGCTGCATGGAGCCTCCAGCTCCTCCGTGAGAGGGAACATTCCCACTATGGAATACCATGCAGACACTTAAAAAGTGTTAATTTGTTTGTGCTACCATGGAAAGAACTCCAAGACACGATGTGTTTTTGGTTTTGGTACTAGAGATTTAACCCATGCGCCCTGGCTGAGGCTGCCTTTGAACTTGCAGTCTTCCTCATCCCCCTGAGTCGCTGGGATTACAGGTGTGAGCTGCTGTACCCAACCTGCCTGCTACTTACTTTCTTAAATGATTTTGCCCTTTTATTTATTTATTTATTTATTTATTTTTGTACTGGGATTTGAACTCAGGGATGACGCTGAGCCACATCCCCAATACCCCACCCCCTTTTTTTTTTTTGCAGGGTCACTCCACCACTGAGCCACATCCCCAGCCCTATTTTGTGTTTTATTTAGAGACAGGGTCTCGCTGAGTTGCTCAGCACCTCGCTTTTGCTGAGGCTGGCTTTGAACTCGTGATCCTCCTGCCTTAGCCTCCTGAGCTGCTGGGATTACAGGTGTGTACCACACGTCCAGCATCTCCAGCCCTTTTTATTTTTCACTTTGAGACAGGCTCTCACTAAGTTGCTTAGGGTCTGGCTGAGTTGCTGAGGCTGGCTTTGAGCCTGTGACCCCCCTGCCTCAGCCTCCCAAGCCACTGGGATTACAGGTGTGCACTGCTACACCTGGCTGATTTGTCTTCTTAAAGAGGTAAATATGTCCGGGTTCCTTCCTTACGGCATTTTTTGAATGGTCGTGCCTTTTTCCTCACTTATGGACGTGAGCCTCGGTCATCCTTCCCCTGGTGGTTTTCCAGCCTGTACAGGTGGCAGCTGCAGCAGACGGAGTGGTCTGGGTGGTAGCGGGACCTCTTGGCGTAGGGAGGGCTCATGGGCAGACACTGAGCTGTCCCTTGGACTCTTGAGCGCACTGCTGGTCTGAACTCCTTCCTGTAGCCCCAGAACGTGGCACGTTCCCCACCCCTGGGTGAAAAGCTCTCACCCATGGACCGTCCAGACGGCCTGTTCCAGCATCAGTAGGTCGGGCACACAGGTGCAGCGTCCTCCAGACTCCTTCCCACATGGATTTGTTGGCCCATTCAGAAAAGTCTTAAGCCTGGGAATCAGTTGCTGGCTTTAAAAGTTGGGAAATATCCACGAGAAACAGATTCCTGGCATCTCAAAACACCAGCAGAAGACTGGCCCATACCAGGCCACCAACGCTCCACGCTGCGAGACCTTGATGAAGAGGCCACGTCTGCTGGGCATGGTGGCACATGCCTGTGATCTCAGCACCTCGAGGGCTGAGGCAGGATTGCAAGTTTGAAACCAATCTCAGCAACTTAGGGAGGCCCGAAGGACTCAGCGAGATCCTGTCTCAATGTAAAACATTTTTTTTTAAAAAAAAAAAGGGGGCTGGGGATGTGGTGTTCAGTAATTAAGTAACCCTGCATTCAATCCCCAGTACCAAAAAAAGACTGTTTTCACCTGTGGCCACTCTCCCACTGTCCACCCCCACCCTGCTGATTCTTGATTCTTATTCTTTGTCGTCACCGGGGACTGAACCCAGCTCAATCCAGCTCTTCTTACTTTTTGAGATAGGGTTTCGCTGAGTTGCCTAGGGTCTCAGTAAATTGCTGAAACTGGCCTCAAACTTGCAAACCTCTTGGCCTCGGCCTCCTGAGTTGGTGGAATTAGAGGCATTTGCCACCCCGCCCAGCTTGTTCTTTGTATTTTTGGTCTGACCCCCAGGAGTGTTGAGGAAACAGGCCAGCCAAACGCTTCTTTGGTCAGCCCGTCCCCCAGAAGGACACTAGGGCAGGATGGTCCTGGGGGTAGGAATCCTGTTGGACTCGCACATTCTCCCAGTGTTTGTTCCAGAGAGAAGGTCCACATCCTGTTGTCACTCCAGCTGCCTGCAGCCTTGGCTTTCTAGGATGGGTATCTGATGTCCACTCTTGTGGCCGTGACAGCTTCTCTCTGGGTGTGAGGTAACGTGTGGGGACTTGAGCACGGCTTGGGCTCCTCTTGGGTTGACTTTTTCCATCAAAGTAAGAGCCACAGAGGCCTGACCTTGCCAGTGAAGTGACGGTCCCTCTGGAGGCAGGCTGGTGCCAGGAGCCCTTGAGAGCTGGAAGCCAGCTCCGCGAGCACTGGGCTGGCAGGCTGAGGGCCGCTCTGCTGCACGCCCCGCCTTCCAGCGGGGGTGGAGGCCGGCCCCATGCCCCTCCACCACTGCTCCGCATGACCTTGCCTTCTGGCTTCGCGCTTGTGTGGGGTTGGCCTTCGTCCTGAGCACCCCCCAGCACATCTTCTGATGGCCTCACCGCCTGCATCTTGCTGCAGGATCAGGAGGGCTCAGCTCTCCTAGGGTGGAACAGGAGCCTACAGAGAGGAACAGGTGAACCTGAGCAGAGCTGGGAGTGTCTCTCGTGCTCGCTCTTTGTCCAGGAGAGCAGTGACTCAGGGAACTCCCGCTCTGACAGGGCAGGCAAGGAAGTCTGCCCCCTTGGGCTTCCTCCCCGGCTGCTCAGGCCTTGTGGGAAGTGTCGCCAGGCTCTTCCTGGAGGGAAGTGAAAGAGCAAAGAAATTTGCTGTCTCCTTAGAGAGTCAGGAGACAAAGCTCCCAGCCAGCGAGCACCTGCGCAATGCAAAGAACAGCATTGGCCTGGTTTTTTAGGGCATTGTGTATACAGTCAGCCTAGCAACTGGAATGTCTGCCAGGTGATTCTGTATCTTCACCCTTTTATAAATGGAAAGTTAGCTGGTTAAACCCTGCTTCTCCAAAATGGCAGGAGTTAAAACTTCTGTTACAAAATTTGACTTGCAATTTGTATATGTTGGCATCTTGTTTGATGGCTTTTTTGAAACACCGGCGTCCTTACTTGACATGGAGAGCCCTTTCCTGCTACCTGGACGGGGATGAGCTGAGAATAGCCAGAGCCAAGTGCCTGAGGAGGGTGCAGGGCAGGGGACAGACATGGACACGCAGAACCTGAGCAGGCACGGCAGGCCATGGATCATGGAGGGCTTTGAAGAAGAGATGTGTTACCTTTTTCAGTAGCACGTCTCCATGTTTGATGGTTACGGGAGAATTCAAAGTTAAGGAGAAGTATTTAGAAAGCCCACCCCAAGCTGCCCCTTCTCCTTATCCTTAGGCTCTCTGCTCCCCGAGCTTCACCTGCCCCCTCACGTCCCTGGATGGCATTGGTGGCACACACCTGGTGAGGCCTGGTACTGGGGGCACTGTGTGTGGTTCGTGTTCACTTGCCCTGCTGGCAGCTCGTGAGTGGGCACTGCTGGTGCCAGTACCTGCTGAGCAAGCTGAGGCTTCGAGAAGGGAGGCCACTGCCCAAGCTGGTACTGGAGAGCGAGGGGCCCTTGTTTCCTGGCAGCCCCGTGAGGCGAGGCCTCACGTATTATTTTCTTGTCCTTTTTCCTGAAAGCCCTAATGCCCCAGGCTCTGGGGCTGGTAGGAGTGTGCCGCCTGACTCGGGCACCCCATCGCAGAGCTGTGCCGCTGCTCATGTCTCTGCCTCTCTGACCCTCTCCAGGCATCATGGCCATCCTGTTCTCGGGCATCGTGATGTCACACTACACGCACCATAACCTCTCCCCGGTCACCCAGATCCTCATGCAGCAAACCCTGCGGACCGTGGCCTTCTTGTGCGGTGAGTCCTCCCTGGTGGCGGGCGCATGGGCCCATCCCTCAGTGGTGGACTTCCTGCCCTGTGGTGGGGGTCAGTGGCAGTTCCCCTGGCAGCAGGACAGCAGGCTCCTCCACACCAGGTGCTGGGCCCCTCGTCTGTGCTCTTGCCCTGACTGCACCACCATAAAGCAAGCCTCACTCCTGAGCACACAGCGGGGCCCACTCACTGAATATTTGTGATGTGTGTTTCTAGTGTATGGAAGGGACATTTCCAAAAACTCCCCGGAAATGATATTGGAGAGGGTTAGATGCCAAGAGTTCCATGGCGAAAGACAAGTTCCAGAGATCCTGGGGTGAGGGTAGCAGGCTGTGAGCACAAGGGCATCTCGGGTTTCTGAGGGGGTATAGTTCCAGCATTCCCAGGCTCGTCCATGGAGCCCTTCCTCCACAGGGCCATCCTGAGGGACGCAGTTGGGGATCCCATGCTGGGCTGGGCTAGACCCTGAAGGGCAGTTTCAGCTTGGGCTCTGGTTCCCCCACACTCGGACCTCTCCCTTATCTCCTCCCTGGTTCATACCTGGAATGAAAGAGCCAGTCACACTGTCCCTTTAAGCCAGCCCCGAATTACTGTGCCCAGCTGTCATCACCAGTATCCCCTGGCTCATTCTGAAGCACTAGTTCCCCATCATGCTCCAGGAGGGGGGCTGGCCATGTGGAGACAAGGAGGCTCAGGTGAGGAGAGGCCAGATGGCCTTCTGTCAAGAATCGGTGCTGGCAGCCAGGCCTCTTTATCCCAAGGCCAGTGGGTATTTATTCCACAATGTTCCTCTTTAAAAGCCAAGGCTAAAGATTCTGACCTCATCTTCAAAGTTACAGGAACCTAGAGCAAAACATCCAGGAAATTCTATTTGGTACCTATCAGATTGGCAACTTTTAAGCAAATTGGCAAATTGGTGATACTCAGTTCTGCGGGGTGAATGGAAGTCAGTGTGGGAGGGGCCATCTCTTGGAGCGTCATCTGCAGTATCTGCCTAAATGTAAAAGGCACAGGCTCCTTGGGCCAGGCAATTTCCAATATCAGGAATTTAACCTGTGCGCAGGGATGTTAGTTGTAGCTTGTCATATCAAGTAGAAATAGTCTAAATATTCATCTGCAGAGGGTGGGTTAACCATGATATGTCCATGTACTATAATTAAGGCTGCCAGGGGAAAACAAAGTAAATATGAATGTGTTCTAAATGTGCATATTTGAAAAGATCACAAAAATATTTAATAGATAAGAAAAAACTTCAAGTATGATAATGATGAGTATTATTGCCCAATTTGGCGGATTGCAAGTTCGAGGTCAGCCCCAGCAACTTAGCGAGACCCTTTCTCAAATTTAAAAAACTTAAAAAGGGCCAGGTGCAGTGGCACACACCTATAATCCCAGTGGCTCAGGAGACTGAGGCAGGAGGATCACAAGTTCAAAGCCAGCCTCAGCAAGAGCAAGGCACTAAGTAACTCAGTGAAAACCTGTCTCTAAATAAAACACAAAACATAGAGCTGGGGATGTGGCTCAGTGACCGAGTGCCCCTGAGTTCGATCCCCGGTAGCCCCCCCAAAAAATTTAAAAAGTTTAAAAGATATACATTTGGGGCTTTGGGTAGATGCCTGGCGCACTCCCGACCCAGCATCTTGTTCCAGCACCGAGGATGCTAGACTGACGGCCTTGACCCGCTTGGCATTGGGTGGGCAGCATTACGTCCGCAGTGGCAGGCCCAGGATGCGACTTTTCTGGATGTCCCTCAGCAAAGAGGAAGGGCCGAAAACCGCATCCCGGAAAGGGGGAAAGACTATTTCCCAGTTGGACAGCATGACTGTGACTTGATTCATTGCTTTCAAAGTTCCTTTGCAAAAGAGTTTTGAAGCAAAACTTGCTCCAGAAGAACCCTTTTTCCTCTGAATCTTTTTAAGCAACTTTGAGAACAAAATGAAGAGCTTGGATTGATTATTGATTTAATGAATACTCAGCACTATTATGAGTCAGAGATCTGGAAAGACAAGTGACAAGGCAAATCTTCCCTGTGGGTCAGACAGAACAATGCACCTCATCAGCTCTGACTGTCCTCCTTGCCTGAAGTACAGCTCCAATTTTTTCTACACTTAACACATATACAAAACAGGTGGATTCTTGCTGTGTGGATGAAATCCTTTCTGACAACATGAAGAAATCTCCTATAGTCTATGGTCTGTTAATTTAAAGAATCCAGTTCTCAAATTAAAAGGCAGATTCAGAGACAAGCAAAGGTGTTCCTCAGCCTCTCTCTCTCTCTCTCTCTGTCTCTCACACACACACAGGACCAGCCATGCACTCTAACACATAGTAGAATGGAGGTCATTTTGAGACAGCTTCTGTAGTATGCTGGCTTATAAGTCTCTTTCCTGGTGAAGGAAGCATAGTTACAGAATGATTCATCAGTGCAAGCATATTGGTTTTGTTGGGAGAACTCATAGTAAATAACAGTATTTGGAATGAAAAAGAGCTAACACTGACATAATGAGTTTGACTTTGAACTTCTGTCTGTCTCTATGTGTGGTGCCAGGGATGGTACCCAGGGCCTCATGCATGCACGCACGTGCTTTACCACTGAGCTCCACCCACTTAGCATAAATTTGAAATTCTTTAATATAGCTTTGAACTCTTGGAACTCCCTTTACTTCAAGTCAAATACTCTAAATTTCTGGTGAACTTAAAAAATTTTTTTAAAATTTTTCAATACTAAGAATTGAACCCAGGGGTGCTTTACCACTGAGCTATATCCCTAGCTCTTTTTGTTTGTTTGTTTGCTTTTGTTTTTGTTTTTTAGACAGGTTCTAACTACATTGCTGAGGATCAGGCCTCCTGTCGTAGCCTCCCAAGTTGCTGGGATTACAGACATGGGCCACTGTACCTGGCTTCTCTTAGAAAAGCAATAAAACTATTGCTTATGTATCTTTTAAAGGCATCATAGGTTTATCAGAATATGGGACTTTCAAGAAGCATTTTAGAAAGCAGCCAGTTAATGCTAAAATCTATATGTTTTCTAAAGACCAAGTCTCAAGTGTAAAGACCTTTTGCTCTGAGACTTTCTTTGGTCCTGCCTCCCTATTATACCCAGATCCAAGTCTTGTGTACTCACTCCTGAAACTTGGGGGAGCATACAGTAGCTATTGACTCTGGCAGCAGCATCTGGTAGGGTCAGTGAGTGTGTAGGTCAACACTGGAGAGAAAGGTGGTCTGTGTGGGATGAGTGTGAGAAGAAAAAAGAAACCAGAGAACTCTTGGTGAGCATGGACAGTACACCTGGTCCATGAAGAAAGGTATGGTCATGTTAGTCCTTCTCAACAGCTGGCTCCAAACTCCTTTTCAAGTAAAAGCTGTTTACAACCACAAGGGGTACACTTGAGGTTTACAAAAAGTAAGGATATTTCTTTCTAGCATTGTAAACAAGTAAATGCAATACAGGTATGTGAAGAGACCCATAATTTCTTTTTTGATGTTAGAAGATTTCTTATGCAACCTGGTGACTACATAGTTCACTTTCTTTTTTCTTCTCCTTATTTTTGAGGAACAGCATTTTTATTATTTATTTGATTTAAAACATTTTAATTGATATATAATTGTACATATTTATGGTGTACAGTGTGCTATTTCAATACATATATATGCATATATACACACAATGTAAAACAATGACGGTAATTGGCATATATATTACATATCGAATATATTTTTCTTTTAGACAACATTCTAAATCCTTTGTTTTCTTTTTTAAAGACTGCACTTCTAATTTTATATATATCAATAAAGTATATGTATATTAAAAAAAAAAAAGAGAGAGAGATACATTTGGCTGGGGTGTAGCTCAGTGGTAGAGAACTTGGCTTGTCTTGTGTGAGGACCTGGGTTTAATCCTCAGTGTGCACAGAAAGAAAAAAAAAAGATTCACATTTGAAGAAGAAACATTGCTGAAATGTTTTTAAACAGTTTTAATGCTTTATGATGTTCAGCTATTTTAAAATATGGTCCATGTCTCCCTAATTATTAGGCTGTTCTGGAGAACATCATAGTTTAAGCAGGGCGCCCAGAAATTTATAAGGTGCTTTTCCTTAAAATACACAAGTGACTGCCTTACACAGGAAGTCGGTGCTCGTTTGCTTTGTGGAGCAAAGCCAAGAGCTGGAAACGGATCTCTTCCTGCAAGTCCCGCTGGGCTCAGGCTGCATTCTAACCCTGGCGGCAGCGTTAAATATGTCTAGTTCTCCCTTGACTTTGTCGCACTGGCGGGTAGCTAACCAAAGGCCCTTTCACGCTTGTCATCTGCTGCCTGCAGCCATTTGCTCTGAATTTTTGCCACTTTGCCGCTGTCAGGATTCTTGCTAATGACAGTGCTGGGCAAAGGGGCAGATTCGGTTTATCATCTTCCGGGTGGGATGGTGTTTATTTAAATAAGAATTTGACAGTTGGCTCATTACCATGGGAGATTCTGGAATATAGCGTGTGGTGTTGCTAGTGTGATGGGAAAGAAAAAATCCAAATACAGTTTGACCAAAATATTGGTTGCAATGTTTTCCAGAAAACGAAGACTGTGTCTTATTAGCTCATGACTTGTGCATGTTTGCTTAACAGTGTAGCGATAAATTGGAAGAAAATAGTTGGGGCTGAATAATCCATTCTTTGGTTTGTTTCAGAAACATGTGTGTTTGCATTTCTTGGCCTGTCCATTTTTAGTTTCCCTCACAAGTTTGAAATTTCCTTTGTCATCTGGTGCATAGTAAGTATTTTCCTTGTTTTTTTATTTAAATACTTATTTGTAGATCAGTAACATGTTCTGGATTCATTTATGTAACTGTTAACTGTTCAGAGTCAACAGCTACATAGACACACTTCTGTTTAAAGTCTCTTTTGTTGAAAATCACATGCAAGAGGGAAAGGGGGGAAATTAAGTGACTGAATAACCCTGGAAAAGGACTTTCACATAGTTTTTAATTTGCAGTGCACTTGAATTTATGGTCTCCTCTAAGAAGTACAAATTTATATGATTTCATGTTAGATGATAAAAGCAAATTTCAAAATTGATTCTGTCACCAGTCATGACATGTATAAATTTTATGTGTAGAAAATAGAAAATACTGACAAATGTTCACAGAAGTTATTAACATGGGGACAATTTTTTTTCCTTTATTCTTTTTCTAAATAATTTATAATGAAGGTACTACCTTCTTACTGCCATTTGGTTTTTTCAAATATGCCTGTTTAAAGTAGGACGTTAGCACTGGTTAAAATAAAGTTCACCAGACCCTGGGTGATTTCCTAGGAATCACCCGGTGCTGCTTATGATGTGGAAACAGGGTTATAATTGAGCTGGGGGGGTGACAGTAAAACAACTAGAATACACCTTTAAAAAAGAAAAGAGAAGCTGGGCACAGTGGCACATTCCTGTGATCCTAGTGACTCAGGAGACTGAAGCAGGAGGAGCACAAGTTCAGGGCCAGCCTCAGCAACTTGGTGAGACCCTGTCTCAAAATAGAAAATAAAAGGGGCTGGGTGTATAGCTCAGTGGTAAAGCATCCCTGGGTTCAGTCCCCAGTACAATTAATAAATAAGGAAAAGAGAAATGTAATCATCTGCAGCAGAATCAAATCCTTTTAGGGAATGGGATGGGGAAATGTTTAGTATTTAAAAGAAAGGTCCAGCTCCCTCAAGCATCTGATTCAAGTGACATCAGTGACCTCTGGCATTTGGGCATTTGGCCAGACATCTCCAGATCCCTTGCCTGTGTTCCTCCTTTGGTCTCTGTTCCTTCAGATTGAGCTCATCCCTCAGCCCAAGGCCCCACAACTAATTCCACACCTTCCTGCTGGATACATCATAATTTGTTTTCTGTTAACTTTTATTGCCAATTCCACTTACAACCCAGCTTGTTAGGAAGCAGACTTTTTAAAGCACTGTCACCTGTCATGTGCAAACTGGTAAGGACTACCTGTTTGGCACACGGGAGACAGCCATTGAGAAGATAAGGAACCCTAAGGGAAAAGATGTCCTCCTTGCCATCTGGGTTCTTTTTTCTACTTTTCAATTGGCAAGAACTCGTTGCAGTCTCTCCATTGTCTGTCCTCTAAACTCAGGTTTCAGGACAAGAGAAAAGCAGCAAAAGCCTTTGATAGAAAGTACAATAGTCGTCACTGTTGTCCCTGGATAAAGGGGGCCACCTTTGGTCAAACCTGAAACACAAGTGTAGGAGCTGAGATTGGGTTTCATGGTGAACCTGGGAGGTGACTGTATCAGCCA
The DNA here is from genome assembly GCF_902686445.1 of Sciurus carolinensis. Classification (NCBI taxonomy): domain Eukaryota; kingdom Metazoa; phylum Chordata; class Mammalia; order Rodentia; family Sciuridae; genus Sciurus; species Sciurus carolinensis. The sequence continues at coordinate 10,892,347 of NC_062214.1, read as the reverse complement.
TGGGTAGGGAGGAAAATAGGAGGACGCCCCAGGTAGTGGCTCAGTTTCCCCGGGCACTGGACACAGACTGGCCCCATGGCCAGCAGAGCCCCTGTTTTATTCAGACTCAGCTCAGTGGTCTAGACTGTGGACTTTGGGGTCTGCACCAGGTTTACAACTTAAACCTCTTCCTACCCGGTCAGCTTCAACCAGTTCCTAAACTCTCTATGCCCTGGTTTCCTTGTCTATAAAATGGAGACAATATCACCTACTTCATAAGATTGCTACAAGATGTAAATATAGCCAGATATGATGCATGTGAAATGTTTAGCACCTCCTGGCACTGGAACGTTCGATAATTGGGAACAGTCAATTCCCTTGACCCTCCAAGGCACACCACCCAAGGCACATTCAGTTCATGTTTGTTAACATAAACAATATGTGCATGTGTGTATCATTCTTTCAAGTTAGTTTTGGTGAGGACCAAGATGAAAATGAAAATAAATTAATAGTTCTACAGATTCACTTGGATAAGATTTAAGCTTTACATAAAGCCATATTTTGTTTGTTTGGTTTTTCATCTTGTCATTTTTGCAGTACTAAGGATCTGGGCCTTGTTCATGCTAAGTAAGCACGCGGCCACTGGGCTACACCCAGCCCAGCCTACTCAGCTCTATTTTATAAGACTGAAATGCTTTTGGAGATGGTAGGAACCAAAAGCCGTAGCAACTGGCTAGGCCGTGTGTACATGGCCTCCTTGTAGAATGTACTCCATTTTCCTTTTGCTCAAAGAGCAGTGTTTCCTTGCCCAGAAACACTCATCCTTCCCTCCTTGTCCCTGTGAGAGAAGTAGGAGCACTGTCCCTCCAGAGCCTGTCCAGTGGGGAGATTAGCACAGACCTGTCCCGGGCTGGCACCTTCGGAGTCAGGTTGCCTTGACGTCACTCTCTGGATGTTTCTGCAAGGCCTCTTGACATTTGCTCTGCTGTCATTACCAAAGCCCTGTTGACACCATTGGCCCTCTCTTCCGACTTTGAAATCAGGTGTAGTGGCGCATGCCTGTAATCCCAGGGGAAAGGTACCACACACAGCCCCATCCAGGTGTAGAAACCGTCTCTGGCCTGGCCTTGCGCCATTTGTACCTTTCCTGGCCTACGGGCTGGCTGGGTGGTGACGCTGTGTATGGGGTCTGCGCTGACGTGGGCAAGCGTCCACTTGAAGAAGCCGACGTTTTCGTCTGAGACTCGCTTTCTGCTCTAACAGGTGCTCGTACTGTTCGGCAGAGCCGTCAACATCTTCCCTCTCTCCTACCTCCTGAACTTCTTCCGTGATCATAAAATCACCCCAAAGATGATGTTCATCATGTGGTTTAGTGGTAAGTCAAATCTTGAGTAAGTGAATGACAGACATTTGTAATCATGGTGCATACAGGCGGGGAGAACCTCAAGTCACCTACTAGAACCTGGAAAACCTCGTGAGCCAAAGTTCATACAAGCTGCCCTTTAACGGGCACCTACTGTAAGCCAGGCCCCTATCAGATGGCACCCTAGCCACAGTGCTGTGCAGTGCAGATAAGGAAGCCCAGGGTCCTGGAGGACAGAGGACATGCTTGGGATCCAGGGACCACAGGAGGCAAAGCCAGGATGTGCCCTTCCTTTGTCTACCCGCCTCCCGGACAGGCCAGGGAGCCCAGGGATAACCAGGACTAGGCTGAAGTAATAATGGCTCAAAATAAAAGAGGTGGAAGTTAAAATTCTCACGAACCACCTGCGATTCTTGTCTTTCCAGGGCTGGGGTTGGAGCCCAGGCCCATCTGCCACCAGCCACACCCAGCCCTGCATGCTAACACTGGGTGTTTTTTCCTTCAGTCACAAAATTCTGTCACTTTCATTTCAATGTTCCAACTGCCGTTCCATCATATTTCTCTACTTTCTCAAGGATGGAAATGATTCCGTAAACCTTTGGCTCCTAAAGAACCGGATCCTTAGGCATCTTTAAATATATTTTTGAGTAATACATAGAGTTCTCTGTGCTTTCTTGTTTAAATAGTATAATCGAAACATTTCCATGAGGGTTGAATATATCAACATGCTTTATGGTGTTCTCTCCAACAGCACAAATGTAAATTTGTCTTAGATTTCTTTTTTCAAAAATACGTGTATGTTTGATGTGTGTGTATATATGCATGTACTCATAAAGCGAGAGAAACTCGGTTTTTTATTCCTTTTTGCCCATGAAGAAAAACCCTGGAGTAATTGATCCAAGGTCTTGAAAATCTCCAAGAAAACCCAAGAACTGCATCAGATATTTTGTAAAGTCTTGGGAGAGGGGCAGGAAGAGAGCCCCTGGGGGAGTGGGGGTCTTTGGGGTGAGGCCAGCTGGCTCCTCACAGGCTCTTCCTCCAAGTCTTTGAGGAGTTTGCCCTTGTCTGCTGGCTCCTCCGTAGGCATTTCGGTGTCCAGACCTCTTCTCTTTCCCGGCAGAAAACCATCGCCTTCAACTCAGCCCCGTCCCACCCTCCTTCCATCATGCCACCTGGGGTGAGCCACCCTCACTCACTCCTCCACTCCTCCATCTCCTGTCCAGCCCACTGGGACTGGTCTTGGCCTGCTCACCGGAGACCGCCTGCAGCCAGACCTGCTAGGCCCAGTCGTCCCATCCTAGCCCACTCATGGGCTTTGGGCTCCCTCTTCCTCCCCACCTGCCTGAGGCCTGCAGACTCCTTGCCCTCCTCCCCTGTGGGGTCTCCTCAGGCTCCCACCCGACCCCAGCTCTCCCGCACAGACCTCAGGACACAGCCCAGCCCGATGGCGTGCAGTGAGGCCCGCACTGACGGGGAGCTCACCCGTCCTGGCCTCGGCCTCCGCGTTCATCCAGCACCCTCTAAACAGCCCTCTTGCTGACCGCCTCCCTGGCTGTCGTGGGGTCCCCCGGAGACAGCTTCCTGCCCGCCCACCTCTCTGTCCGTGGGTTCAGTCACAGGCGAGGCTTGCAGCCCTGGCCGGCTGCGCACGTGCTGCACGTCACACACACCAGGTCTCTTCGTCCTCGATTCACCCTGCACATGCCCCCCGCACCACCCAGTGCAGGTGTGGTGCTCATGCTGGACCCGGGCTGCCTCAGCAGCTTGGCCATCCAGATGCAAGCGCTGCAGCGGCCCTGTGGCTGTCGCTGTCCCTGCCCTCCCTGTCTCTGGCACTCGGCACCTCACAAGTCCCCGTTTAGTCTCCTCCCAGCCATTCTGGGAGCTCCCAAGGGCTGGGCCCGGCTCCTGGTGTCTGGCTCTGGCGCCAGGGCAGTCGGGAAGCTTCTGACAGAGTAAAGGGCTGTCTCAGCTCAGTCCACAGCTCTGTCATGCCCCAGGAGCCTGTCGCCACCCCTGGCAGCCAGAGCCCCATCAGCACTGCAAGACAACTCCTCAGATATGAGGGTGCCTGGGCACTGTGGGCCCCGGTGGGACACCTGTGCTGCGGCCTGGCTCCTCAGTGTCCTGCAGCACAGTGGCGATGGCCATGCAGGGTTTTCTGTGAAGGCTGGATGATGATGTGTGCAAAGCACCTGGCACTAGGCCTGGGGCGCAGGGCGCGGGCTTGGCCTGCAGCGGCTGTCATGAGGCAGGCCTGGCGGCTTCCCTGCACATACACCTGTGCCTGGTGGCCTGGCCCGTCCCCGCACCAGGTGTCTGTGCAGCTGTGGAGGGGAGGAGGGGCACACCCAGGCCCTGCTCCTCTGCCGCCTGCCCTCCCTGCCCCCGCTGCAGCTCTAACCATTTCCCACTGGCTGTGGTTGCACACCCTGGCGGGAAGCTGCTGCCGCTCTCCCCTGACCACCCTGCCGCCCCTAGGCCTGCGGGGGGCCATCCCCTACGCCCTGAGCCTGCACCTGGACCTGGAGCCCATGGAGAAGCGGCAGCTGATCGGCACCACCACCATCGTCATCGTGCTTTTCACCATCCTGCTGCTGGGCGGCAGCACCATGCCCCTCATCCGCCTCATGGACATCGAGGACGCCAAGGCGCGCCGCAGGAGCAAGAAGGACGTCAACCTCAGCAAGACAGAGAAGATGGTCAGTGCCGCCAGGCAGGGTGGGGCGGGGCGGGGCGGGTCTGATGGGACGGGGATCCCCACCCACTGCCAGAGGCAGGGCGGCTAGACGGGCGGCTGAGCTGCCTGCATCCCACAGTGCGCATGTGCTGTAGTGCCGCACTGAGAAGGGACTAGGGTTCTGCAGCAGGGCACTCTGTCGGGGACGGGCTATCCAGACTCAAGGTTGCCTGGGGCTACAGAGGCCGTGGGCCAGCTCGCTGCTTCCCTCTGAGACCATAGCCGAGCCACCGCTCAGGACCCAGGGCTGGAAAGTTTCAAAATCATGCTATTCCTGGCATCTGCTGAAGACTTGTTGGGGACCTGAGGCCAGGGAGGGCCCGGCTTGGGGCTGGAGGGGTCCAGGGCCCAGCTGCAGTCTGGCGGAGGCTTGTTTCCCTGCCCACCTCCGCTTCCTTCAAGCCACCTCCTGCCACCAGGCTGCCCTCTGGGTTCACAGCACAGGCCTCCCTGCCCAGTCTTCAGACTCAGGCCCTTGTGCCGAGCCAGGCCTGCTGACAGTGGGTCACCGTCCTGGCCTCCCGTGCTGGCTCTTGCAACCCACCCTCGCATTTCAGGAAATGCATCTCTTTCTAGTTCCCTTATTTGAGGCCATTGGTAACTTTAGTCAGTCATCAAAGACTCAGAAAACTTTACCTGCCGGTCCAACGGTGGAGGTGAGGCCTGATGACCCTGGGCCTCAGGCCTCCACACTGAGCCTCAGCCAGGGACATGCTGCTGGAAGAAAGCTCCGGGACCCGGACAGGGCTCTGCAGGACCTTTCTCACGCTCCCAGGCCTTTCTGCCCCACCCCATCCCCCAGCTAGTTCTTGTTCATTCTTTACACATTCTCTCATGGATCGCCAAACGTGTGTGTGGGTATCAGAATGGATGGCAGGCTTGTCACAAGGCTACTGGGCCTCACACTAGGGTCTTGGAGGTCTGGGGGAGCCTGAAAGAATGCTGCTGCTGCCACCTGAGAGCTGACTGTAGGAGGGCCAGGAGGGATCCTCAGTGGGGACTCTGTTGCCGGGCCCTCTCAGGTGCAGGCACGTGACTGTCTCGGGCTGTCCTGAGTACCTGCAGGAAGCAGACACTCTCCTGGCTCCCATTTTGCAGATGAGAATGCTGAGGCACAGGAGAGCCGCACTCACACAGCTGAGGTCCCACAGCTTCCACGGTCTGCACTCCTAACCACCACTTTCTACTCTGGTGGTCCTCACATTGGGGTCCCCAGCCCAGCAGCATCACTGGGAATGTGTTAGATACGCATATTCTCAGGCCTCACCCCAGACTTTCTGAGACAGAAACTGCAGTTCCTGCCCAGTGTTTCTAGGTTTAACAAGCCCTCCAGGTGATTCTGACGAGGGCCGGGGCGTGGGAAGCCTGCTGCACATTTGTCAAAGGGCGCTTCCTCCTCCTCCCCACTCCGAGCACATACCTGCGTGCCTGCTGGGGGAGAGGCGGCTGACCGGCAGGCGCCTTCCCGTGGCTGCGTCCAGGTTCCTCTGGCAGAGCCGAAACTCCTGCATTCCAGTGCTGCTGGGGGCCTGGGGCGCAGGCAGATGCACAGTGCCCTGAGACCTGAGTCCTCGCTCCCAGACTGCCCCTCCCCACCACTCCCTGGGGCTCTTCCTCCCACCCTCCCGCTCTGACTTGCCTGGCAGTGGCCTGCCCTCGCTGGAACCAAAGCCTCTGACTTAGCTGTACCAGGAGGGTCCCTGGCATCCAGGGTGTTCTTACAGACTGCCCTGCCTCCCGTGGACTCCCAGGAGGCTGACACTACCCACATTCACCCTGCCTGGTTGTAAGGTGTACTTAGGGTTGGGGACACTGGTGACCGGGGGCGGAGGCTCTAGGTAGTGGTGTGGGGCATTCACTTGGTGCCAGCTGAGGCATCTGGCTGCCTTGTCGCCCAGGGCAACACCATCGAGTCTGAGCACTTGTCGGAGCTCACGGAGGAGGAGTATGAAGCCCACTACATCCGGCGGCAGGACCTTAAGGGCTTCATGTGGCTGGACGCCAAGTACCTGAACCCCTTCTTCACGCGGAGGCTGACACAAGAGGTGGGAAGTGGATCAGCCACGTGTGCTGGGGTCCCTTGCCTCCCCTCAGGACCATGATGGATGGCCGAGAGTCGTGGGGAGGGTGTCGTGGGAGCCGCTCCTGCGGCGGGGTGTGCGAGGAGCGGCAGCTGCTGCATGTGTGGTGCTCACTTGACAAAGTCCTGTTCACGCCACTCATCACTCCTGCCTGATGGTTTCGGCCCCCAGGGCCTCAGGCTGTGCCCGCAGTGCGAGGCTCCTGGGTGTGGCTGCTGCCCTGGGCTGGGGCTGTGGCTCTTCCAGCCACCCAGCACCTTTCGCTCCCCAGGCCGACGTGACAGCCGTCCATGTGTGGAACCACCCATGCAGCACAAGCTCATGGTCACTGCCTTCCATCTCCAGCGTCCTGCAGTGGGCAGCCCTGATCTCACTTGACATCTAGGGAAACTGAGGCCCAAGCAGGAAAAGCAGCCCCACGAGGTGGCACAGCCAACACGTGGATGCATCTAGAGACTCGGGGGTTTTGTTTTGTTCTGTGGGTGTAGGAATGGAGTCGGCGCGTACCACTGCGCTCCATCTTTGGCCCTTTTTAGTTTTTCATTTTGAGGCAAGGTCTCACTGAGTTGCTGAGGGACAGAGGTGCCTCCTTTCTGTCCTTACATCTACTCCCTGCATCCTATTCTCAGGCCCCTGGGGCCCTCGGGTGCCCCCTTCCTCCCCTCACCAGGCTCTCTCATCTGCTGCCCAGGACCTTCACCACGGGCGCATCCAGATGAAGAGCCTCACCAACAAGTGGTATGAGGAGGTGCGCCAGGGCCCGTCGGGCTCCGAGGACGACGAGCAGGAGCTGTTCTGACCCGCACGGCGCCCAGGATGGGCCTCGCTGCCCACAGACACCCCGTGTGGCCCTGGAAGTACTTGCACCTGGCAGCTCTGCAGGACATGAGACATGGAGTGAGGTGCAGCCAGAATCCTCCAGGCTTCAGAAACACTCCTCTCCCCACTCCTCACCGAGCAGGGCCTCGACCCAGCGTGGCTTCTCACCCACAGAGTGGAATGGTCTCCCCACAGGTACTGCTCCCTTCTGCCTCTGCCACCCCCTGCCTCCTGCAGAGAGCTGCCTGCCTGGACAAGGAGTCGGAGCGTGGCCTGCGGGGAACACTGTGCCTGGAGACTGGGTGTCAGGGCCTCATCACAACCCAGGGGGCTGGCGGGGAGTAGCGCCCAGAAGGCTCGAACTCCTCGCTCCCTCTGGTGTTTGCTGTGCTCCCTGAGAAAGAACAATTGAGTGACCCTTTTTCTTTACCTCTGATTGGCACCTCACAGCCTGTCTCCCCGGGCAGGCAGCTGCTGCCCTCTTGGGCATACTGTGAATGTTTACACTGGTGCCCACCTCGACGCTGGGCCCTTCTTACAGCCTGGTTGAAAGCTGCAGCCCTGGGGTCTCAGGGTGGGGCCTTGGGCCTCTTCTGCGGGGTCAGAGCGCCCCCTGGAGAGAGAAGCTGGAAAAGTGTCTGTGGCCAGCCATGGCTGTCTGAATTCTGTTTCAGTTCTTGCACTTTTACCAAGTCCAGGAGCCTGGTAGCTGCTGCCCCAGCTGTCCCGTCTCCCTCACTGGGTCCCGCTGCTCCACGGTTCTTATTCATCCAGTTCGGGGTTCTGTTCTCTTCCTTCCAGTCTCTACCATCTTGGTTTCTGTCCGTCTCCCTTGCTGGGTGGGCGCCCCACCCAGAGGTACCCATGCACAGTTCACCCAGTAGGCACCGTCCCATGGCCCTGGCTCCCCTGCCACCTCGGGATAAGGAGCTGCCAGCTGCGTCCACGTGAAATGGAGTTCCTGACCCACACCCGCTTCCCACCTGCCCTTTTCGTAACTGCTGGACTGCGCCCATCCACAGGTGGTCTGGAGAGCAGAACCCTCAGGCGATTCAGTTCATCACGTGCATGTCATTGGCTCTCAGTGGGACACTCTGGGCCCAGGTCTTGGGCTGGTAGCAGGTACATTCCCACATCTCGTGCCTCAGGCAGTGTGACTGGATGTCAGAAGAACTGACCTCAGGCCCGCTAGGACTCTTGCCAGGCCCCAGCCCCACTTCTCACCTTGCCCCAGAACTTGCCACAGTCAGGGTGGTGGGGCAAGAAGCAGGTGCTTTGCTCTTCCGCGTGGAAAGGAAGTTTGTACTCCACAGAGCTAAAGCCGGCTTTTCCTTCCTAGGGTCCCACACCGTGACCCCACTGTTCAGGCCATGCCACTGCCTTGCATGATTCTGGTCTCCACCATTTCTTTTCTGTTGAAGAAGAGGATACAGAGGGAGGGGACCTTTTTCCTTACCTGAGAGTGGGCAGGGATCTGAGACCAGTTGTCCCTTTAGCCCAGCCCAGAACTAATTCCTTTCTCCCCTGAAATTCAGGGGCTGATATCAGAGATGTAGGTTGTTTTGCAGGCTCAATAATTTGCCAAGATTTTCTTTTTTTAATCTTAAATTCATAGATTAAGGAATGAGACGAGATGGAGTCTTCTCAATTCAGACTGTTGTCACCAGCTCCAGTGCCCCAGCCACATTATGCCTCCCACTTTTTGCTGAGACCTGAGAATGTCACTGTGGGGAGCATCTGTGGTTGGTGGAAGGGCCACCAGACTTCGCTGGGGTGAGGGGTGGGGCCTTTTCTGGGCGCCACCAGCGGGGCCTGGGTCTCCTGTGAGCCTTCTCTGCCCCCTTTTGGTGAGTGAGGGTTTAGCAACCTGGGAGAGCAACCCCAAGAGATGAAGGTGACTTGCTTCACCTTTGTAGTAAGCAGAAGGTGCTGGGGTATGTTCTTCAGGTGGGGTATCATTTGGGGCTGTACCTGTAGAAGATGTTGAAGTATCCAGCTTTGCTCTACCATCCTGCCTGCTTCAGGCCTAGCCCAGGGACAGAGCAGCTGTGGCACTTGGAAGGTATTATTTTAGAGTGAGGTGAGGGCCCCCGGGAACACTGGCCCTGTAGCCAGTGAACCAAGACGTGCTGCATCAGAGCTGCACCCTGGCAGCCCCTCCATTGCCACCTCTCTTGTGGTTGTGGGACCCCTTGGAATAACCACACCCTGCGACTTGGGGTGTGAAGTCTTTTTATAAGGAGAGGCTTCTTTCCTAACTAGCATTTCCTGAGTTCCCAAGGTGGAATCAGCTGTGGGCTGGGCCAGGCTGGGATGGCTCAGTCATGGGTGGTGCCCAGCCACTCAGCCCAGGACCTGAAGCCCTCCTGTCCCCACCCCAAGCCACCACCCCTTTCACTGTGGGGCTGTTGGTGGGGCCCTGCTGGCCCAGATTGTGGCAGCCCAGGTCAGCCCAGAGGTCCCGATGTGCCACAGATGCCTTTGTGTGGTGGTATGGCAAGGTGAACAAGTGGGGGGCCCTCGGCAAGACCTGGCCCCCTGAGTCCTGGGTCCCCATTCTCATGGACCCACACGTTTGGCAGAGCCCTCTGCCGGGGGTCTGCCGCCAGGGTCCCCTTGGCTTTGCAGGCCAGGGGGCGGCACGGCCCAGGGTGGAGTTGCCCGACTCCAGCTGGAGGGTCTCACAGCTCTGCTGTAGATCAGGATTTTTAAATGCAGAATAGGTCCCCTCCCATTCCCTCCAAAATGCGACCACAGTTTCCCCTGCTGGCTGGAGCATAGAAGCCAAATCTGAGATGTTCCCGACACTGCGGGCAGTTGTTAGTTGTCCTCCCAGGACCCACCTCCAGGGCCCAGGCAGAGAGGTACAGGCTCCCAGAGAAAAAGGAGCCAGCTCCTTCCTGTCCCTGCCGTTTCTCAAATGCATGTTCATGGGCCTCGGAAGGAAGGACTTTCCAATATCGCCTGCCCCGTCCCGTTTCCCCGCAGTCCCAGAGGCAGAAGGCACCTTGGCCCTCACCCAGGGCATGGGCTCCCGCTCTGCAGGCAGGAGCCTGCTGTGAGCCCCGCAGGCCTGTGGGCCAAAGGAAAGAAGCCACTTGCACATGACAAGGGAGGGACAGTTGGGAGGTCCCAGCTTCCACCAGAGGCTACAGTACCCTCCAGCTGCAGTTCCCACAAGGCCAGCTCTAGTCTCACAGCCAATAGGAGTCCTGGTTGGGTTTTTTTGTTTTTTTTGTCATTTTCTCTAAAAATTAAGGTTTGTTTAAAGTTTTTTTTTTTTTTTTTTTTTTTTTTTTAAGGACCCCAGGGAGGGGAAAAAAGAAAAAAACAAAAACAAAAACAAAAAAAAACAATAAATAGAAGGAACAAAACAAAAAGGGAGCATTGGGGGACCAGGCTGTGCTTGGGGCGGGGACTGAGGGCCCTGGCTCCAGGGGTGGTGGTGGTGCTGGCTGCGATGGGCCCCTGCTCGTCTCTCCAGGCTGTAGGGAGTCAGGAACGGGTGGGAAAGTCATGTCACTGGATATTTATTTAGAAATAAAAGTGCTGCTGAATCAGAGGTGGCTTCTGTGTCCTGTTCGCATGCCTTTGCAGATGCTTGGCCTGCACTCCTGGGCTCGCCCGGGGCCCACGCCTGCCCAGCTTCTCTGGGCTAGCGGTGAGCACAGCAGTGGCTGGCAGCAGGGCCTAGCGAGACAGGGTCCTGGATCTGGTTCCTGCCGCCACCCCAGGGAGGAACCCAAGTCCGATGGGCAGCCCAAGGCTTCTCACAGTACAGGAGCTCATCTCCCAAGCTGGTGGCAAGCCACCGGCGATGGCAGCTCTGGCGGCCATTGCCTGACAGTAAAACAGGAACCATTTCCGCTGAGCCCACAGAGCCAAGGAGCTGCCTGTCCCCCTCCTGGGAGGCTGTGGCCAGTGCTGTGGCTGGGCCTACGAAGCTCAGCTGAAGCTCCCTGAGCACTGGATATGAGACCAGCCGGATCCCCACTCCGGGGGCAGAAGCACGGCCTCCAGTCTTCCAGGCCTACACCTGGTCCCATCCCACCACAGCCACCAAGGGGAGGAGAGTCACCCAGTCACCACCTGGGCTGGGGCTACCCGAGTGCTGCCAGCCACAGGGAGGGTGTCGTGAGCCGTGATTTGAATCGTGATCCTCAAACTGTCTAGCCACAGGAGCACACGTCTGAGCTGGGATGCCTGGTGCAGAGGCACAGTGGAGACCACCCAGTCACTATGGTGACGCCCCATTCAGAAGAGCCTCTGCGCCCACCATGGGGCGGTTGGTCCTGACCCAGTGCAGACGCCCGCGGGCGGTGGGTAAAGAATTATGAGCGCAGAGCTGATCATTAAAGTGGGCCGCCCACAACTCCGACCTTGTCCTGCTTGTTTTGAAGAAACTTGCCCACAAAAAACCCTTTGAGGTTGAAACCTATATAACACACATGCAGACCGGGCTCTGGGTGGAGAGCCGCCCGTCCAGCTCCCCTCCACCTGCGTCTGTCTGCTCCATCCCCATCATCCCTTCTGAACTAGCCTTCATGCAGGTGGCCCAGCCCACTCCCCTCTGCCCACTTCCGGAGAGACCTGGGTCCGGAGAAGTGCCCTCTGTTACAGTAAAATCTGCAAGTGTGGTGACACGTGGCAGCTGACAGGGCCTCAGTGTTGGGGACTGAGCGGAAGGCGGTTTGCTCAGGCTGTTCTGATTACAGCAGTGGAGTTCTGTGAGCAGTGGGTGGGGGGTGGAGGGCAGGAGAGGGGTCCCGAGCAGGCCCAGGGGCACCCAGGGAAAGCGAGCAGCGGTTCCTCAGCGCTCAGGGCCCAGGAGAGGGCTGGCACGAAGCTGAGGATCCCTACTCTTCCGCAGGGGAGCTAAATGTGGATTTCTGGAGTAGAAATTTGCATACATGCTTTGAAAAATACCCATGGGTTAGAGGACATGGAGAAGGGGCCCTGAGCCCGGTGGTGCTACGTAACAGACGCTTTCCCCTCATGACCAGTGTGCCGTGTGTGGCTTTTACTCCTTGTTAATGCTAAATACCCTTTTGGAAATGTCTAGACTTTGTAGATGTCCTAAAGTGCCTGATATGTCAAAAGTAGAAGTGGTAAAATAGAACACATTTTGTAGATTTCTTTTGTTAAGATTCTTACGGGGTGTTTTGGGGGCAGAGCCAAGCCCCGTTGAGTAGGACACTCGGTGGGCTGGTGCTTACCATGAGGCCAGGCTGACCCTTGCTCCTATGTCTATGGGCTTGGCTTTACTTTGCTGTGAACGTAGGGTATATAAGGGACAAATGAGGCCTAATCTCCATCGAGTTTTCTAAATGTTAAAGAGATTGCCAGTGTATGACAAAAAAGTAGAATTAGTTAACAAATTTTGAATGTTTTGTTAACCTAATTAACAAATTCCTAGGAAGAATCGTCTCCTGAAAGCGTGAGCATTACAGCGCACGGGGTCGGGCAGGCCAGATGCTCATATCTTGAAGACATTTTCAAATTAGAACTATTGTTACGTGTGCACAGCTTCTTCAAGATTGTCGTCTATACAGTGGACAGACTGAGTCCTCGCTTGAAACATCTAGTCTGTCTAGACGTCTAGAAGTGCCCAGTGTATGTTAGATGTGGAGGTAGTAAAACATGACTTTGTAAGGAGGAAAGTTTTCTCTGACATGCAGATGCTAACACACGATAGGGGGAGGGAAGAGACAAAGGGGAGTGAGGGAGGGGGAGGGGAGCGGGAAAGACAGTGGCGTGAAGGGGACACGGCTCCTGTGTTCACACATGAACACCGACCAGGGAAACCACACCGTGTACAGCCACTGGTGGGAAGTTGTGCCCTGTGTGTGTCTGAGATGTCAGGACACTGCGCTGACATGTACATCTCAAAAGAAAACCAAATACACGTACTGCCAGCACACCGTCAATCCCTAACGTGCACCCCCGTGGCCCCCAGCCTCCTTCCTCCCCTGCCCCGTCGTCGCCTGGGCTAAGAGAACCGTTGATTCATGTAGTGGAAGGCCGTGACCTTCCCGGAAATGGCACACTCCCAGATCTAGCCGTTCCTGGTCATTCCCACCTTTTGCCTGAGGTTTGTGAGGAGTGGGCCTGTGACCCAACCTGGCAAGAGAATACAAAGGTATCTGGGGGGATCTCAGACTGTTCCCTCATTCTCAAGACACCCAAGGAAAGCAACAAGCAAAACAAGGTCCCCAAGGATGTGGCCAGTGTAGTGAGGGTGTGAAGAGAGGGGAGTGGCTGCACTTGGGACAGAGGCTCTGGTGAGAGGAGGAGATGAATGGCAGCTGGCCCCAGGTACACCCATGGTGGCTTCGACTGTCTTCAGTGGTCCCTGAAGATTCATTTCGCGAAGAGCGGCAGGCAGCCAGGAGTTGGTCCTGCGAGTCTGCCCCGCACCTGCCCCTGTGTGAATCTACAGGGCTCCTCATGCTCTCCAGGGTGGGTGACCAAGACCCTCTCCCAGGGTCACAGGCAAGAGGCTCAGAGCCCCTCCTAGCAGTAATGATTACTTTTAGTCATGGCGACAAAAATCAAAATTAGTAGTGACTTCCCTGGTGCCCTTGACAACCAGGATTCTCAGTGTGGGAAAAAGATAAGCTTAGATAAAAAGTCTGTGACCCTAAATTTTAATTTGAAGTGTTAAGTATAAATTTGTGATATGCTTTGTTTTTTTATAAAGGCAAATAGCTGAGTGCAGTGGACACCTGTAATCCCATAGCTTGGAGACCACGGCAGAAGGATTCCGAGTTCAAAGCCAGCCTCGGCAACTTAGTGAGACCCTAGGTAGTGACACCCTGTCTCTAAATAAAAAAAAATTAAAAGGGCTGGGGATGGACTCGGAGGTTAAGCGCGCCCCCCACCCCTGAAAAAAAGCAAATGGAAAAAAATGTGGCTTAAGCAAGACGGGGGTTTTCATCGGGAACCTGGAGGCAGTCAGTGCAGGCAGGCATCGTGACCACCCCTAAGCATCAGGGACCGACTGGCCCCTTCCAGCTGTTGCCCTGCGGCCTCCTTCCCCTGGCTTCTCCCTGAGTCTCACAGGGCTGCTCCAGACCCAGCCACCAGGCCACGCAGTCTTGAAGAGGGACCAGTGCAGGAGCAGCAGGCTCCCATTCTCTTTTTATTTTTATGTGTTGTCCAGCTGCCCGGGTTGGTCTTGGTCTTCTGCCTTCAAACGATCCTCGAGTCTCAGCCTTCCGAGTAGCTGGGACCACATGCGCATGCCACTGTTCAAGCTCCCTTTGTACTGAGGGATCCAGGGGCACTTGACCACTGAGCCACACCCCCAGCCCTTTTTATTTTTCATTTGAAACAGGGTCTTGCTTAGTTGCTAAGGCTGGCCTTGAACTTGCACCTGCTTCAGCCTCCCCAATCGCTGGATTACAGGCGTGCGCCACCATGCCTGCCTGAAGCTGCCTTTTTGAAGAGCATGTCCTAGAAGACATATAAGGCAACTTTCCATTCAAGCGACAGACGTGATACATGACCACCTGGCTGCAGGAGAAGCTGGGAAACAGTCTTTATTCTGGTGGCCACAGGTCTAAAAATCAGAGCTTCCATTGCCAGGGGAGGAGGGCGATGGGAGATCAGGGCCATCTGCAGCGTCTGCCACAGCTCTCATCCCAAGACCGGTAATCAGGTGTGTGGGGTCCCCGACTGGTGCTCAGAACTGGCAGCAGAGTCAGTGCTACGCAGCTGGTGGGCCTGGTGATGTTTAAAATGATTTTCATTTACATATACAAATTAAGCAGCCTGCTCTGAAGTCACCACCCCTCTGAAGCCCAGCCTGCGTCTGCATCCTTTCCTCTCCCAAACTGTGTTCGCCTCCAGGAAGCTGCTGCTCCCAGGAAGGCTATTTCCTGGGCTGCAGCTCACGGCAATGCCAGCTCCTGGGCCTGGACACTCGGTCAGCCAGCGCGTGAAGCAGAGAAGCCTGTCTCTTCCCGAAGGCCGAGCCACTGCCTGGGCAATCCAGTCCTGTGGGTAGAGTGGGCAGAGGCCCTGCCGGACTTACAGCCAGTATTGCCAATGCAGCTGCTCTCTGCTCGCCCTGCCTTATAGACTGCTGCCTTATATTTTGCTTTTATCACAAATTGATTTTTAAGAGAAATTTTATCATTGCTGTAAATGGAAAAGTGGTATGGCGTGCCCTAAGAGGGAAACTGAAAACCCGGCTACGATCCTGACAGCGCTGCGAGCATGATACGTTCTTTTTCTTTTTTTGCTACCGGGGACTGAACCCAGGGGCGCTCAACCACCGAGCCCCATCCTCAGCCCCTTGGTATTTTACTATCAGACAGGGTCTCGCAGAGTTGCTCAGGGCCTCCCTGAATTGCTGAGGCTGACTTCAAACGTGCAATTCTCCTGCCTCAGCCCCACGCCTGGCTCTGTGCCTGACACCTGTCTTCTTCTGTTAAAGACTAGGCAGTGGGGCTGGGGACACGACACAGCTCAGTGGGGGGACAACCCGAATTCAATCCCCACTACTGCAAAAACAAACAAAAAAAGGCAGCATTACACTGACTTCCTCCTTGCGGAAATCAAAAATGGAATTTTTAAACAATGTCCTTCGGTGTGACGTGCGCCTCAGCCACCTCCCACACCCCTTTGTCTTGGAGTCCGCAGGTGTGCCCTGGGAACGGGGCGCACTGGAGCTCCTCCTTCCCATCACTAAGAGGGGGATCCCACAGTACCTAATTGGGATTATGTCGCTTTCCTTCGTTTTTTCCCCCCAGGTCTGGAGATGTGACTCAGGGCCTCACACACTGAGATCCACCCTCAGCCTGGCTTGGGCTTTCTCGAGATCACGCATGGAGACGCGCAGCAGACAGGTGCCTCGCTCCAGTGCTGGCTATGACTTGTCAGCTTCAGGGAGCACAAAATTTTGAGTCCTGTCATAAGAACTAAACATGGCTTCCAAACCAAAGCAACCCACGCTTCCAAGAGGGGTGCACATAGGACAAAAAAGCCATTTCCAAACACTTCATTTAACAATGGAAGACACTTTATTATTATTTTTTAAAATCATCTCTCAACATTTCAACTCTTGGTAGAAATCAAATGTAAAACATCTGCGTTTTTAAATTAGCATATATTGAACTGTCTCAATCACAGCAACCTCATACAGCAAGTTACACACCACGAAGGAGCACAGCTGTGGTATTCCTATTGCAGTCTGAGGCACAGTGTCCATGATGCTAGGGACACTGAACTTTGTCTTCCTAAGACAACTTGGTCACACCTGCTTCTGTCCACTGTAAATTACGTGGCATCACAGTTGGCTAAAGGTTACTATAATGCTGGAACAATCTGGAAACGGAAAACTAGAAAACTAGAGCTCTCAGGAGTGGGCCAGGCATTGCCAGTTCTGAATGTGGAAAGGAAGAACGTCAAGGATGAATGCCCCAGACAGGCTGGTCTTGGTAATAAAGGTGGTTGAAATTCAGCTTTATATACACATCGTATATCTACATGTGATCTACCAGGTGTATGTAAAAAAGAGCCATAGAAGATTTGGAAAACCTTAAAATCACTCAACAGAGTTGGAAGAATGTCGGCAAATTCACAGTGGCCTCAGGATTCAGCCAGATTTGAACCTGCTAAGAGCTGAATACCTCTTTCTCCCAGAAAATCCCACTGCACATAAATCCCTTAAGTGTGTACATCACGGACACTTATGGCTGAAACATATTATTAGTTCACAAGAAGTGATCTATTTCCAAATTCTTGCTCCACTCCTGCTCTGCACCCTCAAATGGAAAATCCAGAGGTCGGTGATTCCCAGGCGGAGCTGAGGGGCCTTGGGGTGTGGCTGTGTGCAGGCTCAGCCGAGCGCTGGCGGGCCATCTGTCTGGTGGGCACACACCAACTCCTGCCCACTTTTAGTGCAAAAAGGTCGCAAACGTTGCAGGTGAGTCCTGGAAACTGGTGAAGAGGACCGAGGTGGATGGGTGGCGGGAAACCCGAACAATTCTCCTTCTAAATGCGACTTGAGAACTTTGGAGTGTGAGGTCACACTCAGCAGGGCCAAGGACCGGGGACATGGTTGCAAAGGCTGAGTCCAGAATCATCCTCGCTCCCTCGGTCTGCAGCCAGGCCTCGGCGGTGCTCACCCCCTAAGTGCAGCTGGAGGTAGGTGTACAGCGTTTACTGCAGGGAAGAGAGGGGCCCTCCACCAACTCCAGAAAAAGCGATGTTGTCTCTGTCCCTCCCTTGCCCCAACTCTCCACTCTACCCCAGGGAGTGGGGGACACAGAGGAAAGGGCCGAGGCCTCCTTGGAAGACTAAATAACCCAGGGCATTTTTATAAATAGCTACATAATCAATTTTTAACCACTTTGAAACACATAGCAAGTTGAATATTTATTTAAAAATAAATCTCAAAAATATCTATTTACAGTACAGTAAGAGGGATGTGTGCAAACAACAGAAAGGGGCGAAGCCAGTCCCGCCGTGGGAAGCACGCACTTCAACGTGTGGGGTGAAGTTCACAAACACCACGGGCGGACTGAGCTGCGGTGGCAACAAAAGGGCGATCTGCTAATACTGGACCTGGTCCACCCTGGACCCCTGCAGAGGCAGGGAAGCCAGGCAGCAGGGGTCTGGCTGGGGATCCTTGTACTGGGGCACAGGATGGCCGAAGGGGTGAGCCGTCAGGAGAGGCCCAGTGTGGCAGGAGGGCTCATTTCACAAGCCAACAGGCCTCTAGCTCGCTGCTGCAGTGGACGCTTGGAGGCGACCCAAAGGGCCTTTCCCAGTCCCAGTTGGCTTCGCAGTGGGAGGGGCAGTCCCAGAACAGGACCCTCTTGAAAGGAAAAATGAAAACAGAACCCAACCAAACAGGGAGTGATCAGCAGCAGTGAATCTGAACGGAGCGCCACCCTCTCCCTCGCAGATGCAAGCAGCCATCGGCTGGAACGAGTCCCAAGTAAGCTCTCGGGTGGGGGCGGCTGGCCGATCCCACGACCCACGGGGCCAAGCGCAGCTCTGCTCCTGATCGGCGGCCATTCTTCCTCGCCAGGCAGCCGAAGGTGAGTGGTGTAGCCCTTGTAGCGGGGAGCAGCACAGCCTACCTGTGCACGAGGTGGGAGAGCTGCGAGGACCTGTAGCTCAGCTGGCTGTTGGGCATGAACTTGTGCAGCTCGTTCTTTTTGCAGCAGGGGTCGTAATGGTAGGCGCTGAGGCAGGCCTCACAGGAGACTTTTGAACACTGGGTGCAGGTGTTGGTGGCACCCGGGCGGTTGCAGAAGCCACAGCGGGAGGTGGCCGTGATGGAGGGCTTGGGCTTCGAGTGGAGGGGTGGCAGCCGGTCAAGGCCCTGAGTCTGGCCTGCGTACTTCTCCCGCAGAGGTGCCCCGTGGGCCAGGCTGTCGTGGGCAGAGGCCTTGCTGGGGAAGGCGCTGGACTTGGGGGCCGAAGGACAGACAAGCAGGCTGTCACAGCGCTGGCAGAGGGAGGAGCTGCAGGACAGGCCGCAGTTTTGGCACTTGGAGAGGGCAGACTCTTTGGCGGGGGGTGGGCGCTTGTGGTAGATGGGGTGGGCATCGTTCCTGACCAGCCACACATCCGGGCGCAGAGCATCCTGCCTGCGGTACGTGGCCCTGGGTTCTGAGTCCGTGTACAGATCCACGTCATCCTGCGCGGAGAAGTACGTGCTGCGCAGCAGGCCAAGGCCATTGTTGGGGGAGGTGGGTGGAAGGTCGTCTGGGCTGCCATGGGGGGAGCTGGACATGGTCAGGAGTGAGGGGGACGGGCGGATGATCTCGTCCTCCAAGCCGTCGCCCAGGTCTGCCACCACGGGCTCCCTCCGCAAGCTCAGCGAGGCCTTTGAGGGTGGCTTCCTGCTCTCCCGGTAGCTGTCGTAGGCGTCCACTGACCTGGACGGCTTGGTCACACGAGGCTTGCAGTAGTCCTTGGCTGCCCGCTCACTGGCGGACTTCTGGAGTGCCACACGGGCCATGGACGTGGTCAGGTGCTCCCTACCCTCAGCCCGCCGCCGCAACGCATCCGAACAGCCGCGCACGTCCTCCGTGCTGCTCTTGCGCTCACTCACCACGTCCAGCTCAGAGTAGCCCTTATCCTTCACCTGCGAGTGGATCTCCAGCATCTGCTCACACTCGACCTTGGCCAGAAAGAGCTCGAAGGAGACCATCTTCACCTGGAGGGTCTCCACGAGCTCCTTGAGCTTGTATGCAGAGCCCAGCTCAGGCACGTAGCCCAGGTAGCTCAGGATGGCTTGGATGTCCTCTTCCAGCAGCGTCGACTTGACGTAGTAAACGAAAGGGCCTGTGTAGGTCTGGGGAGGAGGAAGGGGAGCGGGGTGGGACCACCGCTCCGAGGCACAGGACAGACTGCAGCAAAGCCGAGGGCCGTCAGGCCTGAAGCGGGGCCGAGGGACGGGGGAAGGCGGGCCTGGGTGGCGTCCCGCTGCGGAGGCAGAGGCACTCGGCTGCGCGAGGACTTGATTAACGCCTCGGTGCCTCTGAAGCTGAGGGACAGGGCACACGGGCTCGGGTTCCCTGAGGAAGCCAGGACAACCACGGGTGAAGAAAGGGGTGGGATCACAGGCGAGGCCTGCCAGCCTGAGCGCGCTCCCGGCCTCCTGCCCACCCACCGGGGCCACTCGGCCTGCTTGAAACCAGGGGACTCTGAGAGCAGGGGTGGGGGCAGCGACCAAGGGACACTGGCCCTCTGGAAAGGGCAAGGAGGGGGACGTGCAGCCAGCCGCCCTGCCTCACCTTGATGCTTCGGAACTCCTTCTTCCACGGGTAGAGGAAGAGGTTGACGGCCACGGTCTCCAGCAGGCTGAAGGCGCAGTGCAAGGCCCGCAGGCTGGAGCCGCCGAGCGAGCGCAGGGAGCTCTCCACCACCTCATAGAACTGGATCAGCCGGAATCGATAGAAGGGATCCACCTTGTGCAGGCTGAGCAGGGTCGAGGCCGCCGCCCGCAGGTGCTCGTCGCCGCCAGGCCGCAGCTTGCTGGGGGTGGCGTCCACTTTGCTCTCGTGGAACTGCACGTACTTCCGAAACAAGTCATCCTTGTACTTCGTATCCATCGAGCTGGGCTTCCCCATCTGCTCCGGGGGCTACCTTACCTCCGCCATGGCTGCTGGGCTGGAAGCAGGGGCGTCACTGAAAGCACTGCCATGCTGCTGGCCGGACCAGGGAGTTCTCTGGAGGGGGCGGAACAAGAGCAGGTCACTCCCTGAAGTGTTCACGCGCCACCTTCCGACCACCGAGGCAAAACACCACGAGTGGCCGGGTACAGTGACGCACACCTTTAATCCCAGCGGCTCAGGAGGCTGAGGCAGGAGGATCACAGTTCCAAGTCAGCCTCGGCAACTTAGCGAGGCCTGTTTCAAAAGAAACCATAAAAAGCGTGGGGGAGGTGACTCAATTGAACCCTGGGTTCAATTCCTGGTGCCAAAACAAAAAGAAAAACCACGACAAGTGGTCTGGGCCACCCTGGGCACCACGAGTTCTGGGCCCCTGTCTGCTGGCTCATTCAGCACATCTGCAACCATGTGCCACACAGGATGCAAGGTGACAGTGACAAGAGGCCAGACACGGCCGTGACTCTGCTGAGCTCAAGCGACAACGTGAGGCACACTGCTGAAACAGCAGCGCAGGGCAAGTGGAGGTGGCACTCCCCTGGACCTGTGGGGTGTGCAGGGTTCAGGAAAGCCCCCAAGGCAGTGACAGCCCACCTGGAGGACAAGGAGGCTGCCTCTGAGGTGGGCGACAGGCGGCAGTGGTGGTGCAGGCACTGCTTGCTCAACAGACTCAGGGCGAGGAGCTGCCGCGTCCCAGGTGAGACAGCAAGACGCTTACCCAGGGCGCCAAGGCAGGGCTTGGATCAGAACCAGGCAGTGTAGCTCCAGAGGTCAGGCCCTTCCCCACCACACCCTGCTTTCCTGAGGCAGGAAGAAGGCAGGAGGCAGGCGGCCAGAGGGAGTGAAGGAGGCGGAGCTGCAGATGCCCCAGGCAGACCCTGGCCTCAAAGAGCACAGTAAGGCCCCGTTTAGCCTGTGCGCTGCATGCCTCTGATCCTGGCTGCTCAGGAGGCTGAGGCAGGAGGACTGCGAGTTCCAGGCCAGCCTCGGCAACTTAGCAAAGCCCTAAGGAACTTCGGGAGATCCTGTCTCAAAATAAAAAATAAAAAGGGCTGGGGATGTGGCTCAGTGGTTAAGCCCCCTGGCTCGATGCCTGCTACCCCACACCATCAAAAAACCCAGTGTTTACAGCTCCCTACTGGGAGTGACTAGGTCTCTGAGCCAGGACGCAGCGCTCACGGCCGTGTATCTGCGCAGTCACTGGTTAACAAACACATACAGACCAGCAGAGTTCAAAACTGGTCTTGTCACAAACATGGAGTCAGAGCCAGGCTGCCTGGGCGGGAGCCTGGGGCTCCCAGGTCACTTCCACGAATCACCCAACCTCTGGATCACCTTCTCACCCGAGTCCCGAGTTAGTGCGAGGAATCTACGTGACCAACACAGAAAGCTCTTCCCAGAGCGCCAGCTCCACGCATGCGCTCCACAGCTATGCCTGCCCTATGAAGGGCCTTCACCCTCAGGAGGCCAGCTCTCCCCAGAAGGCAAGATCAGAGGGGGCACCATCTCCAACTGGGTGGGGACTGTGCATGGGCACACTCTTCTTTTTGACCGGAGGTTCCAAGAGTGCAGGATCGGGACCATCTTGCTCAGTAAGGTAACCACTGCACAGCCCCCGGGGAAGAGCACGTGCTTTGTAAATAGCACTGGCTGGACGCAGAGGCAGAGTCTGGGAGAGCTGCAA
Source organism: Sciurus carolinensis (assembly GCF_902686445.1). Classification (NCBI taxonomy): domain Eukaryota; kingdom Metazoa; phylum Chordata; class Mammalia; order Rodentia; family Sciuridae; genus Sciurus; species Sciurus carolinensis. The sequence continues at coordinate 10,870,548 of NC_062214.1, read as the reverse complement.
GTGACAGGACTGGACCCACAGTGGAGCCCTCAGCGAGTCTGAAGGTGTAGGAGCCAGGCCGCTACCAAGGGGCAGTAAAGTCCTCCTCATCCCAACGAGCCACTGTCTGACTTCAGTTTTGGGGAGACTCCGGGGGTATTAATAGCAGGGTGAGGTGCAATCTGTGGGACTCGGAGAGGCCATCTTCTCCCACCCACTGCCCTGCCCAGGGAACCCAGTGCCACAAGGACGGGAGGCCCACAGGAGGCAGGTGAACTTCCGGCTCCTGGCCACTGTGGAGGCGCCACGTGGTCACGCTGCTGCGCCCTCCACCCTCTGCTTCTCTCCAGCTCCAGCCGCACAGATCTCTGATCTCTAAAGGAGCAAGCTCACTTCTATCTCAGGATCTCTCCCATCTGCTCTTGTTGTGTGTTCTTGTGTTTCCACAGCAGGCTCACCTCGCCATCAGGCCTCCGTTCAAATGTCACCCTGAGGCCTCCCTGCCTCATCTCAAGGAACTCCCACCTTCCCAGTCCCTGCCACGTGACAGTCTGAAGTGATCAACTCTGCTCCTTCCTTTACTACTTTGTCTCTCCGCCTCCCTCCCCCACCACCCGGTAAGCTCCCCAAGGTCCGAGTCTGCTCTACTGGCCACAATGCCTGACAGACCCTGTGCACAATGGGTGTTGATAAAAGCAGGAGAAATGAACGAGGAAAGGGTGTGCACTAACACACCCCTTCAGGTGTGACATCGCCCCTTCACTTTCTCCTTGGTACCTCCCAAGAATCCTGAGAGCAATACAAAAGAGTGGGCTCCAAAAGATGGCAGGATGTGACACACAGGGCATCAAGGGGCTGGCGGTATGGATCAGGGATACGGCACCTCCCTACCTTGCACGAGGTTCTGGGTTCCACCCCAGCACTGTTTAAAAAAAAAAAAAAAAAAAAAAAAGTGGACATCAAGCCCCGCTCCTGAATGTTGCTATGACTTTGCTGCAAACAAGTCAGCCCTGAGCTCACAGAAGCTGATTTTTCACCAAGTCAGCCACCCTCGAGCTCAGTGCTTCAGTTCAGTGTCTGCTGCTCTGTAATCCCACCCTCCTTTGTTGCTGATGAACAATAAACAAGGAAAAGGGACCCACACAATAAACAAGGAAAAGTTGCTCAAAATTCTAAAAACACAGACGGGAAACCCATCTAAAAGGATCTTGAACCAGCCTAGCTAGGGAGGGAAAAGGGGAAAAAAAGCGAATACTGAAAGATAATTAAGAAGCTGGGCGCACTGGCACATGCCTGTAATCCCAGCAGCTCAGGAGGCTGAGGCAGGAGGATCTCAGCTCAAAGCCAGCCCCAGCAACTCAGCGAGACCCTGCCCCTAAATAAAACACAAAAAAAGGGTTGGGGCTGGGGCTCAGTGGTTAAATGCCCCTGGGTTCAATCCCTGGTACAAAAAAAAAAAAAAAAAAGTAATAATAATAATAATTAAGGAAAGGAAAGAGAGAAAGAAACAATTAGCAAGGTTCTACTATGTGCCAAGCACTAACCAGGCTTTCTACTTTAACTGCTTCTCCCATTTAATCCTCATGATGACTGAGGAAACCAAGGCTCAGCCACCAAGCCCCCTAACCAACAGAGCACAGAAGGGTCAGCGCCCAACCTGAACTCCAGCTGGGAGACCCTGAAAAGCCTGGCTCTCTCCCACTCATCTCACTTCCAAGGGATTAATGTGAGGGTCCCGTTAACTGTTCCTCAAAAATCAGTGAAATTGGGCTGGAAATGTAGCTCAGTGGGAGAGCACTTGCCTAACACATGTAAGGCCCTAGGTTCAATCCCCAGCATTGCAAAAATAAATAAATAAGTACATGAATAATATATGGAATTCACATGCCAATCCTGACGTTAAAGAAGAAACAGGCACAGAGGGCCAACTCATTTGCCTAAGTGATAAGGTTCAGAAAAAGTGGATCTGGGAACTGATCCTAAGTCAAACAAGCCTGCCTCTTAGCCAAGTGGCCCTGCTGCAACTGCTGGACAGCTCTCCCTGCAAGGCTTGGCTCAGGCAGAACGCCCCGCAGCAGGCTGAGCAGAGTCGGGTTCTAAAAATTCCTATAGTAGCAAAATTCCATCTTCCCACACAGAATGGGGCTGGGAGAGCCGCAAATCTCTCTATGAGGTAAGCTCCAGGGCTAGGGAAAGAGGCTGGCCGGAGATCGGCCAGTGAGGCAGTTACGTCATCCTTGCTGAATACATTTTCTGAGAATACAGGCTGCCTTGTGGATGGTCATAGCTGGTGTCTTTTCTGAGCACAGAGCCAGCAATTTATTCCCCGCACTCTGCAAAAACAACAAAAAACATGCTCCCTGCAAAAACAGCCTGGTTACAGGAGACCAAGACAGCCCAGTGACAGGCGCTGTTAATTTCTCTAAGCAACCCAAGGATTTGAACACTAAGCTGTGCCAGGCTGGCGGGGGAAAATGGCTCTGTGGATATCCCAACACAAGAGGCAGGCGGGTGCCCAGAGCCAACAGCCCTGGACACACCTCCTGCAACCGGGATCGGGGACCCTTGTAAAGCAAGTCAACGAAGAGACAGACACTGCAGAGTCAGGGAGGTGGTGGGTTTTCTAATGATAATCTTTTAAACATAAAGGAAAAGCTCTCTCTGTTCCAAGTTCCATTGAGTGGAACCGAAATGGTCCTAGGTAGCAAAGAATTAGCTTGGCTTTACATCAACTGGCCATTCAAGCAGAAACACTCCCGGAGCAGCATCTGGGCCCCCCCTGCACAGGCAGAGCTTTTTCGGTCCCAGCACTGCCCCAGTTCACAGGTTCACACACCCCTGGTCCAGGTTAGGCCTCCAACAGGAGCAGGGGAAAGCGGTGCCACCCCTCCCCTGCCCACCCCACCTCCATGCACTCATTCCAAGCAGGAGGCTCCTGAGACACATCCGAGGCATCCTCCCCTGGCTGCGAAACGCCAGAAGGTTCCCACACCCCTAGTAGCCTCCAGAGACATTCGCAGAGGATGGACACTTCCAGACCTTTGGAAATAAACTGAGTAGAGCTCCTGACGGCCACCTCTCTCAAAGGGGCTCTGAAGCAAACCATGTGCCCTCCCTGCAGGGAACGGAAGCTGGCGACAGCTATACGGGGTTCGTTAATTGCTACCGCCTCTGAGGCCGCATCGGTTTGAACGACACCCCAGTCTCACAACCAGGCCCTCCCCACGGGTCTGCTGTTTTGGTGCTGGGAACGGAACCAGGGTTCTGCGTGTGCCGTGCAAGCCCCCACTGGTTCATTCTCGGAGCACCGGGGGCTACCGCCTGTCGACGCCTGCCGTGTACCCGAGGCCGTGCTCCGCCGGCATTCAGTTCTCTGTGGCCAGCGGGCGCCTTCCACTTAACCCGGGACAACTGAGGCTGCTGAGAGCGACTTGCAAGGTCACGCAGGGCAGACCCACGTCCGCGCCAGAGCCTGAGCAGGCGACCGCCGCGCGGCCCCTGCCCACGGTGGGGTCGGGCGTCCTCCCGCCTGCCCGGCCGCCGAGGAGTGGGTGTTTCTCCTGAGCTGCCCGAGCACCCTGGGCCGGTCCCGGGAGCCTGCGCGGCAGCCCTGGGGAACCGCGACCGCGAGGGCGGGCGCGCCGGGCGGGCCGCGCGGGGACCCCGCTCCCGGGCCGCCGGTCCCTCGGCGCGGGGAAGCCCGGAGGCAGTTTCGGCCTGCGGCCGCACTCACTCACCCCTGAGCGCCGCCGAGGGAAGCAGCGGGGCGCGGCCGCCACCGGGGCCGAGCCGGCTGGGCTCTCGCCGCTCCGGCCGGCTGCGGGAACCTACACCAGTACCCCGGGGCCAGCGGCGACCCGGAAACACTCGGCCCGGAAGGGACGCCCCTCGGAGGCGGGCCCGCGGCGAGGCCAGAACGCGGCTGCGCACTGGGCCGGGACGAGGTCGCCGCCCGCGGCGGGCAGAGACTACGGGCGGCGGCGGCGGCGGCAGCAGGTCCGGGAGCGAGCGCAGAGCCCGCGGAACTCTGCCTGGGAACCCAAGGGGCCGTTGCCGCGGCTTGTCCCAGGACCCGGAAGTAGATGACCCGGAAGTGACGCTCGCCACTCGGCCGCGAGACGGTGGCTGGCTGGGTTGTCATGGAGACCGGTGGGAGCCGCGGTCGGCCTCCACCTCTGGACTCGCCCCTTGTCAAAACCATCCTGAGGCTGCGCTCGGGCCTGATGGCTGGATCCCTTGACCACATTTTACAGACGGAAATACCGAGGCTCAAAGAGAGCGAGTGGGATGCCAAAATCGCGCGAGAGCGGAAGGCAGCCTCGAGGGCTGCGGACCTTACCGGCTGGGTGGGGGTCGGAGCGCGGTCCCGCTCTGGCTCTGCTGCGTACCAGCGTGTGGTCTCGGGCGAGTTGCTTAAACTCTCTGAGCCCCGTCGTTCTCACCTGTAAAGTGGAAAAATGGTACCTGCCTCATGAGATTGTCATCGAGTTAATACATGGAAACCACTCAGGACAGTAATTGACATATAGCAAAGATCTAAATATCTTTTGCATTTTTAATCTGGTAAAATCAAAGGAAATGAGTTCTCTTTGCCCTCGATTTCCCAAACATGGAAGCCGGGCGTGGGGAAGAGCAAGCCTCCTTGCTTTGTGGCTTTGCACCAGGCACCTGCAGAACTTGCATGGTATACGCTGCCATCAGTCCGTACAGCCTGTCGCTTCACGGCTGAATCCCTAGTGCTTGCAAAGTGCCCAGGGCATGCTCAAGACCTGTTGAAAGTTATTTGCGATTGAACTGTTCATTCTGTCTGACTTACCCAGGACATTTATTGGAGGCTCACAGCCCATTCCAAGCCAGGTTCTCTTCCTCCAACACACTTTTAGCTCCCAGCACCTAGCACATTCTTGCTGGCTTCTGTGCATCCATATGCTGTTGCCTTGGTGTGGCTGTCTTTCCTCACCTCTTCCCTTCCCAGCCTTCTTGGCTTCCAGTCCTGGCTCAGTCCTCACTTCCTTTCTGAAGTCTTTTCTGATTTCTCCCAAGATCCTTTTTCTCCTGTCCCCGCCATACTGTCTTTCATGTTCTTATCTCAGTTTCCAGCACAGTGGAATATACATATATTTAATATGACACCCCACCAGACCCCAAGTTCCCTATTCATCTCCAGTTCCCTTGAGCTCCACGCACGTCTGATCAGCTGGTGCCAACGGATGTTTTTTGATTGTGGAATTCTTCCTCTGAGCCTTAGTGACCCCAGCTAAAGCCAGTGGGGCTTCAGGAGTCCATAACATGATACTGGGGAAGGAAACCTTTAGAGAACCAGCAATCAGTTCTTCAAACAGTGGCAATTACTCTATGTACCTGTTGCTGCCTAGGCACCCCTGAAGGTCTTTGTGTACGTATGAGCTCAGATTTAAGTGCCTCTCTTAATCAGCGGCAAAGTGATCACACAGCTGAGAAAACCCATCCCACCTGAGCTATGTCTGCCTTGACAGCTCAAAACTCTCCTTTTGGCAAGTGTTACAAGATTGCATTTTCACCTGAGACCACTAAAAAATAAGTCTCTTCCAGATCTGTGGTTCTATGACAGCCAAGAGAGAAACAGATTTCTAAGAAGGACTTTAGCCATAGGAAACCCCAGTCATGGAGACTCAGTGACATTTTCTATCAGAAAAGACCCAAAGTCTCTGCTGTGTGCAATGGCACGGGCTTGTAATGCTAGCTTCACGAGAGGTGGAAGCAGGAAGTTTGCAAGTTCAAGACCAGCCAGGGTAACTTATGGAGATCCTGTCTCAAAATAAAGGGGTGGGACTGTATGTCAGTGGTTAAGCACTTGCCTAGTATGTAAAACTAAACAGAATAACAGAGTGACACTTTGCATCCTTTAAATGCTGCTCAGGGTTTGTGATTTCTCTGCCTCTAGGTGTGGAAATCATGGGAGCATCTTTTTCATATTTTATTACATAATGATTAGCAGATTACATAACGGTCATGTGACCATGATCAGGCACCTCTACTTCCTAAGAGCCAACAACGCGAACAACCTACCTACTTCTTTCTATTTTTTAGTTTTCTTTTTAATCACAAAAGTAGCACATGACTCCCAACAATACAGAAGCGTATGGAACAAAGAGTGAAGGAGAAGAGCTACCCCACAACCTGGCAGATTTCTTGGCATCTGCCTGAGAAAAGCACAAGTGCACAAAGCCACCTGCGGCATCACTGTCTATGATGAGGAAACAGAACAGGCCAACTGCTTCTCGATAGCAGAGCAGAACAGTGCTGCCATACTGACCCAGAGACCCTGCAAGGAAGGTGCAGACAGCTCTCCAGTACATGTGTGGAATGAGGAGGAACCTACCATGCGTGGAAGGACAAGACCAACGCTAGATGGTTCCCAAGGGTTCAGGTCAACTGGGGAAGGCAATGCGGGCACAGAGGGTTGGCCAATCACTGCACAAATACATTTTTACTTGATTTTTACTAGTATCTTCTTCCCCAGAAGTCAGTGGACTGCATGACTACATCAACTTTGTGCAGTTTGGACACTACTACCCAACAGCTACACTACCAGCAACTAGCGGAGGGTTCAACTCTATTTTTCTGATCAAAATTTCCCTGACTGCCTACAATGTGCCAGATCAGATGTTGGATTAAAAGGGTACAACAGTGAGCAGGACAGACCAGCCCCTGTCCTCAAGGAGTGTACAATCCCATCAGAAAGAGATTTTAGTAAAATAGGACTTGGGGGGATTAAAAACCTGTAACTCAGACTAGAGGTGCTCAACGTGACGAGCATGGGAGGCCACTCTCACAGGGCAAAGTGAGAACAGCCTCAAGGAGAGGCAGCAAGTGCACTGCCCCCCCCAGCGACCTGAACATGTGAGCAGGTCTGCTTCCTCCCGGCCGAAGGAAGCAAGCAATCAGAGGCAAGGACCGGAAGTTGAACATCGTTGGGTGCAGTGGCCCACGCCTGTCATCCCAGCAACTCAGGAGGCTGAGGCAGGAGGATGGCAAGTCCCAGGCCAGCCTCAGCAACTTTAATTTTTTTTTAAAATTTTACAGACTGCATTTTGATTCATCGTACACAAATGGGGCACATCTTTTTGTTTCTGTGGTTGTGCACGATGTAAATTCATACCATTCGTGTAATCATACATGTGCATAGGTAATGATGTCTGTCTCATTCCACCATCTTTCATACCTCTGACCCCTCACCCCTCTCATTTCCTGCGACATAATCTAAAGTTCCTCTATTCTTCTCTCACCTTTCCTGCCCCAACCCCATCCCCATTATGTATCATCATCCACTGATCAGGGAAAACATTCGGCCTTTGGTTTTTTGGGATTGGCTTATTTCACTTAGCATGATATTCTCCAGTTCTATCCATTTATCTGCAAATGCCATAATATTATTCTTCTTTATGGCTGAATAATATTTCATTGTGTATATATACCACTGTTTCTTTATCCATTCATCTACTGAAGGGCATCTAGGTTGGTTCCACAATCTAGCTATTGTGAATTGAGCAGCTATGAACATTGATGTGGCTGCATCACTGGAGTATGCTGACTTTAAGTCCTTTGGGTATAAACCGAGGAGTGGGATAGCTGGGTCAAAAGGTGGGTCCAGGGCTGGGGAGATAGCTTGGCTGGTAGAGTGCTCACCTTGCAAGCACAAGGCCCTGAGTTCGATCCCCAGTACGAAAAAAAAAAAAAAAAAAAAAGTGGGTCCATTCCAAGTTTTCTGAGGGTTCTCCACACTGCTTTCCAGAGTGGCTACACCAATTTGCAACTCCACCAGCAATGTAAAAGTGTGCCTTTTCCCCCACATCCACGCCAAGCCCCAGCAACTTAGCAAGATCCTATCTCAAAATTTTTTTTAAAAAAGGGGGGACGTGGGGTCACAGATGGAGCTCAATGGTTAAGTGCTCCCAGGCTTAAGCCCCAGCACAAAAAAAAAAAAAAAAAAAAAAAAAACCAATATCAAAACAAAAACAAACTGGAAACTGAAATCAGCCACTTGTGAACATAGAAGATGGGTATGTAGTAAGTTCTAGTCCAGGAAATTAGTAGGCTGAGGTCTCACATACTCCCTGACTCAGGGTAAGCAGTCAGTTAATCCTTCACTGAGAAAATGAAGAAGCCCCTCTGTGCCCCAGTTTGTCCATCCAAGAGATGGGAAGATAACAGTAGTACCTATCACAACACAGGTCACAGGCGATGTCCATGCAAGCACTTGGGTAAATGCTCAGTTGGCATTAGGTACCGCTGTCAGTCTCCTATCCTTCTACCCCTGCAAAGAGCCCAGGGACACTTCACTCAGTCATTGCTTATTGATTCTCTTGAGCAGATGAAATGTTCCTGACACTGACTTCTCTCTGGGATTCTCACTGAGTTCTGTGAGCTTCCTTGCATTGTTAGCTCATCTTCATGATTATGGAGCATGCACGCAAGTCAGACTACCTGTTTCTCCACCTGTAAGCAGGGCTCCTCAGGTTATTTTGCACATTGAACGGGATAATGCCTGGGAAGAACTTCACTGGTACCAGGAAGGGAGTAAGTCTGCCCAAATGTGACCCCAGAGTGGCCTGCCTGCTGTCGTGCAAATGAATTGGCTGGAGGCTGAGGATCCTCTGGCTCCTAAAGCTAGGGGTTCATAGGTAGAGGGCCTGGTGGAGGTTTGTAACCTCCAAGAAGGTATGTGTTGAACTGAAAGCCAGTGCTATCAGGTAGTAAGAACGGCTTGCTTTCTCCATAAATGTAAACCAACTGTCAATCACTTTAAAGTGTTTGCACCACCCAGAAGTCCAAAGGTAATGCTGCAGACTTGAGGGCTGTTATTATCGGGACCCACCCAGGGGTGCTTGCTAAATTACTGAAGCTGGACTTGAACTTGCCATCTTTTGCCTCAGCTTTGAGTAGCTAGGATTTCAGGCATGCACACCACGTCCAGCTTGCTTGGATGATTTTTTATTTGTAGGTGGACACAATACCTTTATTTTGTTTTTATATGGTGCTGAGGACAGAACCCAGGGCCTCATGCATGCTAGGCGAGTGCTCTACCACTGAGCCATAACTCCAGCCCTGGATGATTCTTAATTGCACTGAAAGCAGTAACCCAGAGGTTATAAGTTCTTGGTGTGTCCTGCACAGTCTCTCCAAGGACTGTTTGCAGGAATCAAACATCTTTGTCCTCCCACTCCCTGGAAAGGAGCAAGGGAAAGCCACACCCAGGTTGTCTTTATTGCATAGCAGCATTATCTCTGGGCAAGCAGGAAGGCACAGAAGAGCCAAAGGTTTGAGTTCAGACCCTAGCTCTGTCACTCTCCATTTGTATGACCTTGCACAAGCTATCCAACCTCTCTGAGCCTCAATTTCCCTATCAGAAAAATGAGATTAGTGGTGCAGCAATGCATGCTTGTAATTCCAGCTACTTGGGAGACCGAGGCAGGAGGATCACAAATTCTAGGCCAGCCTGGGCAGTTTAGTAAGATCCTGTCTCAAAGCAAAACTGAAAAGGGGCTGGAGGTGTAGTTCAGTGGTAAATCACTTGTTTAGCATGTTAGAGGCGTTGGGTTCAATCCCCAGCACCAAAGTAATAAACAAAAAGGGATTAGTGGTAACTTCAAGGATGATTGAGAGATTAAATGAGCTAACACATGAAGAGGGGAGTATTTAACACAAACCAGTCACGATGACTTTTTTCCTTCTCGCAGTGTGGGGACGAAGGACAGCTCATGCCTTTGCTCACTATGAAGGGTGACACCTGTGGGTGCCGCCACTCACTGGGACAGTTGAAGTAAAAATGGGATGGCCAGAAGTGAGGATGCAGAGTGACTGACTCCTCATTAGTGGTGGTGGGATGTAAGCGTAAACGGTGTGACTGGCATTTTCTAATAAGATTCAACACACACCAAATGACCTAGAAATCCATTCATATGGATGTTTACTTTGGGGGCTTTTTGTTTGTTGGTTTTTGTACCAGGGTTTGAAACCAGGGGCACTTAACCACTAAGCCACATCCCCAGTCCTTTATTTTTTATTTTGAGACAGAGTCTCCCTAAGTAGTGGAGGCTGGAGGCTGGCTTTGAACTTGCTATCCTCCTGCCTCAGCTTCCCAAGCCGCTGGGATTACAGGTTGCACCACCACAACCACTGAATGTTTAGTTTTTAAATGTCTTGCTAATTCTTATGACATCATTCTATCATTAGCCAATGTCTCAAGTCACCATATACAGATGGGGTGCTGTTTATGCTGTTTATTCTTTTTTGGGGGGATGCCATTCTTTTTTTGGTACCGGGGATTGAACCTAGGGGCACTTAACCACTGAGTCACATCCCCAGCCCTATTTAGTATTTTATTTAGAGACAGTGTCTCACTGAGTTGCTTAGGACTTGGCCGTTGCTGAGGCTGGCTTTTTTCTTAAGTTGTAGATGGACACAATACCTTTATTTTATTCATTTTTATGTGATACTGAGAATCGAACCCAGTGCCCCACACATGCTAGGCAAGTGCTTGACCACTGAGCCACAACCCCAGCCCCTGAGGCTGGCTTTGAAATTGTGTCTCAGCCACTGAGTCGCGGGGGTTGCAGGTGTGTGCCACCACCTCCAGCTGCCATTTATTCTTGCTGATGGTTGATTTAAGTTTCTATTTCAATCAGGGTTGTTTTGCTTTTTTTTTTTTTTTTTTTTTTTTGCTAATATTCATTATTTGGTCAGGGTCCTTGTCATCTTACTAGATCAACAATTACTAGATTGTCTTTACCTATTATGGGGCTATCTTTGGTGTAATAGAACTAAAATTATGTGAATGAGCTGGTGGAATAACTTATGAAATACGATTTTCTCTCACCCCTCAGTGTCTCTCTGGTTTGTGTCAAATCATTTGCTGCCCAACCTTCAACACCTAGCAGGATGCTTGGCACCTAGAAGTTATTGGTTGAATGTATGGTTATACGCCAGTGTATCCCTGTTTAAAGCTCTTTGCAAGCCGAGACTCTTGTCTTTTTTCATTTACACCCAGGGTAAGTACTGTAAGTCATAAAGGGCAGGAGCAGAAAACATTTGAAGAATTGTTAATAAGGGAGGCCAGGCGCGTGTGAAACACTCGATTGCCCCCTCCTGGCGAAGGTAGGAATTTCTACTGGTTCTCTCCTACCAGTTTGGCAGTCTTAAAACATCTGCTGAAATCATGATGATATTATCTGCCCACAGGTTTAGAAATGTAGTAAGACATAATGCGATAAAGTCTATCTAATTTAGATAAGTATAGTGATAAACTTTACATGCTGCCTGAGGCTGAGCTAGGACTCTGAGAGCTGAGGGTTACATGATTTAGGATCACAAGTTCAAAGTCAGCTTCAGCAACTTTGGGACACCCTAGGTAACTTAGTGAGACCCTGTCTCAAATAAAATATAAAAAGGGCTGGGGATGTAGCTCAGTGGTTAAGCGCCCCTTGGGGCAATCCATGGTTCAATAAAATAAAATAAAAGTAATGCATCACACTGGTAGAAGAGTTTAGACAACACAAGAAGAGAAAGGATGACAAGCAAATCTCTGCGGGCCAGAGTTCTGACTCCAGGTCACCAGTCTCCCTTCCTAATGGGAACTACTGGCACAAGATTCTCAGGAATCAGGGCAAACTGCTCAAGAATAAGGTTGTACTAGTAATCCATGGCTGCATAACAAACCACTCCCAAACTTAGCAGTTTAAACAATACATATTGATTGTCTCCCTGTTGCTGAGGGCGAGGAGTGTGGGCATGGTGTAGCTGGCTCCTCTTCTAAGGCTCTCACCAGGGTCTGACGCACCTGTGGGTTGGGCGGCATTTTCGCCTGGATCTCTGATGGGCAGGAACTCACGCCCCCTCTAGCTGAAGGATGTGGGCGGAACCCGATCGCTCGCGGCGGCGGCGGCCGGGAGGCCCCGCCCCGCGCCGCCCCGCCCCGCGCACGCGCCGACGCCGCTCGGCCCCGCCCCCCGGCTCCTCCCTCGCGGCCGGCGCGGCGCGGCGCTCGCTCGGCGGCGGCAAGATGGCGGCGCAACAGCAGCCCGTGAGGGCGTTACGCAGCTGGCGGGGCCCGCGGCCGAGGCCGACCCCCTGGGCCGCTTCACGTGTCCCGTGTGCCTGGAGGTGTACGAGAAGCCGGTGAAGGTGCCCTGCGGACACGTGTAAGCGGCGAGCCGGGCCTGGCTGGGGAGCGCCCGGCCGGGGGGAGGCGCGGCCCGACGGCCCAGCGCGCGGCCGAGCGGCTGCCCGGGGGCCCTCGGCCGCGGCGTCCTCGGCGGCGCCGCGCTGGGGTCCGGGCGGTCCGGGGCGCGCCGGGAGCCCGGGGCGGACGCGAGGAGCGCTGAGCCGGCCGGGGGCAGAGAGAGTCCTCCCCGCGGCGGGCTGTGGGCCCGCGTCCTCGGGAGCAGGCCGGCTCCCGCCTGCAGCGTGCGGTGCAGCCGAGCGGTGCGGGGCGCGGAGCTTGGGACGGTGTGCCGCGCGGCCGAGCCCTTGCCCAGCACTCGCACGCCTGAGCGAGAAGTGGCAGAAACCTGCCTCTCGCTCCTCAGAGTTGGCACGTTCCGTGGCCGCCACCGGCGCCGGTCACGGGCCCGCCTTGGCATTGCCTTGGGGACCCGTCACTCCGAGCGGACACCAGGCGCTGGTTGGGGGGCTTCCTACAGCGCTGCCGCGGGGCCGGCAGCGGGAGCCTGGGAACCGTCCTCCGGGTGGATAAACTCAGACTTGCATCGCAGGGCTCCTGTTTTGCCAGCCAGGAGATCGCTGTTGGCACCTGGCAAGAGCGTCCTCGTCACCCAGGCTTTTTGTTGCTTCAGGCACGCCAGGCTCTTTCCAGGCGGGGCGATTGCTGTCTGCTGTTCTGTTAACCCGCCTCATTGACACCTTCCCACCACGGCCCCAGGTCCTTCCCAAGCTTAAATTACCTCCTTCAGCTCTCTCCTGGAGCTCCCTTTCTTTTTTGCCCCAAACAGTATCCCCGTGCCCAGCAACGTTCTGATCATCTATATTCGAATCATGCAGTCAACTGACTGAAATATCTGTGTGCCCTCTCTGTGCCAGAATCCGAGAGGTAGAGTAGGAATGTGATCCTGCCCTCAGTTTACAGCCAAGTGCATTGATCATAAGTACTAATGTTCAAACCATTGTGCAGATTTCGCTGTACAGTGCAAGTGTATTGCAGGGTTAAGCCCACGTGGATGGGTACTAACATTTGTAAAAAGATGACCCAGCATAGTAACCAACTATGAACTGAAAACAACACGTTTTGAGGTTTCCTTGGGTCACCTGAACCTTTCCTAGGTAAGAGGGCAAGAAACAATACTGGGATCCAAACCTTGTCTCTTTTTCTTAGCTCTTTGTACCAGCTTCCTGTGTTCAGCAGTTCAGTGCTGATTGAAGAGATAGATGTACTTTGGTGAGGGTAGCAAAGGTGTCCCTTAACTCCAGCCAACTGCTCTCTGCTCTGCTTAGTTGATTTTTAACTTTTGTGCTTGGAAACTTGGGCATCATGGCAGCTGTGGCTGGGACATTGGATTTTTTGAAAACTTTAAGACTTGAAGGACTACCAGTTGCAGTGATGCACACCAGTAATCCCAGCAACTCAGGAGGCTGAGGTAGGATTGCAAGTTCAATATCAGCCTCAGCAACTTAGTGAGACATTAAGGACTGGGGATATAGCTCAGTGGCAGAGCACCCCTGGGTTCAATCCCAGTACTGAGAGGGAAAAAAGAAAGACCTAAATGATTACGTACACCTCAGTCAAATGGAATTCAACTGAAGAAGGGCTAGAACCTAGGTTCCCAAGAAAAGGGATTTCTACTGTGATAGAGCAGAGCATCTGGAAGGCTGAAATAGATCAAGTCTCATTAGTAGGAAATAGAAACTGAAAGCCAACCCAAGATAGTTTAAAAGCAGGCTTGGCCAAGCATGGTGATGCATGACTGTAACACAGTGACTCAGAAGGCTGATTGCAAGTTCCAGACCAGTCTCAGCAACTTAGCAAGGCACTAAAGAACTTAGTAAGACCCTGTCTCAAAAAGGGCTGGGGATGTGGCTCAGTGGTTAAACAGGCATCCTTGGGTTCAAGCCCTGATACCACCCCCTATACACACACACACACAAAAGAAAAAACCCAGGCTTGTTTGGGTATAACTGAGGCATAAAGGGACTTGTGAGCATTTGATAGATAAGCTGTACCACATTGCTAAGGGTAAACTTGCTTTCATCAGTGTGCTGGGTTGATCTCACTATGCTCTGACCCCCTGGGCTTTCCTGGTCATTCTTGTGATATTCCTTGAAGTGGCAGTGCAGTGATGACCCTGGAGCCATGCTTCCTCTTCTACCTCGTCATTGTCTTCTCTCTATAGTCTGCTGCATCACAGCCTGAAAGACCTCTCTTTTTGCCCTTTAGACAGCCTTTGTGTTTGGTATCATCTCAGATCTGTGTGTCTTTCTTCATAATCAGGTTTTAGTTCAAATGTCACCTCCTCAAAGGAACTTCCTGTGGTTGCCCCAGCTGATCTCTTTGCCTTGTTTTATTTATTTCATATACTTAATCACTATGTGAAATTGACAGGTGTTTTTCCTCTGCTGTAGAATATAGCATCATGAAGACAAAGACTTTGTCTCATTTTCATTCTGCCCTCAAGCGATTGAGTAGGCCCCCTCACTTTTACCAGATTACTTTATACTAGCCTGGCAGCATTGACAGTCTACCTTAATGTTGAAGGTGAGGAAATTTTTTTTATTTTTTGGTACCGGGTATTGAACCCAGGGACACTTAACCACATCACCAGCCCTTTTTTAGTATTTTACTTTGAGACAGAGTCTTGCTAATTTGCTTAGGATCTCACTAAGTTGCTGAGGCTGGCCTTGAACTCAAGATCCTTCAGCCTTAGCCTCCCAAGCTGCTGGGATTATAGGTGTCCACTACCACACCCAGAATGGATGAGGAAATTCTTAGAGACAGTAAAAACACATCAGGTGTGCAGAAGGTTGCCTTAGATTATATATCCTGAGTTCTGACAGAATTTGTTAATCCTGCCTTAAAATCAAACTGGAGCCTAGCTTGGTGGTACGTGCCTATAGTCCCAGCTGTTTAGGAGGTTGAGGTAGGAGGATCACTTAAGCCCACAAAGTTGAGACCAACCTCGGCAACATAGACCCACCCCCCCATCTCAAAGAAAAAGTTGAAAATCTGTTAGATTGGTTAAGGAGCCCAGGGTATTTTCATGCCTTATCCATTCTTTCTGTATATCATATTTCAGCATCACCACTTACCTAAGTTTTAGGATAGAAACTGATATTTTTGACTTTTTCAAATTCAGTTTAAGTCCTCTAAATCATATCCTGAATTCATTCTATTTTGTCAGGACTCCACAGTCCATTGCCTGTAGTCATTTATTAGCTTTGTACTTTGTTTCTTGTCATCTTAAAAAGCCAAACAAAGCCCTGTAGTCTGTGATGCACCAAAGTTATTTTTCTGTAACTTGCATTTGGTCTTTTTGCTTTAAACCTCTGGCTCTCTACTGCTCCTGAGGAAGTCTGTTAAACTTTTCTTCTCAAGTGCATCATAAATTTTAAACCTAAGGGCCTGGAATAGTCTTCTCCCCCTCTGCCAGCAGAACTCTTAAAGCTGATCATGGAGGCTACCTCTGAAATCTTCTCAGCCCTGTTCTTAGGTCACAACTAGTTGTTCTTGGCTTTGTGTTCCCAGAGTGCTTTACTTTTACGTCTGATGATAGCAGTTACCATTTACTATACATTTCTTTTGTGCTTGACACTATACTGAGGGTCTGCTGTACATATTCCATCCTCCCAAACAATCCTAGAGGCAGGCACTACCATGTTCATTTCACAGAGGAGAAAATTAACATTTCTGGAAATCCCTCCCAAGGTCCCTCAGTGGCAGGGGCTAAGGTTTGAAGCCTCAACCTTAAACCTTCTACCTGTGTCACGGTACTTTGTGTTTATTTCTGTTACTGGACCTGTGTGTTCTTCATAGTCTCCTGCTACCCTCAAACACAGTTTTTCTGTCCTAGAAGGTCTTAGTATTTTAATTGGGAATAGGGGACAAGTTGTTTTTAATCCATGATTCATTGATGTCCTTTTAAAAGTTTATCCACGTTTGTTGTCTTGTCTCCACGATGCATGACGGAGCTTCTCTGTGTGTCTTGTTCTAGCTTTTGCTCTGCATGCCTGCAGGAATGTCTGAAGCCGAAGAAACCTGTCTGTGGGGTGTGTCGCAGCGCTCTGGCACCTGGCGTCCGAGCTGTGGAGCTCGAGCGGCAGATTGAGAGCACAGAGACTTCTTGCCATGGCTGCCGTAAGAATGTATGTGGAAGTAACGTGGAAGAGTCATTATCCTGTGACGAGATGGGGTAAAGCGTAGAGCTGTTGCCTCGGCTTTTCTGAGTTAGAGCATGACTAGGTGACTAACAGCACGTGTGCATGCCAGTTATCTGTGGTGACGGCTGTGCTGTTTTCATTTTTGTAACCTTACTGGTTTTTGTTTCTTTTTTCATGAGTTGGTTGGATATAGTATATATTTTAGCTTTGAAAGTCAGAAATAACTAAACCATTTTTTCCTATGAGATCTGTTTTCCAAATATACATATTTTAAGTTAGAATATAATAGCATATTTCATGATTGTTTAAAATATAAAATGAAGCTGGGTAAGGTTGCACAGACGACTTGGGAGTGACTCCCAGTGACTTGGGAGGCTGAGGCAGGAGGCTGGGAAGTTCAAGACCAGCCTCAGCAATTTAGCAAGACCCTGTTTCAAAAAAAAAAAAAATACTGAGCTATATAGCTCAGTGGTAAAGCACCCTAGCTTTAATCCCCAGTACCAAAAAAAATAAACTATAAAATATCTGGGGCCCGGTGCGGTGGCTCCAGTCTATAATCCCAGCAGTTCTGGAGGCTGAGGCAGGAGGATCGTGAGTTGAAAACCAGCCTTAGCAAAACCAAGGTGCTAAGCAGCTCAGTGAGACCCTGTCTCTAAATAAAATACAAAATAGGGCTGGGGAAGAGGCTCAGTGGTCAATTGCCCCTCAGTTCAATCCCCGGCACCAGCCCCATGAAGTCAGATGACTCAAAGAAGTTATCTACTGTAATGAGTTTGAAGGGAGACTTCATAATCTATATCATTAGAGATAGGAATTTAATGGTTCAACTTTTTAGCACTTGACAGGGAAGAATCATGATGCAAAGGTCATGATATAGAGGTCAGTGTGAAATCATGATTATAATAGCAGTATCTAACACTTGAAATGCATCCCTGCTCCTTGTATAATCATATTATAGTCAAATATGTTTTTACATCTGTCATACTGCTACTGGAAAGGAGAATTACTGTTATTTTCCAAGAGATGTGCATAGCTTTATTGATTTTAAAATCATTACAGTTTTATTAGAAGTCTACTTGACATTTCTACCCTTTGACAAATACAGATAAAAATGTTTGTAAATAACAGGTGTAGGATTTTTATAAACTGGGATCATACTATATATTTTTCACTTTTGAAAGTTCTGTTTCACTTATTTATTGGGCGGTCTTGCTTGTCAGTTTCATTATTTTTAACACTGGAGTATATAGGTGGTCATGGTATGGACATATGGTATCTCCTTCCTCTTAGAGTGAGTTAGTATTAGAGGTACATAGCAGGGCTATTACATTGCTCTCTAGGACTAGTTCCCATCCCTTTTAATTGGAAGTTCCTTGGTTGGTAAGCTTAAAGTCAACAAATTCTTGAGCTGGAGGTAAGACAGACTTATCATAGTAAGCTGGAATTAAGATAACCAAACCTTGGCAGTTGAATTTAGAAATTTAGAGACACTGAAATAAAATTTCTTATTACCTTCATCTTTCTTCATGCATACAAGGTATTTTTTTTCTCCTGCTGAATGCTTTTGATTTTCTGCATTTTAAAGATCAGTAATTGCATAATTTCTCCTTGGGAGGTTGAATAGAGATGACTGGAGTTTGAGACTTCCTGACCAATGGAGTGAGACCCAGTCTCAAAAAGAGAATAAGAGCTGGATGCAGTGGTGTACACCTGTAATCCCAGCGACTCAGGAGGCTGAGGCAGGAGGATCACAAGTTAGAGGCCAGCCTCAGCAAAATTATGAAGCCATAAGGACTTAGTGAGACCCTGTATCAAAATTTAAAAAAAATAATAATAGAGAAAGGACTGGGGGTGTGGCTCATTGATTAATTAAGCAGTCCTGGGTTTAATTCCTGGTACCAAAAAAAGAACAAGAGATTAGCTACTATACCATGGGCATACCTCCAAAAATATTTTGTTCCCTTACCTCCCCTTTCTTTATTCCTTACATTTTTTCTTTCTTTAAGAACACCTGGCCATTCAGGCACAGTGGTGCATGCCTGTATTCCCAGCAGCTCAGGAGGCAATACCTGGCCAGGCGTGGTAGCATGTACCTATAGTCATGCCTACTTGGGAGGCAGAGACAGGATTGATTGCTCCAGTCCAGGAGTTCAAGGCCTGCCTGGGCAACAGAGCAAGACCTTCTTTCAAAAAAGCAAGACACAAGCTGGGTACAGTGGCTCACACCTGTAATCTCAGCAGCTCAGGAGA
This sequence comes from Sciurus carolinensis, assembly GCF_902686445.1. Lineage (NCBI taxonomy): Eukaryota > Metazoa > Chordata > Mammalia > Rodentia > Sciuridae > Sciurus > Sciurus carolinensis. Next base: position 10,851,954 of record NC_062214.1, on the reverse strand, counting down.
CTGAAGCAGGAGGATCACAAGTTCCTCTAGCCCCAATAATTTAGCAAGGCCTGTCTCAAACAAAAAGAACTGGGGATGTTCTCAGTGGTAAAGCACCTCTGGGTTTAATCCCCAGTGCCCACCACCTCCACCACCACCACCACCCCACCGCCAAAAGAAAAAAAAAGGGCAAACAGGGTTGGGCATGTAGCTCAGTATCAGAGCACTTAACCTGGCATGCACGTGCACAGGCCCTGGGCTGGATTCCCAGCATTGCAAGAGAAAGCCAAAAACAGCCCCAGGAAAGCCAGGTACCGTGGTGCACACCAGTAATCCCAGCCACTTGGGAAGTGGAGACAGGATTGTAGGTTCACGGTCAGCCTGGGCAACTTAATGAGACTTGTCTCAAAATAAAGAACTCTTAATTTTTAATTAAGAATGTAATTCTGGGAGGCTGGAGCTCAGTGGTGAAGCACTTGCCTAGTGCATGAGGGCCTGGGTTCAGGCCCCATCACCACATAAAAAATAAACACAAGAATGTAATTCTGGGGGCTGGGGCTGTAGCACAGTGGCAGAGAACTTGCCTAGCTTGTGCCAGCCACTGGGTTCGATTCTTAGCACCACATAAAAATAAACAGACAAAATAAAGGCATGCTGTCCATCTACAACAACAGAAAATTTTTCAAAAAGAATTCTGAAACTCAGTGGCAGAGAGCCCCCGGGTTCAATTCCTTTCTCTCTCTCTCTCTCTCTCTCTCTCTCTCTCAATTCCTTTCTCTCTCTCTCTCTCTCTCTCACACACACACACACAAAACCTGTGATGAAGCACTCTTTGGATTTTTTGCCTCTTCCATCTTATAGCCTAGACTGAGTGTAGAAAACTCTTTTTTTTTTTTTTTTTTTTTTGGGGGGGGGGGTGCTGGGGATTGAACCTAGGGCCTTGCGCTTGCAAGGCAAGCACTCTACCGACTGAGCTATCTCCCCAGTCCCAGAAAACTTTTTTTAAACATTACTGTATTTGGAGCCCGTCTATAAGCTCTTTGTGTATCATGTGTAAAGCAAACCTCTAGAAGAGTTCTTTTAGAGTAGAAGCAGATGTCATGATTTCGTAGAGTGGAACATCAGCCTTGATGTTAATGGTTCCGTGGTCACTGTTCTGCCCCCTTGGTATCGTCAGGAATGTAGTGAGATTGTTTGCCAGGATAATGTAGGTCCAGTTTTCATCTTGCCCTTGCTTTGGGACCATATTTGCCTGGTACAAGGTGCTCACTAATGTTGATTCTGATTCTTCCTATTCAAGTTCTTCCTGTCTAAGATCCGAGCCCACGTGGCTACCTGTTCGAAATACCAGAACTACATCATGGAAGGTGTGAAGGCCACCACTAAGGATGCATCCCTTCAGCCAAGGTACTGACTCAGTCACCCCCTTAGCTGGAGTTCATTTTCTGCTACAAAGTGTTGGGTACTTTATGCACTAGGGTTTTTCATTGTTGTTTTGGTGGGGGCATGCCAATGTCCGCTTCTGGGTTAGCTGTGCTACTGCTGTTTTCAAAACATGTGATTCAGAAGTGATAATCGGAATCCTTGTCACACAAGTTCATCGAACTTCGCTCCTTTTTGGCTGAAGTTGTGTGGAAAGGTATTTACAGAGAGAGTTTTTCTTTTCTCCTGCCTTTCATCTTCCAGGAATGTCCCAAATCGCTACACCTTTCCTTGTCCTTACTGTCCTGAGAAGAACTTTGATCAGGAAGGCCTTGTGGAGCACTGCAAATTATCCCACAGCACGGACACCAAGTCTGTGGTAAGAGTCATGTTTTTTTTTTTTTTTTTTTTTTTTTTTTTTAAATTGGTGGGGGTTAGACTTTCAAGAGAATTACAGGATTAGTAAGCTTCTATGTACCCTTCACCTAGATTTGAAGTTACCTTTTTTTGTATTCTGTTTATACATTTTTTTTACTGAATCATTTGGGCTTACGTTACAGATACCATGACCCTGTGACCCTTCAATACTTCAGCATATATCCCAAGAATAAGAACATTTTCTTTAAAAAAAAATCACATTTTTTTGTGTACAGTTACCACATTTAGAAAATTAAACATGGATACAATGTAATCTATGAAATCCATGTTTAAATTTTAACATTTGTGTGCTTCATCATGATTTCTCCTCTCCCTCGAGAGGAGACAGGGATGGTTTGGAAGTGTTGTGCTTTCTGGGTGCCACCTTAAGTGTCATGTGATATCTTTGGGTCCATTTGTTGGAATGTTAACTTGGATCCTTGGAGTCTATCAGGTTTCTCAAGAAAAAGAAAATGAGAAGCTTTCTCCAGTCTTGTTACTCTAAATTTGAAAAATGAGAAGTTCTGATGACAGTCATATGTGGCTTTGAATAGCTTGGGGATTTTATTTTTATGTGGTGCTGGGATGGAACCCAGTGCCTCACACGTGCCAGGTACGCACTCTACCACTGAGCCACAACCCCAGCCTTGAGAGTTTTCAGGAGTTGTGTCCCCTCTAAAAGGGGTCGGGCTAATGCAGGATCTGCTTCGCTCATTTGCCTTTCTTGCCTGGTCCCCAGGAGCACATGTGTTTGCAGCATTTGTTCCTTGGCCCATATCCCTCCATCTTGGGTAGAGGAAAGGCTCCTTTCTACATCTCACTCTTCTCTTTTTTTCCCCTATACCCTTGAACCTGGGTGCTTAATCACTGAGCCACATCCCCAACCCTTTTTAGTTTTTATTTTGAGACAGGGCCTCCTTAAGTTGCTGAGGCTAACTTTGAACTTGCAGTCCTCCTGGCTCAGCCTCCTAAGTTGCTGAACCAGCATTACAGGAGGGCACTACTGCACCTGCCCATCCTACTCTTGTTTACCTGCATTCCCTAGTCGAGGCAAAGGACCAAGACGAGGGCCTGATACATTACCTGTTACTACATATTCCCTTCTCTTACCTCCTCTATCTGCTCTTGTGTTTTTCCCCTCAAACATGCCCAGATCTTTCCTGTCCTATTGATGAGAAGAATATTTGATGCAGTTTACTTTCTCTAAGAGCATTAAGTTTCTTTGCCTTCCAACTTGTGGCTTTTCAGTGCAGCTCTCTCTTCTATTCTCTCTCCTCTGTCCTCTGCATAGTCTGGCTTCTACCCCCATCATCCTGCTAACATCATATTCTTTGTGTCCCAGGTAGACTTGTTGATGTTCTTGTTTTCCATCATCTCTGAAATTTAAAAAAAATTTGTTTCTTTGTAGGTAGTCAGTTTATTGTATGAAAAGTGGAATATAAATCTCTCTCCAGAGCTGGGAGTGTAGCTCAGTGGTAGAGTACTTCCTAGCGTGTATGAGGCCCTGGGTTAAATCCCCACCACCTTGACAAAGGGAGAACTTTTCTCCAACCCTCCCCCAAAGTCTGTTCCCCCACAGCATCCGCTGGCCTCAGTCTGTCTTTTATTTGTTTTATTTTATGTCCGTAGGTATGTGAAACTGGGGATTGAACCCAGAGGCCCTCTACCACTGAACTGCTCTCCAGCCCTTTGTATTCTATTTTATTCTGAGATAGGCTCTCACTCAGTTGCCCAAGCTGACCTCAAACTTGGAATCCTCCTGCCTCAGTCTCCTGAGTAGCTGGAATTACAGGCGTGCACCACCATACCTGGCTCCTCAGTCTTTGTTCTTTTTTCTTTGTGGTGCCAGGAATTGAACCCAGGGGCACTTAACCACTGTATTACACCCACAGCCTGCCCCCCCCCCCTTTTTTTTTTGTATTTTATTTAGAGACAGGATCTCACTGAGTTGCTCAAAGGCCTACTAAGTTGCTGAGGCTGGCTTTGAAATCTCGATCTTCCTGCCTCAGCCTTCCGAGCCACTAGGGATTCTAGGTGTGTGCCACTTTCTTTATGGTTTTGCACTTTATTCTATATTCAGATTTGTAAGTACACCATACCATGGTGACCAACCAGCTTTTTAGGACATCAGACAATCACAAATAATTTATTCTCACCCAAAAATAGTCATTTGACTGATAACCATTTTTCTAATATTTGTATTTTTTACATAGATGATTACTAAAGTTTTGGTGAGCAGGTGTCAGTCTGGATTGGTCATTACATCTGTTATTTTGCTTATGAATCCAAAATGATAATCTGGTATATCCTCTTTGGCTATATTAGATGAGCGAAGCAATGTGTTCTAAGCTGGTCCAGTAGTACATGCCTATAATCCCGATGATTTAGGAGGCTGAGGCAACAGGATCCGAAAGTTCAAGGCCAGACTGGGTTAAGACTTAACCAGATAAAAAGGGCTGGGGATATAACTCAGTGGTAGAGTATCTCTGGATTCAATTTCCAGTACCAAAAAAAAAAAGTCAATTACGGTCATAAATTTGAACATCTTTGTGTGTTTGTTTTTTGTGCTTGCCTATGTATTTGTTTTTTTTGTTGGTTGGTTGTTTTTTGTAGGGATAGAATCCGGGTCATTGAACATGCTAGGCAAATGCTCTACTGCTGAGCTATATGCCCAGCCCTGTTTTTGCATGCTTATAAGATATAGTCTTGGAGGTGAGTTAATTTGGGCGATAGTTAGCTTCACTCATAATTTTGATAGCTCTTGCTGAACAACTCAGTGTTTTCTGGTACCATAGCCTAAGTTTCTTCCCCTCTCGCCTCTTCCTTCCCCCTTCGGCATCCTGAAGTTCCTCTGGTGGTTCTGTCTCTGTTGAGGCCTTTTCCTTCAGCTCCTGGCCTCTGTCCTAGCTTCTCTCCCTCTATAGCTGCTTTTACTCTCAAACTCTCAGCCCTTCCCTTTGGGAGCCATCTCCTCTTCAGTCTCCAGGCCTGTGTTCTGGCTCCATGACTACAGCTGCCTGTTCCATTCATCTTCTGTTCCCCAAGATTCGTCTCTTGCCAGTCCCATCTGTCACTGTGTTCCTTGCAGTTGCTAGGGTTCCATCACTAAGCTGAAGCATAATGCCATCCTCTTTGCCTGATTCTCCATCCTGTGATGCTGCTGCCCCCTAGCTTCTCTGCTCTACCTTTCTTCTGAGCACCCTACTTTGTCTCTGCCTCTCCACAGACCTCTTTGGTGCAATCCCGGTCATCTGATCGTTTACTTTGTCAACATGCATAGAAGGCTGTGCTATACTTCTCTGGGAGATAATTCATCTGATTATTTACTTGGTTGTTCTTGGATTTTTTGGATAAGCTTGTGCTGAGTTGAAAGACCATATTCGAAACCCCCACAGGACTGGCCCTCCTCTTTAACTACAGTAGCATTTCAGAAAGGATGAAACCCACACCCACATGTCATTTGACTTAAGTAGAAGACTTGAAGTGTTTTCTAGAATTCTGGTTTGCACAGGAAGGAGAACTAGGTTCTGCACTAGAGTGTCATGAAAACCATCTTGGAGGAAAGACAGCCAGGCAGGCCACAGAGGGCTGGAGTCAGTTCAGAAGTCAGATGCCTGAGATCTTGCTTCTTTGTTGAAAGGTTTGTCCAATATGTGCCTCAATGCCCTGGGGAGACCCCAACTACCGCAGCGCCAACTTCATAGAACACATCCAGCGCCGGCACCAGTTTTCCTACGACACTTTTGTGGTAAGTCTTATTCTTCTCTTAGGGGAATAACAGAACTTCTTGATTTTTCTGAAAAGAGGAAGAGGGGGACCTTGTCATTCAGCTTTGTCTCTGATGCAGTGGGCTCCCAGTCCCTTACATGATAGCCATGCAATGTCTTCTCATGGGCAGTCAGGTGAGCAGAGTGCTGTTAAGATGGTCTTGACAGTTACTGGAACAGAGATCCAGTGAAGCTTGCTCCTGCCCCTGTCTCCCAGTTTTGCCCCACTTTTTTCTGGGGAACAGGACTTTCTGCCCCTGAGCCACATCCCTAGTCCTTTTTATTTTTTGAGGGATGTTTTCTCTAAGTTGTTTAGGGCCTTGCTAGGTTACTGAGGCTGACTTTGAACTTGAGATCCTCCTGGCTCAGCCTCTTAACTGCTGGGATTACAGGCGTTCACCATCATGCTTGACCTGCCTGCTTTCTTTTTGTTTTTAAAATTTCTGCTTGTTACACAGCTTAGTTTGGGAGCCTCAGGCTCAAATGCCCATGAGGACCAGGCAGATAATAGAAATAGTCCTCTTAAGTATTTGTAAGCTGACAGGGCATGACTCATGTTATGCTGCCATCAAGTGTAGCTGATTATTGTCATGTGGGAATGCAGGCACAGGACTGGGGCTGTGGCTCAGTGATGGATCACTTGCCCAGCATGCACTGGGCCTGTGATTTGCTCTCCAACACTGCAGTGTCAAGTTAGGATTTTAGAGTATTATTTACTCTTTGTCTGTGTTTTTGGGGATTGAACCCAGGGGTCCCTTACTAAAGGCCTCACTAAATTGCCAACGCTGCCCTATAACTTCTGATCCTGTTGCCTCAGACTCCTGAGTCACTGAGATTTCAGGTGTGTGCCATCATGCCTGGCGGAAATGGTGTTTACTCTTAATAGCTGTATTTCAGGATCTGACAAAAATTCTCTTCTATGCTGTCAAAAAAAACCCTGATTCTCAGGGCTGGGGATGTGGCTCAGTGTAGTGTTTAACTAGCATGTGCGAGGCCCTATATCCAGTCCCCAGCACTGCAAAAAAGAGAAGTATTCTTGCCAGGTGTGGGAGTGCACACCTATAATCCCAGCAATGCAGAGACTGAGGCAGGAGGATCACAAGTTAAAGGGCAGCCTTGGCAGTTGTTTTAGTCAGCTTTTTTGCTGCTGTGACTAAAAGGACCCAAACAGTACAATTGTATGGAGAGGAAAAATTTATTTGAGGGCTCATTGCTTCAGTCCATAGAAGGCCGGCTCCATTCCTCAGGGCTCAAGGTGAGGCAGAACATCATGGCAAGAGAGTGTGGCAGAGGGAACCAGCTCACATGGTGATGAGAAAGCAGAGAGCGTCTCCACTCTCCAGATGCAAAATACATACCTCATAGTCCTGCCCCCAATGAACCACTTCCAGCCACATCCCACCTGCCTCCAGTTACCACTCAGTTAATCCCATTAGAGATTAATTCACTATTTAGGTTAAAACTATTATGCAATCATTTCTCCTTGCATTGTCTCACATGTGACCTTTTGGGGGACACCACATGTAAACAATACCAGCAATTTAGTGAGACCCTGTCTCTAAATTTTAAAAAAGCCAGCTAACTGGTAGAGCACGCAGGGATCAATCCCTAGTGTGGAGTGGGATTGGGCAGGGTAGGTGTGGGACACAGGATGGACATGGGGTGTGGTGGTACATGCCTGTAATCCCAGCTGCTGGGAAGTCTGAGGCAGGAAGATTTCAAGTTTGAGGCCAACCTCAGCAGCTTAGTCAGACCCTGTATCAAAACTAAAAATTAAAAAGGTCTAGGAATGTAGCTCAGTGGTAAAGTGACCCTGGGTTCAATTCCTAGTATAAAAAAAAAAAAAAAAAGATTCTGTCTGACAATATCTAAAACTCAGACTTTAGCATAACTGTCCTTTTCATTAATCCTATAAAGATGGATATAGTTTCTAAAAATGCCCAAGGAGCTAATTTTACCTCATTGAAGAAGAGTTTTTACTACACTTCTGCTGTACCTTATAGCCTTCAAAAACCCCTGTTCTTTCTGGGCACTGAAGTCAGTGCTTACTAATGACTCTTCAGCTGAGTGTGTCTATGCACGTCTCTGCCTTCTGGATCCATGAGCTCAACCGGATGTGTCGAGTGTAGTCTATGGCAGGCTGCGTGTGCTGTCTGGGCTTCACAGTCTCCCGTGGAGAAGGCGTTGTCATTTGCCTTTAATGATGAGGCAGCATAGACTGAGAGATGAAGTAATTTGTCCATTTAGTGCAGATGATGGGCTGGGGTCCCTGGCAGCCCTCACTAGCCCTCTTGCTAGGCTTTCTCTTACTGAAAGTCTTGGCAGCTGTGAACTGTGAGCTGAGTTTTGTGTTTCTCGCCCACAGGATTACGATGTTGACGAGGAGGACATGATGAATCAGGTGTTGCAGCGCTCCATCATCGATCAGTGAGCAGAGGCCTTGCTGCCTGTCTTGTGTTCTAGAGCTTCCATGACATGTTAAGTGTGAAACCTTTGACTCCTACACCTTAGCCGTACAACAGACCTGGAAATGAGCCATGGCACTGGGACAGGGTCACTTCTGACAGGGGGAACGGGTCCCCAGGTCAGAGCCCTCTTTTCCTTTGGGCTCTCACCAAAGCTCTCTCCCCACTGTTAACCTTGTTTTATCACCTGGTCTGATCTCATTGGTCCTCAGTCAGTTACTTCGTGGAACTTCTGCTGCCTCTTCTGGAAGAAAATCCAGCTTCTTCACCTCCACGTGTTCTTGTTTCACACTCGTTCCTCCCATCCAGCATTCATCTCTCAGATCCCCTGAGCCAGCCAGGACCTCTTTTGGTCACAAATAGCACAATGAAACAAGCCTCCCCTTTCCTTGCCTGGGCGGTGTAGGAGCCCGGTCAACAGTGCAGTGACTAGGGCTGAAACTCCTCTGTGGAGCTGCCCGTCAGCGGGTCTGGGCGGTGCCTGCCAGAAGCTGCAGTTTGCACCCTGGGAAACATTTCAGGAACCCTCTTGGGGTGAACATTCTGGGTTTTGCATGATTTGATGCTGGAAGTTTTATTAGTGATATTTTGCTACACTCCTGCAAACCCTTAGAATTAACTGGTTCAGTCTTAATGCCTGCATGGTGCCTTTTTAGGATAAGGTATGACCATATATTTATAGTGGAGGTGTTTCTAGGTTAGGAAGTTGAACAGCATTTTTCCGTAATGGGGAAGAGGGTCAGTTAAGAGAGGTGGGAGGGCCATAGCTTTTTGGTTCCAGTTTTCAAGCTAACAAAGTGTTTTCAGATGATTGGGTCACATTTACCTTTCTCTTTGGGAGCTTGTGTACAATCTTGTCCTGAAGCATGAACAGGAGTCCTCAAATGATTTAAAGGAAGAAAGTGTGGGGGCTCTGGTGGCTTCTAGTTCTTTTATCTTTTACTTCCTAACTTAGATTAAATTGAGCATTATTTTACTGTCACAAATGGTTTCTTTATGACACTTATTTCAACATCCAAATTGCAATTTTAAAACCCTGCCTTTCAACTTGGAGAGGTTGTGGTGCACCCTGTTGTCTCTTCCTAAAAGACCTGCCGTCTGCAGGGCACGTCACATCCTCTGATGAGCAGTGAACGAAAGCTGTGTGCTGGGAATGTGGTTCATTGCAGTCCAAGAAGCTTGAAGTTGGACGTACTTCATGAATAGTAGTTATAAGGCTAAGAGCTGCCAGCCTAATGCATAGGAGCAGAGTCTCTGATTGACCAAAAGGCTTATGGACTTGGTTCATTCTTTCGTGTCACATTTCCAGGTTGAATACGGCAGTTTTTTCCTGGTCAGTGGCCACGATTGCAAGTGGCGCTGGGCCTGTACCCTACTGTGAGCCTCTTCCCACCTACCGTGACAGAGCAACTACAGTTGCCTACTAACCAGCGAGGACAGGGTCCCTGTGGGGCAGTGTAATTTTTTTCTAATTTGTTATTACTTGGGAGGAGCGACCTACATGTTAAGGTCAGCTTCCTCACTGTAATTTCTGGGAAACATTCACTCAGACCTCCCTGAGTTGAGATCATCCTGGCAGAAGTTTGGAGGGAGGTTTGATAAAACCTTCATTGAGGGCTTTGAGAAGAGCACGTACATCTCATGGTGGAACCAAGAAACGCATTTCCTTGTATTAAGTGCACTTCACGTATTTCTAATGAGATGATGACTTTCCAGAAAGTGATATTTGTTATGTTCTGGCTTTTAAAAAGGTGAAATATAAATAAATTTCATAATTTATCCAACTGGTGAGCTGTAGTGCCTGTTTTCATTAAAAACCATTTGCTGAAGTCTGGCTGGGCCCTCCAGAGTCCAGCCTGGTTTCTGGTTGTGGCTCTGATACTTCCAAGCCAGGTGTCACAGGGGTCCACTAGTGCTTTTTGAAAAACGGATGCAGCACCTGCGTCTCACAGATGGAGGCTCCAGGAGGCAAGGAATGACATGTTTCCATGGAGCAAGGCTTTAGACACACAGCTTGAGCTCCGGGTGGTGGAGCAGCCGCGTGCGGCTTCAGGTAGAGGGTTCTGCAGGCTGACCAGGCCGGGGTGCTTTTAAATTTTGCACTCTGCCACTAGCAGACATCTGAGAGCCAGTGCTACTTCCAGAACGTGAGGCTAATTCTGCTTGCCTCTTAAGGATATTAGAATTCGAGGAGCGACGTATGTGGAACCCAGGCCCAGTGCCGCTCTGTGGGTACTCTGGTATTCTGCTGCTGTGCCTCTCCTGGCCTTCTCCTCCTCTCCCATCCTGGTCCCACAGAGACTGAAATTTATTCCTTTATGTATATGTTTTGTGGTGCTGGGAATTGAACCCAGGGCCTCATACATGCTAGATAAGTGCTCTGCTACTGAGCCCATCCTTAGCCCCAGGACTTTAAATTTAACATGGCTAAGCTAAGGCAGGAGAATCACGAGTTTGAGGCCAGCCTGGGCAACCTAGCAAGACCCTGTGTCAGTCAAAAGCAGGGGTGTGTGCTCAGTGGTAGAGCACTTGCCTAGCAATGTGGGTCCCTGGGTCCAGTCCCCAGCTCTGCAAAATAGTAACGATAATATGACCCAAGTTGTTGAGCATCCACGCCCCATCCTGACTCCTCTTGCACCTTATTCCATCTTGCAGTGACTACCCAAGACACCTGTGAGTCCTTTCCTGCCCTGCATCCACGCCCAAGTACCAGTTGAGTCCTGGACTGCAGTTGCAGGTCTACAGATTGTAGAATTTGGGCTTTCATTTCCTGAGTTCTTTCATGTGCTAGAAGTGAAAGCACTTACACCAGTACAGATCAAGAAAGTGACATTTGAATTGAGACCAGAATGAAACAAGGCACTATCCCAGTGACCACATGGGGACAGCATTCTGCACGGGGAACCACTAGTTTTACACTTGAGGCACTGCAGCAGAGGAGGCCCAGGAAGCCATGGGGGAGTGGAGGAGAGAATAGCTCAGGGTGGTGGGAGGCAAATGGGAGGGTCCACTCCCAGCGAGATGGGACTTGGGGGATTCTAAGTGACATGGTCTGGTGTGGGTTAAATCGACCCCTGGCTGCTTTGGAGCAGGGACTAGGGCAGAGGCCAAGAGGTAGTTGCTGCAAGAATCGGCAGATGATGGTGGCATGGGACCATGTGGTGGTGAGGTGTTAGAGTCTGACTGGGTCAGGTATTTTCCGAAGGGCAGTGTGGAAGCGGCGGAGGAGGGTGGGGTCAGTGGAGGTGTCCCCATCGGAGTCCGGGGAGATCCATGTCCATGAACAGGACTTTGTCTGGGCGTTAGGCTGCAGGTTCTGGCGTCAGGCACAGGTACAGAAGGTGCCAGCCCTCCAGCACTTCTGGAGGTCGAGTAGGATGTACCTCACATGCTGCTGAGTGACAGCAGAGTAGCGGAGGATGTCTGTCCATCTGGTGTCAACAGCGCACGTGGGGGCAGGGCTGTGGCTCTCGGTGGAGCGCGTGCTTGGCCCATGTGAGGCACTGGTTCCATCCTCGGCACCACATAAAAAGAAATAAAGGTATTGGGTCCATCTGCAACTAAAAAATATTTTTAAAAAATGCCTGTGGACTGGACTGGGGTTGTAGCGCAGTGGTAGAGTGCTTGCCTCACACATAGGAGGCACCGGGTTTGAGCCTCAGCACCACATAAAATAAATGGAATAATAAAAGGTATTGCATCCATCTACAACTAGAAATGTTTTTTAAAAACGCCTGTGGATTGAACTTAAGTATATACGGGTAGATAAAAGTAAATTTGTGTATTTATTTTAAATACATTAAACATTAAGCATTTATTTAAATATTATTTATACATAAATATATATGACCAAAAATAAGTATATATTTGAGTGTATCATCTGCAGTGGTAAAAGTGCTTACATTCAATTTGGCCAAAAAAAAAAAAACTTTAAAGATTGTCCTTATTGGAAAAATGACCAGTTTCTTGTATCCAGACACATATGGCATATACTTAAGCACTTCGAGCAGCACTGTGCTGGGCGCTGGAGTCACCTGTTAATCAAATTTAATTTCAAACTAGTAAGTATTCATGGTAAGGGATCAACAAATGGGAGCTATTTAGTAAAGAGTAAATTACTTCCTATTTCAAGAAGAAACTAGAAGCCACGAGCCGAAGGCCTACAGGAGTACCTGGTCCTTTTCTCCATGGGCACCTCTTCCCCTCCGTCACCTGCTGCTCTTCCCTGACGCATGGGGAGAAGGACGAGGTTCCTCCCCTGGGTGTGGGCGCAGACGCGTCCCTTCACAGCCACGTGTCTCTAGCTGGTTGTCCTCACTCTCTGTTCTATTGATTTCCCAACTTCACTCCTCTGACTGCTCTAGCCTTCCCTTCGCACCCACCTCCAGCACGGATCTTGTCACTTAACCTAGCAGACACACTCGCAGTGGATGTGGTGATGAATCCTAGTGACTTGGGAGGCTGAGGTGGGAAGATCAAGCCCAACCTTGGAAACTTAGCCAAACCCCATCTCAAAAAGTAAAAAAGGGCTGGGAATGTAGATCAGTGGTAAAGTGCTCCTGGATTCAATCCCCAGTACCAAAAAAATTACCCTAAGTGGTTTCACCTGCCCTGAGTCTCAGCACTTCGCGAGGCCCTCCAGGCCCTGAGTGCTCTGCCCACTGCCCATCTCTCCAGCCTCAGCTCTGACACTTCGGTACTCTGCTTCAAGCTGGTGGATCTTTCTGTAATTCAAGTGGATCTTGTTTCCCGCCCCAAGGACGGCACACGTGCCCTTCACTCTGGAGTACTGGGTGTTGAGATCAGAATTTCAGGTCCGATGTTTCGGGTCATTCATTAAAGCCGTGTGTGAATGCCCTGGTCGCCTGTAAGATTCCTGAAGGCAGGCCTCTTGGCGCTCTGGTTTACCTTTCTACTCTCACCGCTCAGCATCCCGGTTGCCACACCAAACAATAGGACTTCAGTTAAATGTTCATTTCAAGCAACGATCATTTGTTCTTTATCTGAAGTCAAGAGTTAAGGGCATCCTGTGTGTGCGCGTGTGTGGGGCTAGGGCCAGGGTCGGGGCCTGCAGCCTTGCACCCGAGCATCTTTTTTTTTTGTTTGTTTGTTTTGCATTGGGATTGAACCCAGGGGTGCTTAACTGAGCCACACCCCCAGCCATTTTTTGTTTTATTTAGAGACAGGGTCTCACTGAGTTGCTGAGTTGCTGAGGCTGGCTTCAAACTTGCCATCCTCCTGCCTCAGCCTCCCGAGCCTCTGGGATTACGGCCATGGCCACCGCTCCCTGCTACCCTGAAGCATCTTGCGTGTTCACGTGTGCAGCCTTACCAGTGCACGTTAGCATGGCTGTCCTGAACACAGCACTGCACGCCAGGCAGCGCTCTCACGACCGTTTGTGCATTCTTGGTTTGCCTTCTGCCTCCCACATGAGAAGTCCAGCTGTTGAGGGCAAGGACTATGTCCACCTTGTTCACCTCTGACCTTCCATCCTTAGCCCCAGATAGACCGAATAAATACTCCAGAACTGAAGTGGAACTACCCGGAGGCCTTTCCCACGGGTTACGTTCTCCATGGCAATCGCTCCATCCTAGGATGAGGGCCAGACAGAGGTAAGGAGAGCCAGAGGGGCAGCCTCTCGGAGCCTCTCCAGGGGGAAATCAGTCTCAAAATGAAGCCAGAGGTGGGCCTGCTGGGGCGGCTGCTGCAGGCGCTGCCTCCCCCGCTTCCCTATTTTCTTTATCCACCTGCCGCGCCGGTGCTGGGTACTCGACCACTGAGCTGCATCCCCAGTCTTTTTTGTTCTTTTTTTAGAGACAGTCTCACTAAGCTGCCCAGGCTGCCCTTGAATCTGCCATCCTCCTGCCTCAGCCTCCCGAGGCACTGGAGTTGCTGGGGTGCCCCCTCCCGCCTTCATTCCTTTCTTGTTGCTTCCTGGCTTTCCGCTGTGCCTGCTGCCTACCCCCTGGGGCTCAGCGGGACACCTGAACAGGAGTAAGGCTGATGATCATCGTCTTCATCCCTGGTTCCTGACAGTTCTGTTGAAGCCTCCCCTCCTTTGGCCCCTGAACGGTGATCAGAGCCAGGCATTCGAGTTATGTCAGAAAAGTCCGTCTTCAGCCAGCATTCCCACTGCAGGGTGGAGGGGCGGAGGCCAGAGAGGCAGTGAGTCCCCTGAGCCAGGAAGGGCGTGCCCCGCTAGTGCAGCTTCCGCGCAGACTGCTCGGGGTCTCCTGTCACAGTGTCCGCAGTCAGTGGTGTGACCCTCGACAGATCATTCGGATCTCCTTGCTCTTAGGTTCTCTTCTGTAAAATGGGACTTATAGAAGTGTCTTCCTCACAGTGTTGTAGGGATCTAGTAGAGTAATCCGTGTAAAGCATCCCAGCAGCGCCTGGCACAAATCAGTGTGGTAAGTGTGAGCTGCCAGGGCCTGGCATTCGTGAGGCCCGGGTTCCATCTCCAGTACCCCTAAATAAACAGGAGTAGCCACTGTCACTATTGTCTGTCTCACCCCATTGAGACCTCTCAGTGACTGGTCCCACCTAAGAAGGCTAGCTGAGCAAGGTGGCGCATACCTGTGATCCCATTAACTCTGGAGGCTGAGGCAGGAGGATTACAAGTTCAAGGCCAGCCTCAGTAACTTAGCAAGGCCCTGTCTCAAAAAATAAAAAAGGTTGGGGATGTGGCTCAGTGTTTAAGCACCCCTAGGTGCTTAAAAAAACCACAGATGGAAATCCTAATCATGTAAGGATTACATTACATTTCCACGGGGGTGGGGCAGTGCCTGTGTGGAAGCATCCAGGTGGACAAGCTCAGTCCCTGTAGATTGCAAGAAATTAGTGATTAGCTTTTATTATATAAAAATCACCTGGACTATTTACCTCGTCTCAAATGATATCCCCACAAATTATTTATAAAGGGAACACTGACGTTGTGGTGGAGAAACCTAGCAGGCTGCCTCTTTTTTTAAAAAGTTTATTTATTGTTTGTTCTATTTAGTTACACACGACAGCAGAATGCATTTTGATTCGTTGCACACAAATGGAGCACAACTTTTCATTTCTCCGGCTGTATCAAAATGCCTCTTAACCAAGCGATCAGCTAGTATCATCAGTAAAGGACAAACCAGGGCTGAACCGACGGGATGTTCTCTAGCACTCCTGTGGCCCCTGGCAGGAAAAGACACCTGGCCTCTAACCAAAAGGAAATGTCAGGCAAGTTCAAATTGAGAGTCAATCTGCAAAACAGCCTGAACTCCAAGATGCAGGCTCTGCTGAAGACCGGAGAGGCAGACAGTGCGCCGGATTCGGGATTGGATCCTGGATGGAGGGTGGCGCAGAGACTGTTATTGGGCCAAGTGATGATGGACTGTGGTATCAGTGCTTCATCATGGCTAGCTTTCCCGGCTTTGATGGTTTTATCACTTAGGCAGAGGATGACCTTATTCTAGCAGATATGTCGAGTATAAACACACCTGCATGGGTAAAGGGTCCTGGCATCTGGAGTCAGCTCAGATGGTTCCAAAAATAGCGTATGTGTGTATATGTAAACAAACACATCCACAAGGGACTGGGTGTGCACGACATTGATCATTACCGTGGGCTGAGGCTCCGTGGTACAGTGCGGAACCTGGCATGTGTGAGGCCCGGGCTCCATCCTCAGCACCGCACATGAATAAATAAAATCAAGGTTTGACAACTAAAAAAAAAAAGTTTTTTAAATTACAATGCATAAATTATAATGCAACTTTTTTTCATACTGAGGATTGACCCCAGGGTCGCTCTACCACTGAACTACGTCCCAGCCCTTTTTATTTAAGGCTAAGTTACCCAGGCTGGCCCTGAACTTGCAGTTCTCCGGTCCCAGCCTCCGGAGTAGCTGTGGTTACAGGGGTGTGTCACGATGCCAAGCCTGTAAGACAACTTAAAAAAATAGTAATGGGGAAAGAATTACAGGCAAAAAATGAATCCACTCCTTTCCACCCAACAGAGAGCAGCAAGCCCAGGTCAGTGAGGGTGCGGGGCGCACCTGGAATCCCAGCGCCCACAGGCTGAGCAGGGAGACGGCCCGCTCAACACCACCCGGGCAGTCGAGGGAGGGGTGTAGCTCAGCGCTTGCCCAGTATGCGCGAGGCCCCGAGTCCCACCCCAGTACCCAAAATCAAAACCAATGACAACCAAAACCTTTACAGTCAACGTCAGGATTCTTACAGACCTTTGGGTCACTGTCCTTTTGGCTGAGACTTAAGTGGACAGTGCTTTACTTCCCATCTGTGGCCTCCGACTTTCACTCCGTCGTGCGCAGGATGCGTCCTGGTAAGGATGGAGCATGATTAATTTTTCATGGGTATTTAGGTGGCTTCCAGTTAGACGCTGTCATAAACAGCCCGGTGTGAACCACTCTAAACGCTGGGCGTCTTTCCCGGCTCGACTGATTATTTGATATGCAGAACTGCTGGGTCCGAAAGAGGAAGGATGAGAGTCAGAGACCAAGAGTCTGGAGAGACTCTTAGGGACACACCTAAGGAGGGACAATGAGAGCGAGACTGAGAATCAGAAAATCAGGGAGAGAGAGGAGGGAGAGCAAGGTGGGAAGGTGGGAGAGGGGTGTTGCCGCTCTCCTGGGGGACAGAGTTGCTGTCTGGGGTCTGGGGTTGCCCACAGCCTGGCCACAGGAATGCAGGCAGGAAAGTGACGAAGCAAGTTTGAGGGACACACCTTTCAGATAAAACTCGATGAGGTCAGAGTCCTCTGCGCAAGGACTTTCCTGGGAGTATTGTTCCTAAAGAGCGGATTTTCCTGGGAGTATTGTTCCTAAAGAGCGGAAGGTGGGAAGCGAGGGAACTGCTCATCAAGAGGGGGCTGGTTCTAGATTGTGCTGTGAATGCTGCCAGGAGCCAAGTCCAAACAGGACCGTGGAGCAAATAAACCCGGAGACCCAGGGACATTTAAGTTTCAGAGAGTGGGTCTGTTCTGTGCAGTCTTATGCTAAAAACCTTTGTTGTTTATCTGAAATTCAGATTTGACTGGGCATCTGTGTTTTATCTGGCGACCCTATCTCCAAGATAAGTGAGAAAAGCTGCTGGAGTCAGGAGAGGGGCCGCTCTTGGTGCGGGTGCGCAGGTGTGCACGTGCCTGCCTGCCGGCCTACAGGCCACTGAGGGGACCCTGACCTGGGAGGCGCAGTTACCACTGGGGCAAAGGGGCTTCTCTGGGCTCACAACTGTGGCGGTCCCAGGAGGCCGAACCTGGGATTTGTGCTCTGCAATCATTTGTATACATGTGTTCAAAGTTTAATGTATTCAATAAAAATGTGAAAAACGCCGTGTGAACCATTCTCATTTTTTTTCAGCCGTAGGGATTAGTCGCAGGGTTCCTCTACCACTGAGATATATCCCCAGCCCTTTTTATGTTTTTATTTTGAGACAGTGTCTTGCTAAATTGTTGAGACTGGCCTCCAATTTGCGATCCTCCTGCCTCAGCCTCCCTAGTGGCTGGGATTATAGGTGTGTGCCACCACCCTGGGCTTTTGTTGACTTTTTGCGTACCGGGGCTGTGCCCCTGAGCTGCACCTCCAGCACCCCTCCTTTCCAGTTCTTATCCTCTGTGGCTCGGAGCTGTGCACAGGTCCAGAAGTGAGAAAGGCAGCCGTCTGTGACAGAGGGGAGGAGACGGAGGAGGCACATTTAGCCTTCTGCCAGGAGCGCAGGGGAACGGCTCTGCCAAGCCAGGCTGAGGGCCGAGGCTGCCCAGAGGGCCCGGAGATCACCCCGGGAGGCTGCTCTTCCTTAGATCCCAGTGGCCCTCAGGCCCGAGCGCAGCGCCCCTCCCAGCTGTGCGCAGGGGCTGGCAGGTGCCCTGACTTCGCCCCGCCCCACCCACAGTCGCCCTGGGCAACTTCCTTTTCCCAAGGTGACCCCCTCATCCTCCTGGCCCAGTTCTCTTCAGACACCGTCAGTGTGACTGGTGGCCCGCCTTATGACCTCCCCGGGTGGAGGAAGACAGCCAGTGGAGAGGTGGCGGCGGCTGCCCCTCGCTCTCCTTCTCTGTACTGGGGAGTGCACCCGGCCTCGTGCTGCCCGCAAAGGCTCTACCCGAGCTACACCCCCAGCCCTTTCTACTTTTTCAATTAATCTTTTTGCAGTACTGGGGATTGAACTTAGACGCCCTTGAGCCTACACCCCCAGCCCTTTTAATTTTATTTTGAGACAGGGTCTCACTGCTTCCCAGGCGGGCCTTGACCTTGCAGTCCCTGCTTCAGCCTCCAGAGTAGCTGGGATCATAGGCATGTGCCACTGCGCTCGGCACACTTAGTACCTTGGTGCAATTCCATATCCATTACATCCAGAGCTTTCTCCTCCTTTTTGACAAATGGTAATATGACTGCGCTGTACCGTATTCACTGGTCCCCACGTGGGCCGCTCCGGAAGGCCCTAGGGACCCCGTGCCAGTGAGCCCCCAGGTGGAGATTGGTCCGCTGCAAATGGGCTGAAGGGCCAACCCACGGCCGTGGCTGGGAAGCAGTTGTAGCTGGGACGGAGACTTCCTGGGCAAGGCCCAGGCTGAAGCTGTTTGTTTTCAGGCAAAGGTGAGACGTTGGATGAGGTTTTATTTCTTAAATGAAGGATAACGTGGAAGCTGAGCCTGACTCACCCAGTGAACTTTCCCCAGACAATATCTGTTCCAGTTATGAATCGCTCTCCAGCTCCTGACTGGTCCGCTCACCGATCAGTGATCCAATCAACAGAGAGCAGCTCGCCTCATAAACAAAGGGCCCTCAGAAATTAGAAGTTCAGGACTGGGCTGTGGCTCATTGGTGGCGCGCTTGCCTAGCACGTGAGGCACTGGATTCGATTCTCAGCACCACATATAATTAATTAGTGAATTAAGGCCTATCAGCATCTAAAATTTTAAAAGAAATTAGAAGTTCATCAACTTGGTGACCCAAAGGACTTTAAAAGTAATTCAGAACACAGAGAAACTGAAACCAATTTGGAGTATGTAAACAAGGATGAGGCCGAGGCAGGAGGATCGAAAGTTCCTCGACAGCCTCAGCAACTTAGCGAGACCCTCTCTCTAAATAAAAAATAAAAACGGGGGCTGGGGCTGGGGCTCAGCCGTAGAGCACTTGCCTAGCATGCGTGACCCACGGGGTTCAATTCTCAGTACTGCATATAAATAAAATAAAGGTCCACTGAAAACTAAAATAAATAAATAAATAAAAACAGGTTGGGGATGGGGCTCAAAGATTAAGGCCCCCTGGGTAAAAAAAAAAAAAAAAAAAAAAAAGTCCAGGATGAATTAGGCGCAAAAGAAACCAGAAAACTATCTACTCCTGAGAAATGCACTGTGACAGGGGACCCCAGGCTCCCTTCTCAGATGGGAAGATATAAAAGTGAGATGGCTAGGTGTGTGGCAGTCCCAGCAAGTCAGGAGGCTGAGGGTGGGGACGACGTTTGAGGCCAGCCTCAGCAAATGAGTGGGGTCCTAAGCAAGTTAGTGAGATCCTGTCTCAAAATTTAAAAAAAGGACTGGGGATGTAGTTCAGAAGTAAGGCAGCCCTGGGCTCAATCCCCAGCACACACAAAATAAGTTAGACTATAGACTGTGTGCCAGCCAAGAAGGAGCCCTCGATCCCCTGCTGGGAATGTGATATAATTCAGTTTAAGCTTTCTGGAGGATATTTAGACAAATGTATCAACATATATAAGGTATCATTTAACCTGGAGTGAAAAATGTGTGCATGAGCCAATCACTGAAATTTCCATGTCATTTTTAGCAGCCAAAAAAAAATTGTAATGGAACCTAAATGCCCATCATGAGTCCCTCTGTTGGATAAAGTGTGTGGTTATGGCATAATCCATGCACTAAGAAGGTCGCAGCTCCAATCCAGCAGCTCAGGAGGCCGTGGCAGGAGGGTGGCAAGTTCAAAGCCAGCCTCAGCAACTTTGTGAGGCCCAAAGCAAGTTAGCAAGACCCTGTCTCAAAAAATAAAAAGGGGCTGGGGATGTGGCTCAATGGTTAGGTGCCCCTGGCTTCAATCTCAGGAAGGAAAGGAAGGGAAGGAAGAAAAGGGAAGGAAAGGGAAGGAAAGGAAAGGGAGGGAGGGAGGAAGGAGGGAAGGAAGGAAGGAAGGGCAAAAGAAAGGAAGCGATGCAGGTGTCCGTTCGAATTGTCTTCCTTCCAGCAGCCTTGCCTGGTCACAGTGAATAGTCCAGGAGCCTCCAAAGCAACCGATCGGTTTCACCCCCATGAAAGGTCACAGGGAGGCTCTTTGGCCAGCAGAGGACGCCGGAGGACCGCGACCAGGGGAGTGGGGCAGACTTGGGGCGGGAGCAACTCAGCGAGACCCTGTCTCGAAATGAAATAAAAAGGGCTGGGGACGTGGCTCAGTGGTTCAATCCCGTACCGAAAAGAGAAGAAAAAAAATCACTTCTGCTTCCCCAGCAAGGAGGTGCCCGCCTCTCCCAGACCCTCGGCTGGGAGCCGGGCCCCGCCCGGGCCTCGCCTCCGCCCGGCCTCCGGGAGGCAGGGGCGCGGCAGGGTTGATTCAATCCGGTCCGAGCGGCGGTCAGAGGAAGGGCTGCCCCGCCCCCTGACCCTGCCCGGCCCCCCGCGCAGGTGCCCGAACCCTGGAAGGAACATGGTAAACCAGGCAGTGGGTGCTTTGATCTCGGAGGGGCCCATGAACGGCGACCCCTCCTCAAGTCCCCAGGGGATGGGAGCCACTTACCCTTAAATTAAGGAAACTGAAGCCCCGAAAGGCGAGGTAACTCGCCCGGGGTGACCAGCTAGGAAGAGGTGGAGCTGGAAATCAGTCATTCGACAAACGCTTGGCAGGCCGGCTTTGAAGAGAACAGCAGCACACAGGGGCCTCGGTGCTGAGGGGCCGCTCCAGCTACACTCCCTGGAGGAGGGACTTCAGCTGTCCTTCCTGCGTCCCTCCCTTCGTTTCTCTGCCTCCTTCCTTTCCTTCCCTGCCTTTGGAGGTGCTGGAACTCGCACTCGGGGCCTTGGGCATGATAGGTGTGTGCGCGCGTGGGTGGTAAATATATCGTGCACACCAAAAGGGTCTGGATTATTTGTGCGGTTTAAAGACTAGTAATAGGTAGGGACGTAGCTCAGTGGTAAGGCATCTGCCCAGTGTGTACGGGCCCTGGGTTCAGTCCCCAGAACTGCTTGGGAAACAGAACAGTACCAGTACTCGAGAAACTCCCCCGCGGCCTCTTTTTAGCTCCTGCTTTCCCAGCCAACACCATTCAGAATTTCCTATTAAACATTTCCCAGTTTGCTGCCCCCTACCTGCCCCTACCCCTGCGCCCGAACTCGGGATTGAACCCAGGGGTGCTTAAACACTGAGCCACATCCTCTGCCCTTTTTATTTTTTATTTTGAGACAAGGTCTTGCCAAGCTGCTTAGGGCCTCATTGGATTGCTGAGGCTGGCTTTGATCTCATGATTCTCCTGCCTCAGCCTCCTGCTTTTCTTTACAGTTTTACTGCCTGCGGATGTGTGGAGCCCTGAATAATCTGGGGGTTAGCGGGCCTGCTTTTGGAAGTCTGTGGATCCAGCCAACTGTAACACACTTGTTCCTAACTTCCTTGGCTCAACAGTGTTTTCCAGATTGGTCCCTGTTGCATGGAGTCGGGCGGTTCATTGGTAGTAGCTCTCTGTCGCAGGATTGCATTAGAGTTTCTTAATCCACTCTGCTGTAGATAAACACCTGGGTGGTATCAAGTTTTTTTTTTTTTTTTTTTTTTTAATTAGGAACAAGGGTACAATGTCCCTACTCTAGTTTGGTCTGGGTTTGGGGCTGGCCATCAAATCTTAACTCTGGCTGCTCCTTAGGAGAATCAGGGACATTTTTAACAATGCTGGTGCCAGCAGCCCTGCCCCCAGATAATTAAATCAGGATGTGAGGGGCTGGAGGTGGCCCAGGCTTAGGTCTCTTAGGGAAATCTAATGTGCGCCAGGGCTGAGGACCCCTGAGAGGCGGAGAATGGACTTGCTGGGAGAGGAGTCACCTGTTACTGAGGTCAAACTTTTCCCAAGTAGCTGTGCCCATTGACACTCTGACCAGCCCTCACATCCTCATCAACACTTGATATTGACCAAATTTTGACTCTTTGTCCTTCTGCTGGGTGTGAAATTGTACCTCACTGTGGTTTTAATTTGCATTTCTTTCATTACTAATGAGGGTGAGTGGTTAGTTGAATTGCTGCTGAAACAAAGAAAGAAAGAAAAGGTAGCCAGGTGAAGATCTATGAAAAAAGAAATTTGGTGGAAAGGGAGGTTGAACAGCAGGTACCAAGTTCCTGTGGTGGGAAAGGGCCGGGATGTCAGAGGAACAGAAAGAGGTTGGGTGGAATCATCGTTGTATGCAGGAGGAAGAGAGCTGGAGACAAGGTGAGCCAGGGTTGGATCAGCAGGACCAAGCTGTCGGTGCCTGCCCGGGTTCTTGGTGGGAGGGAGACTTAGAGGTTGTCATGATTTTGCTTTCCAAGTGAAAACCAGTTCTGTGGCCACCCCAGGGCCTGACATAGCTCACAGGGGAGCTGGGACCAGAGTCCAGCTCTCCCTATCCCACATGCCAATCAGACAGTGTCCTCCGGGGAGCTGTCTTGGACCCTTCAGACCCAGCCCAAGATTCTCAGGTGAAGAGACCTGCCGCTGCTCTATCCTTGCTGTTGCTGTCTCCTGCCCACCCACAGTCATCCGTCCCAAGGAAACTCTAAACAGATCCCTCCTCAGCTGCAAATCCTACCATGGCTCCCCAGTGCCCTTGAGGCAAAGTCCAAACTCCTCTGAAGCCCTGGAGGCCCGCAAGTCTGATTCCTCCCAGCCTGCCCACCCCGCCCCCTCCCCTGGAAGCTGCACTCAATGGCTCTGAAGTAGTTACTCATTCTTACCTCGGGCCTTCCCCCTTGATATTTCTTCACTTCCTCTGGAAAGTCGCGCCCCCACCCCAGCACCTGTCAGGTGACCCGCCTCTCCACTGTCACAGCGTCCTGTCTCTCCCCCAGCCCCCCTCCATCAAAGCCCACTTCCCTTTGCATTATAATCGTCTGTTTACTTCGTCTGTCTCCCCCGCCGGACGAGGAGCCCCCCTTAGGTAGAGACCCTGGGCTGCAGCCGCAGCTCCAGCAAGCAGTGCGTGGCTCGCGGAGGGCGAAGCGAAGGGACCAACGCATTTTGGCTACACGATGCCAGATTGCTTTGCAAAAAGCCGGTGGCATTTCACACTGCCAGCAGCCACGGGGTGTGCATGTCCTCGCATCCTTCCCAGCAATGCGTACTGTCTCTTGTCCACGCCACGCTATTTGCGAGGTGGCAGCCGGCTGAGGAAATTCTGCCACCTTCCAGAGCCCCGGGCGCGGGCGGGTTTCGGAAGGTCAGGTATCGGGGTCCCCGGCACCAGGGGGCACCAGAGGCGCTCAAACGAGGGGCGCCGAGTCGGCGAGCACCGGGTGTCCAGCAGGAGCCCGGCCTCGCGAGGGCTCCTGCGGCCGGCCCCCGGCCCCTGGCAGCCTGCCTCGGAGGCGCAAGGCGCCGCGCCCGCGGCGGGAGCGGATCGGCCCGGAGCCCGGCTCCCAGCGCCACGCGGCGCGAACCCAGCCAGCCCCCTAAGCACCTGCTCGGGGTGTGGCCTCTGGCGGAGGCTCGCCTCCGATTGGTGCGGCGTTGACAAAGGGGCGTGGCGACCGTGGCCCCGCCCCCGCAACTGTGGTACTTAAAGGCGGCAGCGGGCTGCTCCACTCACAGCGCCGCGGTCCGGCCCCGCGAGTGGTGCTCACTGCGGCCCCTGCGCGACCCGAGACCCCGGCTGCTTCAGCCACCATGCCGCGCTCTTTCCTCGTCAGGAAGCCCTCGGTCCCCCGCCGGAAGCCCAATTACAGCGAGCTGCAAGACTCTTCTCTGGGTAAGCAGAGATGCCGGACCCGGGGAGGGATCCGGAGACACAGGCGAAGCTGCGTGGGGGCCTCTGGGGGAGGGGACCCGGGACCACGTCGAGTCAAAGGACGCGTGTGGAGAAAGGCGGGGGCGCCGAGGCGTGGGGCAGGTGGATCCGGAGCCCCCGACCTTGGCGGTTGGGGGAGGGCTGTGTGCTGCGGGCTGTGGTCTGGGCCGAGGGGACTTCGTGGCGGGCGAGAGGCGGAGAAGCTCCACGAGTGTAGACAGGAGAGTCCGCTGGCCAGTGGCTGTGAAGAGTCCGGAGTCCAGAGGGTTGGGGGAGGGGCGGGAGGAGAGGTGTCGAAGGGGGATCTGCCGGTGGCTGGGCTGAGACCGGGATCTGGGGGTCTTACCTCGGGCTGGGGGCCTGGGGATACAGGAAGAGGGAGGCCTGGGGATGGCCCCCTGGAGCTGGGCTGGGAAGTGGGGGTCCTTGTAGGAGACACAGGTGGGACGTCCTGGGTGAGCAAGGGCTGCGGGAGGGCGGGAGGGCAGGAACCGGATCTGTCCTTAGCCGTGGCCCTCAGTGGGCTGATGTTTGTTGACAGATTGAAAGTTGAATTGATGCCTGACCCTGCCCTTCTCTGTCTTCCCCCAGAGTTTACCCTCCAGCAGCCCTACGACCAGGCCCACCTGCTGGCCGCCATCCCGCCCCCTGAGGTCCTGAACCCCACCGCCTCGCTGCCCACGCTCATCTGGGACTGTCTCCTGGCGCCCCACACGCAGCCCATTGGCTGGGCCTCCCTGCAGCCCCAGGAGAGCCCCCAGGCAGCAGAGCTGACCTCCCTGTCCGACGAGGACAGTGGGAAGGGCTCCCAGCCCCCCAGCCCCCCCTCTCCTGCCCCTTCCTCCTTTTCCTCCACCTCGGCTTCTTCCCTGGAGGCTGAGGCCTACGCTGCCTTCCCAGGCTTGGGCCAGCTGCCCAAGCAACTGGCTCGGCTCTCGGTGGCCAAGGACCCCCAGTCTCGCAAGGCTTTCAACTGCAAGTACTGCAACAAGGAATACCTCAGCCTGGGTGCCCTCAAGATGCACATCCGGAGCCACACTCTGCCCTGCGTCTGCGGGACCTGCGGGAAGGCCTTCTCCAGGCCCTGGCTGCTGCAGGGCCACGTCCGGACCCACACTGGTGAGTAGCCCTGCAGGCTGTGGCCCTCCTCATCTCTGCTGCCTCCTGGCCGGCTTCTGTGATTCTGGCCTTGCTGTTCTCCTTCTGTTTCTAATTCTTTTTTAAAAATTCAGCCTCGAGGAAATTAAGGCCCTAACTTAGTTCAAGTTCAGGGACCCAGCCCTTTGGAAATGTTTGGCAGAAACATTCATCAGCTAAGCAGATGGGCAGTGTCTTCTGCAGTTTCTTAGCTAAATATTCTTTTTCTGGTTTTTTTTTTTTTTTGTTTTTTTTTTTTGTTGTAGATGGACGCAATACCTTTATTTATTGTATGTGGAGCTGAGGATGGAACCCAGTGCTTTACACACAAGGGGCAAGCGCTCTACCACTGAGCCCCAGCCCCAGGTCCTATTTTCTTAGCTGTTTTGGAACTGGATATGGGAAAAGTGCACCCAACACCTTGCCATTGTGGCCAGGTGTGAAGGGACCCACCCTGTTCCTCCTCCCACAAACCACCCTGCCCCAGTCAGACAGGATATTGTCAGTACCCCTACCACTACCCTAAATCCTGTCTGAGGACTTCCTCAAACTTTCAGATCATGTTTCACCTTTCTGATCTTTAGTTTCCCCATCTCTAAAATGGGCACAAGTATACTCGATTTACCTTGTGGGGTCTCTGTACAAGTTAAATGAAAGAATACATATGGAAAGCTCTGGGCACAATTCTTGGGTACATGATAAGCTTTTAGGTAGTTGGTGTTTGCTTTGCCTCTATGCTGTATGACCTTGGTCAAGCACTTTCACCTCTGAGCCTTAGGGAGGATTATGATAGCACATGCTTTATAGATTGCTAATCACTTTATAATAATCATAGCCATTATGGTTCATTATGGTTTTCCCCAACCCCAGTCAATTCTGCCATGTGGATCAGGGAATAACTTTGCTGATAGAAAACAATCGCTTCAAAAACAATACAGAATACTGCTGGGCGTGGTGGCACACATCTGTAATCCCAGCTACTTGGGAGGCTGAAGCAGGAGGATCGCAAGTTTAAAGCCAGCCTGGTTAACTTGGTGAGACTATGATTCAAAATAAAAAAGGGCTGGTACATTGCTCAGTGGCAGGCGGCTTTCCTAGCATGCACGAGGCCCTGGGTTTGATCCTCAGTACTGCAAAAAAACAAAAACCTAACACTTACGTATGGAAAACTTTCCAGAAATGAGGAAAAGGCAGTCACCCTTCCTTTTCAGATCTTGGAGGGGGGAGGTTGCTGGGTTTAGGGGTGATCTTTGGAGGGTGGCTTGAGAGACAAAGTTCAAAGGTCATGAGAGCATTGGAGTCAGGCTGGCCAGGTTGGAGGCTGAGCTCTGTCACTTCCTGTCCTAGTGGCTGACCTTCAAGCAGCGAGGGTCAGCGAGGTGGTTTGGGGAGGCTTTGCAGGTCTTGTTAGCCTAGTCACAACCTGCTGAGGCTACCCTTTCTCTTTGTGCACAAATGGCCCCGATTTTAACATGTAAAGGTTCAACTGCCCCCTTTCTCCTGATGCCTGCCCAGCTAATGGGGGCTCTTTTGGGGGTGTTGAAGCCCTCAGGATGCTTTCCAGGGGGCCCCGGCCTCTGCTGTCCCATCCGGCATTATTTTAATGTAAAGGCATGGCTCAGACACAAGAAAGCCCGTTGAAATGCACCATCCCTGTCCTCAGGGACTCCCATTGTGCCTAAATGGTGGGCCCAGTGGGTGGGGGCGGGAGGGGCGGAGCAGGTGCATGGGGCAGTGGTGCCCAGCACCTGTTCCGGCCGCAGCTGCTGGCCCATGGTGTGGCAGGCCCTCTTAATCCCGGGGGTATCGCATGTACAGTGCCCCCCTCAGCGGCCTTTGTCCCCGCCGGCCTGGTGCCGATTTCACACTTGCCAGGAGCGCCATAAAGGCGTCTGGGGACGGGGGGGGGTCTGTGAGGGGTCCTGCCTCCTGTGTGTGCGCAGACCCTGCCTCCCCCCATCACATCCTGAAAGGCCCCTCCTCCTTTGTTGG
The DNA here is from genome assembly GCF_902686445.1 of Sciurus carolinensis. Taxonomy (NCBI): domain Eukaryota; kingdom Metazoa; phylum Chordata; class Mammalia; order Rodentia; family Sciuridae; genus Sciurus; species Sciurus carolinensis. The sequence goes on along the minus strand of NC_062214.1, from coordinate 10,824,818 downwards.
AGTGCTAAGTGGGAGCCACAGCCCTGTCCCCAGCTCACCAATGGGCTCCGCCACCTCTCCTGCATCCGCCTTCTGCGCTTGGTGCTCAGGGGAGCCTGTGCCTGAGGCCGAGCTCACTGGGACTTTGGAGAAAGCCAGGTCAGACCCCTCAGGCGGCCCAGGGCTGCTCAGTCGCGGCCGTGGGGGCGCAGCCTCCCATCTTTGGTTCTCGGGCCCCCCACCCTGTGTAGGTGCTGAGAGGCCGAGCCGTCTTGGCTGCCCAGGGGCTACCTGTCGAGTGGGGGCTCCCGCTGGAACCTGTCCTCGGCCTCCCTCCCCGCCCCTGCCTGCCCTGGAATTCTGGCTCGGTTTTCTTGAATCCCGGCAGGAGTCGGACAGGTGGGCCTGTGGGCCTGTCAGGCTGGGGCTGGGCGGTGACAGGGTGATGGTGTTTTTTGTGTAATGAATTAGCATTAGGACTTTTTATTTGGAAAAATTCTGTCTAAGGAAAAACAATTCATCAGGACATGTCACTCTTTTAGAAACGCTGTCCTCTTGGTTGGGGCAGGGATGATGAAAAGACACTCAGGTGTTTGAGGGCCAAGCTTCTTTCCTTTTTTTAAAAGCAGATTTATTCTACATGTACTTACTGAGCACTTACTGTATACTTAGCCTCGTGTGCAAAACTTGTTAACACAGCATTGGCCAGGCAGATGGTGTGTCTGGGCTGCAGGTTTCTGTGGCTCTTGTCCTGGAATGCACTCGAGGGAGCACCCAGCCCTTGTGGGGCTCAGCCTGAGAGGGGGCAGTCAGGAGGCTTGGGAAAGTCCAGTAGGCATTGTGAGGAGGCTTGGGAAAGTCCAGTAGGCATTGTGATGAGGGAAGCAGGCTGTTGGGGGCAGGAGGAGTGGTGCAGCCTGTAATCCCAGCAACTCCGGAGGCTGAGGCAGGAGGATCACAGGTTGGAGGCCAGCCAGCAACTTAGCTAGAAGGGTCTCAATATATTTTAAAAAGGGCTGGGGCTGTAGTCAGTGCAAAACACCCATGGGTTAGACCCCCAGTGCAAAAATCCAAAACCAAACCAAACCAGAGGGGTGGCCCAGGCAGCTGAGGTGGGCCTCCTCAGGATGCTACTTCTCTTCTCTCTTTTCATCTGTGTGTGTGTGTGTGTGTGCACAGGGGTTGAACCTGGGGCACACTACCACTGAGCAGCCTCCCTAGCCCTTTTTATTTTTACTTTGAGACAGGGTCTTGCTAAGTTGTCCAGGCTGGCCTCCAACTTGTGACTGCCCTGCCTCAGCCTCCTGTAGCCCAAGTCCTCCTCTTAAGCTTTGTCCCCAGTATAAATCAAGGATTGACTCCAGGACTGATAAACAGGAACACCAACCACAGCCTCTCCTGACCAAGAGCATGTGTATTGGTCAAGATGGAGGGCTTGGGGGTCCTGCTGAGTGACCCCAAACATGCTGCTTAACTTCTGGGCCTCAGTTTCACCATCTTCAATATGAGCACCACGGAAGGATGGTCTTGGTTTGCTAGCGTGTCCCAGGAGCCTGGGTGACTGGATGAGCCCCGTCACCTGTATTCTCACAGATGAGAAGGAGGCTCAGAAGCCAGACTCTGCCCGGGGTCCCAGGAAAGCTGAGGTTCCCCCGGCACTGAGGCCTCTGGCAGGGTCCTTGGGTTGTGGGTGGGGCTTTCGAAGGCCCAAGGCCACCTGCTCCTCTCTGCCCCCAGGTGAGAAGCCCTTCTCCTGCTCCCACTGCAGCCGCGCCTTCGCCGACCGCTCCAACCTGCGGGCCCACCTGCAGACACACTCGGACGTGAAGAAGTACCAGTGCCCCAGGTGCGCCCGCACCTTCTCCCGCATGTCCTTGCTGCACAAGCACCAGGAGTCGGGCTGCTCGGGGGGCCCCCGCTGAGCCTGCTGCCACCAGCTGCCTCCCGGAATCAGGAGGAAGGCACCCGTCCTTCGCACTGCCACCGAATTCCCTCCAGCCGCCCGTGCCTGGCTGTGGTGGCCCTGGACTTTGGAGGCCACTTGCTGTGTTCTGCTCCCTGCTCTGGGGCCTCAGTGGGCCCTGGAGGCTGGGCCTGGCCTCTAGACGGTGGAGGGGAGGGCAGTGCGTGCCTGAGTTGGCCTCCCGGGTCTCGTGCCCAGAGCTGTTGGGACGCAGCTGCTCTGAGTGACAGGACCACCGCGGACAGATTGCACCAGAAGCTCCCACCCCGCTTAGGGGGACCCACTCCCCTCGCCGCTCCCACAGGGAACCCTCAGGCCACCTTCCAGAGGTGCCACAAACTATGCAGTAGTCCCCCACGTGCATCTGTGGGGCACTCGGGGTGCTTGTGGACGTGGATAGACAGGAGGACGTGCCTAGACCTCTGCCCCGGCCTGGGCAGCTGTGCAGCCTCCTGTGTGTCTCGGTGACACCTGTCTCACGGGCGATTTAACAGTGTCTCAAAAGGGACTGTGAGTAATGGCCTCCTTGCCAGGGGCCGAGTGGGGTGCTGCGGCCTGACCAGCACGTCTCCCAGGACTATTCTGGGGGCCTGACAGGGGGGGGCCTGGAAGGAAGATGTTTACATTTTTAAAGGTACACTGGTATTTATATTGCAAGCAACATTTTGTATTAAGGAAACGTTTTGTATAGTTATATATACAGTTTATTGATATTCAATAAAGTTGCTAATTTATGTATTTAAGAGTCTCCACTGGGTCTTGGGGGCGTGGGTATTTTTAAAGGTCTTCAGGAAAGGAAGAGGAGGTAGGGAGTCCTGGAGCTTTGGTATTTTTGACATGGCTTTAAATCTTGTCCTTGGAAATGGCTTGTGGCTGTAGAGTCCTGAGTCTAACTGTCTGGGACCTTGTGGGAATGAGGTTGGGGGCCTGGGCCTCCTGTAGGTTTGCAGACCCTCTGGCCGGAGCAGTGGGGGACACAAGCAGGCCCCTGCCTCCAGCTGCCTCCGATTTATTCCCTTGCTTTTACCTTTTGAGACTGACCAGGCCAGGCAGGTGCAAAGGTGGCTTCCTGGGTCATACCAGGCTGCATGGAGGTGGCCTCCTGGGTCTTACCAGGCTGCGTGCTGTGCCCGCCGCTGCAGGTCTTTGGGGCGGGACTGGCTACCCCTCCCAGCTGGAGGAGAGGATGTCCTTCCTGTTCCCAAGGGCTCTGGGCCCCCTGGGCCTCCCTGTCAGGCAGGCCCACACCTCCGTCTGACTGCTGGGTACCAAATGGCCTTTGATGCGAGGAAATTGGCTGGCTGGAGCCAGGAGGGTGAGAAGCCAGGCCAAAGGGTAGGGGTCATTCGGCTTCCTGCTTAGAGCAGGGGAGGACCCCGGCTTGTGGCCTGGGCTGAGCAATTCACTCCTGGCTGGCCAGCGGTGGTGACTTCACCTCTGGGGCCTCCTGGGGCCAGGGGAAAATGAGTGTCCCTTTTGAGCACAAAAGGTGCCGAAGGTGCCAGTTCCCTGTGGCTGCTGAGCCGGCGTCCCAGAGCTTGCAGCCCGGGCGGCCGGGGAGCCCGTGTTGGAAGGAGAGATGATTCTTTCTTCTAAACAGGAAACGGTGACCCGCAGGCAGGAGCAGCCTTAATGACTTGCAGCCTAGGGAAAACGTCCTCTAACAATCACCAAATTGTGTCGGCCCCCTCGAGGGGAAGCCGGGGGTGGGGTGGGGGCTGGGCACCAGTTGGCTGAAGGCCTACTGTGTCCCAGCCCCTGTGGGTCCCTGTGGGTCACTGCATCCACCCACAGTAGGTGCTGACATTGGCAAGTGAACAACTTCACAGTGGCTGAGGGACAGGCCTCTGGGAAAGGGCCCGGAGCCCAGAGCGGAGGGGCTGGCTGAGCCCCCCAGGCTGGAGCCACGTCAGCCTGGGAGAGACGAAAGCCTGGCTCCTGCCCCCAGTTCCCCGGGTGCCGGGACAGGCAGGGCTCCGGCCTTCTTGGGCCCCCATTTCTGCCTCCATAAAACGGTGACGGCAGGACCTTCCTCCCTGGAGATTATACAGAGGCGGCCGGTTGCCCCTTCAGCAGGGTCCCTTGAACACAGCCTGGTCTGAGCTGCAGCCTGGAGTGACAGCGTGATCAAGACCTGTCCCTGTGCTCCTGGAGCTTGTGTTCTGTTGGGGACAAACTGCATAAATACGCTCCTTGCTGCAGTGATGGCAGATGGAAGGAGAGGCCCAGGCGCGAGGGTGGGCTCCCGCCAAGTCTGTCCCTGAGCCCCCACCCCAGGAAAGGGACGATGCCGCCTGGGAGATCTGGGGGAGGGCACGGCGATGCCCTGTGCCCCAGGGAGCAAGCCTGGGGTGGCTGGGGGGACCCAGAGACGGGGAGGACCAGCTGGGATTTTTGTCTCAGCCTGGGTGGGGGAGGCGGGAGGCACCGGGCTTTTAAGCAGGAAGTGGAAGCAGCTTTACCTTCAGTACAAAGGGTCCCCCAGCTGCTGGAGAGAGGAGTTTGGGGTCAGGGAGGAAAGAGACAGAGCTGGGCACGGTGAGAAGGGGAGGGTGAGACGTGACAGGTGACAGTGGCCTGGCCCAGGGTGCTGGTGGCCTTGGTGATGGAGACTGGAGCTGGCTCCCGGGAGCTGGGAGAGTTTGGGGGACTCCGGGCGGATGGGGGCAGGGCGGTGTTGGGAGGTGGCTTGGGAAGTGCCCCACTGGGCCGCAGGGCCAGGGCAGAGCCTCCCTCTGCAGGAAGGAGAGGCCAGCGCCAGCACGTGCACTGCATAGGAACTGGACACCGAGCCACATGCCCATGAGAGGGCTCCCCGGGGTGACTTTAGACGGATGACCTGGGTGAAAGGGACAGGCAGGGCGCGGGCCTGGGAGACTGGTTTTGAGATTGTTTAAACGTTTTACGTTAAAATAATTTGAACCTGACCAAAGTTGCAGGAAAAGCCAGTGAGCCAGTGCCTCGTGCAGACCGCGGCGGGGGACCTCGGTGTGCAGGGGACCTCGGTGTGCGGGGCCCTCGGTGTGCGGGGACCTCGGCGTGCGGGGCCCTCGGCGTGCGGAACCTCGGTGTGCGGGGCCTCTGTGTGCGCCTCTGCCCCGCTCACACGGACGTCGCTTCAAACCTTTTCTCTTATGGCTAAAGACTTTTTTTGGCAGTGCTGAGGATGGAACCCCGGCCTTGAGCGCTCAGGCCGGCTGCTGGGTATTTCTGCATGTTTTTGCATATTTCCTAAGAGCGAGAATATTAAAAACAAAATCCCAGCTGATGACCCAGGTCCCGCTCTAGGCCGGGAACCGCGCTGGCGCGGTGCCCTCTGGAACCCGCCCCCGGGACCGGTTTCCCCGCCTGGCCGGGCTGTGCCCGGGCGGGTGGGGAGGCTGGGACTGGGCCTCGGAGGCGTCACTCCCTGCCTCTGGGTCTCCGTCCCTCCAGGCGCCCGGCGGTCTGCCTTTCGGGGTTCTGACACGTCTGAAGAGCGCAGGCAGCTGTGCCTAGAACGTCCCAGGTCCCTGGCCCCTGGTCCGAGCTCCGCGCTTCCTCCCGGTTCAACCCAGAGCCGCAGAGGCAGGCGTGTCTCTCCCCGCAGCGTGTCCTGAGGTCGCGTCCCTCGGCCCATGTGGCCTGGACCACTCTGGTCAGATGCCGAGGCACTGTCCCTGCTGGGGCTCCTCTCCCAGCCGGCGTCCTGCTGGAGGCCCTCAGAGGCTGGTGGATGCCGCACTACTGCCCAAGCGCCCTCCACCCGAGCTTCGCCATGGCTGGTGACTTTGGACGGATGACCTGGGTGGCCGGCACAGGTGAGCCTCTCACGCCACCGCCACCCCTCCTGGTGGGCTCTGGTTGAGAACCCGCCTGTGCCTGGGAGCCGTTGGGGGCTGCGGCTGGGGGAGGCTGGCGAGGAGCCGCGGGACCTGGCCGGCCATTAGCTCCTCCCCTGGGATTTTCTTTAAAATGAGTCCCGGAAATACGCAGGCTGTAAAGCCAGCCTCCGTGAGTCCAGGCAGGCGGGTCTGGGGCCAGGGCCACCTCTGGGCACATCTGGGCCCCATTAGTGACCCAGAGGCTGCTCGGGGGTGTCCCCTGAGCTGGGACAGAGGATCCTGGCAGGCTGGGATCCGGGGGTCCTGACTCCTCTCTGCTTTCAACTTGTCCATTTTGTAATGTTATGGAAATGTATTTTCTCATTTAAAAGAAAAACGAAAAGATGGGATGTGGGACTCAAGTGCCGTGACCAATTCTTGCTGTCTAACAAGATGTGACACCTTAAGGGCTTGGCTTGCTTTTTTGGGTGGTACCTGGGGATGGAACCCAGGGCTTTGCACTTGCTGGGCAAGCACTCTTCCATCAGCGGCACCCCCAGCCTTAAAGCTGCAGCTTTTTTTTTTTTTAATCTGGTAATGGAGATTGAGCCCAGGGGTCTTAACCACTGAGTAACATCCCAGCCCTTTTAAAATTTTTTTTATTTTTTATTTTGAAACAGAATCTAAGTTGCTTAAGGTCTCGCTAAGTTGCTGAGGCTGGCCTCCACCTTGGGATCCTCTTTCTTCAGCCTCCAGAGTCACTGACCTCCATGCCCAGCCCTTACAGCTTCTTTAAAAAAAAAAAAAAAATATATATATATATATATATTTATATACATATATATATATGTATTTATAACTATTTAAAAATGTTTTTAATCATTGATGGACCTTTCTTATTTATTTATTCATATGCGGTGCTGAGGATGGAACCCAGTGCCTCACACATGCCAGGCAAGCAGTCGACCACTGAGCCCCAGCCCCCGCCCCCCAGCCCCAGCTTCCTGAATGCAGCAGAGCTGAGTCTGGGTCTTCACCCTTGGCCTGCACAGCATCTCCTGAGCAGAGGGGTCCATTTTGTCCCTCAACCTGTCTTCTAGAAACCCTGTTACCAGGCATAGCCTTCTCCAACTAGGCAAGTGTGGGTGGCTAGCGGCTGGCTTGTCCCAGGGGTCCCTGGTGCGCGGGGTATTCTTGAGGCCCTTTATACTGGGAGAGCAGGACAGCCCCCCAGCAAGCTGGGGTTCAGCCAGACTTCCCTCTGCTCCCTACCCCGGGCCCCGGGCCGGCCCCCACTCTGGTCCCAGGGTTGGGTGACGTCTTGGCTTCCTAGGCCTGCTCTAGAAATACCATGAACCCGGCAGCTGAAAGCAATGCAAGTCCAAGCTCCAGTCTTGGAGGCCCAGCCCCAGACTAAGGTGCCCCAGGGCTGTGCTCCCCAGGAGGCTGGGGTGAGCTCCTGAAGCCTCCCTGCCTCTGGCTGCCTCTTTCCTGTGTGTGTCCTCTGCGGCTCCTGTGACTCCAGTCATTGGATTTGGGGCCCACCCTAATCCAAGATGACCTCATCTGAACTGGATTCCATCTACAAAGGTCCTTCTTCCAAATAAGGTCACCTTTATAAATTCCTAAGATTGGGACTTGAACAGGATTCTTTTCTGTTGTAATGGGACCAGAACCCAGGCTGCCCCACCTGAGCTTCCTGTGCTCTCCCAGCCCCGCCACCGGGATTAAATCCAGGAGCACTTCACCGCGGAGCCACATCCCCAGACCTTTTTATTTAGAGACAGTGTCTTGCCAAGTTGCTTAGGGCCTCGATAAGTTGCTGAGGCTGGCTTTGAACTCGAGATCCTCCTACCTCAGCCTCCTGAGTTGATGGGATTACAGGCGTGGCCGCTGCAGGGGCCAGGAACAGCTCTTTTTTTTTTTTTTTTTTTTGGAACATGAATAGTGTTTTATTTAATCTTTTAGTTCTCTGAGCACCTAAAGTTACATGCATGGCACACAACAGACATAAAACTTTTTAAAAAAATTGAAAATTGTATACCTACCAATGGATCCACGTATTCACTGGTTCCCCACCATCCTGCCCTATTTCAAGGCCTCTAGATATCCCCAAACATCAGTCTCGCATTTACCTTCTTTTTAAGGTTTTTGGGTCCAAGAGAAAAGAGCATCTGTAAGGGTCTGGAATACCCATTTCACACCAGTCTTGTTATGTCACCACTATAATTTTTTTAATTAAAATATTTTTTTATTTTTACAGACACATTTTGATTCACTGTACACAAATGGGGTACAACTTTTCATTTCTATGGTTGTGCACAATGTAGACTCACACCACGCATGTATAATCATCCATATACATAGGCTAATACTGCCTGTCTCAGTCTACTATCTTTCTGTCCCCCACCCACTCTCACCCCATTTTCCTCGACATCATCCAAAGTTCCTTCATTCTTCTCTTCCCCCCAATACCCCCCCTCGTTATATATTGTCATGCACTTATCAGAGAAAACATTGGCCTTTGGTTTTTTGGGCTTGGCTTATTTCACTTAGCATGATATTTTCCAACTTCATCCTTTCACCAGCAAATGCCGTAATTTTATTCTTCTTTATGGCTGAGTAATATTCCATTGTGTGTATATACCACAGTTTCTTTATCCATTTGTCAATCGAAAGGCATCTAGGTTGGTTCCACAATCTAGCTATTGTGAATTGAGCTGCTATGAACATTGATGTGACTGCATCACTGTAGTATGCTAATTTTAATTCCTTTGGGTATAAACTGAGGAATGGGATTTCTGGGTCAAATGGTGGGTCCATTCTGAGTTTTCTGAGGAGTCTCCATACTGCTTTCCAGAGTGGCTGCACCAATTTGCAACTCCACCAGCAATGTATGAGTGTGCCTTTTTCCCCACATCCACGTCAACACTTACTATTGCTTGTGTTCTTGATAATAGCCATTCTAATTGGAGTTAGATGAAATCTTAGGGTGGTTTTAATTTGCATTTCTCTAATTACTAAGGATGATGAGCACTTTTTCATATATTTGCTGATCATGTGTACATCTTCTTCTGTGAAGTGTCTGCCCAGTTCCCTAGCCCATTTACTGACTGGGTTCTTTGTATTTTGGGTGTAAAATTTTTTAAGTTCTTTATAAACTTTGGAGATGAGTGCTCTGTCTGAAGTGTGTGTGGAAAAGATTTTCTCCCACTCTGTAGGCTCTCTTTTCACATTATTGATTGTTTCCTGTGCAGAGAAAAAGCTTTTTAGTTTGAATCTATCCTATTTATTGATTCTAGCTTTTATTTCTTGCACTATGGGGTCTTGTTAAGGAAGTCTAGTCCTAAGCCAACGTGATGGAGATTTGGACCTACTTTTTCTTCTACTTGGTGAAGGGTCTCAGGTCTAATTCCGAGGTCCTTGATCCATTTTGAGTTGAGTTTTGTACAGGGTGAGAGATAGGGGTTTAATTTCATTTTACTGCATATGGATTTCCAATTTTCCCAGCACCATTTGTTGAACGGGCTATCTTTTCTCCATTGTAAGTTATTGGCACCTTTGTCTAGTATGAGAAAATTGTATTTATTTGGGTTTGTGTCCGTGTCCTCTATTCTGTACCACTGATCTACCTGTCTATTTTGGTGCCAGTACCATGCCGTTTTTGTTACTATTGCTCTACAGTAGAGTTTAAGGTCTGGTATTGTGATACCTCCTGCATCACTCTTCCTGCCCAGGATTGCTTAGGCTATTCTGGGTCTTTTGTTCTTCCAGTTGAAGTTCAGGATTGCTTTTTCTGTTTCTATGAGAAATGTCATTGGGATTTTAATCGGAATTGTGTTAAATCTGTATAGTGCCTTTGGAAGTATGGCTATTTTGATAATATTAATTCTGCCTATCTAAGAACGTGGAAGATCTTTCCATCTTCTAAGGTCTTCTTTGATTTCTTTCTTCAGTGTTTCGTAGTTTTCATTGTAGAGATCTTTTGCCTCTTTGATTGATTCCCAAGTATTTTTTTTTTTTTGAGGTTATTGCAAATGGAGTTGTTTTCCTCATTTCCCTTTCAGCTGTTTCATCGCTTGTGTATAAAAATGCTTTAGATTTATGCGTGTTGATTTTATAGGCTGCTATTTTGCTGAATTCATTGATGAGGTCTAAAAGTTTTCTGGAGGAGTTTTTTGGATCCTCTAAATAGAGAATCATGTCATCAGCAAATAGTGACAGCTTGAGTTCTTCTTTTCCTGTTCGTGTCCCTTTAATTTCTTTAGTCTGTCTAATCGCTCTGGCTAGTATTTCAAGAACGATGTTGAATAGAAGTGGTGAAAGAGGACATCCCTGCCTTGTTCCTGTGGAACAGCTCTTTTTGAGGGCCACAATTAACCCACTCCAGGAGGCTATGTCCAGGGGTTTAGCATCCCTTCCTGGGACATATCCAGGAGTTTTTTCTTATTCACCCACCAACCCCTGCGGCCTGGAGGAGGGAACCCTGAGCAGGAGTCTCGTGAGTCGGAACCTGCGAGCTGGCCCTTGAAGAGAGGGCCTCAGGCAAAAGCTCTGAAACAGTGCTGGCGATCTCGGGGTTGCAGGATGAGCAGGCACCAGGGCACGGATGACAGAGACCGGTTGGAACTGGGGCCAAGGCCAGGAGGCTGGGGGAAAACTGGATTTATCCTGAGGGCACTGGGGAGAGCCATGGCAAGTGACCTGAGTGCCTCGTTCTTTGGAAAGGTCCCCTGGGTGGCTGTGTAGGGAGCAAGCCTGTCAGCCAGGGAACAGCTGAGGAAGAGGCTGCCCTGGGGCAGCAGGTGAGGCAGAGAAGGCGTGGGGAGGGACGAGGCTGGGCCTGGACTTCTTTGCAGTGGGGAAACTACAGGCCCCAGTGCGGCAGTCGGCATTCGGGACGGCGGGTCCCGCGGGGCGTGCACAGATCCTCTCTAATCCTGGGACAGTGTTGGAGGCAGGGTGCCCGGGTCCTCCTCTCTGCTCAAGGTCCACCTGCTGTGTGAGCTACCGCAAGGTGCTCAACCTCTCTGAGTGTCTATGTCCTTATTTGAGGAAGCTGTACAGATTCAGGGAGTAAATACTTATAAACCGCTTGGCTCTGGCACCCAGTCAAGCTTCAGGGGAGGCCCGGATGTGGCTCAGTGTAGAGGGCTTGCTGGCTGAGCAAGGCCCAGGGTTCAACCCCAGCACTGCGACCATAAGTAAGGAATAAAGTTTAAAAGCAGCGGCGGCGGCTGCTGAAGAGACCTCAAGCTAGGGCGTCCAGTGCCCCCAGCCCGGTTCTATTCGGCTGTTGCTATGGCCTGGAGTAAGAGCGTCCCCGGGGCCAGGAAGGCAGCAGCGAGGAGAAGCGACACCCATGTCACTCGGGCCGTGCTTGGGATGGGGTCCCCAGGGAAGCCCAGCTTCGCCCAGGACATGGTCCAGGCTGGGCAGGGGCCTCTCTGAAGGGCCTCCCATCCTTCCCTGGTGGGTCAAGTGCCACCAACACCTCACTCTGTGACCCTGGAGGAGTCCCTGCCTCCCCAGGTAAGGCCGATGAGGCTCACTCACCCTCTGACCCAGAGCGAAATGCAAAGCAGATCAACACCTCCCGCCAGGGAAGAGCGGCAGTGCGCAGCCTGAGCGCCCAGCCCCGACTGACCGGGAGCGTTCACTGGGGTCCTGGTGTGCTGGGAGGACTTCACAGCCCTGAGAACCGTGGCAGGACCCACGGACAAGCACTACCAAACACCCCTCTCTTTGCTTCTCTCTTTGTGGCACTGGAGCCTGAACCCCAGGGGCCCCCCGCCAACTCACGAGCTACATCCCACCACTCTTTTAAAATTTTGAGACAGTGTCTCAAATAAGTGCTTAGGGCCTGGCCGAGTTGCTGAGGCTGGCCTTGAACTTGCCATCCTCCTGCCCCAGCCTGCCGGGTGGCTGAGATTACAGGTGTGCACCACCTCCCTGGCTTCCTCGTGATCCCCTGAGGGCAGGTGTAGGCGCTGGAGAGGGTAGAGCGCTCCACTTGGTGTGGCTTTTACCCTGTCCGTGTCTGCAGGGTCCTTACTCCTCCCCAGCAAGCATCCTGGTTCGCAATCAAGCAATCAATGTTTTCCTGAAAACACTAGGTCTTGGCGCGTTGCCTGGAAAACGTGCCAATGTGGACCCGCGTGGTGGCGCACGCCTGTAATCCCACGGGAGGCCGAGGCAGGAGGATGGTGAGTTCAATGCCAGCCTCAGTAAAAGCGAGGTGCTCAGACCCCAGTGAGACCCTGTCTCTAAATGAAATGCAAAACAGGGCAGGGATGTGGCTCAGAGACCCCAGGTTCAATCCCTGGAACGCCCCCAGAAAAGGTGCCGTGTGCTGCTGTCTGAAGGTGGGGTTCGAAGAACAGCGTCCTGCAGTCTCAACTCTACCCATCTTTGTCCTCAGAGAAAGGGGGACACCCGCCGGGGGCCAGCAGTGCCTTGGTCTGCATGGCGGGTCCCTGGGAGGACCTTCTTTTCTGTAGATTCCCGAACTTTCTACAATGAGCGTGCTGTTCTTTCTAAACAGAAGCACGTAGAGGAGAACAGCGCTCGGACCTGACAACGTCGGGGCGCAGCGTGCGGGAGCAGCAGGGCAGCAAGCGGCGTCACCGGGCGTCACCTGGTGCCCGCCCAGCCCCGTCTCTGGACAGCCCCCGCGCACGGGGACCACCGTGCGCTGCTTGCGGGCAGCTCCCGCCGGGAGTCAGCCTTCCCGGGAAGAGGCCTGTGGGGTGACAGTCCCCGGGAAAGCACGACGGAGCCGTCCAACCAGGAGCAGGGGGCGTCGGTGGCCTCGGGACTGCCCGTCCAGAACCGCCGCCAGCCCAGCGCTCCCTTCGCGCCTCGCGCGTCTGCTCGGTGCCCCTGGGTGGCCTGGACGTGGCGCACCCGGGCGCCCTCTGAGCGGTCACGCAGGTCCTCTGCGTCCCCGTGCGTGGCTCCCCTCACTGGGCCCAGTGTCCTCCAGGCCCACTATGTCGCCCCACGAATGGGGACTTCACTGTCGGCTCGATTCTGTTTTGCGGTGCTGGGGACCCCCAGGCCTCGCGACGCTGGGCAGGTGCTCCGCACCGCGCTGCCCCTGGCCGGCCTGGAACTCATCCTCCCAGTGACATTTCGGTCGTATCCACTCTGCTCTTCAAGAGCCTCCTGCGCAGGAGAGGACCAGCTGCCCGGCCCTGCCAGCGGGGCCACCGCCAGCTTTGATTTTAGCCGACCTCTGGTTTCATTTTCTCTTGCGGGGCTGCGATGGGCCCGGGCCTTCCGCGTGCCAGGCCGACGCTCTGCCGCCCAGCCGGGTCTCTCCTCGGCCAGCGCTGATGGCGGCTTAAGTCACAGTTTCTCAAGACGCAGTGTACCTGCAACAACCTCAGCTGCAAAATGTGTTAATTGACACATTTCTAGTCCCTTGGGGAGTACAGGGGGCATTGCTCTGCGCAGGGATGGCTGTGCTCCCAGGATTTGACCCTGGGCTGCCCTGCCCCCGGCCCAGGGTGATTTCTGCTGGCCTGCCCACCCCCTGCCCCAAGGCGGCCCAGGGTCTCTGCTCTGGTTGGAGTTCGGGCCTGAGAAAAGCGTGGGGCTCCAGCCCTGCGTCCTGGGGTCCAGGCTGCTTGGCACCAGCTCAGCAGTGAGCCGGGAGCTGAAGGCCGGTATGGGCTGAGAAGTCTGCAGGGGGCGGGGAGGTCGAGGCCAAGGTGGAACAACTGGTTCTGGAGGCCAGGGACAGAGGTAATCACAACAGCCCTGGGGAGAAGCCCGGCACTGTTGCTATCACACTCCCATGTGACAGATGAAGACACCCAAGTCCCAGGGGAGGACAGGTTTGCCCAAGGTCTTCCCCTGGGGATAATGGCTGAGCCGAGATTTGAACCTGTCTCTCAGGGAGGGGAACACTATGGCAGAGTACCGTGGGAGAGCCTCAGGGGAGCCAGCTCAGTCTGGGACATGAGGGGAGCTTCCGGGAGAACTTCAGCAGAGGAGGAGGGGCAGGCAGTCAGAACAGCAAGTGCAAAGGCCCTGGGGTGGCGGGTGAGCGCAGTGCTGCTGGAGAGGAGCGGGGACCTGGGGTGCGAGAGGTGGGAAGAGGCTGGCCCTGCAGGGCCTTGTGGACCCCAGCCAAGCACCAGGTGTTTGAGTTTTATTCTGGGCCATGGGAAGCCACCAGGGGATTTTATGCGGAGGCATGACACAGCCTGACTTCCCTCTGGCTGCGTGTGGGAATCGGGCTAGGGACCGACAGGAAGTCGGAGAGGAGAGGAGGCACCTGCAGGCCAGGCTTCCTGGCCAGTCAGCAGAGGAAGAAGGGCCGGAGGTGTCTTTGTGGCTGGCTGGGCGGGGCTGGAGCCGGACTGCAGAGGAAGGGCTCCCGGCCGCTGGGAGGGGTGGAGGGCAGGACCACTGACCGAACTTGGCCGGGGAGGGGCCCGGGAGGGGCTGCCGAAGGAAGCCAGTCTCATAGCTCTGCCCAGGGGCTCCCCGGTGGACCCTGCCTTCTCTGCCAGGCCCACGGTGCGCAGCCAGACCTCTGCGTTCGGCTCTGGCCCCTCTGCGGGCAACCGGGTGGACAGGGCCCCAGGCTCCGCGTCTCCCCGTGGGCCCCTGGGCCCTCCTGTTGTCTCCTGCCAGGGACGTCCTGCCCCACCAGACTGTGAGCTCAGAGGCCCGGAACAGCACTGGCACAGTCTGGCGTGTGGCGGGCAAGGAACAAACACTTGTGGAATTCACTGAAGAAGGTGTGGACGGCCTCGGTGGAGGCCACGGCAGGAGGCGGCCACAGAGCAGCCCGAGGGGTGGGCGGGCCCTCTGGCTCCTGCTTCTCTCCACCCTGGCTGGGGCTTAACGGCGGGTTCTGGAGCCCAGGAGGGGAGATGGGAGGACCCAGGGTTGCCCCCATCGCAGAGCGGGAGGCATCTGCCAAGGCCCCACCCCCCGGCAGTGGTGGCTGAGCAGGGATTTAAAACCAGACCCATCTGACTGTACAGCCTAAACTCTTGAACTAAAAAAGATTTTTTAGAAAAATAAAACTGATATGCGGGGGCCCAACGGTGGAGGGAGAAGGCTCTCGGCCCTTGTAGTATGCCTGGGGCTTCTAGGGAGGAGTCTGGGGTGCGCCCAGGGGAGCAGGGAGGCTGAGCTGGCGGGTTTCCTTTCTTGATTCATCTGGATTCTCCTTCTTCTTTAGGGGAGGGGGCAGGGTTAGTACTTAACCACTGGGCCACATCCCCAGCCCTTTTTTATATTTTATTTTGAGACAGGGTCTCCCTGAGTTGCTGAGATTGGCCTAACCTTGCTATCCTCCTGCCTCAGCCTCCAGAGCTGCTGGCAGCTCAAGGCCTTTTTACAACGGAACTCACCTGTGTGACCAGCACCACCATCAAAAACAGAATCTGGCAGGGCATGGTGGCCACACCTGTAATCCAGCGGCTTGGGAGGCTGAGGCAGGAGGATCATGAGTTCAAAGCCAGCCTCAGCAAAAATGAACCGCTAAGCAACTCAGTGAGACCCCGTCTCTAAATAAAATACAAAATAGGACTCAAAATAGGCTCAGGGCTTGAGCGTCCCTGAGTTCAATCCCCTGTACCCACAAGGCGGGGGAGGGGGGGACGGGGGGACGAGACAGAACTTGGCCAGGCACAGGGCACACACCTGTGACCCTGCCGTGCAGGAGGCCAGCCTCAGCAATTTAGTGAGACCCGATCTCAAAAAGTAAAAAGGGCTGGGGACCGTCTCTTTGGTAGAGCACCCAGGTTCAATCCCTAGCTGCAGAAGCAAGCACATCAACAACCCAGAAGCTGCAGCTGCCAGGAGCGCTCTGCACGCCGCCAGCGGTGCCCACAGGGCACGGCCAATCCGCAGCCTCTCCAGCGCGAGCTATTATCTGATTTCACCTTTTGTTTTAGCCACCCTGCGTCGAGCCGGCTTTCTCTGGTGTAGGGTACACAGGAACCGCCACGCGGAAGGAAGGAGCGCGCTTGCTCAGTCTTCACCCCTGGGAAGCCGTCCCTGCCGTCCCCAAGGGTCCTTCAGCCCGCCTCCCCCAGCCCGGCAGCCCGTGCGGGTTGGTCAGGGCGCCTGGCAGAGCTGTGGACGGCTCAGCCCGAGCTGCGTCCGGCTCTGGCTTCTCTCGCCGCATAATTACTTGAGATCTGCCCCATCACAGCGTGGCGTCGATAGGTCGTCCTCTTTTTAATTGCAAGTGGTGCCATTGATGGCTAGAACATTCCCGGCGGGGGACGTTGGATCCTAGCCAGCTGATAAACTGCTGTAAACACCCACGGGCAAGCCTCTGTGTGGACACGTGTTTTCGTTTTTCTTGGGTAAATATACGGGAGTACAATCGCGGGATTGTATAAGCCTGTGCTTAGCTTTTTAGGAAAGTGCCAAACTCTGTTCCAAAGTGGCCACACGGCTTTGCACCCTGGCAAGCCGAGCTGAAGCGTGTGGTTCTTGCCAGCGCTGCGCGGCAGCCTCCTAGCTCACAGCCTCTTGGTAGCGAGGCACTTCATTATGGTCTTAATTTGGCTCTCCCGGTGTCTAAGGATGCCCAACTCTGTACCATGCACTTATGTACAATTTGCATATCTTAATTAGTGAAGATACACAATATTCAAATCTTTTGCCCTATGATTCGGGCCCAGGGGCACACGCCTGTAATCCCAGTGGCTCAGGAGGCTGAAGGAGGAGGTTCACAAGTTCAAAGCCAGCCTCAGCAACTTAGTGAGGCCCTAAGGAACTTAGTGAGATTCTGTCTCTAAATAAAATATTTAAAAAGGGGGCTGGGGATGTGGTTAAGCTCAGTGGTCAAGCAGCCCTGGGTTTAATGCCTACTACCAAAATAGTTTTTAAAAATTAAAAATCTTTTGTCTTCTTTTTTCTTTTGGTGCTAGAATTGAATCCAGAAGCCACTGCCTCTGAGCTACATCCCCAGCCCTTTTAGATTTTATTTAGAGACCCCTGAGTTCAATCCCTGGTGCCCCACCCCCCAAAAAAGGAAAACGCATGGAGCTACCTATAGTAATTGATTCAGAAATGATAGCTAAGTTGCTCTTGCCTCAGGGCCTTTGCACATGCTGTGTCTGCCTCCTGGAGCACCCATCCTTCAGATGCAGCTCCCAGCCTTCCCCAGGTGTCCCCGACCACCTCCCCCCATACTATCATCTGACACTTCTCGGTGTTTATTTGCCCACCTCTGGCCCCCACTCACTGCACTGCCAGCCCCAGGACTCTGCGGCACACAGTGGGTGCTCATAACAAGCTGAGCTGGGCGGACAACGGACTTGTCCCACTCGCTCCCGGGTGGCCTTGGCAACTTATGGCGACGCGCCGGCCTCCCGCGCCTCCCGGCTGCGTGGGCAGCGCGGTGCCTCCGAGCCGCAGCCCCTCCGGCCCACCCCGCCCGGGCGAGACGAGCGCGGCGCACGGGGCGCTGGGCCCAGACAGCGCGTCGCCGGCCTAACCCTGCGTGGAAATTCGGGGTGGAGGGCGAGGCGCCGGGCGGCGCGGGCGGCGGAAACGTGAGCCGGCCGGCGGCGACCCGGGCCGGCAGGTGGAGCGGCGGCGGCGGGGACGCCGAGGGCACGTCCGCCGCCTGGGACCCGAGCCACCCCTGAAGCCCTCGGAGCCTCCCCGTCCCCTTCTGTCCCGCTGGCTGGGCCCCGCGGGGCGCCGGATGCTCCGGGAAGACCAGAGAGCGAGAGTCCGGCCTCCCGCCCGGGCCTCCGTGCCTTCCCCGGACGCCGCGGGGCGGAGAGAGCGGACTCCTTGGCTCAGCTCCTTCTTGGTGGCTGGGAAGTCCGAGAGGCGGCTTCGGACCCCGGGGCCGCCGCGTCCCATGGCGAGGGCAGAGGGCAGGGGCGGAGGCCGGCCTCGCTGTCCGGACAGGGCCGCTCTCCCAGGAGCTCCGGCTCCGAGGACCGGCCCGGGAGGCAACGCCCCGGGACCTACTGGCCTCTGGCTAGGCCCCGTCTCCCAGCGGGACAATCGAGTTCCCACGCGAGGACTCTGGGGGACACGCTCAAACCGTAGCACCCGTAGGGATATATGCTCAGACGCACCTGGGCCCTTGGGTTGGAAGGAGCGGGAGAGAGGGAGAGAGGAGGCTGGTGGAAGGGAGGCAGGGAACGTCAGGATAGGCCCTGGGGAGGAGGCGTCAGCCTCCCAGCCCAGTTTCAAACTCAGATTCCAAGAAAGCAGAAAGTGGAGCGGGAGGCGACTGATGGCAGTCTGCAACTGCTGTTCCGTCTCCTGGGAACACCGCTCCCATATCGCCACAGCTCCTCCCTCACCTCCTCCAGGCCTCTACCTAAGGCTGCCTCCTGGGGAGGCCCTCTCAGACCACACTGTCTCTCCTGCCCTGATTTCTTCCTCCATTATGTACCGTGCTCGCAGGCTCTTGTCTGCCTCCCCCACCTCCTGCAAACTCCATGCAGGTAGGACTTTGTTCTCAGCTGCAGCCTCCCCTCCCAAACTGGCACATAGTAGGTGCTCAGTGAATGGAGGCAGAAGAAAGAAATGAATGGACAGAGCCAGGCAGTGCAGCACAGAGGAAGCCTCTTTTCTTTCTGGGACTTGGTTTCTTGAGCTACAGTCAGGCTAGGGTCTGGTGAATAGAGGGCCTGAACACAGGGCTCCGAGCTAGCTCACGGGTTGTTCCCACCTCGCGGGGCCTGTGGAGGGAAGCTCATTCTCAGTTGCTGCAGAGCCCCCCAGAGGGGCGGGGGCCTGGGTCCGGGAGCCCTGTGCCGGCCTCCACCCCCAGTGAGAGTTCTCACAGGTTGTAAACAGGCTCGGCTCCCTTCTGACTGGGAAGTTCCAGCGCTCCAGGGGGATGGAGTGTGTGGCCGGAGTTCTTAGACCCCCTGATCCTCTTCCAGGACCAGACACAGGCACTGGGTTCTACCAGACAGGACGGCAAGAGCTCAAGGTTGAGCCAGCCCCTTCGGTTCAAATCCCAGCGACTAGGTCATTCAGAGGAGTGATCCTGGGCAAGCTACCCCCTTGCTGCTGTCCTTACCACTGTGAAAACCCAATAATAGTGCGAGCGTGTAAGAATGTAGTGCCTGGCCTGCGGGGAGCTGAATCCTCTTTTGTATCATGGCTTCCTTTTCTGTTTACATATTTCAGTGCCAATGATGATTTTGCAGTGATGGGCATCAAACCCAGGGCCTCAGACACGCGGGTGAGCCCTCTACCACCGAGCCTCATGCCCAGCCCTTTCTGAAAAATTTAAAATTCTGAGACAAGGTCTGGCCGAATTGCTGAGGCTGGCCTCGAACTTTCAATCCTCCTGCTTCAGCCTCCTGAGTCTGTGGCCCAGTTTAGATTTAAGTTTATCCGTGAGAGTGTACAGGATTAGAAGAATCCAGGTATGTTGGATTGGGTTATTAAAATATTTGACAGCCAGATGTTTGGTATGGTGATAACTTTTTTTTTTGCTGGGTGGAACCAGGGCCTAGAGCATGTGAGGTGGTCCCTTCCACCACTGAGCTGGTGGCTTTCATGAATGCCCTTAATGTCACGATGTTGCCGCAGGCCTAATAACCAAGGTCGGTTTAGTGTTTTGGGTTTTTGTTTTTTGGGGCGCCGGAGCTGGAACCCAGGGCCTCCAGTGTGCCAAGTGCACACTCCGCACAGAGCCACACCCCCAGCCCCAGGGACCTGGGAAGAGGATAAACGCTCTTCAGACGCGGAAAGAGACACCGAGAGGACCAGAATTCCAGGGACAGTGTGGGAGTCCGGCTGCTGTGCCGGGCTTGTCTCCGGCCAGGGAAGGGGCGCAGGAAGGGAGCGCCGGGTTCCAGCTGGAGGTTGGCGAGAGTCTAGACGTCCTTTCCCGAAGTCCAGGTTCATGGATCCCTGAATTCCATCCCAGGACTGGAGGAGACAGTTGAGGTCCGTCTGGGGAGGAAGCCCCCTGGGGCCCCTGAGGGCACCCAGGGAGCACTGCATGCAGGGTCCAGGGGCCTGGGTTTGAATCTGGCTCTGGGCCCCCGGCCGGTGACCTGGGGAAGGAGCCCCTGGGCTTCAGTCTGGGGTGGCGGTGGAGGTGCAGCCCCCAGGTCTGGGGGGAGGAGCCAGCTTCGTCGAGGGGAGGGGAGCAGCTGTCCTGTGCGGAGGCAAGGCCCCTTCCCCACTCGGAGACCTGGGCCTGTGGCCCCCACGTCCCTCTGTGTCGTGCCACCTGGGGCAGAGGTGTGTGTGCAGGTGTGCCTGGGGTCACACGGGGTGCTGCTGTGTAGCAGGGTGGGGTCTGTGGGCAGTGAGTGTCTGGGCCAGGCTGCTGTTCGCTGCGGAAGCTGCGGGCGTCCCAGCGGAGGTCCCTGGGGCCGGAGGGGCCTCTCGTGTTAGCTGCTGGAGGCTGGGGACACATGAATGTGGACTGATGTGTGTGCGCGTGCGCACATCAGGGCTGGTAGGGGGCGTCCTGTGTCTGTGCGCGTGTGTGGCCCTGTCACCGCCGGCTCCAGGCCCGGCCACATAAACTTCACACCCCTGCGGGCGGGCTCTGGCAGCCCCGCAGCGGCCTGTTGGGCAATGGGAAGCAGATGGGCCGGGACGGAGGCCATATGGGGCTGGGGGCGGGGGCGCATTCCTCCCTCCAGAGCGCCAGGAAGCCCCCCTGCCTGCCGGCCCCCATCAGGGTGGGCGCTGGAACTGACGCTGTAACAAATGTCCTGCAGCCAGCGTGGAGCCAGTGGGGAGGCAGCGGGAGGCAGCCTCTGCCTCAAGGGGGGCTGTGTGTGTGTGCGGACCTCCAGAGATGCTGCCCGGGAAGCCACAGCGGAGCCCAGGGCAGTGTGCCCCTGGGCACTGCACGCACCCGCTCTGGGCCTGCTTCCCTAGCAGGGTTGCAGCAGGCTGGCTGCTAAGGATGGAATCCTGGGGAGTCTGGGCCACCCCGTTTCCAGACTCAGGGTGGGACCCCAACTCAGGGGATGGGCTCCAGCACCGCATGAGAGGCAGCTACGGGGTTCCCTGCGGGTCCTGGATCATGGTTAAGAGCTGGGCTCCAGGGCCGGGCTGGCAGCGTGATGGAGGAACGCTGGCCGGGAAAACAAAGACCGAGGCCATATGGGGATGGGGGCGGTGGCGCATGCGCGTGATCCCAGAGCTCCGGAGGCCGAGGCAGGAGGTTCCCAAGTTCAAAGCCAGCCCCAGTCACTAAGGGAGGCCCTAACTGAGCGAGGCCCTAACTGAGCGAGACCCTGTCTCTACATGGGACGAGGCTCAGGGGTCCAGCGCCCCGGGGCTCAATCCTTGGTACCAAAAAGGAAGGAGGAAGAAACGGGCAGGAAGAGGCGGGCTCTGGGACAGCAGCCTGGGGGGAGTGCAGCGTCACCCTGGGCCTCAGTTTCCCCTGCGTGGAGGGGATGGTGATGGTGGCGGTCCCCCCTCCAGGCGTGAGGATGAGCTCATGGGGACTGCTCGCCAGGACGCCCGAGGCAGCTCAGGGCCCCAGGCGCGCAGCTGTGCTGCACAGCTGCCTGTGATGGGAGCGGCTTGTCAGGGACTTAAGGGGCCGCGCGGGCGCAGCCGGAGCTCACCCCACACCTTTCCCGGGCGTGGCTCCAGCCGGCCCTGGCCTGCCTGGGGTCCCTTGTATCAAGATGACAGCTGAGCTGGGGCTGCCGTCGCAGCCGACCGAGGTCGTGGGGCCACTGGAAAGTGGCCTGGCCGGGGCCCTGCTCTCCCATCCCTGCCCCGGCACTGGGGGTGGCAGGAGGCAGACCCTGGCTCCTCTCGCCCTGCTGTGTGAGTCTGGGCAAGTGCCTGGACCACCAAGAGCCTCAGGCGGCACCCTTGGGGGTCACCCAGGGTGCCCGGGGGCTGGGTCAGCAGTGAGGACCGGAGCCACAGCGGGCGTCTTGTAAGCCACCCCTGTCATTTCCATCTCGTGGAGGTGGGAGCCGAGAAGGCTCAGGCGCAGGCGGCCCTGGTGGCCTGGTCAGGTCAGGTCCCCTCCTCTGAGCCTTCTCTTTCTCAGTGGGAACTTGTCACCCAGCGTCACCAGGACCATGTCAGTTCAGCGTTAGGCACATGCTAGGTGTTCAGTAGGTGCCGTAGCCCCCGTCCTGGCCCTGTCCTTCCTGGGCCCCTGCTGGGATGTCCTAGTGGCGCTCTCTCCCTTCTCTGCCTCAATCCAGGGTTTCCATGGTGGGCGCGCGGAGGGCGCGCCAGCCTTGGGTGGGCACGTGACCCAGGACTGACCAATCAGAGCACTTTTCCCCCTCAGCCAGTGGGAGCCAGGCTGGGATTTGAGCTGGTCGCGTGAGGAATGAGGTGGTTTCTGTTGCGGGTACTAAGCCCGTCGGGTGGGATCCTGGTTGTGGGGTTCACCTTGGCTTGGTGAGGGGGAACCCTGAAGGTTTAAAGGCTGGCTATGAAAATTTTTTGTGGTTTTTAATTTTTTTATTGTGCATGCTTATAGAGTATGTTTCATTATTTCTTTTTTTTTATTTTTACAGACTGCATTTTGACTCATTGTACACAAATGGGGTACATCATTTCGTTTCCATAGTTGTGCACGATGTAGATTCACACCATTTTTGTAATCATACATGTGCATAAGGTAATGATGTCTGCCTCATTCCACCATCTTTCATACCCTGCTCCCTCCTCCCTCTCATTTCTGCTACATAATCTAAAGTTCCTCCATTCTTCTCTCACCCCCCCACCCCCATTATGTATCATCATCCACTGATCAGGGAAAACATTCGGCCTTTGGTTTTTTGGGATTGGCTTATTTCACTTAGCATGATATTCTCCAATTCCATCCATTTATGTGAAGTGCCGTAATATTATTCTTCTTTATGGCTGAATAATATTCCAGTGTGTGTATATACCACAGTTTCTTTATCCATTCATCTGTTGAAGGGCATCTAGGTTGGTTCCACAATCTAGCTATTGTGAATTGAGCTGCTATGAATATTGATGTGGCTGCATCACTGTAGTATCCCGATTTTAAGTCCTTTGGGTATAAACCGAGGAGGGGGATAGCTGGGTCAAATGGTGGGTTCATTCCAAGTTTTCTGAGGAATCTCCACACTGCTTTCCAGAGTGGCTGCAACCCCACCAGCAATGTATGAGAGTGCCTTTTCCCCACATCCACGCCAACACCTATTATTGCTTGTGTTCTTGATAACAGCCAATCTAATTGGAGTAAGATGAAATCTTAGAGCTGTTTTAATCTGCATTTCTTTAATTACTAGGGATGATGAGCTTTTTCATATATTTATTAATTGCCTGTATATCTTCTTCTGTAAAGTGTCTGTCCAGCTGAAATGTTTTGATGAAACTTTTTTGTTGTTGTTAATACTGGGAATTGAACTCAGGGACATTTTACCACTGAGATATATACAAAGCCCTTTTAATTTTGTTTGTTTGTTTGTTTTTTGGTGGGGCTGGGGATTGAACCCAGGGCCTTGTGCATGCAAGGCAAGCACTCTACCAACTGAGCTATATCCCCAGCCCCCTTTTAATTAAAAAAAATTGTTTTTTAAGTTGTAGATGGACACAATACCTTTATCTTATTCATTTATTTGTATGTGGCGCTGAGAATCGAACCCAGAGCCTCACACATGCTAGGCATGCGCTCTACCACTGAGCCACAACCTCAGACCCCTTTTAATTCTTCATTATTTTTGTTTTAAAATTTGAGACAAGTTCTGGCTAAGTTGCTGAGGATTTCACTGAATTGCTGAGGCTGGCCTCAAACTTGTGATCCTTCTGCCTCAGCCTTCTAAGTCACTGGGATCAAAAGCTTGCGCCTCGGAGCCCAGCCCTGAAGGTGACATCTGAATACCCGGTGCAGCCATTCCTGTCTGAGGACTGATTCCTGCTCTGTGGGTGAGCAGCAGAGGCCACATCCAAGGGCGCAGGGGCAGGAAGGGGGAAACTGGGATCTGAACCCTGGCCGGCTGGCGGCCGCCGTCCCTCAGCCTCCGCTCCATGGAGTCCTTTGGTGTCCCTCCTCCAGCCGGAGTCCTCTCCCAGCCTGGCTTCTGAGCTCAGCTATTTCGGAGCCTCCCAAGGGAGAACATTCCTGCCTCTGGCAGAAAATTCAGGGGAGAAAATGAGAGCCCTGTGGTCTGGCTCCGGCGGCGGCTGGTCAGCCGGGAGGCGAGTCTTCCCTCTGCTCCTCTCTCCGCCTCCCCCTGCTTTCTTTCCCCTCCTTCCTCCTGGTCTCCCCTCCTTCCACCTCCTTCCCTCTTCCCCACCCCACCTCAGGCCCTGGCTTCTGCTCTGGGCTCTGCCTGGGCGACAGGCACGTCAGCCCTGGGGCCCACCTGGCCACGGTCCCAAGTGCCACCTGCACAACTGTGCATCTAGGAGTGGGGGTGGTCCTCGGGACCCTGCGCAAGGGCGGCTGGGGTCTCCAGGCTGTCTTCCTCTGGCTCCGCCTTTCTGTGGCTGAACTCCACACATGGGTACTTTTCATTATTTATTTATTTTTTTGCAGTGCTGGGGATAGAACTCAGGGCCTTGTGCTTGCGAGGCAAGCGCTCTACCAGCTGAGCCATCTCCCTAGCCCTCATTTTTTATTTTGAGACAGGGTGTCGCTACGTTGCCCAGGCTGGCCTTGAACTTGTGATCCTCCTTGTGACCTCAGCCTCCTGGGTCCTGGGATTACGGGCGTGGCCACCACAGCTTGGCCTCACACCTCTTACCCGTCCCACGTGGTCCCCCCTCTTCATACCTCTTGGTGGGGATTCAATCTCAACAGGGGTGTTGGGGGGACAAGGCTGAAAGCTGTGTTCTGTCTGGACCCGGAGCCCTCGAGCTGGAGGGCGCTGAGGCTGGGAGCCCGAGGGAGGGTCTTCTCATCGTTTAGACGTTTAGACCCAGTGCCACTCGGAGGCTCCTGCGTTCATGGGGGAAATGGAGATAAAAAGGAAAACACCGGGTAGACCGGCTCAGTGTCCGCTGGGCCGTGTGCTCTGCCCTCCAGCAGGAGAGGGGTCTTGAATTCTCATAGCCCCTGAGGCTCAGAGTAGTCAAGATACTTGCCAATGTCACACAGCTGCTTGGCGCATCTGGCTCAGCCTGTGCTCTTACAGGGACCGTATGCTGCACACTTCGATGCTATGCTGTGTCCCCAGGTTTTAGCAAGCAGTTGTTGGCTGGCCGCCTGTGAAGCGGCTTGACAATCGTAGGTGTCCTGCAACGGCTCACTCGTCCGAGGTGCAGAGATACTGAAGCCTCGGGATGGAGGCGGGAACAGCCCTCCTGCTCAGGGTTGTCCTGAGTGTCACCGGAGTCGCTACAGGACAGACCCCCAGGCTCCGCTGGTCTGATGACTCCCTGGGTTTTTCTGCATCTGGCTTCCTGGCGTGACCTGGTCTCCCTCAGGCCGGGCAGAGCCCCGGGGCACCGGGCAACAGTGGGCGCACGCGGAGGGGAGATGCCCGAGCGCTTGCTGCGTGCTGGGATCTCTGGGCGCGTCTCCCCACAACCAGAGACACAGGCCTGGGGGTCTGGCCAGCAGGTCTCCACAGCAGCTCGTTGAGTGACTCACCGAGAGCCCCGCCTGCCGCCCACAGTCCGTGGTTCCCAGCTGTGGTTTCCACATCTGCTGGGCCTGCCGGGAGGTGCACGGCCCTGGGTGGTGCCCAGCTGTGGAGCCGGGATGGCCTGGGAGGCCCTGGGGAAGCCGGGGCCGGGGACTCCTTGGGGGCCCAGCGGCCGGCAGGTGTCTGAGCCGTGCAGCTCCTGGGCCCTTGGGGTGCCGCCACCAGCTGAGAGGCGCCCTGTCCTGTTGCCTCTGTGGGCCGCGGCTCCTTAGCTGGTGGCCGTGTCTGGGCTGGTGACCACGTGGAGGCGGGAGCTGCCTGGAAGCCTGCGGGCCTGCTGAGTCACTTCCCGCTGCAGCCTTGTCCCCAGCAGAGAGCTGAGGCAGGACGGGAGGTTCTCAGCAGCCGGAACTTCTGAGCCAGGCCAGAGACAGTGACAGCCGCCTGGCGATGGCTGTTCAGGGACTTCGGCTGAGGCGCTTCAGCGCCGCGTCTTCATCCCCTCACCTGGCGAAGGTCATTGCACATCTGATTCACAGCAGCCAAGGGTCACCGCGATCTGGAGAAACCAGGTCATCAACAACAGAACGACCCCAGAAGCCGGGCGTGGTGGCACACCTGTAATCCCAGCAACTCAGGAGGCTGAGGCCGGAGGCCCACAGTTCAAGGCCAGCCTCAGCAACCTAGTGAGGCCCTAAGCAACCGAGCAAGACCTTGTCTCAAAAAAACAAACAAAAAGGACTAGGGACATGGCACCCCTGGGTCCAATCCCCAGGACCCAAACCAAAAAACCACAACAGCAGAACCCCAGAATGCCAGCTCAATATGAATTTCAGATAAACACCTACTGCCTTAGTGTAAGTATAGCCCATGTCCCGTTAGTGCAGGTCTGTCCCCGAGAACCGTGGGCCGCCCGGGCGTCTGTCACGGCCCCGCTTCTTTCCCACGTAGCTCTGTGAGGCAGCAGTCCCTGCCCAGGGCACAGGCTCTGAGAGTGTGCCCCCCTGCCCAGGCCCCGCGGGCATGCCTCCTGGCTGCGGGCAGGGCACCGGGGGTGGGGCTCGGCAGAACCCCCCGTGGCCCGGGCTGGCCCCTCTGCTCACGTCCTGGATGGCAGTGGCAGGGACCCTGCTTCCTGCCATTTCTTCCTGCCCGAGCCCTCGCCTGTTGGGGAAAGTCCCGGGGAGTCCCTGGGCTGGAGGCTGGCACCCCAGGATGCGGGTGGGGACTGGATGGGCAGAACCCTAGCTGTGTGGACGGAAGGGACATCACGGAGGAGGGGGACGGCTGGGGGGAAGCACCTGTAACCCCAGCGACCGAGGCTGAGGCAGGGGAATCACGTGCAAGGCCGGCCTGGGCGACTCAGCAAGACCCTGTCTCAAAATAAAAGCCAGACAGGGCTGGGGTGTGGCTGGGTGGCGCCCCTGGGTTCCATCTCCAGCACCCCCAAAACCAAGCACCAGCACGCGCATGAAGGAGGGGGCAGGTGGACGTCCCGGCTCCCTTGGCCACCTGCTTCCTTCCTACCCCAGGGCCGCTGCTCACCAAGCAGGCCTTGCTGACACCCGGGGTGCCTGGGGCACAGCCCTGCCCGTCCTCTCCCCCTCCCTCACGGAGTCGCGCATTTGCTGATGTGTGCTTGACTCCCACGGACGTTTCTTGAGCACCTACTGTGTGCTGCTGTGTACTGTTCTAGGAATGGAACAGAGAGGGTGATCCAGAGGACAAGACAGACTGAAAATCCAGCTCTCGGGCGCTGACCGTCCAGTGGACAGGCAGATATAGGCTCATGTGGAAGATAGTTCTGGGTGGGAAAAGTGTTAACATGGAAGTAGAACAGAGGGAGGTTACCAAGCGGGACTGTAGGGCCCCTGGAGACAGAACTCCCTGAGGAAATGTTTGAACAAAGATCCACAAGGTGAGAAGGGCTGGTTCAGGGGTGTGCGAGGAACGGGCTAGGCGAACAGCAGGTGCAAAGGCCCTGAGGCAGAGCAGGCTGGGTGCCAGCTGGTGAAGACTTGCTGCAACTCAGTGAAGAGGGGAGCCTGGCAGGGTGGAGGTGGGCAGGGCATCCACAGGGCTGGCAGGTCCCGTTGAAGAGCCACTTGGACCCTTCCTTTCCCCTTCAAACTCCGCGTGTGTCACCTCCTTGGTGACCCTAGCTAAACGCACCCCAGTTTACCCCTCACACTCACTGCCCTGTGGCATCAATCCCCGCGGCCCGGGAAGACGTGGTCTCCTCCCCACAACTACGCGTGCAGTGCGGGGCTGCCAGGAGTCTCGCCCGCCTCCCACGGGGTGCAGAGTGCGCAGGGCGCCGTGGAGGAGGGCAGCAGAGGTGGGCGTGGCGTGGGCCGCAGGTGCCAGGCCCGAGCGTGGCCGGCGTCCCCGGAGCAGCGCCAGAGGTGCTGCCGGCCTCCTGGCTGCCGGGTGCGCGGGGCGCGGAGGCTTTTCCCTGTTCGGTGCGGTGCTCGCGGTTTCTCCGCAGCCAGTTCCCTGCGTGCGGCCCACTGGCCTTGCGCAGCCCTGACCGCCGCCTCCTTCCAGGACCCCTGCCCGGCGCGGCCAGCGGCTGGACCCTGCTCCCGCCCGGCCTGGCGCCCTTCTCGCGTTGGCCCACGTGGCAGGGTGGAGGTGCCCGAGGTGCGCGGTCTTCTCAGGATTCCTTAGCCGTCGCTGGACCTTTATTTTCCTCCTTTATCTGCACGTGGTGCCGAGGACGGTCCCAGGGCCCCGGCGTCCAGCGCGCTCTGCCGCGGAGCCCCGCTCAGCCCCTGAGAAGCGCGCCGGTGCGGACAGAGCAGGAGCGCTGGCCTTCCGCCCTCCGTGCAGAGGCTGCAGAGGCTGCCGCCGTTCGTGCCCGTGGCCACATTTTCCGTGAACGTCTATCCTCAGTCTGCGGGGACACGAGGAGCGCAACGGCTGCGGCCTGGGGTGCGACTCTCTGGTGGCCCAGGGCTCTCGGGGCACTCGCCACAGCCTCCACCATCCTGGCGAAGCCCCACAGCGACTGAGGGGCAGGCACTGTCTTGGCCCCATTCTGCAGATGAGGAAACCGAGGTCCGTGCGCACAAGCACCTCAGGTCGGGAAGAGGTGACGCGGGCGGGCGGATCCGGAACCGCCCAACCTGCTGGAAAGGGACAGAGGCCGGCGGAGAAGAACCGGAGCGCGGCGGAGCCTCGCTGGTCCAGGCTCCGGCGCCCGACTTGCCACCTGCAGAGGACACTGAGGAGAGAGCAGTGTCCCCATCGCCCTCTTGGGATCCAGCCCCTTTCTGCCCCTTCCTGTCTGTGTGACAGTGGGCAGGCTGGTCCACCCCTCTGGGCCTGTGTCCCCATCAAAGGGTGGTTACAAGGATAAGCGAGCTGCCCGGGCCTCCGCTGTCCACGCGCACGTTTTTATTCCCTTTGACACAGGGAGGAGCCTTCAGCGCCCACACCCTGCGCAGTGCTTGGTCTGGTGGGGCTGGGGGCAGAAGGGAGTTCCGGACCCTCCCCAAGGGCTTGGGGGCCACCTTGCAAACTGCACATCCAGGCTGTAGCCAAACGACCCGGATCAGGAACAGGCCCCCTGTTTTCCAGAACTACAGTCGCGCTGTTGAGTGGGTGGCAGAGATTAGGATCTAACCCCAAATGGCAGCAGGGACGTGGTGACAGAGAAGTTCCACGGGCGAGCTTCCCACCTGGGCATGGCAGGTGCATCCCTAAGCCTCTTTGCTGAGACTTAGTGCAGACCAGACTGCAGAAGGACAGTGGGGACATCTTTGAGCATCTGCTGTGTGCCAAGCAGTGTATCGAGGCAGGTGCGTGCTGACTCCGGCGACTCAGAAGCAACCTGGAAGGCGGTACTGTGTGCAGAGGCCCAGAGAGGTGGGGACACTCGCCCAAGGGTGAACAGCTGAAGCGGGGTGGAGCTGGGGCTGAAGCCCCGTCGGTCAGGTGGGATGGCGCCCAGGAAGCCATGTCTTCCTCTGGGAGCCGAGGGTGGTGTTCGGTCCTGGCTGATCTGAGGAGGGGCTGAGGCCAGAGGGTCTGCTCGTCCCAGGAGGTGGCCTGTGTCCTGGGGCCCGGCCTGGCTCTTCCTGAGGGTGTGCGGGGTGGAGTCCTGAGGGAGGAGGCCCCAGCTCTGGGACTGGAGGCCAGCCGCATGCCAGCGTCCCAGGCTGCTGGGGTGGCCCCTGGGAAAGCACTTGGTCACTCTGCCTGGTGAGGACCGACCCCCAGCCTGCTGCCCTGCCATCACCAGCACCCTGTCCCCAGGGTCCCAGTCCTGCGACAAGTGTCCCACCTCTCAGAGCCTCAGTCTCCCTCCTGGAGAAGGGGGCTAACCGTGTGGCTGGGGCCATTGCTCCCGCTCCCAGCGGGTGCCGCCCTGCGGAGGGAGCTGCCAGCGGAGTCCGACGTCAGGCTCCAGGTTGGACATCAGGCCAAGGCTGGCTGCAGCCCAGCGCCAGGACAGGGCAGGGAGGGAGGCCGAGGCCAGAGCCTGAGTCACAACTTCCCGGCGTCGCTGGCAGGCCTGGCGGGAAGGGAGGGAGGTGGGGCCGAGGGTGGGGCACAGGTCCCAGGCTGACCTTCGGGGAATCCCTGTGGGAGGTGAAGGGGACCCTGCGGTGCAAGTGGGGTCCCTGAGCCCCCGGCTGCGGGCAGAGAGCGCGGCGGTTCCCTGCCTGCCCCCTTCCCCTCCCCCCTCCCCCTCCCCCTCCCCTCCCCCTCCCCTCCCCTCCCCTCCCCCTCCCCCCTCCGCCCCCCCCCCCATGCACGTGCACACACGCACACACAGGGACTTCACAGCTCGCTTTCTTTCTTTCCTTTTTTCGGTACCGGGATTGAACCCAGGGCCCAACCACGGAGCCACATCCCAGCCCTTTTTTGTTTTTTTTTTTGAGGCCAGCTCCTAAAGTCGCTGAGGCTGGCCTTGAACTCGTGGTCCTCCTGCCTCAGCCTCCAGCTCTCTCCCTAAGGTTCCAGCCCCAGGACCTTTGCACTCCCAGCATCTTCCACCTGGAACATTCCAAAGGACCCAAGAAGCCTCCCTGACCCTGTGTGGGGTCTTCCCAGCCCCCCCAGTCCCTCCAGCTCACCCTCATCCGTCTGCCCAGAGGGTACTGAGCACCTAGTGCAGCGGGCCCTCTCTGGCCACATGGGATGCTTGGTGAACGGAGGGCACAGCCTGCCTGCTGCCCCTGGGTTGTGGTCCCCAGGGAGACAGAACATGCTGGACAGAGTGAGAGAAGGCTCATCGGGAAGGGCGGAGGGGCCACACGCGGAAGGATCTGGAGGGAGGGAGGGGCGCCTGTAGGAAGAGTGGGGGGAGGGGAGGGGGGCCGTGGAGTCCAGGGGCAGCGGATGAGCCTGAGGAGGTGACGGGGCGGGGGAGACCAGGAGACAGGCCCCAGGGATTGGCCTCTGCTGGCAGAGGGCCCTGCAGGGGCGGACGGGGGCTCAGGTAGACCCGGAGGCGAGCCGTGCAGTGACCACGGAGGCTGCCCAGGATCCCAGCAGGGGTCAGTGCCCCCGGGATGGGGACGGGCACTGCCTCCCCCGCCGTGGCCTGTCCAGGAGGCCGCTGGCTACCGCTTCTTGCCGGAGGTGCCCGTCCGCCCTCACTACCACGAGCCTCACCAGCGCCTGGGTCAGGCCCAGGCGGTGGCGGGTGAAGCAGGAGTGGCTGGGGACCGGGAGAAGCCAGCGCCGCTGCTCCATGGCAGACCGCTCCTCTCCCCCGAGGCCCCAGGCCGGGGGATCGTGCTCGGAGCCGTGGCTGGCGACTCAGCAAGTCACCCCAGACGGGAGCCAGTGCCCCAGTGCACACAGAAGCACCCTGTCCAGCTGGGCAGGGACAGGGACGAGTGGGCAGGAGGGCTGGGAGCTGGGCCGGCCTGCGGGACCGAGGGAGACCCCGCCGGTTGGAAGGCGCCCACAGGCCTGGGAGGGCTTCCGGAGGGTTCCTGGCGCTGCGGCCGCAGCCTGGAGCTGGGTTGTCCTGGCTTCTCACGCACAGTTCCTGCGCAGGTTTGGCCCCGTCTGTTCCAGAGCCTTCCGCTCGTCCTCTTCCATCACGTCTCTTTATTCTTTTGTCGGGTAATTTATTGAGCACCCGCTACATGTAGGCTGTGTTTTCAGTTTTCATCTTTTTGGTCCCAGGGATTGAACCCGAGGGGGCACTAACCATTGAGCAACATCCCCACCCTTTTTATATTTTATTTTGAAACAGGGCCTTGCTAGGTTGCGGAGGCTGTCTTTGAACTCGTGATCCTCCTGCCTCAGCCTCCTGAGCTGCTGGGATCACAGGCCACCACACCCCACCTGGGCAGTTGTTGTTGCTGTTGTTTTTGGGGGAGTTGTTTTGCAATGCTGGGAGATTGAACCCAGAGCTTCATACTTGCTACGCAAATGCTCTGTCACTGAGCCGCGTCCCCGTCCTTCAGGCTGTTTTTTTTTTTTTTTTTTTTTTATTTTGCGGTACTGGGGATTGAACTCAGGGCCTTGTGTTTGTGGGGCAAGCACTCTACCAGCTGAGCTATCTCCCCAGCCCCAGGCTGAGTTTTTGATGCAACTCTGGACTTAATTTAGGTTAAAAGGAGACCCCTAGCTGAGCATGTGGTGCACACCTGTAGTTCCAGAGACTCAGGAGGCTGAGGCAGGAGGATTGCAAGTTTGAGGCCAGCCTCAGCAATTTAGTGAGACCCTGTCTCAAAAAGAAAAAAAAAAAAAAAAAAAAAAAAAAGGAAAAGAAAAGGAAGGAAGTAGTAAATTTAAATCCCAGAACCAAAAAAATTTTAAAAAATCTTTGTCTGCCCTTCCTGGTCAGGTGGCCCAGGTGCCTTGGTTTCCTCATCCTTTGGTGGGGACCGAAGGTATTCACATGTGGTCAGGACTTGACTTCACGTCAAACAGGGGAAAGGTCCCCCTCCTCTGCTCTGCTGCTGGCCCGGGGCTGGTTTTATGGATGCAACTGGACCAGAGGATGTAAGGCCCTTGCTCAGGGCCACACAGCCAGGAAATGGCAGATCTAAGATTCCAGTTCCCCCCGAGTCCTCAGCGGCCACACGCTCACTCATCTACAGACCACGCGAGCTGCAGATCCGCGGGGAGAGGCCCGGGGGTCGGTCAGCAGACCCTGCGGAGGTCACGCACGGGCTGTTCTGCCCCAGCCCCGGATGTGGGGGCGGGGCCTGCGGGCGGCTCCGGGAGCCCAGGCCCGCCGCCCCCCTCCCTCCTCAAGTTCCACCGCTTGCTGTCCCTTCCCCTGCCGCAGGCCAGGGTCAGGTGGCTTCAGTGCCTGCAGGTGCTGGGCAGGTAGTTAAGGGAGCCAAAGAGGAGCCGTCGGCATGGCGGAGACGGCGGCGGGCAGGACGGGCGGCAGAGTGGGCACCGCCATGCAGAAGCAGGACGCCTGGATTTCGCCGGGAATCGGTGGCCCCCAGACTGGTCCTTGCCTGTCAGCCGGGGTCAAAGGCCGGTGCTTACCATGTCCCCTGGAGAAGTCCCACGGCCGCCTTGGGCAGCTTCCCCGTGGCCAGGCCTGCGGGATAACACGCGAGGAGCTGGACCTGCCCAGGGGAGGGACAGTCCTGCCTGCAAAAGTCTCCTCCCCCGTCCCGAGTCTGCAGCTCTCGCTGGCCGTGCCTGGGCCCCTGCACCCTGAGGTGGAGCAGCCGGCCGCGGTCAGCAGGGGGACCTGGGAGTGAGGCCCCTTCTGGCGGCCAGGGTCACCCCGGAGGCTTCCTGGAGGAGGGTGGAAACAGCTCCAGAGCCGATGCTTTGGGAGCAGAACGCCAGACCCCGATGCCGCAGTGACTGGGTCATCTCTGTCACTTCCGAGTCCCCAGTCCCCAGACACACGGGGACATGGAGAGCAGGCCGGTCTCTTCTGGGTTATTCCACTGTATACAGCCGCGGTTGGCCCTGAACTACTTTCTTCCTTTTTTTTTGGACTGGGGATTGAGTCCAGAGGAGCTTTACCACTGAGCCGCGTCCCCAGTGCTTCTTGTTTTCATTCTAAGGCAAGGTCTCAGCCTCCCAAGTTGCATTAAGTTAGTTAGGGTCTCGCTAGGTTGCTGAGGCTGGCCTCGACTTGTTATCCTCCTGCCTCAGCCTCGCGAGCCCCTGGGGTTACAGGCGCGCACCCGCGAAGCTGCTCTACGTTGAGCGCGAGGCGAAGGCCGAATGATTTGATTACTTCTTGCGGCGAGTAGATCGCCACCAGGTGTCGGACCTACAGAACTTCCTGGAAAGAAGGACCCCACCCGCCACCCAGCGCCATCATAAGGCACAACTGATAAACGAATCAACCCCGCTGATCTCAATCGCCACCTGAATTACCAAACTAAATCCGAGGCGACCCGCCCTCTCCTGGGACGCGTAAGGGACGGTGGTCCACAGGACGAGGACCGGCCTCTTATCAGACCATCCGGCGAGTGCGTCACAGGGCGACAGGCGACCAACTCCTGACTGTCCCTGGGGCTTCCGCCCAGCTCTATCTCCCTGATTGACGTGGCCCATTTCGAAACTGCCTGCTGTCCAGACCCTGGCCTGGAACTGCTTGGCGCCCTGACCACGTCCTTCTCAGCTGGTTGTCACCTACCCGGGCACCTGCGAGGACCCTCGTGGGTTTGCCGCTGCTCTGCCCTCGCTCTTGGCGGTGTCCCCCGCCGTGTGTGTGCGCATGCGCTGCAGCGGAGCTCAGGGCGCTGGCGTGCTGGCCGTTGTCCTCCCACTGAGCCACATCCCCAGCCTTTTATCCTGAGGTGGGCTCTCGCTGAGTTGCTGAGTCTGGTCTTGAACCCGTGATCCTCCTGCCTCAGCCTCCTGAGTTGCAGAGATTACAGGCCGTGCCCTCTCCCCCGCTGGGAACTGCCTCTTTAAACTCTTGGCCCCTGTGAACCCTTTCTTAGACTTTCTGTAGCGTCTGTCTGTCTTCTGTCATCTCCGTGTGAAGGACGGTGTGTGACTGGATGTTAAGATTGAAATGGAATAAAGGAACCTGTGATCGCCCTGCTCAGGGCACCACCCAGCCACGAGTGTCCGGTGAATTGACAGCTGCCAGTAGTGGTGGCCACGCCTGTGATCCCAGCGGCTCTGGAGGCCGAGGCAGGAGGATGGAGAGTTCAAAGCAGCCTCAGCAACAGGGAGGCACTGAGCAATTCAGTGAGACCCTGTCTCTGAATAAAATATTTTAAAAAGGGCTGGGATGTGGCTCAGTAGTTAAGTCCCCCTGGGTTCAGTCCCCAGTACTAAAAAAAAAAAAAAAAAAAAAAAAAAAAAAGTGATACAACTGGTGAATTCATTGTCATTCGATAAATTCTGACATTGTGGAAAGACACAAACACGTGATCTATGCTAAGGGCGTGGCTCACTCAGAACCTGTAGTAATGAAGGAACGGGCGACGGGGGCTCTGGAGAGCGGTATGCTAGCTAAGAGCTGTGAACGACTCTATAAAGTAGGTGTTACAGTCACCTCCCATTTTATATGTGAGGAAACTGAGAGACAGAGATGTTAAGTAATTTGCCCAAGGCTGCACAGCCAGCAAGTGACGACTGGGGTTAAAATCCAAACCCATCTGTAGTGCACATCACTTCTTGAATGGCTCAATGTCTGTCTCTCCCATGGGGTAGTGGGGAGTCACAGAAGTTGGGTTTATTTGTTCTGGTCTCTGTTCATCTATTTTGGCCTGGCACATAATAGGTACTCAATAATAATTTGTTGATTGAATTACCAAAAACCCTGAATGAAATGGAAGAATGGACTGTGGACGGGGAGCACTGTGTCTGGGTAGAAAGAGCTGGAGTCTGCCAGAGCTGGGTTCAGTTCTAAGAGACCTGCTTTCCTTTCCAGGCTGTATGAGCTCAGACAAGTGTCTCACCCTCTCTGAACCTTGCAGGGTGGCTTGGATGCTGGGAATCTGGGTTCTCTCAGGCCCCTGTCTGGTTGACTTGCCCTGGGGTCTCCCTTCCCAGAGTCTCAGGGGCTCTGACGGCACCTGGCTCTCTGGGGCTGACCTGGCCCTGAGAACCTTCCTGCTGAGCTCACCACCCCAGCGGGTCTGAGCTCCTGGCCAGGCCTCTGAGACCGCGCCACCTGCCTCCAGCCCCCAGCGCCTTCCTCCGCCTGCCCTCCGGGTGCCAGGAGGGCCTCCCAGAGCAGGAGGGGGTCCGACCCACCGGCAGGAGGGCAGCTCCTCCGCCGGCCGCGCCCGCCTCCGAGCCTCGCTCTCCCTCTTCTCACCGAGAGCCCTGCTCCCTCAGGTCTCTGAGCAGCGCTGCCCATAGGGAGCCCCGAGGCCCGCGAGTCCCTGCTCCCCATGTTTGCCCCATGGAGCCTGAAGAGATCCCGCCGGACCCTTCTTTGTCCCCCACTGGAAGGTCAGCTCTTTCTAATTCATGCTGTGTCCCCAGACCTGGCGCAGGGCTCTGCCCGTCCGGTCTGCTTAGGAATATTTTGAAAGAGTCTGGGCCTGGCCAAATGCCTGCCCCGTGTAGGTTTTAGGCAGAGACTGAAGCAATGTCAACTTCCTAAGGAGAGACATGTTGGAGGAAGAGAAAACCACAAATTTGGGGTTGAATCCTGCTTGCTGTGTGACCCTGGTCAAGTGTCCTGCCCTCTCTGTTTCTGGACCTCTGCAACCTCAGCTAGAGCAAGGGATGACCACAGCAACTGCCTCCAGGCTTGTTGGTGAGGAGAGAGCGGCCTCCCCAGCAGGTGCGGGCAGCATGCACACCCCACCCGGCCGGCCAGCTCCCCAGCTGGCCTGGAGGAGGAGGCTGCGGTGCGGAGTCCGCAGGAGGAAGGCCGGCCAAGCCCGCGCTGCTCTGGCAGGGCCCAAGAGGCGCACCTGCCCCAGGTCACAGAGCTCCCGCTGGGGGGCGGGGGCGGGGATTGCGGGCCTGGGTGGCCGTGGAGGCCCGGCAGGTGCGGGGCAGGTGTCCCTGGCTTCCCGCAGCAGGTCCTGGGCCAAAGCCCCGCACCGGCCGCCTGGTGGGACACCTGTGTCTCAGCTCCTGGTCAGCAACGCAGGTGTGACCGGCAGGGCGGGGCTGGGGGCCTCGGCGAGAGACCAGGGGTCTGGGCAGGGGACCCGGGCGGGTCAGTCACCTGGTGGAGGCTGCTCTGGCCTCCAGCGCTCACCCACCGAGAGCGCTCGCGTTGTTTATTGAGCGCCTTCTGTGTGCCAGAGCCATGCCCATGGCAGGACGGCTGAGGGGACGTGGGTTGTGACGGAGGGTCAGGAGGCTCCATGGAGGTGTCCCCGTGCCCTGCTGCAGGGGAGGGACGTGGGAAGAGCTGGGGGCCCCTCGGCCCCGCAGGGCAAAGACCCCGAGGTGGGACCGAGCTGTCACTTGGGGCTGCAGAGCAGTCGCCAGAGGCCCTGCCCCGGGGTCTGGCCAGGCCTCCCTGTTCCCAGGCGCAGGCCAGGGTCGGGGTGTGGGCCAGGCTGCAGGAAGTGGGGCCGAGGCCGCAGGCGGACTCTCCAGGGACGGCCAATATCCCGAGTGCCGGTGACGAGACACAGCCCGTGCGGGGAGGGCGCCGGGCGCTCCATAAACAGCCGCTCGTAAAGCTGATCAAAGCGCCGCCTGCCAGCCGGCCGCCTCCGCAGGGGACACCGGGAAGCCTGGGGGGCCAGCGCTGGGGCTGTGTGGCCGGCGGTTCCGGAGCTCCGGCCTGTGCCCACTCGTCTTGCAGAGGGGCTGACTGAACCCGGGCCGCAGGGAGAGGAGGGGGTGGCTCAGCCCCGGCCGCGGCAGCCACACCAGGGCCCCTGCAAGTCAGGCCCCTGACTTAGGCCCCAAGGGGGCTTGTGGGGAACCCAGGTCGACAGCCGCAGGCCGCGACTTCAGCCTCGTGATGAATAATGACGGCCTGTTTAGTCGATGGCACTGGGTGGAACCCGGGCACTCGACACCGGCCACACCCCAGCCCCGTCTTACACTTCAGTCCCGAGGCAGGGCCTCACTAAGCGAGTTACTGAGGCTGGCTTTGACCTCGCAATCCTCCTGCCTCAGCCTCCTGAGCCGCTGGGATCACCACGGGTCCCCCACCCGCCCTGAGAGGTCTTCAAAACAGCTGCGCCTACACCCCGCCTGACAGAGCCGTGCGCTGGGTGCCACTTCACCTGGGGCTCCTGCCCCACAAGGTGACCCAGAGCCTGCTTCCCTTTTCTGCCCGGGACACGTCCTGCACCAAAGCCCCCAGATGGAAGCCGGTCGCCTGCTTGGCACCTCAAAGGGACCTACTCAAGTTTCTTCCGGGTCTGGGACTCCTGCCACCCTCGAGCGTGAAGTGGCAGGTGACTTCCTTTCCGTTTACACTTGGGACTTCAGAGCTTCCCAGGGAAAACCTGAGGAGGCATCTGCCATGCTGCTGTGTGACCTCAGGCAAGTTGCTGTGCTCCTCTGATCGAGGCTCAACCACCTTGGTGGGGTTGTGGCTTGCTGAGAAGGCTCCGGGCTGGGAGGTTGTGAGGACCAGTCACAGAAGGCTGCCACTTGAGCACCAGCTTCCTGCTTGGAAGGACCCGAGGAGGGAACAGAGACACTGGCACCCCTGCTCCAGGCCCACCTTCCCGTCCACCCTGTCCCCCCAGGAGGCGGGGTCTGGTCCTGACCACCGGCTCCCTGTCCTCTGCTTGTTTTTTCTCACAGGAAGGAGCGCTGGTAACCAGGAGCTGCAGCTGCAGGCTGGACGCCTGCGTGGGCCTCCCGGCCACCTCCTGGCCACGTCCCCGCCACCTCTTCCATCCCTGCTCCTGCCAGTGGGTCCCGCGATCCTGCTGCCCCACAGATGGAGCCAATGTCCCGGCCCTGCCTCCCTCACAGAGAGGGAGACAGGCGAGGAGAGAGCGGCGGTCCTGGGCCCGGGAAGCAGGCCCTTGCCGGGGGCCTGTGATCCCTTCAGACGCCCTGAGGGGGCTCCCCAGGCTCCGGGACACAGTGTGCCCAGGTGCAACGCAGGGGGCTGGGCTTCCCGGGGACAGCCACCGCCCAAGGAGTCGTGAGCCTCTCTGCCCCGGAGCCTGGACCCGGGAGCGCGAGGCCCAGAGAGGGCGAAGGTCCTGCCCAAGGTCACGCAGCCCACTGAGGCTGCAGCTCTGCACCCCGGCGCTTCCCAGGGCCTGGCGGGCGGTCCTGGCATTTCCTGTTTGTGGGGCAGGACCCAGGCAAGGCCTGAAGAGCCAGGGGACTTCCCACGCCCGGCCCCTGGGAACACCAGGATGCAGCCAGAGGCAGGTCCCGGGCCCAGGCCGCCCTCCCTCAGATGCGCCTGGTGTCCCTGCCCCGTCCCCTCCCCACCCACATCCTTAGCTGGCCCGTCCTGGATCCACCATTCAGTGAGCTCCCTCAGTGCCAGGCCGCAGGAGGGCTCTCGGCCACCAGACGCTCACCTCCCCACTCTGAGCCTCGGTTTCCTCCTCCGTTAATGGGGTCACCATGAGGACCAGCTAAGAAGTGGCCTGCTCAGCACTGAAGCCACCGCCCCAAGGGAGGAGGTCACCAAGGCCCCGATGCCGACCTTACCTATTTTCCAGAAAGAGAAGCAAAGTCCTAGAGGGAAGGGGACCCCCATGGGGACACTCAGCTGGCCGAGGCCTCCGCACTGCCACTTCCAAGGCGCGGACAGCACCCAACACACCGAGTTCAAACCCAGCCCCTCTGCACCCTGGCTGCGTGACCTCGGGCAGGTCACTCTGTCTCTCATCTGTGAAGTGGGAAGGAGACCGACTTAGGCTGGGCATGGCGGCAGGTGCCTGTGATCCTAGTGGCCTTGACGGCTACAGCAGGAGGGTAGCTAGGTCGAGGCTAGCCGGGGCAACCTAGAGACACTGTCTCAAAATAAAAACACGAAGGACTCGGGGCTGGGTGCAGTGGCGCCCCCTGTAATCCCAGCCACTCGGGAGGCTGAGGCAGGAGGATCACGAGTTCAAAGCCAGCCTCAGCAACTCAGCGAGGTGCTAAGCGACCCAGCGAGACCCTGTCCCTCTATGTAACATAAAAAGGGCTGGGGATGTGGCTCAGGTTAGCGCCCCTGAGTTCAATCCCTGGTACCAATAAAAGGGGGGACTGGGGATGAAGTTTCAATCCCAGTAATCACACACGCGTGTACATATACACACGCACACGCACACACACACACACACGTGGAAAGGAAAAAGGAAAGCAACCTGACCGCAGTACTTAATGAGCTAATTAAGTGTCAGAGCCAGGCACCCAGTTACTCCTGGTGGGTCTTCTTCCCAGTGGGGAAGTTTGGTCTGCCATCTTGAGTCCCCGGAGCAGGAGGATGGGCCCTGGCTGGGAGGGTCGGTAGTCCTGCTGGGCAGCCAGGAGCCCACAGCTCTGGGCAAACAAGACCCAGCTCGTCTCCATCCTGACCTCCAGGCCCTGGCCACAGTCCTGCCCTGTCCACACTCTGGGGCGTCAGGCCCTGGGACCG
Organism: Sciurus carolinensis; assembly: GCF_902686445.1. Taxonomy (NCBI): domain Eukaryota; kingdom Metazoa; phylum Chordata; class Mammalia; order Rodentia; family Sciuridae; genus Sciurus; species Sciurus carolinensis. Next base: position 10,785,107 of record NC_062214.1, on the reverse strand, counting down.
TCCCCCGTCACCCAGCACCCTCACCCGCCAGTGCTGGTGTCCAGCTACCCAGCCCCGCTGCCCCTCCATTCTCAGGCTCCATCCAGACCTTGCCCTGCAGGCCTCTCCTAGGTCCTGTTCCTGGACAGATTTCATTTTGATCTATGATTAGAATCTGCATGTGTGCGAGTGTGTGTGTGTGTGGAGGGCCGGGGTGTGAGGCGGGGCTGGGGACCAACCAGGGCCCGTGCACGCTGGGCGAGCGTGCTCCCGCCGAGCCGCCTCTCCAGCCCTATCACTGGAATCCAAAACAGACCTGGAGCAGATCATTCAACACACATTTACTCAACTGACAGACGGGCGAGTTTAGGTTTTCCAACTGACGTCAGAGTCTTCGTCTTTTAGCAGCCCCGTTTAACCCGCTTACGTTTATTGTTTAACTGACGTCGGGTCTGGTGGCATCTCGGCTGTTTTCTGCTGACCGAAGCAGGGCGCATTCCAGGTTGCTGGGCCAGGCTGGAGGCTGGGGCCTCTGCAGGCTGCCCTGGGCCATCCAGGGTACCGGAGCATGGAGCTCTGGCCCCTGGTCCGTGCCCTTGGTCCCGTGGACGAGGGCTGCAGTGTCCCCTGTCTGTGGCCTTCCAGCCCCTCACCCTTCCTCCTCCAGACAGGAAACAGCTCTGCAGTCAGATCTGCCTGCTGCCCGCTGCGCGCTGCCCGTTACCTCATGCTGTGCCTCTCTGAGCCTCCCGTCGTCGCCTCACTTGTGCCTGTGGGAGGGCTGCATGAGCCCGGGCCCAGGGCTCGGCGCAGTGGCGACTTGGCCTGCGTGTCCCGAGTACCTCAGTTTCCTTGCATTGTATGCGAGGCTCTGTGTCACTTCCTGCCAAGCACCCCAGCATCCCCTGACTCCAAGTCTGGGGCTGAGCAGTCTGGGCAGCCCCCCGTCATCTCCATCCCGCCCCCAGGCCCAGAGAGGGTGACTGCAGGGACCCTGAGGACCCCGGGGCCTGGCCCTCCCCCAGGAGAGGGAGGGGCCTGACGACTTCCTCAGCGCTCACCGGGCAGGCCGGGCTGCACTGCCCCGCTCCTGTCCCAGGGCCCCTCCCTCAGAGGGAGCATGGAGCAGGGCAAGGGACGGCAGCTGGAGGACGTGCCCGGCCTTGCCCAGCCCGCCAAGGCTCCCAGAGGACTTTCCGGCACCGCTGCCTGGAAGGCGCACGGCCTTTCCCCAGAGGAGAAAGCCACGGTGGCGGGCATTTCCGCCTGAGTCACCAGCTTCCAGGGGTGAGGGTCTTCCTGCTTTGCCCAGCTGCCCCTGCCGGGAAGGGGACACTCTCCCTCCCGGCTCTGGGATCCGCTCCGGGTGGAGCTGCGCGGGGCACGGCGTCACTTCCTCTGGGCCTTCCGGGCTGGAGGGCAGGGCAGGCCGGACACTTGCCAGCTCCGGGGTTTCCTCTTTCACAACCTGCGTCCTTCTCCCTCCGAAGGTCCCTGTCCCTCCAGACAGCTTCGCGATCTGTGCTGGGCTGCCCTGCGGCCCCTGCTCCATCGAGAGCCGCCACAGGGTCCCCTGCGGAGACACCCACTCTGCTCCTGGTGGGGCAGCACGAGGGACCCTCCCTACCCCTCTGCAGCTCCTGTCTGCACCTGCTCCCTGGTCACCGCACTGTCCCCGACTCTCCTCAGCGCCACTCGGCTCCAGGGTGCTGGGGACTTTGTTCTGGTCCCTGTGGTGCCCTCAGTGCCTAGCACGGTGCCTGACACATAGTAGGTGCTCAGTAACTACCAGGAAGGAAGGGGGAGGGGGGAATAAGAGGTGGCAGCCCCTCTGCTCAGCTGTCCGTTGGCTCCTCCTGCAGGTGCTTACTGAGTGGGACCGCGCACCGTCCTGGGGAGGGAGGGGCGTCACCACGGGACGGGCGCTCTGGTCACAGAATCCAGAGCGACATCGGTGGGGACGCGCCATGGGGCGGGGGGGACAGGTGGGGGCTGGAGGGGCCTGGGCTGTTGTCACCGTGGGCGTCCCCGCTTACCAAATGCCACCCCAGCTGTGTCAGAGATGGACGTGCCCAGAGGCCAAGGGGCGCAGGAGGGGCCCGCACGCCCAGGCTGGCTTCAGGGTTGGCCAAGGCCGGCCCGTGTCCACTGTCAGACTGTTGGTCACTGTGTGACGTGGCTGCGTGGCCCCTTGCCACTGGGGACTATTTTCAATTTGCAAAAAGGTTCGGAGAGGGAGCCGGGGCAGCGGGGTGCGCTCCCATGTCCACGTCCCAGCAGATGAGGACCCGAGCGTCCTCCCGGCCCGGCCCCTCCCTGGCGCCCGCTCCTTGCCTCCTCCTGGGTCGCCTTCCTGGGTCCTGGGCAGGTCGACACCGGGGGGGCTCAGCCTCCCCACCCCTGCCTCAGTGACCGGCTGAACACGGGGCGCGTCTGCAGAAGGTGCACAGCCGGCCGGCACCGCGGGCAGACCGAGGTCAGCCCGTGTCCTGTCTAGCGGGCAGGGACCGACACAGCTGCGTCAGGAGCACAGCTGCTGAGCTGGCTTGTTGGGGTGCTGGGACCCTCAGGCTGAGCCACTGACTGCCGCTCCCAGGCTCTGCCCTGCCCTTCGGCTCGGAAGCACCGGGTGGGGGCCCGGCTGCTTTCCGCTCCAGCCCAGCCCCGGGGACGAGTGGAGACGGAGACAGAGGAGGGTCTGTGGAGCCGCGGGTCCAGTCTCCTCGCCTCTGCCATGAGTCCCACAGGCCGTGGGGACCAGAGGGCCTGAGGCGCACAGTGGGTGCCTTATGAGACCTTCTTTCCTCCCTTCTCCCCCTTCTGCTCGGCTGTGGTCCCGGGGTCCCGTTCACGGGTGCACATCTGACAGCTGGTTCCTGAGCACCCGGCAGCCCAGGCTCTGCTCTACCACCGGACTCGGGAGTGGTGACAGGCAGAACCTCCACCTGGGGAGAGGTGAGGACGGCCTGCGTGCAGGAGGGGCAGGTCCCCTTGTCCCAAAGTGCAGGTGGGTGGGGTGAGCAGGGCAGGCCAGGGTCCACTTAGCTTTTTTGACTTTTACTTATTTCTTGGTACTGGGCACTGAACCACTGAGCCACACCCCAGCCATTTTTTTGCATCTTATTTAGAAACAAGTTCTCACTGAGTTGCTGAGGCTGGCTCTGAACTCATGGTCCTCCTGCCTCAGCCTCCGGAGTCGCTGGCCTCTGGCACCTGGTTCCACTTGGCTTTTACCAGGTTTGCACTGGCTCTGCGGGAGCACAGACAGGAGAGGCCAGGCTGCAAGTGGGGAGGCCAGAGGGGACGGCGTCCTGCCACCAGCAGAGGAGGAGTGGGCTTAGAGAGCCCGGGAGCCACACGCCCTGACCCGCGGGGCCTGGCAGCCCGAGTTTCCTGGAGCCGTAGCCAGGCAGGGCCCGGCCGGGCAGCGGTCAGCAGCACCTCCCTGCAGAGGACAGTGAGGCCACGGCTCACCCAGGGGCTGCTCGCGGCCGTGGCTCACCAGGCCCTTCTGGGAATGGAATTCCCACCAGCATGGATGATGCTGCGCCAGGGTGTTCCCAGCACGGGGCCCCCGGCCCAGGGGGATGAAGGCCAGCGGTGCCCCAGGGGCGCAGAGGCAGGTGGCCTGAGGGGCACAGCACAGGCCGGTCCCAGCCCCGCCTCACTGCCAGGCGGCGCTGGGCAGGGGCCTCGGCCCGAGCCCTGGTCACCGGCTCGTCGGCAAAGCAGAGGAGGACCATGGGCGCAGGACCTCCTGGCGGGGTGGCCTCGCCCCGACTCATGCCCGGGGCCGCAGGGCTCAGGACCGCGCGCCGCAGGCCCCAGGCCCACACGGAGCCTGGCCCAGGCCCCAGGGTCAGAAGTGACCCGGGGAGGGAGGCCTCGGGCAGAGAAAGGGAGAAAGAAACCGGGCAGTACGGGGCCCCTGTGACCGGAGACCCAAGGCTCTGGTGACATGGCGGGAGGGACCCAGGTCCCCTCACCCTCAGGCCGGGTTTGCGCTGTCTTCTCCGCTGCTGGCGATCCACGCCAAGCGCCAGCACGTCCTGCAGGAGGTTCTCCTTCCTCAGGCCCGTCCCCACGGTCCCCTCAGCCGTGCCCCCGTCCTGGCCTGCGTGTGGCCCAGTCCGGCCGCCCTGGCCTCCGAGAGGGTCTGAGCCCCGCAAGAAGGGGGCTCCTCGGAGACCCCCAGAGCGCCCGCCGGGCGGGTGCGCGGCTGATGAGAACGCCAAATGCTCCTGCCGGCCGCTAATCGCTTCCAGATTGGCGGGTCAGGGCCAGGGCCGCCGCCTGGCTCCATAAACAGCGCGCACTCCAGATGGCGGCTGGCTCCAGCCTGGCGAGCAGGTTCATGAGGGCCGGGGGCGGCAGCAGGTGGAGGGACCCTGTCCGCGGCCGCGGCCGCCTCACATCATGCTCCCTGGGTGAGGGCCCTGGGCCAGGGGCCGGACGTCCAGCCCATTGCTCAGAGAGGGACACTGAGGCCAGAGGAGGTCGGGGACAGAAGGGGTCGAGGGTCCTCCGTGGGGGTTGGCACGGGATTTGCTCCGGCTCTGGGGTCCCAGCCCGCAGTGGGACAGTGGGGACCTGCTAAGTAAAGCCCTGGGAAGGCAGGAGGCGGGAGGCGGGAGGCGGGAGGCGGGAGGCCAGCCGGCTCCTGGCTGGGATTCGCTCCTGCGGGCAGCACGGCACAGGCCTCCAAGGCCAGCCTCCCCGTCCTGGAGGCCTCCTCCGGGAAGCCACCCTGCCTCGGATCAGCTCCCTCCTCTGTGCCAGGCACGGTGCCCGTCTGGCGGCCACTGTTTCCCCGGTGCCAGACAAACGGGTGCTCGATGGTATTGTCCCCGCTGCAGACACGGAATGGAGGGGGGAAGGTCACTGGCCTCGGTGCTGTTGGTCCCCTGCCCCCAGTGAGGACCCCGGGAGCCAGGGAGGCAGTGGGACGCATTGAAGTTGCCACTCCCACAGGATAGGTGGCGCCTGGCCGGCACCACCAGCTGCCCGGCACTCAGACCCTGCCGCCCACCAACCCTGGAGTCCACCGCTTGGCACAGGAAGAAGATTCGGACCAGGCCTGCCGTCCCCCAGGCAGGTACTGGGCCCTGATCCCCAGGAAAGGGCGCAGGGGTCCTGGCTGACCCACTGCACCCACGGCCGCCTGTTTCCAAACCGCGGGCGCCCCGCGGGCCCTGGACATCTCGGGGGTCCTGGGCAGCAGCTCATTCCAAGGGTAGAGGTCTGTCTCGGGTCCCGGGACCCCTCCCCGCTCCACAAAGGATGCTGCTGTTTCCCCACCTGCCCTCATGCTGGGCAGGGAGCAGATTCCCTCTGCCAGGGATGTGGCCACGGTAGGGAGCCCAGGGGACTCTTCCCAGAAATTCACCTGTGCCAGCTTCTCTAATATTCACATAACCCTTCGAGCCAGAGGCTATTATTATCCCCATCTTCAGATAAGGCTCAGAGAGGTTGAGTGATTTTTCCTAAGGTAACACAGATGGAGCTGGGATTTGAACCCAGGCCTTGTAGTTACGGAGCGCACACCCTTAGCTCCGGCCCGGCCTCCAGTGAGTCTGAAACTGCTGGCAAGTAGTAGGTGCTTTTCCAAGGTCCCCTCTGCGTCAGAGCCTGGATTCGGATTTCGGCCAGCCGTTCTGCCCGGTGCCCGGGAGGAATGTTGGTGGTGGCCTCGGCCGGGGTCCGAGAAGAAAGGCAGCCTTGTGGGCGAAAGGTGAGCCGCTGGGTGGGCGCGGGCGTGTTTACCCAGGGCCGGGCGTGCGGCTCCGGGTGGCGCCGCTGTCAGCCCGGCGGCCGGGCGCGCTGGCCTCCAGATGTGCGCTGGCTCCAGCCGGCCGCCCCGCCCCCGCACAGAGGGGCTTTATCAAGAGCGGCTGCGAGGAGGCCCCGGCCCCAGCCCTGGCTCCGAGCCCCGCCGCAGCCGCAGACCAGCGCACGGCTCCGCGCAGGCCGGGCGCCCGGAGCCGGGAGCCACGCCCGCGGCCTGGAGAGGGCGCGGCGCAAGCGACCCCTTCCCACTCACTCCGTCCCTGGGGCAGCGGTGGCCCCGCGCAGAAGGGCGCCCCCAACAAAGCCAGGGCGCGGTGCCGCAGGCAGGCGGCTCCTCCCTAGGTGTCCTTGAACTGTTTGGTGATAAGTAACAATCCGACCTCAGCCGCCCCCAGTGACATGCTGACAAGGACTGATGCTTTTTTTCTTTTCTTTAACAAATGGTATTGAGACAGGAACCAGGTGCGGTGGTCCACGCCTGTAATCCCAGCTACTCCCCGGGCAGAGGCAGGCGGATCACAGGTTCAAGGCCAGCCTCTGGCAACTTAGCCAGGCTCCATCTCAAAATCAAAAATACGGAGGACTGGGGGATGTGGCTCAGTGGTAGAGCAACTCTGAATTCAAAACCCCAGTTCTGGGGCTGGGGAGATAGCTCAGTTGGTAGAGTGCTTGCATTGCAAGCACAAGTTCCTGAGTTCGATCCCCAGCACCAAAAAAAAAAAAAAAAAAAAAAAACCAGTTCTGCAAAATAAATGAAATAACAATAATAAAATGCACACATACGCTGCTTTGTGTCTGGCCTTTTTACTTGACGACATGCCCAACCTCCGCAGCCTCACTCTTTTTCACAGCTGCGTGATATTCCACTGCGTGGACACATGCGCCTGTTTTCCAGAGCTTTGCTGATGGGTGTCTGGGTGGCCGCCTGTAACTCACTACCACGGGCCCCCCGATGTTCCTGTGGTCCTTTCTTTGAGGACTCAGGCAATTCTTTTCTTGACTTACTTTTCTCGTGCTGGGGATGGAGCCCAGGGCCTGGTGCCGGCTAGGCAGGCGCTCTGCACTGAGCCACGCCCCAGCGCCCGAGTTCTGGCGGTCCACTCTGAGAAGCAGAACTGCACATCAGACGTCCCTCTTCTGGGAGCCGTTGCTGATGTGCCCTCTCCAAAGTGTGCCAGGATCCTGCCCTGGACTGGGGCTGCCAAGAAAGCTGAGGCGCAGGGTCGGCAGCTGCTGAGTGGGAGCAGCTTCCCAGAGTCTCCACCACAAGCAAGCCCATAAAACCCTCTCTTGCTCCGGATTCCTTCTGATTGAAAAAGAGAAAGATATTCATTGAAGAAACTTTAGAAAACAAAGAAAATTGCAAAGTTAGAAAGTAAAGCCACACACTCCCATCGGGACCAGCTCCAAGAGCTGGACAAAGATCAGTGTTTGGGTCTAGAAAAAGCTGCTATCCCTAAGCCTGACTTGCTGTGTGACCTCAGGTAAGTCAGGCAGCCTCTCTGAGCTCCTGCATCCTTCTCTGTAATGAAGGTTTCTAAGGTCGCCAACCCGGAATGGCTGTTGTGAGAAGCCAATGAGGTGGCGCCCCAAAAGTGACTTCCTGAGGGGAGGTCAGGCAAGTCCTTCACCCCGCCCCTGCCTGTGCAGCCGACCCAAGACCTCCGTGTGGACTCTGCCCGCGCAGCCTAGGCTTGGGCCTCTGTCTCTCCCTCCTCCCAGCCCTCTGCGCCTGTCGGTCCTGCCTTGGAACCAAGTGGGAACTCAGGGACCCTCCCTGGCCTGGCCCGCCACCACGGTGGCCCTGGCCGGGCTGGCAGGGGCTCCCCGCTGGTTCCAGGCTCCTTCCAGCCTCAGCCCCGGCCTCGGCCGAGCAGGGGGATCGGGATCACCTGGGCGACTCTGCCTCCCTGGACATGCGTCAGGCGGAGGCCGTTTGCTGGTCCCACGGGGACGGTGGAGAAGCTGCTGGCACCCAGCGGGCGGGGGCCAGGACGCGCCCGGTTAGCACAGCACACGCTGGGCCTGCCAGAGCGATCGGCCGCGTCCGCAGCGCCCAGGCTGAATGGACCCGGATCAGACGGCGCTGCTCCCGTGTGCGGCCTTCCAGGGGACCGCCCTGGTCCTCACCGCGGCCACGAGGCCCTGGGGGACTGCGCCACGCCTCTCTGCCTGTCCAGCCGTGGCTCCTCCTGCCCATGGACTCCCTTCCCCAGGGTCCTGACGCCTGCGCACTGGCTGGTGACAGAGACCCGGGTGCTGAAAGGTGACCTGAGTCGAGGTCCAGAGGGAGTGAGGCCCAGGTCCCCGTCCGGTCTCCACACCCTGCAGCCTGGCCTCCCCCGTGCCGCCCGTCAGCCTCCTGGGCCACCCTCGCTGGGCCCTGACTGCACCCAGGCTCCCCAGCCACCATGACAGCAAAGACAGAGAGACCCCAGGGGGCTCCCCAGCCACCACCAGCATTTACAGAGCACTGACTGTCTACCCCCCTGGGCAGCAGGCAGTGTGGACACTGCACCCAGGGAGCGCCCAGGGCTTGGGCTGGTGGCTCCCTCATCTCCCTGTCCCCAGGGCCAGGACTGGCCATTCATGTAATCAGACACTTATGGAGCACCTACTGATTACATGACGCTTTGAGCGCATCCGCCTGCGAAGAGCGTTCTGGGTGGCGGATCTGGGAGGCAGGCGGGCGCGCCCTCCCGCAGCGCGTCCGCCGCTTACGCTTGGCAGGCAGCGTTTTCTCGCTAACATTTAACATTCCCAGTTGGACTCGAGGAACCAACAGGAAAGCCCTTCCCAAGGAGGGGAAGATCCAACTCGCTCCACCCGCGCCCCCGGGAACTTCGGGGGAGCCCAGGGGCATCCTGGGCGGGAGGCGGGTCCTGCAGGCCAGTGTCCCACACACGACTCCTGGTGGCGCTTCCCTGTTGCAGCCGCAATTAACCCTTCGTTCTGTAAAGTTCCAGCCTCGGGCTGCAGCCTGTGCCCGGGACCTGAGCACACAGGAGCATCCCTGCCAAAGCCCACGTCCACCCGGAACCTCGGAGAGTGGCCACGTTGGGAAACAGGCAAGGCTACCCTGGTCAGGCAGTGTCAAGAGAAGGGGGGACACAGCGACAGGCAGGGCGCGCAGGCAGGGCGCCGGCTGCGTGGAGGCAGATGGGAGAGGCCCGAAGGCTCGCGAGGCGCAGAGGGAGGCCCTGGGACGCGGCGCGGGATGTGCTGCTTCTGTTTTAAGCCGCGTTGGTTCCGAGCTGTGGGCGAGGAAAGACCCAGCGCCTCTGAGGCCGGGCGGCCGGGGCGCGGGGAGCCCGGCGGGTGTGCACTCTGGGCCCTGCGCGTGGTCCGGGCAATGACCGCGTGGCCGAGGGGCGCCCTGAGGGCCGGCCCACTGCTGCCACCGGAGTCAGGTCCCGCAGGCCCCCAGCCCCGCCTGGGCCCCCGAACCCATGTCCTCACCGGGACCTCGGCCTCCTCCTGAAGCCTTCCGCACAGGTTGCCCCAAGTGACTCCAGCAGCCGCAGGGCGGCCCAGAGCCAGGAAGTGGGCGGGAAGTCCCCCACCCATCTGCCCTTAGTCCTGCTGTGGCTCTGGAATCAGGAAGCAGCAGGGTGCAGGGATGACCGTCCCCTGCTGCGCCTCCATTTCCCCATCTGCCACTGGGGGACTGGTCACTGCAGGAGCTGCTGTGGAGTGGCCCTCACGGCGGCAGACCGCCTGCCACGGGGGGCAGTCAGAAGGGGCCCGAGGAGCCCGGGATTGGCCGCTGCTGCCCAGACCTTCCAAAGCCCTGCCCGGCCCAACAGGGCCACCACCCCAGGGAGCCTGGTGCCTGTGGAGGGGCCCAGGCTTGGACTTCCCGCTCCTAACGTGGCCGTGGCCGTGGCCGGGGTCAAAGCAGGGCTCGGTCAGCGCCTGGAGTTCGGCTGTCTTGGCCGCTCTCTGGAGGGGCCGCCATAGAGAGGGGCCCTGGAGGAGGCTGGTGGTCCAGAGGGCGCCTGTCATCCTAGCAACCATCTGAATTCCAACAAGGCTTCTGGGAAATTCCCAACTTTCAGAGAAGACGACGCCAAGGACCTGAGGAAGCCCCCTCTCCTGGTGTTGGAGGCAGAGAAGCCCATGGCTGAAAGGCAAGGGCTCCACCCCGAATCCTAAGTTCCCTTCCCCACTCTGCCATTTCACTTGCTGTGTGATGTTAGGCAGGTTGCCTACCCTCTCTGTGCCTCAGTTTCTTCATCTGCCAAATGGGGCAAATAATGCCCCTTCCTCAAGGGGATGGTGACCGGAGTGATTTGACTCCACACACCGGCCCAACCCCGCAGACTCCGCAGGTTCTCTGTCGCTGGCACTGGTCCTGTTATTTTTCTGATCTGTCAACACAAACATTAGTCTTGCCCTCCATGGGCTCCACCTTGCTGGATCTCCCCACAGTTGCTGAAGTGGCCCAGCTGCCCAGGCTGCAGTGAGGAAGTGATGATCAGAGATGTCAGTACACTTGCCCGGGGCACACAGCAGGTGAGGGGCAGGGGCGGGATCCAAACCAAGCCCTGGCTGCTGAGCGCCTGCGTCACCCCTGCCTGCGAGGACGCGGAGAGCTGAGCGGGGCTGGGGAAAGCCCCTCCTGCGGGCGACGGGCCCAGCACGGCCTCGCTGTGGGGACTGGCCGGAGCATCGTCAGAGGCTCCGCAGCCTTCGATTCTGCCACCAGGTGCCAACCAAAGTGCCCGAGGCCCCAGGGTGGAGCAGCCCCTGGTGGGAACCAGGCTAGAGGACGGTTCCTCCGATGACCCAGAGACGCGGCCTTAGAGAACGGGCGGCACTGCGCGGCGTGCTCTGCACGTCCGTGAAGCACGCGGAGCCAGGCTGGGCCACCTGCAGTCCCGCCAGGCAGGTTCAAGGCCAGCCCGGCACCCGAGACACCCTGTGTCCAGACTTGAAAGGATTGAAAAGGCCGGGCTGTGACTCAGTGGCAGAGACCCCGGTTCAACCTCCAGCGCCACGAAAAACAAAGCAAAGCCACCGCGGGTGACATCACACAGGTGTGTGACAGCCCATCATCCCGGGCAAGCAGGGCGCAGGACGGGAGCGGAAAACGGCGACTGTGCCCGCGAATCGCGGGAGCCGCCTGGCCTGGCTGTGAGGCCATCGCGGGTCCAGGTCTCCCCCGCCACCACGGGCCTCCCTGCCTCCCTGAGGGGCAGCGAAAGCCCACTTGCTTCCGGGCTGGGGACGCTTGGGAGGGGCTGTGGGTGCCGTGGCCTCCGTGGGGCGTCTCTCGGGCTGGGCCCCTCCTCCCGCCTCCCCGCCCTCGCCGGGTGCCACAGCAGGACCGCCTGACCCCACCCAGGCCGATTCCCAGCTGCTGGGGAGGCCCCGTTTTTGCCACTGTACAGATGGGAGGCCGAGGCGCGGAGAGTGGCTGGGATTCTAGGTCCAGGTCCAGGTCCAGGTCCAGGGCACCGGGCATGGCTCCGCACCGGGCCTGGGTCAGGTCCCTCCTGCTCTTTGGGACCCAGAGAAGGGGGCCCAGAGGTGTGGGCCCCGTGGGGGGGCGGGGGGGAAGGGCCACACTGTCCTTGTCCCTGAGGAGGGAGGCCCAGGGTGCGGCCAGGCCCAGGCTGACAGCTCCCTCCCAGCCCGCCGAGAAGCCCAGCAGGGCCAGGGTCATTCAGCGTCACGAAGGAGGGCCCAGGCCCTGGAGGTGGCCGGCTCACAGCAGGCACCCATGTGCACACCAGGCGTAAACACGGGCACGTGCCAACGGCTGCTCCCCAGGCTCAGGACCGCTGCGCTGTCTCCAGGCCGCTGTGTGTCTTTGGGTGGATGGCAACCCTCTCTGGGCCTCAGAGTCCTGGCCCTCCCCAGGAGCAAATCCCAAGGTCGTGTGGGAGGGTGCGTGAGCTTGGGCCAGGAAGGTCCCAGCCGGGGTGCTGGCTCTGGGCCTCTCTGGGCAGAGCAGCAGTGGGCGCAGAGGCGCGTCCGTGCTGCCCACTGCTGTGGGCACGTGCTCCGGGTCCCTGTTCCCCAGGCTTAGGGGCCTGGCTGGTGGGGAGGGCTGGCATGTCCCTCCCGGGCGGTGGCACTCAGGGCTCTCTGGGTCGCTGCCTGTGGTCAGGTTGAGGGGACAGAGGACAGCAACCTGCCGAAGGCTGCACCAGCCTCTTCTGCCTCCAAGGGGCCTCTGGAGGGACGGGTGGAGGACGAGGGGCAGGCAGGCTCCCCTGGAAGGTCGCGTTCCCTTCTGTCAAATGGTCACTGGTCAGGAGGCTCTGCCAGGGTCCAGCCCCGGGTCCCCTCAGCTCAAGGGAGCGCTCTGGACGCTGAGGCCCTGGCCCCGGAGGCTGCCGTCCTTCGTCTGGTCCCAGCCCGGAGCTGCTGATGCCTCTCTGGGCCTCGGTGTCCCGACAGCCCTGCAGGATGGCCGAAAGGAAAGCCGGGCGGTGGCGCGGGCACTTGGGGCCCAGCCGCAGAGTAGGTGGCACCGGCACCCTGGCCGGGCTGGGAGCGGAGGATGGGCTGGGCGGTGGGTGGTCAGCAGTCGAGGTCACTGGCTCCAGGTCACAGGAATGCCACTGCGTGGCTCAGAGCTGTGTGGTCCGGGGCAAGTCACTCAGGCTCTCTGTGCTTCGGAGTCATTGGGTTTTGGTCGGCAGCCACGAGGCTGGGTGGCGTAGGCCTGGCGCTGCCAACCAGGACCAGGAGGTGCCGGCCCCAGGCCCTCGGGGCGGGCTATGCCTGCGGGCGGGGGCCTTTCTGAATTTGAGCAGGCGGCCCTTTTTCCCTCCTCTGGGGACGCAGATGTGGACCTCACTGGATCTCCTCGAGGGCCGCCTGGACTGGCCAGCTCCCCATCCCTCCCCCCGCCCGGCATCCTGCTGCAGGGACTCCGCGGGCTGCGGGGAAGGGGAAGCAACAGGGAGCCCGGCACCCCACCTCTTGCCGCCTCTCTTGGGAATGCCGGGGCCAGCCCCACCCTCTGTCCCTTGGCCTCCTGCAGTCACTTGCTGTCCTCTGTCCCCACCCCCAGCCACCTCTCAGCTCCAGCCACACTGGCCTGCAGCGGCTGCTCCAGGTCCAGTGCGCTCCTGCCCCAGGGCCTTTGCACTAGCTGTTTCCTCTTCCTCACGTCACATGACTCCCTCCTGACCTCCTCCAGGTGTCTGCTCAAATGCCACCTCCTGACTACACCCCTGTCACCGTCTCCCTCCGGGCTTCGTGTTCCTCTGGAGTACTCCTCACCGCCCACTGCCCGCATCGCGGCGTTTCCTCTTCTTTGTGTATGGCCCCCCTACCCTCCGCGGCCCGCCAGCATCCCCAGGGGAGGGGCTTGGGCCCGTTTTGTTCCTTGCTGTAGCCTCGGGGTCTCGCAGTGCCTGCACACAGTAGCTGGGCGGCAGAGTGCCTGTCCAGCTAGTGCCAGCTGCAGCAGGCCCCAGGCCCTGGTTGTCTCCAGCACACAAACAGCAATGACAACAATAAAAACATGGGTGGACAAGTGTCCCCGGGCGTGTGGGTTGCTCAGCAGGCTGAGCATTTGGAATCGATGCGGAAACCGTTCAGGGCAGCGTCCTTCGGGGGCCACGCTGGGTCAGTTCTGAGTCGGGGCTTCAGCCAGATTCTTGGAGCGGGGCACGGGTCAAGGGTCAGCGAGGGAGGAGGCCGGGTCTGGCTCTTGGCCTCTGACTGCAGCAGCGTCAAGTTTGTGAAGGGAGGCAGTGAGGGCAGTGTGGCCGGAAGTGGCCAGCCCGTCTCCTGGCCTGAGTTATCTGGAAGAAAAATAATTACATTCCAAGGAACCCATAGTTTGAGCGCCAGAGCCCATGGGGGTGGGGAGGGACTCCGGGCAGGGCTGGCCTGGGCAGAGGGTGGCCCTGCCTGAGGGTCCACACAGCTCAGGGTGACCCGGGAGAGTTAACCGTGTGGACCAGGCCGGGCCCCACGTGAACGGGGCACAGCAGCCTGGGTGGCAGCGGTAGGAGAGACCGCTGCTCCTGGTGGTGGCGTGCAGCCCAGAGAGCCCTGGGCACTGAGGCCCAGCCTCTGCCTCCCGCCAGTGTCCACTCCCCACTGGGCCCTGAACAGAGCAAGTGGGCCAGCAGGGTCCTGCGAGGCCACAGCTCATCGTCTAGGCCACTTTCTGCTTGTTGAGGGCACCTCTCTGTGGAGACTGGAGCCTTTCCCTCTTCTCTTTTACATACCAGAGATTGAACCAGGGGCTTTTCTATTTCATTTGGAGACAGGGTCTCACTGAGTTGCCTAGAGCCTCGCTGTTGCTGAGGCTGGCTTTGAACTCGAGATCCTCCTGCCTCGGCCTCCTGAGCCAGGGGGTGTGCGGTCCGCGGCGGATTTTTCTCTCACTTGTTCCTGCTGTTTTCCAGCGCTGGGTCTGGCATACAGTGAGCACTCAATAATGCTCCCTGGACCAATGAATGCAAGCTCCCGGGAGGCTGGGGGCGGGGTGGAGGCAGCTGGCGGGGAGGGGGCGAGCCTGCGGAGGCTGGTGACCGGGATCGCCAACCTGAAGCCCTGGCGGTACCGCCGCCACCGGGCGGGCGCACCTCCCGCGCCCCGGTGGCCGGCCTCCGGGGCCAGCGAAGGCCGCCGCGTTCCGGAGCCGGGGCGGTCGCTTCCGTGCCGGCCCCGCCCGCCAGGCCTCGAGGGCGCGACCCGCCACGTGCACCGCCGGTGGCTTTGGCGCCGCGGGGCGACCGCGCGCGGCGGCGCAGGTGCGGGGTCCGCGCGCCCCGGGCACACCCTGGCGCTGCCCGCCCCGCGGCTGCGTCGCCGGTCGGTCCCCTCCTGCCGGGGCTGGAGGGACGCGTGGCCTGCTTCGGTGCGCAGCGCGCCGGCGCCCCCCGCTGGCCTCCGCGGGCGCCGCAGCCCGGTCTCTGCTTGAGCGCAGTGGGACACCTGGCGCTGGCGAGCCGAGGACCCTGGGAAGCCCCTTCACCTAAAATAGCGGCCAATGCTGGGGACACCTCGGTGGACAGGGACGGGCACAGAGAGGGTCAGGAACCTGCCCGGGGTCGCACGGCAGGGAGGCGGAGGGCCTGGCATCGGGGCCCGGGGGCTGCCCTGGCATCGGAGGGGTAGAGAGGGCGAGGACCCCACCTCCGCGCCGAGAAAGCACGTCCAGACCACCCGCCCTCTCAGTCGGTGCTGAGGCCGCGGGTAGGCGGGCGCCAGTCGGCAGGGACGCAGGGACAATCACCCCAGGCCCTTCCCGGCCCTCCAGCTGACGCTCCAGCGGGGGGGAGGGGCAGATAACTGCGTAAAAGTCGCTGTGGGTGGTGACAGGGACTGGCGATACGTCTGCAGGTCGTCTCAGCACACCCACCCCAACGCGACTTTTTGCCACGTCTGAGCGCTCCCTGGCTTTGCTTCTGCACGATGGGCTTTCACTTTAAGTGCGTTTAGGAAGGCACCTCCTTGGCCACCACCCAGGACGGATGTCGTCTATTGGTGACCTGCCTGAGGTGGGGATGGTGGCGTCACTATTGCGTCCATGGCTCTCCTTGGCGCCCCGCCTCTGGAAGCCCCGGATGGAGGCAGCAGGTGCCCTCCAGGTTGAGGGCAGGTGGCCCCCGCGGCCTTCCCAGATCCTGCTGGTGATGCAGGGAGCGGGAGGGGCAGGCCCTGCTGGCCCCTCAGGACAGCACCGTCCTGCCGCTGTCTGGCCCTGCTGGTGGCCACAACAGGCCTGAGGCGACTTGCCAGAAGTGACTCAGGACTGATTCTCAGAATTCCTGCAGCCAGGGCCACACTGTGTGGCCTCCACCCAGCTCCCAGCTGCCCGTCAGGGTGCTTCCCAGGGCTGGGGGACCATTCCCTTGTCACTGTCCGTGGCCTGCAGGAGAGGGCAGGCCCCTCCTTCCGTTAACACACCTGGACTTGTGCTAAGCACTGTTCCCAGCACTGGGTTTGGGGCAGGGAATGGCGGCTGAGGGGATGGCAGAGGGAACATCAGACGGTTAGACGTGGACCCCGTGCCAGCGCCACACAGCAGGCCCGGCTGCAGACGGCCAGGAGGGGCATGGGCACGGCCGAGAGGGCCGAGGCTGAGCTGTGCCCAGGGAGGTGATAGCGACGTGGGCTCGGGGGCCGTGGTGGCCCGTCTGGAGGCACGATGCCTCTTGGCGTCAGCTTAGAGCGCCACCGTGGGCTCGAGGCACTGGTTTGGCCAGGAGGCAGCGGCTTGCCCCGGCCCTGGGACAGCTAATGGGTGTCAGCGGGTCACTGCCAGCCACTTCCCCGTTCTTAACACCTCACCCCCCGCCGTGGGACTCGCGGCAGAGGCCACTTTCCAGTCTTCTAGGGGAGGGGCTGAAAATGTCCCCATTGGCTACCAGGCAAAAGTTTCCCCCCAGCTGTAGTGACCACAAGCCCAGTATGGCCGGTGACAGTGGCCACCCAACAGCCAGCCAGTCCTGTCAAGCCACAGGAGTGACTTCATACTCCAAAAGGAGCCAGAGGGCACTTGCAGGTCAGTGAGGAGAACAACTCGGGGCGAGCAGGGGACCTGTCGCCCCACAGAGGGAACGAGGGAACACCCTGTCCAGTCCAGGACAGGTGGGCGCTGGGGACAGGGACACGGCCTGCACCTGGTGGGAGGGAAGTCCACACTCTTGCAGCCACTTGAAAACGTCAGTTTAAAATGCCGCATCCCCCCAGGGCATCCGCCCACAGCCCCAGGCAGGGGCCATGTGAAGCCACAGCCTGTGTATAAAGGGGGGAGGGTGAGAGGGGAGGGGGCCGGGGAGCCTCCAGGGGCGCGCAGGCTGGGGAGGATGGGTCTGGGCGTCTGCCCCGCATGCCCACCCTTCCGCCCTGGGCAGCCCCTAACCCTCCAGTGACATGACGGTCTGCGGCTGAGGGTGAGGGGCAGATTCAGCTGTCCACGGGGTGTTGTTTTCGGCACTGGGGACTGAACCCAAGGCACTGCCATGGAGCCACCCCCCAGCCCTTTCTACTTTTTGAGACTGTTGCTGAGGCTGACCTTGTGCTTGCCGTCCGGAGTCACTGGGATTTCATTCAGGCCTGTGCCACCAGGCCTGGCTTACCTGTGTGCGGTCCTTCCCCAGCTGTGTGGCTGCCACCTCTCACTTCCCATCATGACTGGCAGACACCCCCTGCTTTCTGTGACTCAGGAAGAGACTCTCAGCTTCTTAGCACTTCGGGATCACAATGAACGGTCTGACGCTCACAGTGGGTGATACTGCTTCTAGTGCAGTCCCCCTCCCCTGCCTGGGGACACAGGCGCTCCTGCCTGGCCATGGGACCCACAACACGCGCCTGGGCAGAGCTTCCAAGACCACAGACCTCCCGGAGCTCAAAAGGCACCACATCGGTCATCTATGGAGAACAAGGGGCAGCTGGAGGGCTGCAGAGGCCCCCAGTGTGGTCATGGCCCAGAAATGCGTACTTTGCCCCACACAGGGTAGAAGTTTGTTACTTGACACAAATGTTGGAAATTTTCCCCCCAAACCCTCCACAGCTTCTCTGCTAAGGTCAGAGAGCTCCGCCTCTGCGCCGGTGCGGGCCTGAGCAACACCTGCACACCACGGTGCAGGGGACCTTCTCCCTCCACGAGCGCAGCAGTGGTGAGGCCCGAGGACCTCCCTTCTCAGCCTCCTGTCTGTAGCAGTGTGCCTGCACAGCAGGGGCCCCACGAGGTCCTCAGGAGGGGCCCACGGAGTCTGGCACCCAGGTCCTCCCGGGCCCTGGCATCTAACTGGGAGAAGGCAGCTGCTCTCACGGCCCCTCTCTTTAAAGGACAGGATCTCTGAAGTCCAGTCCTAAACTTCCTTCCTGGAAGTGATGAGGCAGTGAGCAGGGACAGGTCGTGGCAAGGTCCTTGGGGCCTCCTGAGGGGAGGGGCAAGAGACCACTCCAGGACCTGCTGGGACAGCTGAGCTGCAGCTCAGGGGCCTTGGCCTCATCCGGGTCCAGGAAGCTGGTCACAGCCCGCGGGGCAGAGACCTACCAATGGCCCACTGCCGGCCCACCAGAGGGCGCTTTCTCTTCTCTTTATTGTGGTGCTGGGGATGGAACCAGGGTCTCGGCATGCTAGGCAAGCGCTCTTCCACTGAGCTACGTCCCGAGGCATTTTATTTTTGAGACAGGGTCTTGCTAAGTTACCCAGGCTGGCCTCGAGCTTCGGATCCTCCTGCCTCAGCCTCCTGGGCTGCTGGGATGCACCCCGTGGAAGAATGTTCTTTTAAACCACCATCTTCTGGGTCAGGGGCTGGCAAATGACGGCCCATGGCCCCTCTGGCCACTGCCTGTTCAGGTTCTTGAATGACAATTTTTGTAGACAGGCATTTGCAACTGACTTGATTACTGAGAACATGAACTTTGAACCTCGATTAGGCAAGGTGATTCCCTAGAAAAAGAAACTATCGTGTTGGTAGGATAGTAACAACATAAATATTGTACTCTGTGGAAATTTGCTCTCTTTTATATAATTAAGCACTTACATAAGGACTTTGGCTTTTGCCTGTTGGCCCAAAAATCCTAAATTTTTCTACAAAGGGCCAATGAATCCCAAAGCATCTAAAGCATTAAAACCTGCCAAATTAATATGCCAGGAGGAAGAACAGCACAGCCTGTTAAATATTAATGCACACTTTTTATTATATTAAAATCAGGCAATGGTCTGACAATAAAAAGGCTGCTTATGGAATACTGTTACGTTAAACTTTACGTACAGGATGTTAAATCCTTAGAACTGAGGTTTCCCCCAGAAATAGATTAATGGGAACATGAATTGCTTTTCAGACTTGATAGTTGCCGCTTCGAAAGGTGGTTTTACACAAAGGAGAAAAAAAACCCTTCAGAACACCATGAATTGCCTTTATTTCGTTATGCATCCGCATTTCAGCATTTAGTGGTCCTGAACGGGAAGTGGGAGACGCAGCAACGTGCCAGGAAGCCGGGCCGCAGACTCCAGGGCCTGCTGTGCACACCGGCTCCTCCTCAGTCCCTGCTGAGCACCTGGGAGGCAGCGGCACCAAAACCAGCCTGTGCGCTGGGTCCAGGTTTCTCTGGTTCCAGTTGTCAGATTCCGCACTGGACCCACGTGGATGGCAGGGGACCCTGACAGGAGCCCTGGTCACCCCTCTTCACCGTCTGCAAGCCAAGTCATTACAGGAGAAGGAAAAATCCAGAGGGACCCTGTGTGCTCACGAGTGTCTTCAAGTGGCCTTTCTGCAGGTCTAGCCAGCAGGGACTATGAGAGCTGGCAGATCTGGGAAACCCTGGTGGCTGCCCTGTCCACCTTAGGACTGGGCCAGACGCATGGGCTGAGGGTGACAGCAGAGCTTAGGCCCAAGAGCCACAGCTCCTTGCCCAGGCTGGTGGAGAGGGGATGGTGGTGGTTCCAGGAGTGGAGGAGGGAGGTCAGGGGCTTTCCGAGCTGACCCAGGGCTCTGGCCAAGGCCAGGACAGTGGAGGAGAGCGCGGGTGGTGCCAGTGGACAGGGGCTGAGGAGGAGGGAAAGCAGCACCCCTCCATCAGGTGGGGGAGGGAGCCCTGAATTCCTTGCGAAGGCCAATTTCAAAGGGGACGGAGGGTTACAATCTATGCTTCGGCCAAGGATGGCAGCGGAGAGTGGGGGACCATGGCTTGGAAGGGGAGCGTTTAAGACTTAAAGGTGACCAGGTGAGGCAAAGCAGCCTGCCCAGCGCAGTCCCCAGGTGCCACCTGCCACCTTTGCTCTGCTCTAGCAGGCCTCTCGCGGGGGCTGTCCCAGGGTGGGCGGAGGCAGGAGAGGGAGAAGGCAGAGCCCCCGGCCAAGTCATCAGCAGCAAGGTGGTTGTGTGATGTGTCTTTTCACAGTTGAGTTAGATGTGCCCACCGGTCAGGATGGGAATCGATTTAAATAGACTTTCTTGATCCCAGAAGTTCAACTACATGGACAGTGGTTACACTTGACAGGAGGATTTGTTATAGCACAACTTATATATTTCAAATGGACAAAAATTAGTATCATTTACAGTATCTTAAGATAAACTGCCTTTGAATGGAAGCTTCCTTTCCAGTACTCTGAGTCTACAAGATGTATCTAGAAAATTTACTACGGTGGAAAATGAAGACTGCTTAAATCGAATGGGGGCTGTGGTTTTCTTTTTGATTAATTGCTGTAGCACTGTCCTTCCGGCGGCTGAGGGAGTTTCACGTTTTCTTTAGACACCATTAGGCGCCGTAGCTCTTGCAGAACGACCTTGATGCTGTACGAACTCTGCCATTTTGCTAGCACTGATATGGCCCGTGGATCCACCTACGGGAAGGAGACAGAACCAGTCACTCAGGTCCGCAAGTCAAACAGCCGCACGCCTGGGCTGCGCTGCGGTACGGGCTGGTCAGAGCGCAGTTCTCAGGCCGAACGTGCTGTCACAGGTGACAACTGACTGCAGGACGCCCACATGCGGGGTCTCCTCCTCCAGCCACTGTTTTCCTTTGTGTCCCAATATGGGAGAGGGCAAGGGTGACGCTGGCACTTGGAGGGGCTCAATCCCACCCAACTTGGCTGGGCAAGAATGACCTGCTGTGGGCCAGCTGTGGCCATCCTGGGCCTTGGACGCTATACCCAAGCAGGAGATGACAAGGAAGCACAGGGCAGTAGGGGCAGCAAAGGCAGCAGGAGGCTTGGACCCTGCCCAGCACAGCGCTCCCCAAGTGCCAGGTGGTCCAGACGCCTTACCCCTGCACCAAAAGCACGAGGCTCGTCTCTGATTTTCTTTGCAAGTTTTCTGAATATGCTAAGGACACAGGTCTGGCGTGATCTCAGTAAGTGCAAGACCCTGCGACACCGCCCCTAGGAGTGCAGCCTCCGCTCACGGCCGGGCCAGCAGCGCAGGCAGGAGGGGCTGATGGGCGGCAGCAGGGTGCATACCCTAGGCCCGGTTCCATCCCCAGCACAAAAGGATCCTGGGGCGTTTGGATTTCAGATTTATGAATGAATGTATCAAAATAAGTTTAAAAAGCAAGATTATTAAGAGATAAAAATATCACCCCAATAGTAGGGCCCAGAGGTCAGGGTGTGGCCAAGGCCTTCGGTCGCTTGCCCCATCTCGTCTCCACCTCACGGGGACTGAATGCACTCTTATCTCAAAGTGCTCAGCAGTGCAGGCCACAGGAAGGGTGACCTGAGTGGCAGGTAAACACGGCTGGGAGGAGGTCCCGCTCCCAGGTGCACAGGACACTGACATAACCTCCAAAGCACAAAGCAATTCTCAGCCCAGAGGGACAAGTGGGGACAGAAAACACAACTTACCACTCCATTAGAACTATTAACTCCATTCATATTAATTTTTGTTACAAATCTTACAAAGGGGGGTGCTTCTGGGTATTTAGGTCCACATTCTATTTTAAGGCTGTATATTCGGTTTTCATAAATTGTCTGGAAAGAAAGGGTACAAAGATGTCAGGCAATTACCAACATGGAACTCAGACAGACAGACTTAACACCATTCACTCCTGACTGGAGAACTCAAGTGCTGTGCGCAGCCAGCGGCCACAGGTCCCCAGGCTTTGGGAGAATAAAAAGAAGACAACGTGGAACTGGGATCGCTGAGGTTTCCAGTGAGTGTCGCCAAGCCCCACGGGGCCGCCTCTCCCTGAACTCGCCCTGCTCTGCCGCGACTGCCCGCTCACCCCAGGCTTGTGGGCCAGGGCACCACCTGTGCGGAGGGTGGGACGGCCACTGCCCCCAGGGCATTCGCCCTCAGGGCTCCGTCCCCGGCAGGCACGGTGGCTGAGACTAGGGCATGCAGTGGTCAGGCAGGAGGCCGGGGTCCCAGGCCTGCACAGGAAACACCAGTCCTTTAAAAAATGCCAACCACACCTTTGTGGAGAAACACAGGGAAGTTCCGCTCCACACGAGTGACCTTCCCAGTGGGCACGAAACTGCTGCCCGAGCTGGGCTGTCCCTCTTGCCTGGAGTGTCCCCCACTGGACTACCACACAACCCAAAGCCCAGTTTAGGATCTGCCCAGTCCCTTACTCTGTCCTGTTCTAAGCTACACTGCAGGGGGGTGTCCTACTGTGAGGGCAGGGCCCCGTGTGTCCCCTCTCAGCAGTCTTGCTGTACGAGCCACTGCTCCTACCAACAGTGACACCTAGGGGCCCCTGGGGGGAACCAACCGCAGAGGCTTCCCTTCGGGATTGAACCCAGGGTGTCTCGCATGCCAGGCGAGCTCACACCCAGTCCCAGCCTCCGACACGCTGTGTGGCCTGCCCCTGACAGAAACCCAGACGCATCTGAAGACTCAAGTCATTCACACACCCGCGTCCCGGGACCCCGAACTAACAGAACCAAAGTCCAACTGTGGCTGCCCACGCACTGTCCACGCCCCTCTCCTCCCTCCTGAAGTGCTGCTGCTGTCTCTCCTGCCCATTCTGCAGGCAGAGCCTCCGACTGTGGGCACAGTGCCCACATCTGCTATCCCAGCGACTCGGGGCGAGGCAGGAGGAGTGCGAGTTTGAGGCCAGCTTCAGCAGCCTAAACTCAGCAAGACCCTGCCGCAAAAAACAAGGACTGGGGATGTGGCTCAGTGGGAAAGCAACCCTGGGTTCCATCCTCAGCACCAAAACAAACCAAAACAAAAGGCCAAAAGACCCCTACGGGTTGGGTCGGCCAAGCCCCTTTCCCTCAGCCCCACTGCTTCCACCCCAAGACCCCCCTCCTCCTCCACCACCAGCCCCTCATCGGAACCGACTGAGCCTGTCATCTTGCTCCCCTGGGATCTGCTCCCACAGACACTGCCTCGCTGGCCTCCCATTCCTCTCCAGTCCCACCAAGCTCTACCTGGGTGCCACCTGGGGGCTGCCTAGCAGCCGCTCGGGCTTGCCACGCTTCATGGAGCGGACACCTCACTGCAATTCAGTGCTCCCTCCAAGGACAAAGGCTCCCCGGAAAACCAAAGTAGGAAGCCAAGAGGGCACACGGGTGGTTCCCTCTTGGTTCCATGGCCTCGCCGTCGCCCGCACATTCTGCGGCCTGTCTTGCTCATTTCATGGCTTGCTCGCTACAGCACTGACGTGGCAAAGGCAGGCAGCGGACACGGCTGTCACGTAGATCAGGACTCGACACTGAAGGACCATTTAAAACCCCTGCGCCAGACCTCACAAAAGAGGGGAACTACCGAACATCCGACCACGACGTGCCCTGGCACTCGCCCCGGAACAAGGCACAGTACCCAGCGCAGCAGACACAGCTCTGGGGGCTTAGGAAGTCGGTGTGAGGCTTTCTTGGGAAACAGCGCGTCTGATTTCATCCTTTCACTGTTCCTGAGCGTCCCCAGAGCCGCTGCAGAGGTCTCAGTCAAGAGGGCGATGTGCCGAAGGAAGGTTCGGGAACGCACCGTGTGTTTCAGGAGATGGAAATGTAACGATCCTGATTAGATCGCTTCACACCCCGTGCCTGTATCTAATGACCATATGGAGCCCCACAAGTGTGAACAATCACGTCCATGAAATGCACCTAAAAAAGATCATTTGATCATGAAACACCGATGACATGCATCAAACTTAAGATGCAGTTCGCCAGAAAGGGAGGAGGGTGCGTCAGAGAAGCAAGTTACTCCTCGCCTGCACGGGATGCCGACTGGTTCAGAAAAGTGCAAGGCACTGTCTTAGCAGCAAAAGGTGACTATAAGCCACCTAAAGCCCACCTGCAAAGGCCTGACCGCACGACCACGACACGTCCACACGCTGCAGACACACCCACTGCAGGACACAGCAGACGACCCACCGCCTCCACTCAGACACACACCTTCCTCCAAGTCGGGGCAGGTTTGCGCACACAGTCTATTTCTTTTTTCCCTCCCCGCTTTTTATTGGTGCATGACAGCTGCACACACGGCGAACTGGCACGTGCGCACAGGTAACAGTGCAATCGGCCAGCGTCACTTCCTAGCAGCTCCCCTCCCCTTTCCTCCTCCTCCCCGCACAGTCTACTTTGCCCATTCCGCACTACAGGTCCAGAGCCTCGAAATTATAAGCCTTTCTGGGGCCTGAGACACACATATGTGAGACAACCCCGTTTGACCATGAGAAAACACCAGGCAGATTTCCACAGGCACTTCCTACAAAATACACGACCAGGGCTCCTCCAGTGGGGCCTCAGAAAACCCCCACAAGCCGGGAGGACGGAGAGCTCCAAGCCAGCCTCAGCACCTCAGCACGGCGCTAAGCACCTCGGTGAGGCCCTGTCTCTAAATAAAACACAGAATAGGGCTGGGATGTGGCTCAGTGGTCGAGTGCCCCTGAGTTCAATCCCTGGGACCAAAAACAAACAAACAAAAAAAACCCTGAAAATGTCGGAGCCCAAGGAGCTGGAGACAGCACGGTGAGTGCACGTCGCACGGTGAGTGCGACGTGGACTCCAGGACAAGACAAAGGTGAACAGGAAGAACTCACAGAGCAGCTTCACTCAATACCGAGGCGTGGACGCTGGTCCACGGCCGGGAGGAGCAGTGCTGCCACACTAGCACAAGAGGCTGCCACAGGGGAAGGTGTCACAGGCCCTTTCTGCACCACCTTCACTACTTTTCTGAAACCTAAGAGCATTATAAAATAAAATTTATTTTAAAATGTATGAAGTCAAGCATGGTGGCACCTGCCTACGATTCTAGCTACTTGGGAGACTAAGGCAGGAGAATTGCAAATTCCAGCCAGCCTGGGCAACTTAGTGAGACTCTGTCTCAAAATAAAATTTAAAAAGGGACTGGGAATGTACCTTGGTGGTAGAGCGTTTGCCTAGCATGCACGATGGGACCTGGGTTCAATCCCTAGTACTGCAATAAAAGAAAAAAATAACAAAGTATGAGATATAAGAAAAAGAATAAGGTAGTTGCTACAAAAATATGCAAAAAAATAAAATCTAAAATCTAAACATACAAAAAGGTAACATTCGGTCAGCCAGTCAATTGCTTACTCAATTCTAAATCTGCACTGTTACATACAGATTACTTTTGTGTGCGGCATGAGTGTGTGCTCACTGGGAGCATACACCTGTTGCCCTATAAATTATATTTAATGTACACATGCTGTGTTAGAATGGAGGGTGAACTCCTGAAGGGACATTCTACAGAGCCTAAGATTTGCTGGGCACAGTGGCAAATGTCTATAATCCCAGCTACATGGGAGGCTGAGGCAGGAGGATAGGAAGATCGAGGTCAGCCTCAGTAACTTAGTGAGGCCCTGTCTCAAAAAAAAAAAAAAAAAAAAAAAAAGAAAGCCATGGTAGAGCACACGTGGGCTCAACCCCCAGTGTCTAAATAAACAAACGAATAAGACCTGAATGGCTCAGCATGCAGGCAGTAGGTAAGTGCACAGACAGTAGGTAAGGGCGGCAGAGATATGCCACACTGCTGATCAGTTATACGTGGACCAGTGGTGGGGACCACGGAGTGGTTAGTAGAAGACAGCACAACAGGCACTGTGAAACAGAATTCAACACAGGAAACTGATTAAACAGGTGTCAGTGGGCTCAAAGAGTAGAGGGAACCGCAGGAATACGCCCCTGTGCCCAGGGCTGGGGCCTAGGGAAGAGGTCCAACGGCTGAGCTCTGGCCTCCCGAGGGGCTGCCGCCTGGTCACCGCTGGTACAGCCCTGGGGCAGGAGGGCGGGGGAGGTGATGGGCTGGACCCACTGCTGATGCCAGGAGGAAGTGCAGTCACTGAGGCACAGAAGGATGGGCAGACAGGAGGCAGCAAGTCCCCTCGCCCTGCCCCTGCCTTGCAGAGCCTGGCTGAGTCGGGCACAGAGGCGGGCAGGAGCTGGCCCGGCAGCACAGAACGGGGCAGGGTCCTCTGCACACACTCCCCTGTCCCACCCCTGTGGCGTCCTTCTGGGAGCCACGGTCCCATCTCCAGTGTGGCCCTAGTGTCCCCCAGATGTCCTACGACCTAAAGATCACACTGTCCAACTACTGCATGAGCCTGGCGTGAAGGGAAAGAGGACAGAAGCTCCCGCTCCTTCCGCCTGTGGCTCCCAGTCGGAGGCCAGGGCTCTTTTCTGGCTGCCCTGCCCAGCAGGTGGCCACTTTCTGCTTTGTGCCTTCCACCTGCACCTCTCTGACCAGCTTCCTGTATGGACTGATCGCAGAGGAAACACCAGCATGGGTTCACATCCAAGAGCCAGCAGCAGCACCCAACGTCCACTGCAGCGTCGCTCAACAGCCAAGATGGGGAAGCAGGTGACCTCAGCGTCCACTGAAGGAGGAATGGATGAGGGTGGGGTGGGCTGAACACCCACTCTGTCTACACACATGCACACAGAGGAATCTTACTCAGCCACGAACAAAGAAGTCCCTCCACCTGCAACAGTACATATGAACATGGAGGGCAGGTTACTGACTTAAACGAGCCAGACACCAACCAATACTGTTTGATCTTACTAATATGTGGAATCCAAAAGCTGAGTTTCATAGAAGCAGAGAGCAGCATGGCAGTTGCCGGGAGCTGATATGTGGGGGAAAGGGTCGAAGGGCACAAGCTTCCAGTTATGAATACATTCTGTGACTGCAGTCAGTAACACTGGATTGGATCCTTGACATCTGCTAAGAGACCTCTTTTTCCCTCTATGGCACTGTGGACGGAGCCTAGGGCCTCACGCAAGGTGGAAGCATACCGCCACTGCCCTACATCTCAGCTCCTTTATAAACATGTTATTTTGAGACAGGGTCTGGCCCAGGCTGGTCTCCAACTTGTGGTCCTCCTGCCTCAGTCTCCCAAGCGGCTGGGATTACAGGTGTGCACCACTACGCTTGTAAAAAAGTTCATCTTAAAAGTCCTCACCACGGACACACACATGTGCACACATGTGCCTGTGTGGTGATGGACGTGTCGATCCATTTGAATGTGGCAATACACCTTGCATATACACAATTTCCACTGGTCAATCATCCCTCAAAGCTGGGGGCTGGAAAGAACTATCTGATACAATTTCTCTTTTCTTGGGCGACGCAGAGTTAAGGAGAACTAAGTCCACTTCCTAGGCTATACTGCCAGACACTCAGGGGCCAGCCACAAATCACAAGGTGCTTCTGCACTGGTAGGGAAGTGTCCACCACCTGCCGAGGAAATGCCTGACTGCAGAGCTTCGCACGCGCGGGCTCGCTCTCGCTCTCCTTCAGGAGGACCTGCCCTGCGCACCCACACGCCGGCAGGCGGATGCCGCGCAGCCTCACTCTGTGGCAGCCAACCCCACAGGAAGTGCTTTCCTTTCCCCACGTGCCCTGGAAATCCCGGCCTGGCCTGGGGCGAGATGCGCACAGACCCATACCCCGGCTCTCACCTGCCTCAGAGGCCTGACGGCGTTTCCCAGCCAGGGCCACTTCTGCCCTGGGCCAGGGCCGTGGGGAATGCAGCAGTGTCACCAGGTGTTTACAGTTGTCACAGCGGGGAAAGGGGTGCTAATGGCATCTAGTGAGGGGAGGTCAGGGATGCGGCTAAACATCTTGCAATGCACAGGATGGCCCCAGAACCACCACAAAAAGAGCCAGTGCGCTGCGTGTCAGCCGTGCTGGGCTGTAGACACGAGCCACTGTTAGCGACTCTGCAGTCAGAGAAATGTGCACACCCCAAGTGAGTGCAGTCAGATGTGTGCCAGAGTTCTGCAGGGAGACAGGAAGCTGTGCTTTGAAGTACGCGTGAGATGTGAGGCGTGTGTTAGTCAAATAAGATGTGATGAAAACACCGAGTACAAAAAGGTGGAAACGAAGTTTTCTCCCTATCCTGGCCTGCCACTCCCTTCTGAAGAGGCCCACCCATGTCACCAGCTCGTGTGTTTTAAAAAGATATCCTAAGCACACAGCACGGGCAGACACATGTGACCACCTCCTCCCGCAATCAGTGGCCCCCACTCGAACCGCAGGCTACTCCGTGGAGGGCTTTGGAACCTTTTTCACTTACACATCAGACAGGCCATTACATCTCAGCACACATGCACGTCTCGTTCTTTCCAATAGCTAAGTGGTATATAAGATGGTCTATTCAAAGACACTGAGGTCACTTCCAATATCTTGGTATTATTGGCAATACTGCATGAGGTGATTTTCTACACTGCCTTTGAGCAATACAACAGAAAAACTGAGGAGTAAATTCCTAGCAGAATTACTGGATCACATGGTATATGCCTTTAAAAAAAGTTTTACTGGGGTGCTGGAACTGAACCCAAGGCCTTGTGCATGCTAGGCAAGCACTCTGCCTCTGCCACCGAACCATGCTTCCAGCCTTCGTCTAAAAAAAAAAAAAAAAAAAAAAAAAAGAATTTTGTGGCACTGGGCATTGAACTCATGGCCCTGCACATGCTAAGCTCCACCACTGAGTTACAACCTCAGGGTTGTCCCCTCTGCCTCGTGCAGTGCCAGGAAATGAACCCAGGGATTCCTCTTTACCACTAAGCTATATTTTGAGTCTTTTTTGTTTTGTACCAGGGATTGAACCCAGGGGCACTTAATCGCTGAGCCACATCTCCAGCCCCTTTTCATTTTGAGACAGGGTCTAAGTTGCCCAGGTTGGCCTTGAACTTGTGATCCTCTTGTTTCAGCCTCCTGAGTAGCTGGGATTACAGGTGTGTGCCACTGTGCCCAGTTCCTGCCTTTTAAATTTGAATGAAAGACTTTCTCTTAGGTAAAACAATAAAAAAATAAATAAATAGAAAGATGAATTACTCAGGTGTTCTATTTAGAAGCTTTAATAATTATGTCAATATTCCAACTACAGAGCAAATATCTTGTACAGTGATCATAAAATTGACTAGTTACAGGAAACATCTAGAAGCAGAGTTCTTTTTATGACTTTGTTTTTAACCTTGGAGAACCAGGTAAATCAAAATAATAGGGGTACAAAGAAAATAAGATAAACTGTAGGGGTGAGGATGTGGAGAAACGGAAACCCCATGCATTGCCAGTAGGAATGTAAAATGGTACAGCAGCTTTGGGAGACAGTTTGGAACTTCCTCAAATGTGAGACACCATTGTCATATGATCCAGCAATTCTGCTCCTAGATTCACACCCAAGAAAACCGAAAATGAACGTTCACACAAAAGCCTGTCCACAAACGTTCTTAGCATCACTATTTAAAAGAGCCAAAAGGTAGAGCCAATTCAAATGTCAACCAACTTATGAATGAATAAACAAAATATGGTATATCCATACAACAGAACATCCAGTCTTAAAAAAGAGTTGTAACAGGCTAAGGGAAGCCAGACACAGGAGATGACTCACAGTATCCACTAATATGCAACATCCAGAAGAGGCAAATCCATAGAATTGAAAGTAGTTTAATGTCTGTCAAGGTTTGAAAGTAGGGGGTAGTGAGTGACTGCTGATGAGTAGAGAGTTTCTTTTTGGGGTGATGAAAATAGTGACATTTGCACAACTCAATGGGATAAAACCCCTGAATTATACACTTTAACAAAATTCTATAATATGGGAATTTATATCTCAATAAAGCTCTTACTAAATAGATACATGGAAAGCACCTGCATACTACAGCTACTACTAAAACTTATTCCCTTTGAAAAGAGAAAAATTAAAATTCAGGGTAACCCAAGCTGCTTTAGGTGGAATAGAATATTCCCAATAGAACTTCCTGATTGCCTCCCTACCCGATACTAGGGATTAAACTGAGCCACACCGCCCACTCCCCCACAGGCCCTTTTTATTTCTAATTTGGGAAAGGATCTGGCTAAGTTGCTGTGGCTACCCTTGTATTTGTGCTCTTCTTGCCTTAGCCTCCTGAGTTGCTGGGATTATAGGCATGTGCCACCATGCCTGGCTTCTTGTTACTTTTTTTAAATATATAATTCAGTGGTATTTAGTGTATTCACAATGTTGCACACTAGTTCGCTCTTACTTGTGGGAACTATGAATGAGTGAATTGGTGAACAAATCTACTGAACAACTACCCCACTCTGAGTCATTCCCAGGTACTCTGGGAGGAAGGAGGAGGAGGAAGAGTCTCATCCTCAACAATCCTACACCTTTCTTAAGAAATGCAGGGAAGAAGCCAAGAGCATACAATGGACTTTCAGGGACAGCAAAGAAAATCACCTTAATGGAGAAACAAGCCTTCTTCATAGGAAAGAGGATAAAGAAATGAGTAAAAACACATTAAATGTATCACACCCCACCCCCCAAAAAATCTACAGTGTCACAAAAATGACTTAAAAAGCAACATGAGGGCTGGGGTTGTGGCTCAGTGGTAGTGCGCTTGCCTAGCACGTGTGAGGCACTGGGTTTGATCCCCAGCACCACATATAAATAAATGAATAAAATAAAGGCACTGTGTCCAGCTACAACTAAAAATATTAAAAAAAAAAAAAAAAAAAAAAAAAAAAAAAGAACATGCAGTGGCTCTTTAGGTGTCATGCACCACCAGTGCCACTGATCGAGATGCCTGTCGGAGCGCCCCAACAAGGAGCCGCGCCTCGCCCCGTGCCATCCCCGCCCACAGTGAAACAGAGCTCACAGGCAGTTAGGAGGGGGATGTCACTGTCCTCAAGCACTGTCAGGCAGGAGCTCCCGCAGTCTGTCTGCAGTGAGCGTCACCTTGTAGGAAGCTATTTCTTGGCTCCTATGTCAAGTTAATGCAGTACAGAGCGCTCCGGGCAACTCCATAATGGTAACAAATAAACTCTCAAAACAGGAACACAGCGAGACCATGTGGCAGAGTAGCTGGTAAGGAGCACTCCCAGCCAACAGACTTGGCAGGGCAGTTGTCAGCTATGTGACTCTGGGCAGTGACCACTCCTGATCTGTTTCCTCATCTGTGAAATGGAATGCAATCACACCAAGAGATCTACCAACGGGACCTGGGGAAGAGTAAGTAACAGTTCTCGAGGGTTCGCTATGTTTCCTCAATAAAGGGTAAGCTGGCACATTATGAACGCTGGAAACTCAACAAATCACACGCTCTGACAGAGTCACCTTCCCCATCTCCTTGTCAGGGTCCTTCTTTGCAAAGGTCCCTGGATCTAACAATGCCTGGAACAGAGCAGAGCTGAGAGGCAGATGCCAAAACTTTGCTGGTTGGCCCAGTGAACTAGGATACAGACTCGGCAGACCCGAGAAACCATGACTGGAAACCCGGCTGTGCAGGCGTCCCCAAATTCCTCTGGGATCGGCTTCAGGACTGCTGGCTAGGCCTGGAGTCTAATAATTGGACAGTTTGCTTTAAAGTACATCTGAGGGTTCAAAGATCTCAAGCCTCACTGGCTACATGACATGTAAATTCACACCGAGTCTAAACAGGTTTTTGCTTACCATTCAGAGGGATTAAACAGCATCAGAGGAGGTTCACATATATAAACTGAAACTGGTCAAAAAAGAATAGCCACATTTCAGAAAATATACCATTGGTGAGCTTTTTCCGCGATAAGGCTAGTACGTTTTTAAAAGGAGGCACAGTGAATTTAAGACATTGACATTTATAGCCGTAGCTCGACGCTTACTCTTGGAGGCCCAATTATCATCCCTGTCCATCTCGTAAGTGTCATGTCTTCGTCATCTTCTAGACCCCAGCTAACTGTGCCATCTCCTACTCCTTTCTGGCCTTCTTCGAGTTCTTCCAACAGTCGGAAATTGCGAGGGACTTTTACTCCTAAAATAAATGGAAAGAAATTCAAGATACTAGCAACTACAGGGGGACCTGTAAGCCCAGAGCCGGCTGCTTGTCGTCACTACCTGGCAATGCAGCTGCGAACATGCAAACAGCTCCTCACGGCCGTCCCGCTCAGACCAGCCGCTTACCAATGCACTGACATTAACTAGCATGACCAGAGGGAAGGAGCATGTGTTCTGTGACAGGTGACGTGATCAGGGCTAGAAAAACAAACTTAGGACGCCCACCCCAGCCTTGACGAAGTTCATCAAGATTTTACACATCCAAACGTTGATCCCTGCGGGTCCGCTAGTGAAAACCACCAATGAAGTGCCAGCCTAAGTACCCTGACAGAGGCTTTTTTGTTTTGTTTTGCTCTTATGCCATCTCTCTTCTTTTTTTGGTACTGGGGATCGGACCCAGGGGTGTATTTGGAGACAGGCTTTCACTAAGTTGCCAAGGCTGGTCTTGAACTCGCAGTCCTCCGGCCTCAGCCTCCCAAGTCACTGGATCACAGGTGTGTGCCACTGTGCCTGGTCTTATACGTACTTCTGAGGCAAGGGTAAGCTCATTCATTGGAATGACTTTCAAAGGACAGTAGAGGAACAGCTGCCATAGACACATCAAATAAAAATGGTGTTTTCTTAATCAACTAAGAGTCAGGGAAGGTGCCATGGATGAAATGCTCCATTCTGTAAGCTGCAGTTTCTCTCCCCATTTGTGAAAAGGTAGAAGGCAGCAGCTGGTTCCCTAACGTACCCGCTTCCAAAAACCCCAAGTCTGGGCTAGTAGCTCATAAAAGTCACACTCGAACACACCGTGCAGGTCCAAGCCAGCACCCGAGTTGGGACAGGCTTGAGCCCCGTTTAGATGCCTCTCAGGAATGACCCGAGGCGCTGGGGCCTTCCGGGCTGGGACTTGGGGCGGCCTAGGGCCCTTCTTCCCGGCCGGGTGTGGAGCACCTCCTCTGGGGCTGCTCTCCCAACCACTCGTGCTGGTCTCTCCGTCCTCT
Source organism: Sciurus carolinensis (assembly GCF_902686445.1). NCBI lineage: Eukaryota > Metazoa > Chordata > Mammalia > Rodentia > Sciuridae > Sciurus > Sciurus carolinensis. The sequence continues at coordinate 10,752,717 of NC_062214.1, read as the reverse complement.
CCCATCTTCTCTGGTTTTTGCACTATTTCCTTTGGGGGAAATTCGGAATCTAGACAAATTACAAGCTTCCTAAGCCTTGCAGGCCGACGCTCCCTCTGGACAGACTCAGAGGCAAGCAGGACTTACTACCTGACTCAAGAGAGGCCCGGAGGAACCCGAGACTCGGGACCTTTCCCCAATACACGTCGGCCTCTCCTCAGACAGGACGCAGGCCTCGCTGATTCAACCAGAATGCGCCCGAGCCCTGTGTGGCTGACACTTCTCTAGGCCCTGGGGACAAGCACGAGCAGAAGGACGCAGGAACCACGGAGTCTTACTCCAGCGAGAGCTCCGCACTGACAAGTCCGTGTGAATCACACGGTCTGCGCGCACGGCGTCCTGAGAGCAACAAGTGACTCAGGGCAGGGCTGAGGCTTCAGATCACTGTCATGGGTGTCCTGACTGAAGACGAGGAAGCAGGAGGCAGAGCAGGCAAAAAGGCCCCAGGGAGGTGGTGGAAGAACAGCAGCAGGGTCTCCCAGAACCCCTCGCCTGCTGGGTGAAGAACGCAGGGAGGAAGCAGTCAAGCGGCCCCGCGACCTGCCCGCGGAGGTGACCATGTGATACGATGCTGGGTACTAGAGGTCTGAGCAGTCAGGTGGCCCAAGACGTGCGAGGAGGTCTACAGCTCCCAGGGTTTAGGTCTGAGCAACTGGAAGGACAGAGCTGTGGATGGCACATTAGGTGACTTCAGGTGTGTGACCGGAAGCTTCATCTTACAGTAATGATTTCTGGGGGGAGGAAGGAAGGTGGGGTTTACTGGGGATTGAACCACAAGCCACATCCCCAGTCATTTTTAAAAATATTCTATTTAGAGACAGGGTCTCACTAAGTTGCTGAGGCTGGCTTTGAACTCGAGATCCTCCTGCATCAGCCTCCCGAGCCGCTGGGATTACAGGTGTGTGCCACCATGTGGCTCAGTAATAAACTTTTTAAAATATTTTTTTAAGTTGTCAATGGACACTTATTTTATATGTGGTGCTGAGAATCGAACCCAGTGCCTCACACATGCGAGGGAAATGCTCTACCACTGAGCCACAACCCCAGCCCAGTAACACATTTTTAAGAATAACTTATTCAGGGGCTGGGGGAGTAGTGTGGTGGTACAGCTCTGGCCTAGGAGAGTGAGTCTGTGAGATTCTAGGTTCCATCCCTGCTACTGAAAAAAAAAAAAAAGAAAAGAAAAGAAAAGAAAAGAAAACTTACCTAGGGCAAATAACAGTATCCTAACTCCCCATTTACGACAATGGTAAATTATTCCTTTTTTTTGTTTTTGGTACTAGGATTTAATCCACCGGAGTTTAACCACTGAACCACACCTCCAGTCTTTTTTCTTTTTTATTGTGAGACAGGGTCTTGCTAAATTGCCTAGGCTGACCTTGAACTTGTGATCCTCCTGCCTCAGACTCCCAAGCCACTGGGATTACAGGCATTCACCACTGCACTTGGCTAAATTATTCTTTAAAAAATAAATATAAGTAGTCAGTTGACTGAAGAAAAAAATATTAAATATCATACAGTTCTTAAAAGAAATAGCAAAAACTGTACTTGATGCTGGTTTGAGAAACACTGGCATTTTTCATCTGCAGCACACGGAATGCATTCTTCAGCTACACTGGATTAAGTCCCCTCTCAAAGACATAACACTGAAAAGTTTGTGATGCTATAGGCACCAAGCCAGACAATATTATTAATTTTATTCAGAAAGAGTTAAACTTAAATCTTTAATAATCCTAATTTGGCTAAGAAAAAAAAAATCACTGTCCACCTCTACTACTGTTACTACTGGTAACTTGTAAGTCTACCGTAATAAAAATGAATGCCAAGAGAAGACTGAAGCAATTGCTAGGAAGGCTAATGAACGTCTGAGGTTCTTGTTTATGGATAGTGTTACGGAGGGCTGGGTATAGCTAAGTTGTAGGGTGCCTGCCTAGCATGTGTGAGGACCTGGGTTCCATCCCCAGCAACAAGTGGGGCAGGCGGGGGGCGGTGTTCCACATGTTGAAGCCCTAACTCCCCATACCTCAAAATGTGAATGTAAAGGGCCTTTTAAGAGGCGACTGGGTGTGTTGGTACGTACTAGTAATTTCAGCTACTTGGGAGGCTGAGAAAGGAGGATCACAAGTTTAAGGCCAGTTTGGGCAACTTGAGGAGAACTTGTCTCAAAAAAAAAAAAAAAAAAAAAAAGTGGGGGCAGGCTGTAGCTCAGTAGCTGAGCACTTGCCCAGCAGGTGAGAGGCCCTGGGTTCCACCCCAGCACTGCCTCTCCTTGCACCGGCAAAATCGCAAAAAAAAAAAAAAAAAAAAAAAAAAATGAATGAACTAAAATTAGAAAAGGCACCAGGGAGGAGTGTATACAGAGGAAAGACCATGTGAGGACACAACAAGAAGGCAGCCATCTGAAGGCCCAAGGGAGAGGCCTCAGAACAAAGTAAGCCTGCTCACAGCTTGATCTTGGACTTCCAGCCCAGAGCTGGGAGAAATAAATTTCTGTTATGAAGTCACCCAATAGGTGGCATTTTGTTATGGTAGCCCTAGCAAACCAACAAAGAAGGTAAGAGACATCTCAAGAAGCTTAAGAACACTGGAACCAAGGTGTTAACAATGGTTATCTCTGTGTGCAAGGATTATGGGTGATTTTTCTTCTTTCTTTCTTTCTTTTTTTTTTTTTGGGGGGGAAACAGGGTCTTGCTATGTGGCCCAGGCTGGCCTTGAACTCTTGGGCTTAAGCAATCCTTCTGACAGCTTCCCGAGTACCTGGGACTACCACAGGCAAGCGCCTAGTTGGAACTACTGGCAGGCACCAGGCTCTGATTTCTTTTACCATAACAAAACAAAATGAATAAAACAATTAGGAATTAAGCCAACAGCACTCTAGGCAAGGTCCCCATCTGGGGCCTTTGAAGTTCCTCTTCTAGCAGACTCTTCCTTCTCAATACCCACAAGCCACGCTCCACTTCAGTTACAGGACACATGACCTCCATAATGATTACTTTCTGTGTCAGGAGGAGCCATTTCTAGTAGTACTAGTCATCTTATAAACTTTAGCAAAGAACATCCTATGGCTCAAGTAACATCTTCTCATCTAACAACCAGACCTGATTAAGAAGTTCTAAATCGGGCTGGGGAGATAACTCAGTTGGTAGAACGCCTGCCTTGCAAGCACAAGGCCCTGGGTTCAACCCCCAGCACCGCAAAAAAAAAAAAAAAAAAAAAAAAAAAAAGTTCTAAATCCAAATACCACAAGATCACTGCTATTAGTTTCAAAATAGATGGTGAATTCAATGTGCAGGCCATATAGCCCATCTCAAAATAGATGGTGAATTCAAGTTACATTTTTTTGGATGTTTAATTTTAATTTGTGAAGTAGGACAAAATAGTATATTGGTAATTAATCCTATATTTCCAACACACATTTCTGTTGGATTAGATATTCAAAATTACTTAAAAAAAAAAAAAAAAAAGGGTGCAAAACCCCCATATACAATTGAACCAAAGAAATAGAGGTCGGCTGGGCACTGTGGCACACGCCTGTAATCTCAGCAGCTCAGGAGGCTGAGGCAGGAGGATCAAGTGTAAAGCCAGCCTCAGTGAGACCCTGTCTCTAAATAAAATATTAAAAGTGCTGGGGATGTGGCTCTATGGTTAAGGACCCCTGGGTTCGATCCCTGGTACCAAAAAGAAAAGAAAAGAAATATGGAGATCAGTTCAATGTATTTTAAGTCAGCACCTGGAAAAGTAACTGAGAATCATGGAGGGCAAAGTGAGCTGCTGTTGCACCTGCAATCCTGGAATCTGGAACAATGCCAACCAAATTACTTTTGAGGTGCTGCGGATCTAGCTAGGCAAGTGCTCTCCCTACATGACCCAGTCTAGGCAATTCGATTTTGATTCAAATTGTAAAAGAGGCACCAGAAACAGTTTAATGAATAAAAAACTTTGTATTGGTTAGTATCTATTAGGCAATGTAGAAATATTTCAAGAAGGAGTTGGAAGAGACACAAAAATATCAGAATAACTACACTATATACCAAGAAATGACAACAAACATTTATTCCATCTGAATAGAGGTTCTCAAACTTGGTTTCAAGACTCCTTCACATCCTTAAAATTTAACAAAGACTTCTAAAAGTTTTGTTTATGTGGGTTTTACAGCTACTGGTATTTGCGAAGTTAGAAATTACAACTGAGAAATTTTTAAAAAAAGTTTATTCATTTAAAACTAATTGCAACAAACGATCATGTTAAGATAAATGATATATCTTATGAAATAACTATATCTCCCAAAGAACAAGAGAGCATTAGCAAGGAGAACAGCTGCTCTGTAGCTCTCCTCACTACCTGGCTCAAAAGCACACGGGGAGCCAGGACTGAGGCGAGCCTGCTGAAAGTGGACGGTCACTCCTGTGCCCCAACGAGCCTATGGGTCGGACTCGGTTCGTGGAGCACCATTTTGCACCTAACTGGGTCAGAAATTCCTCTGAGCAGGGCTGGGTGTGGCTCGGTGGTGGAGCGCTTGCCTAGCATGTGGCAGCCCCTGTGTCCCATCCCATGGCGTCACCAGAGGTGACAAATTCCTTGAGCTCAAACATCCCATATTCAGCTTAGACAGTCTGCTGGCATCTGGCGGTTAAGTACTTTGTTAAGCCTTATTTAGCTGAATCTCGAAGAGCCCATCCGCTAACTAGAAAGCTCCTAACAAAGGCTCTTAATTCTTAGCTCACTTTTTTAAGACACACACTTTTCTAACTCAAAAACTGATTAAAAGCAAAAATTGGAGAAGAGCAACAGCTAGTGGAAATCAAATTACTGCACTCCCCTACACTAAGGACATGACGCTCCTGTCAAGGAACCACAGCGGGCTCATCATGTTCAGTATGTGTCAAACTGGCCACCACATTTACAAGCCAAAAAACCCCAAAATCCCCAAAACCACCTACACTTTCCAGGACTGCAAATTTTGGCTTTTCACCTGCTCCAAAAAAAAAAAAAAAAAAAAAAACACCTGCCCTATACATAAATGATCAGTATATATGCACATGCATCTTCTTTCAGCGTGATAATTATCAACACTTCTGCAGCTCTGTGCCAGACAACATAGGGTTATGGAAGAAGTAACAACAGGAGCCTCCTGACAGCACATCACGTCTCAGTGTGGACACAAGACACACACATACAAAGCTACACGCACACACAAGGGTCAGTGGAACCACACAGTATGGAAACACAAGAAAGAAATACAGCCTGCCACAGGACAGGGTTTCTTAGCTTTGAGGGCTCACACCCCTATGAAATTCACTGAGAGATGAAGAGGCTGGGGTCATGTTACTAAAAGACTGAACTTTACCTTTCGGATAACTGGTGGGGAGCTGCACGTGGCCCTGAGTAGGACCAGAGGAAAGGCGGAGCAAGGCTCCCAGGAAATGCTTAAGACAGTCTGGAAGGTCGAGGCCAGCCTGGGGATGGCTACTGCTAATGTTTCAGGATACAGAGTCAGAAGCATTTGCTTAAAATCGATTCTGTGACAAAACCGTTACGGAACTTCTCACAGGCCTGGCTGATGGGAAGCAGAGGGCTGTTGAGAGATTTGCCATGGTCTGTATCAATGCGCCTGAGTGCGAAGAAATTCCTGGTTTCACAATGTGATAAAGAAAACCAACCAACCAACTGGCCTATGTACAGAAGGTCTCAGATAAATATTTGTTGAAAAATTTAAAAAATGGAGTATAAAAGAATATAAAGGTCTGCAAACTCCACTTTATTCAGGGCAAACAAAGTCGACCCACGTTTCCCTGTGTGTGCACACTCACCTCATCCAGCTCCGGATGCCAGAGGACAGCAAGGCCATCTGGTCTAGCACTCTATTTCAAAAGGGCAGGTCCGAGTGTTGGCTATGCTAACTCCCACAAACAAGAACCAGCATATCCTTTAGTGAACATCTGATACATCTCAAGCAGAGGTTTAGGAACCCAGACCTGGGATCAAGTTCTCACAGCCCAACTTTGGTTTTTTTCTTTGGTATGCTGGAAAATCAATCAACCAGGCCTTCATGCATGCTAGGCAAGTGCTCTGACTCCACCACCTTCTAGCAATTTAGCTCTACACCTGAACATGTCACCTTGAGCCCCAGCAAAGAAGGAATCACAATGCTCCTGCCTGCATGTGGGAGGAGAGAGTAAGAAAGACCTGGAAAGCACCTGTAAACAGAAGACCTGGCACATTTTAAGTCTGCTACTGAATCACCTCTGCCAGCACATTGTAGGATCCAGCATAAAAACAAACAACCCAGACCCCTCGCTTCACCCCAAGTCCTCCTCCAGCTACCATCTTCTTTGTTCCTTATTAGAAAAAAAGAAAAAAAAAAAAAAAAAAAAAAAGTCTCAAAAGGGTCATCTAGAATCCTTGTCTGTGATTCTCCATACAGGCATCTATTCCAATCAGGCCTTTCCTACCCAGTCACTGGTGTCAGGGGCTCCATGCCCCTCCAATCCCACGGTCAAAGCCCACAGTCGATTCCCAGCCTCCACCCCAAGTTACTGGTGCTCTGGGCTCTGGGCTCAACCCAGGTTCTTTCCCCTCCCTGGCTGCTGGGTCTCAGGGTGGTCCCTCAATCTCTGCTTTTTGAGGTCTTGACCTGTTCCATCCCCCAAGTGACTTTACCCAGATCAAGGATCCAAGGAAGGAATGTCCAATTTATACTTCCCGTTAGCTGCCTCCCAACTGTCCCATCCACACACCTCACAGGCCTTCCACACTCAGACACCTCCAAAATGGAGTCCCTTGCTCTCTTCCTCCAAGAACACTACTCAAAACCCCAGTCTCAAGGTCGTGGCACAAGCATTTCTCCTGACCCTAAACCTTGGAGTCCTGACAAGAAATCTTCCCCATCCATATCAAGCCATTTGCAAATCTAGTCACTCTTTACTGTTTCCACTGGGATCGCTCTGATCCCTCTATCTAGTCTGTTCTCCAGAACGATCCTTTTAAAGGTAAGCTGGGTGCGATCCCTTCCCTTCAAGCCCACCACTGGCTTCCTGCCAGCACTGCCAACTGGTGCCCTGGCCTGCACAGCCCACCACCACCACCACCGTCCCTTGCCACTTCTCGCTTGCTCCCTTACCCTCGGCCACACCAGAGCTCCACACTTGGGAGAAGGCGACCTTCCTTCTCCTCTGCACTTGCTGCCTCACCCTGGAATTCTGTCCCAGAGCCAAGTGGCTGACTTGATCCCTTGTTCCTCAACTAACAACTAACCTCTCCGTTTTCTCCTCTTGGTTTACTCATCAAAACTTTTCCGGTCCTGGGTGCCGAACCCAGGGGCACTTTTCCACTGAGTCACATCCCAGTCCTTTTTATTTTAAGATAGGGAAGTATATCCTTTATTTCTTCTTTTTTTTTTTTAATGAGGGAAAATTGTTTTCTCACTCAAACCACACAGGAAAATGGTTCATTTTACTTTTGTAAAATGAACTGTTTCATAAAATCTATATGAAAGCATGTTATTAATATTCCAAACATTGCATACAAAGTTAATATGTCAATACTTTCTGCAAAACAAAAGAGCATTTAAATCCAAATGGCCTAACTACACCCTAGTCCTAGAATTTCAGGGGCTACTTCAGGTATATAAATCTAAGCACAGGTGGAGTTCAGAGATCCTGAAGCCTTAAGGATGTATCTGTCATAGTGAGGAGCTCATTCTACCCAAATGGAGAGTATAAGATCAAAATCATGACTTAAAATATTTTAGTGAATAAATTAAAAAATGAAATTTACATATTCCAAAGAACAGAAGAATAATTGATCAGAAAACCCAATATTCTGACGTTTTATTCCTACTGCACTTTAATCAACAGACTCAAACTGAATTTTAAGATTTCCGATATTTCTTGGTCAATCTGACATCTAAAATGTAGCTAGAAAAACAGCGTCAAGTGATGATACAGAGGATATAAAAATGGACTTGTGTTAATCTTGCAAAACCAAGAGAACTACAGGTTCTATAAGAACTAGACATAAACAAGGAAAAACTACATCTAATAAGTATAGTTAAGTAGACTGTAACTACTAAAAAGTTACCTGTGAACACGTTAAGATAATTTCACCAGGGTGCTAAAACATCACAGCAGTCCACGACCCTTTATGAGAAAATATTTGTTCCTATTACTTCAGAATTCTTTCCAGGGGATTTTTCCTGGATCTGTGTCAGTATCGAAAGCCAGCCAGTTATTCTCTTGGCTAAATATAAACTTAAAAGTCAGCAGCTGCAGGAAACTACAAAGAAAACACAACAAGGGGGTTGAAAAAGCATGAATATTTGATAGTCTGACACCACATCATCGTAAGACAGTTAGAGCAGTAATCAGAAGACAGCAACATACTGAAATGTCTGTGGTACAGAAAGGACATCGCAGCACGTGACTGTTGGAGAGCCTGGCCTGGCCCAGGACCTGATTTAGAGTAGCAGAGCCTCCAGGGCTCCTGAGAAGGAAGCTGCTGGCTACCTGGGTTTGTGTTCATTCGAGAAAATAGTGAACTGAATGAGGAATGTGGTGCTGCTCCCACTTCAGAAAACGTGAAGGCCTGCAAGGGAAGGCACCGGGCTCGATCCTGAGGACGGAGGACAAAGCTGAGCAAGCAACTGGTGTGGCTGCTGCCTGGAAGGCGCCTGCCCAGAGCGGCGGACTCTCTCCTCCAGAGCAAAGCTTCATTCACTGTGGTCTCAGAGACATCAGCTGGGAACATGCTCCACTGGAACTCCAGAACGGGAACTCCCAGAGTGTCCCAGCAACGTGACAGGCCCGCCAGGCCACCTGGACGCTCCCTCGTTTGAGATCCATTGCTCTAGGGGAAGAAACTGCAGCAAACTACCCGTGACAGAGCGCAAGACCTTGAGCTCCAGCTAGGGTCAGCGAGGAAGGCCAAGGACCAGATTTTCTCTCACAGGAGTGCAGACAAGAGTAAGCCGTTAAGAAGTGAGTCAGGACACTGGGGAAGGCAAGGACACAGTTAATTCCACGATAAAGCTCCCGTACACAAGCCAAGCGCCGGGGTGAGAGCTTTCCTTGTGGAAGGCTGAAGGGTCATTTTGCTTCTGTCTGATCAGATACACTGTTTCTCTATTTGCCAAATTACATTCTTGGCAACATCAAAGTAAGACCCTGGATTAATCACTGCAACATTCAACAAATATTGACTGAACAGCTACCTACAATGTCAGGGACCAGGCTGGATGCCGGGAACTTAGCAGAGAACAAGACAGAATCCTGCTTGATGAAAGGCACAGAAAATAAGCAAGTAAACAAATAAGACTTCAGGTAAGCTTGTGCTTTAGAAGAAAACAAAACAGGTACCTGGGACAGTGACAAAGAAAGCTATGCAGTCAGGCACGGTGATGCACGTGCACGTCCCAGCGACTTGGGACGCTGAGGCAGGATCACAAGCTCAAGGCCAGCCTCAGCAACGCAGAGAGAGGCCCTAAGCAACTCAGCAAGACCCTGTCTCAAAATAAAAAATAAAAAGGACTGAGGATGTGGCTCAGTGGTTAAGTGCCCCTGGGTTCAATCCCCAGTCCCAAAAAAGAAAACTCCATGCAAAGGAGTGGTCAGGAATGAACTTTCTGGGGAGGGCTGCACCCTGGAGAATGAGAAGCAGCCAGGCACGTGAAGATGTGGGGACACAGCACAGCCAGCAGGGGAAGAGCAGGAGCACAAGTGTGTGCTACCAATGTGAGGAGAGGGGAACGGCAGGGCCAGGACCACTCTGGGCCTGGTGGGCCGTGGGAAAAACCTGAGTTTATTCTGCAAGTGCACCAGGAAGGGCTTTCTGAGGGGAAATGACAGGTCCTGACATTCTGCCTCCTGTGTAGAAAATGCCTGGAAAAGGGCAAGACAAAGCAGGTGTCTCTGACATCCACATGGGAGAGATGGTGTTCTGGTTACAGGGAGCCAACAGTGGAGACAGAGCACATTTGAGGTTGCACCTGCTGGACTTGCCACAGGGTGGACGTGAGCTGAGGAAAGACGCCTGCTATTCACCCACTGTTATCTGCTTGGCTGAGGCAGAAATGCCGCAGAAATGTCAACAGACAAGCCAAGGGCTGAGGTGCCTGCGAGGTCAACTCTGGAGAACAAGCAACGGGGCTGGAAGACCACCTGTCCTGGGGCAGAAATGTCCCAGTCCTGCACCCCCTGGCCCTGCACCTCAGTTAAGCCACACCTCTCCAGCTCTGCTTCCTCACCTTCCCACAGATGTCTGCTTCGGGAGGGTTCTGTGAAAAGTGAGATGTGTTTACTACAGCAATTAGCACACAGTCCAACGGGCAGCCTAAAAAAGAAGGCTGAGGGCTTGCTTGCAAACGAAGATGAGGACTACTTCGTAAGTGATATGCCAGGGCCCAGCAGGCGTGAGTTACTCAGGGTAAATGTAAGCACTTCCCTAAAAATGGTCTCAACTCTCATTACCCAGGAGAGGATAAACAGTGCAAGGATGCTATATATAAAAAGGGTTCCTGAAGTGGGTGGCAGATGCTTCTCATTAAAGTCCTTTCTTTCACCCAAATCATAAACACTCCGGGACTCAGGAAGAGCATGTCAAAACCCCTGTCTTCCCCATTCTTTCCTAAGGTACTGGAGCGGGTTGGGGTGGGGACACTACTGGGCTCCAGCCTCACCAATGCCACTTCTCGGTCAGCCACCAAACTCCCTCCGTAACACCATGGGGCGCACACGTCCCTGGTTAACCAGCTGGGCTGTGGAGAGCCAAAAGGAGATGGCAGGAAAGGCCCCGCAAAGTCCCCGGGATACTCCAAAGCACTGCACGTGCTATCAAAGTAGTGGCTTTACGATATTTACTTCACCCACTGTGCTGCTCCGTCCTTGCTGGGTTCTTTTAGACGAGGCGGAGGATGCAGTTTGTACTCTACTGGATCACACTACCCAGAGTCGCAATTCAAAATGGGGAGGAAGGAGGAGGAGAGAAAGAGGAGGGGGTTGAGAACGTGCAGGGGAACATGGAAAATTTAAAAGTTAACGTGAGGGGGCAAAGTCAGCATTGGAAGGCACTCTGGTGGTCCCCTGACTGGACAACAGCTGGCACCAGCCCAGCGATGCCAGTCCCGGTCACTGGAGCAGACTGCAGTTTCTCCAGCTGACACGACAGGGAGCTCTCCTTGAATGCAGGGCCCATCCTGTGCAAAAGTCACTTGGCCACAAGTGACTCAAGATGGCTCACAGAGACACACAGGAACTGAGACCTACTAAAGGACGTGGGTTCTCATCACCATCCCCAGCTTTCTCTAGGGAAAGCTATTTCATCTCTACTGCCCACATGTTAAATTTCCATAAGCCAGATGTGTACACGAGGCCACTCTTATGTAGGCAAATATGAAGTCATGCCCAGTGAGGGCTTACCCCTCTGGGAGCTGGTTTCTAGTTCACTGTCAGGGAAGTCTGTGGGCTGCAGGGAGACAGCAAGGACCACTGTCTGAGGTCCTGCACTCTGACACAGGGCAGGAGGAAGTCACCTGTCACAGTGTGGCATCCTGGGGGGGGGGGGGGGGTTCACAGTCCTACTCTCTAGGATCTGTGCAGAAACCACATACCACAGGCCCAGGGGAATGAGAAGGTGGTGTGGCCAAGTGCTGACCATAAAAAGCTACGGTCAGCCTTTGCAGGACTCAAAGGCTTCACAGCTATTTCCTGGCATCCAGGGCACAGACTGATCACCAGGTCCACTTAACCCTGAGCACACCTGGCAGGCTTCTCAGGGTTAGAAAGTCTGCACACGCATTTCAGTCTAACCCAGTTGAGGTCCTTCTGATGCCACGCCTTTCATTACCTGCGGGCACAGGTCACATGTCATTTTAAGGCATTCAGTCATTCATTCATCCAATATTTACTGAGTGCCTATTTCATATGATATACTAGTTCAATAGTTTTCCCTTGTACTTCACGAAATCCAAAGCCACATCTCTGAGCTAACTCCTTAATGAGTCTCCCTCACACACTGAGGACTTTTATTTTGTTCTTTCAACACATCAAGCTTGGACCCATATTAGGGTGTTTGCATGAAAAGTCCTCCCTAAGGGACAAGCTGCAGGGTTGGCTCTTTCCATCATTTGTCTCAGTTCAAATGCCACTTTCCCAGAGAAGCCTACCTTGACCATCTCTCCAGAAACTATCACATCATACAATTTCCTTCAAAGCACTCACTGCTATCTGAAAATATTCCTGTTTGGTTTTGGTACGAGGGACTGAACCTAGGAGTACTTAACCACTGAGCCACATCCCCAACCATTTTTATTTGTTGAGACAGGATCTAAGTTGCTTAGGGCCTTACTACATTGCTGAGGCTGACTTTGAACTTGGGATCCTCCTGCCTCAGCCTTCCAACTGCTGGGATTACAAGCATGCACCACCACACTTGGCTGAAAATATTCCTAATTATTTACTCTTGAAATAGCTTTCTCCCTGATTTGAATGGGAATTCAAGGACAGGAGCTATATCCATCTTGTTTGCTACCCATAATAGGACATACAGGCCCTTAGTAACTGTCCATTTTGGGAAACCAAGTATAGGGTGCCTTAAAGCCTGTTCTCTATCTAAACCATGCCATGTGCTCATGTAGTCCACTAGACAGCAGCTGCTCACGTTTTTCTGATTGCCTAGCATTTATGAAGCACTCTCAAACTGGAAGGGCCTCGGGAGGTTAGAATAAGGAGCTGTTAAACCGGATTGCAGGTAGCCAGTCTCAAGCAACTGCACACAGGGCTGAGCTGCACAGACACGCTGCCTTCTCCAGCTCATAGCAACCTGGCGGGGATGGAATTCTGGTGAGAAGCCTGCCTTGACTCGGCCTCTGTCTCCTGGGAGTGCCTGTGGTAGTGTTTTGGTAAGTGAACTGACTCAGCAACGTACTAGCTGAAACCAAAATCTAGTTAAAGGATGCTCTGGCTCCTCCATACTCCAGGAAGACCCTGTTGCTTTAAATGTAAAAGGCAGTCTTATGGTAGGTTGCTTTTATTAGGTCTCCTACATCCAACTCTTTAGGTCCCACCCTCAGTCATACTTGGATACGAAAGAACAACATCCTGAAAAGATGAGCTCCCCTTACACCTCCACCCCTCTAGTGACCCTCCCCTGCCTTACACCCAAGGGCTTTAGTACCCAGGCTGGTGTCCCTGCAGGCCTGTTTGCTTCCTCTATCAGAGATCATCCACCTTCATCCCATCTGGGAGAACTTCCTGGGCTGAGGGTGCAGCCTCATCAAAGGGAAGACAGAGTCTCCCCAAATCCTGCACCTCCAGGCTCTGACTCTTTTCCCCAGCCAATGACCAACCCACCTCCACGACCATCTGAGTCCATCCCTGGATGTTCAAGGGCAGAATGCTCATCCTCAATCAGCCCCTTTGGGTGTCATCTTCGGGTCCCGCAAGTGTGCACAGCAGAGGATCCAGTCTCCAAGTGCTGCTTCCCTTAACCTACCAGGGACCACCAGACCGGAGTCCCTTCCTCGAGTATTCCCTCTTGGCTGTCCTTCATCTGATCTGTCTGTCCCATCCGGCCAACGGGGAACTTCTGAACTGAACCCACCAATCTGTCCCAATGACCCAAAGGAGTGGAAAGGAGTGAAGGCCTCCACCGGGCAGCCACTCCCAGGTCTGCTTCCCTCACCCGGGGCAGGAACAGAACTCCCCCTCCAGGGAGCCACCTCTGCGCGCTCCCTCGTGCCCTCTCCCTGCCGCCCTCTTCCGCTCCACTCGCGGCTGGCCTCCTTGACTCCCTGACTTGGAGAGTCATCTGTGCCCTCGCACAGGGCCTGGGGCCGGGGGTGCCCCCGGCCGCCCCGAGGAGATGCCCTGCTTCCCCGCACGCAGCCACGCGACGCCTCCCTCCCCAACCTGCCGACTTGCTCGGCCAACGCCTGGCCGTGCGGGGCTGCTCCGCCACCGGCCGCGCTTCCTCCGCCCGCCCGCCCCCGGGCGCCTCGCCCTCCGGCGGGCACACGTCCCGGGGCCCGCGGCCGGCAGGGGCTTCCGGCCGCCGCGGGCGCCTCCCCTCCCCGCTGCCCTCGGCCGCGCCGCGGGGCCCGCTCGCCGCCCACAGGCCCCTCGGCCCCCGCCCGTGCTTCCGGCCGCCGCCTGCTCCTCCTCCCCGGCGGGCCGCGCGGGCCGCCGACGCGGAGCCCCGCGAACAGGGCGGCGCGGAGACGCCGGCCCCGCGGCAGGGGCCTTCGCGGACCCCCGGCCCCGGCCCAGCCCGCACCCCCTCGGCCGGCCGGGCCCGCCCCCGCTCACCCGAGCCCGTGGTGGCTGCCATCTTGCGTCGCTGTCGCTCGAAGGCCGGCCCCTTCTTCTCCCCCCGCCCGTCCCCGGGCGCTGGCGCGCAGGCGCAGGCGCAGGCGCAGACGGCGCCGCTGACGCCCGCCCGCGGACCGGCGCGCGCCGGCCGGGAAGGGCTGCGGCCCAGAACCCTTTCAGGGAGAGGAGATATCTGCGTGCGCGAGGGCCCGGCAACCTGCAAGTCTCTTCCGGCGCGGGTGCGAGGATGGTGTTGAGGTGCTTGGTGAGAGGGGCAGGGGCGATTAGGCGTGGGAGGGCGCGACTGTGACAGAAAAGGGGAAAAGAAAGCCGCAAACAGAAAGCGCTCGTTCCGCCTCGGACACGTTCCTGTCTAGCCGGATCCGCAGCACGTCCTTACCAGCTCTGGATCAATGTGAAAAGTGAAGCTGCGCGAGACCAGGCGATTTAGCTAAACTCAGCTGTTAAGTGGCTGAGTCGGAATTTGAACGCAGGCCAGGAGGTCTTGCTTCCAGGGTTGTTGTTCCCTGGCCAGAGGAGGCCTGGGACCTTTAGGTGGCAACGAAAGCCTTTGCTCATCCATCCACCCGTGCATTCATTCCTTCACTCACCAGTCTACTCGTGGTATTTGTTAAGCATCAGCTGTGTACCAGGCACTGTGCTAGGTGGACGCACATCCCTAAAGAATCAAGTCCCTGCTTTTAGGGGTTAGATCCTAGTCGGAGACAAAGCGCAAGTCAACAGATAAGCAGGACAGTATAACTATGACTGGATAGAGAACAGACCAGTAAAGGGGCAGCAGGGAACAGTCAGGAAGAGCCTCCTAAGGTGGTCACGTTTCAACAGAGACCCGATTGATGCAAAGGAGATAGAACTCCATGTACAAAGGCCCTGGAGACATATATATTTGCAAATATAATAAATTCAATTAGCAACTCCTTTATGAAGCTCTATATGGCTGTGAAGGCTAAGGCTGAGAACTATGAAGGAACCAGCTCAAGGTCACACTGCTAACCCCAGCAGAGGAAGGACCAGCACTCAGAACAGAGGAACAGGAAGCCCAAGGCCCTCACCCAGAACATTCCACTCCTCGCCTTTCCTGGACAGCAGTTCTTGCCAAGCATCTCTCCACTCCATCCACGGTTCCATGGAGGACAGGGCCGCTATCTCCCCTGGATGGCCTCGGCAGCCAGAGTCTACTCAAAATGCTCTTCCATTAAGGCCTTCAGGTGGCTCCCCGTTCCCTCTGGACACCAGAGGTGGTACAAGTTGAAGGACCATGGGGTTATCATCCAGTGAGGACACATGTTAGACTGAAGGGGGCCTCTTAACATCCTCTCCAGGACAAGTGGAAACGGGGTCTCTCCTGGTTGGGGAGCACTGAAAATATTTGTCCTGAGCTTTGGGTTATTGTAAAAGGTCAGTAGCAAGTAGAAGCACTTGGGCTGCCCTACCTGCCAGGATGTACCTATAATTGGACTAGGGTGGGACGGTGATGTATCTAGGGCACAGAATTTAAGGAGGCTTCCACTCAGGTCCTGACTGCCCTTGTAAGGCCGCGTGGGGCCTGGCTTGCTTCCCCCTGGCCTGGGCGCTGCCACAACTGTCCAGTACAGTGGCCCTTCTCAGGGAGCACAACCTTTTCAGGGCCCTCTCTCCTCAGGGCCTTTACCTACATCCCCAGATCTAGGATCACCTCTTCCTCAGTTTCTCCAAACAGGTCAACTTCAGCTATAATTGGCTCTCAAAATGCCAGGTGTTCCTCCTTTTACAGCCACACGCAATGCAACTTGACATTATTTTATGTAGCACATGATACCAATTTGACTTGGGAAGCACAGAAAATGCTTGTGGACTTTGGGTCATTGTAAAGTATCAGTAGCAAGCGGAAACACTGGGCTCCTGAGGTAGACTCGTGTCTGAAGTGAAGTTTTCTAGGTTCAAGTCTTTCCCACTCACTGCATGACTCCAGGCACCAGCTTCCCTTTCTGAAAGGGGGAGGTTAGTATCGACCCAGAGGGTTTTACTTCGGTAAAACTCCTTGGCACAGGGAGGAAGAAGGGATGCCAGAAAAATTGACATTTACCAAGCCATTTTATCCTGCTTTTCTCTCTCTCACAACTGGAAGCAGCCACTCCTAGGAATAGCCCCATTTTAAGATGAAAAAAAAAAAAAAACAAAAACACAAACTCAGAGCCCTAGGGGGAGGAGTGAGGATTAACACACAAGTCTCTTATCCACGACGCTCAGAAAACGTTTTCTGATTCTTGTTGGGAGTTTCTTGCAAGCAAAATTGAAAATAACGTGAATTCCTGTGCAGAATGCCTCGTAAGAGGAAAAGGGTAAGCGGAAGGCCCGGGGAATGCTGGTTATTGTAGTCCGGTGGTCGCGGTGCCTGCTGGGAGTTGTAGTACTCCCGGAGCCCACGCGCCCTCAGAGAGGCTCCGCCCTCTTCCTGTACGTCACAGCCAATCCCCGACGCGGGATTCCTCCTGCGCTTGAGCTTATAAACTGGGCTGATGGAGATAAGAGAATCCTGTTTTATCGGATTGTTGTGAAGATTAAAATGGTTAACAGAACTAGAGAATTTAGAAGAAAGCTTGGCACTAAGTGCTATTTAAGTATTAGTTGCTATTATTATTTAATCCTCAGTGACCCTTGCAAACTAGCCCTGACCATCCCCGTGTGTGGTCGAGGAAACCGAGGCTCCGAGGAGTTAGATGACTTTTCCAGGGTCACACAGCGAGGAAGGAGTAAAATCGATTTGGGATCCACTTCCTTTAACCCTAGCACCTGCCGGTTCCCCGTGGGGAGGGAAGTGGACTCTGGGCGGTTATAAGCAGACGTGTCACCAGGTGTGCCATTTCACCGAGGGCAGCCGGGTCGGAGGAGAGGTCCAGAGAAGAGAGGTGTTGGACCCTGGCGACTGCCGGCGTCACCATGCGTGGGGGAGGGGTGTTGGAACCGGTTCCCTCCCCGGGAAAAGCTGAGGAAGGCGAGGTTTTTTTTTTTGGGGGGGGGGGTCGGGGGGTGATCTGTTCCCTCCTTTCTACAATATGAGGTTGTGACGGTCGCAGCCATAACAGTCATTTGAGGCTACGAGGCCAAAAAACTGACACTCCAAACAATGATGGCAGTGCAGAAAGATGGCAAGAGCCAGGTCCTGGGAGAGGTGGTTGACCTGCTGAGGGAACGGGTCCTGCCTGCAGGCTCGGAAGGCCCGAGACCTTAAGTGCCCGAGGCTTAAGCTGCGCTCCCGTGGGTTTTGGTAGCCACAGCCAATAGCACACCTAACCAGTTCAGGGAGCTGGCGCGGTGGTCCAGTTCATTCATTAAATAACTGCTCCAAGGAGGTGGCAAACACCAGACTGGAATCTGGATGTGAAAGGCGTGAAGTATACTCAAAAAGTATATTCCACTGGGGGCGTAGCTCAGCGCAGCCTGCCTGGGTTCCTTCCCCGCATCGCCCATTGTTGGTGATAAATAAAAGTAGAGCTCAAAAAGTGTATTCAGAACGTAAAAATGTAAAATCATATAATATCCACGAGCTTTATGCTTCCAATTTACAGTTAAGAACCCCCAACCCGGCCTTCATGCTATAGCTTTTCATGCGAGCCACAGAAAGTCAAGCTGATGGACTGTTTACATGCAGGGTCACAGACACCTGAGGGCCGAGAGTAGAATCCTTGGGTAGGGGCCTGCGGTTAACGGGTGTGACACGTGCTAGTGGCATTTGTAGCATATGTGGACTCCTACACCTGAGGTGTGTCTGAACACAGCCTTAAGACATTTTACAGAGTGATGTAGTTGCTAGATACTGAGTTAAAAAGGGGTGGGAGTGGGTGGGTAGGGGGTCATGGTGCATTTCATCCACTGTATTGGTGGACATCTGGATTGTTCCCATTGGTTGGTGTGTGTGCCTCCCCCCACAACCCTTCCTCTTCCTCTCCCCGCTTCCTCTGGTGCAGGGTTTGAACTCTCCTGTTCTACCACTGAGCTACACCCCCCTCCCCAGCCTTTGGTTTCTTTCTACACAGTTTATTTCTGCAGTGTCTGATTATGTGATTAGATTACTTTTGTGGCCCTGGAAAAAGGGATGAAAACTAGGGGCTGCATGAGGGAACTTATCAAGTGCCCTTGAACTTCATTAATAGAAAGGAGCTGGGTATAACTAGGTGGTGGAGCGCCTGCCTAGCACGCAGAGGCCCTGGGTCTCAACCGGCACTGCAAAGGAAAAAAGAAAGGATAAACAACACAAGAGAAAGATAACTACAGCAAATATTTATTGAGCATTTACTATGTTCCTGGAACATAGTGGTTTTCATATAGTAATTTCTTTAATCTTCATAACTATCCTGTGTGTACTTACCTTTATTCTTTCCATTTTGCAGGTGAGACAACTGAGATACGGAAAGGTTAAGTGATTTGCCCATAGTCACAAGCTTGTAAGTGGCAGAACTGGGATCTGAACCCCCAAACTCTTAGCCACCACTACGCTGTTTTCCAGGAAATTAGGGAGAGGAAAAGAACAGCTAAGGAATTGCAAATGCCTTTTAAATTCACAATAAGGCATCATGTTTCAATGGTTCTAAGATACAAATTTTTACATTCAAACATATCTGAAATCAGGATGCATCTTAGGACCCAAGACATCTTAGAGTCAATGAAATACAGTAAGAGAAATGCAAATTAAAACCACCTATCAGATTGGCAAAGAGCTCAGCATGTGATAACAGGGAGTTGGCAAGGGTATGGGCAAACCGGCCGTCTCGGCAGCCACCAACTGAGTGTGAATGGCACTGCCTCCCTGGAGCTTTAAAACGAATACCCTTGGACCCAGCAATTCCCTTCCTAGGAGCTGACCCTTCAGATCCGGTGACCCTTATGAGCAAAGATCTAAGTTCTCTATTGCAGGTAACAGCAGCTCGTAAAACCTAAGGCTGAAAACAACCTCAACCTCCAATGGGATGGTGGATTTAAAACACGAAGTTCTGTCTTGAAGGCGAAATGCCACATGGCTGTCTGTATAAAGGAGTGAGTCAGGCCAGGCGCGGGGGCGCCGGAGGCTGAGGCAGGAGGACTGCAAGTTCAGGTCAGCCTCAGCAACTTAGCAAGACCCTCTCTCTAAATAAAAAGTAGAAAGGGCGGGGGATGGGGGATGTGGCTCAGTGGCTAAATGCCTGGGTGCAGTCCCTGGTACCAAAAGAAAAAAATTAAAAAAAAGGAAGCTTTCTTTTTAACACTATCTCCAAACGAGTCAGGTGGAAAGGGGACGGCGCAGAAGCGGGCACAGCCCTGCCTGCTGTCGGTGGGGAGACTTCCTTGTGTGCCTGCGCGGGACTTGCAAGGGCTTCTCAAAACCACGGGCCTGCTGGGCCTGGGAGGGGAGCCAGGGCTTGGGGAGCTCTGCCCCTCCCTGGATGGGGCCTGCGCACCTCACTGTGCAGGACAGAGGGCCGGCCTCCCGGCTCCGCAGGCAGCCGACCTCTGGTGCAGTCATTTACCCCTGTGGCTGCAGCACGAGGGAGCCAGGGACAATGGTAAGTGAGAGGGCACCGCCGCGTGCCAGCTAAGCGCTGCCATGGCCGCTGGCATTTGAATTTCCTGTGCTGAATTATTCTTCCCACCACCTGTTTAAAAAAAGGGCTTGTGGGTGTGGCAAAACAGGTGGCCCAGCTTGGGCCTCTGGCCAGATGGCCGCGCTCTAGCCCGGTTTGAGTTCACATTCTCGTGTGTGTGCACGTGTGTGGGGGGTGAACTGGGATTTAACATGGGCGTGCACTACCACTGAGCTACACCCCCAGCCCTTTAAAAATGTTTTAAAATTTTGAGACAGGGTTTCAGTTGCTGAGGTTAAATCGCTGAGGCTGCGAGCCTCCTGCTTCGGCCTCCCGAGTGACGGGATTACAGGTGTGTGCCACTGTGCCTCAGTGACCCGTTTTTTTGTTTTTTGAAAAATTCATTATGTTTTTAGAACCCAGAGACACTCTGCCACTGGACTGCATCTCCAGCCCTTTTATTTTTAACTCGAGCTAGAGTCTTGCTAAGTTGCCCGGGCCACCCTGGAACTTGCCAGCCTCCTGCCTCAGCCTCCACGTTGCTGGGATCACAGGTGTGCTCACACCTTTGA
The DNA here is from genome assembly GCF_902686445.1 of Sciurus carolinensis. NCBI lineage: Eukaryota > Metazoa > Chordata > Mammalia > Rodentia > Sciuridae > Sciurus > Sciurus carolinensis. The sequence goes on along the minus strand of NC_062214.1, from coordinate 10,732,248 downwards.
TATTACGCGGGCATTACCTGCTACCACACCATGTTTCAAAGGGTAGCTGGAGCATTTGGGGTTCACCCAACGAGGGTGGGTTAAGTTGGGGGCAGGCACCCTGAGGTGCGTGCCTGAACCCCTCTGAGGAGAAGCCAGCACAGACGGGTGCTTGGGAGCCCAGGTTTGCCGCGGATGTCACCTTCCCTGCTCCACCACCAGATAGCAGCACGTGCTCACCCAAAGCTGGACCTGCAGGCGCAGGTTGGGCAGCTCTGGGCTGCAGGTGGCCCTGACCACCTGTTTTGCTTGGCCGACCTTTGTTTGTTTGTTTGTTTTTTGAACTCTGATGCTTAACCACTGAACCACATCCCCAGCCCTTTTTGTTTTATTTTGAGACATGGTCTCACTAAGTTGCTGAGGCTGGCTTTGACCTCGTGATCCTCCTGCCTCAGCCTCCCGAGTTGCTGAGAGTACAGGTGAGTTCCGGCCAGCATTACGGGTTTTTTGTTATTGTTGTTTGTTTGTTTTTTTTAATTAAAAACCTTTATTTTTACAGACTGCATTTTGATTCATTGTACACAAATGGGGTACGACTTTTCATTTCTATGGTTGTACACAATGTAGATTCACACCATTCGTGTAACCATACATATATATAGGGTAATACCGTCTGTTTCATTCTACTGTTTTTCCATCCCCACCCCCCCACCCCATTTTCCTCTACACCATCCAAAGTTCCTTCTTCTCTCCCTCCTCCCCCGTTGTATATCATCATGCATGTATCAGAGAAAACATTTGGCCTTTTGTTTTTTGGGCTTGGCCTATTTCACTTAGCATGATATTTTCCAACTTCATCCATTTACCAGCAAATGCCATAATTTTATTCTTCTTAATGGCTGAATAATATTCCACTGTGTATATATACCACAGTTTCTTTATCCATTCATCAATCGAAAGGCATCTAGGTTGGTTCCACAATCTAGCTATTGTGAATTGTGCTGCTATGAACATTGATGTGGCTGTGTTACTGATTTTAAGTCCTTTGGGTAAACCGAGGAGTGGGATAGCTGGGTCAAATGGTGGGGCCATTCCAAGCTTTCTGAGGAATCTCCACACTGCTTTCCAGAGTGGCTGCACCAATTTGCAACTCCACCAGCAATGTATGAGTGTGCCTTTTTCCCCACATCCACGTCAACACTTACTATTGCTTGTGTTCTTGATAATAGCCATTCTAATTGGAGTTAGATGAAATCTTAGGGTGGTTTTAATTTGCATTTCTCTAATTACTAAGGATGATGAGCACTTTTCATATATTTGTCTATCACATGTACATCTTCTGTGAAGTGTCTGCCCAGTTCCTTAGCCCATTTACTGATTGGGTTCTTTGTATTTTGGGTGTAGTTTTTTAAGTTCTTTATAAACTTTGGAGATGAGCGCTCTGTCTGAAGTGTGTGTGGAAAAGATTTTCTCCCACTCTGTAGGCTCTCTTTTCACATTATTGATTGTTTCCTGTGCTGAGAAAAAACCTTCTAGTTTGAACCCATCCCATTAATGGATTCTTGCTCTTATTTCTTGTGCTCTGGGGTCTTGTTAAGGACGTCTGGTCCTGAGCCACCGTGCTAGAGATCTGGCCTCCTCGTTCTTCCGTGTGGTGCAGGGTGAGCCCACCGTTGAAAGATCCGGATTTCTGTGCGTGGCCGCTGCGGTTTCCAGGTCATCCCAGCCCCCAGTGTGGCTGCCATTCCTCACGGGGCTGCTGTTTTCCCAGGGAGCATCTGCCCTGGCCTTCCCACCAGGGAAGCAAAGGCTTTGGGGGGCACAAGCTTAGGTCCGGGCTCTGCCACCTAGGAGCTGTGACCTTGAGCGTGATACGTGACCTCCAGGCCTCAGTGTCCCCATCTGCAAATGGTGCTCAGAGTAATCGCGGGACTGCCAAGCGCTCTGCCGTCTGGCAGGTGCCGGGTGTTTAGGTCTGGGGTGGCATTTCCTGTCTGGCACAGACGTTTGCCAGCCTGAGATCCTCCGTGGCCCGACACTGACCGAAGCAGAGCTTGGCTTCCTCTGGTTTGAGAAGCATGTTTCCAGCCCTCGGGATTCAGGCGACAGGGTGGGCTTGAGGCCTGGCTCGACGTTGTTGGTTGAGACCTCGTGCTGGCCACTGGACCTCTCTGGACTCGTTTATTTTGCTAGCCCCAGGGCAACTGCCGCAGGTTGGCAGGGTCTGGGAACAGGCAGCAGCCCCGTCTGTCCCTCTGAGCCTGGCTCCCTGCCCCATCCATCTTAGACTCTACCTCCCGCCCTCCGATCCCACCTGCAGCTGCCTGGGACCGGTTCACTCTTGGCCAGTCACTTACGTGTGCCCCCCTTTTAGGCCAAGGCGATTGGTCAGGGGTAGGCACATGACCCAACCCAAGCCAACGGCGTCTGCCCTGGGCCTCACCTCCTGGGAAGGGAGGCCCCTGAGACGGGCAGCTGTCACTGCCAAGTCTCACCTCAGGGGAAACAGCCGAGGCAGAGACCAAGTTCTGACGAGTCCCGAGTTCCCGGTTCTGCCAAACCTTAAGACAGGGCCACCCCATGGACTTGGCAGTTCATCAGCTGATAGGATTACGTGAGCCATACATTTGTTTAGTTTTCTTTCTTTCAGGGGCCGGGGGGTGGTACTGGGGACTGAACCCAGGGACATCTTATCACCGAGCTCCACCCCCAGCCCCTTTTCTTTCTTATTTTGAGAAGGGTCTTGCTAAGTTACCCAGGCTGGTCTTGAACTTGTGATGTTCCTGCTTCAGCCTCCAGAGTAGCTGAGATTACGGGCAACCGTCACATGCACAGCTGTGCTGTAGTTTTCTGTCACTTAGGAGATGTCAAATGCTAACATCCCTTCCATTATTGGTCTCCTCTGACACAGGCATAAAAGTCTAGTGGTGATCAAACTTCAAGGACAACCAAGGCTTGGGTCACTTGTTTTTGGCTGTGATTGAACCCAGGGTGCTTGACCACTGAGCCTCATCCCCAGCCCTGCTTCTTATTGTTTAGACTCAGGGTCTCACCGAGTTGCTGAGCGCCTCGCTGCTGTTGCTGAGGCTGGCTTTGGCCTCGCCATCCTCCTGCCTCAGCCTCCCGGGCCAGCACGTTTGTGTGCCACGTGTGATTGCTTCTTACCGTCTTCCCGTCCCCACAGGCCCTCTCTCCTGGCTCGCTGCAGGAACGAGTCCAGCCTAGGTTTCCTTGTTTGGCTTCTGCAGTGCTGGGGAGGGAATGAGGCCTCACCCAGGCAAGTACCTCGCCACTGGCTCCACCCATCCCAGGCTGGACTCTGTAGTCTGCAGAACTTTAGTGTCCACTACTGAATCCCAGTGCCTGGCACGTATGTTGCCTTAATGTCACTTGTTCAAAATATGAACAATTTCCTTTGTTTAAAACGTCTGCGGTCAGGCACTCACCTCGGCCTGTGAGGCTGCCCAACTCCCTGGGTCTCCAGCCGCCTCTTCCCCTGCTCACTCGGGTCCCCTCAGCCTGGTCCTGCCTCGGGGCCTTGGCGCTGACGGTCCCACCTAGAGGCCCCTTCCCTGGGCTCCCTGGTGGCTCTGCCCCCCAGGTCTCAGCGGAGCGGCCCCTGCCCACCGAGGGTCTGGTTTCCTTCACGAATCACCGTCTGAATTTCCAGTGCATTTATTTATGTTTATTGTCTCTTTCCCCAGGGGGTCGGCTCCACCAGGGCAGGTCCTCCTGGGTTGTTCCTGCGGGACCCCAGCCTGCACTCAGCAGGTGCCAGTAAACATTTGCTGGAGGGATTCTGGGGTCGGGATCAGTCCTCACTACTACACCATGATCTGAGGAAAGGCCACCATGTCCGGTCCTTCCCAAAGCGTTGGGAGCATGTCAACATTGATTCACTGTCTCGGGTGATGGACCCCCATCCTGAGGCTAGGGCTGGGGGGAGCTGGGAATGGGGTGGGTGAGCCTCCCCCCAGGCTCCGAACTCCCCCCAACCCAGCCCACCAGGAAACACCAGGAGGCGGCCAAGGTTAAGCAGGTCTCGCTGCTGTTATAAATATATTATGTACATCCAAAACATGACATTAAAATATTACTCCATATTACAGAAAAGATATTAAGGCTTTCTATTATTTACATTAAACAAGCAAGCACCTTTAAAAAAAAAAAAAAAAAAACAAAACAGAAAGCCCCACTCTTCCTTCTCTGACACACTTTGGCCAGAAGGGACACGGAACCCTTCCCCAGTGACCACAAGCCTCTGCAGGGTCATGCTCTGCAAGGCCACTCCTGTACGGGAGGCGCCAGGTCTGGCCAGAACCCCGTGGGCAGGTGGAGGTGGGCCTGGGATGTCCAGGCCTGGGTGGAGGGTCCCAGCCTTTCCTGGCCAGCTGCCCTGACCCTTGCGGGGCTTGCCATCCCTGGGTGGACAGGTGGGGCTGAAGTTAGTGGCTTGGGCCCCCTACCAAGGCCTTGGGTCAGTTTATAGGACCATGGCAGGACAGTGACCCGGGGACACGGAAGTGTCCTGGGGCCTCCCTGGTCACTGGTGTCAAACGAGGAAGGACACAGGTGACTCAGCAGCCCAATGCCAGCCACACTGAAGGGCCGCCTGTGATGGGAGGCAGGGGTGCGGGAGTGGACCCTGTGCCCGAGGGCCGGCTGGCCGGCCAGGGCTTGTTTCTGCAGCCAGGCTTGGCAGGCGGGCGGCTCGGCTGGCTGGGAGGCCCGGGAAAGACGACACAGGAGGAAATGGAAACATCAGTGGCTCGCGTATTCTGTCATGAGGGGTGGGCGGGGTGCCCAGGCCCAGCCCGGAGACGTCCTCCCACGTGGAGGGCCAGCTCGAGGAGGCCGGGGTCTGGCAGATGGCTTCGTTGGGGGGCGAGGGAAGGCTGGCAGCCGGGAGGCCGGCGTGGAGGAGCTACTTGACCTTCTGGGCCCACTTCATGTCGTCCGCTCGAGGCTTCTCGCCCGTCAGGCCCTGGATGAGGTCCTCCAGGCGCCGCCAGAAGCCCAGCTTCTCCAGCGGGTAGTTGAGCCAGCCTGTGGCAGAAGGGCACGGGCTGAGGGGGCGGCCCTGCCCAGGGGCCATGGCGCCTGCAGCTGAGGTGCAGGTGGCCACAGGACAACCCCCTTGAGCCCACACACTCGAGCTGGAAAGAAGCCCGGGGGCCCCGGGGACACTCACCCCTCTGGCACCGGCCCAAGTGCCGTCCCAGGAGGGCAGTCCTGTCCCAGGCCTCTGCCATCAGTGTGTCCTCTGCCAGAAGGGCCCCTCCCTGGACACCAACTTCGTCCAGGTCTGACCTCCTGGCCTCAGCAGCGTCCTCCGCCCCACCCGCTCCCTCCTCCCCACGCGCCCCCTCGCTGCTCGGCACTCCTGGGGCATCTCCAGACCCCTGCAGCACCTCCCCCAGTTCCTTCAGGTCTGCTTAACTCCCCTCTGAACACCCCATTGAGAGGGGGAACCTCCGCTCCCTCGCCCGCGCCCTGCTCCATCTCCTCCAGCGGGTGGGCTACACGGTTTACTTGCCGTGTCTGCCCCTGGAGGGGAGTCTGTTTTAGTCACGGTTGGGTCTAAGCCCAGAGCAGAGACTGGCACATAGTAGGTGCTCAACAAACACCTGCTGGCTGGCTGGGTGGGTGGAGTCACAGCTCCTTAGTGGGGCGGGGGGTCTGTCTCGTCTACTCTGGCATCTTGAGCACCCCGAGGGGTGCCCAGCGCACAGCTGACGCTCTGTGTTCTGGGCCCTTTGGAGACTGTCCCCCTGACCCCAGGGCACGCAGCCCTCACAGGGGCCGCACCTGTGGTGATGCAGAAGTAGGTCTCGTGGGGCGAGACGTGGTGGATGCGATGGTGCTTCCGTGGCAGGATGATATGCCAGTCCTGTAGGAAGGTGACCCAGCGTGGCAGCCCGAAGTACGTGTGCGACCACTTGTGGATCTGGTTGGTGAAGGTGCCGAAGATGCTCAGGCAGAAGACGAAGCACGCCCAGGGGTACAGCTGCTCCAGGGCCTCTGGGTGGGACAGGGTGCTGTCACGGGACTGGCCACGGCCACCCAGCCTTCGCTCTGGTCCCCGGGCAGCTCTGGTGCCAGGACGGCACCAGGTAGGTCTTCCAGCCTCGGCCAGCCTCAGGCCAGCTGGGACACCCCTTCCCACTCGGGAGGCCCGTGACGGGGAAGCACAGGGAACGGTCTGCAAGGTGGGCACTGCCGTAGCCAGAGTGGGGTCCGGACCTGCCCTGACACCTCCTGCTGCATGAAGCGGGCGGGACAGTCTCTGAGCCTCATCTTCTTAGTCACTAAGCGGGGATAAGCCGTCGCCAGGTTCCCTGACACAGGCCTGGAGGCAGGCAGGGCGGGGAGGCGGGCGTGTCGGGAGGCTGGCGCCCCGTGTTACGGGCTCCACGAGCTGACCCCTCCGGGCGAGGCAACGGCCTTCAGGCTCACCCTGCGCGGAGAGGCGGGGCCTCCCGGGTGGTGAGGAGGGCAGGGGGCACTCAGTAGCCATGCACCTGGGACAGCTCCGCTGGCCTGCAGACAGCCATCACCTCCACCCACAGGAGCAGCTCTGAGGACCCGGGAGGTGACAGGACGTGGCCGCCTGACCTCCACCGAGCGCAGTGTCTGCCTGCCGGGGAGCCGGGAGCCTGTTCCCCAGAGCCCGGGGCCAGCAGAAGGAGCAAAGGTGGGGCGGGGCGGGGCGGCAGGTAAACTGGAGCAGCTCGGGTCAGGGAAGCCGGTGGGGACGAGGACCCGGGTGGCAGGCCACAGGCCAGCTCTGACGGCCCGGGGGCAGCCGGAGACCCAGTCTCTGCGTCCAGTACCCCGACTCCGCGTGACCACCAACGAGCACACCCACACACGAGGGCCAGCAGGACACGCACGCAGGCAGGAGGCTGCCCGGCCGGGAGACCTCACCTGGGCTCTGGGTGCGGAACCTGTAGGCCATGCTGAGCAGGGGCAGCAGCATCACCAGGCAGTTGTCGCCGTTGGTCTCGATGAAGTCGTGCCGCGTGATGGCCGTGGGGTCGATGTGGTGCTCCCGGAAGGGCCGGATGAAAGCCTGGAGGCAGAGGCACCCTCCAGTCAGCCCGCGGCCGCCTCTCCAGGCTCCACCCACCGGCACCCAGGCAGACCCGCCCGGCCTCAGGGCGCAGGAGCCTGGCAGGCCTTCGCCACCCCGGACTCAGTCCCTGCCTGGCCTCAGGGGGCCCGGAGACCATCTGCCCCTGGACATCCGGAGAGGCCCCTCGCAGGGACAGTGGGCCCTCTGCCGCCCCTTCTTGGGTACAAGCTGCTCAGAGAGGCGGATGGCACGTGTGCGGGCCTGCCAACCACAGCACCCATGCCCTGGCCACAGGGACTGGCCGGTGGAGGGCACGGGACCCAAGCTGGGCCAACGGGAGCGAGCCCCTAAGGGAGGGCAGGACACGGGCTCCTGTTCTGAGCTGGCCGGATGGACGTGGGCTGGCGGGGCGGCCACCAGGCGGAGGCGGAGGGGGATGGAGACCAGACGGCTGGCTGCTGACCCGCGCTCCGCCTCGCCTTGATGGGCTCTGGCCCCGGCCTTTCGGGTACCGGAATGAGAACTGTGTGTGATTAAACCAGATCAGACTTTCTGCCACTCCGGGGAGGCCTGGCCGGTGCAAGACTGGACCCAATTAAAGCCAGAAGCGGGGTGTGGGGAACGGGAAGGAGACAGGCCCGGAGCTCAAGGGCAGGCAAACCCCACGCCCTGGGCGCGGCCGGTCCTGGCACCTCTGCTTCCAGAAAGTGGGACGGGGAGGCCGCAGCGGCGGAGCCCGCCTTTGGACGGGGACCCCGAGGCTGAGAGGACGGGGGCTCCGCGCCACGCGCCCGGCATACCCACCTTGCCCACGATGGGCAGCTCCACGGAGCCCCACGTGTCGGCTCCCCAGTGCACCAGGCCGGAGAAGAAGTCCGCGGTGACAGCCCCTGCAACTGTGGGCGAGAGGAGGTGGCTGCAGATGGCCGCCAGAGCGACCCCTCCTCGGGAGGCAGCCCTCGGCCGCTCGGCTGGGGCGAGGACGGGCCCTCCGGATGGGGACGGCTTCTTCCCTGTGGCAGCGCTCTGCCCCGCAGGAGCGGCAGGCCTGGCAGGTGCTGGCCCCTCCCCACAGCGAGCCTGCTGGCCCTGGGGCTGGTCGAACGGCGCCCGAGGGGGAGCAGAGGCCACCCCACCCCACCCGGTCACCAGTGCGGCCACCCTGTGGCCTCTAGCTGCCTGTCCTTGTCTTTGTTTCCACCTGCTCAGCGTGGAGTGGGCCCCTCGGAGACCAACACCCCTCGGCTACGGAGAGAACTTTCCGGAGGCTCTGGGGCGCCCATCCCTCGAGTCGCGCTGGGGCAGGATGGCGGGCAGGGCAGGAGGGCGGGTGGCAGGCCACGCCGAAGCGCAGGCTGGAAGGGCCCACAGGGCCTAGAGGCTCCCCTGAACCCGCTCCCACAGGTCCTCGGCCATCTCCCTCGGGGTGCAGGCCACCTGAGGCCACCGCACGAAGCCACTTCCCTGTCGTTCCCTCCAGCTACTCCTGACGCCCGAGGTGGCTCCATGTGTGGTTCCTGTTTCTTGGATAAGGAAAGAGACTCAAAGATGTCAAACCACCACCCCTGGTCATGTGGCCTGGCAGTGGCAGCCTCGGGACGGGACGGGTATGTCCACTGCAGGCTGCACCTCAGTGGGCCCAGGGCGGGATGAGGCTCCTCCTGCACACCAGGGATGTGGCTACGCTGTCTCTGCCCACCAGGAGGGACAAGAAGCCACGTCGCAAGAGCTACGGTGGAGCCACGTTGAGGGCTGGAGGCTTCATCTTTTACCACTATAATTGCTGTGTGACCCAGGACAAGCCCCTTGCCTCCTCTGGGCCTCGGCTGTTCCAGTCATACCGATGAGGCCTTTGAATTCTGCCTTCTTGAGAAGCAGCCACAGGCAAGAGGAGGGCACTTCAGAGCCCAGGCCCTCCTGAGCCCCTGCATTCCCCAGACCACAGCCCCCGCGTGGCACAGGCCTTGCGCAGCTTGGCCTTCTCCCCAGAAGCCCTGTCCGACCGTCGCCCGGCCAAGCCGCAGCTTCCACACCTGTCCTGAGCGTGAGGGGCGCAAACCACGCAAACCTGGCGTCTGCCCACGTGTCCAGCTGCAGCTTTCCCGGTGGCTGGGCCCTGGAGTGCTGGCCCGGCTCCTGCAGGCCCCCCTGCCCCGCATCTCCCCCACTCCTGTCCTGTGCCACCACAGACCTGCTGCCAGCAGCGCGGACTGACCCAGCCTGTTCTAGAACTGCCCACAGCTCATCACGGGTCAGGGCATCTGTGTGCCCTCTCTTCGCTGACCACTGTCCCAGCGTCCAGGTGGAGTAGGACATGTCCTCCCCCAGGCACTGTGGAGGCTGGGCTGGTGTGGCTTCCCCTCAAGACAGCAGTGTGTGTCTTCAACCCGATGGTCTTGGGCACCTGCACTCCCAGGCCCCGCCAGCACCTTGCGACCTCAGGTCCTTAATCCTCGCTGCCCAAGGCAGCCCCGCGCCTAATCGTCTTCACTGTCCTGAGCACGTAACGCTCCCGGACGCTGAGACCCAGTGACAGCAGGAGGGGACACGTGTGACAGGCCGCGCTCGTCCTTGGGGCTGGCCAGCGCGCTGCAGGGGCCTCCAGCGCTCAAGTGCACTCACACCGAGCCGGGTGCTCCGGGGCAACTCCGGGTGGCGGGCTGTGCCAACGGCTGGCTGCCTATGACGATGAACAGGGACCCCGGCCACCAGCCCAGTCACCAGGGAACCATCAGCGACAGCCCCCGGAGGCAGCGGGCGTGGTGGCGCACACCTGTCACCCTGCGACTCGGGCGGCCGAGGCAGCAGGACCACAGAGTCCAGGTCAGCCTGGGCCACCTGGCGAGAACCTGCCTCAAACAGGAAAGAGGTCTGGACGTGGCTCAGTGGCAGAGTCCGCGCTCAATCCCCAGAACGAAGAAAAAAGGGAAAATGAATAGGGAAACCCAACCGAGGGGCCGACGTGAACACGGTCAAGGTCACCCAGAACGAGAAGTCGGGCGGGGCTGCCGCTTGGCGGGCGCCTGGCCCGCGCCCGAGGCCTGGGTCTCCATCCCCAGCACCGCTCAGGGAAAGGGGACAGCCGTCGAGGAACGTGGCCCGGAAGACAAAGTCTGAGCGGCCAGCGCCATGGAGCCCGACCAGTCGTGGCCATCACACAACGTGCTCTAGCTGGGACCTGGAAAGGAGGACCGAGGCTCAGCTCCGGTCAGCACCAGGCCCACTGTGGCCAGCAGGGCGCCAACGCCAGACCTTAGAAGGGGAGGAGAGAGAGGTGGGAACCGCGCCCGTGGAAGAAAACTGCAGAACAGTCTGCAAACCAAGGTCAACGCCGCGTCACGGCCCTTCCCAGAGGACCCAAGGAGACTCACGGGAAGGACCTCCAAGGTCACACGGCGGCTGTGGGGCCACCACCGACCACTGCGAGGGCCGCTCACCGCGGAGTGTGGGTGGACGAGCCTCCACAACAGGTCCACGAGATGGGGGTGCGAGGGCCCTGCCCCCAGCCGCCAGGATCACCAGCAGGCCAGCCGGTCAAGTGCTCTGACCTGGGCCACAGAGAAGCTGCCCTGGTGGGTCGAGGCCCTTCCCTCTCAGTACCCAGTCTTGTGCCTGCCAAGTGACCAGCCCCTGGCCTTCAGGCCTCGGCGCTATGGACAGCTGTCAGGAAGCACGCAGGCAGGGAGGGCCTCCCCCTCCCTCGGCGGGCAACGGCTCGGGACCCTGGGCCTGGGGTGGCTCTTTCTAGAGCCCAGACTCCAGGCTGCCTGCCTGCAAGGCCCCTTTAGTGGGGGCAGGGTGGAAGGGACACAGAAGACTCTTTGTCCCAGCCTGCTGGTGGCTGGGTGGTGGCTGGAGACTGGCTTGCCCTGGGCAGCTTCAGCACCACCCTTCCCTGCAGACACTGGCACGGGGACAACTCACCAGTGGTGCAAGACAGTCCCTGGGCCTCAAGCTTCCGCTTCCCTGCGGGTCACTCAGCTGGCACTTCTCCATCCTGCCTACCTTGAGGGCCTGGTGTGGAGACGGGGTGGCTGAGAGGCACCGGGGCCCAGCCCAGGGTCGGCTTGCTGAGCTGTCCGGGGCCGGTCCTGCCTGTCAGCTCCGCCAGCTCCACCTGAGCGCTGCGGGACGCCCTCTCCTCCGCCCTGCCTCTTCCTCTGCTTCCCACCCTTCACCTGCTCGCCCACTGGGGTCGATGCTGTCCTTGTCAAGGTCACTAACAAGCTTCGCCTGGCCAACACCGGCGGCCCCCATCTTGCGGCTGGGCCGTCCCTAGCTGATCTCCAAGCCTGCAGGAGATGCTCTCCTCTCGGCCTGTGTCCCCGGGCGGTGCCTTAGCCTCCCGCTGGCCCTGCCTCTCCTCACGGGGCTGGACAGTGACCTGGCTGCTGTGCCCTCGGCCAGGGGCGCCTGCTAGCCTCTGGGTGCCTCCCACGTCCTCTGCAGGCTTGATTCCTCCCCTCCAGCACATCTCAGAGGGGCAGTGCCTCCCTGCTGCCACTCGGCCGGCCCTGGGCAGTGCCCGCCGACCCGCCCTCTCTCACCACCACGCAACCCAACAGCACAACTAACAGACCACCTAGCACAGCTCGTCCAGAGTCCCAGAGCCTGTCCCACCTGCAGGCCCTGCAGGAATGGCTGAGCACAGCGGCCACCTCCTGTCCCCACACCCCATCCTTCCCCGGCGTCAGAGCACACGGCTCCCCGCGGACGCCTCGCTGGGCTTCTCAGAGAATCACCTGCAGTCCAGAGGGCGCGTGCGCCACCAGACCCCTGCCTTTCCTCTGGTGAGCTGTGCCCCGCCACCAGGTCTCCCTTCTGCTCCCCTAACGCGGGCGCACGCCACCACAGGCCTGGACACTCGGGGCTCCCTCTGCTGGGATGCGCCTCCCGCCCTAATGGCCTGCCGGCCACGGCACAGGTGCCTGGCTTCGTCACCTGCTCGCCTTTCAGGCTGTGCTCTGCCTGATTTCTTGGGCTTGCTTGGGGCACCGTAATCTCTGGGAAGATAGGGACGGGCAGGGGGCTGGCACGGTGCCCTCCCGTCTGTGTGTTAACACACAAATCAGGGCAGCTATTTAAATCAATTGGGGCTTTGTCAACACCACTATCAGGGCTTGTCTACTCTTATCAGCCAGAGACAGAGGTGCAGGACAGGGACCACGCCTCCCCGGGGCTGCCCACGGCAGGGCTGGGAGCCCAGCGCCCAACCAGGGAAGGAGGCCGTGCCCTGCCCGACGCCCCCCAGCTGGCCGCACAGCACACAGCTGGCTCGGGTCCCATGTTCCCTGACCTTGCAGAGGACGGTGGTCAGAGTGGCAAGTGCCCAGGGCCTGGCGCCCAGTAAGTGCTCACAAAATAGACACCGTTGGAACTGACCAGTGAGGCCACGGTGAGCTGCCTGACGCAGTGTCCCTCCCGGCTTCTCAGTCCCGGTCCCCCCAGTACTAGGAACACCTGCATTGGGGCCTCGCCACACCTCAGGTGGCAGGGACTGAGCCTAACCACGGAGCCACCTCCCGGCCCTCTTTACTTTTTATTGAGAGACAGGGTCTCCTGAGTTGCCAAAGCTGGCCCAGGGGCTGGGGCTGTGCCTAGCATGTGCGGGGCCCTGCGTTCCACTCTCAGCACCACATAAAAACAAATGAATAAGGGAAAGGGCCACCAACATCTAAAAAACATTAAAAAAAAAGAGCCGGCCTGAAACCCGAGACCCTCCTGCCTCGCCGCACCAGCCCCAGGGCTGCCCTGTCGAACGCGAACGCGGGTGGGAAACGAGGATCCGAGACGCCAGGGACACCCAAGCCGCCAGCCGTGACCCCAGTCTGTGCACTACTGCAGGTCCCTCCCGTCCCTGGGGGGCAGGTGGGGCCTGGGCTCCCAGCACTGGCCAGGTCTCCCTCGCGCCCCTCCAAACCCAGCCCCAGATGGCTCGGTTAGTGGCCTGAGCGTTACTGGCTTAGGTCGCCAGAATGCTTTTAATGAGATCGTGGGCGCTGAACCCGGAGGGAGGCCGGGCAGGAGCAGAGACGCAGCTGCCCCTCGCTGAGAGGGCGGGCGGCCAGGCCTGCATGGGCTTCTCAGCGTGTGGCCCTCCGCCCTCCCTGCCAAGCCTCAGCTTCCTCATCTGGAGGATCCTCGCTTCACCCGCTGTGGACAGGGGAGATGGACGCGGGAAGCACCAGCTCACTCCTTCATTCAGATCAGTAAGTGCCGTGCCCGCTGGGAGCAGGCCTCGAGCTTGGGGCGGGCACAGCTGTGGCTGGACTGCTCTTTTCTATTTCTTCGGTAGTGGGGATGGAACCCAGGGGCGCTACCACCCAGCCCATCCCCGGCCTGTCTGTTTACCCCAGACAGGGTTTCGCTAAGGTGTTGAGGCTGGCCATCCTCCTGCCTCAGCCTGCCAGGCTGGGACCCCAGGCCTGCCTTTGCATGCCCCAAGGCTACTTTTGAGGAGCAACCAGGAAGGGCCTCTCTAAGGAGTGACCTCAAAGCACCTTGAATCATGTCGCTACATGCTTTGAGGAGAGTTCCGGGCGCAGGGCGCAGCATGCGCAGAGGCCCTGAGGTGGTGGAAGAGGCCGGCGCAGCAGGAGCAGGGCAAGCAGCAGGACAGTGACCGGTGGGTGCAGCCGAGGAGAGGAGCTGGGCTCCACCTAGGCACATAAGGGGGACGGGCGGCAGGAGGCCTGGGCCTCTAGCAGGACCCCTCCCTTGAGTCATGTGTGGACACTGGCCAGTGGGGCGGTGCCGGGGGAGTGAGGACCACCAGAAGGAGGCGGGGCGGAGGAGCCAAGAGCAGGTGGCCCAGCAGGAGAGGCCCTGGGGATGATGTCACGGCGCCGCCCACTGAGATGGGAAGGCGGGGCTTCCGCGCCTCTGATGCGAGTGCGCACCCGCGGGGCGGGCAGGACGGCGGCCACTCACCGACGCCCAGGATGACCGAGGGCGTGTGCTCCCAGCGGGCCAGCAGCAGCAGGTGGACCAGGTTGTAGGCGATGAGGCTGAAGCACAGGACCACCGAGCACCACTCCTGGAGGCGTTTGCCTGCGGGGAGAGGGCGGGCTGAGGGCCGCAGGCGCCAGGCGGCGGGGTCCGCGCCAACCCCGCCCAGGAGCGCACGGCCCGCTGCCCACTTCACAGGTGAGCCCACTGTGGCCCAATCACGGTCACACGCACCGCGCCGGTCCTGCGCAGTAGGGACTCGAGCGCCTCCCGGGCCCTGCGTGTTCTCTCCGGAGACACCCCAGGGAACTCGAGTGAAGTCTCTTCTGTCTCAACCAGAGGCGCTCGGCACCATGTGGCCTGGGCAGGCAATTATCTGGAGGTAGAGGCTACAAACAGCCTCTGATCCCGGAGGCTCTATCCTGCCCAGCCTCCCCTGAGCAGGTTCCAGGCCTGAGTCAAGAGGTCATGGAAAAACAGGGCTTTGGGGACACTAGGGTTGGCACTACCTGGCTGACTGCTGCTAGGGGTCAGGGCAGGTGGCGTTGAGCAGAGCAGCACATGTGGAGAAGCCAGCGCGCAGGACTGGCTGTGAGGGCTCATCTACGGCTCCGCACTCGCCATTCCTGCAGAACTGGGGCTGGATGGAGCCCAGGGACGCTCCAGCCTGAACTGCATCCCCAGCCCTTTTCTGATTTTTATTCTGAGACTAAGTTAGTGCCCAGGCTGGCCTTAAACTTGCCATCCCACCCAGCACCATGCATTTTCAAGGAACCCACAAGCCGGGACACGCGGATTCACACTGTGGCTGCCTGAGGTGTCAGGACTTTGGAAGTCACCCATGTCCATGACCCTGGGACGGGCACACCAACCCAGTCCATGGCGCCTCCTCAGCCAGGACGTGCTGGGCAGCCGCCTAGCCATGGACATGGAGAGATGTATAGGACACGGCGTGGGTGGGAAGGGCCACGAGCAGCCCTCATGAAAGAGCCTGGTGGAGACGGCTTTTCATTTACTCCTTTCGAATCCACACTTTCAAAACATCACGTGGGTGACCCAGAACCTGTGACAGGCAGCAGGGCCCACAGGCATGAGACCCTTAACGGTGGTAATTTTATTATCATGACCGTGGGACATCGAGGGAGCACCAAGTGCCAGGCACCTGTGGAGGTAAAGACCTGCAGAGGAGAAGACTGAAGGTCAGAGTGCTCAAGAAGTTGCCCATGGCTACTCAGGTAGTCAGCTACAGACGGGGATCCCCTTGGCCAGAGGGTCTGGCTCCTAAGACCCTCCCTTACCCTACCTGTCCAGCTCCTGATGCCACCCCCCAACCACTCTAATGACATCCTGGGCCAGGAGCCCAGGGCATCTCCAACAGGGCCAAACAGGCCCCTGAAGTGATCATCGAAGGGCCAGGAGAGACGAGAGCGCTCGCAGACCTGGGCGTCTCTGCACCTGGTGATCTGCTGCTGCTCCTGCCGACCTCAGCCCGGAAGCCTCCACCTCCAGGAAGCCACCCTCGAGGCTCCTCCAGCCTCGGCGCTCCCACCTGGGACGCTCCACTCAGGACCACAGTCCAACCGGAGCATGAACTCAGGAGGCTGGGGACGTGCTGGCCCACTCTTCAGGGCCCTGGCACCTGGTGCTCAGTATGTCCCCAATCACAGTCCTAAAGGAAGATGACCAGGCTAACTCTGGGTGCCCCTCATCAGCACGCCTTGGGAAGGAAGTCTCAGGCTCTGTCCAGAAAGGGAAACTGAGGCTCAGAGAGATCACACAGCTCCAGACCCACCTTGAACCTGAACCAGGACAGCTGCCCTCCCCTCGCCCAGGAAAAGACCCAGGCTCGGAGCCGGCAGGGCAACACCAGGGTCGCATCCCTTTGGTCTCTCGTTCAGCAGAGGTCAGAGGCCAAGACAGAGCAAGGACTTCAGCAGAGGTCACGCAGCAGAAGACGGAGGCCGGCTCCCACGTGGCCGGCCTTCCCCTTTCCAGTTCCTGTTTGTCCAGGGCCCAGGGTGCAGAGATGAGGAAGCCCCAGGGGTGGGTGGCAGGGCAGGGGCTCTGAGGGCACAGCAGGAAACCAAGGGCAGGTGACCCCTCCCTGCCAGCTCCCTCTCAGCCTGCAGGGACAGGTGGGCAGAGTGGACAGCAGCAGTGACGAGGGTGACGTCCACTGGCCCCACCAGAGAGGCTGCCAAGCTGAGGCCCGGCAGGTTTTGCGCTTGGTTTTCCTATTAAATGAGCTAAATTTAAAAGTCACACGCATTCCTAGTTCCGGCTTCCCCTGAGGACACGGGCCTGAGCAGGCGGAGGCCACGGCGTCTGATGGGGACCCACCCGTGTCCTCGCACTGCCTGGGTGAGGTGGCCCTGCACCGGCCTCTGAGGAGGGTCACATTCGGGCCTCAGCACCTTCGCGGAAGGAGCCGGGACCCACTTTCCCAGACGAGGACACCAGGCTCAGAGCTGGGCGGATGCTGGACTCGCAGAGGTGACCTGGTCACCTGGATATCCTGGACGGTCCCGATGCCGAAGATGGCCCCGCTCTTGCCCTGTGCCATGAAAAACATCCCCGAAACCCGACCATTTCCCATCTAAATCCCGCTCCTCTTTGGACTCTGAATCCTGTGGATGGAGAACCTCGGTTCTGATCCACAAAAAATCCACAGGCGACAATCAGCAGCCTTGGTGGGTCACTGAGTAGGCGCCAAGGACAGACTCGGTCCCCTCAGACCTCCCCAGCTGGGGACCAGCCTCCCACCTTCAGAGGGAGAAAACAGCCTGGGGAGGTGAAGGCTGAGGTCACCCGACAGTCGGGACATGGGCCATCAGCCTTCCAGGCCCGTGAGGGCAGCTGGCCTGGACACTGCCACTTCACAGATGGGCAGCCGAGGCGGGGTGCGTGCGAGGGCCGTGCTTGGCAGCCACGGACGGTCCAGGACTCGGGGGCAGGCCACAGTTGGGGCTGGGCACTGGGCTCACCTCTTCCGCTCTGATGCGACAAGCGCCCAGAGAGCTGTACTTCCGACCGCCCCTGACCACCAGGAGACCCTGGGCCTCACAGAGATGGAGGGACTGGACATACAGAGAGGGACGCCACCAGGGCCAGAGGAACACCCAGGGACGAGGCCACAGGAATCAGAGACGTGGAAGGAGGAGAAACAGAGCAGAAGAGTAGAGGCCTGCGCCTCCACCTTCCCTTGTCCACACGGGGTCCCTCCAGCGCCGGGCAGGGGCATCCACTGTTGGCCAGGGGAGGTGGACGCTGGATGCGGGATCCTTCAGGCCCCCGGAGCCCTGCAGTCCGCGGCCCCCAGAAGTGGCGCACACAGGTGGGTTTTGGCTGCACCTTAAAGCGGGACCCCTGCCTCACCTCCCAGCCTGCCCGTCCGGTGGGAGGCCTGGCCAGGACCACCAGACCCTTCACACACCCTGGCGCTCAGCGTGGGGTCGTTTGTTGCTATGGAAGTCAAACCAGAGTGGAATGCTGTGTAGGACCCTCTGTGGCTCCCAGTGCCCAGGACCAGCCCCAGCTGGGGTCTGGCTGCATCCCCTCTCTGCCCACCCTCTGTGGTCTCCTCTACCCTGGCTGCCCTGCAACACCCCACGGCTCCCTGCACACACCAGGCCCATTCTGCCACGGGCCCTACCCTGCCAACCTGGGGCACGTGCGCCCTCGACACCTGTCCCTGGTGGGCTCCCTTCACAGTGACAGCTGAGAACGTAGAACCTAAGCCGGCACCACGAGGTTCACTGGCAAACCATCCACCCAGGAGGCCGAGGCAGGAGGACAGAAAGTTTGAGGCCAGCCTCGGCGACTCAGTGACGCCCTGTCTCGAAGTGAAAATAAAAACGGGCCTGGATGTGGTCAGAGGTACTGCGGCCCTGGGTCCAGGCCCCAGTACTGAGAAGAGAAGAACAAGAAGAGATCGGAACCCAGAGTGCCCCCGCACGCCCCGTCCAGGGCTGCTGCTGACTGGCTGTGACCTTGGGCAGGTCGCTGCTGTGCCTCAGGCACTGTCATGACAGAGGACAGGGAGGACCAAGTGCACCCTCCCTGGCCTCGCTGACCTTCCCACTGTGGGACAGACACGGCCTAATCCTGCCCAGGACCAGCCTGCAGGGCTCGTGTGTGCCTGGGGGGTGGGGAGGGGTGACAGGGCCGCCTCCTCCTCTGGAAAGCGGAGGAAACGCACCTCACAGCTGGAGCCAGGGTGAAGCAAGAGCCTGTGAGGAAAAGCCCGGCACACAGTCGGTGCTCAATAGATGTTGAATGTGTCAACTGCCCTTGGTATCCATGATCAACCCGTCAACCGTCAAGTGCCAAACCACCTCCGGTCCAGGAATCGCAAGAATGCAGCCCCGGAACCCGGAACTTCTCCCTGCTGACATCCTGGCCACAGGCTCCCTGCTTCCTACGAACGTGCCAGGCGCACTCCCACCCCAGGGCCTTTGCAACTGCCCTTACCCTGGCCCGGACAGAACCCTTCCTCATATCCTCAAGGCTCTGCTCTCTCGCCCTCTGCCCTCAGGTCTCTGTGCAAATGTCATCTGCTCAGAGGCCTGAACTGCGCTGTCTCCATGTGTCCCTCCCTCCCTAGTCTTCCTCCTTCCCTGCTGTATTGGCTTCACAGAGCTTGCCACCATTGAGCAGGAAAACATCTTCCTTATTTTGGGGTTTACTGGCTGTCTCCCTACTAAAACGCCAGCTCCAGTTTTTCTGTCTTGTTTGCTGCTCTGCTCCCAGGGCCTAGAACAGAGACGGGACATAGGTGTTCAATATACATTGAGTCTAGTTTCTCAGGTCCAGTCCAGAGAGGTCAAGGTATTTCCCCAAGGTCACACAGTGAGGAGAGAGAGGTCTATGGAAAGGAATTTGGAAGACTCAGTTTGACCAGGCTTTCCTCTTCCCCCTCCCCGTCAGCAGGAGAGAAGGCCTTGACCAGTTTGGGTACCAGGAGGCGACTGACAGAATGTGGCTATTCTGCAGAAAGAAGGATGCTTGGGGAAAACAGAACCAGATGTGGGCAGACGTGCAGTCATGACGCAGTGGTGAGCGGAGTCCCTGGGAGGCTCGCAAGGCCTGGGAACAATCTGGGCTGGCTGAAGACAGGAGGGGCAGAGCTCCTGTCAAGTGGAGGCCTTCGGACCTCTGCCCTCGAGTCCCAGGGCACAGGGGCCTGAGCACTAGACGGAGGAGCACGCTCTGCGTTCACAGCAAAGGTCAGGCTGTCGGTCAGCTGCAGGGAGCGCCGACTGGACGCCAGGCACCCCACACAACCTCGCTTCCTTTCCTCACACACTCAAGATGCCTGTGCTAGAGGTGAGGATACTGAAGCTGGGGAGGAAACGTGCCTGGCCAGGTCACACAGCTGTCCGGCAGAGGCCAGCCCCTACTTCCCCCAAGGAGAGCACGAGGTTCTACATCTAGAAGCTGGTGCTTTGGGTGTGGCCTGAAGAAACCATGGCAGCATGGACCAGGCGGCTCTGGAAGGCTGCAGACTCCAGCCATCCGGGTCCCGGAGAGGAAAGGAAAGGGCCCAAGGTCATGCGACCCCTTAGGCTGAGACTTCGTTAATCCCAGGCTATCCAGGAAGTCAAGCCACTGGAGGCCCCAGCCCACCTGGCAAGGGCAGCACATGGTGGCACCTTTCCTGGCAAAAGGAAAGAGGTCAGAATGTTTGACAGACAAAGCTTGATGTGATGGCGACAGGCAGGCAGAGGGACCTCAGGCAGCTCCATTCACACAGTCTGGAGTTCTTCAGGGGAGGCAGGCAACAAGGTCCTGGGGCTCACATGGGAGCCAGGGAACAGGATGGGGACTGGCACTTACTGAAGCATGAATGCTGGGCTCAGCAGGAAGAAACAGGGAGGAACCTTGGCCTGTGGCAAGAATCCAAGTCGTCTGAGGAACCCCGGGGCTCCACCCGTCTTACTGGAGGGGGTTAATATATGAACGTGGGGGAGACCCAGGGCTGGGTTTGGGGCTTATACAGGGGGCTTTGCATCCCCCACTCCTGGAATCCAGGCACACGGGCTAGGGGTGAGGCTCTGCACCAGAGGGTTCCACGGGGGTAGGGGAGACAACCAAGATGGGGGAAAGGGCGTCTGGCACAGTCTGCAACCTCTAAGTTAGGGTTCCCAGATTGGGCGCGGGTGAGGTCACTATCTGCAGCCCAGAACCCCAGTTAGAATGCAGATACAGGGGTACAGGATGTATGTGGATTCTCGATCCAGGGACTTTGGGGGCCAGGGACAGTGCCTGTAGTCAAAGGGCTGCCTCAGTCTTGAACCGGGTCCTGAAGTGAAGGTTCCTAAGTCTAGAGGCGCTCACTGCAGCCCAAGCGCCCTGGGGCTAGGACTCCGGATGTGCAGTAGGATGGAAGCTGTTTGGGGATCCGGGACCTGATAGGGCGGTATCCTTGATCTGGGAGTGTCCCTGCAGCCAGAGAGCCCCCGAGCTGGGGTTCAGGCTTGGGCTCGGCAAGGTCTGGGACGGGGTCCCCGGACCCGGGAGCGTTGTTTGCAAGTTAGAAGCCGGGGCTGGAGTTCCCCATCTGGGCCCGCGGCTGGCGTTCCGACCTGGGGAGCCCAGGGTCGCTGTCCGCAGCCGGGCGGGTTACTGCAGGCCCGGAGGGGGGCCCGGAGGTCCTACCTGGCGAGTAGAGCGCGGCCAGCTCGCGGGCCCCGGCGTGCTGCGCGCCCCAGCGCCGGCAATACGCCGCCTCATCCTCGTCGAGCTCCGGCTGCTGGCCCGGCCCGTCCTCGGCGCCCGCCATGGCCACTCGCCCGGCCCGCCCGGTGCGCTCTGCTGGCGGCGGCGGCGGCGGCGGCACGGCCGCGGAACCGCGGCGAGATCACGCCGCCCAATGACCGCCCAGCGCTGGGCGCGGCGGCGGCGCGGGCGGGGGCTCTGCCGGGGCCTCGCGTCACAGCCAATCGGGGCCCGCACCGGAAACGCGCCGGCCAATCGGCGGCCTCCGAGCCGCAGCCAACCGCGGCGCCGGGGGCGGGGCCGCAGCTGGGCGCAGCTGGGCGCGGAAGCGTGGGGTGGCGGCGCGCCCCCGCCTGCCGCGCTCCGCCCCCGGCCGGCCGCGCTCCGGCCTTCTGGAATCCCGGCGCGTCGCCGCCCGCCTGCGCCTCGGTTTGCCGGCCGGTGCAATGGGCCGGGCGGGGCCCGAGGCGGGCGTTTCCCCAGCACACACCATTAAGTGCCCACTGGGCGAAGTATGCGAGCTGGGAGCTCGGCGGGCACCTGGTGGGAGGCTCCCAGCGGGGCCGGGTTACGTAGCAGCAGCGTATCAAGCCTCCTAGTGCGGATGTTCCCAAGACCGCGGGTCCCTGTGCGCCCGGAGAGAAGACCCTCGAGCCGGCCTGGCCCGGCTCTCATTCTTCCCAGGGCAGGGACAGTTAACTGGTGACAATGACAACAGGAGTCACTGTGAAATTAGTTGAGGGCCTACTAGCTGCAGGCCCTGGGCCAAGAGAAAGAGAAGCGACACCAAGAGAGACGCCTAGACCCCAGGCTCAGAGGTGCCCCCTCCCCCAGTCACTGTGACATCACCCCGTTTTGTCTTCACAGCCTGGTCATGAGCAGTGAACTTGCAGTTCCTGTCTCCTCTACCATAAAACAGTCTCCCGAGGGCAGGGACTTCCTTTGTTCACAGGGGAAACCCACCGACTGGAGCTGCAGCTGGCACGTGGTAGAAGCTCCAGAAGCCTTGAATGAATTAAGGCTCAGTCAGATGCCTTTAATACTGGGGCAGGTAAATGGACGCAGCTGGCTTTTCCCCGAGGTCTAGCTGACTACAGAAGTACTCAGTGATTGCTCGTACAAATTCCACACGGTACCATCAAACGGGAGCTGCCCTGGTGGCTGAAGGACCTGAGAGGTTCCAGCAGGGTAGGAAGGATCTTCCAGAAGTTCTCTCTAAGGCTCCATCTTCATTCTTCTCTGAGGATTTAAGCCCTGAATTCCTGGGCTTCCAGCCACCCCAGGGCTATTTTCTGAGCATTCCTACCCTGCATGGCCACTGCCCCTGGTCAGCCTCATGCCCCTTCCTGTCTCCTTCCCATACCTCCTCTCAGGGACCAAAAGCCACCTTGGAATGGCCAATACAGGTCGCAGCCCAAGCCATGGCAAATTCTGGTGAACTGTCTGGCCTTGAGCCAGGTTTCAACAGCTTTAGCCGGGGAGGTTATTTTGCCTTGCTTTGTGGGGCCTGGATCTCAGATTTCAGGGAAACCACCTCTAAAGTTTGCTGTGTCGCCAAGCTGGATGAGTGCTGGTGGCCGGAGTCTACTGGCGCTTCCTCCACTCACTCCACGCTTGTTTGTGGAGGGCAGAAGGCCCCGCGCCATTCTAGGGAAGCAGCAGGAAGCAGAGCAGGGTCCTGGCGCTCCTGGACGGTGTGGGGTAGGGGTCAGGGAAGGCTTGTTCAAGAAGGCGACATTGAAGCCAGGTCTTAAAGGAGAGGAGGGAACCTCTTGTGCAGATGTCTGGGGACAACTGGTTCTGAACTGAGGAGCCACAAGTGCTAATGTCCTGAGCCAGGAACTTGCTTGTCGTGTTCCAGAAACTGAAAGGAGACATGTGAGAGAACCAGGTGATGCAGAGGGAGCTGAGAGGAGGGGAGGTGGGGGGCCAGGAGGCAGGGCCTTGAAAGAGATTATCGGGTCTTCCTTAAAATGACCTGGGGCGTCCCTTCCACACAGGGTTTTGACGCAGGGTTTTGAGCAGAGGGATGGCGGGACCTGACTTCCACTTTAAAAAATGATTTTATTTTTAACAGGTAAGACACATGCTCTGAAAATCAAAATGACACGAAAGGATGCACAACAGAAAGCTTAGTCCCAGCCCTGGCCCTGCTCCAGTCCACCCCACGTAATGAGTTACCTGGCAGTGAGTGTCTGTCCACCCTGGCACTTTGATGCACATACAGACAAAATGAATACTTATTGTCTTCCTCTTTTTACACAAAAGAGACATGTAGTCTTCTGCTGTGGGGTCACTGTTCTCCATCTTGCCCTAGCATGGGATTGAACCCAGGGGCGCTTAACTGAGGCACATCCCCAGCCCTTTTTATATTTTATTCTGAACTAGGTTCTCGCTAAGTTGCTTAGGCCTGGCTAAATTGCTGAGGCTGGCTTTGAACTCTCAATTGCTGAGTCTGGCTTTGAACTCTCAATCGTCCGGCCTCAGCCTCCCGAGCCTCTGGGATTATAGGTGTGCACCACAGTCACTGGCTCCCCCCAACCATTTTAAAGATAGAAGTTAGAGTTTTTAAAACGTAGAGCGCACCTGGTCAGAGCGTCTGACTCCGTGTTCTTCAGTGTATGCACAACATTGTGAGTCATCACCATCAGCTGATTCTAGAACACTCTAGTCATTCCCGTCAGCAGTCGGTCCCCGTTTTCCTCTTCCCCAGCCCCTGGCGATCACTCTTCTCTTCCTGGCCGGGTGGATTTGCTGCCCGTGGTGGTTCCACGCCGCAGAGTCCTGACTCGCTTCTCCAGCTGGGCGTGGCGCCTGGGGCTCCTCCGCAGGAAAGCTCAATGGGGACCTAAGCCCCGCCCCCCAGCGGACAGGGGTGCCGGTGCCCCGTCTGCTGGCACGTTTGACTGACAGACACTTCGTTTCCACTTTAGGGCTGCGAAGTCAGCCGAGCCGGGTGGCGCCCCAGGCCGTGCCTGGACTGGCCGGGGATGGACCTCCCAGTGGGCCTGCGGGGCCAGAGGTGTTGGCCTTTCGAGGGGCCCCACGCTCTGGACAGCAGCCGCACCTTTCGCACCCCACCAGCAGTGGACACCCCAGGCCCTGCCACTTTCCACTGTAGAGTGTCTGACACATGAGGCCCGGCCTCCCGTGGTGGCTTGATTTCCCAGTGGGTAAGGATGAGGGCATCTCTCGGGTGCTTATTGCCCCTTCACAGATCTTTTATTGGAGAAAAATGTATTCAGATCCTTTCCCCAGTTAAGAACTGGTGGTTTGTCTTTTTTATTTTTTGTACTGGAGATTGAACCCAGGCATGCTCAGTCCTCTTTGTTTTTTAAGACAGTGTCCCCTGAGTTTTGCAGACTGACCTTGAACTTGCGATCTTCCTAACTCGGCATCTTGAGTTGCTGGGGTCCACAGGCATGACCCATGGTGCCTGGCTTATTTGGCTTTTTGTTGTTCAATTGCAGAAGTTCTTTATATATTGTGGTTGTTAACCTTTCATCAGAGAGATGATTTGAAAACGTTTTCTCAGCCGGGTGTGGTGGCCACACCTGTAATCCCAGCAGCTCCAGAGGCTGAGGCAGGAGAATCAGGAGTTCAAAGCCAGCCTCAGCAACAGCAAGCTGCTAAGCAACTCAGTGAGACCCTGTCTCTAAATAAAATACAAAATAGGGCTGGGGATGAGGCTCAGTGGTCGGGTGCCCCAGGTTCAATCCCCGGTACCGCCGCCAAAATATTTTCCATCATCGTGGGGGTTGTGCTTTGACTTTCTTAACAGTGCCCCTTGACACACACACATCTCACTTTTGATGAAGTCCAGTTCCTCTGCTTTTCTCTCTGCTTTCACTGTCACCTGGCTGCACTGCTTTTTTTCTCGGTGCATTATATTCCGCAGTATGGCTGGACTGTAACTCAGCTAACTGGCCACCCAGGACAGAGCCTTGCGTGGCTCCTCTTTGCGTGTTACAAACTCGTGCTTCGAACGAGCCGGGAGATCAGTAGCACAGGCCTCTTGGGTGGGGCTGCTGGGACAGATGCTGATGCTTTTGTCATTTTGATAGACACTGACAAACGGATTGGTGGGTGGGTAGATCGTGCCACTGGGATCTGCACTAATTCATATCCCCGTGGGCTGCATTTTTAAAATTTAAAATATATATTTTGTAGTTGTCAACGGACCTTTATCTCTCATTTATTTACATGCGGTGCTGGGGATGGAGCCCAGCGCCTCACACATGCCAGGCAAGCGCTGGGCGCTGAGCCCCACCGGCCCCACGGGCTGGGCTTTGAGAGCAAGCTTCCCCAGGCTTGGCGACGCGACGTGTACCCCATAAGTCAACTCAGGAAGATTTCAAAGCCAGTCCTTCCGCTGCGCTAGGCACATGGCAGGTGTCCTGTGCTCACCTGTGGCCGGTGGCTAATGAACTGACGGTGCAGATGGAGTTTGCACAGAGTTCTGCCAGACAGTGCTGTGACCTGGGGCCCTGACTTTGCATGAAAAGAGGACCCTCTGGCTGTGTGAGGGGACGGACCCAGGGGTCCTGTGGAGGCAGGAGACCCCAGGGAGCTGACTAGTCCGGGCAGGAGGCAATGGAGGGTCAAAGCAGGGTGGTGGCCACACAGGTGCACAAGTGGTGGATTCGGGACGTGCTTCGGATTTGCCGAGGGCCGGGAAAGAGAAACGAGGACCACGCCAGGTGTTTGGCCAGAGCCAGGGAAACATGGAGGAGCCGTGGCCTGAGCTGGGGAGGCTGTGGCGGGGGCAGGTGGGGGGGCACCCTGCGTGGGAGGTGCCGGCCCATGTCCTGAGCCGAGGTGTCAAGTGGGCGCCAAGTGTTCATGCCCAGAGAGTTGACACGTGACTTTGGTCACATTTGAGTGGAGGAAGGCAAAGGTCAGGGGCAGGGATGAGCGACAGGAGGAGCAGACCAAGCTGGACCCACAGCTGAGGGCGTGGGGCCGTCACGGAGCCTCCCACAGAAGTGCAGAGAACCGGCTGCAAGGGGACAGGGAAAGGCCCCACGCCCGTTAACTCCCCGTCTGTGGCACTTGACCCTGGGCTGGGGCTGGCCCCTGAGAGCCGAGGCCCTGCCAGCTTCCCAGGTCCCCTCCTGTCACCGGCTCGTTTCGTGCTGTGGGACCTCTGCACCTGCGGTTCCTGCTTCCTGGCGCCCTCGTACCTGAGTCACATGGCTGCCCCCTTCTCCTCCTTGGGTCCCTGTTCTCCATCCCCTCCCAGCTGAGACTCAGACTGCAGAGCTGGCTGAGGCACCTCCAAGATGTCACCATGTTGGGAGGTAGCCCCGTGATTTGCCTTAAGTCACGTGGATCTTGATCACCCCTTTCATTTAGTGACCAAATCTGTCCTGAGGCCCGATGTGGGCTGGGTGTTGTGTCAAGTGTGGCAAGACACCAGTGAGTGAGACGTCCTTGGTTGCAAAAGGGACAGGCAGTGAACAGGTAAAAAGATGATATATTGCCAGGTGGGGCAAGTGCTGTGCAAAGAAAGGAAGCAGTGAAGAAAGGGGGGAGCACCTCATCAGATGGGGGTAGGGATGATGTCAGCAAGGTCTCTCTGAGGAGGTGACTTTTGAACAGACACCTGAAGGAAGTAAATGAGCCACCGTGCAGATACCCAGGTGAGAAAAGTGCAAAGGCCCTGCTGGGTGTCTTCAAGGAAGAACAAGAATGCTGTATCAGTTCATTTTCTGTTACTGTGATAAAATGCCTGAGGCTGTGTGCTTTATAAAGAAAAGAGGTTTATGAGTTTACAGTTCTGGAGTTCAAGGGCTGTTACTGGCCTTGACTTACCTCTGCTCAGGATCTTGAGTTAGATGGCATCACCAGGAACATGTGCCTGGAGTGATCACTTGGTAAGACAGGAAGCCCGAGAGAGCCTGGAGAGGAGCTAGGCTTGCTCTTTTATAATCCTAGGAGAACGGTGGAGATCCTTCCAAGGGCACACCCTCCACACTAGCCATGTCCCTCTAGGCCCCAACTCTGCCACACTGAGGACCAAGCTCCAGTGCTGAGCCACATGGGGACACCCTCAAACCATGTGCAGACCATAGCAGAGAGCATGTGGCTGGGGCAGAGAGCAAGGGGGCGGGGGGCGGGATCAGAGAGGCACTAGGGGCCAGATGGCACAGCAAGCGTAGGACAAGCATGTGTGGAAATGGACGAGAGGTGGACACACACGTTGGGAATGCATGTGGGCAACCCACCCGGGGCGAGCAATCAGGGAGGGCTTCCTGGAGGAAGAGATCACTGGGCTGAAGCTGCAGGCTAAGTGGGAAGGGGGTCAGGGAGGCATGCGGGGCTTCCAGGCACAGGGACCCCCGTGTGCGAAGCCTTCAGGTGAAAGACTGGTTTTAATTCCTGAACTGGGAAGAAGTCCTGGAGGCTGGAGCGGGGTGGCCGGGCGGTGAAGCCGGGCAGGGGCTGGGCGAGTTCGGTGCCCGTGTGGGAATCCAGACTTTACCCGAGCACGGGCAGGGGAGCCGCACCCTGGACGCCTCCATCTCTGCTTAGAGAAGGTCCCTGCAGCAGCCGGAGCAGAGGCAGGTGGTCAGCCGGGAGGTGACAGCAGGGTGGTGGCGGGGGCGTCAGGGAGGAGGGCGGCTGGGGGCCTCGCGGAACTTCTGCGCCCGCCCGCTGCGCCGCGCCCGCTCGCGTCCAGCCCGGTGCCCGGGCGTCCCCTGGCCTCTCTGCCCAGGGCTGTTCCTGGTGCCCTGCGGGGCGCAGCTGGTGCGCTGGGAACACCCCCGCACTGACGTGGGCGCCGACGCCGGACACCTGTGCGACGGCGAGTGTCACCCTAAGCTGCAGCTCTTCCCGCTGGCCCCGCGCCTGCCCGCAGCGGTTTCTCCAGCACGTGCTGTGCGCCAGGCCCCGCCCGCTGCGGGACAGAGCCGGCCGTGCGCACGCGCGGCAGCCGCCTCCTGAGCCCGGCTGGGTGGGGGCGCGGCAGGGGCAGCAGGAATTCCCTGGCGGAACCTGCGAGAAGGAGCAGAGGGGAGGCTGGGTCTGGAGGACAGGCAGCGGCACTGCTGCCCGGGGTGGCCAGGAAGGGAAAGGGACGTGGGAGCAGCCGGGGGCAGCGGCGGGAGCGTCCCGCAGAGCCCCCCGCCTGAATGTCACCGCCAGGCGCCTGCACTGACTCGTCATCGTCGCCCAAAGACTCGCTGGATCGGGTTCGTCCCGACGTGCCTCCTGGGGGCTGCAGCCCACTGGCCTCTTCAGGGACCCAGGCCAGCGCCTGGAAGGAGGCTGAGAGCCTCAGAGAGGCTTTCCAGGCTGCGAGAACGGCCTCCGGGCAAGCGGGGGCTGGGGGTCCAGGTGTCGGGTCTCCCTGAGGCTGTGTGTGCCCAGCAGGGCCACTTGCTCCCCAAACCAGTCACTGGGCACCCCTCCCACTCTACCAACAGCGGGCCATCTACACTGGGCATGCTGCCTCCTGTCCCTGGGCCTGCAAGGGACACGCCAGGCCTTGGTTTCCTGTGCTGTCCATTTCAGAGCCTTTTGCCTGCATGTGAGTCGGGGCGGAGGCCTCTGCTGGCTGCCCACGTCCATTCCTTGTCCTCGGTAGATATGACACCCTAAAGTTTTGGAGGAGTTTCCCCCACCTCATTCTCAGTCCCTGGATGCTCAGGAACGAGCCTCCACCCCCCACCCCAGGCAACACAAAGCAGTGACAGGCTCAGAGACGGGCACAGGTCTTCAGACAGTCGGACGACAGTGGGTTTCAGGATCCTGGTATGGAAGTGGGGTGGGGGTGAGGAAGTAGGTCTCACTGGAATCGGCTGGCGGGCTGGGGTGGGGCGGGAGACATCCTTGGGGTGAGTTCAGCATTAGAGGAAGCAAAAAGAAGAGACCGAGAGAGACCAGGTCCTTGCTGAGATCTTTGAGTTGCTGGATCAAGCTCCACCTGAAGGAGGACCTACCTCTCCAGGTGGACAGATTTAGGTTTGAGTCTCAGCCCCACCACTGTGTGCTTTGTGACCATGGGCCAATTATTTACTCCATCAGAATGTCAGTTTCCTCATGTAGGAAATGGAGATGGTAACTGTTGTGAAGATGGACAGGTCAGTATGCAGTAGTCAGAAGGGCCCCTGGCACGTGGTAAATACCCGGTGAGCTTTAGCTGTTACTAGGAGCACTGGGCCCCTAGAGCAAGCCCCACCTGCACTCTGACTTTTCTCTTGACTTCACGGTTACAAGAATCGAATAAATTCCCTGTTCTATTTCTCAGTCTTTCTTCTTCCTTGTGGGGAGGAGGTCAGGGAGGGAGCCGGCAGCAAGGAATGGAGAATTATTTGCCGAGGCTGGAAGCTGTTCACTCTGTGCCAGGTATTTAAATACCCGTGCTATTTGACACCGTTTACAGAAGGAAAAACTGGAACTAGAAAAGCAAACTCGCCCACAGTGGGGTGACATGTCACCAGGGAAAAGGCACAGCGGGGCAACGGGCAGAGGTCGTGGCAGAGCGAGGCCAGGAGGAGGGAACAGCAACCCGGGAGCCGGGAGGCCATGGGGAGCAGGCCGGGCTCAGGTGACTGTGCTGTGTCCTGGCCACAGGTGCTGCACCTTGTATCAGTTCTCTCATCTGCGGGAGGGGGAAGGAAGTGTATTTGTTTGCGCTAGATTTGACTGCAGGTGACAGATATCCCAAAGTCACAGTGGCTTCAACAGGGCCGATGTTTCTTTCTCTGTCACGCAGTTACAGGAGACGGTAGAGTGGCAGTTCCCCCGCCATCAGGCACCTTCAGCACCGACCTCAACAGGGGCGGTGGGGGCTTCCACCTCAGGGACCCAGAAGGTTGCTCATGCTCCAGCCATTGTGATGTAGTCCAGCAGGAAGGAGTGACAACAGCACGTCCCTGTTTCTTGCCTACTGGTTAGAACTTAGTCTTGGTCATGTGGAGTTTTTCTCTTAGGAGACTAGCTAAAAGGCTGGAGTTCTGGTAACAAGAAAAGAATGAATGTTATTTGATAAGCGGAAGCCTCTGCCACGCAGGCGTAGGTAGGTCCTTCCTTTTGGCCTCCACCCTGCTGGTGTGGAGTCCTCACAGTGCCCCTCCAGCAGAGGGTGTGGGCGGCGTTTGTTGAGTGCTTACTGTGAACCAGGCCGGGTTACAGCTTCACCGAATCTCTCCGTTCATCCCCAAACTCAGTTCCTCGAGACAGCTTGGTTCCATTGCTTCCTTGGAGTCTGGGCTGCCGGGGAGCCTCTGCTGGTTTCCTCTGGGCTCGTTCATGCAGCTTCATTTGGCTTCCCAGTCCAAGATGGCCTGGCTCAGGGAGAGAGGAGATCGGGCAGCAGCAGCGTGGGCGTTGGCCAGGGCCTCTGGGCTCTGCGCAAGGCCTTTCATCTCGGGAGGCTGGGCTGGCCTCTACGTGCAGTTCTGGGGCAGCATCCAAGACTCCTCGGCTCTGATGGTTCACGGAGTCACTTCCTCCCGTTTTATTGACCTAAGCAAGTCAAACACCCACCTGGAACAATCATCCTCGTCCCTCCTGGGCGCCTGCATCTGTCCCTGGTCAGCAGAGCGACAGGGTTACCCTTTGCCCTGTGAAGGCTCTTCGAGGAGCTGGGATGGGGTCACTTCCCGGAGGCACGAGGCTGCCTAGGGGAGGGGCTGGTGGCCAGGAGCCAGGACGGCAGGGACCCGCCGCCCGCAGCTACAGTTCTACGCCTTTCCTACGTCTCAGGCCCTCCTGCCCTCTGCTCCTGCACTGGGGCCCCTTCTCCGGAGGGCTCGGGGAATCGCGCCCCTACGTGGGGCTCCGATTCTGGGCCCAATCATGATTTTTCCTTTTCCTGGGGGCAAGTGGGAACAACAGATGAAACCATGTTTTAAAAGCTAGAATAAAATAGAGGTGATTAAAAGAAAGCCTTTTTGGAGGATAGTTTTTTGGTTTTTTTTTTTTTTTTTTTTGGTACTGAGGATTGAACTCAGGGGCACTTGACCACTGAGCCACATCCCCAGTCCTCTTTTGTATTTTATTTAGCGACAGGGTCTCACCGAGGTGCTTAACGCCGTACTTTTACGGAGGCTGGCTTTGAACTTGCAATCCTCCTGCCTCAGCCTCCTGAGCTGCTGGGATTTCAAGCGTGTACCATCGGGCCCAGCGGCGGATGATAGTCTTTAAAAGTATTTCAAATTGACAGGAAAGTTGCAGGCGTAGTATAACAAACTCCTGGGTCCCTCCTCCCGGGCCTGCGTGCGCACGCGCCCTACTCCCGGGGCGGACACGGTGCCCGCGGGCCGCCAACTGGGCCCGGACTTTCTCTCCTGTGACCGGGTCTGTTTCCCCAGCAGGAGATCGAACGCTGAAACTGGGCCGATATAACCGGAGCCCTTACTCCGAGGCTGGCGACGCCGACTTCCTCTACCGCTCCCAGGAGGTCACCTGAGGTCACCTGTGCACCTGCGCGAGAGGAGGACATCGGCCAGGCCCGCGGATCTGCGCAGACGCGGCCCACGGGCTGGTGCGGTCAGCGCGGCAGGTCCCCCTGGGCTGATGTGACCCCAGGGGGACCTCATGTCAGGGACATCTGTGGTTGTCACAGATGGGCTGGGGCTGGCTACTGGCTTCTGGCGTGTAGAGGCCGGAGATGCTGCTGGACGTCCCGGTGCAGAGGGACCCCAGCTCCGCCGCCCGTGGGGTCCAGCGCCCTGGACCTGGGCGTGCACCTGCCGGGTGGACAGCAGGGGCTCAAGGAAGCCTCTGTGCCCCGTGTCACACCAGTGGGCAAGCCGTCCCGGGAGCTCGGTGTCCACCAGGGCGGCTTCCGGCTCAGAGCAGGACCCAGCCTCTGTGCCGTGGGCGGGGCCTGCAGGGCGGGCTGGGAGGGCCGGGCCTGGGAGCCGCTGCTTTACGACCTGCGCTAATTGCCTCTGAGTCAGCTCCATCCTCCCGGGTTCTGTGCTGACACGTCTCCTCCCCGACCCACCAACGGACGCTACCCCGAATGCCATTCGAATCAAGGGTGGGGCCTCTGCCGAGTCACCTCTGGTCCCCAGGAGCCTGCCAGGGCGGGGCGGGCTCACTTAAAAACCAGCTGCCATTTCTTTCTGTCCTGGCCCCCCTCGACCCTGACTTAAAAGCTGTGGTGGAAGCGGCCTCCCAGGGTCACCTGGCAGCCCTTCCCGGCAGCCGGGGGGTGGGCATCCGCTCATAGCCGGGCAGCCTCACCTGCCTGTCTCCAGGTGACCAGGCCATCTTCCCAAACACACACACTGCCGCCACTGGACACTAAGTTACCAGCCGAAAGTGCCCCGGGGGCATTGGCACTGTGGCGCCTGTCAAATGTGAATGATGTCCGTTGTACGAGCGCGTCACCTTGTGCCCATCTGTTCAGTGAACTCTCTGTCGCTTCATGCTTTGTGATTGTGAACAGTGTTGCCACCAACGTGGGTGTACAAATGCCTCTGTGAGGCCCTTGGGTGTGTACCCACAGTGGAACTGCTGAGTCACTTGGCAGGCCTGCTTGCATTCCTGAGGAACTGCCCTCCTCCTCTCCGTTCTGTACCCTTTTCTTTATTTTTTTTGTGGTGCTGGGGATGGAGCACAGGGCCTTGCACATGCTAGGTAAGCACTCTGCCACTTAGCTATTCCTGTCCCTTAAAAAAATGTTTACTTTGGGAGAGTCTTGCTAAGTTGCTGAGGCTGCTGAGGCTGGTCTCAAATTTGTGATCCTCCTGCCTCAGCCTCCGCAGTTTCTGGGATTATAGGTGTGCGCCACTGTGCCCCACTTGATTACATCATTTTACGTTCCCACCAATAGAGCATGAGAGTTCTGATTTCTTTACCTCCTCAATGATGGGAATAGAACCTAGGGCCAGGTGCGTGCTAGGCAAGAGCTCGACCACTGGGTGACGCCCCCTGCAGCCTGTTTTTGTTGTTTGATTTAAAGATAGTGGCCATCCTGATGGGTATGCGGTGGTATCCCCTTGGGATTTTAATTTGCGTTTCCGTAATGATCAGTGATGTGCAGCACCTTTTCTTCTGTGTTTTGACCTTCGTACCTCTTCCAGGGGTCGATGCAAGTCCTTTGTCCTTTTGGAATTGTTGGTGTGGTTGAGTTTTAGCTTCCTGTGATTCTGCATGCGATCACCTTATGGCGTGGGTGATTGGCAGGTGCTCTCCCCGCCCCCAGGCTGCCTTTGCTAGGTCGACGGGCACTTTGATGCACATGTGGAGCGTTTCCAGCAGCTTCTCTGCTCCCCCACTGCCTGGGCCTCTGCTGCCATCCACGAGGAGTCAATGCCAAGTCCACTTTGTGAAATCTTGCCCTTTCTCCCCCCTGAAAGCTTTACAGTTTTAAGTCTCATATTTAGGCCTTTGCCCATGTGGAGCTACTTTTCGGGCATGGTGTTAAGTGAGGGGCTTATGTTGTTCTTTGGCATGTGGATATCCAGTTTTCCCAGCACCATTAGTTGGAAAGACTGTCCTTTCCCCGTTGGGTGGGTTTGGCACCCTTGTCAAAAATCATTTGCCTATATGTGTGAGAGTTTATTTTTGGGTTTTCTTTTTCCCTTTTGGTCCTGGGGATTGAACCCAGGGTGCTTAACCACTGAGCCACATCCCCAGCCCTTTCTATTTTTTATTTAGAGACAGGGTCTCACTGAGTTGCTTAGTGCCTTGCAGAGTTGCTGAGGCTGGCTTTGAACTCTCGATCCTGCTGCCTCAGCCTCTGGAGTCACTGGGGCTATAGTGTGCCTCTGCGCCTGGCTGGGTTTTCTGTTCTTCCATCAGTCCCTGTCTTTATGCCAGTACCACCTACTTAGATTACTGCGGCTTTGTACAAGGTTCAAAATCAGGAAGCGTGACGCTCCAGCTTTGTGTCTCCCTTTCAAGGTTGTCTAGGCTGCTAGGTGACCCTTGAGAGGCCATATGCACTTTGGGATGGGGTTTTCTATTTCTGCAAAAACCATCATTGGCATTTAGATAGGGATTGCACTGGATCTGTAGATTGTTTTAGTGGAATTGACATTTGAACAATATGAGCGGTCTTCCAATCCATGAACATGGTATACATTTCCACTTTTTTTAAAAGTATTTTTTTAGTTATATACGGACACGATGCTGTTATTTACTTTTACATGGTGCTGAGGATTGAATCCAGTGCTAGGCCAGCGCTCTACCACTGAACCCCAGTCCCAGCCCCTATATTTCCATTTTTAAAAGATTTAGCAATGTTTTGTACTTTTCATCATACAAATATTTTACTTTCTTGGTTAATTTTTAAGTACTTTATTCTTTTGGATAATATTATAAATAGAATTGTGACTTTCTTTTCCGATCATTCGTTGTTGGTGTACCAGTTAGTGCAGCTGATTTCTGTGCTGCCTTTGTGTCCCGCTGCTTTGCTGAGGTCTCTCATCTTGACAGTTTTTTCGTGTGTGTGGGTGTGTGTGTGGGTGGGTGTGTGGTCTCTAGGGCTTTCTACACATCAGGTTGTGTCATCTGGTAACAGAGGTGATCTTGCCGGCTTCTTCCAGCTCAGACACCTTTGGCTTCTTTCCTTGCTCTGGCGGGAACCTTATGTGCCGTGTTGACCAGAGGGGAGAGAAGTAGGCACACTTGCCTTATACCGGGTCTTATGGGAAAATCTTTCAGGTTTTTTCATTGAGTCTGAGGTAACTGATTTCGATTCCTAGTTTGTTGAATTTTTTTCTTTCATGAAAGGGTGTTGAATTTTGTCACCTGCTTTTGCTGCATTGGTTGCAAGGATCACGGGTTTCAAACTTGTTCTGTTAATGTAGTGTTTTGCACTGACCCACGCGCTTGGCCCTAGCACGTAGCCCTTCGTGCGCTGCTGGATTCACTCTGTTTGTTGAGGATATTTTCTTCGGCATGTTGTCCTGTAATTTCTTTTCTTGTGGTGTGCTTCTCTGGCTCTGCTGTGAGGGGCATGCTGGCCTCATGCAATGAATTATGAAGCATTCCCTCCACTTTGATTTGTGGAAAATTTTGCAAAGGACTTGAGTTAGCCTTTCTTTAAATATTTGGTAGAATTCACCATGAAACCACCAGGTCTGAGGCTTTTCTTTGTCGGACACTTTTGACTACTGACTCAGTCTTCTTACTAGTTACAGATCTATTTGGATTTTCTATTTCTTTATGATTAAGCCTCCATAGCTCTCAGGTTTTTAGGAATCCGTCCACTCCTTCTAGGTTATCCATCTTGTTGAGATTGAACTCAGGGGCACTTGGCCACTGAGCCACATCCCCAGCCCTATTTTGTGTTTTATTTAGAGACAGGGTCTCACTGAGTTGCTTAGTGCCTCACCATTGCTGAGGCTGGCTTTGAGCTCAAGATCCTGGTGCCTCAGCCTCCCGAGCCACTGGGATCACAGGTGCGGCCACCGTGACGGCCGGTCGTGCTCTCTTATTATCTTTGCTGTTTCTGAGCCTGTTAGTGCCCCCTGTGCCCCAGGCCCGTGCCGGCTGTGTCTCGGCTCCTCATGGTTCCTGCATGGGAGGAGACTGTGCAAAGGAGGAAACCAGGGGAGAGAGGATGGTGACCCCCAGCTGGGCAGGCAGATCGGAATCCGCCCACTTCCCAGCCTGCGCACCCACCATGGTGGATGCTTAGCAAACACGAGCGCAGAGGGCGAGCCACATTTCCACCACGGTGAATGCCTCCGCCTGAGTTAGCTAGAGGCCATTGTTCCCAGCGTCCCCTGCAGCCGTGTGACATGTGACTAATTCGGCTGAGGGAAAGAGCGCGAAGTGATGAGGCACCATGGCTTGCATCCTGAGGAGCATGGCTTCTCTCTCCTCTGCTCCCACTGGACTGAGTGGGAGGGTGACAGCGGACGCGAGCCACTTTGGACCCGGAGATGGAAACTGCCATTTGAAGATGGAAGATGTACAAGGCGGATCGAGGGTGGTCCTGGACACCAAGAGCCGCAGCTCAGCTCCGGACGGCTGCCATTCTGGACAGGAGTGGGGAGAGCAGCTGTTCCCTGCTAGGAGAGGCTGGTGGAGCCTGGCTAGGGCGGGCCGCAGCTCCAGCGCATTCTGTCTGACGGAGAGCGGAGGGTGCCTGGTGAAGGACTGTCAGACCCAGGCCCCTGACTGTGCTCCAGCCTCGGTGACAGCCACACAAGCACAGGGGAGTGCTGTGGAGTGCCCGCGGCCGAGGACCCAGGCAGAAGCCTGACCCCGCGCTCGGCTGCTGTTGCCCCAGCCAGCCGTGTGCCTCCTGGGGTCCTGGGCCTCCGTCCTGAGCAGCTGGGCAAGGCGGTGCGGGCGCTGCAATGAAGCGTCTTCTGCTCTTGGCAAGCTCATTTCTAGGAACCTTTCCTCTTGGCCCTTGAACACAGGTGCAAAAATGCGGTGCAGCTTTGTGTGTGCAGAGAACCTTGGGAACATCCTGGGAGGTGATTAAAGACACCGCCCTGCCCTCCAGCCGTGGCCACCAGGAGCTCTAGGGTGCCACCTGCTGGCACAAGGTGCCACTGCAGCTCAGCTTGGCCAGGGAATTTCCAGAAGGAGAAGGCAGGAGGCTGGCCTGGGCTGACCCAGCCCTGGCTTCCTAGCAGGGCGGGCGTGGCAGAAGCGGGGGCTTCCCCCGAGCCTCAGCTGCTGAAGGAAGTTGCAGGGCCCACCTCGGGGTGTCTGGGGAGAGCCGCGTGCGAGTGGGCTTAATGGTTTACGGCGCAGCGATGTCGGCCAGCGCTGGGGTCTCATGGAGCACGCAGTGCCTGTGGGGACAGCAAGCCAGCAAGTGTCAGGTGGCACCATTCTGGGCAGTGGTGACACGCGAAGGACCGTGACGCAAGGGTGCAGCGTCCTTAGGAGCAGGGCGGGGCGGTGCCCGGTGCTGCAGAGGCCCAGCACCTGCGCCTCAGGAGGCGTCTCGTGCCTCCCGAATGCCAGCGGGAGGGCCTGGCACGCGGGAAGGCTCCGTCCGAGGTGGGACAGCCTCACCCCAGAAACCAGCGGGAGGGAAGGAAAGGGGAGGTGGGGATCCGGAGGCGGTTGCAGAAGCAGAGAAGAGTCCCTGGGGTTCGGTGGGTGAAGCAGGCCTGGGGCAGCGCAGGGCCTGTGCCGGGCAGGCCCAGCTCTGGGTGACCTTGGGCCGGTCACGCCTGGTCCTCCAACTCCCCATTTGGAGAACAGAGTGGAAAATGCCCACCTCATGGGATAGGAGTTTCCTTACCCTTCGTTCCTCAGGGTGGGACTGTTTGGGGGGGGTCTTTAAAGAGGTCGTTAGGTGGGTTAGTGGGCCTGAGCCCATACGACCGTTGTCCTTATAAGAAGAGGACATTCGGATGCAGACATGCACAGAGGGGTGACCAAAAGGCACGGGGAGAGGGGAGGGGGTCTGTAATCAAGGAGGGGGCCTCAGGAGGAACCTTGGTCCTGGCCGTCCTGCCTCCTGCACTGAGACTAGACATGTCTGTCCTTAAAACCAGCCCGTGACACGTGGTGACCGCAGCCTGAGCAGACCAGCATGGGTGGCACACAGTAGGCGCTCAGTTGAGGCTGGCTGCCTTGGCCCAGCATTCCCTGCTGCCTGTCAGTCCTGAGATCCTGGTTCCTGTGGGTGGTCGCCGGCTGTCCCTGCCCCTCCCTCAGGTCGACACGACGTCCATCCACACACCTGGTGGGGCGCCGTGGCCGTTCGGTCAGTCATGGCCTGGCTGGCGAACCTGCTGGGGTCTCTGGAACTGCGGCCCCTCGGGCGTTCCAGATGGAGGAGTGGGCTGCAGCGCTGTCCCCCAGGAGGGGGCCCCCAGGATGGGTGCAGTGGGAGCTGGAGGGGCAGAGGGTCCCTGGTCCCAGGATCCAGGGCTGGACGCGCAGCAGGGGCTGAGACGAAGCCAGGACCAGCCCTCCTGGCGTTGGATCCTGCCCCTGCCATTCCTGTTCTCTGGACCCCAGGATTGATCTTGGCAGGCCACCTGTCCCAGGTTCCAGGCCAGGTGACTTCTCACTGGCCTGGACAGGCCCCCAGGGAGGAGGAGACAGGAGGAGGGGCAAGGCCAGGGTCCCTCTCCCTGTCCTTCGCTAAAGCTGCGTCTCTCCAGGGAGGTAAGTGGCTCCTGCAGGGAGACACCGTTCGTTCCCCAGGGACCAGGGGCCGGCCGCTGTGAGCCCCTCCTTCCTCATCCCTCCGACTGAGGGCCTCAAGTGTCTTCTGAGGCCATGGCCGCCTTTCCCTGCTTGGTTCCTGGGCTTCTCCATCACCCCGTGACCAGCTCTCCTGGGACAGTCGCTGTGTCTCTGCTCCTGGTTTCTCTTTCCTGGTTGAACCGTGGTGCGCAGGAGAGAAGCCCGCGCAGCCGGACGCGACCCGCCCCCCTGCCCCCGGCCCCACGCCCCCAGGGCTGGCCCCACGCCCCCAGGGCTGGCCCCAGCTGGGACTGGCATTCTGACACGTCGGCCAACAGGGCTGACTCCGCACGCTGCTGCGCTAGGTCAAAGCACGACACCGAAGGCCAGACGCTGCGACCAGCTCCCCTGAGGTGCCCAGAGGAGGAGATCCATGGCGACAGAGTCCCTCGGAGGTTGCCTGGGGTGGGGCCAGAGCCGCTGTCCCACGCTGTGAAGTTTCCCCGGGAGGCCGAGTTTTGGGGTGTGGGTGGCGGGCGAGGTGCACACCTCAGCTGGTGCGAGTGAGAAGCAGCGTGCTGTTCAGCTCTGCAGTAGGAGATCCTGAAACAGCGACTGCCCGGCCACCATGAGTACAGGCCGGAAGGGGCCTCGGGCGGGATTTCAAGGCACAGGCTTCACAACACAGCTCAGAAGCCGGCCAGGGGCGTCGGGAGGCAAGAACTGGAGAAGGGGCTCGACTGGGTCCCCAGGAAGATGCAGATCAAACCCTGTGACCCACCCATCGGGCGATTATCTAAAGACACACAGGGAGTAGCAGGTGGCGGGGTGCAGACAGCCCTGCGCGTTGCTCCTGCGAGTCAGACGTGAGCTGCCGGCGACGGGCACCCTGCCCATAGAGCTGGACGGAGGACCGCGGGCCGCGGCCAATTCCCCGCCCAGGGCCCCACGGCAACAGCCGGGACTCGGGCAGACACCGGCGCATCCTGCACTATTCACAATGGCCAGGAGGCGGCGACAACCCGCAGGAAGGACCGACACGCAGTGAGGCCGCACCGGCACTGCCCAGCCTTGAAATGCGCCGGAATTCAGACACACACTGCAACGCGGGGACCCTGGAGTGTCACACTAAGTGACACAGCCGGACACAGGCCTGCAGGGACACCTAGAGCGGTCACGATCATAAGGGCAGGATGTGGACTCCGGTTTCCCTGCGGCGGGCGGAGGGAGACCGGCTATCGCTCAGTGGGTGCAGAGCTGTCCCGGATGACAAGAAGCTTCTGGAAACAGATAATAGTGATGCTTTAGGCGGATCAAGTGTGCACTTTAGAATGATAAATCTCATGTTACCTCAATTTCACCACCACAAAAAGCACAAATGTCTGAAAGATGAAAAAAATCATTATTATTATTTTTTTTTGAGAAAAAGGAAAAAGAAGGTTTATTGCTTTGCTAGCAAAGCAGAAGCACAGGGGACTCCTGTCCCAAAGACTCTGATTCTCTAAAAATTATTTTGATGATACTGAAACAAAGCCGTTCTGGTGGGGGAAGGACACTGGGCAGAACAGAGGTCAGGGCTGGCTGGGGCTGGGGTGGGCGCTTGCCTGGCCCGGGTGAGGCCCTGGGCTGGAGCCTCAGCACCGCTTGCAAATAAGTGAATAAACAACAGTCCATCAGCAACCAAAAAAAATGTTAAAAAAAAAAGGCAGATGTCAGCGTGAGAAGACACTGGTGTCCGGCAGCGGCGCTGCGGACCCTGAAGGAACTCCTGCAGAGAGACAGGCAGCTCTCCCCGGAGAGCTGCCAGGACAGAGCAGCGACGTGGAGAAGAGGAACAACCGGTGCTGAAGAACGCGGCCCCACCGGGAGCCGGAGGTGCTCACCGCAAGCACCTGCCCAGGCTAGGTCCACGGGGCATCCACGTGAATAAAGGTGGCAGCCAGCTTCTAACTCGTGGCATAGGACATCACTGGGTCCCTGCTACACAGAACGTGAGCAAATAAAATGGGGTGTGGTTTTAAAATACATCCACGGATTCTCTGACATTTTCTATTCGAAGAGCGGAGTCGACTTCACCATCCCTCCAGCAGGGCTGGGCGTGGGCTTGGTCCTGTGACAAGATGGGACCGGAGTGGATGGCGGGGTCCTGAAGGGCGTGGGCTCCCTCCTGGCTGTCCCTCTGCAATGGCCCTTTCTGGGAAGGCAGCCTCCCTGTCACGAGGACTCTCGAGCTGCTGTGACGAGGGACTGAGGCCCCCTGCCCACGGCCCGAGGCATGAGCCAGCTGGAACAGACCCCTAGGCACAGAGCTGTCCAGCCCCGAAGCCACCAGCCGCCCCTGGCTGCCGAGCACTGCAGAGTGGACCCTCCTGGTGGGCATGAGCTCTGTGAAGGCAGCACTGTAAGGACCGTCCCGTCTCAGGGACGTCACTTTACGTTGACATAAGAAAGGACTCAAGCCACACGGGGGTGACAAAATATCCTGCTAGCATGAATTTCATCTGCACTTCTCTTGTTTTCAGCTAGAAAATTTAAAATTAAACGTGTGTTTTGCATTTACAGCTTTGATTGTATTTAAAATGTATTTCATCGTATTCTAGGGGACATTGCGGCCCGGCCTGGCCAAGCTTTCCAATGGCAGCAGCGCTGGCTGAGGTCTCACTGTCACCTTCTGAGAGTGTCTAAGCCAAGCTTCTCCAAATTCCTGTCCCACAAGGACAGTGAGAAAGTGGACCACCGTTGTTTGATTTTATTGCATTTGTCTTTGCTGAGCTGGGGGTGGAAGCCACCGAGCTGCCCTGAGCCTCATTATCGTTTGGTGAGACTAAGTTTTGGGGTCGTTTATTACATGACAGTCCACTGGTTGAGGCAGGTGCTGAGATCGGTGGGTGCAAATTGGATGTGAAATGGATTAAATAGTCCAAAAATCTCTCTCCATTTATTAAAAATGGTGGCTTGACAGTGTGCCCACCCCGGCCGCGGTCACTGTGACCGGGCCATCCCGTGATATTACCGTCACAGCAACAGGACGCAGGGATCTCCCGCGGCTCCTGTGGCAGTGTGGACAGTGTCCCTCCTGTGGGTCCCGACAGAGGTTCGGAGCTGGCGTGGCCACAGAGGAAGTGCAGACGGGCCCGTTCTACAGAGTAACTGGCCTGTCCTCTTCCAGTGTCAAGGTCATGACCGAAAACAACGGAGGAACTGTCCAACTGAGACAGGATAGCTAATGCAAGTGCATCCGGGACCTACGAGGCGTTCTGAGGGCAAATGGTGACATTGGAATGGGGACTGTGGATTAGATAATAATGGTAGCATATCAGCATCGATTTCCTGATGCTGTGGTCATTTAAGAGAATGCTTTATTTTTAGGAAATATACCCTGAGGTATTCCAAGAGGCAACTTAGGCTTTGGCAGGTCAGGAAAAAAAAAACCAAAAAACAGCCTATTTGGAAGTAGGGAGGGAAATTAAATGTGGCAGAGCATTTGGGAATCTGGAAGATATGAACCGTGTGTGTGTGTGTGTGTGTGTGTGTGTGTGTGTGTCCGTGACTTTTCCTCAAGCCTGAAATCAGTTTGAAATTAAAATATTCTAAAGATGGGTGGCGGCCGGACCTGGTGGTGCAACCCTGTCCCCAAACAAAAAAGGGCTCGGTGGTAAAGTACCTAGTACAAAAAAGTGGATTGTGGCAAGGGGGTGACCTAGGACCCCTGGACGCAGCTGGCGGCATGCAAGGGCCAGGCTTTCTGCAGAGCACCTGGTACTGGGCCAAGTCCGTACCTTGGGGAGGCACCACATGACTTGTGGGGGGGCGGCTGGGACAGGGTGCCCACAACAGGGACCATGCAGGACCAGGTGCGTCCAGCAGGGGCACAGAGCCTGCAGAGGCTGCTGCCCGGTGGAACCCCAGGAAGAGCCAGGCTCCAATGGCCCTTCACGGGACGCATGTGCTTTGCAGGGACACGTTCAAACAAAAGACACCAGAGGCAGAGCAGCTGCCTCGGTAAGAGGGTGGGAGAGAGGCCAGGGGACAGGCACGGGAGACAAGGGGAAAGACACACCACCAGGACACACGGAAGCTTTGGCCTGAGGCCCGGAGAGCAGAGGCCAGCCGCCTGGCTGCTGGGGCTGGGCTGGCCGTGAGGGACCAGCGTGCAGCTCCTCAGCACCTGGCAGACACCGGGCACCCACCTGACCAGGGGCCTGCACTTTCTGGGGGTTGCTGACGTGGACCCCCAAACTGGATGACAGCTGGGACATTGTCCCTGTGACGCAGCAGGCACACCAGCTGTGTGTGTGCCCACCTGCGTCCCTGCTCCCTCTCACCCAGGTCTCCTGGCTCAGGCAGTAGCTGCAGAGGTGGGTGGCGGGCGCATGCGCCCCCTGCTGACAGTTCCGGGCAGTGCGACTGCAGGTGCCCAGAGAGCCCGGCTGCTTCGTCCGCAGCAGGTGGAGGCCCAGCAGGTCCAGCAGGTGGAGGCTGGGCTGCTTTCCCTGGGTTGAGCCCTCGAATCACTGAGCACCTCCTCACACCTGCTCCAGGCCACTGTGTGTGGGGCCGGGGGCACTAGGGTCAGGCTGGGCTTGAGGCCCCAGGAGCCGTTCCTGCAAGGTGGAGCCGTGAGACCTGGGCATGCAGGGCCACCTGGCT
The DNA here is from genome assembly GCF_902686445.1 of Sciurus carolinensis. Taxonomy (NCBI): domain Eukaryota; kingdom Metazoa; phylum Chordata; class Mammalia; order Rodentia; family Sciuridae; genus Sciurus; species Sciurus carolinensis. The sequence goes on along the minus strand of NC_062214.1, from coordinate 10,689,803 downwards.
GGGACCCACCGTGGTGTGGAGAGGAAGCGGTCAGGTGGGGCAGCACCCGCAGGGGCGTGCATGTGGCTGCCGGCAGCCAGTGGCCTGGCCCAGGTTGAGGGCTCCCGCCACCCTGGACGCTCCGAGGGACAGCTCCATCCAGTTCCTCCCCGGGGCTGCCTGGTTCTCCTCGTGTCTCTGCGAGGACAGCCAGTGACGGGCCGCAGCGTCCCCGGCCTCGGAGCGTGGGGGTCTCTGTGGTGTCCGCGCCTGCAGTTCCTGGCCGGGATGCGTCCCACCTCCATCAGGACTGTGGCAGGGGCCCGGGAGCCCCTTCCCGCTCCTTGCAGCACGTCACCTTAAGGAAGCTCCCGCTGATGACCAAGGCCTGGGGCCAGTACGATCCGCCCGGAGCCTCCTCTGCTGGGTCCCCTTGCCACTTGCCATGGATGGGGGCCCTTCCCAGGTCCCCGTGACGATCCACCTTGTCCTTTATCCCTATTATTATTATTATTATTATTACAAATTGTGGTAGAATATACAAAAATGAAATCTACCATCTGAACTGCTCACGCATAAAGTCAGCAGCACCAAGTCCCCGCGCACGGTGGACCGTCCCCCACACCCACCTCCGACCCTGCGTCTTCCCAGACGAAAACTGTCTCCATTAAACTCCAGCCCTGCTCCCGCTCTCCCTAGTCCTTGGCCAGCGACGTCTCTGTGGCTCTGCCGACTCTCAGTGACTCACAAGTGCCACCAGGGTATTTGTTACCTTTTATTTCTATTTTTTATTTTTGCAGTGCCAGGGATTGAACCCACAGCCTCATTCATGCTGAGCAAGAGCTCTGCCCCCCGCCCCACCCCCAGACCATGTAGGTCTTTTTGTTTTCTTGGTACCCGGTGATTGAACCCAGGGGCCTTAACCACCGAGCCACATTCTCAGCCCTTTTAAAAAACATTATTTAGAGACAAGGTCTCACTGAGTTGTTTAGGGCCTCCCTAAGTTGCTAAGGCTGGCTTTGAACTCGTGATCCTCCTATCTCAGCCCCTCAAGCCACTGGGATTTATAGTGTGTGCCATGGTGCCCCACCATCTGTGTCCTTTTGTGTCTGGCTTATTTCACTTAGCATGGTATTTCAAGGTTCATCCATGTACCATGTAACAGAATCGGCTTCCTTTTTAGGGCTGAGTAGTATTCCACGGTCGGTAGGTACCACGTTGTGCTCATTCTGTGGGTGGGCTGCTTCCACCTCTTTGCTGCCGGGAATGGGCACGCACACCTTCAAGGCCCTGCTTTCAACTCTTTTGGGCACACAGCCAGAAATGGGGCTCCTGGGCCACACAGCAGCTTTGCTGGGCTCTTTCCCACAGCTGCCGCACCTCCTCCCGATGCCTCATTTTGCTTTCGACAGTCGCCCTCCTAATGGGGTGACGTGGATTGCGTGGTCTTGGAATGCGGGTCCCACGTGACTCGGTGATGGTGAGCATCTTCTCGCGTGCCTGCTGGCTGGTTGTGTGTCTTTGGAGAAATGTCCGCCCAGTCCGAGGTCCCTTATGAGGGTGTTTCCTTGTGACCTGTGTCCCCTGGACCTGTGGAGTAGGTCAGACTCGGGACCTGCACCTACTCGCCCCGGCTCCGCGCTCCCTGCACACCCTCCGACCGTATGCCGTGCGCAGGCCTTAACGTTGGTGCAGTTTAGTTTTGCCCCCGTGCTCGGGTGTCCCGGGCCTTGTCGCTTTAAGTGGCCGTGGTGCAGTCCACCGAGTGGCTGATCTAGAATCAGGTGCGTCAGCAAATCCTGAAGACCCTGCCTTCTGCATCCGACCCCAGGCCCCTGGCCAACACCCCAGTGGGGTCCAGCCTCACCTCTGGCCAGCTCGACAGGCCTGCCTCTGGCCTCCCCTCCACTGCAGCCTGGGAGCGGCCTGCAGCAGAGGTCCCGTCAGAGCCCAAGTCAGGTCCCGCGCTCTGCTCAGCACTCTCTGTGGCTCCTGGTCACCCAGAGTTGAAGCCAGTGTTGACGGTGGCCCACAAAGCTGGGGAGGGGGTGGTGTGGCCGCCACTATTTCTCTGACATAATTCCCTGCTGGTTTCCTCTACTCAGCCACCGCCGTGCAGGGCTGGGTTGCTGCTACCGCAGGACCTTTGCACTTGCTGCTCCCCTGCCAGGCCCACTCCCCTTGTGCAGTCAGGTCTCTGCCAATGCCAGTGAGCCCTTTGGGAACCACTCTAAGGTAAGTCAAGTCCCCTGGCACTCCTGGTCCCCCTCCCCTGCAGCATTTTTCTCCAGAATTGAACACGATGTGGAGGCTACTCACTCCTCCTACTCATCCTGTGTCCTTCCCAGGAGAAGCTCGACTCTCCCGGACCCGGAATCACTTCTGCCTGCTTCACCGGTGCGTCCCTGGGGTCGGGGCCATGGCCAGAAGACACTTGCTGACGGCCACTCGGAGGCGGAGCACCCCTCCTCTATCTGTTGGACATTTTGTTCCTGTTAGGGCCTGTTCGTGTCCTGGGAGCAGCTGTCCCACCCACAGCGCTGGTCGCAGTGTCCCACAGCAAGGAGCCCAGTGGGCCGCTCCGACCACTCCTGCAGTGCCAGGGCCCGCCACATGGTGGCAGCAGACACCGGGCGAGTCTCCCTGCTGGCCGGCAGGGCTCTGGGGCCTCCAGGTCTGATCTGAGGATGTCCACTGGCAGCCCCGGGGCCTCATCGCCGCCAGCCCCCTTGGGCAGGTGGGGAAACAGGCCCGACATGGAATCAGGGATGTGGCTGCTGGTCCCTGGTCCCGGCTCTCTTGCCAGCGTGCCACGGCCAAGCCCCTGTGGGGCAGGGGAGGGAGAGGCTGCCCCAGGGCCAGGGGTCCCGAGCCCTGAGAGGAATCTCATGTCCCGAGGCCTGGAGGGGACACCGATGTGGCCAGAGAGGACCACGGCCAAGAGGGCCCCTAGAAGGAGCAGGAGTACAGGCCCAGCCCCCCTGGGCTCCAGACCCCAGCCCTTGCTGCTGTCTTCCAGCCTGGGGGTCCCTTGCTGGCCCCTCGGTAGCCACCTGCTGGACACGGGAGCCTCTGTGTCCTGCGAATGGGGATAAGGACAAGCTGCTGAGCCTGGGAGGAGGCTCCAGAGGAGCAGCGTGGGGCATGAGCCCCGGGAGGAGGGCACTGTGCCCCACAGACCCTGCCTGCCACCACTGCCCTGCCATGTGGGCCCGGCCTGAGCTTTTGGGTTTAAAAAGAGCTGGGAATCTGAACTAAGGTGTGAAGTCTCCTGATTTTTTTTTTTTTACCTTTATTGTAGGTGGACACATACCTTTATTTAATTTATTTTTATGTGGTGCTGAGGATAGAACCCAGTGCCTCACCGTGCTAGGTGAGCGCTCTGCCACTGAGCCCCAGCCCAGCCCCCTGATCATTTTTATATTAGCAATAAATTCACTTAAGAAAAATCAACTCTAGCTGGGCACAGGGGCACATGCTTGTAATCCCAGCAACTCAGGAGGCTGAGGCAGGAGGACCACAAGTTCAAGGCCAGCCTCAGCAACTCAGCGAACTCCTCAGCAGCTTAGCAAGACACTATCTCAAAACAAAAAATAAAAAGGGCTGGGGATGTGGCTCAGTGGTTAAACGCCCCTGGGTTCAAGTCCAACCCTACAAACCACACACAAGCCCATGGGTTGGACTGAACATCTCCAGGTGGGATGGGTCACTGGCTGCCCTTTGAGACCCCTCCCAGAGCACTCTGCACCTGGGAAGGGAGAGGGAGGTCCGGGCTTGGCTGCCTGCAGGGCCGAGAGGAGCCGGCACAGCCGCCCAGGCATGGCTCGGACCCGGCCAGGGGCGTGAGGCTCCAGCCTTCCCCTTCCTGGGGAAAGGGTCAGCGTTAGTGGCGGGCAGCAGGATCTGTGCAGCAATAGGCCTGGTGTAAAGGAGGGCGCACTGGCGCTCTCCCCATGAGACCCTGGGCTGCCCTGGACGGGCCCTGCAGGCAGGGATGGCCGTCCCCAGCAGCCGGCAGTGAGAAAGGAGCACGTTCCTCCTGGAGGCCAGAGACTCGAGACCCCTGGTGGGGCTGATCTGGTCCTTGGGGACTGGCCTGTTGCCTCTTCACTGTGTGACCCTAGGTCACCCTTCTTTGGGGCTCTGGTTTTCCATCCAGTCTGTCGGACTTACACTGTCTGACCCAGAGAAATGAATTCCAAATCCCAAAGGAAGGCCAGGCTGGAAATGCTACTTCTCATCCCTTGCTCAAGGTGACCTTGAGCAGACACACCTAAGCTCAGCTGGGCCACGCTTGCTCATCTGTAAAGTGGAGATAATAACAGGGCCCACCTCTGCAAATCACAGGAGAATTAAGTTAGTTAACACACAGAGAGAACTAAAATAGGATCAGAGAGGGAAGAAGATCGATAGAGGACACACAGCAGATCTTCCAATTAGCTTCAGATGCTGCGGACTCACTCCATTTTCCCCAGAACCCAGAAAGGCCGGGCAGGGTTGAGGGTGGAGGCTCACGAGGGCGTTTTGCGTGTGGTCGCATAGCCCAGCTGACAGGGGATCCCACCTTCGTCTCAGCCTGCTCCACCCATTCATTGCCCATCTGCTGAGCACCTTCTGTGTGCCGCATGCTGGGCTTGGAGGGGCGGCACAGAAATCCCGTCCTGACGGCTGGCTCTGGGGGGCAGCAGGGACAGACAGCAGGGCGGCAGGGGAGACACTTTTGGTCATGAGAAGGTGAAGGGGGAGCAGGGTGAGACACAGGGAGGGCTGGGGACAGGGAGGCAAATGCCCCCACTGCCAGGTCCAGGACTACTGCCCAGGGCCCGCCCCCGGAGCATGCGGCTGGGGAAACTGAGGCAGAGGGGACAAGCAGGAGGGGCTGGGGAGGAAGTCCACAGTGGGCGGGGCGGGAGGCCTCTGGAGGCTGAGGCCCTCCAGCCTGCTCTTGAATCTGTTTTTGTAGGAAGGCCTGGCTGGGTGGCCCTGGGGAAGTTGCCACGCCTCTCTGGGCCTTGATCCCTCCCCAGCCCAGAGGCTGCTGGGAAGGACAGAACCCGGCAGGCAGGGCCCTTGTTTTATCCTGTCCCTCCCTGCCCCCCACCCCCAAGGGCACACAGAGATGTCATTTCTCCAGCTCTTGGGGGCAGAGGTCACCCCAGCTCAGCAGATAAAGCTGAGGGTTGAGCAATCCATGCCAGCCCTCGGGGGCCAGGGCTGGGGTCAGTGGGCCGGGGGTCAGCTCCAGGCAGCTCCCGGAGCTCTTGCCTGGTGGCCGGGGCTGAGAGTGGCAGAGGTGGGCCCAGGGAGCTGCTCCAGTGGCCTAGGTGTGGGGCCTGGGAGGGCACAGAGCCCTCTGAACTGAGCGGGCTGGCGGAGGAGGCAGGTGGTGGAGGCCCAGGCTGTTCCAGTCCCGGCCTGGACGGGCAGCCCAAAGATCTTCCCAGCAGGGTGGAAAAGCACCCTGGCCCAGGCCCACCCTACAGCCAGAGTAGGGACTTGGTGAAACTGGGGGAGTCCCTTCTGTTTCCTGCACACTGTCCCGCCCAGGTGGGGTCTGGCTTGCTCCCACCCCTTTGTGGCCTCAGGAGTTGGCAAGTAGGTCGGGACAAAGCTCTTCCTTTGGGATGACGGGGTGGAGGACGGGAGGCCCTGTAACCTGGGGTCTGCTGTGTTCCCCTCCACTCCTGCCTCCGTGGGGGTCGGCTTCTCTCTGACGTTTCCCGCCCCATGGTCACAGGAATCAAGCGTGGCATCTGGGAGTCTGTGTGGGGACAGTACTGCTCCTGACAGTAGCAACACCCTTCGCCGAAGCTCAGAGAAGTGACTCACAGTGACACAGTGTGGCACAGCCACGCAGCCCCCACCCCTTCCACCCTCTCCGAGGCCCAGGTCGGGGTGGAGCAGGGCGGGAGAAGAGCTGGGTGTGGTCTCAGCGGACCGGCAGGTGCGCGGGCGGGACTAGGGGAGGCGCGCGGCCGCCGACCCGGGCCAAAGCCCCCGCGGTGCACGCCCCTGGCCTCAGCCCCATTCCCAGGGTCCTCATACCCGCGGTGGCTGTAGGGGAGTCTCCACCGGCGTGGATTCCTGTCCTTCCACGAGCTGGGGATCGCGTGGGGGTCAGGGCGGGGCGGCAGCTGAGGAAGGGTCCCGGGGATGGTCCCTTCTCCAGGCGCCGGAGCTGGGGCTCGGGGTCTCCAGGGTCCCAGCGGGGTCAGGCGAGCCCTTCCCTGGGACCTCGGAGCTGGCCGGGACAGTCTAGAAACCACGGCCTCCTCCAGTAGGGGGCGGGCCGCGGCCGCGTTTGGGGTGGGGGAAGGCGACCGGGTCGCCCCCTCCCCGCTTCCCTCCCCTCCCAGCGCGGCCTCCCGCCCGGAGGGGGCGGTCCGGGGGCGGGGTCGCACCTCCCCCTGTCCTTCCCAATCCCGGGGCTGCCGGGCAGGGGTGGGCAGGGGGCGTGCGACCGCCCCCCGCGGTCGGGGGACACCCGGGAGGGCGCGCGGCCGAGTCCTGCCGGGCCGCCGCGCCCAGCCGCCGCCCTCCCGGGGGTCTCGGGCGGTCGCGGTCGTCGCGTTCCGGCGGCAGCGGGAGGGGCCGGGGCGGCCTCCAGTGACGCAGCGGTTACCATGGTCCGCCTTATAAATAACCGGGCTCCGGAGAAACTTTAGCGAGTCAGAGCCGCGCACGGGACCGGGAAGGGGACCCATCGGAGGGTCCAGCGCCAGCCCCCGCACTAATAGCTGCCACCGGCAGCGGCGGCGGCGGTAGCAGCAGAAGCAGCAGCAGCGGCGGCGGCGGGGGCACAGAGGCGACAGCCCGGAGCCGGGAGGCCGCGCCACCTGCGGGCCGGCCGGAGCGGGCAGCCCCAGGCCCCCTCCCCGGGCACCCGCGTTCATGCAACGCCTGGTGGCCTGGGACCCAGCATGTCTCTCGCTGCCGCCGCCGCCTGCCTTTAAATCCATGGAAGTGGCCAACTTCTACTACGAGGCGGACTGCTTGGCTGCTGCGTACGGCGGCAAGGCGGCCCCCGCGGCGCCCCCTGCGGCCAGAGCCGGGCCGCGCCCCCCCGCCGGCGAGCTGGGCAGCATCGGCGACCACGAGCGCGCCATCGACTTCAGTCCGTACCTGGAGCCGCTGGGCGCGCCGCAGGCCCCGGCGCCGGCCACGGCCACCGACACCTTCGAGGCGGCTCCGCCCGCGCCCGCCCCCGCGCCCGCCTCCTCCGGGCAGCACCACGACTTCCTCTCCGACCTCTTCTCCGACGACTACGGGGGCAAGAACTGCAAGAAGGCGGCCGAGTACGGCTACGTGAGTCTGGGGCGCCTGGGGGCCGCCAAGGGCGCGCTGCACCCCGGCTGCTTCGCGCCCCTGCACCCGCCGCCGCCGCCGCCGCCCGCGGAGCTCAAGGCGGAGCCGGGCTTCGAGCCCGCGGACTGCAAGCGGAAGGAGGAGGCCGGGGCGCCGGGCGGCGGCGCAGGCATGGCGGCGGGCTTCCCGTACGCGCTGCGCGCCTACCTCGGCTACCAGGCCGTGCCGAGCGGCAGCAGCGGGAGCCTGTCCACGTCCTCGTCGTCCAGCCCGCCCGGCACGCCGAGCCCCGCCGACGCCAAGGCGCCCCCGGCCGCCTGCTACCCGGGGGCCGCGCCGGCGCCCGCGCAGGTCAAGAGCAAGGCCAAGAAGACGGTGGACAAGCACAGCGACGAGTACAAGATCCGGCGCGAGCGCAACAACATCGCCGTGCGCAAGAGCCGCGACAAGGCCAAGATGCGCAACCTGGAGACGCAGCACAAGGTCCTGGAGCTCACGGCCGAGAACGAGCGGCTCCAGAAGAAGGTGGAGCAGCTGTCGCGCGAGCTCAGCACCCTGCGGAACTTGTTCAAGCAGCTGCCCGAGCCCTTGCTCGCCTCCTCCGGTCACTGCTAGCGCGGCCCCCGCGCGCGTCCCCCTGCCGGCCGGCCGGCCCCCGCCGCCGCCCGGGCGGCGCCGGCAGAACTTGGGCGCCGGGGCGCCGGGCCGCGCGGGGAGCCGTGGGCAGACTCGCCGTTGTGTTCTCTGCCTACACTTTGGCCCGGGCCAGCGCACGTGCAATGGCGCCCGCCGTGGGTCACTCGAGAGGAGACGTCGCTGCGCGGACGCGCTGGAACTCTGCCCCCGCCCCGCTGCGGGCGCCGGCGGGCGGCCGGTTCCGAGTTGATGCAATCGGCCGGCGGAACATGGCCGAACGCGCGTGTACACGGGACTGACGCAACCCACGTGTAACTGTCAGCCGGGCCTGAGTAATCGCTTAAAGATGTTCCTCCGGGGTTGTTGCTGTTGATGTTGTTTTCGTTGTTTTTTTGGTCTTTTTTGTATTATAAAAAATCTATTTCTATGAGAAAAGAGGCGTATGTATATTTTGGGAATCTTTTCCGTTTCGAGCATTAAGTAAGAACACTTTAATAAACTTTTTTTGAGAATGGTTAAAAAGCCTTTTGGGGGCAGTAGTTGGCTTTCGGCTTTTTCTTTGCGGTGGCTTTGTACGAGCTTGTTTTTGCCTCTGCTGTGAGGGGGCTGCGGTTATTTTTGGACTTTTAGTGCTTGGGTGGGGGTGTGCAGCTGGGTTTCCTCCTCCTCGCTGCTCCCCCCAGGGTCTGCTGGCAGATGGGGAGCAGAGCGCTGGGTCAGGTTTTCGGGGTGACTCAGCACCCTGGGTGCTGGGGACAAGGGCTGGCTGGGAATCCTGCCTGGGGAGGCGGGTCTGGGGTCTCTGGCCGCCCCTGAGTGGCAGGTGTGGGTTTGGAGGAGCCGGGAGGCCTGTGACCCCTGCGTGGAGTTTTGGGGGCCAGGCAGTTCAGTGATTTTGGAAGAGCGTCAGGTCTGGGTCCTGTCAGCCCGAGTCAGGGCAGATTCTGTTGGTAAGTGTAGCCAGGTGGGCTGTTTAAAAAATACTCTGGTGGTGTGTGTGCGTGTGCGCGCGTGCGTGGGCGAGTCTGTTTGTGTGTCTCTGACTGGGGTGTGTGTTCCTGTCCAGCTGGAGGAGACTGGGCCAGGTGGAGGGAGTGGGGGCAGGGTTCCTACACCTACACGCCTTTCCCTTGGGACAGGACACTGGCCCCTTGCCTACTTGGTCCAGATGTGGACTCTGAGGCTGGGCCTCACCTGTGCTCAAGGTGGCTCTGTCCGGGTTTGAACCTGGGCCTGCGTCCCTGATTCCGGGACGGCCTCCCCCTGCGCCCTGACGCGGGCTGGGGCCCTGCACAGCATTCCTAAGAGTTGAGGCTGTCGACGGAGGGTTGGTGGATCCAGCACCGCGTCCCACGGAGCCTGGCGCGCAGGAGGCGTTATATAAGCACTTGCTCTTGTTGTTATTTTTTCGCTGGGAGGCTCCTGGCACCCAGCGCCCGGCTTCAGGGCAGCGTGAGCGCATCAAGTGTTGGCCAGGGCCCGTGCCCGAGAGCCCTGTGGCCCATCTCATTTAAACCTCGCGGCTGCCCGTGTGGGCAGCTGGGTGCTGTTGGATGCCTGTGCTAGAGCCCTGGAGCAGCTTCCTGCCCTGGGGTCAGGGAACGGGCTGGGGTCACCCTGCCCTGAGGAGTTCAGGGGCGGCAGGCGACCTCGCTGGGCCCGCCAAGGGCCTGGGGCAGCCTGGGGTCTTGGGAGCTGCTGCCCAGCTGTGGCTTAGGAAAGGGAGTGCTCTCCCCTCCCCTTCCCTCTGGGGCCTGGAGTTCAGGAGACACATGGGGACCCTCAGCTTGCACCTCCCTAGACACGGCTAGTGTCTCCATGGTGGCACCAGGGCTGTGCTGCCCGCTGGGTGCAGATAGCCGCACTGCAGCCCTGGCCGGATTTGCTCCCAGCCCTGGGCAGATGGACAGCTGGCCAGGAGGGGTCCTGCAACCCTGGTTGGTCCAGTCCTGGGCCACAGTGGCCCTCCTGGCCTCCCTTAGTACCAGTCAGCTGCCTCTGGGATTTGTGTCCCAAGGCAAAGCCTGGGGGCTGGGGGTGGAGGTGGCGTCTCCTCAGGCCCGGCTGTCCCCTCTGTCACTCACAGCTGGGCGGCTGCTGCTCACCTGTTTTGCAGAGGACACAGATGAAGGGGAGCAGCCTCCCCGTCCTCTGCACTCTGAGTGATAGCAAGGGAGGCTGCTTACACACCCATGCCCTGGATCGCCGGCCTGGCGCCGGGAGGGCCTGGCACCCACTCCCCAGTGAGGAGCGCGAGGCCGCGGGATGAGGCCGAGCTCAAGGTGGGATGGGGCCGCATCTGATTCCCGAGTCCCTGTGGAAAGTTTCGGGCTGAGGCTGGTTTTAAATCCTGGCCTCCACTCCAAGTCCAGGGCCTTTCCTAGAGGTTCCCTTCCCGGCCCCAAGTTCAGGCACCCCGAGTCCCAGATTGAAGTGACTTCTACACAGCGTCAGAGTTTGGAAGCAGCAGAAAGAGGCTCTGAACCTGAGCCCCCTGGGGCTCCCGAGAGGGCTGGAAGGCCAGTTACGGGTCTCGGGCTTTGACAGTGCTCCGTGTGGCCTCCCGTGGGAGCACTGTGGACAGGGCCGTGCCCGGGGACTTGGGACGTCATGATGGGGTGACGTCCACCCCATGGAGCACGAGGCTGCAAGGACAGAGGGCTTCAGGGAGGAGGGAGCAGCCCATTCAGGAACAAGAAAGAGTGGGCTGGGGAGGGGGTGCCTGGGGCCAGGGGCCAAGGATGCGCCTGGTCGGTCACGATGCCCAGGGTGAGTCCGGCTTGGAAGAGGGCAGGAGCGAGTGGCGCTCAGCCCGGGCCCTGTCCCGGGAAGGGGGTTAGCGGGCGAGCCTGGGAGCCCAGCCCCGTCTGCTCAGGTGAGGTGACGACGCGATCCTCCTCCCGATCCCTCCAGCTGTTCCGCTGCCCCGGACCCCGCCGGCGCGGCCCGGGCTGAGGTGGACTCCAGTGTCATCAGCTGTCAGCTCCTTGGAGGCTGCAGAGTCCGCCACCAGCATCTTCCTGCCAAGTGCACAGCCTCAGAGAGGGAAGTGACTTGTCTGAGGTTGCACAGCTCGTGGCAGGAATGGGCTCCGGAGAGGGAAGGGGAGCCGCTCCCTCTAAACCCTGCAGAGCGCTCCTCGCCCCAGGGACGGCCTGTCGGGTGGAGACCACTCCACCTTCGTTACTCACGGCCCGGCTGTTTTCTAGCAGCTGGACATGCACTTACTGAGCACCTGCAGTGTGCCCGCCCGTTGCTAGGTGCAGGGACTCTTGTGACCAAGACGAAGGTGACCACTGAGAGCAGACACTAAGCACTTAGTACCTGGGACAAGACATGACAGCTGGGGGCAGGGACTCTGTGGGAAGAGAAGTGGGGCCGGGCGGGCGGGAGGTCCCGGTCTCCCTGGGCTGTCCCCAGTGCTTCATGTGCCTTTGTCCTTGTGAACGCCCGTGGCAGGTGCCGGCCAACTCCCCTTCCTCAGGAGGGGACACTGAGGCACAGGCGAAGTCGCCATCGCGGAGCTGGTGAGCGGCCATGAGAGGGGACCCGCCACCAGCGGGAGGCAGAGGGCCTCCGAGCTGGGTCTCCGCTCTGTTCTCCGTCCTGCCCTGTGGCCCTGGTCTTACCGGGCCGGCTGACCTGGGTGCCCCAGGCCCCCCACGCCAGAGTTTTGATGGTGGCTGTGGGGGCTACGTGCCCGGAGTGACGGAGGCTGGGCCGGGCAAACCCAGGGAGGCCGGGCTCTTGCTGGGGAGGCCGGGCTGTCACGGGGCCCTGGCCGTCTGGTGTTTGGGACCCTCTTGGGTATCCTGAGTCCCAGCGTGTGGTGGGAGGGGCCCGGCTCAGAGAGCGTCAAGCTGGCATTCGAATCTCGGTCCATCTGGGTCCCTAGCTCAGCCACCTCCCTGCTGGCCTGGTCACACTGAGGGACAGGCAGGCAGGCCCTGACCACTCTATGCCAACGAGAGGTAGGAGCCCGGGCAAGCACACACATGCCACACAGACGTTCTGAACTTTGTCCTTTGCTCTTTGGGGACCTTGGGCTTGCCTCCCTGGGTCTGGGCGTCCTCACCTGTGGACAGAGAGTACACGTGTCGGCCCGTCTCAGGGCTGGGCCCAGCACTGTCCCTGAGAGGCAGCTCGGGAGTTGGCAAGTGCCTCAGAGTGTGACAAAGACCTCCAAGAAAATAAAGAGGGGGCAGCGGCAGAGGCACCTGGGGTCCTTGGGGGGCATCTGGACAGAAGGGTCAGCAGGTGCAAAGGCCCTGCGAACAGGCCGAGCCAGAGGGGAGCTCAGCGGGGAGCGGGAGGGGGACAGAGGTGGCGGGCCTTCCTGCCAGGCCCTGGAGGCCAGCGCCAGGCTGGGGAGGTTGTTTTGAGGATGAGCGAGTGGGCGTCCCTTCCAGGCCCGGCACCCAGCAAGTCCTTGATAAGCCTGCTGACGGAATGAGACGGGCCCCCGGCCTTCTGGAGGCGGCAGAGGGTAGTGGGTGAAGGGTGCGGAGCTGCCTGCCCCGCCCCGGAGAGCCCGGGTGACAGCCTGTGACCCAGGGCCCGGAGCCACAGGGAGCTGGTCGCCAGGCAGGAAGAGGGGCAGGGCTGGCCAGGAGGGGCCTGCAGGACAAGGCTGGCGGCCAAGGGAGGGAGAGTTCTCCGGGAGGCCCTGACTGCAGGCGAGAGGGCACCAGCCCGGCGCAGGAGGCAGGCCGGCCGCAGAGGGGGGCGGCGGCGAGGGATTGGGGAAGAGGAAGGAGGCTGGGCCCCTCAGGGGTGTTGTCTTTTAAGTTCCCAAGGAACGAAGGGTTGTGGCGGGAGGTCAGAGAATGAGGAGGGTCACAGGAGACGGAAGTGAAGAGCACCCTCGACCCAACGCCCACAGAGAAACCTGCGGACTTGCTGTGCCGCCTTAGGTAGGTCACTCCACCTCTCTGGACAATTATAGACCTGCCTCATCGGGCGGTGGTGAGGACTGAGTTCATCCATATGATGTGCCTAGACCGGTGCTGGCGCAGGGCACGCGGCAGCCGCCATCGCAACGCCATTGTCACTGCCATTGTCTCCGTGTGGTGGGTTAAGACACACGTGCGGGAAGAGGCCACCTGTGTTCCGGGTGCAAACCCACCACCTCCTGGCTGTGTGATCTGGGCCAGCGAGTGTGTCTGGCTGGGCGTTTCCCTGCCTGTGACGAGGGGATGGTGACGGTTCTCAGAACGGTCGGTGAGGATGTGACAGGTGGACCTGGGCCGAGTGACTGCCCAGAGGCCTCTGCGTGTGGCCGTCCCCAGCTGCCCCCCGAGTTTCCGTTTTACGTGCATTCTCCTCTCATGGTTTCACCCCTTCCTTCTTTCTCCTTTAGAATGGGACACCTCCATTTTCGGGGACAAGCGTCCCTTGAAGACACTGCATTTCTCAGCTTCCCTTGCAGCTAGGGATGACCAGTAAGATGGAACAGAAGCCATGGTGGGGCTTCCGTACAGGGGGCTGACTCAGCTGGGCTTTTTTTCTTTACTGTGCCCATCTCACTTCTTCCTACTTCCTACCTGGAACTTAGATGCGATGGCCAGAGCTGTGGGGGCCATCTTGAACCATGAGGCAAATATGGCCGCACAGAAGCCATGTGCTTCGTGTGTGGTGATGAAACCCAAAGACAAAAGGCACTTGAGTCCTGCGTGGCAGGGGGACAGCTACACCGTCCTTTCCTACCTCGCTCTGGACTTGTTGACATGGGAGAAAAAGAAATCTCTGCTAGGGAGGGCTCTGTCACTTGGCTTCCTGTCACCGGCAGCTGAATCTATTTCTAACTGATACATTCGCCAGGAGGGACTCAAGCCATGTGAGCCGATTCTGTGACCTGCATTTCTTCGCGGTGCCCAGTGCTTTCTGGTCTGAGGATATTTTACTGATTCTGTTGCCCATGAGCATAGAAATGAGCTCCTTGCTCAGGAGAAAGAATTTCTTTGATCCTTTTAATTATAGAAGTAATACCCAGACATCCTGCTGTGGAAATGTCCTGCCGTCTTTGGGTGTCTTCCCTGTGACTCTCAAGTCTCATGTGCGTCAGGCCAGGCTTGAACCAGACCCTGGGATGGACAGAAACTTCTCCGTCGCCAAGTCCTGTCCGCCTGGACCCTGCATGTGGTCCGCCCAGGGGGCCCGGCGTTTGGAAACAGAGACCCAGGCTCTGCTGCAGCTCGGCCTGTGCCGGCAGCTGTGCTGGGGCCAGGTGCCCCGCGCCACCCCGAATAACCCCTCTGCCCCAGGCTGCTGCCTCGGCCACCTGCTCCCTGGAGACCGTGGCTGGCCGGGGTCTGTGGGCAGCTTTGCCAGCCGAGATCTCTGAGGTGAGTCTGGAGGCCAGGGAGTTGGGCCCAGTGAGCTTTTATTTTTACAGCTGTCACCAGATCCCTGTCCCAGCCTGGAGCCCTGGCAGGGACAGAGGTGGCAGAGGAGCAAGACTCCTGGGGAAGCTGGCAGCAGGGTCCCCGGGCCGTGGAGGAGAGGGATCTGGGGCGGGTCAGGGGACCTGGGCTGCGTGACTGTCCTCCAGTGCCAGGTGGGGTCAGTCACGCGGCTTGTCTGACCGACCCTCTGGGAATGTTGAGGGACAAAGGAGCCCTTTCCCGCTTCACCCTGGAGCTCAGGCACGGAGCTCACCAAGCCTTCCCGTCCTCAGGTCCTGGATCCCGGCCAGATCCATGGGCCGCAGGCCACTGTCCCCTTGATCCCTGCCCCTGCCTCTCACAGACCCCACGGGGCCTTGGGAAAGTGTCCCTCTGTCCTGGCACACACCAGCAAGTACACGCCACCCAGGTATTTGGCTCTTGGATTTTGCTGGTGCAGACCCGCCAGTGTCCAGGTCAAGAGAGGCCAGCACCCAGGGGCCCTGGGACCCGCTCGCCACCCCCACACTGAGGGCGACCATTCCATTTCTCAGACGGGTCAGGAGTCCTGGCCGTCTCTGTGCTTCAGATGAGGGGGCGGCTGGTGGGCACTGGGTCTGGGTTCTCTGGGTGGACGCTGTGGCTGCGGCGACGGGCCAGGCCCTGCGCACCAAGACCCCTCCTGGAACCAAGCAGAACCCTGCCACGTGGAGACTGCGCCACGGAGTCACCGTCTTGTCGTCACAGACGTCTGGGCTGTGTCCCATTTGGGGTGGAGATGGACAGCGTCGGGGACAGACAGGTCTGAGCATGGACACGGGCGGGTTTCACCTGGACGCTGGGCTGCCTTGCAGAGCAGGGGACGCTGTGCTCTCTGTGCTACTTCTTTCTTCTTTTGTTTCTCTGTTTTTTTTAAAATCATCATTTCGAAAAAGATCTCGAATTGATGGAAAAGTTGCAAATACGGAGAACATTTTTCTGGATTATTTGAGAATAAATGCCGGGCTCTTTGTCGCCTTGTGCTGGGCAGGTTTTGAAACGCAGTTCCCGTGCAGGAGGACAGCTGCCGGTCACTCAGCGGGAATCAGGGCAGGACAGAGATGCCACGTGCCGGCTCAGGCGCTCCGGCCGGCCTGGCGACTCAGGACCCGGGTCGGTTTGGCTCTCACGTCGCTGGCCACGCGTCTTCAGTCTCCTGTGAGCGAGGCCGGCTCTGTGGCCTTCCCTTGACCTTCCTGGCCTTGGTGCTCTTGAGGTCACAGGCCAGCTGCTTGGTGGCCGGTCCCTTGGGGAGGCCTGCAGGAAAGCCACAGAGGGGGTGCTGTGTTCAGCCTGCCCGCTGCTGGCCGAGTGAGGCTGGTGCTTCGACACTGGGCAGAGCGCTCGATGTGGTCACACTGTCCTTATCCGCGTGTCCTTCCTCGGCGGCCGTGGTTTCCTGTGTGTCCGGTGCGCTGTGATCCTTCGTTGTCTCTCTCACTGTTAATTTGTTTATATGCTGAGATTGTCCCGAGTCCGGCTTCCAGGAGTTAGAGGGCGGTGCTCCTGACTACCGGGAACCTCACCCCCAGCCTCCCAGAGGCCGGGACTCCCTTAAACCCGTTCCGATGCACAGACCCGAACATTGCGCATCCAGGAAAAAAATCAACAACGGTGGCAAACACGTGGGCAGCAAAGCCTCTGCCAAACGCAGCGCCCACCTCGGGTCCCTTGAGCTGCTGGGGCCAGTGCCTGTCCTCTGCGGCCAGGTGGCCCTGGCAGGTAGCTGGTGGCAGAAGACACTGGAGCCTCCTTTGCCGGCACCAGGAATGCAGCAGGGACGGGGCCTCTCAGCCCAGGCACCTGAGCACTGGGGGCCGATCGCCCCGTCCCCCGCGGAGCTGTGCGCTGTAGCGTGTTGGGCAGCGTCTCTGGTCTCCACCCACTAGAAGCCAGTAGCAGCTCTCCATCCCCCAGTGTGACCACCCAGGATGTTGTCCCGATTGCTACACGTCCCTCGTGGGCAAAATCCCTCTTGGTTGACAGTCACTGGGCGGAGGGTGCAGGGGCCTGGGTGGCTGCCGGGGTGACCTTGGGGGGACCCCTGCCTCCCTGGCCTCCGTTCCCGGTTCCTCAGGCGATCAGGCGCCCGGTCCGACTAGAATTCCGCTCCTCAGGTCCTGGGTGTGAGTTCTGGGACGCAGGGCGAGCGAGGACCGGGCCGTGGCAGCCGGTGCCTCTCCTCCTGGCTGCCCGGCCCCCCTGCAGGTGCAGGGGGTGGCTCAGAAGCCAGCCCTGGCCGCGTCCCGTCCCATCCTGGGTGGCGTCCCTGGTTGTCCCGTTTCTGTGAGAGGTCAGGGCTGGGCGTCACCTGAGGGGACACACGGGAGCAGGGAATGGTTTCTGTGTGTCCCCGCAGGGATGCAGAACCTGAGTCCTATCAGGAGGACATGTTGGACCAGCGGGAGTGAGGGGCACGTGCAGGGCCTGGCCTGGCGCCCTCGGGGGTGGAGGCCAGCAGAGCCAGGGGCTGGAGCAAGTGCTTCTGGCCGCAGGAGCCGAAGGTGGCTGGAGGCGGCCGCGTGATCCCGGGCAGATGAGCGTCGCAGACCCGTGGGGGCCCGTGGCCTGCTGGCCGCCCCTGCCCGAGATGGAAGGCCTGACCGGCTCTTACCACCAGGTGTGGGTTTCAGAAGGTCAGGGGCCCGGGCTGCAGGGTTCGGGGCAGAGGGACCCCAGGTCCACACTGACTCCCAGATAACCCAGGCCGGAGGAGAGGCTGAGCAGAGAGCCGACCGCAAACCCCGGGGCCAGTTCAGAGTCACGTCCAGCTCCAAACCCGCCCTCCTACATCCAGGGCCTCGCCCCACAGAAGGCCGCAGGCGTAGCGAGCCCCAGGCGGGAGGCAGCCCGAGGCCTTGCAGCGAGCGAGGTCAGTGAGCGGAGGCTCCGTGGCTGCGGGGTGCACACTCGGAAGTGCCGGAGGGGACTTGTCCAGGGACACAGGCGCCAGGGACGCCCCTGGGAGGCCCCGCTGATGCGAGTTCAAGAGCAGGCACCAGCCCTGGAGCCACAGGGGTCGCTCTGTGGCCGAGGAGTCTAGCCTGGGAGGGCAGGAGGCGGCCTCCCGGCGGCTGCGAAGTTTCTGCCTTGACCGGGATGGTGGTCCTGTGAACAGGTCGGGATCTGTGTATAGAATCGTGTCAACCCCCCTGAGCCGAGTGCGGGTGAGACCCCTCCGGGTAAAGTCAAAACCTGAAACTCGAAGGGGCACATCAAACCGGGGAGCAAGGTGGCAGAGCGGGGGGAAGGGCCAAGGTAAAGGAGCCAACGGGCCAACCCGGAGGCGGTGGGCAGCACCGGAACAGTGCTGGGGACCGGGAATCCGGGAACGCTGCCTCTGGCACCTGGGCTTCAAAAGTAAAAACCCAGAAAGGACGCAGGCGCTCAGAGAGGGGGTGCGCATTGTCTGAGGTCACACAGCGGCTGGGTGTGAGGGTGTCCAGAGTGTCTTCCTTCCCAGAGCGTCAACTGGCCTCACCGGCCTGGACTGGCCTGCTCTGTTCCAGGAGGCTCCCCAGGGCCAGGGGCATGGCGAAACCAGCACTTGGCAAAGACAGCGCAGCCCGGAGCTCAGGGCTCCAAGTCGGGAGGGGAGGCAGTGGGGCAGAGGGCAGCTCCCTCCTGAGCCTCCCTCCTTGGCCGGGGTGGCTGCCAACCTCCGCCCGCGGCCTCTGCCTTTCTTCCTGGGCTGGCGCGTGAGCTCTGGAGCCCCCACAGGCGTGGGGCCAATCTGCAGGCTGGGCATTGCCTGCTCCGTGCCTCCATTTCCACCCCAGAGCCTGCTGGGAGCTTGGCCTGCTGACCTCCGCCTGGCCGGTGGAGGAGCCGCAGGCCTGCACCCCCACGTGCTCACAGAGCCTGGTTCTATGCGAAGGGGGAGCCCTGCGGCCCCGAGGCCTCGCGCCAGCTACCTGTGCAAATGGCTGGACGGCGGGAAAGTTCTGGAGAACGAAGCCTTTTTGCTGCCCGAGGCCAGAGAAGTCTCACTGGGCACTTGAGTTTGTGGACGTTCTTGGTAAGCTGAGGAGGGACCGGGCAGGCGTCCAGGGGGTCCTGTGCTCAGAGGGCCGCGCTGGTCGATGGCCTGCTGTTGCCTCTTGACGTTCTCGGTGATCCTGGAAGGAGGCCGGCCTCTCGTGCGGCTGGCCCCGCAGGACCGCGTGTCCTGGAGATCACCTGCGCTCACACCCGAGCCGCCGCCTTGGAGCTTCAGGGCCCCCCGGGGCAGGCGGCCTCACCTGTTCCCTCCTCCCGGAAGGTGGGAGGTGGGGGTCGGAGGTCGTCTGTCCTGAAAGGAGGAACAAGGACTGGCGGCCAGGGAGCGCCCGGAGGGCATGGCGGGGGCAGGAGTCCTGCGTGGCCCCGATTCCCAGGTTCCACTGCTAAATGCTGAGTTAAAAGGACGCCGTCGTCTATGGCCACATTCTCTCGCGACAGGAGCCCTTTTCCAACAAGCCAAGTCAGCCTGGGGTCGCGGCCCCCCACCTCCCGGCCCCTCCGGCCCTTCCCCTGCCGTTTTGGGATTTGGGTTCTAAGTTCAAGTTTCTTTTCTGTGCGTTTCTTTCCTATCTTTGCAAATGTGACTTCCTTCCTTTTTCTCTGAGAAGGAATTTTCTTTGAGCCTCTGAACTTACTGTGGAGGTAGGACGTGGGCGCAGAGGAGCTGGACCCCTCTTCAGCCACCCGATGCTGTTGGCGCCCCGGAACGGGCACTTGGCCACTGGACAGACCCCTCGGATTGCTCAGCATCTCTGTGCCGTCAGTCACCAGGACGGCGCTCTCCTGACGCCTCACAGACGAGGTGGCTCTGCCTGGTCCGCAGATTCAGACCAGTCAGTCTTGATATCTGCTTTTGTGTCTGGCTTCTTTCTCTGCAAAAATCCCCGCTTTCCCGTGATGTTCTTCTTCCTCCCTGCCTCCTCCCTCCTCTTTCTTTCTTGGCCAATACTGGGGATTGAACCCGGGGGCGTTTGACCACTGTGTCACATCCCCGGCCCTTTTATTTTTTATTTAGAGACATGGTCTTACTAAGTTGCTGAGGGCCTTGCTAAGTTACCAAGGCTGGCCTTGAACTTGGGATCCTCCTGCCTCAGCCTCCCGAGTTGCTGGGATTACAGGCTGTGCCACTGTGCCCTGCTCATGGTATGGCACTCTGCTCTTGGTGGACATTTGGGTGGTCCCAGGGTTTGGTCTTGGAAGTGGAGCTGCTGTGGATGGTGCCAATGCCACTCTTTTCCCGCTGAGCCTGGCTTGAAGGTCCCAGGAGTCCTGTGGCCCTCATCCAGATGTGCCCCTGTTTACCCCACACCTGGTGGATGCTCAGCAGCCACATCCGAGGGACCCTGACGACCCCTGTGAACCCGTCCTGTCTGTGGGTGGGGACGCCACAGGCCCACTGCTCGGAAAAACAGGTGATGGGCAGGTGAACTATGGAAGCAAAGGGGACAAAATCCCAAACCAATTTGCCCTGCAGGAAAGCCCACCCGGCTCTGGACCACTGTTTCCTGCGAAGGCCGTGAGAGCGCAGGCCGGAGGCCGCATGTGTCAGCAGTCACGGAGCCTAGCACTTTCTGGAAAGAACAGTGACTGCAGAGGTCGCAGGGACCTTGGGAGGAGCCGGGGATGGCCCTGGGGCAGTGCTGGTCTGCAGGACCAGCTACCCCCAGGCCTTGGGTGCTTTCCCGAGGCCTGTCCCGGACTTGGCCTGGCCTTGAAGTCTGCATTTTGTTCTCTGCTGGTCTGTAACCAGAGCCTGGCACGCGGACGACTCCCACAGGCCAGCCCCAGCACCCGCCATGGCCCTGAGCACCCGCCATGTGCCAGGCCTGGTACTGAGCCGAGCACACGCAGGGAGTGAGGCCTGAGCCCGTGGAGTTACCTGGAGGTGTGGGGCCCAGGGTCAGAGAGAGACAAAGAGGAGGAGAGTGCTGGGGGAGGGCGGGAGGGGGCATTGCTGCCAACCACAGGGGTCAGAGAAAGGAGCTGTTCAAAGGAAACCTGAGGAAGGGAAGGGCATGAACCATGGAGGGTCTGGGGAAGGGGGACTAGCCAGTGCAAAGGCCCTGGGGTCCACCATGTGTTCCACCTTCCTGGCGTTCCTGGTGGCAGGGAAGCCAAGGGCAGGGACTGTCCCACTGAGGGGAGGCTCAGGAACGGAATGACCTGCTGAGCTTTAATGGGCTTCCTGCTGGGTCGGTGATGCCACAGAGGGACTTTCAACCCCAGCCTCCCTGCTTGGAGGGTTTAGAGCCTCCTGATGAGTTGGGGGCAGGCGGGGCCGGGAGTGGGAGGTCGGGCTGGGGTGGGCAGGGAGCCTCGCTCCTGCAGAGGGCAGGCCCCGGCTGGTTCAGGAAGAGGGGCAGGCGGGGGAGCTGGTCTCCGGGGAGCTCCCCAGCCTCCACCGCCTCTGTCAGCACCGGGGGCTGATTCCCGGCCTGGTGGCGCTTTGCTCTGGGGCTCCTACCCCGGCCTCCTCTCTGCCTGTCCCGTCTCTTGGGTTTTCCGTTTCCTCGTTGCTGTTTCATTAGAGGCTCCTTCTTGTCCCCTCCCCACCTCTGGGCCTTGCTCAGGACCCAGGATGGGGCCCGGAGCTGCGCCCTGGAGCTCTGGGAGCAGAGTGCAGTGGACGCTTCGCCCGGTGGCCACGGCCCTGCCTCCTCTCCTGGGAGTCAGGCCAGGGCTCCTCGGGCTGCGCTCCGCTCTGGGGCTTCCTGGCAGGTCCCTGGAGACTCACCGCCACCCTGCAGGGCCCCGCAGCCCCGGGCGTGTGCTGGGGGCTGGGCATCACTGTGACATTTTCTATTTGAAAGCAGACTGGAAAGGACCGGAGGCCCATGAGGGAGGCTGCAGGACCGGGAGGGAGGACCGGGCAGTGCTGCCCACGAGGAGGACGTGGTTCTGATGAGAGAGCTCCCGGCCACCAGGTGGAGGCCAGGTGAGGGCCTGCCCTCTCGCTCCTTGGGTTAAAATGGAGACAAGGAGAGAAGCCGGCGACGCTCACAGAGACCGGGGTCAGGAAGAACCGGGGGCGTGGACAGCCGGTGGCCTCTGCAGGAGGAGAGTGGGGCTCGGGCGGCAGAGGCCACCTTCCCTGGAGCCTGCCGTTAGGGCTGAGGGCCTGACCCGGTGCTGGCTTCAGGTCCTGACTGCAGGGAGCCGTGTGGTCCTCAGGGACGGGCAGCCTGGTCCCCAGGTGCCAAGGGCCGGGTGCTACCAGCTCAGAGCCGGGTAGTGTGGAGGCCCGGCAAGCAGGAGGCTCACGTCAGGCCTCCCTGCCCAGCAGCCCCGCTTGGCCAGGGCCTGTGGGTGCCCAGGGTGGGCCTGTCCTCCCGCTCCTGCCTGTGCGCCCCACTCCCGCCCCGGGATGGAGACCAGGGAGGGGAGAGCGGCTGGGCCGTGAGCCTGGGTTGGGGGCCCGAGAGACAGACAGACAGACAGACTCAGACACAGGCCGAGGAGGTGGGAGCAGTGGAGACATCAGCATGGGGGCCGGGCGGGCCGGGGCGTGCACCCCCTGGGTGTGGCCCGCGCAGGGTCTGGGGGCTTCCCGACAGGACGCTTTCCACAACCCTGGGTCCCGGCTGGGCCAGGGCAGCCCGAGGAGCCAGCAGGCCTCGGGGTTCTTGCCCTTCCAGGCTTCCTGAGGCCCGAGACTGGCGGCTGCCCCCAGGAGGGCCTTTTTGGAGAAGAGCTGGGGAGTCCTGAGGTGTAGCTGAGCTAGTTAGTTCTCAGCTCTGAGCTCATCGCAGTCTGGAATGTTCCACGAGGGCTCCTGGGTTTGGCTCCTCAGGTCTGCTGCTGCCTAGAAGGCTGAGCATCAGGGCCGGGAAGACAGGCCAGGCCCTCAGATCTCGAGCCTGCCGTCACTCAGGCCCCCAGGCCAAGTGTGGGAGCAGCCCAGTGAGCCCCGGCTCCTCTCTGTTCAGGTCCGTCCCGTCCCCTGCCTAGTCTTTGAAAGCCCCCATGATGTTAAGTGAAACTCGGCTCCTCCACAGAGGGGGGCTCTGCCCTGGCTCCCGCTCCCCACGCTGGCCCTTCCTGCCCCGCCCCAGGCTTGGCCACCTCAGGACCTTTGCATATGCCTCGCCTGGCATGCTCTTCTTCCACGTCCTCCCGGAGCTCTGCCCGAAGCATCTCCAGCCTCAGCTCAAGGTCACCTCCCTGGGGAGACCTCTCTCCGGCCTGCCAGGTCTCCCTGCCCCTGTCCTTCAGCATGCTGTCCACTTAATGGTGTTCTGCACTGACGTGGTTGCTGGCCTTCTCCATGAGGGTGGACACTGGGTCACTCACCACTGTCGTGTCCCTGGGGAACTCTGCCAGCAGGCACCATGGAAGCAGCTTGAGCAGTCTGTGTCCCCTGACCCCTGTGTACCCAGCCCCGTCCCTCCTGGTCCTGCCCCCCGAGAGCCTGCCTCTGCGTCCTCAGCCCCCGCGGGGCCCTGGCTGTGATGTCACGGATCACTGGCCAGAGTTCGGTTGCCATTATCTCCTGGCTGGCCATGGCCACTGTATCAGGGAACCCAGGTGTCGGCAAGATGACACACAGGACGGAGGTGGCCTTGTCCAGCCCCAGGCCCCTGTGCCAGGGTGTTGGGGTGGCCTTGGCAGGTGCCTGTGTCTCTCTGGGTCTCCAGGCCTCCCGGTGAGCCCCCACAGCGGAGCGGAAGAACCGGGCGGAAATGGGGTCTCTGGCTGGGATCCTTGGCGTGGGAAGGGGGAGGGTCCCGGTGACTGACCTGCCCCCGTCTGAAGGCCCGGGGACCAGGTCTGGTGGGGCAGGGCTGGGGGGGGAGGCTGGGGGCCCGGGGTCAGCAGGCCCCGCAAGGAGACAGGCCTGGGTGTCCCGAGGCCGAGGGAGGCGACAGGCCCAGGGCCCTCCGGGGCCGGGTGCCCACCCTGCCGCTTCCTCACTGTGGAGAAGGGCCCTGAGCCTCCAGCTCCCAGCCTCCTCCGACCCCCTCTCTCCACCTGCTGCTAGATGGCCTTGCGAAACACCAGCAGGCTGGGTCGTGACCCTCCCCTGCCCTATAACCTCCCATGGCTCCCAGCGCCCTTGGGGACAGGCCGGCCTCCCGATGACCTGCAGGTGTGGCCTCACGGCCGCCCCCCTCCCCCACCACCCATCAGGGCCTTTGCATCTGCTGCGGCCTCTACCGGGAAGCTCTCCTCTCTTCTCACCCCGCCGATGCCCAGGCTCAGATCTGGGGCTCTCCAGGGCTGTGTGGGGACCCACCCGCCCCCCTCTGCCAGCCCTGCACCACCCGTGCTGGCTGCTGGGGTCCCCAGCTGGAGCCCCGTGGGGGGAACTGCCTCTGAGGAGGCGCCTCCTCACCTGGGAGGTCTTCCCGCCTCAGGCGTCAGAGGGGACGCAGCCCAGCGATGAGTCAGGGGCACGGGAGCTGGGCCGCCCCCTTCCAGCGGCTCCCGCTGCCTGCCGTCACGCTCCAGCGAGCCTCGCCTGGGTGCGCGGCTGCCCGCTCGCCGCTCCCTCTCTCCTCGGGCCTGTCCTCATGAATCATGCGCACCCCAGCCCCTGCTCTGGGACATCTGCTTCTGAGCCACCTGAGCTCAGACACGTCCCCACAACGCCTTGTCCTGCCACTGCCCCCACTCGGGTCTGATCTGCGTGGGTCTCTGGCAGCCCTCGCCGCAGCCATGTTTGCACACCGCTCGGCTGAGTGTCTGGTTGGAGTCCCACCCCCACCCCAGAATGTAAGGCAGGGACCGTGTGGACACGCTCTCTGCTGTGTTCTCAGTGTGCACCACGGGGCTTGGCACCAGGGGGGTTCAATAAATATTTGTTGAAGGATGGAATAAACAGTGGGGTGGGTTGGAGGCTGGGACTGGGCATGGTTGTTAGGGCCCCTGGGTCTTCCCATCTCGTGGTTCTACCATCTCCACCCAGTCAGGCTCCTCAGAGCTCCATGATGGCTGCCAAAGCACCTGCCATCTCTTCCTCACACAGCTGAAGCCAAGGCAGGAAAAGGCCCTCACCTGTCCTCCAAAGGAGAAACCTGTTCCCAGGGCCCCTTGGCAGACTTCTCTGTCTCACTGACCACACCTACATTCCATATCCAGCCTCAGCCAATCACCGCAAGGGGAGGGAGAGGGACTGGTTTGATTGGGTCAATCAGCACTGGCTTCTGGGTGCAGTGGGCAGAGTCGGCGGTCACCAGGGGCTTTGGATCTCCTCCTCCAGTCTTCCTGTCCCCCTGTGTCTCTGGGAGCCCATGGGTGTCAGGTGTCAGGGGGGGTGGGCTGGGCAGGGGTCTAAGCACGTAAGGCAGCCAGACACCTTCACCTTGGTAAATATTTACAGAGCCAGGAGGGGAGGGACAGGCAGGCGAAGGGAAGAGGCAGCGGGGGCCCGAGATGCCCAGAGATGGAGAGACGTGAGAGAGACAGGCGGGAGGGCTGGTCTGAGAGCCAGGGAGAGCGGCGGCCGGGGTCTGTCTGCAGGGGCCACGGCAGCCGGCCCTCCAGCAGCCCCACCTGGGTGGGTCCCTTCTCCGCCTGGGCCTCGGTCCCCCTCTGTCAAGTGGCGTCCCTCAGGGAGATGGCCGCGGACCTGTGGCCTCCTGTGATCTGTAAACATCCCTGCATGACGGGGCAGCCGGGCCCAGGTCAGGGTTGGAGCACGTGCTTCTGAAGCCCGTGGCCGGGTGTCGCCTCAGGCCGGGAGGGGCTGGGGGTGGAGGTGGGGCACCAGGGGCTGTGCTGGCCAGGGCTCTGTGTGCCAAGGACAGCCTTCTGCCAACAGCAGCGGCCGCTGGGGCCCGCGTGTTCCCGGCCGTGGAGGAGGCCCCGCTGGCTCCCCCAGGGGCCGGAGGGCCTCACATCACCGGGTGGACAGCCTCAGACAATAGGCTGCTTGGCTCCAGGGCCCACAGGCCTGGGTCAAGTCCCTGGTCCACCCGACAGGTTAGGTGGCCTGGACAGCCACGTTGTCTTTCCCAGCCTCAGTTTCCCTATTTGTGAAACGAGGAAACCAGAGTTTACCCGCTGATGTGTGGATTGAAGGAACGACACACAGGAGGCGCTCGATAAGTGCTGACGTTGGACACCAGTTTTTAATTACTCCCCCCCCGACCCCCAGAGAAAGAGCTGAGGTCCAGAGAGGGCAAGCAACTTGCTCAAGGTCACCAGCCAAGTGAAGGAGCTGAGACTCAAACGCTGTGTGCTCTGAGGCCCTCCCGCCACCTGTGACAACCTGCCCCCGATGGCCTGTTTGGGATTCAGTCCTCTTGGGGAAGACGTCCATGGCCTGACCTGGAGTCCCTTTGGCCTGGTACTAGTCATGGCTACCCACTGGCGCAGTTGCAAAACCCTTCTCCCTTTGCCCGTCGATAAAGGGAGCCGGTTGCAAAATGCGGCGGAGAAATTATTAAGTGTTGTGACATCGCAGGGCCAGGCCTGGTGCCCCTTCCTGCCAGGAGGCCTGGGTGGGGCCCGCTCCTTGCTCCCCCTGCCTGGCCCTGACTGTGGGACGCTGGGGGTGGTCATGGGGGACCCAGCCCGGTCCACTGTTGCCCTCCACCAATCCTTGGGTTGCCCTTGACTCTCCTCTTGCCTCATGTCCAGGACCGGGCAGGAAGTCCTGTGGGCACGGCCTTCAGCGCAGGCTGTGGATCCAGCCAGGTCCCTCCACCTCCGTGTCTGCACCAGAGCAGCCTCTCCCGTCCGACGGGTGCGGTGGCCTCCTGGGAGTCCCTGCTCTCCCCAGATCCTGTCCCTCCTCTGTTACAGCCCTCCCTGGCTCTGGCCTGGGAGTGCCGGGGCCCTGGCCGTTGGTTCCCACGGTGGCCTCCACTGACTGCTCTGACCTCCTCCACCACGCTGCCTCCGGCGGCTGCCCTGGGCTCCGTGCTCTTCCTCACCCGCGTGCTGGGGCTGGGCCCTGGTGCTCGCTGACCTCAGGGCCGGCTGGCTCCCTCGACGGTGGCTTTGTCCCTCTCGTCTCAGGGTCACCCCCACCCCGTCTTCGATTTCATTGTCCACGCTGTCCACTTGCCACGGAATGGACTTCATTTAGTTTATTTGTTGAACGACGTTCTCTCCCGGGGACGCGGCCTTCCTCGGCGGGGACCGTGGGCTGTTCTGCCTGGTGCTCCCTGGGCACCCAGGAGCCTCCACGGACGAGTGTTGGACAGCGGCTGGCGGCCTGGGATGGACCAGAACGGGCTTCACGCCCTGTGGCCCGTGCTTCCTGCCACGAGGACCGGCTGCCCACCCCCGTGCCTCCCGCTCTCCCCTCACCCCTTCCCATGTTCACTGGCAGCCCCTCTACCCCGCAGACCGCGAGGCCTCCACGAGGTCCTCTGGTGCCCAGCACAGTCCCCCACGGACGTGCTGCCCTGTGCAAGGCCTGTCCTGGCCAGGAGGGAGTCGGGAGGAGGCGCCTGGACCTGCAGCCAGGGCAGCGGGGGCCGCGGGGGCCTCGATTTCGACAGGCCCCATAATGACACGGTGTGACAAGGGGCGCTCGGCGTTTGTCACACCTGGGCCGCGGCAGCAGATCCCATCAGCCAGCGCCTCCTTCTCCACCGCGCTGCTCCCACCTCGATGGTTATCAGCCGCCTTAATGAAGTGGCCACCGCTCCGTGGCCATGCCCCGCCCAGCGCAGAGCAGGGCCTGGGCGACAGCTGCTCCCACTCCCGCCTGCCGCAGGCCAGCCTCCCGTCCCGGGCAGGCAGGACGGGCCTGCTCCACGGCCTCGCCCTGGTGAGCCGCAAACGCCAGCCACCCGCCGCGAGGGCCCAGAGCACTCGCTGAGACCCGCCGGGCGCAGCCGACACTGGCCTTCAGGACCTTCAGATTTCTGGCTGCTTCTGAGAAGGGGCAGGCGCAGGACCCCTGGCACCACAGTGCTGGGCCCGGGGGTGGCCGACCCACCGGCCTGGATGGTGGCCTCCCAGAGTTTCATGGTGGCGTCCTCGCCGGGCGCCTGTGGGCTGTTGAGTTCTCAGCCCGGGCTCTAGGGCTCGGCAGGGGCGGCTGGCTGCCCTGCCCTGCATCGCAGGCCACCACCTGGGACAGAGGGACCCTCACACAGGGCCTGCCCTCGGGCTGACGGCCTCTTGTGCCTCAGCCCCACGTCACCTTGTTGCTGGGTAACGGGCATGTTGGGGACAGGCCCTTGCTGATCCCTCGAGGTGGCCAGAGGCAGAATCCCACAGCCCCGGCCAGGATGGAGGGGCTCTGGACGGTCCCAGGGTCTGGAAGTGGCCATGTTGGAAGGCACATGACCCACCCAGGATGCCCCTGATCCTCAGCCTGGTCCTGCAGCAGGAATGGGGGGTGGCAGGCTGGCGGGGTGGGGACCGTGGGGGACAGAGGGCAGCCCAGAGTTGGCATCCTCCAGAGACAGTGGGGGCTCTCCCACCCTGGACAGGCCAGCAGTGACTCGTGGGCTCTCCACTTGGCCCTTCTAAGGGCAGACTGGGAGCACAGTGCCCCGTGCCCGTCCAGGGCAGGCCAGGCTCAGCCGCCCGGGGAACCGCTCGGCCGCACTTCCCGCTCCACAGTGCCGCCTCTGGCCCGGAGGAGGAACTGCAGCCCGGGCCTCTTCCCCACCCCGGGCCTCAGTGAGGGACCCAGCTCGGGTCACACTGACCCCAGCGGGCCGCTGCAGACTAGCTGGCCTCCCAGGAGCCGCATCAGCGGCACATCAGGCCTGCACGCTCCGCGCCCGCTCCCCACTGGCGCGGGGGATGAATAAGAGTCGAAGCTGTCATGTGCGTTTGCTAAAAATAAACTTGACATACTTTCGCGTTGGGAAACAACGTGGATTCCAAACATTCTCCAAGGGCAGAGAGGGGAAAAGGGAGAATGGAAATCAAGTTTTTGAGCTTAGTAATTAATTAGGGCCTGTAAACAAATGACTCATGCTCTTTCCTGGCTATTTTTCTTTCCATTTTGCGTGGATTTTCGTAGGGCTGAGGGAAGGAGGCCAAGCTGGAGAAGCCCATAGCAAGCAAGCCCCAGTGCGATGGTCGATGGTCTTGGGGAGGCACCGGCCAGACGGAGCACGAGGGGAAGCCCTCAGGTGGACACGAGGCCCTGCGCAGGGGCTCTGAGAACCGGAAGGTCCTGGCACGTCCAGGAAGTGTGGGGCGGCCATGTGGCTGGACGGGGGAGGAGGAGGTGAGGTCAGACGGGTCCACAGGACCCCGGCACGCGGAGCCATGTGGCTGCATTAGGCCTTTAGAGTTGACCCTGAAGACGTGGGAGCCATGGAGCGTTCTGAGAAAGATCACTGGACTTACAATGGTACCATTTAAGAAACGAGGTCAGAAAAATGCATTCTAGGGTTCTGCTTGGGCGTGTCCGTCCTGGGACTTCCCAAACAAGCGAGTGTCCAGTGGTTGCATTTCTTAGGGGTGTATGTGCTCAACATCTGTCTCCTCTTGGGGGGCCCTTGTTGGTCCTGTGTCCCTCCTGTGTCCCCAGTGCCCACCTCATGGCGAGGCACGTGCTTGCCAAGTGACGGAACGCTCTGCACGCCGGTGGTTCTGTTCCCCTTCGCAGCGTGGGACACTTTCCACGCCGGCCAGGGACAGTCCCCAGAAGAAGCAGATTTCACGCGGCTCCAAATGAGGAGACGGTGCGTGGCGGGAAGCCTCCTCTGCAGGGGACCGAGCGCCCAGTAATGGGGCCACGAGGGGCCGCCCCGCCGGTCCCTCGCGGCTCCGCGTTGCCGCAGTCTGTGCTGGCTCGGAGCTTCCACCCAACCACCTGCGAGGGTGACATGTGGTCATGTCGGTCCTGCACAGAGAAACCGAGGCCCAGGGAGCAGGGACGTGACCGAGGCCTCGTGGGCACTAGGGGCCTGTCTGAACCCCTTCTGAGCCAGAGAGGCCGCTGCAAAGGCCAGCTCCACCCTTGAGGCCATGTGACCTGGGCTCTCCTAGGTGGAGACGTGGGCACTGTCCTGTGGGCCCTGGGCGGAGCCGGAGGTCCCAGCCGGCTGGCCGTGCCGACGTGTGCTTCTCTCCTTCCTCCGCGAGGGCCCCTCGGCGGCTCCTGCTGTGGTCGCTGTCCCGGGCTGTCGGGCCCCCCGGCCAGCAGCCCCCGAGTGTGCCCTCCAGGGCTTGGTCTGCCCTCCCGGGGTCGCTCTGCCCACCCCATGAGCGCCTCGCCGTCTGCTGCTTTCTTCCTCCTTTTCTGGGTAAAACTGCTGCTTTCTGATTGCCAAAGCCCCTCCTGGGCAGCAGGCGGGCAGCGGGCAGGCAGCGGGAACGCTCAGCCCCACGGAACCACCTCTGCTGCTGCCCCAGCCCCCCCACCCGCCCCCGTGGACTGAGGTCACCAGGCACGAGGCTGGCGCCGGGACGTGGTCATAGCTGGGGGTTTGGTAAACCATCTCGAGGTGGCAGGGCCCTGTTCAGGGTTCCCTGGGGCGAGGCTGGGGGCAGATGGAGGAGGTCGAAGCAAAGGTCCTGGGGGAGCTGCTGCGTGAGAAGCCCCGGGCGCGGGGTCTGGACGGCTGCCTGGAGGAGGGGCCCACAGCCAGGGCGCAGAGGCGGCTCACCCGGGCTTGACCTCACTCCTGCCCCTTTCCTGCTGGGCCACTGGGCCGAGGTCACGTCCCCATCTGAGCCTCATTCGGATAGTGGAGGGCGAGGTGACGCTAAGCGAGGGGGTGCGGACAGGGTGCAGAGCGGGACCAGCCGCAGGGCAGCTGGCACTTCTTCCTGCGTGTGGTGGAAAGTACTGGAATCCCAGCTCCCTGCCTGGTGCAGGTCTCCGCCGCGGCCTCCTCTCCTGCGCTGGAGGTGACTTGATTTTCTGAGGTTCGTGGTGAGGGTGAAGCCGTGAACCAGGTCGGCGCTTGGTCAGTGTGGGCAGCATCACGGGCTCAGGGCAGGGTTCCAGGGTCAGACCCGCCTGGACCGGGTCCTGGCTCTGCCCTTGAGTGGCAGTGGGGACAAGCTGGGACCCTCAGGCCGAAGTGCCTGGCTTGGCACCCAGCACGTGGTAGGAGCAAGTGGAATCAGGCGTTTGTACCCCAGACTGAAGTGGGGCCACCCCGATGTGCCACGTGGCCAGGCGGCTTCCCTCCCTTGTGAGGTGGGACCATCCTGCCTCAGCAAGCTGAGGCTCAGAGAGGCCTGGGGAGGCTGGGCGTGAGTCTTTCTGGAGGGGAGGATCTCGGGCTGCATGCAGGGGTGGGGCGTCCCTCAGCTCGGAAGCCTGCGGCGAGCACAGGGAAGGGGCCCCGCACAGCCTTCGGGCCCCATTCACACCGGGGCCTGGGCAGGGTCTTGGGGCGCCCGGGACTGCGTGGGGTCTCTCTTCCTCCACCAACCAGCCAGCAGCTCCCGTTTCCTGCTGCTGCTCCTGCCGAGCTCGGAGACTCTGAACTTCTGTGTGCAGGGCTCTGCTCTGCGAGGTGGATTTTCTGCCTCCCACAAAGGAGGCTGAGGAGAGGAGGCTCTGTTCTGCCTCGGCTGGAGCACCGGCATGTGCCTGGGCTTGGCCAATCAGACGTGCCGTCCTGGGTCTCTGGGGAGGCTAGTGTGCCTCTTGCCAGAGGCCTCCATCCTTTCAGGTCCGTCCTTCCCTGCTCAGAATCCTCCCTTAGGGTGAAGCCCGGCTCCCCGCTCGGGCCCCGGTACCTGGAGGTGGAGCCCGGCTGAACTCGCCCCTGTTCCTGGCCTCCTCAGTCCCTGGCCTCCTCAGTCCCCGGCCACGCGGGCCGCCCTAGGCTGCGCTCAGCACCGAGCTCAGACCCGCATCAGGGCTGTGAGCTGGCTGGTCCTCTGTGGCGTGTCCCTGTGTCACGGGAGAGGAGCTGGGGCAGGGACAGGGAAGGGGGCCAGCTGAGGGCGGAGGGTCCGGCCTCTGCCGCAGCCTGGAGGCAGACCCCGTGGGGTGCTCGGGTCTCAGTGTTTTTCTGTATTGAGCAGAAATAGGGAGGAAGCTGTGACACCCACGTGTCCCGGGGACGATGAAGGAAAAGTCCAGAAGGGCTCTGGTGGGGACAGGAGGAGGCGGAGGAACAGGGCGTCCCCTGCGCAGGACGGACCCAGGGCCTGGGCTGCCAGGCCAGCGGGAGGCAGGGCCTCCAGCCTCACCTCACCTCACTCGGCTCAGTTCAGCCGGGAAGCTGTCACTGTGCTGGGGAGGCAGCCCGTCTGCGTCACCTGAACTCCTCGCGCCCGGCGCGGCCTGCCATGCCCCCGTGGGACCTGCCTGCGTGGGCTCCGCTGCCTCCGTCTGATCCAACTCAGCCCACCTGTGGCCTCGCCTGCTCGGCGCGGCTCACCCCAGCTCACCTCGGGCGCCTTCACCCGGGCTGTGCTCAGCCGGGTCCCACGGGCCCTGCAGCCCCGCCCTCGGCCCCAGGCCCCTGCTGTCCCCGCGCGGCCCCACTGCCTCACCTGGGCCCCTCAAACTCCTCCGCCTGCAGCCGCTTCCCTGAGGCCCTCCCGGCCATGCTTTCCACGTGGCCCCAGAGTGTCCGTCTGGCTGGGGACTCTGAGCGGTCCTTGCAACAGGGGTTGGGATGCGGGGACCACAGGGCACAGCCCTGCGAGCCCCAGATGATCGGCATGCAAAGAAGAGGCTGATGGGGGCAGGGCATTCAGAGGAACAGGCGCCGCATGTGCAAAGGGACTGGGGCGGGGGGAGGTCGCAGTCACGCAGGGTTGGGAAGAGGATGGACTGGGGAGGCTGGAGGACACGCTTAGACCCTCCTGAGGGCTGTGGCCGGGGACGGTGGGGCCACTGTGGTGTTGAGCAGAGGGAAGGTGATGGGAAACTTCCCTCCGGCTGCTGGAGGGCAGCAGAGAGGGCCGGGAGGCTGGGCCTCCGGGGTCGCAACCTGGGAGGGTGCAGCCTGGGAGGCCGTGGGGGCAGACGGGGGCAGCGTGAGGAGGGAACTTAGGAAATCGATCGTGTAAGATGGGAGCGGGACCCCCGGAACCGGGCCTTGTGTGTTAGCTGATTGGATCCTCCTAACAACCACATTATTATAATTGTTCCTATTTCACAGATGAGGAAACCGAGGGCCAGAGAGGTTAAGACATTTGCCCGAGGCGCACAGCAACAAGGGGCCGAGCTGGGGTCTGAACTCAGGCACAAACACAACGGAGGCCTGGGGAGCAGCTGGGGTCCTCTGGGTGGCAGGTGCCTCTGCCTGCCCCTCGCCCCCCTGCAGGTGCCCAGGGAGTCTTCTCCCTGAGAGTTGATGGGGATCCATGTCATCCCTGGGGAGGGAGCTGACCCACAGCCGCGTGGTGGCTGGGCTGGAGCTGAGTGTCAAGCAGGAGCGCGTCCCACAGAGAGGCTCGGTGCTCTTCCTTAGCTCCTCAGCACTGGGTCTCAACATGTGCCCTGCATGCTGTGCAGGACACAGGGTTCGGCCTGGTCCCTCCCTTGCTCGGGTCTCCCATGCTGCCTTTGGTTCTGAACGGCCTTGCCGGAGGAGCTCTGGACTGGCCCAGCCTCACCTCCCGTGACTGCCTCCTCCTGCTGCTCTCTGCCGCAGCTCCTCCACACTCCAGTCCCTGCCCCAGGCCCTTTGCACATGCTGCTTTCTGCCGGGAACACTCTTCCCGTGCAGCGCCCCCATCCTTCTGTTCTCGGTTCCAGTGTCACCTCGTCTCTCTGGGTGGCCTTCCCTGGGCCCTGAGCTGAAGTCCCCGGGTTCTCTCCTAGCACCCCATCTGCTCTGCTCTCTGGCTGGACCTTTCCTGGTGGTGCAGCGTCCACCTCCTCGGGAGCTGCACCTCTCTTGCTCCCTGCTGACTGCAACGCCTGTACACAGTAGGTGCTCCAGGAACGTCTGTGGAGTGACTGAGTGACGGGCTGGTTGGAGATTGCTTAGGAATCTGTGCCAGTGGAGAAGGGCCAGGCCAGGGCCCCAGACCTCCTGCCGCAGGCCTCGCTGGCCTGAGGAGGGCACCTGCCCGGGGAGGGGCCGCGCGCCGCCTCCCTCTTGCTGTCTTCACCCTCCCGGTAATTACGGGCTCAGGCTCTCCTCCGTGCTTCCCAGAATAATAGCCGGGCCTGTTATCAGCGGCATCTCTGGGACCTTCTCACAAACAGTCGTTAATCAGGTCCGCCGCCTCCCTGCCCTCCCTCCCGCTGGAAACCGAGGCTCAGAGACGTGGGCCACTTTCCCAGCACCACACAGCCCGGTGGGGGAGGGGCGGTTTGGCCTGGAACGCTCTGTGTGCGGCGGGGTCCCTTCCCTGTTCCGCTGAGGGCCCTGCCCCCAGCCTCGGCCCCCAGCCCCCTCGGAGCCCTGGGGGCCTTCCAAGGTGGCCTCTTAATCACCGCCGGTTAATTAGGAGGCTCAGCCTCTCGCGGGCCCATTCAGGCTGGCTGGAGAGGGCAGCGCGGCCAGGCTGCGTCCCAGGGCGAGGCCACGGTCCAGCTGGACCCGGCCGCCCCCGCCGGCGACCCCGGGTCTCGGGGAGGGTGGCTGCGGCGGCGGTGCGGCCCCCACCCCGTGGGGCGCCGTGTGGGAGGCGCTGGCAGAGGCTGAGGGGCCCGGCGCTGCCAAGGGAAGCGGAGCCGTCGGGACAGGTTCTGGGTGAGGTGAGTTTCGTGGGCTGGGCGCACCCGTGGCGCCGTGCCACGCGGCGCTCCCTGGGGCGCTGGGGGGGGACCCCTGCCTGCCCCGCGTCCAGCCCTGCGCCCCACAGCTGAGGTGGGGGCCCAGGAGGCGGGAGGGGCCTGAGGGGAGGCTCCCGCCACAGACCTGGGGGACCCCGGCCGCCGGAGGAGCACCTTGGTCCTGGAGACTGCTGATCACGCTGGACGCAGACCTGGCCCATCCTCCCTCCGAGGACACCCAAGGACTGAGGGCCCCCTGGGCCGGAGACCTGGATTTCAGACTGGCTGAGTGACCGGGGCGGGCGTCCCTCCTCGGTGTTCCACAGCGCTGACTGGGGCCTGGCGTGGGCTGGACGGAGGGAGGGCCCCCGGCTCCCGCAGACCCCTCCCGGACTCAGGCCAGGGAGGCCGGGGACTCTTCCCAGGGCCAGGTGTGCCCAGAACCTGCAGCCACTGTGGGGGAGCTGGGAGGGGCTGGCCCGAGGGGACTCCCCTGTCCCCAGCCTGCGCGCCCCGTGTGCCCCCTGCATGTGGGCGGAACCCTGGCCTCGGGTCCCCGACCCCTGGCCCTGCAGTCGCTGGCGCAGACCCGCCGCCCGCACCCCGCGAACTCACCCCCGTCCGGGTGTGGTTCTTCCACGTCTGACACACTGGTGCAGCGAGTGACCACCATCACCACTGGACCCAGACATGCCCACCCAGAGGGTCCCTGGTGCCCTAGTGGTCAGTCCCTTTGGAGCCCCTGGCCCCTGGCAACCACCAATTTTCTGGGCTTTTTATTTTGAAAAACTTGGAACATTTTTTTTTTTTTCCCAGTTTTTAAGTTTTCCAGGCTGGATCTTTATTTATTTATTTTAATTTATTTTATTGTAAACAAATGGGACACATGTTGTTTCTGTTTGCACATGGAGTAACCACATCCATTTGCATAATCATACATTTACATAGGGTAATGGTGTTTGACTCATTCTGTTATTTTTTTCCCTCCCCCACCCCTCCCACCCCTCTTTTCCCTCCTTCCTCCAGTCTTGCCCCCCTCTCACCCCCCATTATGTGTCATCATCCGCTTATCAGTGAGATCATTCGTCCTTTGGATTTTTGAGATTTTTGGATTTTTGGTTTATCTCACTTAGCATGATATTCTCCAATTTCATCCATTTGCCTTCAAATGCCATAATTTTATCATTCTTTATGACTGAGTAATATTCCATTGTATATATATATACCACAGTTTCTTTATCCATTCATCAATTGAAGGGCATCTAGGTTGGTTCCACAGTCTGGCTATTGTGAATTGAGCAGCTATGAACATTGGTGT
The DNA here is from genome assembly GCF_902686445.1 of Sciurus carolinensis. Taxonomy (NCBI): domain Eukaryota; kingdom Metazoa; phylum Chordata; class Mammalia; order Rodentia; family Sciuridae; genus Sciurus; species Sciurus carolinensis. The sequence goes on along the minus strand of NC_062214.1, from coordinate 10,654,576 downwards.
GGCTGTATCTCTGTAGTATGCTGATTTTAAGTCCTTTGGGTATAGGCTGAGGAGTGGGATAGCTGGGTCAAATGGTGGGTCCATTCCAAGTTTTCTAAGGAGTCTCCACACTGCTTTCCAGAGTGGCTGCACTAATTTGAACTTGGAACATTTGAAAGTTGAAAGGCCTCGCCACGAGCCGCCACCTTGCCCCTCCCAGGGTGTCCCACGTGGGCACTGCCCCCTGCGCCTCCCCTCCCTGACTGGTGCTGGACCGAGGAGGACGCGGCCCATGTCCCTCCGCTGCCACCCGGGGCTCGTCCCTGGAGAGCAGGCACGCGGGCGGCCCCGCCAGGCTCACCCCTGGTCGGCCTCGCTGCGAAGGGTCCTTTCTAGGGGTCCTCTGCAGGCCCTGCGCTGGAGGCGAGCCTCTCCAATGTCCTTTCGTTCTGGAAGGTTCTCCCTGGTGTGCCAGAGTGTTCTCTGTGGACCACCCACGGTTTCCTGAACCAGGACCTGCGAGGGGACGTCCCGGGGACGGGTGCCGGGAAGCGGGCTCTGCCTTGGGGCAGCGTGGGCCCAGGGTTTCTGCTGAAGCACTGGTGGAAGGGGCAGCAGGCTCTGGGCCCCGGCTGGAGACCAGGGGCAGGTGGCCTGTCCTGTGGGCCCCCGTCGCCCTCTGTGGAGACGAGAGCTCCAGCTCCTCCGCTTCCTTTCGGTCGGGGCCCAGCGCTAGCTGCGCGCGGCTCCTCCCCGCCCCGCGTGGCCCGACCCCGTGAATAAGACCTTTCTAAATCGGGTCAAGAAGTCTTCACCAGCCAGGCGCGGTGGTGCCCGCTGGTGATCCCAGTGGCTCGGGAGGCTGAGACTGGAGGATCGAAAGTTCAAAGCCAGCCTCAGCAACTTTGCGAGGCCCTGAGCCATTCGGTGAGACCCTGTCTCTGAACAGAGCACGGAAGCGGGCTGGGGAGGGTCTCGGGGGGGAGCACCTGGGTTCAAGGAAAAACAAGGATTCATCACCGCACCTCCCGTGTCCGTCCATGACGCACTGACAGGCCAGCCCTGGGGACGGGGCACCAGCTTCCCTCCCGCTACCTGCCTGCTCCTCACTGAGACCCTGATCGGGTGCTTCTCCCGAAGGGCTCTAGGAACACAGGGCAGGGAGGGGCCCTTCCCTGCGTGGCTTCCCGCGGATCTCAGGGGACTGAGCCTGCCACTCCCACCAGCCTAGACCTGGCGGCGTGCCTCCCGGCGCCTGGGCGACGTCCCCCCTTGAAGGCCGTGGGTCCTCGTGGTGGACACGTGACTCAGTGTGCCGGTCCCCTGCTCTGGCTTTCGCCACCACGGATTGCAACAGAGCCTCGCGGAAGTCTGGGGCCACCGCAGGCTCGTCGGAAGGGACATTCCTAGAAGTGGCCTCGCCGGGTCAGAAGTCATCCGTCCTGACCCCCCGCGTGGCCCGCCCGGGCCCCTGGGAGGACGGGGCTCTGCTGTCTTCCCTGCAGACACCGTGAGCAGCTGTCTGGGTTCCGGGCCGGTCTGTGTGCAGGGAATTCCCGGATCGGCGGGAGTTGTGAGAAGAGAAAACCCGACGGGAGGCAGCAGGCCTGGGCCCGGGATGAGGTGGCCGGAGGGCTGCTGGGCCTCCCTGCCCTCGTGTGGCCCACCCGGCCCGGGCGTCCATCGGATGCGGTTCTCCCAGCCCGCGGGCCAGGCCTGCCTGGACGAGCCCCAGGGAGCAGCGCCCCTGCTCCCGCGCGCTGGCTGAGGCTTCCCCACGCCGGGCAGGCCCGAGGGCCAGCGGGGCCTCCCTGCGGGTCAGGAGTGAGGGCAGCAGCCCCTCAGAGGGTGGCACCAGAAGGGCTGAGTACTGCCCTGCACACAGCAAGCGCCGCACAAACGCAGCTCCCACCCCGAGAGGCTTGCTGGTGGAGTCCGGCTCTGCTGGAGGTCCTCGCCTCTGTCTCTCCCGTCCACTCTTCCCTGTCCATCGGAATGCTGAAAATCTGGAGAACGGAGCAAAGGACGAAGGGGCCAGCTCAGCCCCGACACCGACGTGGGCAGGACCATACCCGCGGCCAGCGCGGAAACACCACCGCCGAGGACCCACGTCCTCAGAGGGACCAGGCGGCAGCCCGTTGGCGGGTCTCCCTGTCCTGACCAGAGTTGTCCTGCAACCAGGGCCGGCGTGGCCAGCAGCAGCACGGAGTGATTCAGAGCGGAGGCCTGGCCCCTCGTGGTCACCACCCGCCTTTGCTGCCACGTCCTCACCGTGTGGCCCTGGTGGGCTCCGTCCGAGGCTCAATCCCGCCATCCACGGACACAGCACTGAGCTGCCCTGTGTGGACAGCGATGCGCACGCAGCGGTTCGGATGGAAGGGAACGAACGAATCTGCCGAACGACTCCAGAGAGTGCGGAGTTCTGTGAAAGGACAGAACGCGCTTTGCGAGAGAGGAAGATGGGAGGGGCTCCTTTACACGTGGGGGTGGAGGGGGGTCCAAGAAGGCTGCTCCGACCTGTGTCCAGAGACAGGAGCGATGAGGAGGAGTCGGGTTCAGTACTCTCTGGGAGAAGGGCGTTCTGGGCAGGGGGACAGCAAGTGCAAAGGCCCTGGGGCAGGAACAAACTGGGGGCCAGTCATGACTGGAAAAACTGTCATAGGAGGAAAAAAGGGAAAGACCCTGGGAGCAAGGCAGTCTTTGCTGAGCGTACCCAGCAAGTCGCTCACCCTCTCTGAGTCTCAGTTTCAAACCCCCTATGTAAAAGTGGGATGATATAGACCCATCCCCTGGGAAGAGTGGGATTAAGTCTACCCGAACGTCTGTGCTGCAGGGCTCAGGGGATGGGATGGCTGGGTGTGGGGGCATCTGTCTTAAAATGGTGGCACAGCAATGCCACTCTTGGTGTTTGGGTTTTGGGGGTGAAGATAGATGTTATCTGGGCCGAAAGCCATGCCCGGTCTCTCCGTGGCTGGGCCCCTGACCTCAGGAGTTAACCGCCCGCAGCACTGGGCAGAGCGCCTGGCAGGAGCAAGTCGGCAGGAATGGGGCGGCATTCCAGGTGGAGGAAAGGCGGAGCTGGGAATGCTCCGGGCGAGGTAGGGAAGAGCGGGAACGCCTGGCAGTGGGGAGGGTGAGAGAAGAGGCCGGAAAGACAGGTCGAGGCCCAGGAGAAGGCCCTGGCGGGTGAGCCAGAGGAGGGAGGGCCTTCGCGGGGGCAGCAGGGAGCCACAGAGCGCTCTGGAGCTGAAGAGGCTGTGGGGAGGACTTGGGGTTCTCAACGGGGCGCTTCAGACGTCCGGAAGAGTGCTGGCTGGGCGTGGCCCGGGCAGAGCGCCCGGCTGGCGCACGAGGCCCTGGGTTCGGGCTTCCGCACTGCAAAAAGAAAGACGTGCGTCTGGAGCTGCGGCGCTCAGGAGCGCGGTGGCCTCCCCTGTGGCCAAGAAGCCAACGGTGACGGTGCCACCGCCGGCCAGGATGGCTGTTTCTAGCTCCCGCGTGGGCCCGTCCTTGGCTCCTTGGTGTGACCTCTTGTGAGGCCGACTGTGGTCCCCTTGCTGCCGCAGGATCTGTGGAGTCGGTGGCCACCTTGCTCCTGTGGCGCCACGGCCGTTTCTGGTGTCCACCCTCGTGCTGTCCCTCGCTGGCCTGCCCCTGCCCTTGGGTGGCCTCAGTGGCTCGGTCTCCATGGCTTGGCCTCGGTGGCTTGGCCTCGGTGGCTTGGTCTCCGTGGCTTGGCCTCGGTGGCTTGGCCTCGGTGGCTTGGTCTCCGTGGCTTGGCCTCGGTGGCTTGGTCTCGGTGGCTTGGCCTCGGTGGCTTGGTCTCCGTGGCTTGGCCTCGGTGGCTTGGCCTCGGTGGCTTGGTCTCCGTGGCTTGGCCTCGGTGGCTTGGCCTCGGTGGCTTGGTCTCCGTGGCTTGGCCTCGGTGGCTTGGCCTCGGTGGCTTGGCCTTGGTGGCTTGGCCTCGGTGGCTTGGCCTCAGTGGCTTGGCCTCGGTGGCTTGGCCTCGGTGGCTTGGCCTTAGTGGCTTGGCCTCGGTGGCTTGGCCTTGGTGGCTTGGCCTCGGTGGCTTGGCTCGGTGTGTCTGGGGCTCCATGGGGACACGCGTCTTCATTTCTGTGGCCGTGGCCAGCTTCCCGAGGTGGCTGGACTGCGTCTCTGGACTTGGACACCCCCAGGGATCCAGGGTGCTGCTTGGCTTGGGGTGGGATCGTGCCGACATGACCTTGGACTTCGCCTGCACAACGCGCTTTTGCTCTGGAGACGCATCCGTCCCCCTGGTGGGGCTGCTGAGGGCCTCTGTTCACTGTCCACTGTCCTTTGTGGCCGTGACTGGCCGCGGGGCTCTTCCCTGAGCTCCTGAGGCCCACCTCTCGCTACTCCCAAGTGGGGTCTCTTGCCGGCTTCCCTGAGGGTCAGTGGTGTTGGGTGAGCTGACCTGGGCAGTGGGAGGCTGAGGGGTCCGTCCACGTGGGACACGGGACCAGAAGCTGGTGGTGCAGAGGGACCGGATGTGGCGAGGGAGGAGGAGACGAGACTGGGCCTCGGGGGCCAGAGCCCATGTTGGGACCCTGTCCCCGCCTCTGGGCAGTACGACAGCTCTTCAGAGCCTCAGCTGCCATTTGGGGACATTTAACTTTTCTGGCAAGTGACTGGGGGTCGGGTGGCAGAGCCCTCGTGCTCCTGGTCAGGGTTCGAGTCCTCTGTTGGCAGGTCGCCTCGCCCAGCCTGTCTCCCTGTGTGTCAAGTGGGGACACCTGCCTCCTGGGCTTCACCAACCGCTCCCGTGGTGCCCACTCTGGAAGCCGCGGCCCTGCTCCTTGGTGCTGCTGACTCCTGTCCCCACTGCCGGAAGGCGGGCCGGGGAGGGCAGGGCTGGTCTTGGCCCCCATCTTCTGCCCAAGGCCCCCAAACAGACCGGGGGTCCTCAACCGTCGCTGGAGCCCAACCACACAGCAGCGGGGGGCTGAGCCCGGCCTGGACCCTCGGGTCTGGACACAGGATGGTGGAAGTGCAGACCAGACCAGGGGGCTTCCTGCAGGGCGAAGATCCCCGGGAGGGGACCGTGGGGAGCCGGCCAGCTGGGGCCCTTGAGGGGTGACATCCAGCAAGCTGGTGGCTGATGCAGCCTGGGAGAGGTCCTCCCGGGGTTGGGGGCTTCGGGCGGAGACCCTGAGGACGGGAACGTGGGCCGGGGCCTGAGAAGATTCCGGCTCTGCTCGGCTCCGGGCCAGTCCGGGCTGCAGGGGTGCCCAGCCCTGCTGGGAGGGGGCGCTCGGCCACAGGGGAAGGGAGCCTGGTGACCAGGTCCCGCCAGCCTCCGAGCCCCTGGCGCTGTGTGGCCCGGGGGGCTCTGGTCTTCTCTGTGCTGAGTCTCCCTCGCCTGCCAGACTCCTGGCCCCCTGGACCCCGGCCGGGCCCCTGCCCCCGAGGAGGCACAGGCGGGCTCAGGGCCAGCGCCGCGCACCTTGACGACCCGCCCACGCGGGGCACAAAGGCCCATTGTCTGGGCGCACGTTGGCGGGGAGCGGGCGGGGAGCTGCCGCCTTTCACCCAACCCGCTTGCGGTCGCGGGGACTGAGGACCGATTCACAGAGGGCCCGCCCCCTCCCGGGCACCCGGCCAGGCTCCCCGGGCAGGCGCCCTGGCCAAGCTGGGCCGGCTCCTGCCCCGGGCCGCCTCAGTTTCCCCAGCTGAGAGGGAAGCAGAGCGCCTTGGGCAGGGGCGGCTCGCGTGGCCTGGTGGCCCACGATCCCCGGCTCAGAGGGCCACGGACCTGGGGCTCTGGGCCCACGCCTGGCGGGAGCCCCCGTGGAGCGGTTCTGGCCCAGCCCGCTCCCTGGCCGGCCTGGGGTCCCCCCATGAAAGGACACGTGGGGTTCGTGACCTTCCAGGGACAGTGAGAACGACGTGGCAGGGTGACATCGGCTTCGTGGATCGTTCGTTCAGGGCAGCCGGGCACAGGACCAGCTAGAGCTTCCAGGGCCCCGCGCAGAGCTGGACGCGAGGCTCCTGGTCCAAACGGTTTCAAGACGGGATGGCGCTGACCGAGCTCATGCCCGTCCGAGCTGGGCCTGTGAGGAGGCCCTGCTGGCCGCCCGGGCAGCCCACCCTGGCCTGTGGCCAGACCGGGCACCACAGCCAGGCACTGGGGACACACTAAAGGACCAAGACACCTCTGCCCTCGTGGATCTGGCCGGCACCCAGACTCGAGTGGCAAGGTGGACCTTCCAAAGCCAGGGCCCTGCTGCTGGTCCCTCCTGGACATCTGCCTGGGCCTGGCTGGGTGAGCAGAGGCACCAGGGTGTCCCTGGGGCTCCCCTGTCAGTGACTCTGCTCCTGACTGGGCACCGTGGTAGCGCAGTGGCTGTGCCTGCTGAATGCACTCTGCAGGGTCTCAGTCGATGGCCTCCGGCGCCTGGTGACCACCCTCCAGGCCTGGGCTCCTGTATAAATGGGGCTCGAGGGCTCGGGCTCGCTGGCTGTTCAGCTGGCCCATGGCAGAGGTGGGACTTGAGCCCTGGCAGCCTGGCACCAGGGTCCCCTTCCTCCCCTCTGCCAAGGGGACAGTGGCCAGCCCTCCGCTGCCAGACCTGCTGGGGTTTGAGGTTGGGAAGGGATGGGTAAGCTGGTGGCCTGCCAGTTGCCACCTGGGTTGGCCGCTCTGCGTGGTCCTGAGTCACAGCCTGGTCCTGGTAAGCCAGCTGTGCCGCGGGCAGCATGGGGCGAGTCCCGGCTGCGCACCCTACTGCCCTGCCCGCCTTCTGCTGGGCCCAGGGCGGGGGCCCTCTGAGCAGGTCCCTCCACGCGAGCTCGCCTCTGCCCACGCTCGGGGGCAGAGAGGGGCTGTGTGTGGCCCCAGATGGACGTTTCTGTGTCCTCCATGAGCCACGCGGGAGGGGCAGCTGTGTGCTGAAGGCCGTGCTCCCAGGGCTGGGCCGTGGGCGGGCGGCCTCTGGGGTGCTGGGTGCTCCTGCGGCAGGAGGGCCTGGCTGCGCCTGTGGCCTCCGAGTCCCCCAAGCTTCTTTCGCCGCTCATTTTGCACAGCTCGTGGGGACAAGTCCTCTGAAATCCCAAAGTCCAAGAGTCTGGAGTGGAAACAGGTCTCCACCTGGCATGTCCCCCACCCTCGCTGGAGGCCAGCGTGTACCTGTGTCCCCAGCGCGCCCTCTACACACACGCACAAGTCTGGGTCTGTCTCCTCCCCCCCCCCTTCCGAGGGTGGCCAGTGGCTCCCCACCTGCCTTCCGTCCCTCTGGACACTTATCTGGGACGCTTCAGGCCAGTGCCCACGGGGCCGCCCCTGGCCTCCAGCGGACCTTCCTCTCGGAAACCAACCACCGCTCCTTGATTAAAGGAGTCTCAACCCCGAATCCTACGTTCTGGAATTGGCACTGGCCTTTGCTCTAATGGCGGCCTGAGAACATTTCCAAAATTTGGTTGGAGACTCTAAGCTCTTTCCACATCTGTGGGGATTTTTGTGGTTTGTTTTTGGTCGAGATTATAAGAGTGAGAGAGCGCGAGAGAGCGAGAGGGGATCCTAATGGCGAGTCACAGCTGTGGGCTCATCTACCTGCAGGCCCAGGGCGGGGCCGGGTCTGGGAACCCAGAGGCGGGACTTCCTGTGTGGACTTCCTGTGTGCCGGACAGGGACAGCTCCCGGGGGAGGGGCTGTCTGTGCAGGGCCTTGCAGGGGGGGTCGGAGTGCATCAGAGCAGCACGGAGATGCCCGCCAGGCAGAGGAGTCCACCCGTGGATGCAGAAACTACTACTAGTATCCATTTATTGAGCACCTACTGTGTGCTACCACCGTGCAAGCGCTCTCCAAGTCACGACTGTGTTTAGGCTGGTGCACTCAGGCTGGTGCCACCACCCGTGTGATACCAATGGACACTGGGCTGTCACCGCACAGCTCCGAGTTGGGACTGGGATTTGACCCCAGACACTGGACCTCTGGGCCATTCTCACCCTCCACAGGGTAGGAGGGTCGGCTGGGGAGGTCCTGCAGGCCACCTCGCCGGGCTGCCCCTGCCCAGGGGCTGCAGTGGTCCTGTGGCCCCAGATCTCTCTGAGGCGCCGGGCAGCCCCAGGCGGAGCTGGGTCTGGCTGGACACACCGGTGGCTGCAAGTCTCTCCCCCTTCTAGGGAGGGGACACAGGTGGCCCCACAGATCCTGGGAGTAGCTGGGGACAGACATCCTGGCCCGACCACTGGTGGGTTTTGAATGTGGTTGGAGATGAGGAGGGACCTCTAGGAAGCTCGTTCCCCGCGTGGCATGTGCTGACTGGGACCTTGTCCCGGCCCTCTGGCTTCCTGGAGGAAGCAGGTAGCAGACCCTGGCCTGCTGAATCCTGGTGCCCCTGCTGGGCCTGGGCGTGGGCCTTTCAAATCCTAGTGACTCCATGTTGCCGATGAGAAATGGAGGTTCAGAGAGGTGAAGTGACTTGTCCAAGGCCACACAGCCAGTGAAGAGCAGAGCCAGGACATGAATGTTGACCCTGAATTTGACTCAGAACCACCCACACTCCTGTCCCCGCCCCGTTGCCCCTCTCTCTTTCTTCTGCCCTTCCAATGGGCCACGATCCCATTGTCCAGGGAAGTTGAATGTGGGGACTGAAGGGGGCCCTGTAGGTGGCCTGTGTTCCTCTCCAGTGGCTTCCAGACACAGGACACAGGCCCTCCAGCCTCCCGGGGAGAGAGAATAATAGTTGGTTCAAATGTCAGGCGGCTCTGCTGCTGCTGGGGAGACTGGTCGAGCAGGTCTGGGGGAGGGACGGGAGGATTAGTAACACCTGCAAAGCCACCGGGCCCACCGCGGGCCTTGGGATGGACCTGCGTGTCTTTGGAGGTGTGGGGCTGGGGTGCCCGGGCGGGGGCAGCCTGGGGCCAGCGCAGCTTTCCGGAAGCCTGTTGGGTACAGAGCGGGTGGCCATCAGCCGCCCTCAGTGATCAGTCCCACCTGCCGTCAGTCTGGGAGGGACAGATCTGCCGAGTCGGGGGAGGAGGCCCAGAGCCTCTGTGTCCTCAGGAAGGGCCTCTGCAGGCCTGGATTTAGTCCTCAAAACAACCAGCCGTCCTTGGCATCGCTGTGATCTCCAGTTGATGTCTGGGGAAACCGAGGCACGGGGGTTGGGTCAGGGTTGTGGCCCAGCGAGTCTGAGAGAGGGTAGGCGGCCTTTTCCCACCCGCTGCCCAGACTTGCCTGGTTTGCAGGCTTGCTGGGGGCCACGGATAGTTCTAGAAAGGCCCCACACTCTCCCAGGAGGGCACAGCCTGCTGCCTGCCCTGGGGACGGGAGCCACACGGAAGCTTCTCTGAGCCTCAGTTTCCTCTTCTGTAGAATAGGGCCAGAGACCTTTCCTCCAGGACATGGGCAGCTGGCAGGGAGGGGCGGGGCTGCCCCCTCCCTTCCAGAACCTTCTGTGACTGTCCTCCACTGCCCTCCTTCTTGGCTCCTTTCTCCAGTGCCCATGGCCAGGTCTGGCGACAGCCAGCAGAGCCAATCCCCTTGCTGGGCTTTGGGAAGTCACCTGGCCACATCTGTGAGGGACGCACGTACTCTTTTGTTTTGGTGGTAGGTGGACACAAAACCTGTATCTTATTTATTTATTTTTACGTGGCGCTGGGCATGGAACCCAGGGCCTCACGCCCGCCGGGCAGGCTCCACCACTGAGCCCCCACCCGGCCCCCCGGTTACTCTTCACCAGGAACAGGGCCTGGACCCTGGGACTCAGGTGCAGTTTGGGGCCCTGGAAAGCGGGGCCCCGGGAGCCTAGAGCCACCTCTGGGCCGCTAACCTCCACCTGTGGCCGAGGCAGCCGGGCATCGCGTGCCACAGAGCCCGAGACCAGCGCGTCGTGGGGACCTTGGGGCGTCCTCTCAGCTGCCCCGATGGGCTGATAAGACCCAGCCTTGAGGAGGAGGCGGCCGTAATTACAGCCTTGGTGGTGGCGGCAGGCGAGTCATGGGGTGGGGGTGACTCAGAGGACTGCTCCCTGCAGGGCGGGGCGGGGCTGCCCGGCTGCCCCTCGCCCAGCTGGCCTGCGAGGGGCCTGCGCCTCCTGGGAGCCTCACGGCCGGGTGTCACTCGACACCTGCGGGCTTGGCACGGGTCGGGCATGGGACTGGCTGGGTTTTCCCCTTTCTCAGCCCCGGCATCCGCTTCTGGGAATTGGGACGCAGAGGCCCAAGGGTGAGACCGGCGGGTCTGACCAGGAGCCAAGGACCCCAGGCCCTGGACTTGCCGGACCCCGGGCGTCGGGCTGAGAGGGGCAGATGATCCAACCACGGAGACTCGGATGTGGGTGGACCCCAGAACCCGGTGGTTCCCAGAACCGCGGATTTCCAGGCTCAAGGGCCCAGGGAGCCGCAGATCCGTGCCTCCCAGATTTGTCACCGTCACTTCCAGAGAATTCGTGCCTCCACAGAGCCAGAGATTTTCTTTTCTTTTTTTTTTGGAAGAAAATCACAGTGACTGAACTTTTAGGAATAAATTTTCTTGGCGTCTTCAACTTGCTCCCAGTAGGATGGGGGTTGCGCGGGAGACGAGGGTCGACGCCGAGCGCTCGCCTTCTACGCTCTGGCTGGCCGAGCGCGTGCGTGGAAGGTCGCGGCCAGCCGGCGCTGGCGGCTGCTTGCTGACTTGCCACGGGTTTAAAATTTGTCAGAATAAGATGTCAGGGAAAGTCAGAGAGGAAAGGGGACGCGAGCCTCGCCCACGGTCAGCAGGAAGCACCGCCAGGCTCTTGGTTCGTCCCGGGTGCTTTTGACAACCTGCGTGTTCGCAGGGCCACTCGGGCGGCCGGTGCAGCACCGCCAGGGCCTTCCTGAGCCGTGTTCCCGCAGCAGCCCAGGGTGGGCGCTGTCCCCACTCGCCTGACAGATGAGGAAACCGAGGCACCGGCTCCCCGAGGGGCTTGTTCAAATAAGGCGCAACATGTTATTAAGGCTCTGCTGGGTGCCTGGTGCTGTGCCAGCTCTGGGGACAGGGGACTGGCGTGTCCCGTCCTGGGGGAGCTGGGCAGGGGAGTGGGCGCACCAGGAGGCTCCTCGCAGGTTCAAGGAGGAAGCTGGGCCTGGGGCTCTTAGCCGGGCGACCAGGGTACCCGGAGGTGGCGCTGGGCTGACCCGAGGGGAAGGAGGCGTTGGACGGGAGCGGCATTCCTGTCCCTTGCCCAGGCTGTGCCCTCTGCCCGAGCAGCCTCCCCCGATGCGCTCTGCCAAACTCCCACCCACGGTCCAGGCCCGGCTGGGCAGGTACCTGCTCTGGAAGTGGGAGGTGGACTGGGGGCTTCCCCAGCCCGAGGGGGAAGCTGTCCTCCTCCCGCCTTCTCTCCGCCCTGTTCCCGAGCAGACCTTGATTCAGCAGCACCGCCTTGTGCCAGGCCCTGCGTCGGGTCTCACCCAACCCCGAAGAGGAGGCACAATTATCTTCTGGGAAAGGGAGGGAGGCCCAGAGAGGCCGAGAAACTTGCCCAAGGACACACAGCTAGCAGTGTTCCAGGAGGGGTCTGTGCCAGGACTGACGGGCTGCCTTCTGATCTGCAGTCCACCCCCTTCCCTCTGAGGCCTCTGGGGGCTGCCAAACTGGGCACCGGGGTCAGCTCTGGGCTCCAGGGTGGCACAGCCTTGGGCCTAGGCTGCCTGTGGAACGCAGGGTGGAGGACAGCGAGGCCCCGGGACAGCTCCGCCCAAGGGGCAGGGCCGTGCTCACGAGCCCGAGGCCCGAGGGACCCTGCCTGCTCCCTTCCTCTGTCCCTGGCCAGTGTGGCCTGTGTCCTGTCTGGCTCACTGGGGTGGGAGGGATTTGGGGGCCAGGGCCCAGGAGTCCTGGCGTCCACGAGCACAGGTACAGAGGTGGCGGGAGATGAGGACGACGGGACCCCAGCGGGCACGGTGTCGAGGGCGCAGTGCCAGGCGCAGGCTGGCCTCATCAGCAGGGGCACATGGAGCCCTGCCTGCTGCTGCTGGGCCTGCCTGGGACCCTGCGCCTCTCTGGGCCTCCGTCTTCAGACCTGGAAAATAGGGCAGAGGTCGGCGGCGAGGGAGGCTGGAGGCCTGGTGTGGCCTCCCTGGCCTCCCTCTGCTCGGGGCCCAGGACCTCCCCTGGGAGGCTGAGGAAGGGCCTGGGCCCACGGGCTTCCCGGTGCCCCAAGGGGCCTGTCACCCACCCAGCCAGGTCCGGACTCTGCTCCCCTCGCTGGTTCTTGGCCCGACGGGCTCGGCTGCCATGCCGGCCCCAGGGGCTCCACCCGGCGGTGGGGCGGGGAGGTGCCCTCACCGCTGCGCTCGCTGGAGTCCCGGCTGGCTCAGGCCCGGCCTGCCCTTCAGGACTCAGACCTGGGAGCCTTGTCTTCTCACAAGACGGAGACCCTGACGCCGGGACGGAACGCCACGCAGCCAGCACACAGCAAGCGCTCAATAAACGCCGGCCGTCTGCTGCAGACGGGCCACTGCCGGGATCTCTGTGACTCTGCTGTTCATTCTTTCGCTCGTTTAACCAGTTCATTGAGACTCCGCTACGAGGCAGGCCTGGGCAGAGGTTGCGGTCACGTCGCAGGAAAAGCAGACAAACCCCAGTCCTCAGTCCACGGCCTGCGGTCCGTGGGGAAGGCCGAGCGCCGGGGCGGGAGCATGTGGGAGAGACCAGGGTGCTTTCGGTGGGGTGCCGAGAGGCCGCTGTGCCCTGGAGAGAGGGGCATTGGTGGTGGAGGGAGCAGCACAGGCCAAGGTCCTGGGGTAGGAATGAGCTAGGGGTTCAAAGAGAAGCAGGCGGCACTGTGACCAAGAGGGAGGGGGCCGGACAGGGGAGAGCCCCCCGCAGGGCGGTGGGCGCAGCTGGGATGTCACTCCAGGGCCGAGGTCACCCGGAACCTTGAGAGAAGCACCTGCCGCCCTGCGGCCCCTCCTCCTCCGCCCTCCTCCCTGGGGGGCTGGGACCCGGGGCCCTTCGCCCTGAGTCGCGTTTCACTTTACCTTTCCATTTGGTTTGGTTCTGAATTTTGAGACAGGGTCTAAGTGGTCCAGGCCGGGGGCAGCCTTCTTTGTATAGAGGGGCTGGGGCCGGTCGGGGCTCGTACCGGTCAGCGTGGACTCGGCATGGACCCAGCGTGGACCTGGCGTGGACTCCGCCTGGACTCAGCGTTCCACACCGACAGGCGTGGTCCGTTGTGGGGGTGGCTGTGCCGCCTCCGGGCTTGTTGGGAGGGCGAGGTGGGCAGCCCTGGCCACAGTGGCCCTGGGGAGGGCTTGCCCAACCCCCGGCTTCCAGATGAGGAACCTGAGGTCCAGACGGGGGAAGTGGGTGGCGAAGGTGAACCGCGAGTCAGGCCGACGCGGGACTCGAACCCAGGTCCCTGACTGCTGACCAGGCTTTCTGAGAATGGGTGTCTCCCTGTCTCCCCTCTGCCTGTTCCTCCCCCACGGCGGCCGAGGCTGAGGTGCCCTGGGCATGGTGACCCCGGTCACTGTGGGGGCGTCCTCGGCTGCTCCTCAGACAGGGCGCCTGAGCCGGGGATGGGTCAGGGATGTGGCTTGGGGAGAGAGAGCTGGAGAGAGTGAGGAAGGACAAAACTGGAGTCCGGTCCAGGGCGAGTCCTGGGGCCGATGGCCACAGTCCTGGGCGCAGGGTCAACAGCAGGACCGATCGACCTGCAGAGCCAGGTCCCTGGTCTGCAGACCCGCCCTGCCCCAGAAGGGGCTCTGGGAAGACCACTGCCTGTCCCTGGGCAGTGACTCCACTGTCTGCAGGCCTGAGGTGGGACGCTCAGAAGGCTGGCGGGGACCCTGAGGCCAAAGGCCAAGTGGCCGGGAGCTGCGACGTGGACGAGGCCAGCGGGGGCACAGGCGTGTGTGAGGGTTGTTTGCGGCAGGCAGAAGACTGAGGAGCAGCGTCCCCAGCTCCGCGGACTCTGGCCTGGGTCACCAGCCCGTCTGTCAGTCCCCTGGCTGGAGTCCCAGCTCCGTGGGCTTCCCGAGTCCACCTCCTGTCCCCTTCTGTCCCCAGGTCCCACCGGTGCACACTGGTTGAGCGTGCTGTCCTTTCAGGCTGCTCCGCCTTTGTTCCCCACAGCTTGGCTCTGGGCGCTGGGCGTGGTCGGGAGGGGGACCCTTCTTCCGCCCTCCGATGCTTCCCGGGTCTTGGACAGGAGCCCCGGAGGTGAAGTGCTGTCTTTATCCCGGGCGGCACGGGCTCTGCTGCCAGCAGGCGTGTGACCTCCGATGCTGGCCTTGGAGGCAGCGGGGGTCCCTGTCCGCTGTCTCCTGCCCTCTCTAGCCGCGGGCGCCCCCCACTGACCTGTCTGGCCCTTTCTGTGTGGGCGTGGACTCGCTGACTCTTTATTGGGCCTGAGGTTGTGACCCAAGGCCACTTTTTGATTGATCCAGTCCTGCCATGCTGGGGACTGAACCCAGGGCTACCCGAGGGTCTCCAGCCCGGGGCCACTTCGTTCTGCCACTCCAGTCCGCCCTTGGGGACGCTGTGGGTGCAGCTGTCCGTACTTGCTGGCGGTCTGCGCGGCCCTGGGTTCACCTGCCCCGGTTCTGGAACCCTCCGCCCTCCCAGGAGCCAGGCCCTTAGGGTGGAGGGTGGTGTCAGACACCAAGCTCGGGAGTCCAGGGTGCTCGGGCCGCGGGCTGCCTCGTCCTTTCCACCCTTTTAGCCGACGCGGCACAGGAATGTCTGTGGGCACCAACCTGCATTTCCGGGCTTCTGGTGTCCCTGGAGGCCCCTCTCCTGCTGTGGGAAGCGGGAGGCCGCGCATCACTTAATCCCTAACCTTGATCGTCTCCACCGCCACCTGCTCTCCCCACGGTCCCTCCTTCTCTGTCATAGGCCACAGGACAGTCCTGGCGCCCTCCCCTCAACCCGCTGGACAGGTGAGCACGCAGGGGACCCACGTGTCTCTCCCAGAGTCGCCGCCCTGGGGTAGTGAAGTGCGGTCCAGGCCTGGTCGGGACACACCAGGCCGCAGGTGGACCCGGCACCCGGCAGATCCCACGCTCGACCGCATCGGGCTTTACGTTTGGAAGACATTTAGCTCGAGTGCTGCAATTTCTTTGTGGCTGACACATTTCTGTTCTGCTTCCCACAAGTTTTCTGCCGGAGGCTGTGTTGTCTCTAAGGAGAGACGGTTGAGCGCCCAGGCCGGTCCCAGGACTGTCACCCAGCCACTGCGCGTGGGGGCCCTTCTCAGCACCTCCCTCCGCCAGCTGCTGGGAAGTCCTCAGAGACACAGGGCTTGCGGGGCTGGAGAGGACGCGGTGGAGGGCCGGGAGGGTGGCCCCAGCTGCTCCCGGTGGGGAGCTGGTCGGACCTGCTGGGCCTCTTCTTCTTGGACAGGGCCTGCCTTGACCCCCAGCGTGGCCCGAGGGTGACCCAACCCCAGATCCTTCCTGTTTCTTCACACACAGGGCCCCTCCTCGCAGGCCCAAGATCCAGCTCCACCACCTCCTGCTGGGAAGCCTCCCCTGCCTGCCCACCCTCGATGACGTCCTGTCCCCCCAGAGCCCAAGCCTAGTCCACGCTCTCAGACTGGTGGTCCTCAGAGGCGCCTGCTTTGCCCTGAGTGTTTCTGAAACTCTTCGTTTCATTGCCAACATTGAAGAGCAGCAGGAGATTCACGTAGGCCAGGCGTGGTGACGCACACTGGCAATCCCAGCAACTTGGGAGGCTGAGGCAGGAGGATCGTGAGTTCAAGGCTAGCCTCAGCATCTTAGTGAGGCCCTAAACAACTTAGTGAGACTCTGTCCCTAAATAAAACATAAAAAGGGCTGGGGATGTGGCTCAGTGCTTTAGTGCTCCTAGTTCAGTCCCCAGGACCAAAAGAAAAAAAGAGATTTCACATAAAAATGTGAACTCCTAGCTTCTCTCACGATTGTCGGAAGCCCAACAGCCCCAGCCTCGCGTCCACACTCCTGCACGTCATCTCAGCCTGGCACACAGTAGGTGCACAGGAGAGACCAGACACCTTGGCTTGGCGCACCAGCTTGGGAGGCAGACTGTCTGCTGTGGCCCTTCCCAACCACGGGACCTGGGAAAAGCCGTCTTTCTCAGCCCCGGTTTCCTCACCCGGAACGTGGTTTAAAACAACACCAGCTCCAGGAGCAGCGGGGAAGATCAGTGAGCCAGGGCCGGTGGGCTTCGGCCAGGCCAGGCCCTCGGGGGCCTCACCGCGATACTTCCTCTCCTTCCTTGTTTCCTGCCTCTTCCTGTGACTTCCTCTTGGCCCCGTCCCTTCCTGCTACATCGTTGGTCCCTCCATGCATCTGCTGGTTCTGCAAAGCCTGGGGTGCCCCCACACCCTCCTCTCCTGGTTGACTCAGGAGAGTCTGTTTCACCCCTGCTTGCGTTTATCCACTTTTTCACTGACCACTGCAAACGTTTGCTGCGTGGCAGGAACGCTCAGAACATTCAGAATTCGTCAAAAAACAAAACAGAAATTCCCGCCACTGGGCGTTGACGGTGTGTTGGTGGCGCAGAGGCAATACACTTAAGGCCTGGTGGGAGAGGCCTCTGGAGAGCCGCGAGGGAGGGAGCCAGGCAGCTGTGTCTCTTCAGTGGGAACATTCCACGGAGGGTGAACAACCATGCAAAGGCCCTGAGGCAGGCAGGGGCCTGGAGTGTCTGGGGACGGCGAGCAGCCATGTGACCTGAGGGGAGCGGGTTACAGGTTTCCGTAATGTGAGAATTCCTCTCCTTCCCCTCCTCTTTCTCTTTTTTTTCTTTTACAATGAGTCTCTCAGTTTTGTAATCCAAATACACAATGACAGTTCATAAAAATAGAAATACCGTCTGGAAGCTCAGGCACGCCGGGACCGAGCAGCGCGCCGCTGTTGCAGGGCTTCCTCTCGTTTCTGGCAGGATGGACCACTTGCCACCAGTGCTTCCTAGAGAGGCCTGGGCCGTCCTCAGGAGCAGAGCCTCCCGAGCATCCGGGAGTTTCTGGAGGGGAGGGCGGGCGGTGCCGGCTCCCTGCCGGCCTCCCTTTCTGCTCCCTCTTCCGCGGAAGGGAACACAAGCCCCAGGGTGCGCAGGGGCCGCTGTCCTGGCACTGGCAGGCCGGGGTGGGCTCGGCCAGGCCTCAGAAAGCGGGGACCGTGATGGCTTGCAAACCAGTCTCAGAAATAGGGCCGCGGTCGCCCCAAGGTCTCCCGCTTGTCCTCCGGGTCTCAGGACTCCTCGGCCCATCTCCCAGGATCCCTGGGATCTGCCCGTCCTGCCTGGCCCTGCAGGAGCCTCCTGGCTGGCTCCCTGCCTCTGCTGGGCCTCGTCCCTCCGCACATGCTGCTGCAGAGGATCCGCGGGAGCCAGGTCACCTGGGTCCCACCCATCCTCACCTCCAGGAGCCCCTGTCCCCTGGCCCCAGCTCCAGCCTCACCGACCCCCTTGCACTGCAGGCTCCTGGTCCGTGGGCCTTTGACCTCGCCGCCTGCCTCCTGCCCGGCCACTCACGCCCTGGGGGTCAGGTGGGCCCCAGGGGCCTCACTGCCCACCCTCCAGGAGCAGGGGTCCGCCTGACCCTCCAGCCCTTCAGCCCATCCACGGGCTGCTGGCTCGTTCCAGTCCTTCAGCATGTCAGCCCTGAGTGTGGCCTGGGTCTGGGGGCCTGAACAGTGTTTGTGTGCAGTATGCAGTAGGCGCTCAGTTTGTGCCTGGTGAGAGAGTGGGCACTGGCATTCTGAATCAGACCTGGAGCCTCGGCCTGGTCCCTGCGGCCGGCGCCCCTCCCTCCCTCCTGCCCCGCTCCTCTCTCCTGCTCTCTTTCCTATCTGTCCTCTCTCCTCTCTGTCCTCTCTCCTCTCTGTCCTCTCTCCTCTCTGTCCTCTCTTCTCTCTCTCCTCTGCTCTCTCTCCTCTCTGTCCTCTCTCCTCTCTGTCCTCTCTCTCCTCTCTCCTCTCTGTCCTCTCTCCTCTCTCTCCTCTCTCCTCTCTGTCCTCTCTCCTCTCTGTCCTCTCTCCTCTCTGTCCTCTCTTCTCTCTCTCCTCTGCTCTCTCTCCTCTCTGTCCTCTCTCCTCTCTGTCCTCTCTCTCCTCTCTCCTCTCTGTCCTCTCTCCTCTCTGCTCTCTCTCCTCTCTGTCCTCTCTCCTCTCTGCTCTCTCTCCTCTCTCCTCTCTCCTCTCTGTCCTCTCTCCTCTCTGTCCTCTCTCCTCTCTGTCTCTCTGTCCTCTCTCCTCTCTGTCCTCTCTCCTCTCTCTCCTCTCTCCTCTCTGTCCTCTCCGCCTCTGTCCTGCTGTCCTGCTGTCCGTGTCTCTGGCTCTGCCCTCTGTGGGCGCCCGGCCTGTCCTGTTGGGGAGCGCGCTCCGCCTCGCCCATCTCCGACCCTGCGGCAGGCCAGCGAGGGGCCTGTCCTGCGAGGAGCGTCTCCCTCCTTCTTCCAAAGTGGACGCGGCCTCCGGCTCTCCGCACCCCGGTTTCCTCGTCTCCCCGGAGAGAGTGCGACCTCTGGGACTTGCTCCATCCATTCCAAACCCGCCCATCTGGCCTGTGGAGAGCCCAGAGGGGCTCAGGGGCAGCCTGGCCGGCCACCTGGGGGGATGGCAGGTCCCTGGCCGGTCACAGCCGCAGCCTGCGGGGCTGACGCGCAGTGGGCCTCTCGGACACTGAGCTCCTTGGGCTGCCTGCGATCAGGTCCTCGCCTCCCTGTCTGGACACGCCTCCTCCTCTGACCTCGGTCAGGGTCATCTCCTGCTGGCCTTCTGGCTTCACCTCCTGCAGGTCCAGGAGCCTCCTATGGACGCGGGTCACCCTGTCAGTCCCTCCTGTCACGGTGGCAATGGCTCTTTAAGTCCTCTCATCCCTGATAGATGGGCCCTAGCCGTGGTCCCAGCCCAGGGCTGCCAGGAGGGAAGCTGGTGGCCCAGGCTGAGTGGCAGGGTCTGCTTCCCCTCCTGGCGCCTTCTCTGGGCAGTTGGGGCCGACCTCCTCCAGGGGGCTGAACCTGGGGTCTGGATGGCGGGGAGGGTGAGCTCCTTCCCACCCCAGCCCCGGGCTGCTCCGTGCTCCTGTTTTGAGCCCTGCCTGACCACTCCGGCCTGTCTCTGTCCCTCCACTCGACAAGCTGTTGAGCAAAGGGCACTTTCCATACCCACAAATGAACTCCAACCTGCCTTGATCCAGACTCCTCCATGGCTCCCTATTACCCTCAGAGTGAAGACCAGCTACCTCAGCCAGGTGACCAGTCCCCGTGGCCTGGCCTGGCCTCTTCCCTTCATGCCCCAGACATACCAGCTCCTGGTGGCTCCCTGCCTCCTGGTCTCTATCTGGCTGTCCCTGTGTTGAGACGCTGTCCCCTCGGCACTGTCCCCAGAGGGCTCTCCCTCACCTCCTTCAGGCCGGTACCCTTCCCAGCAGGCCGGCCCAGCCGCCCCGTGTGAAGTTCCACCTCCCACCGCCCTCTTCCCCTGCCTGCTGGGCCCCCCGCAGCCCTGACACCTGGAGTTGGCCACACTGTGTGGCCCGCCTTGTTTTTTACCACCTCCCTCTCCAGGAAGTCCCCAGGGTGGGGGCCTGTCTGTCCTGTTCACTGCCCATCCTCAGCAAGGAGCCGCCAGGCCCACCAGAGTCGGAGGCCTGTGTTCAAGGTCTGGCTCTGTCCCTCCCTGGCTCCGTCCCTCCCTGGCTCCCTCCCCCTGCGCCTTGGTTTTCTCATCTGAACAA
This sequence comes from Sciurus carolinensis, assembly GCF_902686445.1. Classification (NCBI taxonomy): domain Eukaryota; kingdom Metazoa; phylum Chordata; class Mammalia; order Rodentia; family Sciuridae; genus Sciurus; species Sciurus carolinensis. The sequence continues at coordinate 10,634,940 of NC_062214.1, read as the reverse complement.
TGGGGGTGATCAGGACTGGGAAAGGCTGGGTGAAACCTTGTGTGTCCACAGGGGAGAAAAGAGCCCAGAGGAACACTCTCCATTCCTCATGTTTGGGGAGATGGACGCACCAGGGAATATTACGCAGCCGTTAACCGTGGTCCATCGGGCTCCCAGGAGAACTGTCTTTTTGCTTGTTTTTAAGAATTCTTTGTCATTTTTTTCCTCAAGAATTGGTTTTTAATTGAAAAACTCAAAGAAAATTCCAGCTCATGGAGTACCCCACCTTTGTTTTAAAAAGGAGAAGGGATAGACACCCGCGATTTCTATGTTTTACATTGAGGTCAGATTCACGTGACATGAAAGTACCCGTTTTGATGACCCTTCGGTAGGACCGCGGGGGCAGACGCGGAGGTGTGTGGCTGGTCCCGGAGCCCGAGGCCTCCTGTGCGGGAAGAAGCCGCCCCTCGGCCACCTGCAGGCCTGGCCCGAACCTGCCGCCTCAGGGATTTTCCGAACCCACGTGAGCGGAGCCGCACACGCCGCCCTTTGTGCCCGCTTCCTCCGGCCGGCAGACGCTCCGCAGGTCCTCCCAGCTCTGCGTGCCGGCCCAGTGACCTTCTGGGGGGACGCCCCGCGGCCTGCTCCTCCGGCTGCTGTCGGGGCTGCTGGATGTGGCGCCCTCGTTCTGTGGGTCCCGCGATCTTGACTGAGACGCACAGGACTTGGAAACAGAGGGCACCGTGTGCCGCGTGGTCCTGATTTGTCAACGAGCCGGCCAGTAACGGAGCCTTTGTCCAGGCGGCCAGGATTCCGTGCTCATGGAAGGGCCAGCCCAGGTCCCCCTCCACGACCGGCCTGGAGAAAGAGGCTTTGCAGGAAGGAAAGGCCCCCACCCAGCACCAGAGACAGGGGACCCCTGTGTACGTGTCAAACGCACACCGAGAGGCAAGTCCCGCAGCCCCTGTGCGGGAGCCACCGGGCAGGGCTGGCCAGGTGGCCGTTGAGGTCTGGGGCAGAGGCGGGGCCCAGGTGGGCTCCAGGGGTGTCCAAGCTGGGCTCCTGGGCTTCCCGAGCTCTGAGCTGGACACACGCACAGGAGAAGGGGCCCAGGGAGGAGAGGCTGGTCACCAGGCTGCTGATGGACGCAGGCACGGGCGGCTGAGAGGCCAGCAGGCAGGACCCGAGCCGGGAGGCAGCTCCTGCGTTCACCCGGCCCAGGAAGCAGCGCTGCGGCTCCCTCTGCCTGGTCAGCCTCTGGAGCCAGAGCGGGGACGGTGGGACCTGGAGGGAGCGAGATGTGGCCAGCCCTGGCCCGGCGGCCTTCCAGACGCAGCACCACCTTGTGCCCTGCAGAGCGACCCGCAGCCCCGGGGCCCTGGTCGCTGCTCTGTGTTCAGGTCTGGTTCCTTGGACCAGGTGACGTGGGCTCTCAGGTGGGCCGACCTTCCTTCCCCAGCTGCTGGAACCTGCGCTCCGGTGTTTAAGCTCCTCGGGTCGCGGGCTGTACCTGAGGGCCGCACGCACCCCAAGCCCGAGTCCTCACCTAGGCCACGGGTAAGGAACCGTTGTTCTCCTGTCATAGTTTGGGAAAAGTCCCTGCAGGGCAGGGGCAGAGCTGGACTTGAACTTGGGCTGACCCTTAGTCCAGAGGCCCCTGCCCCCTGGTTCAGTTTCCCTAATCCCTTCCCCCTGCAAGTAGCCCCTGATCCAGCCTGACCTGAGCTCCACCACCTCTACCTGCATGAACTTGAGCAGGGATTTCCCCTCCGCCCTTGATCTCTTCATGTGGAAGTGGGTGCAGAGTGAGCCCCTTCCACATGAAGGTTTGAGGCGGGACGAGGCAGAAGCCAGGGCCCTGCTGGGTTTCTGATCCCCCCCAGATGCCTCCTGGGGCCCATCCCCAGCTGGAGGAAGGATGCAGCGGGGGCCGGCCCAGGACAATGCAGGGCATTGAGTTCCTGCCAGCCCTGGTTTGGGGTTGGGTAAATACCGTGATCTGGGCAGGATGGAGAGCTGGGGCCCAGGTGGGTGAGGGGCGTCAGGTTACCCTGGCGCTGCAGCTGGGCAGGCGGCTCCTGGGGGCGCTTTCCTCTCCCCAAAGGTTATAATTAACGAGCGCCGGGGCCTGGCCAGGCCTTCGCAGGTAGTTCCACTGCAGGAAGAGCTGCGGGTGGTGGCCTGTCCCCATCGCCAGGACACCGACAGCCCCAGGGCCTTCGGGCCGCCTCCTCCTGGCCCGGGGACAGCCGCCCCTGCGGGGGGACCACTTCACAGCCCGGCCCACTGAGACTGGATGCCTTGCCGGTGAAGCCTGTTCCCTTGTGTCCTTCTGCAGAGCGGCACCGCGGCTGGAGCTGGCACCAGGGGACGGGCACTGCTGGGGAGGAGAGAAGGAGGCCGAGCCCTGGGACGGGGGGAAGGAGGGCACACAGCGGCCGCCACTTTCCTCTGCTCCCAGCCGCACGCTGAGCCTGCTGGGTTCACCTTCCCGGCAGGCGGGACCCGCAGGTTTCTGTCTCAGAGAGGGAAGCCGAGGCACAGAGAGGTGGAGTAGCTTGCCCCGGTCACACAGCGTGAGTGGCTGTCGTGTTGGAGGAGCCTCCCCTCCCTGGAGGGCGTGTCCTCGCCGTGCCCACACTGCAGAGGTGACATGGCCACACCTGGGCACAGAGACGCGTGAGGCCGAGCCCCTGCGGAGGGGTGGGCGCCCCCTGCCCGCCGTGCTCCACTTGCCGGCCCAGCACCCAGGACAGCCCTTCCGCCTGTCGGAGTCCCAGGCGCCCTCAATGGGGGCCTCTGTCTGCGCTGGTTCTCATTCAAGCCCTTTGTGCCGAAAATAAAAACAGGAGGACGTGGCTCCACCCTCCCTTCACTTCCTGGTGAGGGGGCAGATTCGCCGCTCTTTCCCTCATTCTGAGGCCCAGAGACACCCACAACCTGCCGAGGTCACACAGCAAGTCAGAGCCAGGACCGTGGCCTTGACGCCCTCCAGGCTCTGCCCCTCCTGCCCTGCGTCTGCTGCCCCGGGCCCTGTCCTCCCGGCCCTCGGGGGACAGAGGACTTGCTGAAGTTCCCCAAGCCCTACCAATGCTGGCACCTGCCACCCCAAGCTTACAGAACCCTGGGCACAGCCCGGGAGGCGCCCCCTCTGTCAGGCCAGGGAGGAAACCGAGGCCCAGGGAGGGAGGGCTGGTCCCAGCCGGGCGCAGCGAGACTCCCATTCCCAGTTCCCACAGCCCGGCCGCCGCAGCTGGCGCCCTCCCTAGGCCCGGCTGGGCCGGGGGCGGCGGGGATCCCGCGGAGGGGAGCCTGGGCGGGCCGGGTCTGGAGCGCGGCCAGGAGGGAACAATGGGCCCTCAGAGATGGCGGCTGCCCGGGTGGGGTGCCCGCGGGCGAGGCAGCCAGGGGGCCAGGAGGTTGCAGGCTGGCTCTGCAGGCCGCTCCGCGCCTCCGCCCCAAACCTGGATGCACGCCCCCGGGCAGCAGTGACCGTGATGGCCACGCTCCGTCCCGCTCACTGGGTGCCATGGCAGGCCGGCCCTGGGCCAGGGGCCTTTCCTGGGTCCCACAGGTAGCCCAGCACATGGACCCTGTCCAGGACGTGGAGGTGGGGAGTGGGGCTGGAGAGGCCTGGGCTCCGTGGTCACGGGCGCACGGCCGGGCTCTGGTCTCTGCGGGAGCTCCTTCCGGATGCTCCCAGGGCTGCTCCACCACGCGGCCCCGTCTGGTCCCTGTTCCCGAGCGTGTGCTGTCCAGCGAGTGTCCGTGTTGCACCAGGTGTTTAGATGGCTGAGAGGGGCGGTGTCCGTGGGCGCCACACAGACACTGCCATTCCGGGGACCTGCGCCCACAGACCCTGGTCTCGGCAGGAGGTCCCGGAACCTCCTGCCCATCAACAGGAGGGGAAGCGTGAGTTTGGGCAGCTGTTCAGTGTCCCCTGTCCCCACGCCCTGACCCAAAGGCTGTCCGGCGCAGCACGAGTTTGCGGCAGGTGCACAAAACGCTGAGGTCGGCCAGTCTCTCCCGCGGTGCCATCCAAGGGGCCTCGTCTGAGTCCCGCGGTGACCCCTGCTAAGGGGCCTGGGGCACTGCCTGGAGGGTGGTGGGTGTCCTGGGCACTGGGGACAGGCGCTCTGAGCCAGTCCCCAACCCAGAGCCAAGGGTGATGGAGTGGGAACCTTCCGGAATCTGGGAGGGCACTTGGGGAGGACGGAGCCTGAGTCTGGAGTGTCCTCTGGGGACTCTCAGCCATTGCGGGCTCCCTCTGCCCCGTCCTTTGAGCACCCAGTGTGGGCCCCTTGGCCAGCAGCCCCGCCCCAGGCCTCCCCGCAGGGTGGGAGTGGGCACGCCGGGCTCCTCCGGGGACTCTGCAGGAAGGACGCGGCCTCCCCAGGTCAGACGCAGCTGCCTCGGGAGGTCCCAGCCTGGGCCACACAGGCAGGGCCGGACCGGGCCACACGCAGCCCAGCCGCTGGCGGAGGTCGGTCCCGTTTTGCTGAGCGTGTGCAGTTGAACTTGGGTCTAGGCTGGGCCGCCCTGGGTGTCAGGGACGCACGGGGTCCTGGCGGACAGTGAGAGACCCAGCCTGGCCTCTTCTCCAGGAGCCTGAGAGCCCCTGCTGAGGTCCAGCCCTCTGGCCTCCGTTCAGCAAAGTCCTTCAGGGAAGTGAGGACCAGGTGTGGGTGGCAGGGGCCAGAGCTGGAGGTGGGCGTGGGGCCATCTTGCTCCCTTAGCTATTCTTCCTTTGTCACTTGTTCCCTCAGCAAACGGTAGTGCAGCACGTCCCTCGGCTGGAGCTGGGGAGGCCGTCCCTGCCCATGAGTGGCCCCCAGCCAGCGGGGGTGGCCGACAGGAAGTGTGGTTTGTGGCTGACGGGCACGAGGTGGTGGAGGCTGTGGGGTGAGGTCGATGTGGTGCGGGTGGTCAGGAGAGCTTCCTGGAAGAGGCTGAAGGCTGGGCAGAGGCCTGCAGATGAGCAAGGAGGAGCACTCGTGCCAGCAGGTGGGCCCAGCACCAGCAAAGGCCCTGTGGTGGCCTGGGGCCGAGCAGGAGAGTCCAAAGGCCACATGGGTAGACCTAGGAGGTGAGGCCAGCAGCCTGGTCTTTATGCCGAGGACAGGGGAGTCTCAGGGGTCAAGCGGGAGACTCGGTTGCCGATCGCCCCTACCCAGGTCTGCCTGCTGGCCTGGACGTGACGAGCCGCCTCAGCTCTCCAAGCACCGGACGCCCGCCACGCCTGGTGCTGCCCCTTCCTGACCGCTCTCACCCAACCTCCACTTCAACAGCCCCAGGGTTCGGAGTTGAGCCCACTTGTCAGATGAGGAAACTGAGTCTCTGAGATCTGGTCCCACGGCCCCACCCACTTCCTCCTGCCCAGAGAAAAGAGGAAAGAGGAACCGATGGCCCAGGGTCAGCTGGGAAGGGTCTGGGCTGGGAATGGGGAGGGTGGGGCCTGGGACCTGGGCTGGGACGGGCAGGGGCCCTGCTTCCGTTTAACCACAGCCCTGTGACATGCCCCAAAAGGGAAGCACAGGCCACCCGTCCTCATCCTCTGCGACCTGGGGAGGGGCTGGGGTGCCCAGAGTTGGGGGACGGGAGCCCGGGCGCCTCACCCTCCTGCCTTTCTGAGACCGGGTTCTTGGAGAACTTGGGGGCCAGCGGGACCCAGCTGTGGCCTGACCGAGTCCCGCCAGGACCTGGCTTCCTCTTCCGCAAGTGGAAGTCCAGACCCCGCTCGGTCTGCTCGCAGGTCCGCACACAGCGGTGCCCACGCCATGGCCGCCCGCTGTTGGCGAACGAGTGAAAAGCACGTTCTTCCTGGGGGAGTGGAGCTGGGCTGGCCCTCGGCACTCTGCAGGTCTCCCCAGCGTGGGCCTCGTCCTGGGCGCCACGGGGCAGCCGCGAACAGCCGAGGAAGCGCCTGCAGAGCGCCCCGCACGCCCCCGGCTGAGGCAGACATCACCAACCCGTCTGCCGCCCCCAAGCCAGGGTTCTCGGGCCCTGTGAGGCTGGCACAGGGGGAGAACCAGGGACAGGCAGCGGATGGGAGCTGGGACGTCCCCGTGAGAACCTTCTAGGTTTAACTGTGTGCCAGGCCCAGGGGACACAGCAGGGACCAGGGGCGCTGATGTGCCGAGGCGGCCTCGTGGGTGCTGGGTCCCGGTTGCACCAAGCTCGGTCGAAGGCGCCAGGTGGCTCCTGCTCTGAGCAGTGCGGACAAGGTGGTGCCACTAGGCTCCATGGTCCCCAGAAGATGCTGCACGGTGTGCGGGAGGGTGGGCCCACACCCCCCGGCGTCAGGTCTCGAGCATCCACGGGCTTTGGTACCCAGGTGGCCCTGGTACCAGCGCCCCGCGGACCCCAAGGGATGACTCTCAGTGGACGCGTCCCACACGGACCTATAAAGGCACTGCAGAGGCCGGCGGAGGCGGGCGACCAGAGAGTGGTCTGGGAGGAGGTGACCCTCGCTGAGGCCCCGCAGTGGGAGGACCTGGGGACATGTCCAGGGCACAGGAAGAGCAGGACCCAGGAGCGGGGAATGCACTTGGCCCATTTATGGAACAGAACGAAGCCGGCGCCCCTGGGAGGCCTGAGTGGCGGGAGGGGGCGGGGCCGCGTGGAGAGGAGCCGGGTCGGGGCTGTGGGTGGCGTGAGCCGTCGCCGGGCAGTAAAGCCAGGAGCCCACGCGCCGTGCCCCACACGCACCAGGCAGGCGCTCCACCCGAGCGGGCAGGTTTTAGCCGCGGCTGTGCGCAGGGGCCGAGGGAGGAGCTGGGAGACAGGCGGACAGGGCCACAGGTGTCCGAGCACCTGCCCAGGTGGCTGGGACGGGGTGGCGGAGCCGGTAGGAGGCCAGGGCTGCCGGGCCAAGACGCGGCCTTCGGCTTCCTTTTCCTCCACTCCATCGGTCCCGGGCCCCACGTGGACTTTCCCAGGCGCTGCCGGTGCCATGGCCTCTCCCCTGGCAGCCGCGCCTCGCTCTGCCCGTCCCTCCGGGACAGAGCAGTGCCAACCACGCTGCCGCTTTCTCCCCATTTTCCACAAGCCTAGCCCCCCGAGGCTGCTGCTGCACCAGCACCCAGCACCCAGCCCCACGGACGGCCCGCGAGGCACTGTCTGGCCTCAGGACAGGGGCTCCCTCTGGAACTGTCCACGGCAGCTCAGGTTTGTCCGAGGACGGGTCCAAGAGTCGTGGTCGGCTGGGGCAGATACGTTGCGGGGAGGCCCTGATGACAGAGAAGGACCCCAGGCCGCGTGCCAGGGTCAGCCTCTCTCTTGGGCAAGGCTTTCCTCTGATTCAGGGCCTTGTGGGATGGCAGGCGGAGGCAGCCTCCTCACCTCCAGAGGCTCGGCTGCTCTGAGCACCAGAGGCTGCTGCCGGGTCCCCAGGCAGAGGATGCTCATCGATTAGTAATGCCTGCTGTGGCCCAGGATGGAGACAGTCCTGCCTGCCCCTGCCCAGGGCCCTGGACCTCCAGGTGTAATCGGGGGCTGTCCCAGGCGCTCTTGGCCTTGGTTTCCTTGCTGTGCCATGATACCCGGCATCTCCGCTGCCCAGGGGGACCGGACAGAGGTCCTGAGCAGTGTCGTTCCCAACGACACGGGAGGTGGACGGCCAGGCTGGGTCTGAACCCAAGGTCCCTGGGTCAGGAGGGCAGGCAGAACCGGTGGGCCAGGGAGGGACGGTGCTGCCCGGATCTCCTGTGACCTCGGACCCACTTCTCCTTTCTGCCCCTCGTGCTCCGCACACAGGAAGCCTGCGCCTCCCCTGCCCGGTCCGTCTGCAGCGGGTGGACACGGGTCCAGGCCCCCTTCCTGTGTTGTGCAAGACGAGGTGGCCCCTGTGTGGGACGGGCAGGCGGCTCCGGCGGATGGGTGGAGGGTCACTGCCCATGGTTACCGCTGGCGGCCTGGCCTGTGCCCCACCCCCTCCTGTTTCCCCAAGGCCAGGCGGCCTTGAGCAAGAGTCTGGGGACCCAGGAACTCTGGGAGCTCCGCAGCCACCAGCAGGTCCCAGCAGAGCAGGCCAGGGCTGGGGCCGCCCGGAGAGGTGCTGACCACGCGAGGGCCACCGTGGGTCCCAGGGCATCTGCAGGCCGCGCCCCCGGCCGCGTGTGGCCTCATGCCCGGCCTGGGCCCTGCCCATTCCAGCCCTTTCTCTCTGGCGTCCGTGCATCCCAGCAAAAGCCTCGCAGGGCAAGAATGTGTTTATGCCGGGCGCGGTGGCCATGCCTGTAACCCCAGCGCTCTGGAGGCCAAGGCAGGAGGATCGCGAGGTCAAAGCCAGCCTCAGCTGGGATGAGGCTCAGCGGTTAGGTGCCCTGGCTCAATCCCTGGTACCAAAGGAAAAAAGAAAAGAAGGCTTGATGGGGCGCACGCACTTCATGGCCGATTCGCCCGATTCCGTCGCTGCGCCACCGCCCGCCCTCCCTCCCTCCTGGGCCCTCCTCCCTCCACGGGCTCCGCTGGGCCCACGCTGGGTCTCGACCCTCCTCTGCTCAGGACCCTCCATGGCTCCTATCTCCCTCTGAGCAGAAAAGCAGTTTCTGTCTGTCTGTTTCTGGTGCTGGGGTTTGAACCCAGGGGTGCTCCACCACTGAGCCGCACCCCAGTGTTTTGTTTTATTTTGAGATAGGGTGTTGCTAAGTTGCCCGGGGTTGGCCTTGATCGCGGATCCTCCTGCCTCAGCCTCCTGAATAGCTGGGGTCACAGGCGTGCACCACTGTGTCCAGCAGAAGCGAAGGTTTCCTAGCAGCTGCTGGGGTCTGCGGGATCTGGGCCCCTGCCCCCGGCCGCCAGGCCTCTGTGGCCTTCCGTACCACCCCTTCTCTGCTCACCTGCAGCCTCTCTGGCCTCGTCCCTGGGCCACAAACACATCACTCTGTGCCGCCCCAGGGCCTTTGCCCTGTGCTCTCCCACGCTGGCCGTGGCTCCTTCTCTGGGGTCAGTCCCTCGCCCCTCTTCCCTCACGCTCATCTCAGAGCTCGGCTGCCTGTTTACCTAGCTCCTTGTCCGTCTGCTGCCCTGGAATGTCACCGTCCCCGGGCGGGGAGTTGCGTCTGCTTGGCTCACTGCCGCACTCGGCCTGCAGCACGGGGCCTGGCCTGTCCGGAGCAGGACCAGTCAAGGCTAGTGAGCAGCGAGGGGACGTGCGAGTGGACGGACCCCCGCAGCCGGGAGGCCGGGGCCGAGGAGGCCGGGGGTCGGCTCACAGGCCCGTGCCCTTTCTTCCAGGTTCTGGAGCAGTTTGGGGTCTGGGCAGCACCCCAAGCCGTGCCGGGATCCGGTCCCGGGTGCGGGTCTGCTCCTCGTGGGTGGGACTGGCGGGGTGGCCTCGCGGGGGACGGGCAGGGCGGTCCCAGTGGAGGGGAGGGAGGCCGGGCGCCTGGTGGGCCAGGCCGGGCAGGGAGGCAGGCCCTGGCCCTCTGCTTCGGGCCGTAACTGCCACTTACCCTGGTCAGTGGGCCAGAGAGATTCCACGAGTGGGCAGGGCAGAGGCCAGGTGCCCGCCCTGCCCCGGGGCCCCTCAGGAGCTGTCCAGTCAGGCCTCAGGGCCCACATTCCAGGCAGTCTCCCAACCCCGGGGCCTGGCCTGGGTGGGGGTCACGGGCTTCGGCAGGACAAGCCGGTCGCCTTCCGGGAAGCCGCCTGACCACTGCTTCCTGCTGGTCTCTGCAGGGCCCGAGGCGGCGGGGCCCGTGCTCACCGCCATCCTCTCCGCTCCCTCCTGGCTCGGTGGAGCCCTCAGCAGCCGTCCGTCCACTAGGTCCTGCCTCTGAGCCTTCCCCGCCGCCTGGCCCGGGTGCTGCTCCCGAACTTCCCTCGACGCTCAGCCAGAGGGAGCCTTTTGAAGTAGTGGTCAGCTCACACCCTCCCCGGCCAGGTCCCCTCCAAGGGAGCCCTTTGCCTTGGGAATGAACCTTCCCAAGAGGCCACCCTGACTCCATCGCTGTCCCCGCTCACTCACCCTGCCCGTCACACTGGGCCCCCTGTTCCTGAAACACCCCGACTCCTGCTGCCCCGGGGCCTTTGCACCCGCGGTCTGCCCCCCCTTCTGGACCGCTCTCTGCTTGGCCTGCACAGGTCTGTGTTCCTCAGCCCTGGGTCTCTGCTCGGGCGTCACCTGCACGTGGAGCCTCCCCCTGCTCCCTGTTCCCTTCTCTGCTTGATTTTCCTGGCTGCTCCTTGCCACCCGCTGTGACCCAGGTTTGACTTACCCTCGGGAGTGGGGCCTTCTGTCCTTGGTTTTCTGATGTGTCCCCAGCGCATGGCACAGAACAAGCACGCAACAGACGTTTACCAAATGACCGGATGAATGAGTCTAAGGGTCAATGGCGGACAGGGACCTGAGTTCCCACGGGTGGTGGCCAACCCCAGACCAAATGTCCAGTCTGAGATGAGGCTGGGAGAGGAGCCCCGGTGGCCAGATCCTTGAGCCAGTGTCCTGCAAACGGCATTGGGGACAACGGACAGCGAGGCTGAGGCCCCGACAAGTGGGTCCCCAGACTCTCCGCCCTTCCGGGAGCCTGGCCTCCCGCCTGGGCAGTCCAGGTCCCCCCAGGCTCCACGCTGGCTATTTTGAGCCTCCTGGTCCTGAGGACCCTGTGTTCCCAGCAGGCAGCATGGGCCAGGGCTGAGTCTGGGAGTGACCCTCACCCTGTCTGGGGCCCGAGGACCTGATCCCATTGGTTGCTGTGGCCCCTGGTGTGAGCCCTGCTCTCTGCCTGATTGTCCCTGTCCAGGCCCCTGGTGTCCTCCTGGAGCGGTGTCCACTCATGGCATCTTGGGTTGGGTCCTCCTGTCTGTCTCCATCCCAATCCTAAACCTCCTCCTTCCAGCTGTGTGGCCTTGGGCAAGGCGCTTCCCCTCTCTGGGTCGGCTTCCTCGCCTGGGAACGGGGCTGTACGTGCACCTGTCTCTGGGATCCTGAGTCACTGTGATGAAGTCGGCCATCCTGCCAGCAGCCAGCTGGGGACTCAGGAGGGCGCAGTGAGGAGCCGCACCCTCCAGGCCCCGGCCGGTGTGAACAGGGCAGCCACGGCCTGGGGAGGGCGGCAGGCTGAGGGGCTTCTCCCGGCCCTGTCCTCCTCCACTTGCTCCGTCTGCTGCCCGGCCTGCCTTCTGCCCGCACAGGTGACGTTACCCTGCCCACTATTCCCGTCCTCCCTCTGGAATCCTGGTTCCACTGCACTGCCATGTCCCCCGCACCCAGGGCCATCCTTGGCACACAGTAGATGCTCAATAAATGTTTGTTAAAAGAACTAATCAGTGAACAGCAACCCCTTGAGGGTGACATGTGTCCTTGCTGGCTCCCAGCCCAGGGAGGGCCATCTGGGGCTCCCCGCTCTTTGCTGGTGTTGGGCCCCTGCCCTGGCTCGTCTGGAAGTCAGTGGAGCTGCTCAGATTGGCCTTCAGTTCACAGGTGGAGACGGAGGCCCAGAGAGGGCGCATCACCTTGCTAAAGTCACACAGTCGTCAGCCTCTGAACAGGATTCCAGCCCAGGACTGCGGATGGCTCATTCTTTCCCTGAAGGGAGTCGTGCTGGCCGTGAGCATGGGGTGGGGCGCTGGTGGGGAGGTCGCAGGGGTCCCTGAGAGGGAGGGTCTGCCCTCCTGGGTTCCCCCTCTCCCGGGTTTGGCCTCAGCCTCCATACTTAGGGAGCCCTGACCTCAGGCCTGGGCTTGCTCCCAGCTCTGTGCTCCCAGGCCCGTGGCCCCAGGCACATACCCTGGGTGACCAGAGGCTTTGCGGAGCAGCCGCGTGGCAGTGGGGGAAGGGCTTGCCCGGGTCTGAGCCCTGTCCCTGCCCAGCCTCTGTGGGCTCCTCCCAGGCCTCCTGCCCGGGCCCCGAGGAGCGCCGGCCGGGCTTCGCCCCGGGCAGGGCTGCAGGACAGGCGCCTGGGGGAGCAGACCGTGGGCACACCCAGCTGGGCCTCCGCCTGGGGCCACTGCTGGTGGGCGCGTTCCCGGTCCCCGAGGCCCCTGGCCTCACCCCCAGGACCAGGCCGGGAGCTGGGGTGGGGGAAGCAGACGACGGAGGCTCTGCCCAGGCCCAGCGCCTCCAGCACACCCTCCACGGAGCCCAGCTCCTGGTCACCTGGTGGCCAGCCGGCGCCTCCTGGGCCCTGGGCCCTGCCTGTCCGGTGAACGGCTCCTCATCCACCCGACCCACCGACTCCATGTCCTTAGGCCCCACATGCTCCTGACCCCAGTCCTCTCAAACCCCGTCCAGCACCTGCCCAGCGTCCACCTCCACGGCCAGCAGGCCGCCAGCATCGCCACCTGCAGATGGCGCTGGCCCTCCCTTGGGGACGGACCCTGTCCCTCCCAGGGCTCCCCTCGCCCGCGACGCCTCTGCCTCCGAGGACCCCTCTCCCGACCTCCGGCCGCTCCCTCCTGTGTCCCCCCACCTGGGAGCCCGGGCCCTGCGTCTCCCTCTGCCTGGGTCCCTGTGCTGGGGCCACACTGTCCCATGGGGACGACACCACTGAGCTCTCCTCCCTTCCCTGAGTGGCCTCTGTGCCTCCCCCAGCCCCACTGCCCCTCCAGGGGTGGCTGAGGGACAGGGTGGCGGGCAGGGTGGGAGGCCCAGCTGACCTTCGGGGCCAGCATTGTCGGGCAGGAGTGAGCAGACCAGGGTCACTCTGCTCTGTCACTTGCTAGCTATGTGACCTCAGGAGGCTGTGCCTCTCCTGACCCAAGAATTTGCAAGAGACCAACTCGGTGGGCCGGCGACCACTCGGGAGCTGAGGCCGACAGCGGCTTCTACGCGGGTTCAGAGGCCCCCCGGGGAGGGCCCTGGGCTGCTTGGCCACGTACTCCTTGGGGAGTCCTGCGGTGACCCCGAGACCCCAGGGGGCCTGGGAGCCGCGTGAGGCGGGGCGGAGCGGGTGGGGCCGGGGCAGTGTGGGCCCGTCCAGCCTCTGCCGGGCCCGGCTCCCTGCAGGGTGAAGGTTGCACAATCACACCACCCTGGCTGTGACCAGGGGGGTGGCTCAGTCTGGGAGCCACCCTTGGTCCACGCGGCTGGTCACACACGGGCCCGTCACATGCCACACCCCGCACAGCCCGACTTTCCTCTGCTCCCTGCTCTGCAGCCCCTGCTGTGTGACTCTGGGCCAGCCACTTTCCTCCGCCCGTCTCCTCCTCTGGAGGGGAGGGGGTGGAGTACCTGCCCCTGGCTGTTGGGAGGGTGGACTCCCCGGCCACACGGGCCTTCCCGCCGCAGGCCCTTTGCACGTGCAGGTCCCCCGGATGGGAACCCTTTGCTGAGGTCAGCTGGGACCCCCTGGGGCCTCCGCTCAGTGAGCTTCCTGGCTCTCGCCTCCACCTGATGCAGCAGGCTTCTTACTCATCCCCTCCTGCAAGATGGTGGCTCCCTCTTGGTGTCTCTTGGTCATTGCTGGGTCCCCAAAGCCCCTGGTGCAGAGTTGTGGATGAGTGGACGAGTGGACGGGCGAGTGGCTGCCCTCTGCAGGCCTGGCGCATCTGCTGGCAGCTGCCCTGGGCGGGCCCTCCACCCAGGGCCTGCTCCCTGCCGCCCGGCAGCCTGGTCCCGGGTCAGGGCGACCTCGGAGAATGGCGGGCCTGCGGGGCGCTTCCTCGGACTCCGAGGCTCCTCCCGGTGCCCCAGGGCAGAGGCTTCTGGGAGCCATCCGGGCAGCGCTGCGGGGCTTCCTGGGCAGACCCCTGAGCTCCTGGGGCCGTCCTTAGCCTTCGCCTGACCTTCGCCTGACCTGACCCCGTTATTGCCCAGATGGGGACGATGGGCCCAGGGCAGCCTCGGGTGCCCGTGTCCGGTTGGCGAGGCTGCGCCAGGGGCCACCGCGGCCCCACTGCCTGGCTGTGCTCCAGGGCTGGTCTGTGCCCTCCTGCCTCGGTTTCCCTGTCTATAGAATGGCACGCCAGGGCCCCGGTCGCGGGGGTGGGGGACAAGACCACCGCCCTGCTGGCCTCAGTGTGGCCTGGCGCTGGGACCCCCTCCGGGCCCCCTCTTGGGTGCCGCCCTGGAGGTGGCTCGGAGGCCTCGGCCTCTCCCGGCCTCTCCCCTCACGCTGACGCTCTCCCCCAGATCCAGCTGTTTTTGTTTTCTGTTTTTACGGCCCCATAAGTGAGTCACGGCCTGATTTGATTTAATTTTGTTGTAATTGTTATCTTTTCAAGTTGTTTTTTTCCACTCGGTTACTCACGAGACCACAAAACCTAAACAGGACGGGCCTTCCCTGACCCGCCTCCTGCTCCCTGCAGCTCAGGGCGGGGTCAGCAGCTCCTGGACAGGGTGGGCTTCTTGGGGAGGAGTCGGTGGCCCGAGTCCCCACTGCTGGGTTGCTGTGTGACCCGGGGAGCTTTGCTCGGGCTCTCTGGGCTTGTCCCCAGCAACGTCCAAGGCAAGCGTTAGCACGTGGAGCCCAAGCTCAGACGCCTGGGGCCGGAGGCCTGGCGGGTGCAGAAGAGCGGGGTGGGCTGGCGGGGCCGCGGTGCACTGGGGACAGCAGCCTGCCCGGGGCCTGTCTCCAGCGCACGTGGTCAGACCTTTCCATTTCTTAAGGGAGCCAGAATTCTGAGGTCGTCTGTGAAAAGTCCTCATTTTTAAAGGTTGGCCAATGAATCAAATTACAAACAAGCAAACGAAACCCATGTCCGCGGACCTATGCGGGCTCTTTGGCCTCTTCTGGCTTAGAAGGTTCTAGAAGACCTGGCCTTCTCTACATTCTGGCTGCCTTCCCCTTGCCAGGCAGCTTCCCGGGCCTGGGCTTCCCTCCTCCTGCCCTCAGCTGCTCCCACGGAGGAATGGCCGAGTCTCTCCTCTGCCACCTGCTGTGGCCCAGTTGCCGCCGGGTCCCTGGCCTTCCCGGCCCTGGGCCTGTGGCCCCCAGTCTACCTAAGTTGGCCCTTTCCTGTCCTGCTTGTCCCATTTTGGGGGACCACTCTTACCAAAGGGAAGTGGCCCCTTCTTTTTTAAGACCCATAACAAATGTCTTGTCTGCTTTGCTGTTTGTTGCTGATGCTTAGACCAGAGTTTTCAGTCAGAGACGGAGACGGGGCTGCAATGTGGGCAGCCGAGGGGCCGTGTGTCCTGCTGACCTGCGGAGGAGCCGGGGCCTGGGCTGGGGCTGGCGGGACCCCAGCTGGGGGACCCGGCAGCTCCAGGGAGCTTGGGCAGGGTCACATGAGCAGGACCCGCCAATCACGCGCCCCGGGCCAGATGTCTGGATCCCGAGCTGGAGCCGCGGGACTCGGGTGCGCCGGGCGGGGCTGGCAGGCTGGCTCTGGGGCTGTGGCCAGGGCCCGGCAGCGGTCACAGTGTCATCTGCAGAAATGACTCGGTCATTACGTGGGGGGTCAGATGCCTAGGCCAGGACGCTTCCTCCGGCCGCGCCCCTCGGGATACGCTTATACGTCCACGCTGGCTTCTGAGGGGTGGTGTCCCTGGGCGTCACACAGTGGTTCTACTAGGTCGCGAGGAGGGCCACGACTTTCACCAATGTCGTCCCCGCTGGCGGGCGCGAGTCCTGGTCACGTTTCTCTAAGGCGGTCCTTCACCCTGCAGTTTGGATCCCGAACTCCAGTGAACGACGCGACCTTTCCTGAACCGGACCCCCTACGTTCCGAGCTGCAGCCTCTGGGGAGCCCCTCCCCACCCTCAGGCGCCTCCCAGGGCGTCCGGA
The DNA here is from genome assembly GCF_902686445.1 of Sciurus carolinensis. NCBI lineage: Eukaryota > Metazoa > Chordata > Mammalia > Rodentia > Sciuridae > Sciurus > Sciurus carolinensis. Next base: position 10,619,290 of record NC_062214.1, on the reverse strand, counting down.
AGGGCTGGCGGCCACCACCGCGCCCTCGGCCCCCAGACGCCCCGCCTCACCCTGGCCCCCTGCTCTGCACTGTCCCCACCAGGCCCCGGGGAGCCCTGGGAGTCATGGGGACTGCAGGTCACACCCACGGAGCCTGGGTGGTCAGGCACTCCGCTCCTGTGCCACCTCGAGGGAGTGTCCACGGGGTGCCTGGCCCCTCCTCCTGGCACCTGCTTCAACCTGGGAGCCACAAGGGTCAGTGGCTCGGTGCCCCAGGGAGATTTCAGGCAGCGGGAACGGCGGGCAGGAGGGACAGGGGACGTGAGGCCTGGGGAGGGACAGATGCTCCAACTGGTGGCAACGCAGGTGCAAAGGCCCTGGGGACAGTTAAGAAGAGGGATGTGCTGATCGAGCCAAGGGCAGGCGGGGAGAGGGGACAGAGGGGCCCGCGGGCCTGGACGCCCTGGCCCTGGGCCCTGGGCCCTGGGGAAGGAGTTGGGTTTTCCTGCAGGTGAGGTGGGACGGTCGCCGTCTGAGCACAGGAGGGACGTGTCTGACCCAGGCTCTGCTGGGCTCCTTCGCTTGGCACCGCTGGCACTTGGCACTGGACCACTGTGGCCGGGGCAGGGTGCTGGGCAGCACGTTCAGTCGTGACAACCGCAGTGTCCCCAGGTGTGGACGGATGTGTCCAGGGTGCTCGCGCCCACCAGAAGCACAGGGTCCCTCCTGCGGCCCCCGGGGAGCAGGGCCCAGGGTGGACTTGCTGGGTCAGGGCCAGTGGCGGATTGGCAGGGGTGAAGGGGCCGGGGTGGGGTCACCGCGTTGGCGAGGCAGGGAGCAGAGGCCATGGTGGACGGCGGTGCTGCCTCTCCCTGGGCGGGGCTGGTCTGGGCCACCCAGCAGGGCTGGCCTTCTGCTGCCCGCAGAGCGTCTGGGGTCCCGCGGGCACAGCCTGGCCTTGGGTGGCCTGGAGCTTCCCAGCTGTGCTTCGCAGCGCGTGGGTGGCCCAAGCCGGGCTGGGGCTGGGTGGGCAGGGGCCCTCCTGTCACCGCCACCAGGAGGTCCGGCCAGACGCCCCCTGAAGAAGGGGCTCTGCTCCCGGCGAGGACGGCCAACTCAGGGGCCCTCGGCCAGGCCGCTGGAGAGGACAGGCCCAGCCGGGGGCCGCCAGCCGGCGCTGCCTGCGGTGGCCACGGGACCTGCGGGTGCCACGCGAGGCGGCAAAGGCGCGAACACCAGGCCAGCAGTGCCTGGGCTGCAGCCCGAGACCCCTGACGCCTGCGGCCTTTGAGAGGAGCCGCTGGCCATGGGCAGGGGGTCAGCTGGAGGGTGGGGCCTGGGAGCAGCGTGCAGGTGGCGAGCGGGAGGACCGGGCGGGAGACGTGCGGGGCTGGCCGGGAACCGGGGCTGGAGGCCAGGCCAGGCACGCCTGTCATCCCAGCGGCTCAGGAGGCTGAGGCAGGAGGATCGTGAGCTCAAAGCCAGCCTCAGCAAAAAGAGGCGCCAAGCAACCCAGTGAGACCCTAACTCTGCATAAATGCAAAACAGGGCTGGGGAGGTGGCTCCGTGGCCAAGGGCCCTGGGTTCAATCCCTGGTACCAAGAAAAAGAGGAAGAGGCGGTCAGGCCGGGAGAATCACGAGAGCGTTTCGACGCGTTGATAATTCCACCCGCGAGGCCGCTGGGCCCCGCAGCTCACTGCCCCCGCCGCCCTGCAACCCTGGGCACCCCGGGGCCTGTCCAGCCAGGAGACGGTCTTCAAGCGACCCAGACCTCTTGGTGAACGCTGGCCGACCGACGGCAGGAATCGTGCGTTTGGGCGGGTGGAAGGCTTCACCTCCGCTTGGTGGGTCCCGCGACGTAGCTCAGAGGCGCGCCACCCCAGATCTCCCTGGTGCCAATCTGCCGCCACGCCAGGGCCAGAGCACGGCTGCAGCGATGCCAGGGCAGGAGGCTCCCGGCATCTGGGAGGTTGCTCTCGGGAGGGGAGGCTCCCCGGAGGAGGCGGCTGGAGTCCCCATGTGGAAGGACCGGCCTGGCGAGGGCCCTGTGCCCACAGGTGTCCAGATGCCAAGGATGGTGGCTGGTCTGGACCAGGTGCTGGCCTTGGGCTGGGGTGTCCCAGCGGTGGGCACTGCCGGAATCGAGTGCAAGGACGAGGTGGCCCGGGCACAGCCAGGCAGGACGTGTGAGGACGGACCAGGGGCCCAGGGTTTGAGCAAGGGGCAGCGGAGTCCCCGGCAGAGCAGAGGGCCTGTGGGGGTCGGGAGGCGCATGGCAACCGCTCAAGCCGGGCTCACCCTGTGCTGAGGTGGCGGAGGCCTGGGCCCTGCCAGCGGGAGGGCTCTTCTCCGTCCCAGTGGATCTCGCCACGGGGACATGCGGGAAGGCGCTTGAGTCCAGGGCCCACAGAATTCCTGGCCCCGCACGGGGCTTTGGGGTGTAGTTCATTCCGTCTTCCTCTCAGCTGCACAAGGAAGCCATGATCATCCCGTCATTTTACAGGACAGAGAGGGTAAGCAACGTGTTCAAGGTCACACAGCCACGAAGTGGCGCCGTGGGATTTGAATTCGAAGTCCACCGCTACGGCGGCTGCGTGATGACGCTGCTCCCAGCCTCCCAGCGGTGGGAGTCCCATGGTCCCCGGTCGTCAGACGGGTAAACGGAGGCTGAGTCACTGCGGGGGGGTCTGACAGTGGAAAGGGGTGAACTGAATCCCAGGTCCAGGGGACCCGGAGCCTGTTCTTTTTCTGCCCAGCGAGGTGGCTGCTGGCCTTCCTGGGCCTGTTTTCTCATCTGGTAAATGGGGGTGGTGGCCATGCCCACCAACAGGGCCACCGGGCACAGATGGGGCGTGGTGGTCACCAGCCCAGAGCCTGGGACCTGGGAGAGGCCTTCTCAGCGATGGCTGCTCACAGAATCAGGGATGGCACCCAGAGGAGCGCCTGCACACAGTAGGTGCTCAAGAAACACCACTGGCCGCTGCTGTCATGCGCCCACCTCAGGGGACAGCCCTGCATCCTCCAGCCCTGCTTCCTTCCCAGCAGCCTTGTGGCCACGGCTCCTCATCCGGCAGAGCCCCAGTGTCCGGCTAAGAATGGGGCAGGGGTGACTTGGGCCTCGGGCCCCTGGGTCAGAGCGCTGGACGGTGGGGTGGGATTCTAGGCTGGACCCTGGACTCGCCTCCTGGCCTCTGGGACGCGCCTCGCCCGCTCTGAGCCTCGGTTTCCCTTCCCTTCTGCACAGCTTGATTCAGGAGGTGCCGGCCCCTCGCAGGGCCAGGGCAGGTCCTGGGTCCTCTCGCCCCCCGCTCCCGCCTCCCTGGCCGCGGGCCTGCCGGCTGTGACGGCGACCAACCAGCCAATCTGTTTACTGAACCGGCTGACCCCTTCCGGGAACGCAGCCGGAGCTTCCCAGAACTCGGGTATTAACGACCCGAGGCCACATGACGGAGCATGACACAGCACTTTGGAGCAAGGCAGGGCCCAGGGCCGCGTGGGGGCTGCAGCCCAGCCCCCGCCTGGCCAGTGGTGAGTCACAGGGCCTCCCACTCCGGCCTCCGCAGCTCCCCGCCCCGTGGTCTCCACGTCCTCCCGGCCAGCACCCCCACCTCCAGGGCCCCCCAAGACCTCTGGACTTTGGCCTGTGACCCTGCAGAGGTCTTGGGTGACCCAGTTGCCCCCCGGGATCATCGCGTGTCCACCTGTGTGCGAGGCCCAGGGCACGTCTCCTCTGTGTCTTGCCACAGTTGAGAAAAGTGACACATTCTGACCCCACGTGACAGACGGGAGACTGAGTTCCAGGGGAAGGCTGGAGCTCCCCTAGGGCAGGGAGTGCGGGGCAGAGCTGGATCCAAGAGGCCGTTCTTTCCTCTCTGGGGCACTGGGCATCCAACTCAGGGGCGCTCAACCTCTGAGCCACGACCTCAGCCCTCTTTAAAAATTTCAGTGTGAGACAGAACCTCATGAAATTGCTGAGGCTGGCCTCCAATTTGTGATCCTCCTGCCTCAGCCTCCTGAGTCTCTGGGATTTCCAGCTGTAGCACCACACCTGGCTCCAAGCAGCATTTTGACCTCAGTTCATCCCCTCTCTCGGCCTTGGCCCCCTGGCAAGGGAGGTGCCAGGCCCCTGGTCTGGTTCACGGGGTTGGGGGGACACGGGGGCACAGAGGGCCTGGGTCGCCTGCCTAGGTGTCAGGGCTCCTCAGGACGCACGGGGCCTTGGGGGCTCCCTCCTGACTGCCTTCCTGGGTGGCCATGCCCCCCGTGGCTCCTTTCCTCCCCTCGAGGGTGGCCATGCTCCTGAGTGCCCGCCTGTGAGGCTGCGTGCTGAGCGGCTCAGTCGCCCGCGCACGGCCAGGCTGGGGCCAGGCTTGACCCCCGCCGGCCTCTGTCCCCCTCTGCCCGGGGCCGGGCGGAGAGCAGACGGCTCTGGGTCCCAGCGGCCCCTGCACCCAGTGGGACCCGTGTCGCCCCAGCTTTGGCCTGCGGACTGGGGGCAGGCAGGGGTGGGCGGCACTTGATGCCCTTTCCCTCATTCCAGAACCAGTGCTTGAGCACCTACTGCATACCAAACTGCCCGGGAAACAGCGGACGAAGTCTCTGCCCTCGTCTGGGGGAGGAGACGATCAGGCTGCGCTGAGGCCGGGCGGGGCCGGAGGGCCTCCCGGGCGGGGGGACGCAGGACCCTGGACACAGGGCACGGGGTGCGTGGGCCCCGTTGCTCAGAGTCGGGGATCGAGAGGTGGTGGGGTAGGGCCAGACCCCGAGCTGGGCCCCTGGACGGCGTGGAGCCAGGCCCAGGTCCGCCCCCGAGGGCCGAGCGGCAGGGCCGGGGCGGGGGCTCGGGTCCCGGTGTGGCCTTGCTGAGCCGCAGCACCTCCGAGCCTCACAGCAAACGCAGCTGCGAAGACGCCGTCGGAACCAGGAGGAGAAATTGCCTTTCACCCCCTGGGCCTCCATCTTGTGCTTGAGCGTCTGCCTGGAGCCGGGCCCTGGGCTGGGGCTGGAGTGGAGCCGGGGCCAGCGGCCTGGCCTCGTGGGGCAGGCAGGGGAGGTGGCGTGGGCAGAGGGCCTGGGCGAGCCCCGGCTGGGCTGGCCGTGGGTCGCTCGCCTCTCCGGACTAACTGTGGAGCCCATCCGGAGGGGTTGTCATAGGAACAAAGGAGCTCAAGGGTGGAGGACGCAGAGCCGGGTACCCAGTAGGCGCTCAGCTGTGCTTAAATGGAGGAACATGGACAATAAACAAACCCAAGAGGGATGTGTCCAACAGTGGGCAGTGATGATCGCCAGCTCTTGGCAACAGTGGGCATGCAGTAGGTGCTCAATAGATGTTCCTCCTCTGCGCCCTGGGAGGCAGCTGGACAGCGATGGTGGCCTGAGGTTTCCGGCGGCCTTGCTGATCCAGGGTGAGCTTGGGGTGGGCAGTGGAGACCCGGCCCCCTCAGCTCCGGCCCCTGCGGCCCGTGGCGGCCAGGTCTGCAGCCTGGGTGGCGGGCGGGCCGGGGCCTGCCCAGCGGGTCCCCCGTAATGACACTCATTACACAGGTGTCTGATGGCAGCCGGCCAGCCCACCCGGCCCTTCCTCGTCCCCCGGGAGCGGGTGCCCAGCAGGCAGGCGGAGGGGCAGGGCTGGCACCGGGCCAGCTGGCGGCCGGGGAAGGAGGGAGCTGAGCGGCGCTGCCAGGACCCGCGTGGAGGGCGGGTGGCGTGCAGGTGTGCAGGCAGCGTGCGGGGACAGGTCTGTGCACCCGGCCGGCAGAGGCCAGGCCGCCATGGCTGGGCGGCCCCGCAGGTGGACCCCTGCGCCCCTCCGTGGGCGCTTCCCCCAGCCGCCAGGTGGTGCCGGGCGGTGCCGCCGGCCTGGTGACGTCACCGGCCGGGCCGGTCCGGGCTCCGCTGTCTGAGGCCCGACCCGTAACTCTGCCAGCGCTTCATCGCGAATTTCAAAACAGCCAGGAGAGGGTTCTGGTGTTCTCAGCAGGAAGGGAAGGGAAGTCGGAGGCCACGGTCCCATCGCCCCAGCCCATCGGCCCAGCGTGTCAGGAGCAGGAACACCACGCCATGCCACAACGCGCACCATCATGTGCCAGTTAGAAATGAGAAGGCGTTTAAAGAGAGGGCTGCAGACCCAGGGAGCCACACTCGGGCCAGGACAAAGCTTCCCCGTGGCGCTTTGGTGGAACCTGGTGAGGAAGCAGAGCCCAGGTGTGTGGGAGGCCTCCCCAGGGCGACCTTGGTGTGGAGGCTGGAGGATGAGCCGCTGGGAGGAGGAGAGGAACAGCAGGCGCAAAGGCCCTGAGGCAGGGCCAGCTGGCATGTCGGCCATCAGGGAGCCCCGTGGAGGAGCGCTGGGAGGGCCCGGCGCAGGTGTCTTGTCCTGGGCCAGGGCAGCGGGGTCTGTGGAGGGCGCACGGTTAGGGGCCGGCAGGGCCAGAGGGGTGAGGGGCGCAGGGCCGGGCCGCCCGGTGGGACTGGTTGGCTCTCAGAGGTGCAGACAGGAACGTGGGCCGCTCAATTTGTGTTTGAACCTATTTGCCGAGTTCAAACCCCCTGGATCCCGGAGCCTGTTATTAAGCCGGCTGCACCCTGGGGCGCCTGCCTTTATCCCAGACAGGGCCTGGCCCGCCTGCCCCCAGGTCGACCTTGGCCCCCCAGATGGGAGTGGATGGGCGGGACCTGTGCACCCCCCGCCTGTCCAGCCCACAGGCACTGCGCAGGCCCAAGCTGCTCCTGGGAGCTGCGGGGAGAGTCCAGGCGGGCACAACTGCCCTCGGGGACACCAAAGCCCAGAGAGGCCGTGGCAGGTCCCAGGGCCTCCAGCAGGAGCTGGGGGTGCCCTGGAAGGCGCCCTCCCGCCTCCTCCCCTGCCCACAGTGTGACTCTGGGCAGCGGTGGTGTCTGGGACAGAGCTGGGTGCAGCTCGATGGTCACTAGCACTCCTGGGCCCGCTAGGAAGCAGTGAGCTCCCCGCCACGGGTGGAGAGCAAGCAGACCGGACAGCGCTTTGTCCTGCCTCTGGGAAGCTGCAGGGCTTGGGCACAGGTGCCACCGCTGGCGTCAGGTCAAAGGTCTGCAGGAACTGCCGATCGGTCCGTCCTTCTCTGTCGGAGCCTCGGTTTCCCCACAAGCAGATCTTTTACGGTGACCAGAGTGCGGGTTAAGGACAGCCTCGGTGCTGAAGCTCCTCGAGTCCAGCCTCCCTGACTCCCCAGTCCTCGCAAGACCACTGCAGCCCTGGCCCCCGAGGCCTCCCCAACCCCTTCCGCCCGACTCCCTTGCCGCAGCATCCTCCCTGCCTCAGGGTCTTTGCAGATCCTGTGGCCTCCGGATGCCAGTCTGTGTGCTTTCCGTAATTTAAATCCCCACCAGCCCTGTAAGGTAAACACTATCATGGGATCCATTTTACAGATGAGGAAACTGAGTCTCAGAGAGGTGGAGCCTCTTGCCCAAAGGCACACAGCTGTGTGTGAAGCGTAGGGTTCTCGAGCCAGGAGCCCTTCCCCTTTCTTCTTTCCACGGGGAGCTCATCTGCTTCTTCAACTCTGGCTCCGTGGCCGCCTTCTCCAGGAAGCCCTCCCTGCCACTCCCAGCCTCCCCACGCCTTCCCTGGGTTCCCACTCTGTACTGCCCCCCGGGACCTCTTTTCCTGAACTGCTTTATTGAGGCTGAACAGTCACACACAGACCACGGGTGGTCCAGGCTGGCGTGGAGGAGGCTGGACCTCGTGCCCTGGCCAAAGGCGTCTGTGCGTCCTCTGGTGATCCAGCCCCCGGCCGCCCTCTGCTGCTCTGGGTGAGTGTGCAGGTCTGGGCGTTTCTTCACGTGGGCCCTTGCTGTGTCCTTGCTGGGCCTCCCTCCCTGGAGTCCTGGCTCTGAGGCTCCTCCTGTTCCTGCAAACTTTACCCTTTGTGTATCTGCCTCCCTCCTGTGAGACGCCAGCCCTGTGAGGCAGGGACTGTGCCTTGGGGATCTGTGTCCAGCACCCAGCACAGGGCGGTGCACACAGGTAGTGCCTAATAAATGTTGAGCGAGTGGGAGGAGAGTGAGGATGTATCTGAACGGGAGCGGAGCTGGCGCAGAGGTGGCAGAGAGGACTCCAAAGACCCACCCAGGAACCAGCCCCGGATTGGTCTGGGGGCCTCGCGGCCCCTCCGACCGGCCTCTGGCTTGCCCGTGGCCTGGGCCTGGCAGGCAGGTCTCGGAGCACGAGGGTCAGGGTGGTTCAGGAGGCGCTTGGTGGTGCCTGTACCTGGCGTGGGCGTCTGGCGGGTGTTCTAGAACTGCGCAGCCTGCTGCCGAGGCAGGAAGTGGCCACCCGGCCCTCAAACCAGTCGGACTCCTCTGCGAGGTTCCGGAGGGTGCTGGGCACGGAGCGAGGCCGCGGGAGGCCAGGCCGCGGGGGAGGAGGCGGCGTCTAATTAGCGCACATTGCAGGGAGTTTCCAGCTCATGCCCGTCAGGCTGGGCAGTTTCCAGGTACCAACCTCGACCTTGAAGGCTCGGAGAGGCCTGGAGGCCTCTGGGTCTCCGCCACAGGCTGGAAACCAACTAGCCAGGGTGAGAGAGGGGCAGGGTGGGCCGAGCCCCACCGGGACAGCCTGTGTCGGGAGCACCTCCGCCGCGCTGGCCTATGCGGCCTTGGGATGATCTCACGCCCATTTCCCAGACCGAGAAGCGGAGGCCGGGAGCCGTGGAGCTGGCTGAGATCACACAGGGGTCACCGTGGGCGGAGAGAACAGGGGCAGGGACCGTCCTGGGGCGCCGCCTAGCCGTCAGGCCGTCCCTGCGGTACACACGGAGCGCCTACGGTGGGCGTGCTCAACTCTGCGCGGAGAGGCCTGGCCTGGGCGTCCCTGGCTCCCACCTCCAGGTGGAAGCCGGGGGGGCCAGGGGCAGACAGACTGTTCGGGGAACTTTGTTTTCCTGTTTGTGGAAAAAAGAAGTTTGGCTCGCAGTGGCATTTCCCAAATGGGGTTCCAAAGGACACAGTATGATGCAGGGAAAGGGTTCCACGGTCCAAGGAGTTTGGGAACTGCTGGGTTTACCTCCCTAATGTTTGTGTATTAAAGACTCAGAGCCTTGAATGTCCCAGAAGGAGCAACCAGAATCCGGGCGGAAGGGATGTGAGTCACCCCCTCGGGCACCTAAGGGAGCTCGCTCGCGGGTTTCCTGTCCCTGTGAGTCTGGCGGGACTCACCTTCTCCAGGAAGCCTCTCAGTTCCCAGATGGACCCGAGACTCCCTGGGAAAGCACCTGCTTTCACTCTGGCTCACCTCCCGTGGTAACATCTGTTCCCAGGGCCGCAGGTCAGCTTCCCAAGGAATCTCCGCCACTGGGAATGGCTGGAGGGAGGGATTGGCGTGGAGGAGATGTGTGAGAATCTGACGGACGGGTGGACCATCGAATGGATGACGGGATGGCTGCGTCCGTGGGTGGATGGGTCAGGGGACCATTTATGGATGAATAAGTGGATGAAGAGATGGATAAGCCGAAGCGCAGGTGAATCAGAGTGAGATGGACAACCAAGTTCATGGATGAACAAGGAAATGGTGGATAAGCGAGCGGACGGACGGATGGATGGAAGAATGGATGGTGGAAGATGAATTGTGGGTGGAGGGTGTGGACAGTTTCACGTTGAGTACTGTGGGCTACTGATGGACGAAGGTGTGGACATGTAATTAAGTGATTAAGCAAATTAACAAGTGAAATGATGGATGAATTAACAAGTAGCTAGATGAATAGACACATAAAGGAATAAATGGATAGATGGATTGGTGAGTCCAGGAGTGGATAAGTGGGCAGATAGATGAATGGATGGTTGGGTGGATGGGTGGATGGGTGGGTGGATGGGTGGATGGGTGGGTGGATGGGTGGATGGGTGGGTGAATGTATGATTGGATGTTTGTATGTATGTATGGATGGTTGGGTGGATGGATGGGTGGATGGGTAGATGAATGGGTGGTTGGGTGGGTGAATGGGTGGATGGGTGGATGGATGGGTGGATGGGTGGATGGGTGGATGGGTGGATGGGTGGATGGGTGGATGGATGGGTAGATGGGTAGATGAATGGGTGGTTGGGTGGGTGAATGGGTGGATGGGTGGATGGATGGGTGGATGGGCGGATGGGTGGATGGATGGGTGGATGGGTGGATGGGTGGATGGTTGGGTGGATGATAGAAAAATGACTGGAAGGTGAATGGATGGTTGCATGAGGGAATGTATGTGATGTCACAGGTCTGAATTGAGGTCAGGATGGCAGGAGCGTACCCGTGTCCCTTCCTGAGACAGCAGTTTATGAAGATTTTGGAATTTGCAGGTTGAGTGAAAGCTATGAACTGTATCTCCAGAAAACTGCACCTAGACACAAAATGCTGTCTCTGATTTCCTGGGGGTGGTGGGTCGAGCCTTGGAGTCACCTGCTGGCCCGAGGCGAGGAGTCCCAGGGCAGTCGGTGAGTTTCTTCTTACACCTCGAGCCCTGAACATGGAGGGGAACCAGGCCCGGTGGCTGAGCAGCTGGGAAGGGACGGCTTCCCGGGGGCACCCTTCTGTGGCTTCCCGCAGGCCTGGAGGAGAGCCCGAGGGAGGAGGGCTGCCTCTCCAGCAGCCAGCGCTCAGAGCTTGCAGGCCTCGCTGCAGAAGGGGCGGCAGGCCTCGGGGTACCAGAGAGGCTCAGGGAAGTGGGAAGGTGCGTGAGGCCTGTGGCCGCTCGGTGAGTCCTCAAGGGCACCACGGAGCGGCCAGAGTTGGGAGTGGGGAGACGAGTCTCCAGGCAGGAGGGACGGCGTGTGCAAAGGCTCAGAGACCCGTGGGAGGCCTGGGAGCAGCTCCGACGGCCCGGAGCGCAGAGCGCGGGGACCGTCGGCCACCGGACTGAGCGGGTGCTCAGTCTGGCGGATCTCCTTGGCGACTGGCCTTGGCGGGGCTTCTGGGAGGGGAAACTGAGGCAGAGGAGCAGTCTGGGGAACACGCTGAATTCACTTTGGGGGCACTGATCTGCGGGTGCCTGGGGAGTCCGCTGGAGGGGCTGCTGGGAAGGGAGCAACAGTGGCCCTGGACTGTGCTGGCCCCCAGGCTTGGCAGAAAGTGGGTTCCGGGGAGCGAGGGGGACGCGCCTCAGCAGACGTCACAGGAAGCCAGAGACAGCCCTGGTCGCTCGGCCCGAGAACTGGCGTGTGTTGGCCCAGGGCCCACGGGAAGCCCGGGCGACGGCCAGGGAGGTCCCAGGGGAGAGAGCGGAGGGCCTGTGGTCCAGCGTGCGGCCCGCAGGGTGAGGTCAGCCCTGAGCTCCGCGGGCCTGGGTCCGTCACCTCCCGAGCCTCGGTTTTCTCGCCCGGAGCTGGTGGCCGAGGCCGCACAGAGCTGAAGAGCTGCGCAGGCAGAGCAAGGGAGGTGACCGGGCGCAGTGGCCACCTACGTCCCGGCGTTGCCCAGACACGGCAGGAGGTGGGACCCCAGCAGCGCGTCCCCGGCCACGCCCGTGGGGGAGAGGAGGCCTCTGCCCTGCCAGCCCCTCCGCCCCGCCCGCTGGAGCCAGAGGGCGGAGGAGGCCTGTCCCTGTCGGGTGTAGGAGGGGAACGGATGACAGCACCCTTCTCCACTGTCCCTCGGAGCTGCTGGCACGGGGTCCTGGCCATTGTCCCCACCCTCAGATCCTGACTCAGGGTCAGGCTGGCCAGAGGTTGCAGACTTGGGGCCGACCCTGGTCCCTCACCGGGCTGTGCTGGGTCCACACGGAATTTTTTTCTAATGAGTGGAGCTAATATTTAAAAATCTGAAGACAAAACATAAAAACCTGTTTGGCTCCCCTTGGAAAATCAGAGCATCCCCGGCACCAGCCCGTTCCCAGGGGCCACACTGCTGGAGCTCAGAGGCCTCAGCCCTGGAGATGAAGCTGGTGCCGCAGTCCCCACCGCTCCCGCTTGTCTCTCTGCAAACAAGGCCAGGCACGGCCCTCAGCAGCACACTCACGGCTCCCTGCACCGGGGCCAGGGTGCTGGGTTTCCAGCGTGACCCTCCTCTCTCCCTCCACCACCAGGGCAGCCCCCCACCTGCGGGCCCCTCCCTCTGCCCCGCAAGACCCAGAACCCCGCCTGGGGGATGGAGGTGGGCGGGGCTTGGCGGGCCGCGGGCACCTTGGCGGGAGGCAGATCCGGCTGCTCCAGACGTGTCGCTGGGCCGGGTCACACTCCTCAGCTAGCTCATGGCCGAGGCATGCGGGCCCAGGCGGTGCCATGCCCCGTGGGCGCCTGGGCAGCCCGGCACCCCGGATCCAGCGGCTGTGTGGCCTTGGGGCATCACCTCACCTCTCTGAGCACAAGGAGAGGCCGTGGCGTGGAGCCTCGCGTGGAGCCCTGGGGTCAGTGGCAGATACAGCACCCAGACTCCAGAGGGGCACCTTGCAGGGGACACCAAAGCCCAGACCCCAGGACCAGTGCAGCTGCCTCGAGAGCCGGTGACCCTAGCAAGCCGCTTCTCCATCTGGACACGGGGAGCAAGGCCACAGCCACTCCAGTCTCAGTCGAGGGGACAGAGCCACTCGCTGACCGTTTCCTGCGGGCCAGGCACTGGGGCCCAGCAGGCCACAGCAGGGTCAGAGGTTGCTGCCCGTGAGTGGCAGGTGGACAGGCTGCTTTGGGATCTGAGAGCTCGGGGAGCTGGCGACGGGCACGGGGCACCGGTGATGGGCACGGGGCGCCAGGAGCCGCCTGCAAGGGGCGGCAGGGCAGGAGGCCGCCCAGCGCCCAGCGAGCCCCTCCCCCGCCCCAAAGCCCCGGTGGCCCACCACCCGCAGGCCCAGAGCTCTCTGCACAGGCTCCCGCCAAGGGGGCCCCCCGTGCCCGGGCCCTCGCGCCAGCGCAGTCCACACTGCTCCCTGGCTCCTCTGCCCTGCTGTCCCCTGGTCCCCTGGGCCCTCTGGTTCTTCCTCTCCCACTCGGGGATCCAGCTGCTTGCAGCTCAGCTGCTCTTGGGCCAGGAGTTGGGACGGTGAGGTCCTGTCCAGAAGCAGGGTCCCTGGGGCAGGTCCCAGCTGCCCGGCGCCATCTCCCTGCTCCTTGAATGCACTTGCCGTGGCCTCTGTCACCCAGGGCAGGATGGGGAGGTGGGAGATGGGTCTGTCACTGGTCCTCTCTGGACCCTGGCTTTTCTGCTCTGAGAAACGGGCGGGACGCTGGCCTTCCACAGGGGTTCTGTGCACTCAGGGGCTGTTGCCGCCTGGTGCTGGTGTTCGGGGGAAGGGGTGCATCTTTGCCCAGACCAGCTCAGGGCTGCCAGGGATGGTTTGGGGGAAGGGTGCCTCAGGGTCCCCAGGGCATCCCCTGAGTTACCAGAGTGCTTTCTGGGTGCCCAGCCCCGGCTACGAGTCTGGGCAGGAAAGAGGTTGGACATCTGGGATTCAAGTCCAGCTGTGCCACTAACCAGCTGTGCAACCTGGGCAAGTTACCTAACCCCTCTGGGCCTGTTTTCTCAACTGGGAAATGGGGAGAAGGAGGGCACTGGTCTCCTGGGGTCCCCAGGGAAGCCCGAGGCATCACAGTCCTGCAGTGCACCCAGCAACCTGCTCGTCCACGCCGCTGCCGTTGCCACTTTGGGCCGGTGTGTGGCTCAGGTGTCCATCACCTGCTGCACCTGGGTTTCCTCACCTGACGTGGGGTGGCCCCAGGTGTCCTGGCAGAGTGGCCCTAAGGCCCAGAGTCTAATGCCCACAAACAGGCCTGGAGCAGACACACCCCGTGATTCCATTTTTTAAGATTTCAAGTGCAGAATTGATTTAATTCAAAACCATCAAGTCACTGATGATCTGCCAAGAGTCCCATGAAATCCTCGTGGTCCCTCCAGCCCGACAGACGCCCACTTGGTCTCATCTAACTTCACTTAATAAGAAGAGGAAGAAACTGCAGGCCCGGGACGCTCCCTGCAACCCCGAGAGCCAGCGACGCCCCGACCCTGCCGGGATCGGGATTGCGACTGTGCAGCTGGGCCGAGTGGGTGTGTCCTGGACCCTCGGTCTCGTCTTCTCCAGAGTCTCTGTGCGGCCTTCCCTGCCGTCCAGTCGCAGCACCCTGCTCTGGCTCAGCCCACGCTGTCACTTGTCAAGGGCTCCTGTATGCAAAGTAAGGTCTGTCCCCCGCCGTCCCAGTCTCCCTCCCCACCTCCCAGCGGGAAATCTGATGCCACCCGGTTCCCAGGAGGGGACAGTGGGCAAGGCGGGGGGTGGCCAGGGATGCTGCCCAGGGAGAGAAGGAAGTGGGGGGCTGGGGCCCGGCTGCGGCTGACGCAGCCGTGATGTCAGAGACAGGCCACAGGCGGCGGCCGGGCTGATGTGCCCTCCTGCGGGCCTGGCCGGGCGCCTCCCGCGCCCCCTTAACCCCTTCCCGGCCTCCCTTTCCCCGGGGCCCGGCCTTGCCCGCAAGATTCCCAGATTTCACAACCGGGGCTGGCGCTGAATCATGTACAGTAAGTCTGGGGAGAGAAACTCCCGGCCGCCTGGCGTCCCGGGACAGGACGGCCGCCAAGCTGCCCTCCCTCCCCAGCCCACGGCCGCCGGGAGCTCGGCTGCTGAGCAGCTGGGGGGCGCAGGGAGGACGGACAGCCTCTCTGGGCTGTGCCAGGAAGCAAGGGCAGTGTGGTCCCTGGGACCCGAGGCTCTGGAGCTCTGGGGCAGGCCACAGGATCGGGGTGGCCTGCGCTCAGTGGTGGCCGGCCACCGAACGGCTGGTGACCTGGAGTAGTCCCCCTGTAGCTCTGAGCTGGTTTCCTTATCTGGAGAACGGGCGGTCGCAGGCGCTCCTGGGGTCACGGCGAGGACTGAGCCAGATGACCCCCGCGCAGTGCTGAGCACAGGAAGTGCCAGTAAACACTGCGGTTGCCGTGATGCCGGGTCCCGATGACATGCAGAGACGTCCAGTCCTTGGGGTCTGTCCCTGCGGGACGGCCCTGCCCCCTGCGCTTTAAAAAAAGCCTTCGTTCCATCCAGACGGTGGCTGAGCTCGGCCATTCCGGATGTGCTTCTGGGTCCCGCAGACGGGACAGCAGGGGACGGGACGCAGGGGACGGGACAGCAGGGCACTAGAAAGGCATCCCCGGGCTGCATTCTAGCCGAGGGAGCCGGACGTCGGAGGCCCTTTCTGTGGGTGACCCGTGCGAGGGGCCGCAGCGCCTGGGCGGGTGAGGGAGGGAAGCCCGTCCAGCGTGGGGCGGCGGCAGGGGCCAGGGACAGCTGGAGGAGGGGCCGGCGGGGCTCTCGGACCCGGGCTCTTCTCGGGCCGCCCTGCCCCTGTGGGGACAGTCACGGGACCAGGCCTGGGGACTTCCCATCCGGTCACAGTCACATCCCCCTCCTGGCCCCCTCGAGGGCCCAGCAGGGACCAGGACTCCGGTTCCCTTGGGGGTCGGGAGGTGGCAGCCCAGGCCCGGTGCCTGCGAGCCGGCCGTGCCTCTGGCAGCGCTGGGCCCTGTGCCCCTGCCCGGCCTCCATGCCACCTGGGAGGTGGCCGACTGCCTCCAGGAGGGCCCAGGGGAGGCCCGGCCTCCACAGTCCCCCCCTCCTGGAGGAGGGGAGCACGGGGTCCCTGGGCATCACTGGGTTTGGGCCGCAGCGGGGAGAGGGCAGCAGGGCGCTCGGGGGCTTGGGGCAGCAGTGGTCAGGCCTGGCTCTGGCCAAGGAGGGCGACGTGAGCTTCATGGGGCCCGAGGACGGACGTATTCTCGTCCTTTGCCCCTGCCCTCGGGTGGCACAGGCCGAGGCGGCCGCCATCGGGGGCCGGAGCTGGACGTGGCTTCGGCTCTGTACAGGCCCCACGTCCACGGGAACCCGAGGAGGCGGCCGCTGCAGCGGGCCGGTGAAGACTGGAGGCTGGAGCGGCCAGGAGCGCTGCCCAGGTCTCTGGGGGCGGCTCCCTCTGCCCAGGCGCTGGGCTCCGTGCCGTGGCCTAGGTCACGTGTTTGGGGCATGGTAGGCCCCCGCCCGCTCAGGAGCTGGCCTGAGACTGAACCGGGACCAGAGGCCACTCGGGCTGGGACCCCTGTGCCCGCCCCCAGGCAGGGGGTAATTACCCGCCTGGGCTAATAGCGCCCACTTCCTGCCCCTTTCATCAGGGCCCTGGAGCTGCCAGGCAGTAATTAACCCCTGCAGCACCCTCTGAAGTGGGTACGGGAGGCAGACCTGTTATTAAGCCTATTTTACAGGTAGGTAAACTGAGGCAGAGCCCACCGTGGCCTGGGAGCCTCTTGATTCCCCTTGACTCAGCAGCTCAACCTGTCTCTGCTCTTCCCACAGGAAGGAGCGGCTGGTGGAGAGCCCCTCGTCCCAGCTGCAGCTACGTCTTGAGCCCACAGGGTGCCTGCTCCTGCCTTGTCCCCTCTCAGGCCTACGGGACCCAGGGTTCCCAGCTGATGCAGTGGATTGGAACCTGGCTCTGCTGTGTGACCCTGGACAAGTCACTGCCCTTCTCTGGGCCTCAGTTTCCTCTTCAGCCACACAGGGGTGATCATAACCACCTAGGTAGCTTTGGCCTGAGCAAAGAGCACCAGACTCACCTCTGTCTGTCCCTTTCCTGTCTCCCCCTCTGACCACACCATCCTCCTTGCTGTTTCCTGACAGGTCAAGCCGCTTTCTACCTCAGGGCCTTTGCGTGTGCTCTCTCCCCTGCCTGGAATGGACTTGCTTTCGATCCCCTCACCTTCCTTGGCTCAAATGTCAGCCTGGTCCGCTTCCCATTCCTCACCCTGTTACAATCCTCGGGTGCCCATGCAGGTGTCTCGCTATTATCTTCTCTGTGTTCTTTTTGGCGTACAGCACAGGAGTTTTTGTCTGTTTGGTTCAGGGTGTGTGCGCAGAGCTCATCAGGGCTGAGCACATAGTAGGCGTTCAGGGAACAACTTCTTCCTCCCCCTCTCCTCTTGCTGCTGCAGGGCCAGCTGGGGATGCCTCTTCACTGCTCTGGTCCCTGTGTCCTCTTGGGGACAAAGGACGGCAGGACGTGGGTGTCTCTGAAGGACTCAGGTGGTTCTGAAGTCCAGGACCTCGGGCTCCTGAGCCCCTGGGCAAAGGGTCCACCTGAAGAAGGCCGGTGTGGAGCGCGACCCTCGGAGCCGCCGCCAGGGTCGCTGCCGCCGCCCCAGCCTGGCGCGCAGACTCCCGGGCAGAGCCCCGCAGCCTCCGGGCACGTCTGTCAGCACCCTTGGGGGCGGAATTTGGAAAGGGGCAGGGAAAGGGAAGAAAGCCGGTGTGCGGGACGGTCCCCACACCTGTGTAAACAAGCCGCGGCTCCGGGCGTCACGTGCCCGCCACCTCGAGCCCGCGCCTGGCCTGTTTTCCTTGGCAAGGCCTCTGAGTGGGATTCCAGCGAGGAGCCCCAGTGCCCTCTGCCCAGTTCCCAGGCAGGGCCGGGCAGACCCTGGCCGACGCTGCACTTCCGTCCCCAGAAGTACCGGAACGTTCCTGGGACCGAGGAGCAGCCTCCAGTTCTGGAAGCCGTCCCAGAATTCTGGAATGTTGGAATTCAAACAGGCTCCAGCCCATTTTCCAGAGGAACAGGAGGACAGAGGGGAAGGTTGACCCGGGGAGAGCCACGTCTGGGAGCGCTCCAGGTTGCTGGGGAGCAGGACCTGGGGACAGGTCAGTGTCCACCCCCACTGTCCAGCAACAGCACCCCCAACTCCCTACCAGAGAGCTTACTCCCCATTTCAGGCCGTGAGGTTTGGGGGAAGCCTGAGGACCCTTGCCTCCAGGGGTGCGCACGTGACCAGCTCCCGCTCCTGTGATTGGCGCAGTGGCCGTCACGTGCCCAAGCTGACCCAGTGAAGCTCGTCCCGGGACTGGAGTGCCGAGTCGGAGAAGGCAGTGCGGTTTTCCCACTGGACTGAGAATGAGTGAGGGGAGCCCCAAAGAAGGGGAAGCCCTGCCTGGGTGCTGGTCGGGGCTGAGTTCCTGGATCCAGCCGTACCTGAAGTCACACACCCTTGGACTCTAATTACAGAAACTGCTACTGCTCCTGTTTTGGGCTGAAAACAGTTTGAAGTGGCTTTCTCTCCCTTATTCTGACGGAGCCATGGGAGGAGGGGAAGGGAAGAGTCCAAGCAGAGGAGAGAGCGTGCGTGGACAGCCAAGGCGGCCACGCGCCGGGGACCCACGTGAGAGGGAGGAGGGGCGAGCTGAGGGGCTGCCAGGTAGTCAAGGGGGAGGAAGGAGCGTCCCCCGTGTGGAAGACGGGGAGTGACTGCACGGTGGGACCCTCAGTCCTGGCTTCCCGCCAGGGGCTCCTCCTCCCGGGCAGGGCCCTGGGGCCTGGCCTCAGAAGCCGCTGCTCTTCCAACTGGCGGGGTGCAGCTGGGGGCCCCACGAGCTGACTGCAGAGGGCCCCCGACAGCTCAGAACCACCGCGGGTCACACGGCAGGAATCATTTCCTCTGCAAACCTGTGGTCCCCCCGTGCCGGCTGAGTCCCCTCGGTGAGGGGACGCATCCTCCGCGCCTGTGGCCGCGGTGACAACTGGCTACCCCGCCAGACGCTGTGTCGAGCTGCAACTCGGAAAAGAGGACCCTGGCCCGAGAGACGGCCTGAGGAGCTGCCCCGGCCCTGTCGCCGGCTCGCGTCTGCCTCCACACACTGACCCCGACCGCTCATCACGCGGTCGCATGTCTGAGCCGGTCTGGGTTCTGTCCCCGGCCCTCTGCTCTCCCCGGCGCCATCCCAGGTTCCTGGCCGCCACCTTCTGGAGTCCGGGTTGTCACCCTTGGGCTGAGGTTTTGAAGGTGCAGACGTGCAGGGCTGGGGTGCAGCCCAGAGGCAGACGGGTGCCCAGCGGGCACTGGGTGGGGAGGAGAGGGGCCCATTGTGCGGAGCTGCAGATGAGTCTTTTTTATTGGTACTTAGTATTCCACCCGGCCCAGCAAGGCCGCCGTTCACTGGCGGAGGGTTGTTGGGACCATTTCCAGGTTTTAGCAGTTGTGAATAAAGCCACTAAAACATTTGCAAACAGGTCTTTTGTGTGAACATCGATTTTTGTTTATTTCCGGTAAATTCCGAGGCGAGCAGCTCCTGGGTCACGCGGCCCAGGGTGTGTTTGGCCGCTCACCTCTTTGGAATGGTCCAGGCCACTCTGCGTCCCCACCAGTGGGGTCTCAAAGCAGCAGTGGCTTCCTGTCCCCTTCAGGGACTGTTTTCAGCCCAAAACAGGAACAACAGCATTTTCTGTAATTAGAGTCCAAGGGTGTGTGATTTCAGGTATGGCTGGATCCAGGAACTCAGATGTTTTGTAAGAATTATTTTTAAATTCTCGCCACTCAGTAGGTGCCCATCCCGCCGGCTTCACTCCCTTCCCTAACGATCAACGACACCAGCGTCTATTAAAGCGACTGCTTGCCGCTGACGTTTCCCTTGGTGTCTGTCTGTTCCAACTTTTTTGGCCTCTACAAAAATTGGATTGTTAACTTACTAATGGGTTTGGAGTGTTCTTTATGTATTCTGGATACTAGTCAGGTCTGTGTCAAATATGTGACTTGCAAATATCTCCTTCCCGTCTGTGGCTTGGAGTGTCGGTCTCCTAGTCGGTAGACCGAAGGGACGCTGTTTTGTTTTCCTGGTGATCACTTCTCTGGTTAACTCTGATTTGCGGCACGTGTGCTTTGTTATCTCAATTCCAGTGATAACATCGAATGTTTTCTTTAAAAATAAGTTGGAGTAAAAAAGTCAGGAAAGTGGAAGCGACATGAGGAAGGAAGGAGGAGCAGAGGCGGGCAGCAGACGGGACACTGAGTGGACTATGGGAGGCTGAGTGTGTCCTGTCATTGAAAGTGGCTGACCCCGGGCACCAGGCGGGTGCTAGGTGCCGGGACACAGCAGGCTAGGCAGCCCCTGGCACTTCCGCGAGCCTCCCCTCCAGCAGACTCCTCCGCCTCCTTTGGAAACCGATTCAGACAACCCACACTCTGTGCCGACCCCTGGACCCTCGTCACGCCCGACTGCAATTTTCTGCTTCCCTAGTGTCCTCCTGGGCAGGGGACATGCCCGGCAGCCTCTGGTAGGGTTGCGGAGAGCCTGGCCCTTGGGCTCTGGATAGCTGGCATCCTCGGGGGTAGGAGCTGTTCTAAGATGCAGATTTGACGGGTTGAAATCAGTCAGGCCCGTCCTGGAGGAGAGGCCCCTCCCTGGCTGACCCACAGAGACACCAGGAGAGAAGCCCCTCTGCACACCCAGTGCCTTCAGAGGGCTCCGTTCCCCTCTGGTGCCCCGGCTGCCTCTCTGAGGACTCATTACCAGAAACCCTTTACTCTGACCTGCCCCAGGGACCTTGTCCCTCGCCTTCTGCCTACTGCCCCTGTCCCTGGCTGCTCTACTCTTCCCTTCCTCCAGCATGCCGAGCTCATTCCTGCCCCTGGGCCTTTGCACTTGCTCCTGCCTCAATCTGGAACCCTTCTTCCTCACTGTCTGTACAACTGGCTCCTGTGAATTCAGTTCTAGACTTAAAGGACCCTCTGCGGCCCTTCCAGCCCACTCTATCAAAAGTCCTCCCTTTCTTCTGTTTTTTATCCTCTTCCGTTTATTTTCTTTTTGGTATCGGGGATTGAACCCAGGGGCACTTAACCACTGAGCCACATCCCCAGCCCTTTTTTATATTTTATTAGAGACAGGTTCTCACTGAGTTGCTTACAGCCTCAGAAATTTGCTGAGGCTGGCTTTGCACACGAACCTCCTGCCTCGGCCTCCTGAGCGCTGGGACTGCAGGGCTGCGCCACCGTAGCCGGCCGTTTATTTCCTTTGCAGCACTGACCCCTTCATTTCAGAATCTGTGTCTTGGCTCGTTTCTTGTCTGATGTCCCCCATCGCCTCAGTTCCATGACAGATCTTTGTCTCTCTCTGTTCCCTCGGTGCCTGGCCTGGCCTGGCACCAGCACATAGTAGGTACTCAATAAACATTTGTTGATTGAACGGGCACAGGCGCTGTCCTGGGACGCACAGTGTGTCAAGTCCTTCCATCCGCCTCGGGTCAGGCGCGTCGCCCTGGGGGCTCCTCCAGCTGGGGCCCGGCGTCCTGCTGGCCTCTCCTCTGGTCCAGAACAGCTTGTTGCCCACTGGGTCCAGCCAGTTGCCCACTGTCCTCCGAGGTACAGGACGTGGGTGAAATTCCCGGGGCTCCCACGGAGGGCGAGCAGGCTGGTCACCACGCTCTCCTCCGGGGAGGCTCCGCGGCCCGGGCCTCTGAGACACCAGCGGGTGGGGAGAGGGCAACCGGCCGTCCTGGACACCGTGTGGACGTGCCGGTGTTGTGCCACAGGTGCACGCGGTCGCCCGCTCTCCCGCGCGCTTCTCCTGGACGCTTCTGTTAACCCCAGGAGAAAGTCCCCGTGGGTGCTGTGGCCTGTCACCTCCCCTGGCGTGCTCGGCTCCTCGGTGGGGCAGGCCGGGCTTCAAAGAGACTCGGCCAGCCGGGGTGCAGCAAGGCCGTTCCAGCCACAGCTTTCAGGAGGCTCTCCAGGGAGAGGGACGACGTGGATTTCTGATGGGCATGTGGGCTGGCGCTCCCGGCCGAGGGAGCAGCCTCGGAGGCGCCCTGCTGGGTGGAGCTGCTTCCACACGCCTCTGTCCCCAGAGGTCGCAGAAGAGTCCTCGGGGACAGAGGGTGCGGGGCCCGGGTGAGGCGCGCGCTGCAGGAGGGTGCGGGGTCTCCTTAGGGATGAGGAGAATGTTTTGCAACGAGTTCGACGTGGTGGTTACACAAGAAAATGCCGAAGCACCACTGGACGGCTGGCTTTCAAGTGGCTCCTGGGGTGTTGCGTGCGTAACGCCCGGTCAATCATTTCCTAAAAGCCAGCCACACTGCGGCAGAAGAGCCAATTTACTCAGGAAAGCGTGATGGCTCTAGCAGGGGCTTCTAAGTGAGGCTTGAGAAACGTCGAGGCGCGGCTGGCCAGGCCTGGAATGCCCTCTGCTTGCCGACCGAGCCCAGCCCGAGCCGCGCCCTGCAGGACGCCCGGCGGCCATGTCCTCCTGGGGAGGAGTCCCCCACTCTGCCAAGGGCCTCGGTGTCCCCGGCTGTGCGTGGGGCTCGTGCTGTTCTTTGGCCATGAGGCAGCCCCGCAGGGGAGGGGTGGGACCTGGTGGAGCAGGTGACTTGGTCCTGCTGTCCAGCACCGACTGGCCAGGATGGTGCTCATTTCCCTCCTGTTTTTCTGAGGCTTTGGACAGTCTCTGCCTTCGTGACCTCTGCTCTTGTGACTGCGCACAGTAGGCCCCCAAGAAGAGTGGGTTGACTGACGTTCGGAGAAACTTCCAGAATGCCGTCCCTTCTCTGCACATCGGGGCCCCCACCCTGGTCTGCCCCCCACGGCGCGCCTGGGCCTTCGCGGATACCTCTTCCTGGCCCTGGTTTTGGTCCTGGGTCCCTCGCGCCCAACGCCTGCCTGCTCACAGCCAGAGGGATGCTACGTCAGATCCTGTCCTTCCACGGCCACGAGGACCTGCACATCTCATCCCCTCTCTGCCCTCGCCTCCCCATACACCGGCTCTCTGGTGTGACAGTCTTGTTCCCGTTGCTCACACAGGCTGGGGCTCCACGCCAGGGCCTTTGCACGTGCTGCTCTCTCTTCCCTTGCCTTCGGGGCTTTGTTCAGGTACGACCTGCTCAGGTCTAGCTTTTCCCAAGTTCTGCCCTTTTGGTTTGTGGGGTAAGTCCTGGCCAGAGCCCTGGTCCAGCTCCATGACTCAGGAGGGGGCCCTGCTTTCCATTTGGGACCAGGGTCGGCCGTGGGGACAGGTGGTGCGGGCTGTACCTGGCCCAGGGGCCGCTGCCGGCTGGCGGGTCCTGGGCTGTGTGGCAGGCCCGCAGCCTCCTCTGCTCACCTGACCCGCTGACTCAGACCCTCGCCCCTGCCCCAGGCCCGCAGCCCCGCCCTTGGTGGGAACTGGCGCCGGCTGCGCCCTGAGTCACCTCCCGCCAGGACCTGCGACCCTCCCTGGTCAGAAGCGCCGCGGCCCTGCTCCCGGCAGCCCGGCCCACCTGGGCCTCCCTCTGCCTCTGGAACCTTCCTGTCTGGCACAGCCCAGCCGGAGGGTCACCCAAAGCGCCTGACGGGCCAGGGCCCTGGGAGAGGGCAGCAGAGGCCCTGTGGCAGCCTGACGTGCCCAGCGCCTGTCCCCACTCACGCCCACCCGCCCGCCCTGGTCCCGGGGCCCACTTCCCAGAGCTGAGTGGTCAGTCCCTGGCCCCGGGCCACGCTGTCCGCTGTGGGCAGCCCCTGCCGTGCCCGTGAGCGAAGCTTGCTGGGGCGTCCGCGCTCGGGGCGACAGGGGCTGCAGACCTCGGGGCCGAGCTCACCGCCGATGGCCACCGGCTTCTCTGAAGGCCCCGGGGCCGGGGAGCCCAGAGGGCAGTGCGCTGGGCCCTCCCGGCCGCCCTCCATCCCGCCACCGCCGCCCTCCCACCGCCTCCTGTCACCCCTCAGCTCCCACCACCCTCTGCCCAGTCTGCCCATCGGCTCCGTGGCCTCGGGTCAGCCCTGGCCCGCCTTCCTCTGTCGCCCTCCCGCCCACCAGCGTCCTGTCAGGACGGCCTCCGCGCCTGCTCGGTCCCCGAGCTGAGCCTAATTGGGTTTCTGTTTGTTTGTTGTTCCCAGCAGGCTAATTGCGGCTTTGTCCTCGGCCCTCTGATGGCTGGGCACGTCCTTGACAGGACAGTTAAATAACCCCTGGGTGGAGGAGAGGCCAGCACGCGGCGGGAAGGAGAGGAGCGGCCCGCCTGGCCGCGGGAGGGGACGGGTTCGGGGCTCAGGAGGGATGCGAGGACGACCCGGCGGTGAGGTGGCGGGGCCAGCGGCCGTGGGCTCAGGCACACGCCCCTGGGACCCGGCACAGCTGCCACCGCGCGGGGCCCGTGGGCAGCAGTGGCGGATCAGCCGGCTGCACCGAGCCCGGGAGGCACTGCAGGGGCCCCAGGGCCCAGGACTCCGCCCAGCTTCCCAGCAGGTCGGGCGGCAGGACCTGGCTCTAGCCAGCGTCCGAATGTCCAGCCGGCCCTGCTGCGGGCACGTCGCTCATCCAACCCAAGCAGGTTTGGCCGTGGGGCCGCCCAGCATCCTCAGGAAGAACTGTCCCTCGCTGTCCCAGGTCCCTGCAAAGGGAGGGGGCAGCCGCCCGTCGCCCTCCCTGACTAGGGCCCGGCTGACGGACTTTCTGGGCAAAGGGCCGCTGACCACGCTCTCTGGACTGCGCCTGCCCAGGGGACGTCGACACAGAGGCCACTCCCATGACATCCAGACACACAGCTGGCGGGCCGCGTGCAGACGCAGGGCCGTGGCTGGCTGGCGCCCACTCTGGGTGGCCAAACACCATCACTGCCCCTTATGATGACGGAGGGTGTTTTCAAGGACACGTCCAGCGGCCACTCCGCCTCCGGGCCCTTCTCTCACCTCGTGTTCACCGGCCACCTCTGTGGCCGGTCATTAACCGCATCCCTTTGCACACATGGGTACATTGATGACACCTGCAAGGGGGCCCCAGGTTGGCTGACCCCTGCCAGGGACACCGAGGGTGTCCTGGGAAGTCCTCTTCCTGGCACCAAATTCTGTAAACTGTAGGCTTGAAAAAATATTGTAGCTGGGCCTGAGGGCGCACACCTGTAATCCCAGCAGCCCAGGAGGCTGAAGCAGGAGGATCGTGAGTTAGAGGCCAGCCTCAGCAACTTAGCGAGGCCCTAAGCAACTTAGTTAGACCCTGTCTCACAATAAGATATAGAAAGGCCCAGGGATGTGGCTCAGTGGTTAAGCGCCCCTGAGTTAAATCACTGGTACCCCCCCAAAAACTGTGAAGTGAAAGTGGGGAGGCTCTGTGACTGGGCTCTCCGCTATCTTCCAGGGAGATGAGAACAAGGCAACGGTAAGGGACGCTGGAGAGGAGTAAGGATGTACTCAGAGCTAGTGGGAGAAGGACAGGGCAAGGTCAGGAAGGTCCCCTTCCCTCCGCCCCTACGCTTCATTCCTCAGCCTCAGAGAAGCTGTAAGCCCAGGGGGTGCAGCATGTGACCCCTCCAAAGTCAAATGATGACCTGCCTGAAAGACATTTGAAAATATAGACAAATGATGTGTCACCACAATATGTAAAGAGTTCCTGCAAAACAATAAGAAAAGCACCCTGGGAGAACAGTGGGCCGTGGAGGTGAGTAGGCAGGAGGACCAGGGAGACGGTCGCGCTGGTGGAAACTGGAGGGACCTTCAGAACCCAGTTTCATAGGATCCAGGAAAACCGAAAATTCACTTTTCCTGCAACTTGGCAATTCCTTCGTCTCTTGTGCCCATTAGGGTCACACAGGCAGGAGGAGTCTGGGCTGAGATGGCCTCTGGAAGCCCCGCCGTGGCCTGGGTGCCCATCTTCTTGGGCCGAGCCTGCCTCCCGCGGGCACCTGCAGCTCAGGCTGCACCTCTCAGATGCGCCCGTTCAGACCTGGAGCAGGGACGGGGGTCGGAGGCTCGCTGACCGTCTCAGTGTGCTTGGAACACGGTCCCCGCTGACCTTGGACCTGCTTCGCCACCCCGCCCGGGCTCCCCAGATGCCCGGGTCGTTCTGAGCTTTGCACACATGTGGACAGAGGTGTGCGCAGTGACCGATGGGTCCTCAAGGCGAGCGCCCCTGTGCAGCTGGCTTCGCGTCCAGAAGCAGTGCCGCCCGGTCCCTCTCCCCGTTCCTCGGCCACCTCTCGATGTCACCAGGTCACTTGGGCTGTTGCCTTGGTGCTTCGCTCTCCAGGGTCTGAATTCTCCTGCTCACTTGCTCTCTGGTGGCACTGTGGACCTTCTAGTGAGGGGCCGTGTGTGAGGACGCCGTGGACGCTCCTGTTCCCGGGTTCCTGGTGAACCCGTCTGCGCTCCGGCCGAGCGTCGCTGGGTCCTGTGAAGAACTGCCAGGTTTCCAAGGACCGGCGCCGCCCGCGTCCCTCCTGCTGGACGTCTTCATTGGCTCCTCGTGGGGTCCTTACTTCCCGCCTTCCGGTGGTCCGTGGCGGCCACCTCAGCGTGGCTTTAATCTGCTTTTCCTGGAGGATGCAGGATGTTAAGCACCTGTGTGGATGGACGTGTCCTCTAGCTCAAGTCTTTGCTTTCTTTATCGGATGGATTTCCTTTGCCCCAAAAGTGCCCGTCACCGCGGGTCTCTGTTCAAACTCCCCCACCGGCCGGGCTTCTCCAGAGAAGCAAAACCAGCTCCGTGTGTGTTTAATTTCATTTTAAAGAAACTGGGTCATGTAACTGGAGTCTAGCGAGCCTGAGGTTTGTGGGGCAGGCCGGCGACTCGGGAGGGTCCGCGTCGGCGTCTAGAGGCCCAAGTCCTCCTGAGACTCCTCGGCTCTGGCGCTCAGGCCTCCCCGTGAAGTCAGGCCGCTGGCGATTTCGAGGGTCGTTTCCTTTACGTCGAGTCGACTGGTTGTGTGTGTGAGTCACGCCCACAGAGGTCTCCATGGCAACCCCCGGCCCAGTGTTTGACCGGACAGCTGGGCACTGTCACCTGGCTAGACTGAAACCCAGCCATGGCGACCGTCCAGGGCCTTTCTGAGCCCCGTCCGACCCGCCAGCCACACACGCACACACGCACACACACACTCACGGAATTATCAGGCACTTCTCTGTAAGTGCACAGAAGTCATTTCTGGATGGACGCAAGTCAAACTCGTCACAGGCCACCCTGGAGAAGGTCCAGGAAGGAAGTCAAAGGGAATTTTAAATATAAGCTGTAACAGTAAAAAGATTTTAAAGAGCATAATGATGTGTTTTGTAATTAAAATTAATTTTAAAGCAGAAACACTTTTAAAAGAAAAAGAAAGGAGTCCTTAAGTTTCCATTATTCATCCAGCAAACATTTGCTGAGCACTTACCCGGTGCGAGTTGTTGGAGAGACAGTGGGAGAGAGCCTCCCTCTGCCACGGCCTAACTGCTCTAGGCTGCTGTTCCCACCAGCCAAGCCCAGTGCTGCCTCAGGACCTTTGCATGGCTCCCCAGCCAGAGCTGCCCATCGTTCCTTCCTGCCTTGCCTGACCACTCTCTATGTCCCCAGTTCCTGGACGGGGAAGCAGGCCCTGCGAGGTGGGACTCACAGCTGTCTCCTGGCTCCAGGCTTGTACCCGGGAGCCAGCTCCGCGTGTCCCGGCTCCCCCAGAGTCGCTCCCTGGGGCACCCTCTGACCCACACGGTTCCCATAAATCTCTCAAGGTCTTGTTGTTCTAAACCTCGGCACAGACAAATCCCACATCATAAAGGCGCTGGGGGTAGGAGCCTCCTTCCAAAGGTCACGGCGGATGAGTTATGTTATTAGAGCTTATTATAAATCGTTCCCAAACCCCGTGAAGGTGGGAAGTCTTAAAATTACTTCTCCCCAAACTGGCGCCGCCTGCCCTGAGAGCTCTCTGACCTGCCTTGAGGAATTATTAATTACCATTTGTTTTTATGGTTGTCCACTTGGAGTCTTGGGTGATACGTGCTCCAACTTGCCTGTCCTTTCAAAGAAGGACTCAAAGGTTCAGGGGAATCAGTTATATTTAACCAGTGCAGGTTCCAGCTCAGCCCTGGAATTGCTGTGTGACCTTGGGCCAACCCTTTCCTTCTCTGGGCCCCTGCTTTTCCAGTTACAGAGGAAGAATGTGCCTTAGCCTCTATCATGGGATTAGAACATGTTCCTCCGGAACCACGAACGTGCAGGGTAGGTGAGGCGTCACGCTGTGTGCGGCCGGCCTCGGGGGAGCGCCGTTTGAATTTCAGTTTTTAAAACGCAACAGCGCTGTGGCATCTCATTTAGAGATGCAGACGTTTCTGGTCACTGGGACGGTGGGCAGGGGAGGGGCTCTGCTTTGCCCTGTCACTCAGGTATCCTGAGTGATGTGCACTCTGTTGCCTTCAACAGGTAGACCCAGGTCGCCCTGGGAGACCCTGTCCAAACGGACGGGCTTTTTGGTACTGGGACTGAACCCAGGGGCACTTAGCCACTGAGCCACATCCTAGCCCTTTTTTATTTTTTATTTTGAGACAGGGTCTCACTAAGTTGCTCAGGGCCTGGCTAAGTTGCTGAGGCTGGCCTTGAACTTGGGATCCTCCTGCCTCAGCCTCCCGAGTCACTGGGATTACAGGTTCCTGGCCAAAACCTGACTTTTGACGTCCATCAAGCAGCCAAGAGAGGCGAGGTGGTGGCGGAGGTTTCAGGCTCGCTTCTTGGCCCAGAATGTCAACGGGCACCTCCCCTTAGGCCCTGTTGGCCAGAGCTGGTTACGTGGCTCCCCCGGGAGCGAAGGCCGTGGAGACCACTTCCCCTGGCTGGGCGGCTACTGACCGGCAGCTCCGAGGCTGGAGGAAGAGCGTAGTCCGGTGCCCTCGGCGTCTCTTTGCTCAGGACCGACTTTGAGGAGCAGGGCGTCCCCTCCCTGATCCTGCAGGACCGAGGACACGCGGTGTCCCGTGACGGGGAGGAGTCCGCTGTGCCGTGTCAGGGCCGCTTCAGGCTGTGGTGACGAAGCTGGTGAGGCGGGCGCTCCGGGGAGGGACGCAGAGCCCTGGGGCGGAGCCGAGGACCAGCCAGGACCGCTCGGCCCACCCTGCCGGTGCGCGGTGAAGACGCAGCAGCTGTTCAGAGGGAAGGACGGTCTTTCCAAGGAGCCCCGGAAGGTCTGTGTGCAAGGACGGAAGCACTTTCCTAAGGGACAGAAACCCCTAAAGGGGACCTCGACCAAACGAAAGCGTTTCGCTGTCAAAGGCTCTCTTAGGAAGAGGGGCTGGACGTGGTCACTCGCCTGTAGTCCCGGGGGCTCGGGAGGCTGAGGCAGGAGGATCGCAGGCCCGAAGCCAGCCTCAGCACTCAGGGAGACGCTGCCTCTAAATAAAACGAAATAGGGCCGGGGCTCCGCGGTCGAGGGCCCTGGGTTCATCCAAACTCTAAATAGAAAATGAGCAAAAGCTGGAGGGGCCACAGCCCTGGACGGGACCCCAGAGGCACTGGGCGCGGGGAGCGTCCAGCAGCCACCCCAGGACACGCAGAGGCCCAGCAAGACCTTGCTGCCGACCTGTTAAGGACTAAAGTAAGAACGTGACAGCGTCCAGGCCCTGATGGCCCCCCGGGGAGAGGAGTGGCTTCCCCAAGCCTCCCAGCGGCACGGCGGTGCCCTCCCGACCGGCCTGGGGACAGGTTCACGCAGAAGGTCCCGTGTCCCCGAGTCCTCCTGTCACCGCCAAGCTGGAAACAGCCCAGAGCTTTGGCCGCGGACGGGGAGGCTGTGCCCTGGGTGGAGGACCAGGTGCTGACCGCGGAGGATCCAGGGAAGCTGCCGAGCGTTCTGCGGGGACAAAACCCAAACCCAGGCCGCGCGCCGCGTGCCGCTTACAGGACGTTCCTGAAGCCACATGGTTACGGAGATGGAGGACAGAGAGTGGCCCGCGGGCAGGGTGCGCGTGGGAAGTGGCGAGGAGGGAAGGGCCTGGGGAGGGAGCCCGCGTCCGTCCCGGTTACCACGCGGGAGACGGGACGCGGGGTGCGCTGCCTGCTTCAACCGCGCGTGAATCCCCCGCGTCTCAGGAGCAGAGACTGACCAGAGGCGACATCCAGCTGTCCACACCCAGACGCCTCCGAGTGCAGCTGGGTCCTCGGTGACGGGGACGCAGCACGGGGTCTGAGTCACACTGCGGTGCAGGGACTGGCGGGGCGACAGTGGCCCGGCCTCAGCCTGCGGCCCTCTGGCCTTCTGGGCTCAGTCCACCTGGGGGACCAGCGCCTAGGGTTGCCGTGGAGACAGGAGCTAAGCTGGGAGGTGGGGTGGGGACCTCAGGCCAGCAACCTGGGTCCCGTCTCCAAGGCAACGGGGGGGAGGAGCCTGACAGCGCTCCGCTCACCTACTGTGCGCCCTCACCTACTGTGCGCCCACAAGGTGCCTGTCCCCAGGCCCGGCCTCCCGCCACCTGAGCAGGTGTCCCTCCTCTCACACAGGAGCAGCAAGAGCACCGGCAGGACCTTGTAAGCCAGCTGAGGGGCCCTGCTCTGTCACCAAGACGAGCGTCACTGTCACCATGAGTGACGACCTTGCCACTCACAAACCACCAACCGCCCGCTCGACACTGCGGGGGGACAGGGAGGAGGGGGGTGCTGGGCAGGTGGACAGCACCCTGGTTCAGCAGGAAGGGCCGTGTCCCCTGGGCGGCTCCGCTGGTCCTGCCCGGGCCACCCAGACCTGGGGCTCTGCCCTGGGCGGCTCCGTGGGCTGCGGGCACCTGGACCTCACCTTGGGCCACCTGCGGGCACGGGCGGCAGCCACTGGGCGGAGCCCCTCCCGGGGCCTGGTGGCAGCGGTGGCGACCGCTTCCTTCTGAGTGAGGACATTTACTGAAAAGCAGTTCTGCTTTCAGCACCAGAGTTCACCACCCCGGTGACGGAGCGGGGAGGAGCCCGGGCCCCGCGCGGCCCTCGCGGGCTCCAACTCGGCCTTCAGGGAAAACCAAATACCACAAGCCCGGAGGGCGAGAGGGCGGCCGAGCCGGGGCCAGGTGGCCTGGACCGCAGCCCTCGAGCCCACGAAGCGCTGGGCGGTGGCCCGGCCCCTTGGCCTCGGTTACTGGAAAGACAGCAGAGGCGCTCAGAGCGAAACTGACGGCTGACAATCTCTCTTCCTTTTACAAGAAAAGGAAAGCGATGTCCCGCGAGCTGGCCCGGGGGCCAGGGACTTACCCTGGGCTCTCGGCGAGGGCAGAGCAGGCCGCTGCTCCCAGCCCGTGGCCGAGTCTGTGGACGGCCCTGCTCCTGCCGTCCAGCCAGCCCCGGGCAGCCAGGAGCCTGGGACGGGACGGCCAGGGCCCCAGGGAGCAGCCCTCGAGGCTCCCACGCCTGCCTGGGCTCGCTGCCCACGGGGGACCCCAAGGCAGTGGGGACGCGACGTGACCTGCTGGGAGTCAGGGTGACAGCCCGTGTCCTGCCTGCCGCTTGCCGGCTGCATGATCGGGGCCAGTGGCTTCACCTTCTGGGCCTCTGTTCTCTCACCTCAAGATGGATGTTAATACGAAGTCCGGACACGAGCCTCTGCTGCTCTAAACCCTCCCGTGGCTCCCGCCTCCCGCGGCAGGAAAACCAAAGTTCCCTCCACGACCCACTGGCCCCATGTGATCTGCCCCCTTCCAGCCGTCTCCTCACACTCTGCCTCGGTCCCTCTTCTCCTGGCTCGCTGGGCACCTCTGTTCTTCCAACACACCCTCACATCCTGCCTCAGGGCCTTTGCACCAGCCGGCAGCTCCTCTGCTGCCCAAGCCTCCTCCCTTCTCTGATTCAGGCCTCTGCCCAGGTGGCCCGGGCTGCTCCAAAGCCGCCTCCCACCTGCTCCCATCTCTCGTCTCCAATCCGAGTTAGTGTTTCCCACTGCACTTGCCCCTGCCTGGCTGTACGGTTTGGAGGCTCCAAGTAGACAGAGTCCAGCTCTGTCATCTACATGCGCTGGCAGAGCGTATTGGACGAGTGACCGTGGGCTGGGCCCAGGGCTGAGCGCCGATGTGCGGTACCCGCCATGGAGGCTGCTCCCCTGCGCCCGTCACCACCTCGTGCCACCAGCCTTAGAGCAGCTTTGAGGGCGGCCCAAGGCCGAGAACCTGCCGACCTGTGACCAGCGGGCAGGGGGCTCGGGCCTCCAGGACCGTGGTGGCCGCGTGACCTGGGCCCTGGCTGGGGGAGGGGCTGGTGGCACGTCAGACCCCAGAGAGGACTCGGCTTTCCTGCCCACAGTCCGCGGCCATCCAGGAGGCCTGGGCTCCCAGACAGGGGCTTCTCATCTTTCTGCTTCTGGAAAGTTCTGTCCCAGAAAGGAGAAGCCTGAGGAGCAGCAGCCTGGGAGCCGCCAGCCCTCACCGGGCCCTGGAGAGGGGCTTCCCAGGGGGCCGGCCTCCTGCCCGGGCTGTGTCTGCAGAGGCCGGCGCTGCCCCGGCTGCCTGCTGCTCCTCCTTCGTGAGGCCGGGGACCTGGGCCAGCAGCCCCCGCGGGCCCGGGTTTCCTCTTTGGGCCGCCAGAGGAACCTTGGAGCCATGAGCTGGCCTCCCGTCCCCGGGTGAGAACCCCCACCTGGGTCTTTCCCAGAGCTGGGGCGCCGCCTCTGCTCCACTGAGCCCATCAGCACTGCCTCAGGGATCTGAGGACCCCCATGACGGCTGCAGCAAGAGGGATGCGAGTGAGACTCCAGATGGACTGCTTCCTAGCGCTTCACGCCACCCACAGGTGACTGTGCCTGCGCGAGTCCCTAGCGCAGCCTCACCCGCCTGCCGCCCCCGGGCAGATCCGGCTTGGGATGTCTTCAGTTTGGCCCTTGAAGTATTTT
The DNA here is from genome assembly GCF_902686445.1 of Sciurus carolinensis. Classification (NCBI taxonomy): domain Eukaryota; kingdom Metazoa; phylum Chordata; class Mammalia; order Rodentia; family Sciuridae; genus Sciurus; species Sciurus carolinensis. The sequence goes on along the minus strand of NC_062214.1, from coordinate 10,587,000 downwards.
TTAAAAAGTGAATCAGTGGCCAACGTCTGAAATACCAGGAGATTCCGCATGAAACACGTTCCTCTGGCTTCTTTTGAAAACTAGGTGGATCTGGACGGCGGGGCCCACATTCCTGCTGGGCACCAGAGGGCTGGCGGGGGTCACGGGCTCCTCTCACAGAGCGTGTGGTGGCCACCTCCTGGTCACCTCGTCCCTGCCTGGCCTACCCTCCTGCCTGCCAGGGCCCTGAAGTATGGCTAGGAGCTCACCAGGAGAAGCAGGCTGGGGAGGGCTCCCAGGAAGGGCAGCAGGCCACCGGACACTCACCTCCAAATTCACACGAGAAGTTACACGTTGGTGCTTACTGTATGCACGGGGGCATCCAGCAGGAAGCCAAAGTCCCTGAGCTGTGGCGGCTCCGTCAGCTTGTGGTCTCCACAGGGAGCAGTTTTGTCCCCATGAGACGCTCGGCCCTGTCTGGAGTGACCTGTGCTGGCCACACCCGGGTAGAGGAAGGCGCTAACGGCATCTGGCGGGCGGCGACCAGAGATGCTGCTGAGCTTGCCTCCGGCGCACAGGACGGATTCGCGCAGAACGACCCAGCGCCAAGGGTCAGCAGTACCCAGTAGCCTGGAGGAGCCCAGGGGGCGCCAACCCAACCAGGCCAGGCCAGGAAGCGCGTGGCTCAAAGCCAGGGCCGTGCGAACCTTGAGGCTTGGTGACGGGGCCCGGGAGACACAGCTGCCCGCGGGGGCCTGGAGCAGGGGCCACAGCACCCGCCTGCCAGATGGCGGGAGCACCTGGCTGGCCACCTGGCCATCGCGGCCGCCCAGGGGCCAGCACTTCCCTCTTTTCCCCTTGCTGTGCCCCCACCATGGACCGAGGGTGACGCAGAGTGGGGGTCCCGTCCGCTAGAGGCCACAGTCCTGAGAGGCTGGGCCTGGCCTGGGCCTTCCTGTGGCGATGGCGCCCGGGTTGCCGCCGGCCTGGGCTGAGCTCTGGGCCACTCATGCACCCAGTAGGTCCTTCCAGCCCGGGTGGAAGTCCCACCGCGCGCCAGGCCTGTCCTGGGTGCGAGGGAGCGACAGTGACCCCTCTCCCCCGTCCCCCGACTGCACCGCGTCCTCCTCACGAGCAGGGACGCCCAGGCCGGGCCTGGCTGGGTCACGTTCTGGGGCCATCGAGCCCGCGGCCCTGGGGAGGGTTCACGGGTCCCCAGCAGTCGGGAGGGACGGCGGCCGGGGCTCCTCGTGCCCGCACGGGAGGAGCCCGCGTCTCCGCGACACCGTCCACCCCACTGGGCACGTGGTCCCTGTCCTGGGACACTGTCCCGGCCTCGCGCCTGCGGGGGCGGCTCTGTCCTCGGCACCCGGGCCACGCGGTCTTGCTCCCGCCCGCCACGTCTCGGCCGGCCTGGGGCTGGGCGTCCTCTGCCTGCATCCGGCGGGTCTGTGTGGGCTCCTCGGGCCTCTGTCGGGGCTGCTGGCCCCTCTGGGGAGCTTGGGGAGATGACACGAGGCCACAGTCCTGGGGCAGCCGGGGTGTCCGGCCTGGCCGCCGGGGAGCAGGTCCCAGGGCAGCAGGGCGGCCACCTGGGTCGGCGTCACCCAGCAGCGCCTCGGGGCGCGGCAGGCACCCTGCCCGCGGGAGCTGAGAGGACCTTCCAGGGCTGGAGCCTGGGGCTGGCCCCGAGCGAAGGCCGGCCCCTCACCCTGGCCGCTCGCCCCTCCTCACGTCCCTCTCGTCCCTCGATTCCGGGGAGGCCTGTCTGATGCTCCTCTTCCTGAGCATCCAGGACTCTGCGGCCAGAAGCCCTGGGTTCCAATCCTGCCTCTGCCGCCAGAGAGCTGTGTGACCCAGGGCGAGCCACACAGCCTCTCTGAGCCTCAGTTTCCTCCGAGGCGCGAGCCCCTGGATCCTCCTCAGTGGCCCTCCACCTGCTGCGACTGGTCTTTGCTCCCCACCGTGCTGGCCCGAGGCCTGGGGCACCTGCGGGACCGGCCTTCCCGAGCCGTCCCTGTGTGGTGGCTCTCGGCCGAGCCCACCGCAGGGTCAGGCAGCCCTGTAGAGCCTGGAGGGCAGCCTGATGGCAGTGGGCGCAGAGCGGGGCGCGGGGGGCTGAGTGGGGCCGGCGCCTCCACCCTCCTCGTGCCCGAGGCCACTCAGCCCGGGGCCTCGACTCCTGCCTCCGCCTGGAAGAGGCCAGCTCTGGAGCGCAGTGGGCGGATTCCAGGCCCCCGAGAGGGCCAGTGACTCGGTTTCCCCGCCTGACCCCAGCTGATCCTGAGGTCTCTGGGGACCCGACCCCTCCAGCAAGGCAGACAGAGCCCTCTGGGGCCGCGACCCTTGGCGGCTCTGGCGGGGTGGCCCCGGGGCCCAGCCCGTGGGCGGGAGGAAGCGGCCAGCCCGGGCCTGAGCCTGGGCAGGAGCCGAGAGGATCCTGGCGTCGCTGTCCAGCCTGCCCCGATCCCGGCCGTGCTGCACCTGGCTCTCCTGGGCTCACCAGGCAGGGAGGGACACCCCTGACCTCCTGGCCTCCGTCCTCCGTGGCCAGCCGTGCACGAGGTGCCTGGGTGACCTAGGTCCCCCTCACGGCCACCGCGGCCAGGGCATCGCCCGCCCTGGGCACCGGGCACCCGTGTGCACAGCCGGCACTGCAGAGCCGCGCACTGGACGGGGTGAGGGCGGCCAGGCCGGGCACTGGGCCTCCAGGCCTCCAGGGCCTCAGCTGCTCTCGGGCATTCGCAGGATGGCGCTGGGCCTGCCCTGAAGCTCGGTCACCGAGGACCCTCTGCCGGGAGCCCAGGGCCTGGCGAGGGCAGCGAGCTGGGCGTGGGGAGGGGACCTGTTCCAACAGGCGTGGCCGACGGGAGGAGGGGAGGGACTCCGGGGTCAGAGACGCAGGGGGGCAGGGCTTCTGGTCTGGGAGCAGGGGCTGGAGGGACCTGGCGGCCGGCACCTGCACCCTCGGGTCTGGGTGGCCCGGCCCACTGCCGCCCGGCCCTGACCCGGCCCTGTCCCTGCCCCAGGACGACGCCAACAGCGCCCGGTGGTCCTGCCAGCCACTCCCACGCCAGCCCTTCCTCTTCCAACCGTCAGGCTCACCCAGAAGCACAGCTCTAGGTCCTGCCCCTCTGCTTGGCTCTAGAACCATCCATGGCTCCCCAGTGTCGCCCAGAGGAATCCAGGCACCTCCGCCGGGTCAGCCCAACCTCCCAGATCTACCTGGTGGCCCTGCACGGGGAGTCCCCACGTGGCCGGTGCCAGGATGCCCTCGGTGCTGAACTCCCGGCCCCTCCCGCGGCCCTCGCTGCCGGCCGTTCCTGCGGGTGCCCTTCTCAGCCGCCTTGGGGAGTGGAAGGCCGGCCTCCCGTCCGTGCCTCTCAGGGAGGGGAAGGCCAGCCTCCCGTCCGAGCCTCTCAGGATACAGCTTTCTGCTCCTCCTCCCGAGGGCAGAGGTGCCAGCCTTGTCTCTGGCGCCAGGCTTGAAGTAGGTCCAGGGCGGGTGGCCAGAGGTGCCACGCTCAGTGTGGCCACCAGGCCAGCCCCGTCCTTCTCCTGGAGACAGCGCTGGGACCGACCCTGGGCACGGCCTGCCCCAGTCCAGCGGGGTCGCCTGCTGTGACCCGTCCCGAGGTGGACTCTCAGCACAGGCCTGGCCACCAGACCACCCAGGCCCTGCCCGCACCGAGTGGTCCGGGACAGGGACGTGATCCCACCAGGGCCCAAGAACTCAATTCCAAGACTTTGGAAGAGAAAACGAAACGCCGCCTCAGGCGCATTGAGCTGGTCGGTTGGAGGTCAGCCTGGACGGCCGGGGCCGCCAGGACCCCGGGTCAGAGAGCAGAGAGCGCCTGAGAGGCAGCGCCTGGCGGCAACGTAGCAGGGAGACACACAGCCTGCGTCAGACGCGGCCTTCTGCTCCTGGATCCAGCTGTGTCTGAAGCAGGCACGTCCCAACTTCTCCGCACTATAAGCCACTGAAGTTTCTCTCATTCTCTTTCGAAGACCCTCCGGGGGTCAGAGTCCTTCGCTTTGAGCTGGAATTCCTGACAAGTCCATGTGCTAAACCCGCCTCTCACCCTCGCTGCTCACCCTCCAGCCTTCCCGCCGGAGCAGGTTCCTCCCCGCCTGACTGACAACCTAACTGGGCATGGTGGCAGCGCTGGCCAGTGGGCCCCCTGGGCAACACGCTGGGGCTTCTGGGAAGGGGCTGCTTGCTCCTTTAAAACCTGCTGCGGGGTCGCCTTCCTTTTGGAGGCCGTGTAATATTCCACCTGCTCCATTCATCTGCCTGCCCTCCCCTGACGCCTGGTCCTTCCCATACCTTGGCTGCCCTGAGTGAGCTGCGGTGGGGGGAGTGCACTTCCCTCTCTGAGATCCCGATTCCAACTGTTTGGGGTGAACCCCGGAAGTGACCACTGCCAGTCGCAGAAGGATGAGCTGAGTCCGGGAGCCCAGCCCCCAGGAGCAGAGAGAGAGCCGTCGCTGCCACCAGCTGGTGAGAGGGGACGTGGGCGCAGGTCTGGTTGAGACTGGCGCGTCCTTGGGATGTGTGCAGACTGTACGCGCAGTAACCACACTGCAGTGCAACTTACAATTTTGTTAAAAGGGGATCTCATGTTAAGGGTTCTTACTACAATAAAAAAGCACTTATAAAACACCATTATATGGAATTCCCATTATCACTTTAAAAACTGTGTATGAAAGACCTTAGACAAAGGGGAAAATGGAGACAGGTTTCCTCTGTTTCATGTTGCTGGGAAGGGTTTGTGAAGTTTGGAGCAACAGCAGCTATCTTGAGTCAGTGAGGAGAGTCAACTGGAGGGCAAAGCCAAAGACCCAGGATCAGGGTCCTTGTCGATGCCCCTAAGCTGCTGAAGTGGCCAGTGCCTGACTCCACGTCACCTCTAAACGTCTGCAGGGAGATTCGATTTCCTTCCCTTTAAAGCCTCTCCAGATTGAGTGTCTGCTCACTGCTGCCAAGAGCAGGAGGCAGGCCGCAGGGCCCACAGTGTCCCCAGTGTCCCCAAGCTCAGGGGCCTCCAGCTGGAGGCCGTGGGGCTGCCCCACAGGCCTGAGCGTCCCCTGGCTGCCGGGTCCCGGGCCGTGCGGCTGCCGGGCGGGTTGAGCAACCCGAGGGCACGTTCCGGCTCCGCTGGCCGCATCCTGACCGCACTCACTCACTTCCTCCTGCGTGTGCTGAACAGCGGGTTCCCCGTCACTTCTTGGGGACACAGCGACCCCTTCCAGTGAACTCTCCACTCTGTGGTGTGCGCCTGAGTCACCCTGAGAGAGCGTCTCTGCTCAGCTTCGCCCCCGCGCCCGCCAGGTGGAAACCGCACAGTGACTACAGCCTCAGGCCCAAGCCGACCCTCCTCCCGATCGTTCAGAGGAGGACACCGAGGTCAGAGAGGCAAGGCACCGCTACGGCGTGGCGCTCAGGGTGTTTCCTCGGGGACGTCCTCAGAGTCCCACGAGGACGTGAACCGTGGCCAGGCTTCATCAGGGACACCTGTCCCTCCAGACGCTGAGTGCCCGGCAGGGGCTTTGACGAGAGGAGGAAGTCCCTGCCTCTTGGAAACTCATGGTTTAGTGAACGTGATCGACCAACACCCATCGATAATCAATCAGCCTTCACTCAGCGAGGAGTGGAGACTGAACCCGAGCTGCCCCGGGCGGGGATCAGCCCCACGCCAGGCCCCGGGGATGGGACCCCAGGCGCTCAACCACTGGGCCACCTCCCGGCCCCTTCATGTTTAGAGCCAGGGCCTCGCTGAGTTGCTGAGGCCGGCCTTGGACTTGAGATCCTCCTGCCTCAGCCTCCCGAGCGGCTGGGATCACAGACGTGCGCCCGGCTCACTTACAGTTCTTGGAGGAGAGACCGTAACCCCGGGGGCTCCCCGACGCACAGGCAGGACCAGGGGAAAGTCCCCAAATGCCTTGCTGGACAGAGTGACCCAGGAGTACGCAGGGCGCAGGTCAGACTGTTGGCCCGCGTCCCCACCCTGGTCCAGGGCAGGCGGGGGCCTCTGCCCTCTGGAGGCCTCGGGATCCTCGCGGGAGGCCAGGTCGGGACCGCGAGTCCGAGGCGTGGGGCTCACCTCCGCATCGCCCGGGAAGGCGCCTCCAGAGAGGCTGCGGCCAGCCCCTGCGAGTTAAGGCCTCCAGGGGAAAGGAGGCCTAGGGCCAGGGAGGTGGCTGACCCCCAGGGTGGCCACGCCTGGGCTGCCACAGGGTCGGGGCCTTGTGCCAAGAGGGCATTTGCCCTCGGAGGAGCCAGAAATCCAGGACTGATACAAATTCTCCCAGTTTTTAAATGTTTCCAGTGAATTAAGGGAACTGGTTGGCCTCCCGCCCTCACCTCCTAGGATGGCCAGGACCCTAAAGATGGGCAATGAGGTGGGGCCCTCGGGGGTGCCGGCCGGTGTGTTGGAAGGTGCAGCCCCTTTGGGAAACAGTCTGGCAGCTCCTCAGTTACCCCATGACCAGTCATTGGCCCCAGGTGCCTCCCCAGGAGACCTGAAGACAAGTGTCCACGCAACTCGGAGCCTCGAGGTCCACAGCGGGCGACTGCACCAGCCAGGCCCTGAGAGCTACTGAATGGGAAACAGCCCCTTGTGTCCTCACAGTGGAATATTACTCAGCCCTGAAGAGGGATGGGGTGCCCGCACGTGCTGCCAGGCAGGGGAACCTTGAGGGCACCAAGCAGAGCGACCCAGCCAGACCCGAAAACCGCCCGGAGTCCGACTGCATCTCTACTGAACTCCAGAGAGCGAATCTGCAGATACAGCAAGAGGCAGCTGTTGCCGGGGCCCCGCTAACCCGGCGCCAGGACCCAGGCTTCTCCTCCTTGGGGTGGACTGTGGAGAAGGCCGGGGACTTGGGCTTGCTGACCATCGATCACACACTTTAACAGGGTGAGTCCTGCAGAACGTGGACGGTGTCCAGGAGGAGCTGCCCTGGAGAGCCTGGGGTCCCCAGCGCCGGGGGCCAGTGGGCCTCAGTCCCGCTCACTCGCCTCCTGGCTCAGGAGGGTCGCCCAGCGTCTGGACCCTGTTCCCCTGGCCCGCCGGACGGCCCCAGGGAAGGGAGAGGCCTGGCCTGACCTCCCAGGGAAGGGAGAGGCTTCCCTTTTGGGTCCTTTTAAAAATAAGCAAGGGGCAGCGGGGGCTCCGGTCACTTCCAGCCACGGAGGAGGAGGGAGCCCAGCCCACATCCAGGCCTCCTGCCATCAGGGGACGGGACCCTGTGGGAGCCGAGCGACCGGACCCCAGCGAGGGCCCGAGGCCTGTGCTTAGGGACCTGCAGGAATGGAACCCGGAGGGCCGTGGCCAGAGGAGGGACCAGAGCTCCCGGGGAGGCTGGCCTTTCCCAAGGAGGCGACCCGAGTGGACAGGGGCCGTGGGGAGACGCAGGACAGCCGCCAGCCCGGCCACCGTCCCCAGGGTCGGCCGCTGCCAGGCATGGGCGGGGTGCTGGGGCCGGGCCACCCAGGGGCTGAGGTCCCGGGGGACAGGCCTGGGCGAGGAGCCGCGCCTGCCCACCTGGCGACCGTGGGGACGGGGTGCGGGCGCCCGGGCCGGAGCTGGGCTGCGTCTCTGGGGAGCCCACTCTCCAGCAGAGACGCCGGTGAGCGATTTCCAGGCAGAGGACCCGAGGGACAGAGGCCAGCGAGGCAGGAGCCCAGGCAGGGATGGGGGTTCAGGGGCTGGCGAGGTTGGAGGCCATAGGGAGGCCATGGGGAGGCCACGGGGAGGTCCCCGGGGCAGGGCCTGGGGCCGTGGTAAGCACTTTGGCTTCAACTGAGTGAGGTGGGAGCCTCGGAAGGTTCTGGACCACAGGCCCCGCCTGGCGCGGATTCTGCAGGGCTCTGGGACCCGGGGGTTGGGGGCTGGAGGCAGGAGCAGGGCAGCCGGGGAGGCCACGTGCCCAGGCCGGGGCGGCGGTGACGGCAGCTGGCCCACGCACTCCGCACGCGCACACCCTCTCCGTGAAACGGGCGGCCGCACCCCAGTGCCAGGTCTGCTCTGGGGCCACGCAAACCCGGGGAGCCCCTTCCTGGAACAAGGGCGTCCACTGCCCCACTCGGGGTGCTTGGGAAAAGGGGCGGATCCGGGGCCTCCGTTTGGGAAGCAGGGACCAAGATCCTGGGGAGAAACCTGTGAGTCAGACAGGCAGAAACAGTTAATGGGTGCGCCACAGCAGCTACAGTAATGATGGAGAGATAGACGCTCAGATAGTGTCCGGAAGGCAGGTGGATTAGTCAGGGCTCTCTCAGTCGCAAGGGCCACAACCCAACTAAACCAGTTTAAGCAAAAGAATTTATTAGGTCACATAAAAAAAAAAAAAAAATTCCAGGGAGGCTTGCTTCAGGCACAGCTGGATCCAGGTGCTCCATGATATCATGTTTTCCGCGTCTCTCTGAGGACTGGATACACGTGAAGCCCCAACAGCCCCAACGCTCCGTGAGAACCAGCGGCTGTTATGGCTCCCTGCCGCCCCTGCCGAGGCTCCACCGCCCGCCCTCCCGGCCCAGTGGCCTAGAGGAAAGCCAGCACCCCTTTTCCAGTCTGCCTGGAGAAGGCTCAGGGCCGTCGCGGGCTCAGGCTGGACCTAGGCCACTCTGAACCGGGTCCTGTGGCTTGGGAGGCAGGCCCGGCTGCTGTCGGGGGTGAGGGACGGGAGGGGAGGGCCGCCGGGAGGCCACGCGGCCCCCAGCTTCCCGCCCTCCTCCAGCTGGACGCTCCTGGAGGCCGGCCTCCCCTCCGGAGCCGCCCCAGCTGCCGGCCTGGCTTTGGCCCACGTGGCTGTGGCCGCCTGCTCCCCCTTCCTGGCTTGGGTCAGGGCCGGCGGGGCCTCTGTCCTCCCCCTCGAGGGGCTGGAGGTGCTGGTGGGAGGGGCCTGGGCTCCCCCGGCCTCGCTCTGCCATGGGCACGGGGACCCGCAGTCCCATCCGACCTCGGGCCCAGCGAGGCCCGTTTAGGAGCCGCGGCCACTGCGAGCCAGGCAGCTGACCCCGAGCCATCCTGGGGGGTTGGTCCTCTGACCTCTGACCTCTGTTGGAGCCCCGGGAGGCCGCGCTCCTCCTGCAGGAGCCTCCCGTCTAGGCTGCGGCTTCCGGAGAGCCGGCGGGTGCTTGGCCACCCCTGACTGCGGAAAAGGGGGACCGTCCAGGAAGGGCTGGAGGGGCCGGCGTCCTGCCCCCCACCAGCCGAAGCTCCCGGGTAGCCCCCCCAGGCCACCCCGGCAGCCCGGCTCCCAAACATCCCCAGGCCCTGCCTCCCTCAACGGGCCTCCACTGCTCAGGATGGGGCCGTGGCCTCCTCCAGGTCTCCCTGCTTCTGCCCCATCCCTGGCCCTTCACACATGGTTGGGCCAAGGCAGGTGACGCCCTCCCCTGGGGAAAAGCCTCCCAGGCTCCCCTGCTCCTGACGTCCCCCGAGTCCTAGCGCAGCCTCCACGGCCCTGCTTGGCATCTCCTGGTGACTGCCACACCTCAGTGGTGCTGGTGCCCAGTTTCCAGAGCCCTCTGGACCGCTCCCACCCCAGGACCTTTGCACTTGCTGTGCTGCCAGATTGCGCGGACTTCTCGTCCTTTTTCTTTTGGTGTGGGGATTGGACCCAGGATGGTCTTCCACCGAGCTCTATCTCCAACCCTTTATTTTTATCTTTATTTTGAGATGAGGTCTCACTAAGTTGCTGAGGATGGCCTCAAACTTGCAATCCTCCTGCCTCAGCCTCCTGAGCAACTGGGATTACAGGCCTGTGCCACTGTGCCTGGTAAATCACTCACTTTAAAATGCTTGATTTCATGTTATGAAACTTCCACCCTGATTTTTAAATGAAGAAGAGAAAAGAAATAGCATGACCGGGTTCCAGGTAGAGAGACTGGAGAGACAGGCTGGAGGCTGCAGGGAAACTGCAAGTCACTTGGCCTGGCTGGCGCTGCAGGTCAGCAGGTCAGGTGCTGGACAGTGGGCAGTGAGACAAGGGAGCTGGCCAGGGGCCTCGTGCCAGGGGCAGGAGTGTGCATGCTTTCCCGAGTGAGGCGGGAGCCATGGCAGGTTGTAGGCAGAGGAAGGACACCACCTCCGGCTTCTAGCAGGATCCCGTGGCTGCACAGGGAGAAGGGAACTCAGGGCGAGGCCGGCAGTGGAGAGATGGGAGAGGCACCGTCCAGGCAGGAGCGTGGGCTCTGGCCCTGGAGAGGCCAGGGAGGTGGGTGCCTGGCCGGGCTGAGAGGCCGTTAGGGCACACAGCTGGCGGCCGAGCCCGATGCGGGGGCAACTCCGGCCCCAGGTCACGCGGGACCTGCCCGCTGGCCCCACCCAGCGCTTCACCCTCCCGGCTCCCTCGGCGTGACCTTGACTGACCCTGGACACCCTGTGTGATCGCCGGTCAGTGTCTTGGCCTCTCTGTGCTCGGAGCCTCTGCGCATCTGCCCTTCAGGGAGGGTGAGAGTACGCGAGCCACCAGCCCGGGCAGACGACCCTGCGGAACCTGTCCTTCCGGCCCCACCTGTCCTCCCGGACACCCAGCAGGCCCAGGGGACGCTGGGCAGGGCCTGGCAGAGGGCGGCCCAGCCCCCAGCCTGCTGCGACGCCGGCCCCTGCCACCCAGAGGACCCCTGGTGCCCCAACCCCCAGCTCCGGGTTCCGGGCCCCACAGCAGGCCAGGCCGCCAGTCCTGGGGACCAACCGCCCTCAGCAGCCAGAGCCAGGGCTGGGCGGCCTTGGGCAAGTGACTCAGCCTCTCTGATGTTCACAGAGGCCTGGCCGCATCCGGCACGCGCACTCGCGGTAGATACAGTCCGTCCGCCACCTGCGGCTTGGCCTGTGTTGCTTCTGTCTTTATTTTTCAGTTCGCTCTGTTTACAGCCGCACTCAGCGTCGCTGGGGTCCACCCGCCAGGCTGCGGAGGCTTTGGGGAGGGCCAGCCGCCCGCCCTGCCCCTGGGCGGCCCCGGGCTCCCTGGCTTTTGTGGGGACTGGACAGGGGACATTGGGCCTGGGGGTCATCTGCCACCCGGTAATGCCCGGGCCAGCCTGGTTTCCGCTGGGCCCCTGGTGGTGTCGGCGCTGTGGCCGACCCTCCCACTGCCGCCAGGGAGGCCCCGGGAGTGGCTCTGGCCTCGAGCCCCCTGGGCCTGCCTCAGGGGTGGGGGAGCTTCGCCCCTGAAGGACGCGCTTCTTCTGGCCCGGAACCGCCAGCCCCGAGGTCCGCCCCGCCAGGCCCAGGCTTCGCACGGTGCCAACGGCGTTGGTGTGACCAGCAGGACCGGCCTGGAGCCCGGACGGCTGGGAAGCCAGAGCCGAGTGATCGCAACTTTGTTTCCAAAGGGAGCAGCGGGAGGTGCCGGGAGCCCTGTCTGCTCGCCACCCTCCGCCTCCTCCCGCCCAGCCTCGCCCGCAGCCAGGCCCCGTGTCCTGGAAGGCCGGCTCCAGGCTCCCTCCTCTGTGCCCGTCTGGGATCAGGCACTAGGTCGGGCACCTAGCAAGCGTCTGATACACAGCTGCTGAAATGGCACACACACCAAAGTGTGGAGGGGCTGCTGTCATTGATGAGGGTTGTATCAGCTTTGGGCTTCAAGTAACAGAAACCCAGCTCAAACTGCCTCACAGACAAAGGGCGTTTACTGACTCATAAACACAGCCTTGCAGAAGGGCCAGCTTCAGGCTAGGTGTGATCCAGGCTCCCATCCCTTTCCTCTTGGATTCACCCAGCTCCGCCACCTTTCTGTCGGTTTTCTTCATGGTGCCAAAACGTGCCCCGCAGTCCCAGGCCTCGTTCTGTTGGGATGAGAAAGACTTCCCCGGACAGCCGGCTGGAATTCAAACATGTCCCAGAAGCCACGACGCGGTCTTCTCCAGACTCGACCGGCTGAGTCCATCACATGTCCATCCTGAAACTAGCAGCTGCCACTGGAGGGTGAGATTTGCAAAGCCAGGAGTATGGTCCCCTGTCCCCATTAGGAAGAAGGGGACAGTCCCCCCAAATTGGAGTTGTCACCACGAGAAGGGACGCGGGTGAGACGGCAGGTCATTCCAGGGTCTCGATGACATTCGAATCTGAAGGAAAGAAGTGGTTCCTTCCCCGACGCCAACCTGGGGAACCGGCCAAGCGCGCGTGTCTCCCAGGACCTGGGTGGGAGGCGAGGCAGCAGCTCCGCGCCGAGGGACTCGCGGAGCCAGGCCGGCTCTCGGGGCCACAGGCAGCCGGCTGAGCATCTCGGGTTTGCTTTCCTGATGGCGCCAAGCCCGCTGCTGTCAGGCTGTTCCAATCGCGCAGAAAAGCACTTAGCGGCTCTCTGCGGGCCGGTCTTGTCCCCCAAGAGGCACACGGCGACGTCTGGGCACACTTGGGTCACAGTGAGTGGACGGGGTGCTGCTGGATCTAGCGCGAAGAGGCTGGGCCGCCGCTAAGCAGCCCGCAGTGCCCAGAACAACAAGGACACAGAACGGCGGGAGCGTCCAGGCCGGTCACCCCGAGTCGAGGACGTGTGGGCCACCCAGGTCCCCACCCAGGCGCGGCCCGGCTCCCTGCACAGAAGGGCCGCCTCCCGCGGGGTCCTGGCGCGCGCTCTCTGGCCGTTCCTGATCGTCCTCTCCGGCAAGGTCCGAGCGATCGGAACGAGGACATTTAGTCCGACTTGGGCACTGCACCTCGCTGCCCGGGCTCCGCGAGCCGCTGAGTGGATCCGCTGTGGTGGGCATTTCGGGTCCCCAGCCTGATTTCAGCTTTCATGGACAAGGTGGCAGTGCACGCCCCGCCCACGCAGGACACCGGCCGTGCTGAGGAGACGCCCACAGTCGGATCTCCAGGTTGCTGTCGCAGCCCGGGCCGTTGAGCTTCGCCCTGGACTCTGCTGCCTGCCCCTGTCCCTGGGGGCCCCTCAGCACAGGATGAGAAGGTCCATTTCCCTACGCACCACAACACGAAGAACGGGCAAAATTTTTTTTTCTTTTTTGGTCTTTGCCAATCTGACAGGTGGAAATGATAAGTCAGTAGGTTCTATTTGCATTTCGTTGATTCCTGGCAGAGCAGAACTCGTCTCCACGTTTGCATTCTCCTTTGTGAATAGTTGGTTTTGTAATAAGCAGCGTGCTTTTTCCTATTGTTTGCCCAAAACTCTTTGTATATGAAGGATGTTAACATTTCTAAGGGTCCCACAGCCGAGGACAGATGAAGCTTCTCTTCCTTCCCTCCTGCCTCCTCCCTTCCTTTGGCTCCCTTGTGCTTTCTAAGGATCTGCCTGATGCTCCGGCCAGCGGCTCGTGAATTACATTAGGAGGACCTTTGGTGACCGACCCCTTTAGCAACGTCCTGGGTTCCGCCTCCTGATAAGCTGAGTGGCAGCTTGCAGGCTGGGAAGGAGCTTTCGTTTTCACCTTTCCCGCTGCTGGAACTGACCCGGGGCCAGACGGCTGTTTACATAGGAAACGCTTTGATGACGCGGTAGGCTTCTTCGGAACCGAGAAGACAGACACGTATCATCACAGTCATTAGCTGCGTGCAAAGGAACGAAGCCCCAGTCGCGTTGCCCAGCAACCACAATAACAGTTTCCCAGGGAAAAATAAGGACAGGGTACGGCTTCCTACGAAGACCGTGTTAAGGGAGAGACTTTTAAGAGGAGAGTGTGGCTTCTGCCTAGTTGTCCTCTGAAAGGCGCCCAGCGCTGATGAAAACCCCTGGCTGTGGCTTACTGTCTCTGACCTTGAGGAAACCATCCGGCTGCCCGGGGCCTCTGCTTCTTCACTCGTGAAACGGTAAAATCAGCCTCAGAGAGAACCACCAAGAGGGTTAAATGAGATGATGTGTACGAAGCACTTTTGAGTTAGAATGTCTTCAACCCCAGCAAAAAGAGGTCTTGACTAAAGGTGGCAAAAAAAAGAAAAAGAAAAAAAAAAAAAAAAAAAAAACAGGCAGGGGGTTTATAACTTCATCTGTTTAGTTTGTTTGGTTTGGAAGCAGGAAGCTGTAACCCATGGTTCGCGTCCTTTCCATTTTCCTGACCTGTCATCTCAGGGACTACCTCTCCTCATGGTTTCAACATGGCTGCTGCAGCGCCAGGCATCACATACATAACTCAAGTTAAAAAGAGGAGGGATATTTCCTCCCATGCATCTCCTTTTATGAGAAATCCCCCTTACAGACTTCCCAACCCTTAAGACTGCAAGAGTTACAAATTAATCCCTGACTGTGGAGGAACAATTACTGCAACTGACTAAGACCCATAACAACTCCCTCCGAGGGGAGGAAGGGGAACGTTCCCTCTCCCCAAACACCCGGGTGGCACACCTGGCAAAACCAAATCCAGGTACAGAGGGCTCGTGGGCGGGCGGCAACCACCGGGGACCACAGCACAAGTCCTGGCCTGTACTCGGTGCCCCAGGCAGCACTGAGCAAGCTCCGGGGTCCGCGGCCCTCCGCACAGGAGACCCCCCAGGCAAGTGTCCAGGGAGCCCGGTGAGCCAGACAGCGGCCGAGTCCCTGCTCTGGCCTCCACGGGGCGCCCGGGAACGCAGGTCAGGAGCCGGGTTCAGCCCAGCGCCTGCCCCACGGCCTCGGCCCACCGCCGCTGCCCTGCGGCCCAGGTGGGCGCCTGGCAAACAGGACGCCTCGCTTCTTTTCTGCAGAAATGAGCGGACCCGCTCCTGCGGCTGCAGTCGCTGTCCTGGGAAGCACGTCTGACCCTGTCCTCCTGGGCCGCCCACGCCGCCCCTGTACCCTCGGGGCAAAGTCCAGAGGCCCTCGCCCGCCTGCTCCCCACTCAAGCCGCCTCGCTCCCGCCGGAGCTGCTGTGCGTGCCCGTCCTGCACGCAGGGCCCTCTCCCTGCCCCCAGCTGGTCCACACACGCGCGCTCCCTCTGCCACCACGGAGGCCTGCGGAGCCCCCGCAGCACCGGCTCCTTCCAGGACCGGGTGGGGGTCGGAGGCCGCGGGGTCGGTCTGGAAACCCGGGATCCTTCCGCCTGGCTGCCCTGCTGTCCTCGACCCACGGCTTCCTGTCAGGCCCACAGTGGCTGCTCCAGCTCCTCCATCACATCTGTGCTCCAGGCGGAGGGGAGAGAGGGCCACTCCTGTCCAGGATGTCCCTGAGGAGTGGCGCCATCACTTCCTGCATCCCATTGGCCAGAGGGTCCTCGTAGGACCACGCCTCCTGCAAAGGAGCCGGGGGGAACGGAATCACGCGGCGCTAGGGCAGCAGCCCTCATTACCAGGGACAAGGCCATGCGCAAGTGGACGCCGAGCCACCCGCCTCCTCGGCACTGGGTGACACCTGTCCAGTCAGCCGGGCAGCTCCCGGGGACCTTGTATGGCGGCCACGCTGCAGCCAGCGCCGGCAGGGGGCCTGGCACGGGGCGGGGGCGCCCGGGAGGAGCCGCGGCCTCGTCCAGCTCGGTGCCCAGAGCACGTGGGACCCCGAGGCTGCAGCTGGTGGTGGCCAGGGATCCCAACGCCACGGGCCCAGGGCGGCCTGGGGGAGCCGAGGGCCGCACCCGCTTCCCGCCCCGCCCACCTCGCCTGGCCCCGCCCCCGCGGCGCTCTGGAGAAGCCCCGCTGCCCCCGCTGGCCCTGCCCTGGGCGCCCTGCCCTCCCTGTGCTCTCGTCCCCATGACCGCCCCATCCAGCTGCCCGCCCCTGCCCCTGCACGTGCCCGCGGGCTTCCCAGCTGGTCGGAGCGGTCGCCAGGGCCGCCTGCTCCGCCTCCTCGTGGTCGCGGGAACTGCCGCCCTGCACCCAGAGCCTGGCCGCCCGCACATGGTAGGCCCTGGGTGGGTGCTGGTGGCCAGTGGGGACCCATCAGGACAAAGGGGCGGGCAGCACTACTGGAGCCAACCTGCCAGCGCCTGACCCCCGGTCAGGACCCTCATCCCCATTTCACAGCTGAGGAGGCTGAGGCTCAAGGTGACTTCCGCCTGAGGTCCCAGCCTAGGAAGGGCCAGGGTCTTGGGTTGGAAGCCAAGCCCGGGAGGGGGGCATATCTGCAACTGGATACAAGGTGCCAAGGCTGGCCTGGCCGCTGGGGAGGCTGAGGCAGGAGGATGGCGAGTTCAAAGCCAGCCTCAGCAAAAGCGAGTCTCTAAGCTCCTCAGCGAGACCCTGTCTCTGCATAAAATGCAAAATAGGGCTGGGGAGGCAGCTCAGGGGTCGAGGGCCCCGAGTTCAATCCTGGTACCCCTCAAAAATGGTGGGGCTTCTGGCTGCAGCTGCCGGGGGCTGGCACCCTAAGTCAGAGCCCCTCCACTAGCGACCTGGCCTCCCCGGAGACTCGGGCAACGGCCAGGGGCAACTGCCCTGTGTCAACTGGGGTCAGAGGGTGCTGCCAGGACCTGGCCCAAGGTCAGGGGTGCAGCTGGACGCCCCACGACGCACAGGACGTGAGCCGGAGAGCTCACGGTGACGTTGTTTATAATGGTGAAAATTCGTCAGGAAACAAGAAACCACAGCCCGGCGGGAGCCCGCGGCTGAGCACGGGAAGTCACCCCAGCACGTGTGACCGGCGGGACCGCCCGGCAAGCTGCAGCCACTCAGGCTGTGCTACCAGATGCCACCACCAGGCAGGGCAGATGCCCCCAGGGCTGGCGGCCCTCCCTCTCTGGCAGGACCCGGTTCTGAGCGGGTGGACATGCAGACGACGTCACCACCTCCCAGCCTGCGTGCAGCCGTGACCTGGTGTGAGTCTCAGGTCACTGTGTCCCTGAGCTGCACCTCCTGCCCTTCTCTGCCCTCCTGCGTGGGCTGGGCACAGGTGCCAGGCAGCCGGGGCACTTTGAGGGTCACAGCGCAGAGTGGGAGACCAGGACGTTGGTCCTCGGGGACCTCAGAGCAAGTCGGCCGGGGGCCTGCTGTCCGCGTCCCTGGCCCACGGTGACGCCGACCGCGGGCACGGCCCAAAGCCCCCGAGACGCAGAGAGGCAGCGAAGGCCAGGCTCCGCTCCCTGCTGGTCTGACCCTGTGAGCAGCCTGGGCCCGGCCACCACAGCTGGCCGCCCGCTGCCCGACCCCCAGCCCAGGCCTGCAGACCCCAGGCCGGCCTCCTCCCCGCCTGCTCGTGCTCCAGAGGAAGGAGGCCAGCTCCCTCTATCTCGGGCCAAAGTCCCCCTGGGCAAGAGGAGGACTGTCACCTGTCATCACGGGAATGATGAGTCACCCCCCGTGGCTGCAGGCCACAGCCCGCCTGACCCCTCCTTTCACCCCCGGCTCTGTGGGGTGGGGGGACGTTACCCTGAGATTGTGACGGCCACAGCCGGCGTCCCTGGGGTGCTGGCCTGGAGCGGGGAGGCTAAGGACAGCCTGGGGTCAAAGCCCGGCTCCCCGTGCCCTCGCCTGCTGACCTGGGCAGCCCTCGCCCCTTCCTGACCCGTCTTGGTTCTACAGACATCAGTCATGCCGGCTCTCAGAACCGGCGGGGGTGCGGAAGGCACACGGGCACCAGGCCAGCCGGAGCCGCGGAGCACAGGGTGGCTGCTCAGGAGGGTCGTGGTGATGCTATGAATAAGCGTCAAGCTGTTGCACGTTAACTGACTTCGGGTGACTTGAAGAGGAGACAGGAGTGCTGAGGAAGGGGACCAGCCGACTTCAAGGGGGTCTAGGAGCCCTGGACATGTTCACAGCTGGGCAGGGCCTGAGGAGCTGGGCAGGGAGCTCACTGGCTGCCACTGGGAAGGGTGCTGGGCAGAGGCAGCAGCAGGTGCAAAGGCCCTGGGGCTGCAGCATGCCTGGTGTTCTGGCAGCAGGAGGCCAGTGTGCCTGAGGAGCCGGGCGGGGGCGGGGGATGTGGGAGCAGCAGCCACGAGACCTGTGGGCACAGCCAGGACCTTGTCTTCTGTTCTGGGTGACCGGGGCACCTCAGGAAGGTGCCGAGCAGAGGGAGGGCGGGATCTGACTTCCTTCAGGTCTTGAGACGGTGTCAGAACGGGGAGCAGAGGCTGCTGCGGTTCCAGGCCACCTGGCGAGGGCTCGTGCTGGGGTGGGCTGTGGCGGGCAGAGGAAGGTCCTGGACGGGGTGCGCGGACGGGGCCATGGAAGCAGGACTCTGAGGCTCTGGCCGGGCCTGGATGGGGCGAGGCGCTCGCTGCCTGAGGCCCAGGGGCTGTTTCCTCCCGGCCGCGGTGCCTGCTGGGCACCTTCTGCCTGGCGGGACACTCGCCTGCGTTTGGAAGCGTCAGCGCCCTGGCATTCAGAGCCTGCTTCCCTGGGACGGGCCTCAGCAGCCTCTGTCTGCACGGTGGCCTTGAGGCTGGCCACAGCGGGCCCAGGGCAGGTAAATGTCACCGCTCGCCCTCACCGCCCACGTCCTCCAGTCCCCAGCAGTCACCATCCCTGTCACCGTCTCTGGTCTTACAGTCAAGGAAGGGGACGTTCAGAGTGGCTAAGTAACTGATCCAAAGTCACACAGCTTGGGAGCACCTGGCCGGGATTCACGGCTGAACCCGGAGTCCTGCTCTTGGCCTTCTAGCCTGCTGCCTGCTCCCAGCAGCTGGCCTTGAACCCTGAGCTCACCAGGCCCAGGTGGCCCCCGGCAGGTGGGGAGCAGACCATGGTGGAAAAGCCTCCAGGCCGGAGGGCCCTGCCTCTAGACAGAGGGGCCTCGAGGTGCGGGCGCGACGGTGCCGGGCCACTCGGGTCATGTCTGCTCCTCCCTCCACTAGCTGTCTGACCCTGGACATGGGACGCAGCCTCGTGCCTCGGTTTCCCACTTGTGAGAGGAGGTAATGCCGGTTGTTTTCCGGGTACTGAAAGGCGTGGTCCAGGCAGGTGCTTAAAACCGCCCAGGAACTTAGTAGGTGTCTCATAAATGCAGCTGCTGCGATCGCTGCTGTGGCTCCGGCCAGTGTTCCACTGAGCGGACGTGCCCAGGGCCGGGCTGCCCAGCACGCTCTGGGTCCTGGGGGCCCTGCTCAGCCCCCGAGCTGCCCTCACATCTCCTCCAGTCCTGCGGGCAGGGCAGTCACAGCGGCCAGAAGCCCCGAGGCCCCGCCCGGGCTGCTCCCACGGTGACCCCTGGGCCCGTGGTGAGGGCATCTGGCAGGTGGGTGAGATGCGGAGGGGCCGAGGGGCCCTGGACCAGGCGGGGGAGTGACCTGCCCACAGCAGGCGGGTTGGCCCTGGCATCTCCATCTGTGAGCGGGCTTCTCGGCTGCATCTGCCCCAGCTCGTCACCCGAATCCACGTGTGGTGCATTTTATTTATCACGTCATTTATTACAAACAGCAAGAAATGCTTGTTGCTGTGGCCAGTGTGGGTTCTGTGGCCACCAGGAGCCCACGCAGCCCCTCTAGGGACCCAGGGCTGACTCAAAGCCCTTCCCATCTGGTCCTGCCCACGGCCTCTGGCACCTGTGGGGAGAGTCCTGGGACCCAGGCTCAGAGCCGCCGCTGCCTCTCCTTGCTGCCTGCCCGGGGGTCACTGGAGTCCGGGTTTTCTCGGTGTTGAGGGACCCGCGGTGGCCTCTCCGGAAGCTCCTGCCAACAGGGGCAGAACGCGAGGCGAGGGTGGGTGAGGCTTTTCCGCAGGACAAACAGCACTCCAGCAGCGGGCGGGGCGCTGGGGACTGTCCTGCGCCTGGGCTGCGCCAACCTCTCTGCACCTGCTTCTTCACTGGCCGGACAGGGAGATCTGTGCCCCTCCCCAGGCTGATCTGGAGACCACAGGGCAGCCAGGGGACGCGGGGCAGGGAGGGCCCTTGCTATCCTCGGGGATGGAAGCGGAGTCTGGCCCTGTCTGGGGAGCCCGTCCTCTGGAGCGGAGGCTGGTGCCCTGGGAGTGAAGGACGGGCGGATCCGGCTGCAGGGAGCCGGGCGCCGAGCCACCAGGCGCGTCCTGGGCTCCTGGGCCGACTGGCTCCCGGAGGAGGGGCCGATTGCTTCCTTCCTCTCCTCTGCGTGCCAGGCAGGCCCAGAAACGGCCTGAGGTCAGCAGGCCCCCGCCCACGGAGGGAGGAAGTGGGCGGGTGCCCGGGACAGACGCGCCGGCAGACGTGCCCCGAGGCGGCACAGTCAGGCCTGACGTGGGCACCACGCAGCCGCTGCCCGGGCGCTGGTCGGTGCGGTTGGCCCACGCCGGGCCGGTTCGAGCCGAGAGGTCAGGGGCGCGCCGGGGTCAGGGCGGCCCGTTCTCTCCCGGAATCGAGGCCGGGACCTGGGGGCGACCCAGGAGCTGTGGCGGTGTGTCTGGGTGACTGTGCGGCAGGCCAGCGTGCAGCGTGGACAAGGCGTGCGGGTCTGCACGTGTGCACGCAGGCGTGAGTGACAGCGGGCGTGGCCTGGCCCAGCGCGCTGGGCGTGGCCCGCAGGGGTCGCCAGGTGCCCTGCGCTCAGGCTCGCCTTGCTGCGCGGCCGCGGTGCATGACCACGCGGGTGCGCCCGGGTCTAGATCTCGGGGCGGGACTGCTGGGGAGGGCCGTGCGTCGGTGCGCGTCGGTGCGCGTCGGTGCGCGTGGCCGTGCGTGCTGGCCGCTGTGGACAGGTCTGCCCGAGCCCATGTGCAGGCGGCTGGCTCCGCCGCCAGAGCATGCTCAGCAGGTGTGGCCAGGGGTCACGATGCTCACACCCGGATGGAAGTGGCCAAGAGGCCTCCAGAAAGGCCAGGCCGAGGGGCTGGCTTCGGAACTGAGCCCCGAGCAAGGGGAACTGGGCCAGCCCAGCAGCCCAGCAGCCCTGGTGCCCCATTTCTGAGCCCACGAGCTGCGTCCGAGGGCTTGACCGTGGGAGGCTCTGAGGCAGCCCCAACCAAGAAGTGGTCAGCTTCTGGATCAGTCGCTCTTACTAGGACGCGGATTCCCCAGGACTTACCAGACACCCAGACAGAGCGCCTGGCACTCGCGCTGCAGCCAAGGACCCCGCGGGCCAGACGCCCTTTGCAGTTGGTGCTCATATACTGGGGGAACCGTATCAAATGAACAGCACGTGGACAGGGTTGATGGGTGGCCGACGGTATTGACAGAGACCAAGCAGGAGAGGAGGATGGAGGACTCCAGCTGTTCACAGAGGCTGGTCAGCCAGGGTGTTAATGGGACGCTAACTTTGTAGGGAAGACTTGAAGGAGGCGAGGGTGAGCCCTGTGGAGACCTGGAAGAGCATTCCAGGCCGAGGGCACAGCACAAAGGCCCTGTGGTGGGCACAGTCTGGGCTCGTCCAAAGGAGAGGAAAGGGGAGGACCTCATGGTGGGCTGCTGTAGTGGACTGGTGATACAGGCAGCAGGGCCTGTGGAGGAGCAGACGGCAGAGCTGTGGACGCAGGAGAAGCCGCATCCCCAGTAGGTGGAGGGCAGCGGAGCGAGGCAGGGACGGGGATGTTTGCTGTACTGACCACTTGCTGATCACAGCCTCTTCCCTCTGACAAGGCGGCACCAAAATAGTGCAGCTGGTCCGCCTCCGCAGCCCCCAGCCGCCCCTGAGAGCGGGCGTGCAGAGGGGTGGGATCTGCCTCCTGGTTCCCCATCCCGGCGGCAGGAGGGGGCCAAGCCTGCAGAGGGAGCGGCCTGCTCCCCACTGGCGCGGCCCTGCCCCCAGCGGCCGGGACCGCGTGGCCGCCGCCTGCTCCCTTTATGAGCTGCGAGGGAGGCTTGTCCTGGGTTGCACAACCCCTAATTGCTGCTTCCGCCGGGTTACGACCGTGTCACGGATCCGCGGCACGTTGTCAACCGCGCGGCCTTATCACCTGGAGCCCGGCCAGGCCGCCTGGCCTACTTTCCCACCGGATTTCAAAAGCGCCTCCCGCGTCCCTTGCACTTTTCCTGAGGCGAGCGCCTGCCCGAGTCTCTGGCTAAAAATAAAATCTAGAGCAGGGAAGGGGGGCGAGCGGCCCACACTGAGCAGCCGCGGGAGCCCCTGCCGGCCCTGAAGTGTCCTCGGGAAGCGGGGTTCCCACGAGCTGCGGCGGAGGCTCCGCCGAGCACAGCCAGCTCACTCCGCTGTCAGGGCCCACCCGGGGCCAGTCCCGCCCCTGCCCCTGGCCAGCTCCGTCCTTCCTTCCTTCTGCACGCCCCTGACGGACAGTCTCCCGAGTGCTCACCGGAGATATCTCAGAGGGAGGCAGACACTGCCTTGTCCTCACAGAGCCCATAATCCGGTGGACAGAGGTGGGCACCGCAGGGTTGAGTAAGAAGACACAGAAGAAATGCAAGGGGGTGTCAGGGGCACCGTCACCTAAGAAGGCAGCGAGGCTCCTGGTGCGGGGTGGGGTCATCTGAGCTGAGACCCAAATGTGGAGAGGCTGGGTCCAGGGCACCGGGCAGGAGCCAGCTGAGGCACGGAGGTCGCCAGTGTGAGACGCCAGGAGGCACCTGCCTCCAGGCCTGCTGGGGGCTCTGGCATTGAGCAGGGCCTCCTCGCCCCTCTCCCCCGGGCACCTGGCTCACCCCAGTTCAGCCCTAGGCATGCTGGGAAGAAAAGGAATTCCAGTGGAAAATGCAGCATATGCAAAGGCCCTGGGGTAGGATAAGCCTGTGTCATGACCTGAGAGAGCCAGGGAAGGTGTGGGCTGGGCAGGCTGGGAGGGCAGGTCACAGTGGACCTTGACAGCCACCACGAGGGCTGCAGGGACAGGACTGGATTGTAAACATAGCTGGTGGCACTTATGTGTAAAATGATACCTGTAGGGAGGTGGAGGGCTCGGGATCAGCTCCTGGGCTGGACGGATGACAGTTCCCTCATTAACGTAGAGGGCCAGGCACCTGGGGACTGGGGAGGGTAACGGCATGACCCCAGGCGCTTGCACTGCCCTGAGCATGGAGCCTGGCCCGGCCAGGCGTGGTGAGCTCTTGGGGTCATCCAGCCCGACGAGCACCCGGAGCCTGCACTCCAAGACGCACGGCCACGGGCAGGCCCGGCCTGGCACACGAGTCTCCAGAAATGCAGCCTCCCAGCCAAGCAGGCCTGGGCAGCGGAGGCCGACTCTGTCCGCTGTGCTTGTGCGTGGGGTGCTTATCTACCCTGGCTGGAGTCGGCGCCGGGCCCGCAACACGTCCTGTTAATCATCACACGGATGGAACGTGTTCAGGGAACCGAGTCTGAAAATGCAAAGAAGCAAAGAAGAAGAAGGAGACAGGGAGGGAAGGCAGGAGGCAGGAGGGGAGGTCAAGCCTCTGAGTCGGCGAGAGCAGCCAGGGTGGCATTTGGGGACGGTGGCCTGGCAGAGGGAGGACGCAAGCACCCGAGTGTGCGGCGAGGGACTTTTCAGCTGACCTGACTAGCGGGTGCTTCAGTCCTGGCGGCCTGGTGCTTGGAGCAGGTCTGTGTGCGCCGGCCGGGGTCGAGGTGCAGCCTCAACCGGAGAAACAGGACGCGGCCGTGCCGGCGGGTAGGGTGCATGTGCTGGAGTTTTGAGGAGGAAAGCCACACGCTGCCGGCGCCCAGACCACCTCGGGGGAGCCAGCGGCCGGCCGTGGGGCTGCTGGGGGGCGAGGGGCCATCGGTGGGCGAGGGGGCTCTCCTGGCTCTGCCCCGCCTGCCGGCCTCTGGGAGTCTTTCTGAGGTACCTTGGAGGCCAGAGGCTCCCCTGTGGCCCTGGAGCCTTTTCAAAGGGCCTGAGACTTTCAGGCTGGTGATTCCCAACCCCCAGCCCCGGGGCTGTGGCGAGGCCTCGGGCGGCAGGGCCTGCGGGGGAGGTGCCGACCTGGGGGCCCCGGGCAGCTCCCCTTTCATCCCGTTTTATAGGTCGGACATCAAGTGCAGGTTGAGCTGTAAAAGGGGTTTGCCGGCTTTGAAATGAAATTTTTGAGAAGCTTTGATCTGGAATCATCTCTTCATTCCGCTGGTGAGGAGTCGGGAGCCCAAAACGGAGGAGGAGAGAAGCCGATCCCAGAGCCAAGCGGTCCTGGGTTCAAGTCCGACTCAGTGGTGGGCCTCGGGTCGCAGAGCGTCGCCTCCTGCCTCCGGGAGATGAAAACACACCGCAGCTGGGTTCGTCGGACTTTCCACTGATACCAAAAGGGGAAGCAGGCCCGGTCCTTAGCCAGGGCCCCAGGATGTGCAGAAGGATGCGCGGAGCCAGCCCGCCGCTTGCCTGCCCTGTTGGGAACAGCAAGAATGTCCCCTCCCCGTTTCACTCTGGGGGACCCGGTGCGTCCAGCTCGGCAGAGGTGGGCTCCACCAGACTCGCCTGGTCCCTGGCTGCCGTCCAGAGCCGGCTGCCGACCTGACCCAGAGGCCGAGCTCTCTGGAGCCAGGAGATGGTGTGCGGGCTGCGCCCCAGGCCTTGGCACAAGGAGCACGGGTCCCGGGGCAGATGCGCAGGG
Source organism: Sciurus carolinensis (assembly GCF_902686445.1). Lineage (NCBI taxonomy): Eukaryota > Metazoa > Chordata > Mammalia > Rodentia > Sciuridae > Sciurus > Sciurus carolinensis. Next base: position 10,562,774 of record NC_062214.1, on the reverse strand, counting down.
CGATGGGTGATGATACCGCCAGGGCTCCGGTGCCTCCAGGCTTTGCTCAGCCATCTTGAATACAGGGTCTTGTCGTCCGGGTCGAGAGGGCCATTTGTTTCATGTCCACGTTGCGGGCAGGAAGGGGGACGGGAAGCAGCGTGCCCACCCTGTTTGCCTCCTGTCCTGATGAAGACCGTCTAAAACCCTCCACCACGCTCGGCGCCCGAGGGCCGAGCTGCGCTCTGGGCGTGAAGAGTCCGCCAGGCTCCCCCTGACGCGCCCACCCGGCGACGCGCTGGGGGCTGGGCAGCGCCAGGACCAGAGACGGCCTGCCTGGGAGCTCAGGTTCCATGGCCAGAGACAAAATGACACAGTCTGACTCGTCAGGTAGTGACGGAGAGCGCAGAAGAAGTGGCAGGGTCAGGGGACGGCGACTGGGGCAGGGCCCCTGTGGGGTGGACTCGGGCGGCCTGTCTGAGCAGAAGGCAGAGCAATGGGGCAAGAGCAGCAGGTGCCAAGGTCCTGAGGTAGAAAGGTGCTCGAGGACCCAGGAAGGGCCTGGGCTGCATCCTGCAGGGGAGCCATGGGGTTTTGGGTGGCAGGGGGACGTGTCCTGACAGGTTTCCTCAGGATCTCTGCGACTGCGGCGTGTGGAGAGCCCTGCACGGGGCCAGGTGGAACCAGGAAACCGGGTTTGCAGGCTTTGTGCTGCTTCCATCACAGAGACATTTGGGAGTTTGAGTGACGTTCTCAAAAAAGCACCGGAAACCCAAACAGGACTTTCAGGTCGACCAGAATCTGCGAAGACGGAAGCGCCCCAGCCCCAGCCCCCTCTCCGCAGCGTCTCAGGCCGCCTGCTGGGGGCTGGTGTCCCCGGGGGCCCCTCACACCCGCTGTGTCGGGGACGCGCTGCAGAGGGTATGAGCGCCCAGCACCCGGCACCCTCGCGGCCCAGGACCCACGGAGGATGCGGACGACCTTGAACCAACTTTGCCAAAACAGAGCCGGGGGCGCACACGGGTCCCCAGCGCCAGACCCGCTTATCGCGGGAGCGATCCTCCAGGGAGCGGCGGGCGTGTTTGTGCCTGTGGTTTGGGTTCCCAAAACCTGTGACCTCAGATAAGTGTGACTGACGTCCAGCAAAACAAACAGCCACAGGGGGAGGGGCAGCCGGCAGAAGGGGCCTCGCCTTCCTCCGGGGGCCTGGTCCCCTCTCGCGGCCCAGGCAGGTGGCCCAGGGCCTCACCAGCCTCCCCGGGCTCGCAGCCCGGCCTCGCCCCTGCCTCCCCAGCCTTAGAGTCTCCCTGCCCAGAGGCCCCTCCACGTCCAGCGCAGGGCCGACGAACGGGCAGGCGGTGGCCAGCAGACCAGGAGGGCTCCGTGCGCCACTTTAAGCCTGGGACGAACTGTCCCCGGGTGGCTACGAGGACCGTCTCTGGGTCACAGCTGGGACCCAGGCGGTTCACGACGCGCTGCAGGGTCCCCTCTGCTTTTCAGAAAAGGCGAAGCTGTAAAATCTATTTAAACAGAAGTGAAACGCAGCCTGAGTCACAAGAGTGAAGTGGTCACTGCCGGTTCTGATGTGTCAGCGTCACGGAGAGAAGGGTCCCCGGCTGCGTCCCTCCCTGTCCGGTCTGGGCAACACGTCCCTGCCCTGCGGCCACCCAGCCCGCGTGGCCCGCCACCCGTGACGCCTGCCTCGTCTCTTCTGCGCTGATGTCTTCCCGCCATCTCCAGCCTCGTCGCCGTGGTGCCCGCGGGTGCTGAGGGCCCTGGGCAGGGCACAGCTCTGGACAGTGCGGGCATTGCCGGCCTCCTGGGCGCTCCTTGACTGGCCGGCGGGCGGTTTTCTTTCTTTCCCTTTCTTTTCCCTCCCTCCCTCCCTCCCGTCCTTCCTTTCCTTTCTTGGTACCAGGGACTGAGCCCAGGAGCACTTAACCAGCCCTGTTCTGTACTTTACTTAGAGACGGGGTCTCCCTGAGTTGCTTAGTGCCTCGCTTTTGCTGAGGCTGAATTCCTCATCCTCCTGCCTCAGCCTCCAGAGCCACCAGGATCACAGACTGCGCCGCTGCGCCTGCCTGACTGTTTCCTTACTTTTAAAGTCCGCTTTGCTTCTTAGAAAGCCAGGCTTCCGGGCGACCAGGAACGGTGACGTGCTAGTCAAAGCCAGCAGCCGGGCCTGGCTCGTCTGGGGAGCGAGCAGGAAGCTGGCACCCTGGCCTCCCACAGAGGGGCCCGGTCTCCAGCACCCAGGTTCCCAGCCCACCCGGGTTCGCAGCCCCGAGTCCTCCTGTGGGGACAGGGTTTTCTGAATAACAGTGAGTCAGCCTCCCCAGAGGGTGAGGCCCCCTGGACCCCCGGGGCAGCAGGGAGCCCTGGGGCCACACGCGGCCGTGGGGAGGGCTGTTCGACCCACAGAGCTCCAGCAGCTTGGAATTCTGCCATCAGTAAGAGAGAGGGAGAGAGATTTTAGAAGAAAAAAAAGAAAATCTGATGAGATGAGATTAAAATACACCAAAAAAAAATGAGATGGAAACAATCGCTAAGAGGACGGGAAGATCTCGCCTCCTTAGACGGTCGCCCCGCCAGCGCACGTGACCGCCAGCCGGCTTCCAGCTGTGGCCCACGGCTCTCTCCTTAGGTCGAATAACTTCGCCTCCTCGGAGCAAACGCGTAGTGCGCCCGACCCACGGGAAGGGGCCCTTGATCCCGGGCGCCGCACCCACGCGATCAGCAGAACATAAAAATAGGCCCGTCTTCCACTGTGCGCACGTCAAAAAATAAAATAAAGTAAACCACCCGGAGTTCTCGATGAAACATCTGCAGTCCGGGCTGGCCGAGCCCGGGTGGCGCCAGGTCCCCTTTCTCAAGGCGGCAAGGGGTCGGTTGGGGCTGGAGGCGACCCCAGCTCTCCCTTAGCCACAGTCCCCACCACGCCCTCCTGCCTGCCACCCCGCAGCCTCCACGCTGTGTGTTGTCAGGTACCGTGGTCACCGGGGCTGAGCCTTTCGGCAGAGGGACTCTGGGAACTCCGGAAGCTGGACTTCTGCTGCTGGCCACCTTGGTGCTGAGAACACTCCCCGCTCAGCTGGTCTACTCAGTGCTCAGAATCAGGGAGCAGAGGTCAAGGGAGAGGGAGGCAGGAGGGCAGAGCGGGGCTGCTCGCCGTTGGCCTCCGGTAGTGGGAGGGAAGGAAAGGCAGGGAGCAGCTGGCCTCCTCTGACCCACCGCGGCCACCCCGGGCCTCCAGGACGGAAGAGACCAGCGGCTCTAACCGGCCCCCGCTCTCCTGGCTCTGCTTGTGGAATCTGGGACCCCAAAGCCCTCCCTGCGCCACCAGCAGGACCCCGCAGTCCTTCCCTCCCCAGGCGGGAGCAAGAGGGAGACCCCTCCCCAGCGTGGAAACCACACCAGACCCTCTGAACGCGCTAGGCGCTCAGCCGCCTGACCCCAGGAGGGAGCCCCCAGCTGGGGGCTTCTGGGAAAGGAAGCCCTCAGGGAATGGCCCTTCCTCTGCCCTGACAAAGAAGGAGGCAGGCGGAGGGCGGAGTCCCTGGTGGAGGGCTGCAGGTCCCCGTGCGGCCCTGGCCATCCGCTCTGGCCGCGGGACTTCGGGCGAGTGAGTTCGCCCGTCCAGCCTCGGTTTCCTCATCTGCCCTAGCGCCCGCACCACAGGAAGGTGGGTGAACAAGGCCGTGCCTATGGCGTGCCTGGCACACAGTAGGTGCTCATGACAGGACGCTGCGCTTGTACACAGCTTCCTGAGTTCCAGGCAGTTTCAGGAGGAGGAGCAGGAAAGTCCAGACCTTGAGTCCAGCGGACGAAAGCGGATGGGTGGCCTGTGCTCGGGCTCCGCGGCTGCAGCGACCCGGGCTCAGGAGCCGAGGGGAGCCGGGCAGGATGGGGACAGCCAGGCTTTTCCTCCACATCACTCCCGGAGGCCCTGGCTGCTCTCTCTGCTCCTGCGGGGCTGCCAAACAGCTAGGGCCGGGCCCGGGGCTGAGAGGGCTCTCGGGGGCCAGAGGTTCCCTGCTGGCTCCACCCCTGCCCATCTGTGTGACCTGTGTGCCAGACTCAGTTTCTCCACCTGTAAAGTGGAGACCAGAATGACACCAAGCACACAGGCATTCAGTCGGTGCTCAATGAATGAGTGAAGGTCCCAAGCCACAGGAGCTTCAAGGATGAGATGCAGGACGCAGGGGCCAGGGGAGGAACAGGCTGCTCTGGAGACCTTCCTGCCTCACAACCATGGCTGCCCACGTCCACTGCAGGGAGGAGCCACGGTGCTGGGCACCTCCTGAGTCCCCAGGGCCAGACCAGGGCATGAAGTAATGAGTATTTAATGAACATTTGAATCTGAAAACTGTAGAGTCAGCCTTGCTTGAGAGAAAAGGGAGGCACAGAGAGGTCAGGTAACCTGGCCAACGCCACACAGCTCCCTCTCACCTAGAGTCAAGGCTGGAACTGGGGCCAAACGGAGCCTGGCCTCAGTCCATCTTAGCCCTGTCCCTTCGCTACAAGGAAGCCTGCTGCCTCCTTCTTGGCCACACACTGCCCAGGCTTCTCCAAGCTGGCAGGGCAGGCCCAGGGACGCCCTCCCGGTCACCCTTCCCTGCCCCTCCCCGCTCTCCCTGGGGGGTGACAGCCTCCGGGCTCATCTGGCTTCCGACTTGCTCTGTGCAGCCTGAGTTCTGAGCGTCTGGTGGTTTGGAATCATTTATCGATATTTAAAAAGTGGAGATTCTGTATGAAACCCAGACCGTGCTGCTTCTCCTGGAAACCCCGTGGCTCCGACCTCCCAGACCCGCTTCTGCTCTGGCACGGCGAGCCAGACCTTCATCCTGGCCCTCCGACCCCACCCAGCCGCCTCCTTCAGCCCTGGGCCTCCGCTGGGGCCTCCACGGTCGAGCGCAGCTTGCCTCCAGCTGCCCCGCCCGCTGCCCTCCTCCTCCATTCACAGCCTGGCACTGCCAGGCAAAGCCACCAAGTCCTGGTTGGCGTTGGGCTCTAGGTTGGTGGTAGGTAGGATAATGGCTCTCAAAGGTGTCCACACCCTGGTCCCTAGAACCTGAGAATACTTCACTATACCCGGCAGAGGACGCCGTGGGTGTGATCACACTAAGGATCATGGGAGGAGAGGCTTGGCCCCACGGGTGTGATCACACTAAGGATCATGGGAGGAGAGACTTGACCCCACGGGTGTGATCACACTAAGGATCATGGGAGGAGAGGCTTGGCCCCACGGGTGTGATCACACTAAGGATCATGGGAGGAGAGGCTTGGCCCCACGGGTGTGATCACACTAAGGATCATGGGAGGAGGGGCTTGGCCCCACGGGTGTGATCACACTAAGGATCATGGGAGGAGAGGCTTGACCCCACGGGTGTGATCACACTAAGGGTCATGGGAGGAGGGGCTTGGCCCCACGGGTGTGATCACACTAAGGATCATGGGAGGAGGGGCTTGACCCCACGGGTGTGATCACACTAAGGATCATGGGAGGAGGGGCTTGGCCCCATCACTGGTGGGCCTCGTGTCATCAGGGCCGTGGAGCCAGAGAGGAAGCCAGCCCAGAGCATGGCCGGCCTCTCAGAGCTGGAACAGGCAGGGACGGCTCTCCCAGGCCCCAGAAGGAACCCCACCCTGATCGCACCTGGATTTTGGCCTGTGAGAAGCGCTTTGGGTGTCTGACCTCCAGAGCTGAAAGGTGAGGGATGCCCATGGCCTTAGACGCTGGATCTGACGGGGCTTGTCGTCGCAGCCATGGGAAACTCACCGCAGGGTCTGCCTGGCCTGGCCACTGACAGCCCCAGGAGCTGGACCTCCTGGCCTCAGCCAGGCTCTCGTTGCCATGGAAACCAGGGCTGCCCAGGATCTGTGCGAGCATCTCTCCTGTCCTGCATCCTCCGCTTCCGCAGCAGCGGGGCAGGTATCCGCTGGTGCCCGTGAAGCCCTTGGCCGTGCCGACGTGGACGCTAACGGCCACCCTCTCGTTCCCGCTGTCTTCCAGACGGGGACACTGAGCCCAGAGGGTGAAGTCCGACCCAGGTCCTCTGGAAGGGCAGCAGCTAAGCTCCAAGTTGGATTCCTGTGATTGAGGCCCGGAGTCTGCGCACTGGCCGCTGCGCTGTGCCGTCGCCACATCTGGTCAGGTTGTGGCCGAGGCTCCCTGGCACGGCCTCCCTGGTCCACCGCTTGTCCCAGGTGTGAGCTGAGCCCTGGTACAGAGCTGAGCTGTGTGTGCGTTCCAGACACTGCCCAGCAGCGCCCACCCCCTGCTGGGCACCAGGTTCCAGAGGACACAAGGGTCCCTCTCCTGTCCCCAGATCGCAGCGTCACAGCCCGCCATGGGGGTGGTCAGAAGAGGCTCCTGAGGAGGAGTCCAGGTGGGTCTGGCGTGGGCCGGCGAGTGCTCGGGGGCAGCCTGGGACGCTGGGCAGGCAGGAGTCTGCGTGCCTGGGGACAGGCTGACCACACGGCCAGGGCGGGAGGAGGAGGAAGCCCAGGCCGCAGCCCGCGCCAGGACCCCGGCCACCAGAGCACCGTCTGCGCCTCTGGGTCCCCAACTGTCGAGGACACCGTCTCCTGGGGTCCCCAGGGTTCGGTCACCCCTCAAAGGACAGTGCCAGGCGTCGAGAAGGGCCGTGGAGCCAGGAGGGGTCTTGTCGCCACCTGGGGCCCCCCAGCCACGCTCCTCTGTCACTTCCAGGGGCTCCTCCTGCGCCATCAGCTCACAGGGTGACCCGGAGGGTCCCGAGGTCCTGAGGGGCCAGCGGCCCTGCCTAGGGGACTGTGGGCCAGCAGGCAGCAGCGCCCCCGACCCTGGCTGCCACCAGCGTCCCCTGCTCCCCGGCTGCGGCGGCCTGCCCGGCTCGGCCTGCTGCGCCCTCCTGCCCTGCGGTTGTCCTTCCCTGACTCCAGACCCCCTGTGACCACACCAGGTGTTGCTGAGCTTCTTCCAAATCACGTGGAGACGTAAGAATCGCCGAGGGTCTGGCCTCTCTCGTGTCCCCCGGGTCCTGGAGGTCACCGTGAACACAGGCAAAGCTCCTGGCCTCCCGCTGGGTTTATGCGGCAGGGGTGGTGACGCTGGGAGCAGGTCATAAGCACGTCCGCAACGTCCACAAACTGCCCCTGGTGTGCGTGAACTCCATCACAGCCACCCCTGAGGAAGTGCCCATCCCATTTCCCAGTGAGAGAAATAAGGCTCAGAGAGGGGGAGTGATTTTCCCAGAGTCACACAGCTAGGAACTGTCCTAGCTGGGACCGGAACCCTGGAGACCTGCTAAGGGGTGGGCCCCGTTCCATCTACAGTCATCGGCCTCGCCAGCAGGCAGTCGGGAAGCTCCAGTGTCCGAGGTGGGGGTGCTGGTGTCTGGGAGCCCGGTTTATTCCCATGAGGCCTCCGGCAGCGTGAGCTCTGGCCTCTTCCAGCAACCTCAGGCAGGGAGGCCACGTGCATGGTCATCCTGGCCAGAGCCGATGGGAACAGGACGTCCCGCTCCTCCTCCCTGGCCGGGCCAGGGAGCTATTCTGGGGCATATTTATTGATGGGACATGGGTACCCAGCTGGACTCCTGATTCCGGGGAGGTCCCCGCCTGGCCCCGGATGGCTGCTTCTTCAGGCCCTGGGCTTCTCTGGAGCCACCTCCATCTGCCTCCTGTCTACGGGGGTGTAGCCCGCGCTGGGCCCCGGAAAGGTGGGGGTCCCCCGGTGTGGACCTGTGCTGGGCTCACACAGAGGGCTCGTCCCCGTGTCTGGAGTGAGCCTGGCCTCCGGGAGGCTGAGCCTGGAAGTCAAGAATAGTCTCGAGGCCGCGCCCAGCGCGAAGCCAGCGGGTCAGCCCGGGCTCAGCCCCCCGTGGGTAACTGGGGTTTACAGCGACCCTCACTCAGGGCTCTAAGTCAGGCATGCAGCTCATGACTGGTGACCAATGACGACTGACGGCTGACGCTGATCGTCACGTGTGCTGGCCAGCGAGCTAGACAGCGGGTGTTTGGCCTCATCTCCTCCCGCGAGGATCCCAGGAGGCCGGAGAGCCACGCTCCCGCGGTGCCGCCCGCCATCCCTTCCCACGGGTGGGAAAACTGAGGTCCAGAAAGTCAGCGACTGGCCCAGGGCCACCCGGCAGGCTGTGGCACAAGGACCCGCCCACAGCAGGACAGGAGCAGGAACCGCGACCCCACGCCCCTCCCGAGAGCGCTGTGCTGCCCACGCCCAAGTCCACACCAGAGCCACGCGCTCTGTCACCCCTGGGCCCCTGGAAGTGGCCGCCACTTCCAAGCGAGAGGAACCCAAGTGCTGACGCTCCCGGCCTCCGAGCCTCCCCTCAGGGGTATTTAGTTTTCCTGGTTCCTGAGCAAAAACGTCTCCCGGGAGCTGGCTGCAGGGCCAGGCCTCAGGCTGCGTGCATGGTGCGCAAGGGCCCCCTGAGCCTGCTGACCACGCTGGCGCCTGGGCAGCCCAGCAGCCTCCTCCAGCCAGAGCAGCCTCTCTGCTGTGATCCGCCCCGGCCTTCCCACCGCCTCCTCCAGGCTGGCCTCGCAACTTGAGGCCCTGGGTTCGTCCCAGGAAATCACGACTCCCCCAGAGGACCAAGCCCCCGGCTCCCGCCTCGGCCTGCGTTCCCTGGCCTCCCCTCCTCCCCTCGCCAGCTGCACCGGGGCCTCCCTCCAGGCCTGCGTCCCCCTCGCTGCTGGGACTGGCGGTGGCTGCCTCCCCGGGCCAGCGCCCTCCCCGCCTGCGGCTTCCCTCCTGGAACAGCCCCGCCTGCCCCCCACCCTGGCCCAGCCTGGCTCCCTTCCCTCTGCCTTCACGGCGTCCACCACGAGCGTCCCCAGCTGGACCGACACGTGACAGGGACCCTAGGTGTCCATGGGTTCTCATTGGTGAGTTCAGCAGCCTCAGGTGGGAACGTCCAGAAAAGGAATCACCTGCACTGACGCGTCCAGGCCCGAGGTTGCGCGCTGACCCCCGGCACTGACCCTGCGTCAGGGGCAAATCCTCTGGAGACCGTGGGGCTGGCGGAGGGAGGGGTTCCGTGAGGACCCCACGCCGCGGTACGCAAGGCACCTGACGTCCCTGCATGGGGCACGCAGGGGTCCTGGGGCCGACCCCCTACGGATGCCAAGGGCCCACCGTCCACCCAAGTCCACATCCTTGTCCCACCTTCACAGCTACCAGCACAGTGCAGCTGCCACTGTCCTCAGACCTGGGCCTGCGACAACTGCCTCTTCCTCCCTGGGGTTCTGGCTTCCAGCTCCGCGCCACTGTACCCACACGGCCGGAGGAAATGTCTTAAAGGACAAACCGCGTCATCTCACTGCCCTGCTTAAACCCCCAGGACCCCTCCTCTCCTCAAGTGAAAATCCTCCTCCCCACTGTGTCCTGGAAGACCCTGTGTAATCTGACCCTTGCCCACCCACCTCCACTTCCTCTGCTTCTGCCACCCTTGTCTCCTTCCCATTGCTGAGCAGCCAGCTAGCTCGCTCCAGGGGGAAACGCTGTCCCTCTGCCTGAACCCCTCCTGCCAGGCGTCTGGCCCTGCCCCACTCCGTCCAAGCCCCTGCCCACACCTCCTGTCCTCAGAGAAGCCTCCAGGCCCACCCATCCCAAGCCCACCGTGGGCGCTCCCTTCCCCGCGCGGCCGGCACTGTCTGGCGGATGCGCCTTCGGCAGCCTGAGTTTTTACCTGGCTCCTGGCAGGAAGCCCGGGCTTTACATTTACCAGCCTCTGTGACGCGGCTTCCCGGCCTGGGCCGACTTCCAGGTGCTGGTGGGACTTCGCTGACCCAGGAGCCGGGAAGGCCTCCTGTGCGGTGAGGGGCAGGGCGCAGTCCAGATGGGACGGGAGGCGTCCACGTCAACCCCCACAGGAGCCCAGACGCTAGTCAGAAAGCGGAGAGCTTCCCGCAGTGGCTGCCTTTGCGAAAGCGTGCGTTTACTTAATGGTGAGTTCAGATGACTGACTGCTCGGTGGGGCCGAGAGGAACCTTGGCCTGCAGACTTTGAGAACCGGGAGGAGACTCCCTGGGCACAAGGGACGGGGACTTTGCTCACCTGCTCCTGCCGTCTCCCAGCGCAGCGGAAGCGCCTCCAGCAGGCGCACAGGCCACACTTGGGGACCCAGGGACGGCGGGAGCCTCTCCCAGGGACCACCTCGCGCTGGGGGCTCAGCCCGTGCAGGCGGCTTCCAGCTGGCTCTGAGGATGTTTTTAACATTTTTAAAAGTCCATTGCCAACAACAACAACAACAAACAGAGGTTCATTGCCAACGTTTCAAAGTCAAGAGTGTTTTGTGGTTTTTTTGCACAAAATCTCACACCAGGCCAATCTTGGACACCCGGGCCAATTCAGAGGCGGAAACAAGAGGTCGCCGCCCATCAGACAGGGCCGAGCTGCTGGCAGGTCCCCCACAGTCCCGGCCTCCCTGGAGCCTCCCCCTGGGCCCACCTGGCCCACGCCCGGGACCCGCGGGCCCTGTGGCCCTGTGGGCTGAGCTGCCCCCCGGCCCTGCTTCAGGCTGGTCAGTCTCCAGCCTGGGAGGGGTCCCGGGAGGGGTCCCAGCTCCGCGACACGCAGCGCCTAGAGCCGGAGTCTATTGTTCAGTGGATCCCAAACCCGCTCCTGGCCGGGCCGCGCTGAAGCCCAGCCCGACAGGAATGCGGCAGAGGTTGGCCAAGGCCAGGGTTTAAAAATACCCGGCCAGCGGGCAGCTGCGGGGCCTGGAGGTGTTGAAACCGGGGCGGGCAGGGCCCCTGGCCTCCGGGCAGCCCTCGGCCGCGGAAAGGTCAGCACTAAGTTTATAAACAGAGTCAGGTGACCCGCGTGCTCCACACAAAGGGTCACCCGGCAGGCCAGGGACCCGCGGCTCCTGGCGTCAAGGAAGCGGCTGCGGCGTGCTGTGGTCTCCCCGCGGCCGGGCCACCAGGGCCACCTTAAAAACATCGCTCGCAGTCCAGGCCCCTGGGGGACGGCCAGCCGGGGCCGGGCAGGAGGGAGCGGCCTTGGCCCAGGGCCCACTGGGTGCCGGGCAGGACAGAGGCCCAAGCTCATGGAGCTGCACGGCCTCAGGGGCGTCACCCCAGATGGGGAAACCGAGGCTCAGGGAGGGAGGTCGCCAGCTCAGTCTCCTGCTAGGTTGGTGGCAGTGCTGGCATTGGAGTCCCTGAGCGAGGCCAGGGACTTCGGTTCCCTCTGCTAGGTCCCAGGTCCCTGGTCAGTGCTGTGGCCTCCGCGGATCCTGACAGGCAGCTCCGTCCTGGCAGCGCTCAGGCCGGAAGCAGCCCCGACTCCCTCCCTCACCTGAGGCCCCTCCGGGCTGCCCCCCAGCGACCCCCAGTCCTCTCAGCCTCCGTCTGGGCCTCCAGCTCCTGCCCGCCCTGGCCAGTCCACCATGCGGACGTCAGAGCCTAAGGTGACAGACACTCGCCACTCATGGTTGTCCGTCTCCACGTGGAGTGGGCTAATACTGCCATGGTGGTGCTGCCGCTGCGGAGACAGCAGAGGGTGGAGGGAGACGCAGGGACAGGGCTGCATCTCCTGGGTCAGCTGGCAATGTGTGCTAAGGGGGAGCGAGCCAGGGGAGGGGGAGGGCTTCGGGAGGGGCGCGTCCGACCTGGGGGGTGGGAGGCAGGGGAATTGGCAGGTGCAAAGGCCCTGAGGTGGGTTGTGTCTGGTCGTGTGCAGATGGCAGGTGTGGCTGGAGCAGTGTGAGGGGCATCGAGGGAGGACGCGAGGTCAGAGCGGTGAGGGGTAGAGGACACAGAGCCTTGCCCAGCATGGGAAGGACCTCCACTCTGACTAGGTAGGTGGGAGCCATAGAGGGTTCTGAGCAGAGGAGGGCATGATCTGACTGTTCTGAAAGAGTCCCTCTGGCTGGGCTGGTGGGGTCGAGCAGTCAGGAAGGAGGTGACTCCCGTGGCCCAGGAAAAGACAGTGATGGGCAGGCCTAGGGGTGGCCGTGGAGGTGCTGGGCATGGCCTCCGATTCCAGATCTGTGCTGAAGGTGGGGCTGGCGGGACCCGCTGCTGGACACGCCGTGGCCAAGGTCAGGGATGGCCGCGAGGTCCGGCATCCGAGGGCCTCCTGCCTCAGGAGACGCTGACCCTGGCTCTGTCCCTGGGCCTGCTTCCTAAACGCACTCTGTGGAGGCCAGGGTTGTTCCACCCCGCGTCCCTCCCAGACCTCGAGTCCCTGTAAATCGGGCCAGAGCCACCAGACCCTCTCCAGGCGGTGGCTCCTGGAGAGCAGCAAGCCTGACCTTGGTCACCAGGTGGGGACTGTCTCTGCTTCTATTCCAGGATGGAGGCCGAGGTCCAGGGAGGCTGTCACTTGTCCAGGGTCTCACGGCCAGCGGGGCACAGGGCAGGGCTCCCCTGCTCCGGAGGGGCCGTGTGGCCTGAGGGACCCAGGTGGCCGTTCCTCCCGGGAGCCGCTGCCCGTGCCCACGTCTGACCCAGGTGCCTGCTGTGCTGCACAAAGCTGAGGAGGCCGTGCCACCATGACCGCGCCCCTGCTGCAGATGGGACACTGGAGTCACCCGGCTCGGACCCCGCGGCACCCCGCCACCCCTGCCTCTGTGGGGAAGGGCGCACGGGGGTCATAGCCACGCGGCACCTTCTGTCACCCACTCCCTCCTGCACTTGCCCGGGCAGCCGGGGACCCCGGCCCTGCGCTCGCGGGTCTGTGCGCACACTTGGGCCAGTCCTGGGCCAGGCGGGGCTGGGGCGGAGCAGGGCCGGCCGGGCGGAGGAGGTGGGGTCCCAGGGTTGCCGCGGACCCAGAGCCGCAGCTCAGAGGGGCAGGTGTGCGGTCCAGTCGCCGGCCTCGCGGGCCTCAGCCTCCACCCCTGGGAGAGGGAGCGACAACGTGCCCCGGGGGCTCCCTCTGCCTCCACGGGCTCTTCCAGGCCGGGAAGGGCACAGGGCGCACAGGTCAGGACACCGGCACCAGAGAGGTGAGCGGACCAGCCCAGGCAAGAGCCCGAGGGGATGGAGTCTGGGCTTGGCCGACCCTCTGCCTCCTCCGGCCTAGCCCTGCAGGGCCGGGGGGAGAGCTGTGCCCGCCCGGTCCCCAGCACTTCACCTGTCGCCAGCACAGTCTTTGCCCCAGTGAGGGAGGTGCGCCTTTCTCCCGTTCACTCATGAGGACAGAGGCCGGGTCCCGCGCCATGGCGCAGGCCTGTAATCCCAGTGACTTGGAGGCCGAGGCAGGAGGATTGCAAGAGCGAAGCCAGTCTCGGCAACTTAGCAACACCCTAATAAACTTAGGGAGACCCTGTCTCAAAATAAAAAGTAAAAACGGCTGGGGTGTGGCTCAGGAGTTCAGCACCCCTGAGTTCAATTCCTGGTACGGAAAAAAGAAAGAACGAAAAAAAGACAGAGGCCGGGACCCTGTGCGAGTCCCAGAGCTCGTGATTGGCAAAGTCAGTTTCCTCTCAGGCCCTCTGGCCCCGAGTCCACGATCTCACGTCAGAGCGCTGGACTCAGGAGTGGCCGGCAGGGCACCGCACCTCCTGAGCCGTCGGGCTGGCGAGCCGGGGACGCGGGCAGGCTTCCCTCCCCGGAGCCCGCTGAGGTCTCCCTGGAGAATCCCCTAACTCCCGCTCCTTCCTCTTGGTCCTCGACCCGAGGGCCGTTTTCCCTTCTCTGCCTCCCTCTGGGAAAATCCTGCGCAGCCTCCACCGGCCGTGGGCTGCTGGCCAGAGGACCGGCCGGGCAGAGCCTGGCCAGGTTCTCGGGTTTCATGGTCAGCCACCTTCGCCCTGACCAGGGCTGACTTTCCAAAACAGAACATTCAGTCACCGCCTGTCCTGTGCTCGGTGTCCTTGTGCCCTGACCTCGCTTCCCGCCCACCCGCCGGGCTTTCCCAGGTCCTTGTCTATGGCCGACATCCCAAGAAGTGCCAGAGCCCTAAAGAGGGGAGGCCGAGGCCATGGGGAGGGGATGGAGGCGGGACGAGACTGGACGGAGGTGGAGAAGGACGGAGGCCGTGGGAGAGAAGCGGGGCGGGGTGGCCGCGGTCCCGCTCTGGCCTCCGTCCCTGCTGCTCCTCTGCACCGGCCTCTCCGGGCGTGGTCCGGGTGTGGGCTGGCTCCTCCACGGGCATCTGGGTCCCTGAGCGTGGGGACCGCTCCGTCTTGCTCCCCCCACCAGCCCAGGCCCGACGCACGGTCGGTGGGCAACACACGCGGGTGGCGCTGGCCCTGGGCCCCTCCTTGGAGGCCTGGGTGGCCTTGGCCTTTCCCCAGGTGGTGGGCTGAGGGTCTGGGGCGCCTCTGGCCCCAGGGCCGCAGGGTCCACTCAGTCCATCCTGTTCTCTCGGCACCTGGGCAGGGCAGGTGCCCAGGGGTGGGTGGGTGCTTTTAACCAGCCCAGTGCTGTCCGCTGGCCCCTGCCCGGCTCTGTGGGACGCCCGCTGCACCTCGGCCCCCACCCGCCTCCAGGACCCCAGCACTGGGGGGCCTGGCCACCCACTGAGGTCACGTCAGCAGAGACGTTTCCTCCCGCCAGCCACGCTGACCAGAAAGACGGGGCGTGTTTGCACAAACAGCCTCAATGTCACCAGCAGGCCTTGGTCGCCGTGGGACAGTCCCCAGGGCTCAACCGGCAGCTGCCCAGTCCCCCACCACAGTCAGGGTCCTGGCTGCCCTGTCCCACCAAGAGGGCCGCTGGTGGGTTAGGGTCAGGGTCAGGGTCAGGGTCAGGGTCAGGGTCAGCTGCAGCCAGTGTCCTGGGCCCCAGTGTGGCCACACGTTCTTCAGAAGGAGGCCCAAGGCCCGAGGTCTGAGGCCCAAGGCCTGAGGCCCGAGCAGACCTGCTGGTCCTCAGGCTCAGGGCAGGTCGTCCCCTGGGGCAGCTTCCTGTCCCCTCCTGTGGCCCCCGGGTCTCCCTGGCTGCCGCTCGCTCCCCTGCATGGGCTTCGCGGGGCCGGGCTCGGGGTCACTCCTCCCCACCTCTCTGGTCACTGCAGGCCTGTTGAGCTGCGCTCACAACTGAGCTCTGCTAGGGCGTGCGTGCACGTGTGTGTGTGCACGTGTGTGTGAGTGTGTTTGCGTGTGTCTGTGTGTGAGTGTGTATGTGTATGAGTGTGTGTGTGAGTGTAGTGTGTGTGTGTGAGTATGCGTGTTCATGTGTGTGCGTGTGTGTATGAGTGTGTGTGTATGTGTATGAATGTGTGTGTTTGTGTGAGTGAGAGTTTGTGTGCATGAGTTTATGTGAGTGTGGCTGTGTGAGTCTATGAGTATGTGAGTGTATATTGTGTGTGTGTGAGTGAGTGTAAGACAGTGTATGAGTGTGTGTTTGTGTATGTGTGAGTGTGCATGAGTGTGAGTGAGCATGTGTGAGTGTGCATGTTTGTGTGAGTGTGAGTGTGCCTGTGTGAGTCTATGAGTATGTTAGTGTACACTGTGTGTGTGTGAGTGTAAGACAGTGTATGAGTGTGTGTGTTTGTGTATGTGTGAGTGAGCGTGTGTGTTTGTGTGTGAGTGTGCGTGTGTGAGTGTGCATGTGAGTGTGAGTGTGCATGTGTGTGAGTGAGTGAGTGTGAGTGTGTGTGTGGTCAACGCCGTGTCCCCACACTCGCTCCCGCACTGTGGCGTCCCCACGGCCCCAGCACCTCTGTCCCGGGTCCTGGCTCACTGCCCGCCTCCCCTTCCTCCCTCGGTCCCTCGATGCCCAGTCGCCCACCTGTCCACAGACACCCCGAACGTCCTCAATGCCCAGCCATGTGCTGGCCTCAGGGGAACCGGGCACTTGGTCCCTGACCTCCCGGGGCTCGGCCGAGTGGGAGACGTGGTCGTGAGTTGGTGGGAAGAGCCCGCTGGCTCCTGGGGCCTCCGGTGTCCAGCAGTCATCAGACCCTGGGGAGCAAAGGGGAAGGAGGCAGGGTCCTCGGTCCCCATCCCAGCAGGAGGGACAGGAGTCAGCGCAGCCGGGCAGGAAGCGTGTGCCCTCTGCACGGTGGCCATGTGACCCGCCAGGCCCGGGGCGCCTGCAGATGGTGCTGGGCTGGCCCCCGAGCAGCTGCCCCCAGACAGCTCAAGGCGGGGCTTCTGGCTCGTTCCGTGGTGCTGGGCACACAGGCCTGCCTAGAGGAGCGTCCACGCCGTCCTGCTTAGGTCTCCAGTGGCCTCTGCCCACCTCTCTGCAGCGCTAGTTACTGTGCTAGCCCGCCGTCCACCCCAGCTGTGTCCACGCGGGAGAGGTGGCATCCCCGTTGCTCTGCAGCCGGGGCACAGCCAGGGCCTCACGGTCTGTTAGGTAAATGGCTGGGTGTGGGGTGGGTGCCAAGCTGTGGTCAGGCCGCGGGGGTCAGTGGAGGAGCACAGACAGGCGCCCACAGACGTACCCCACGAGGCAGAAAAGAAGCCGGGCTCGGTGGCCACGCCTGTAATCCCAGCCGCTCAGGAGGCTGAGGCAGGAGGATTGAGAGTTCAAAGCCAGCCTCAGCAAAAAGGGAGGCCCTAAGCAACTCAGTGAAACCCTGTCTCTAAATGAAATACAAAACAGGGCTGGGGATGTGGCTCAGGGGTCGAGTGACCCTGGGTTCAATCCCCGGTCCCCCTGGGGCCAAAAAAAAAAAAAGAAAGAAAGCAGAAAAGCAGCCCCAGGCTGGGCTGCTGCACAGCATCCTGAGATAGGGACTAGAGCCACCCTATTCACAGCACAAACGTGAGGCACAGAGAGGTAAAGTCACTGACCCCAGGTCACAGAGCCGGGAAGCAGAAGCCGAGATCTGTTGGACTCCAGAACCAAGCGGGGCCTGGCTGGGCCCTCTGGCTCCCCGTGACGGGACACGGAGGCCGAGCCCAGGACCCGTCTGGGGGCGGGAGCTCAGGAGGCGCAGACGGGCTGGCCAAGTCCACAGGCGGGCCTGGGTGCCCCGCGCTGGGGGGTGAGGTTTCGGGCTCCTGGTGCAGATGAGCGCCGTGGGCTGGGGCAGCGAGGACGGAGCTCCGGGGTGCAGCCCGCAGAACCAGCTCCTGCCCTTGTCCCTGGGTGCACGCCCCGGGCAGCAGTGCCCAGGTGCACAGGGAGAGGTCTGCGGCTTGCAGAGCGAGGCGGAACCCAGGGACAGTCCCCAGTTCCTGTGAGTCCCGTGGACGTCTACTCGTTCGGTCCCGTCTGTGACTGGAGGTCACCTAGTTGTTCCTTCCTTCTGGCTGCCTTGGCCCAGCGGGCAGCACGTGCAGGACACAAACTGTAGCCCACGTGGTCACGCCAGGGGCAGAGGGACTCTGTCCTTTGGGAAATTCAGTCTGCTCAATCACTGGACATTAGGAAAACAGAGACTGAGAACTGCCCGTTGGCCCCCACCAGGGCCCATCTTCCCTATTTTGAAATTTTATTGAAAAGTTGGGATCACACGGCTGGCACGACTTCAAATCCTGCTGTTCCAAAACGAAATCACATTTTCACGTTGTTACAAAATCTTCTTGGATGTTATTACTGCCTGCTGTGTCAGATACCGTCTGTCCTCGCTCTCTTCCTCATCCTTAGCAATACGAGTCCCAAGCTTTTGCAGGGCACGTGGTCACCCAGGAAAGAAAGAAAGAAAGAAAGAAAGAAAGAAAGAAAGAAAGAAAGAAAGAAAGAAAGAAAGAAGGAAGGAAGGAAGGAAGGAAGGAAGGAAGGAAGGAAGGAAGGAAGGAAGAAGGAAGAAGGAAGGAAGGAAAGGGAAAGAAAGAAAGAAAGAAAGAAAGAAAGAAAGAAAGAAAGAAAGAAAGAAAGAAAGAAAGGAGGGAGGGAGGGAGGGAGGGAGGGAGGGAGGGAGGAAGACTATACGTCCCAGCCTCTCTTGCGCCTAGGTGTGTTCATGTGACTCAATTCTGCCCAGTGGGATTGAGTAACTTCCAAATGGTGTCCCTAGACAGGAAGTGCCTCCCCTTCCTCCCATCCTCCTTGCTGGCTGGAATGTAGATGTGATGGCCAGAGTCTGAGTGGCCATCTTGGGCCAATGTGGGGCAACTGGGAACAGGAGCCTGTGTTCCCCATGAACCTTTGAAGCCACTTCCACAATGTTTTCATGTAAACGAGAACACTCCTCTTTCATTGCAGGCCATCCAATGACGCAAAGATGAAGCTCATCCTAACACTGCACGAGGGACTCGTGTCTGACGTTTCTCGTGAGCTCCATCAGTCCCGCTGGCGGGGCCCCTAGCAGTCCTTGCTCCTCGCGCCTCTCGTTAATGCCGCTGCGAACACCTGTGTCCCCATGAGTGGTTTTTTCCTAAGGACAGGGTCCCAGGAGGCAGCTCCGGGTTCAGAGCTGCTCACACCTGTCACCCGGTGCCCCCAAACAGTCCAGCCGACACAGGAGCCCCTGCCCAGCGGTGAGGACCCATGGTGGAGCCGGGTCCCGACGCTGGAATCCATTCCTCCAGGGCCCAGTCGAGCCCGAGACAGTCCTGCACAGAAACCCCCGGTGAGAGGCTCTTCTCCATGGTGACCTGCTGCCAGGCCGGGCCTCGGTTTCAAGCCACAGAATCCGCCACTCTGGTTTACACGGAGGGGACCCACCTGTGGTTCCTGGGTGACTGGTGGCCCCGCGGGAGGCCAGGGGCCAGGACTCCCCAGCCAGGAGCCGGGCTGGGCCGGAGCGAGCGGCCCTCTCTGCCCCAGGGCTCAGCACGCGCCCTGGGACCCGGCTCCCTGTTCAGGGCTCCGTCCGGCAGGACACATGCCGGTGCCCAGGGCTCGGGAGGCTGGGAGGTGTGTTTTCTGGCTTCTTCCTCGGGACCAGGGCTGTGCTGACCAGAGTCCCCTCAGGGTGAAGGCCAGGTGCGGGCAGCGGGAAGTGGGGCAGAGGTCAGCCGCACAGGCAGAGACTGGCTGGGCCCGCGGACGGCACCTCCTCCTCTCCGGCTCCACGGCAAGGGAACAACGAGGAGAGTCCAGGGACAAGCGTGTCACCCCACCCGGCACCGTGAGGCGGGCCCCAGGCCTGCCCACCCAGGCGTCTGGCCCCACCGTGCCAGGCCACAGCTCCATGCAGAGGTCACTACCTGGCGAGGTGTGTCCCCCCACCAGGAGGGCCCCGGCAGCCTTAGCCACCGCTGTCCTCCCAGCACCAGGACAGGCCCCGGCATGCAGTAGGCGCTCAATAGATAAATCCCGGATGAATGAATAATGATGTCGGCCTCACCAATCCGGCCCAGGCTTCCTGAGCACCCGGGGTGCCCAGGCCCTATCTCAGGAAGGACACAGACCAGGTCCCCTCAGAAGAGGGGACGGACACCCAGGAGGAAGCACAGAGGTTAGCACAGAGGGACATCACACCGGGGAGGCCGCACAGCCTGGTGGTGGGCGACCTCTACCAACACGGGACACTGGGTGACTCAGAGATGCTAACGGGGACAAATGGTTGGGTGTTGTCTCTGAGAAGGTGACACCGGGCGGAGGCCTAGAGCCGGTACCAAGGGAGCCCACCCACGGCCAGGAGGAGCTCCCCAGCGGGGGGCGGAGTGCGGACGGCCGGGCGGGGCTGACCGAGGCCCGCGGACCACAGCAGCCTTCGCTGGCAGAAGCAGCCAAGCTCGCTCAGCGCCTCTGGGACACATGGCGTGAGGGCCAGGGCACACCTTGGCCTGCCCCAGGAGGCACCGCGCCACGCACCAGCGAAGGGCCAGCCGGAAGGGAAGTACAGCGGGCCGGCTGGGGACCACCGGGCCTTCCCTACAGACCGGCCTCTGAAAACGCACTTCCCAGTGGGGGCAGAAGCTTCCAGAAGCCAGCAAGGTGTCTGCGGTGGCTCCTCCGGCAGACCTGGGAGCGTCCTGTGGACCAAGTGAAAAGCAGACATTCAGAAACACTCCTTAAGGACCTACTAAGTGCCGCAGGCTGCAGGCAGCACCAGAGAGGCCGATGTGGCCGTCCCTCCTCCCGGAACCCATCCTGGGGCACAAACGCCATCCCAATCTCCCACAGCTCCAAGGAAACGCCTGGTGCTGTAAGAACGGCATCGACTGAGGTGGCACAGGGTCGCCCCAGGAGGGCAGCTGCCCGAGAGCCCACTGCCTTTCTGATCCCCCTTTTCTGGGGGCTTCCCGAGTTTGCCCAGGGCCTTAACCACAGAGCCACAGCCCAGCCCTTTTATAGCTTATTTAGACACAGGGTGTCACCAAGTTTCTTAGGGCCTCGTTAGGATGCTGAGGCCTTGAACTCGATCCTCCTGCCTCAGCCTCCAGAGCGGCTGGGATGACAGGCGTGGCCCCCTGCCCGGCAGTTCCTGCTTCTTCCGATGGTGGCTGGGGTGTTTTTATGACTGTCATACTTTATGACTGAGTGACTTAGAAACAACGAAATGAAGAGAGGCGAGGGGGGTGCTGGACACCCGGGTCGGAAGATGACTGGCAGCCAGGAGGACCCCCGAGGACCCACAGCTGCTTGCAAGAGGGGGAAGCCGACTCCGGCAGGAGGGAGCCTGCGCCGCGGCCCCACGCGGACCTCCTGAACGTGCGTGTGTTCCAGTAACAACAGCGGCAGCAAAGGCGTCTTCAAACCAGCTGCGGGCCAGGTGCGCCGAGACCCAGAGGCAGGCGACAGCCCGTCCCAGGGCAGCCGCCGGGCCGATCCCCAGGGCCTCTTAGGCTGTCCTTTCGGGTGACCGTCTCCTCTTCCTGTCCTCTGCGTCTCCTGTTCTTAGATCAAGAAAGTCAAGAAGCCAGCACTGCACAGACCACTTCCTGTGGGCGCTCTGCCGGCCGCTGGGCTCTGTCCTCGGACCACGGGCTCATTTATCATCCCCACTTGACAGATGAGGAAACTGAGCCTGGGGCAAGGCCCCTGCCGAGGTCCCACAGCCGAGTTTGACCAGGACTGTCTGATCCCAAAGCCTGTTTTTAAATCGGTGTCCTTCAAATGTCCTTTGGGAAACCACATTGCTTTGAAAATCGAGGGGGGAAACAAACAAACCAAACAAGAAATATTACATTTTTTAACCCACTTGTGATCTGGGTGGGGCCTGAGCGGGCACGGCGGGGTGGGGGCTCCTGCTTGGGTGGGTGGGGCCTGCCTTGCCCGCTGCCCTCCAGGACCAGCCTCCTCCCGTCTCTGGGACACCCGCAGCCCCCTCTCCGCGAGGACGGCTGGCTGGACGGTTGGTGACCCAGCGCCTGCTGTGCTGTGGACCACCCTGTGGATCAACCCTCCTGCAGACCTGAGAAGCAAGTGCCTCCAGGGCCTCGTTTTCAGGGAGGGGAGCTCAGAGGGGCTGAGTGACTTGCCTGAGGTCACACAGTAAGACTCCACCCTGCACTTTCGGCCTCTGGGACCAAGCGGGACTTGGACCCGTGGGACCAAGAGGGAGAAGGGAGAGGGTGAGTGGTCCGCAGCCCCCGGCCCCTCTGGGGCTGGCAGAGGCCTGGCCAGGAGGACGGAAGCCCGTGCTGCCTGAGGCCGGGCGGGCGGCCACTGCTGTGGGGCCTGGGAGGCCGCGCACGCCCTCCGCCCGCCTGCCAGCGGCCCGTGGCTGCCCGCCAGCCCCTGCCTGACGTCAGGGTCTGACCAGGGACAAGATGTGCTGGCGCTGGGACACGGCTGGCTGCAGAGCCAGAGGTGGGGCCGTCAGAGGGAGCTGGCGGGGGAGGAGGGACCAGACGGGAAAGGAGGGAGAGGAGGGAGACCGAGCGCCGGGGTGGACAGGAAGCGGGAAACAGATGGAGAGAGGGAAGCGGAGGGAGGCGGGAGGGGCGGGCAGGAGGGGAGCTGGGCTGTGCCCTCTGACCCCGCGGCTGGTTCCCGGGAGCAGCGGGGTCGGTCAGAGGGGAGGCGCCGAGCCCCAAGAAGCGGGAGTCACGGCCATGACGTGCTTGGCAGAGCCCTGCACGTAGTACGTGCTCAATGAACTGGAGGTGAGCGTGACAGGGGCTGGAGGGATGGACGGGCAGCCCAGGGCGGGGTGAGGTGAGGGCGGCCCCCTCCCCAAACAGGAGAGCCCGCCCTCCGGCCCTGCGTGACTCAGGCTCACAGACCTTGGCCTGCCCTGGCCTCTCGTGGGGCCCAACCCCCTGTTTATGGGCTCAAGAAGGCCATGATCCCAGGGCCATCACGTCACCAGAGCCCGGCAAGGCCGAGCCTGGTCACTCCTGGCCTTCCAGCCCCATCATCCCTTTTCCAGCTTAATCATTAAATGGCCCATCAGGGCTGAGGGTGCACCAGGCTGTCTCCTGCTCCCACCTCCCCCAGGGGTCTTGGTCCTCCTCAGCCCCACTTTGAAATTCCCCTTTACTGAGCACTTACTACGTCCTAAGCACTGCACAGGGTCCACCTGCTCAGTCCCCTCAGGAGCCCAGGGGCCCAGTCATCCCCTCACAGGTGACAAGCCCAGGCTCCATGGGACAGCAGGTGCCACCTCCTGAGCAGCCACTGCCGGGCTGTGCAGGAGACTGGCCTCCAACACCAGGGTCCTCCCGGAGGCCACAGTCCTCAACGAGAGCAGCTGCGCCCCAGGAGGGCCTGGCTCTGTCGGGGACGTCTCGGGAGGTCACACTGTTGTCTGGTGGGCCGAAGCCTGGGGTGCTCTACACCCTGAGGTGCCCACAGGCCATGCTCTGGCCCGGGGCCAGCGTGGCGCGGTCGAGGCCCAGCCAGGAGGGAAGGCCCGCTCTGACCGCCACCCACGGAGCGGGAAACCGGGGTGCAGAGAGGGGGTGCTTGCCTGAGCAGCTGGCCCCACGCCTGCTGCAGCCCCAGACCCAGCCAGTCCCCGCAGCCTGGCACCGCCTGGCCGCTGGCCCTGACGGTCCCGGCTGGCTGGCTGGGTACACGGAGGCCCCGTGAGGACGAATCCCGAGTCAGGCTGGGGAAGGGGTCGGCCGAGGTCTCAGGACAGGGCGCAGGGGGCCTGCGTGTGCGTCACACCCGCAACAGCACAAGGGACCTCAGATGCTGGCCGCGGGTGCTCCTGCAGCAAGCGTTTTCTGAGCACCTACTGCGTGCCAGGCCCCATCCCTGTGCCCGGCAGGGAAGGCTGGGCTGCGGCCACGTGCGGAGGGACGGTCCCCCCTAGAGAGAGCCTCTGAGGTGAGGCCACTCTGAGGAGTGAGGCTGGGAGGACCCGCGAGAAGGAAGGCAGCGAGGCCGGCCCGGGCGGAGGGAGAGGCGTGGGTGGACCCTGCTGGCACCCTGCGTGCGCACTTGCTCTCTCTGCCCTCTGCGAGCAGAGGCGGGACCGTGGGCAGGACCGTGCCCCGGGGTCCTGGAGCCCCAGCCGCGGCTGCGGCCTGGCATGAAGAGGGGCCCGCTCGCCTGCGCTGGGCCAGCAACGCAAGTGAACCCGCTTTCCACAGGAAGGGGATGGGAGGCGACTGCTCAGGCGCACGCGGTCACCCACTGTGGGTCCAGGATTAGAACCCAGAACTGACTCAAAGTGCACACCAAGCGGGTCACCTCCTGCATTCCAGAACCTTCCGCCCTGTGGGAGCCGCTCTACCCTTCAGGAGGGTCAGACATCCCAACCAGCACCTCGGGAAACTGCAGGACAACCGGCCAGGGAAACACCGGAGACGGAAGTTCAGAGCGGGTCAGGCTCTTCCCCGAGGTGCACAGCCCCAGCAGAGCGGGGACTCAGCCCCTGCTGGATCCCTTCCGACCACGGACCCGTCGGCCTCAGGGGCAGAGTAGGCAAAGGTCACACTGCCCAGGGTCCTGGTGGGGCCTGGAGCAAGGCCTCTGAGAAGCAGCATGGGGTTGGCATCTAGGCCCCTAGAGTCCAAGGCTAGCTCGGTCACTCCTCTGCTGTGTGGCCTCAGGTGAGTGGCCTCCTCTCTCTGACCTAGGGCTCCTCGGATAACGCCAACTAAAATTCTGCACAGTTTAAAAAGCTCTAAATGTAGTAAAATAAAAAGATGTGGCCCGTGTGCTAGCTAACATTCTATATCAGGTTGTATAGTTTGGGGTATATAAATGTAGTCATAACAAAATATAATAAACAACTTGAAAAATTTGACAATAAACAAGAGTTTATTTTTCTCTTGTGTGAATGAAGCCAGGTGGGGACAGCGTAGGGTGCTTGGCAAGTCCACAAAGCCCTCAGTGTCTTGGGCTCCTTCTCCTACCCAACTCTGCCATCCCTAGGGGATGCCCTCCTTCTCATAACCCAAGATGGAGGCCATTGCACCAGCCTTCCCATCTGCCTTGCTCATGGCGGTGTAAAAGAAAGGTGGATGTGAAGGACATGCACAAGATAAATTCCAGGAAGGATTTCAGAAACTACCACCAAGTCCCATATTCAACCCAATGTCCAGAACTCGGGCTTGTGGCTACCCCTCGCCGCGATGAGGCTGGGAAAGCTGTACTTACTCTGCACAGCTGCAAGTCAGTCAAACATCTGTAAATAAAGAACATGACTTCAGACAGCGACGATGATCCACCGGGAAGGAAGAAAACGGGGTCGCCTGCTGGGGAAGGGGTGGGAAGGCATCTCAGGAGGAGACACGTCTGCGCGATGTAAATGACAAGGCCTCGGGGACAAGCATTCCAGTCACCGGGAACAGAGAGGGTGCTACCCTGAGGCAGGAACACGCTCAGTGCGCCTGAGAAACAGAAAGGAGGCCACTGAGGCTGGAAGGAAATGAGGTCAGGCAGGGCTAGGTGGGAAAGCTGGGGGTCCTCCCGCTAGGAACAGCGGGACCTTGCAGGTGGAGGCGCCAGGAGGCTGCAAGGGACTTCCTCTTCCTTCCCTTGATGGCCGCCATCACGGTGGACTGCTGGCCCACCGCGCTGTGCCAGGAGCTGGGCTGCCAAGCAGCAAGGAGCCCCCAGGTGGCCCGGGAAGAGGGGAGCAAGTGCAGACACCAGGGCAGGGGAGGGGGCGCCAGGGACAAGACCAAAGGAGCTTCCTGCTGGAGGTGACATGTGAGCAGGAAGCTGGCCTTGGAGAAGCCGAGCAGAGGGCGCGAACACTCCAGGTAGTCGGAAGAGCTCGGAAGAGCTGGGGGGAGGCCTGTGGGCGGAGGACTGCAGTCAGTCTCCCAGGCCCGGAGGAGGAAGGCGCCCCGGGAGGAGGGAGGCGGGAGGTGACTGCTTGTCCCGGGGAGCAGGAGGGCGGCCAGGAGGGAGGTTTACTAAGACCCCAAATCCCTGGGAGGGGCCGCGGCGGGTCCTCGACAAGCAGGGACCGGCTGGCCAGCGGCTGTTTACAGCGGGGACACGGCTTCGGCCTCCTGCGGTTGCCTGGAGCCTGCAGGGTGTTCCTGCCCTGAGACCGTAGGGTGACTCAGCCGCGGGCCCCGCCCCCGAAAGGCCCCGCCCCTCTCAACTGGCCCCGCACCTCTGGAGGATGGCCCCGCCCCTAGGCCGCGGAACTGCAGGATCCTGGCCCGAGGGCACCCAGGTATCTGACCTGCCCATTTCATGGAGTGGGAAAGCAAGGCCTGAGGACGACCCCCTTCCCCAAAGGCTCTCCCCAGTGCCAGCTCTCCCGATTCCTGGCCCTAAATCTTTACACCATTTAATTAAAGAAGAAAAAAAAAAAAAAAAAGAGGAGGAGGAGAAAAAGAAGGTGCGAGAAGAGGAGAAGAGAGGAAGGAAGGAAGGAGGGAGGGAGGGCCTGAAAACCAGCATTGAAGTATCAGTGTTGAGGCTGAGACTAGTGGGCCTAGTCAGCCCACTCAGCAGCGTCCTCAGCAGACCAACAGGATGGCACCTCTCATGCTCTGGAAAACAGGGAGGTTGTGCAACCCAGCCACACGCAGCAGCTGCCTGGCAGAGAGGAGTTGAGCCTGGGTTGGCCGTGCCCCTCCCCAGGCGGGACCCAGTCCCCAGGCCCCTGCAGCCTCCGCGTCCGTGGCTTGGCAGCAGCAGAGTTTTCCCGGCTGCCAGCAGCCTGCGCATCTGCTTCCTCTGGCCTACGGGCATTTTAATAAAATGACACCAATGTTCACAAATAAAGGGACTTCACATAACAATTCAACTGCTTCCTCCCTCCAAGGACCGTGAGACTGACTGGCAGGGCCTGAATCACCCTGTGGCCCTGCTGATGGGGGCGGGAGGGTGCGAAAGGGACTTTCCAGTTGCCCACACTCCCCACCTCTCCCTACTGCATCCCTGGTCCTGAGGCCAAACTTAGGTGGCGTTTATCACCAGACACACTGTTGCTTCTCTGTGCTGGAGAGAGCGTCCCCTGTTCCTGTGTCAAGCTCAAAAAGAGGAAAATGCGGCGTCATCCAGGAGGATGGGGGTTCCTGAGAGGAGACAAGGTCTGCTCCTCCCGGGCCTCTGCCTTCCCAGCGGAGTCGAGTGGCACCTGCGCCTGAACCGCAGCTGGGCTTCTGCCCGTGACTCCAGGAGAGCTGTCAGACTGCAGTTCGGTTCGAGTCCCAGATCAACAATAAGTGGCGTTGCGCCCTGGGCGACCCGGCCTCCTCCACCCCGCTTCCTGCTTCTCTGAGCTCCTGGCGGACGGGCGGTCCTGGGCGCTCCTGGCCGAGGGGCCTCCAGGGGCTTGCGCTGCACCCGAGCTTCTCCTCGCTGGCAGCGGATGGTGGACAGTCACCTAAGTTCTCTGGGCTTCAGATGGCTCGTGGCGACAAGGTCCTGAGGCTTAACGAGCTCGCTCACGTGAAGAGCCCGGCCTCCCGCGCACTCCCTTCGGGTCCAGGGAAGAGAGAAGTCCAATATGGCGTCTCCGATGTTTAGAGGTGGCCACCGACTGGGTTCCTCCCCGTGGGTGTGCGCGTGCATGGTTTTTAACACTGTTAGGAACAATCCAAACGCACCCCCAGAGTTGGGGCAGCTGGTTTCCGCAGTGGGTATCTAGAGCCTCAGGCAGGATGGTACCCCACTGTGGCCTGCTGGCCTGGATGATGCTATGAATAAATGTTTGTTGATCGACCACACGACGGGCAGCAGGTGACTGAAAATCACCAACACCCCCATCCCTGTGTCTGCCGGTGCCCTTTTATTTTTCCCCCTCCCCCTCCCAGGGCCTCCACAGCTGCTCATGTTAACAGCTTGGTAAACCCATGGAGCACCCAGTATGTGCTGGCCTCTGGGAAGCAATTCTGTAATTGTTTATTTGTTCTTTTAGTTATGTTTGACAGTAGAGTGTATTTTGACATCTCGTACATGCATGGAGTATAACTTCCCACTCTCCTGGTTGTACATGCCCTGGAGTGACGCTGGCCGGGTGTTCACATGCGCACAGGAAAGTCATGTCTGATCCATTCCACTGTCTTTCCCGTTCCCGCCCCCTCCCTTCCTTCCCTTTGTCTAATCCAGTGTCTATTCTTCCCTCCCCACCCCCCTTTGTGTGTTAGCATCCGCATATCAGAGAGAACATTTGGCCTTTGGGTTTGGGGGATTGGCTTATTCACTTAGCATGATATTCTCCAATTCCATCCATTTACCAGCATTCCTTCTTTATGACTGAGTAATTTTCCATTGTGTACATGCACCACATTTTCTTAATCCATTCATTTCTTAAAGGGCACCTAGGTTGGTTCCACGGTTTATAGCTGCTCAATTCATAATAGCTAAACATTGATGTATCTGTGTCACTGCAGTATGTTGATCTTAAGTCCTTTGGGTATAAACCAAGGGGTGGGACAGCTGGGTCAAATGGTGGGTCCATTCCAGGTTTGCTAAGGAATCTCCACACTGCTTTCCAGAGTGGCTGCACCAATTTGCATTCCCACTAGCAATGAGTGGACCTTTTCCCCACATCCTCGCCAACACCTGTTGTTGCTTGTGTTCCTGATAATCACCATTCTGACTGGAGTGAGATGGAATCTTGGAGTAGTTTTGATTTGCATTTCTCTAATTGCTAGAGAGGTTGAACATTTTTTTCATATCTGTGTTAACCGATCATATTTCTTCTTCTGTGAGTGTCTGTTCAGTTCCTTAGTCCATTTACTGATTGGGTTATTTGTTGTGGGTTTTTTGTTTTTGTTTTGTTTTGTTGCTTGTTTGTTTTGGTGTTGAGTTTTTTTGAGTTCTTTCTTTATCTTGGAGATTAATGCTTCAAGGTACAGGTGGCAAAGATTTTCCAAGGTATATATATTTCAAAACATTATGCTGTCTCCCACAAATATATACAAGTTTTATTTGTCAATTAAAAGAAAATTCAAGCTGGGTATGGTGGCACATACCTGTCATCCCAGCTACTCTGGAGGCTGAGGCAGGAGGATTGCACGTTTGAGGTCAGCCTCAGCAATTTAGTGAGATCCTGTCTCAAAAAATAAAAAGGGCTGGGGGTGTAACTCTGTAGCGTGCCCCTGGATTGTACCAGTACCCCCCACCAAAAGAAAGAAAGAAAGTAAACAAAAAGAACTTCTATGAGCGTGATTAGAAGAGGCGTCCAAGGTCGGGAAAGGCTGCATAAGGAGCCCCTGCAGCCCGGGGAGGGGCCGGCATCCTGGGGGGTCCTTCCATCTCACCCTAGGTCAGCGGCTCGGGCTGGCTGGTGAACCCTGGGCTCTGTGGGCCTCCCCTTGACCACACGGTTGCTGCCCGAGACCTGCAGCAGCCACAGATGAAACCCGATGGCGAGGCCGCTTCCCGTAAAGCTCTCTGCAGGCGGGCGGGCACCCCTCTTTCCCGGCCCCCAGCTAGATGAGGGGAAGGAGGAGCCGCAGCGGCTGGGCACCCCGGCTCTGCCCCCCGCCACGCAGAGAGAGCTGCCTGGGTCACACGAAGACCTGGACAGACCCTCCGCCAGCTGGGGCAGAACCCAGGTTCATTTGGGCACCCGGCCGGCACGGGCACCAGGAGGGGACCAGACAGGCGCTCTCGTGCGGGAGGCCCGGGTCAGACCCCGCTCCAGGACGACCCAGCAGGGTGCAGGCGCGGATGGAGCGCTGCTGTCTCGGGGCGGGAAGCGGAGAGGTGCCCGATTTTAAAAGACGCAGGACAAGTGCTGGGCAGGCGGCGCGGCAGCGGGAGAGAGGCGCCACTTGGAGCAGGTGGTCGCGGGCCTGGGAGGCGGTCAGGCTGCCCTGGCGTGTCCCCTAAGCGCATGTCCTAGAACCCGCGCGTGGGCAGCCTCCCTCGCCCGCGGCTGCCCAGAGGCAGGTCACTGTGCAGGAAGGCGCCTCCGCTAATCAGCGTGTGCGCGCCGCCTCTGAAATCCCGGAGCAAGGGGCCCAGGGTGAGGCGCCGGTCACGGGCTGGGGCACCTGCTGGGAACCGGTCCTCGAGCCCGAACGGAGACCAGGCCCTGCTCCACCTTGCAGGCCCTGGGTGGCCCCTCCCCCACTTCCCAGTAGAGTTTCGGGCACCCGCCTCTGGCAGGGCAGGGCAGGGGCGGGTGTTGGGGCCACACTCGGAGGAGACGTGCTTCAGGCCATGACCAGCCTGCGACTGCTGGCGGTCCTGCATCCACACCAGCTGCCCACGCTCCTGACGCTTTTGCTTTTGTTGCTGTCATTGTTCTCCGCCACCTGCCGACGGGGTGACCCTGGGCGAGCAAGGCGACCACTTAGAACCTCAGTCTTCTCTTCTTTAGAGTGGAGTGTTCACAGTACAGCAGTGCTAGTGGTAAGTAAAACGCGCCTGCCGAGCAGAAACAATCCCACTTCTGCTGGGGTCGCTTAGCGAGCTGTTGCCTTGTGCCAGGCTCTGCTTCCAGCACCTTCCGTGTGTTCGTTCATTTAATCCTTACAAATATTATGGTCATTTTCCAGGTAAGGACCTCGGGAACACTGGGGCAGCCATGCCCTGCCCAACCCCAAGAGGACACCCATCACACAGACCGTGACAGCCTCAGCCCTGAAGCTAGGACACAGAGAGGTTAAGTCATTCACCCAAGGTCACACAGCTTGGCAGACGGGGATTAGACCCAGGCAGCTGGTGTCCGAGCGCGAAGCCTCCTCTTGGTCAACATCGGCTCTCCTCATGGCGACTGCTGGGGTGGGGGATTTCAGGGATGCCAAGAAATTGAGTTTATTTTTGCCTAAGCAAGCAGGCACTAAGTTCTAATCTGAGATCTATTTTCCTCTTTATTCTAAGAACCCACTGGTTCTGGGATTTGGGGTATTTTTCTGTCCTCAGTTTTATCAGAGCAGCGCAGTGCGTCCCGATTTGCTGTGCGTGCTGCGATCTCCTGCAGGGACGTCGGGCCTCAGAGGCTGACAGTCCCTCCTCTCCGGACCTCATGTGACTCAGAGAGGCTAAGTGACTCTCCCAGGCCACACAGCTTGGCAGTGGCAGGCCTGGCTCAGGTCCTCCGGGCTCTGACACCCCCTGGTCTGTGGACAGCTGGAGTCGGCCTGCGTGGTGTTCACGCAGGATGAAAACTTACCTCCCGCGAGTCAGAAGAGGAACTTTCCAAGGATCGCACTCAGGATATGCAGCCAGGCGGGGCTGGGACGCGACCCCTCAGGGTGGCCGGCCGCCCACCTGAAGCCACAGGTCCCGGGAGAGGAGGCTCGGCTGGGGACCCGGGAGACGCATCTGTAGAGAAGGAAAGGAAATCTGCTTCCTTTTCCTCAGAGCTGAAGACTGAAAAGCCTACTTTTAAAAAAAGTTGAGGTGTCTCCACACGGTGGCATCTTCCAGGGCCACCAGAGCTGCTGCGGTCCACGCCCAGGGCGTGTGCCGTCCCGCCCGGCCTCCCGGGCATCAGCGCCCGCCTGGGGCGGCTGCCAGGTGACTCAGGCGGGAAGAGGATCCTCTGGAAGTCCCCGGGGAGACAGAGAATCCGTGACCCGCAGAGCCCAGAGCCCAGCCGGTGACGCTGGCCTGCGTCAGCCGCGCCCTCGGGCACAGAGGGCCACCTCGGCTGGCCCTTGCCTGCCCGGGCTGCGGAGGGCAGGGCCTCGCACCCTGCCCCCGAGGCTGGTGGGCTCGTTTGTGGCCACACAGTTTGGAAGGAGGCCAGTCCTGGAGACCGGGATGAACTCGCAGGACCTGAGGGACCAGGCCTGACTCCTGGGGCCTGGGCCTGAGCTCGCCCGCGCCGGGGCCCTGCCCAGCTCACTCGGCCCATCCAACACAGCCAGAGAGGCTCAGAGCAGAGAGGCGGCACAGCCCGGGCTGGGTCAGTGGCCGGCTGTCACTCGTGTCTGGCCCCGTTGCCCCAACTTCCGGTTCTCTGTTGAGGGACCAGCCCTCCCCCAACTATCACTCCCTGTGATTCCAGAGGGAAGGGACAGTTTCCCCGACCAGGACGGTGAGTTCGCCAGGCCTGACCAGTCAGTTAGCCCCAGACCTAGAAGGACCAGGCAGGAAAGTCAGCCTCCCCCGCTGGCTGGCTGATCCCACAGGATGGATTCAGGGAACTATCTTAACCATCACACGGTGACCCTAACAGTCGTAGGAGCTCACAGTTAGAGAAAGCAAGATTCCTGAATAGATCCTGCACGCCTGGATCCAGCCATTCCTGCAGCTAAACCCATCTCAGGACTTTTCATTTACTTAAACCAATACATTTGCAAATAGGGAGTCGCAGCTTGTTCCCCTGGGGCTCACGGAGCTGAAGGAGCTGAATTTGTTTCTGTTGCTTCCATCCAAAGACCGTGGCCGCAGGAGCGAGCGCATGCTCCTTCCAGGCTGGCAGACTAGACCTGGAGGGCCAGGGCCAGGGCTGTGGGATTGGAGGAGGGAGCCTTGTTTTCATTCCACAGATGTTGGTGAGGCAGTCCAGGGTTCCCATGGCAACGACCACTGGCTGAGAGTCCCTGCACCAGGCGGGGCTGAGCCTCTGGCCTGGTGGCCCTCAGGTCCTGTCACCTCACTGCACAGAGAGCCAGGCTGAGGCTCAGGAAGGCAGGCGACCTCCTGCAGTCACTCAGCAATGGGACAACCAGGCTGTGGCTCCCGAGCTTCTCGCCCTCTGCTGCAGGTCACTTTTGCTCTGCTGGGCTTTAAGCCTGGCCCTCCGTGTGTCACCAAGGTGGTGACAGGTATGTGAGGGCATGGGGCTGGGCTGTCCAGAGCCTTCCAGGAAGGCCTCGCCGCTCAGCCTCCTCTAGGGCAGCCTCGGCCCCCAGGGCCACCTCGTCCAGGACACACCGTCCTGGAGGGCTCTGCCCCCGGACCGGGCAGCAGGCCTGGGCACGAAGGCCAGGTGGGTGACGCCTCTGTGGCCTGAGCTGAAGTCCTCCTCGCCCATCCTGCTTGCTCAGCGGTGTCGATGGTTGATAGGCAGCTCGCACCCACACCCCGTCCAGGCTGAGCGGCACCCCGTCCAGGAGGGCTGGGGTGTGCTGAGGATCGTGCCCGGGCGCTCCACCACTGGGTCACACTGCCAGCCTTGTTTCTTTTTTATTGTGAGACAGAGTCTTGCTCAGTTGCTGAGGCTGACCTCCAACTTGTGATCCTCCTGCCTCAGCCTCCAGAGGTGCCAGGATCACAGGTGTGCGCCACCTCGCCAGGCCGTAAGGAAGGCTGGTTTCTGAGCAGGCCTCAGAAGGAGTGGCCGCTGTGCTGGTGGCAAACTCCTCAGGCGACTCCGATAGCCAGACAGATCTGGAGACAGTCAGGCTACAGGCAGAGCTCTCGGCTGCCCCAGGCAGGACACACATGGTGTCCACATGTCCCTGAGCTAGCCAGGAGGGGACACAGTTCGTTCTGAGAGCCAGTGACCAGGGGCTGCTGGACTTGGAGGTGGTCAGCAGGGGTTTCCTTGAGAAAGACACTTTGGAACCTTCTAGAACCTTGTTTCCAGAGCAGCCCAGGCCCCTGCGGGCTCCCTCTTACTGAAAGTCGTCTGCTCAGACCTACGGCCCAGCGCCCTGCCTTGCGACTGGGCCTCCAGCTGCCGCTGCTTCTCTCCAGGGCTCTGGCCACTGCCTGGTCATCAGGTGGCTGATGCCTTGACCATCTCCCCACCAGAGCCTGGTCCTCGCCAGGGAGGGGCTTCCTGCGTCGACTGCCCCACTGTTCCCAGAGCCCCGGAGTGGTGGCTGGCACGCAGTGGGCACCCAGGTCCTCCTGTCCAGAGGTCACTTCAAGCTCCCCAGGGGAAGAGGCTCCCGGGGACCTGCTTCACTCAAGTGAAGGCCACACACACGGCAGGTACCTGGGTCGTTTTCCAAAGAGCAAAGACCAAGCTCTGAGGTCGAGGGTGAGGTGACTGTACCTTCAGGATGGGGCAGCGGGGACGGGCAGGACACGGGGAGGTGGGAGGAGAAGCGACCCGAGGGGGAGGGGGCAGCGGCCTCACCCCCAGCCTCCCTGGAGCTGGAGCTGGTGGCTCTGGGAAGGCCTTGCCTCGGGGTGAGGGGACAGAAGTGGCCGGCTCCCTCCTCTTGCCCCTTCCGCCCCTGCAGAGGGCCAGAGGGCCGCAGCTCCCGTCCTGCCGCCCAGGGCCGCCGGGAGGCCAGCGCGAGGCCGAGCTCCCGAGCCCTGGGTCAGGCCCACAGCTGCCGCTCTGCACTCTGCTGGGGGCGGGCGGCCCTGGCGGGTCTGAGCGGGGCCCCGGGTTTCCGGCTACTTGGAGCGGAAGGTCCTCAGCCCGCCAGTGGCCTCCTGGGCTGCAGTCCTGCTGTGGGCACGGAGGTGCCAGGTCTGCAGCTGAGGAAGCTTCCGGGTCACACGGTGGAGTCATTTGACTGACTCGCCGCGGAGCTCCGCCCCCTGGACTCCGGCCCCGCCCCCGGGCTCCGGCCCCGCCCCCTGGACGCCCTTCGCTGGCTCCTCAATCCAGCCTGTCCATGGCGGCAGCGATGGCCTCGCCCTGCATCTTGCAGATCTCTCATGTCGGCAGGACCCGGGCCACTGTCTCCATGCTTTCCACGTGGACAGCTTCCCCACATCCTTTGCAAAGAGGAGGCGACCAAACGCAGTCAGTCCCGGGGCTCCTGGGAAGGTGTGAGTCACCGTCATGGAGCAGAAGGCTCCCAGCCAGGAGTCTGCCTATCACTCTTCTCGTCCAGCCCCCCGGCTTGCATCAAACTTGTTCGCAGAAGCACTGACTCATCTGCAGCTTGTGGTCAGCTCTGACACTCAGATCATTTTCTGCTCATCTTGTGTCCAGCTGGTGGCCTTTAATTAGGTGCTGTCGACTTCCTGTCCATGTCCATGTTGTCTTTCCCCCTATTTTTAGCAGATTGTATGACTACTAAACATATGATAATGATGATGTGAGAAGGTAGAATTTGCTATACTCTAAGTGCTTTAAGTGAATTAAAAAATTTTTTTTCAAAAATCACTAAGTAGCCTTCCTATTTACATTTTACAGACAGGGAAACTGAGGGTTGGAAAAGTCAAATCCCTTGCCCAGGGTAACAGAGCCAGCGGCAGTGTTTGGTGAAGCTGGAATCTGACCACGAGTATGCCTGACCTGCAGTGTGGCTCCCAAACCCAAGGCCAGCTGGGTCCACCCGACAGCACCAGAGCCTCTGCCACAGCAGTGCAGACCACAGTGACATTTGTGGTTTAAAGATGTCTGGCGGTTGGAGATCTCAGGCTGTATTTGGCATCTCAGGCCCTTTGCACTGTCCCCTCTCCACCACCCACAGTGAGCCAGCAACTCATCCTTGGTCTGGTCCTCACATCACAGAAGGCTGCCGCAGCTCACTCATCACCTCTTCACACAATCATATCCAAAGAAGGAAGACAAGAAAAGGTCTCTCCTTGTTTGCCTTTTTCTTATCAGGAAGGGAAGTCTTCCCAAGGAGGTGTGGCCGCTGGCGAGGCAGTCCCCCGAAGCTGACACACCAGCTTTTTCACATGACCGGCACGGGCACCACTGTCGTTTGGCAGGATCACCGTAAGTGGTATGTGGATGGAGTTGTGTGTTTTAAAAATAATTTTAGTGTCAAGAATTTAAGTGCCTTTGAAAAAATTCCTACAGAGCTAAATTAACCATCAGAACGGCGCAGTCGCAGGTACGATTTCTTCGGAGGGAACAACTCTATCTAAGGTTTTTGGGGGGTGGGATGGATAAGTCAGAGAAAAAGCACTAAATAATGTTCTGCTCCAAGCTTTGGCAATTGCAAGGTAGGAAACGCAGTTCTGAGCCGTTCTGCTTGGCACGATCTCCACCCTCTCAGGCATCCTGCCCTCGGCCTCCCTCCCGAGGAAATAAACATCCTCAACGATTTTTACATCATCTGCAAATACGATTCAAATACAGTCCAGGCTCAGACCTGAGCCAGGCAGGGTCCTGGTCTGGGGAGGCCGGCGACCTCGACTCCGGCCTTCCTGGCCGGCCTCTGTCTTCCTGGTTTCACGGTCTCAGTGGCCCTGCCCCTCCTCCTGGAAGCTGCCACAAATCCTATTTCTGTAAAAATGAGACAGAAATCATAAACATAATGACAACCTGGGATTTCTTGTCCTGGTCAGGAATTTTCAGATTTTCCTAAAACCTAAAATCTTTTCATTTCAACGAGAATTTAGGAGCCCATCGCTGTTCTGGCCTGTTGATGTGACCTGTTGCTGAGCCTTCGCTCAGAGGAATGGGAAGGTCAAGGTCAATCAGCACCAAGGGCAGAGGTTCTGGGTTGGGGTGGCCCTCGGTGGGGCAGCACTTGCCTGGCACGAGCCAGCCCTGGGCTCCGTCCCAGCATCACCGCTCCGGCCTTGTGGGCCACACGGTCTGTTGCAGCTACCCAGCCTGTCACCGTAGCCCAGAGGCCAGGGGACAGGAGGGCGTCTCAAGAGAGTCGCGTTTATGGACGCGAGATTTTAATTCCGTGTGCTTCTCACGAGGGAGACCGCGTGGTTCTCTAGATTTGTTCTCCATGTGAGCCTGTGAGACCCACCCTTAGCTCGCAGGCTGCACCCACACGGGCCGCGGGCCAGCTTGGGCCTGAGCTCTGGAGCGTGCCAACCCGTCTGCACAGCAGCGGGCACGGCGCACCGGAAAGGCAGCCATCTAGCGGGGTGGGCTTGGTGGGGCGGAGGCCTTGCGGTTGGCCCCGAGCGACAGCGCAGTCGGCAGCCCAAACTAACACAAGTGAAATCAGCCGGCAAGGGAAACCAGGCAGCGGGCATGGAGGAAGCCGCAGGCGGAGGTCGTGGGGGCGGCGATCTCGCCACTTCTGCTTGGTGCTGCTCCTTATCTGGGTGGCTGTAAAGCCAACGTCCTCCGGTGTTTACCCTCGTGGAGGGAAGATGCCCAGGCCCCGTGCAGACCAGAGGGTGCGACGGAGGCGAGAAGGGACCCACCCTGGAGCAGGCCACTCAGGAACCGGCATGAGAAAGCCCCTCGTCCTGCAGAAGCTCCCAGGCCAAGTCCCCTGCCAGCTGGCCCCTCTCGAGCTCAGGCCGTTTTCCCAGAAGCGTGGGGTTCTCTGAAAACCATCTGGCCACGTCCCCGCCCAGGCGAGAGGTCAGAAATGGCGGTCTCCCACCCAAGCAAGCAGCAGATGTTGATCCATTCCTCTATCGGCCAAGGCTTCCGAATCAAGACATTTCATGTAGATGCAGACGTTTCTGGCTTCCTCCAAGCACCGTGCTCTGGGGCCATCCCCAAATGGAAGCCTGAGGCTGGAGCAAGCTGTTGTTGCTCCTTTCAGATGAGACCAGCAGGCCACAGTCCCCACTGGGCCCTGTTGCCTTCCCCTCACCCACTGGTTCTGCATTTCCTCAAGCAAAAGTGGAGTGGGTGAGTGAGGTGTGGTCACGGAATGCACTAGGAGGGGGACAAAGACCTCGTGTTGCTATGACAAAGTACCCGAGGCTAGGGAACCTGTAAAGTAAAGAGGTTTATTTGGTTCACAGCTCTGGAGAGTCAAGAGCATGGCACCAGCATCTGCCTGGTCTCCTGAGGGGCTGGAGGTGGATGGCGTCCCCATGGCAGGGGAAGTCACATGGTGAGACAGGAAGCAAGAGCAGGAAGGGCCTGGCCACATGCTCTACTGTGACCCATGGAAACTGAGCTATTCCCAGAGACCCGGCCCGCTGCGCTACACCAGCATCACTGCGCAGCCCAGGGGCCTGATTACTCCCACCAGGCCACTCTCAAAGGGGTGCCCCTTGACACCCCCACACTAGCACCGAGCTTCCCACCCAGCTCCTGGGACACCCAGACCACACCCGGAGCACAGAGGACCTGGAGCGGGAGGGGCGGGCCTGGGAACCTATAGGAAGAGCCGCCCACCCGCCCGAGGGAGGAGCAGGCAGGAGCCCTCAGCCCACCGGCCCTAGTGTCAGGAGCAGTGAGGAAGCCATTCAGCTGGTGGGCCAGATGGGAAGCCAGAGCGGTGGCCCACACCAGCTCTGCAGGGCCTCGTGGGGTCTGTGGTGAGGTGGGAGCCATGGCAGGCTCTGAGCAGAGGGCGACCCAGTCACAGGGCCAGACTCCTAGCTGCGTGGGGAAGGGGCCCTGTGTGCGTGAAGCTCCAGCCACACTGTCCTTCCCCATTCCGCCTCAGGGCCTTTGCACCTGCCGGTCCCGTGCTGGGATTCTCTGTCCCCGGTAAACTCCACGGTGTCCCCTCTTCCTCAGGTGAAACCAGGCTGTGAAACGCTCTCCCCTCCGGCCCTGCCGCACTTGTTCACCCTGCAGACAGAGGCTGACTGTGCTCCCTGGACCACGAGCTTCTCGAGGCGCCCCAACATGTCCGTGTGGTCCACGTCGGTCCCGGGTGGGGGCCGCGTCTGCAGCGGGGTAGGTCTCGGGGCGGGCTCCCTGCCAGGCAGAGTCTTAGCTCTGCCCTGGTTGCCTGTGGCCTTGGGCATGTGGCTTCCCTCCCCCGATGTCCTCTGTTATCGGGGTTGACTCTGTGACCCCCAGGGGTGTCCTGCGGATCCCGGGAGCTGCGGCAAAGGGCCTGGGCCCGGGCAGGGCTGGTCAGAGCCGTCGCAGGCCTGAGGGGCCACGCGGAACCTCAAGAGAGAGCGGTGTCCACAGCCAGGAGGGAAGAGGCGCCCTTCCTGGGACCCGCTGCCCTTCCACGTCCCCAGTAGGAAGACAGAAGGCCAGAACCCAGGCCCGTCCCGCCCGCGCCTGCTCTGCAGCCCCCGCCCTGGCCAGCCGGGCCTCCTCCCTCGGCCGCTGCTCCCTCTGGCTGGAGCTGCCTGGGTCCTGGGTCCTCCCGCTGCCCCCCCGGACAGCCCAGTGTCAGTCACGGTGACTATTGTCACTGCCAAAGGACCAACTCCTCCAACGAACCTAGCTGACCAGAGCTGCAGGGGAAGGAAGGCAGGGACGCCAGGGGCCACGGCAGCCAGCGAGGCCAGCAGCTGTGTGTCCTGTGCGGCTCACAGGACCCTCTGAGGTGGGCACGGCTGTCAGCGCCATCTTAAGGTGCCGGAGCCCAGGCGGAGGGGACGGTCAGCCCTGGGGCCGTGGGATTCCAACATGAAGCGCCACTTCCAACGGCCGCCTGCGACCTCTTGTCACTCGAAATGGTGACCTTCCTGAGCGCTCAGTGTCCCCGCCAGGTTCAGGTTCATTGGCAAATCCCCCGAGGACCCCGAGTTCACGTGATTATGAAGTAGCCCACCGACAATGAGGGGCTGAGGTCCGAGGAGCATGCGCGTCTGCTCAGGCAGCGGCCGGTGTGTTCTGAAGATGCCACCGCAGTGCCTCCTGTCCCCACGGCCCTGTCCCCACTGCCCCATCTCCACTGTCCCTTCCTTCCTTATTTAAAATAAGTGTTAGCTGGGCTCAGGGGCGCTCGCCCCAAATCCAAGCAGCTTGGGAGGCCGCGGCAAGAGGATCAGACTTCAAGGCCAGCCTCAGCAACCTAGCAAGGCCCTGTCTCAAAATTTTGGAAAATCGAAAAGCTCTGGGTGTAGCTCGGTGGTAAAGTGCCTGGGTTCAACCGGCAGCACCGAACAAGAGACGAGCGTAAGAACAGCCCCTGAGCGAGGCCGCCTCACAGGGGTTCCAAGTGCTGCCGGCATCACAGGGCTGGGCGGCCACCACCTGACTTTAGGACGCGGCCGTCACCCAGAAAGAGGCCACCCTGTGGCCTCCACCTCGTACCCGGTACAGGTGGGGGGACGTCAGGGGCGGCGTGCGGTGGCTCCTTCGGCTCCCGGTGGCCCCGAGGCCCATCCCCCTACCATGTGCCACCACGTCACTCCAGATGGACGTTTGCTCGCTTGTCAGTCAACAGGGCACAGAGGACCAGGTGGCCAAACGCCGGCCCTTCCCAGGTACCCCTGGAACACTCGTCTGACCCCAGGAGCCCCGGCGAGAGACCTCTGCAGAGCGGCCGTCGGGCCAGGCAGACGCCAGCCTCAGACAGACCAGAGTGACTCTCCAGAGGCCAGCCACCAGCCTCGGCCTTCCAGTGTCCTGGCTGAGGGGCCCCAGCCGAGGCGGAGCGGGGACAAACCAGGCACTGTGCCCGTCTGAATCCTGGACCCACAGGACTCCAGAGACGCGAATCCAAGAAGGCAGAAGGGCCGCGCTGCAGGTGGCTGGGGCGCGTCACCGTCCAGCAAGGGTGACCCGAGGCCCGGCCAGCTCGAAAGGCACCACAGACGCTCTGGTCTGCCTGCCAAGGCCGCCCTGGGCCTCGAGAGTGGCGGACGCCCGGTGCCCGGCACTGGATGCCGCCTTTCTGGCACCCTGTCCTCCGCATCAGCAACGCCCCCCGCCCCCGGGTGTTGAGCTGACGTGACGGCCACACATGTCACTGCTAATGCTGTCACAGCTGCCACTCTGGCTAGCACAGCCTCAGTGCGTCCTGTTCTTTGTGGGAAAGTCGGAGCAGATGTAGGGAAAACGGCACCACCTGCCACCCACCTGCCACCTGCAGCCGCGGGGAGAGCCCCAGAGGCCCGCAGCCCACGGCGGACACCAGGTCCTGGGCACACGCAGCCGCGTGGCGCCTGGACTGAGGGGCGGGGACTCAGGGTCCAGACAGCAGGGTGCAGCCCCTGACCCCGGCGCACCTGAACACGAGACAAGCCCTCCGGCCACCAGCTGCTGGCGTTTGCTGGGTTCAGAGCGCATCACCACTGAGAGGAAATCTCGTTTATTTTCCAGGATCATTTTTGGCGAGGGAGGGTGGAACCCAGGGCCTCGTGCATGCTGGGGGAGCAGCTCTATCGCTGAGCACGTCCCCAGATCCTTCACAGGTTATTTTGAGACAGGGTCTGCTGAGCTGCCAAGGCTGGCCTCGAACTTGCAATCCTCCTGTCCCAGCCTCCCAAGCAGCGGGAGCGCAGGCAGGCACCACCCCGCGCGGCCTCCGGGACCACTTCTGACTCCCATACGGAGACCTCCTCCCCCTCCCCTCACGTGGGATGGCTTTGCATCTCACTTTTCAGCACGGCCTCTGCACTGTCTCCAGGTGAGCTGCTCTCAGTCCACACCCTGGCCGGCTCTCCACTGGGACACGGGGAAAGTCTCCTGGAACCCAGGAAGCTCGCAGTCACAGCCAGCGGCAGAAAGCAGAGGGGCAGCGCTGCTGCCGGGCAGTTCTGCTCTCACGAGGCCCAGAGACTGCAGAGCAGCCTGTGGGGTTAGAATCCGGGCACAGTTCATGGACCCTGCGGGGATTTCCTGGGAAGGGGTCTCTGTGCACATCCGACCGCTGGCTACGCAGTGTGTCCGTTGGTGAGCGTCCCGTGAGCTCCGTAGGTAGAATGCACGTTTCTGTCCAGTTGAGAGAAGGCCAGCATCGTGTCCTCAGAGCAGGGCTGTGCTGGGTGGAAACACCCGTCTGCTGCCCTGCACGGACGCCGGTGGACACCAAGTGCACTAGATGCAGAGTTGGACCCTGGCCTGAATCTGACATGGCCACTGTCACATGTGTGACCTTGGGCAAGTTACTTACCCTCTCTGAGCCTCAGTTTCCTCCTTACCGAGCCCATAAGATCAGGCCGGGCTCACTGCTCCATCTGGCCTTCCTGTCCCTCTGGCTCTCTCAGCTCTGGCCTCAATGGCCCCCTTTCTGTTTGTCCCACAGTAAAGCTAATGTAACCCCAGGGCCTTTGCACTGGCGATTCCCGCAGCCTGGAACTGCCCTCACCTGGGTTTTCTTGTGGCTGGTTCCTTTTCCTCACTCACATCTTGGTTCCAATGAGCCTCCTCAGAGGCCCCCCTGGCTGGCGGGCGGCACAGCAGCCGGCGTCTGTCCATCTCAGTCCTGGTCGCTGCTGCTTCTCAGTGACTCCCACCTGTCTTGTCCTGCTTGCTTTCTGGGCCATTGTCTGCTGACCTTGGTTCGTGGCTCCCTCCATGTCCACAGGTGAGAGGACAGCAGGTGCTGCATCCCCATCACCTGAAAAAACAGGTTTGTGGAGGAGGGTCAACCCGTCTGCAGGTGGTGATTCTGCGTCGAGTCCTCAGGAGTGGGGGGAGGTGGTGCTTTTTTGAAAGTGCCGCCTAAGCAGCGCATGTGAAGGGCTCCCCCACACTGAGCCCAGAGGGCCTGGAGCCCTGGGCGTGTCCAGCAAGTCCATCCGCCCCACCCCACCACCTCCGCTCCGAAGCCTCTGCTTCGTTGGCCATTTTCCTGGAAGGAAGCCTCGAATATTCTCAGCAAGCCCACAAGATCGATGGCGCTGACCAGCGAGAAGATCAGAGGCCCGGAGGGGGCTGTCCCCGCGCCTGCTGGCAGTGGCACTTCCAGGAACCCCGGCCGAAGTACCCCGGGCACGGCTGGCTTGTGGGGCGCACGTCCCCATCTTTCCGCCCCCACAGAAGGACCGAGGGGACAGAGCTCTGCAGCTCGAATTTTCTTTTTGTGCTGCTAAGTCTAACTCAGGGCTGCACCTTCCGCGGGGGACGAGGTCAGCCCTCCTGCTGCGGGCGGTCAGGTGGCGGGTCTCTCCTGCCCGCAGGGCTGCTGGACTCCTGGGCGCAAGGGCCCGGCGTTGGCCCTGCCCCGGCCTCCGCTCGGCACCGCCCTCCCCGGGCTTCCGCTGGGGCCTTTGAAAGACTTTTTCAGAATTGACTTTGGGTCTTGGCCTGAACTCCGAAGTGCTTGAGCTGATAAGGTCCAGGCCAGGCCCACCCTGCCCACGCCAGCAGGGCACCCAGTGGCCCCGTGGCAGGAGGCAGGTCCCAGGAGGTTCAAGCGGGAGTGGGGGCACAGCTCCGAGGCGGGCAGGGCTGGCGTGTCTACCCGCCTCTCCCAAACCAGACAGGACCCCAGGGCAAGTCAGAGCCCGCCCGCAAGCCTGGCGCGGGGCCCGTGCCCAGGAGGGCTTGGGCCTGCCGAGCAGAGACCCCAGGCGGTCCGTCTCCAGGGCCCCATCTGGACAGTGTCACCTCCTGAGGTCCCCGGTCACCTCACTGTGGGGCGGTTACCCAGTGGTCCAGGCCAAGGCCATGGCAGGAGATGAATCAGTCTGGACTTCCCTCCTCTAGAACTTTCTTCGGTTGAAGAGGACAGAGGGGTGGACGGTCCAGATGCGCCCAGGCCTTCCCAGTCATGCCACCTGCAACCCAGAGTCCCCGTCCCCACTCCAACCAGGGCCCACCTGCCGGCCTGGCCGCGCTCCGTGTCCACTCCTGTCTCGGGGCCTCCACGGCTGCTGACACTCCCCTCATCCTCCACCCCGCGAGGGTGTCACCTTCTCCTCCAGGAAGCCCTCCCTGATGCCCTGGGATGGTTCCGGGCGTCTTCAGGACTGTGACCTGCTCCCGTGCACCACCCGTCCCACCTCTAGTCACTCTGGATTGGAGCCTGTGTGTGGCTGGCCCTAAGCAGCCTGGGTGGAGGCTGAGCCTCCTGGACTCAACTTCTGGCTCTGCCTCTTAGCCACACAACCTCAGGCCTCAGTTTCCTTGTCTGGAACGTGGGCACCGTTGTGGCACCTGTGTGATTGACCAGGGAGAAGGACGCCACTCAGCGCTTCAGCAGCGGTGCTGGACACCAGCTTGCTTGCCAGCGCTGCCCATGTCCCTCCCTGGCACTGACCATAGTAGGTGCTCACTCTGGATTTCCCGAGCGAGCAAACGCAGCCCTGCAGAGAGGTTCCCGAAGATGAGTCGGGGCGAGAGACGCGTGTGACCTCATGGGACAGTTTCTAAAAACTGGTCAACACTGACCAGCTGAGCTTGTGATTTATAGCCGTGCCCCCCGCCCCCAAAACCCGGCTTAGGGGAAGGAGGGAAAGAGAGCGTCTAGCGGGCTTACGGCGGAGATGGTGGACCAAAAATGATCTTTCTTCTTGTTTGATGTTTTCTTTTTTCCTAATTTTCTTTAATAAGTATGATTTCAATTTAAGTGGGAAAAAATAACAACAGGCCAGGGACCAGGGAGCCTGCAGCCCTTTCTGTTCTGTGCAGTTTTCCCACAAGCTGGGGCCCGGGCTGGGCGGGGCGGCGGTGGCGGGTGGCGGGAGGGCAGAGGAGGCACAGAAGTGAGGCAAGAGCCCAGCGGCTGGGCCGTGAGGCT
This sequence comes from Sciurus carolinensis, assembly GCF_902686445.1. Taxonomy (NCBI): domain Eukaryota; kingdom Metazoa; phylum Chordata; class Mammalia; order Rodentia; family Sciuridae; genus Sciurus; species Sciurus carolinensis. The sequence goes on along the minus strand of NC_062214.1, from coordinate 10,519,596 downwards.
GAGCTAGGGGAAGGGAGCTGGTGACAAAGTGGCCTGTCCCCCAGCTGCGGGACCTGCTGGTGTCTGCCCCCCAGGCTGCAGACTGAGCTAGTGAGCCCACCAGCCACGGCAGCCGAGCTCCCTGCAGCCTGCGTCAGGCCGCGTGCCCGCGTCCACTGGTGACCCCACCCCACCCGACCCGGCTGGTGCCCCCACACCCTGCTGCAAGCATGTGGGTTGCCAAGGTATCCGTGGTGCGAGGCCACTAGGTCACTGGTCCCCATCCTCACCAGCGTGGTGATGCCTTCCGCGGGCCACAGGCTGAGTCACCTCCAGAATGAACCGGGTCACTCTTGCTGGACAGTGACGTGCCCCAGGTAGTAATGGCAAGTGGGACTTGGCGAGTGTCCCTCCTGTGGCCACCTCCTGGGCTCCTCCTCACACGCGCCTGTTTGCCCTTCTGAGCTGGTCACCTCAGGACGCAGATGGAAGGTCCTCGCCAGAGGCCAGCTCCTGGTTCGGGACTTTCCATTCTTTGGACCTGTGAGTCAAAAGAAGCCCCTATTCTTTAGGAATTATCCAGGTCTCAGGTATTTAAAAAATTTTTAGTTGTAGATGGTCACAACACCTTTATTTTATTTATATATTTTTACGAGGTGCTGAGGATGGAACCCAGGGCCTCACCAAGCTCGGCAAGTGCTCCACCACGGAGCCACAGCCCAGCCCCCTCGGGTGTTCAAGAGCAACACAAAATGGACTTAGGCATTCCCATTCACAGGGAGGAAAACTGAGGCTCCAGAGATGGATGATTGGTCCAAGGCTGCCCAGTCGATGGGGCAGAGTCTGGATGCAGCACCGTTTGGTTTCATTCTTGCCTCTGGTTGGTCTCCTTCTCATTTCCACTAAACTAGATGGTGGATTCCCAGAAAAGAGAAATTGGGTCACAGTCTTCTCTATGTCCCCAGTGCCTGGCCTCAGGTCTGGCACACAGTGATGACACACTGGTGACGGTGGAACTAAAACATGGATGGACAGAAGCATGGATGGTGGTGGATGGATGGGCAGGTTGATGGATGGGTGGATGGATGGGGAGATGGATGGTGGATGGATAGGTAGGTGGATAGATGGGTAGGTGGGTGGATGGATGGTGGATGGATGGTGGTGGATGGGGAGATGGATGGATGGATGGATAGGTTGATGGATGGGTAGGTGGTGGATGGATGGTGGATGGATGGTGGTGGATGGGGAGATGGATGGTGGATGGATAGATGGATGGATGGGTAGGTGGATGGATGGATAGGTTGATGGATGTGGTGGATGGATGGGGAGATGGATGGATGGATAGGTTGATGGATGGGTAGGTGGTGGATGGATGGTGGTGGATGAATGGGTGGTGGATGGATGGGTGGTGGATGGGTGGTGAATGGATGGTGGATGGATGGTGGTGGATGGATGGGTGGTGGATGGATGGGTGGTGGATGGGTAGGTGATGGACAGGTGGTGGATGGGTGGTAGATGGGTAGGTGGATGGACAGAATCCATGGATGGTGGTGGATGGATGGGTAGGTTGGTGGATGGGTGGTAGACAGGTGGTGGATGGGTAAGTGGGTGAATGGGTGGTGGACGGGTAGTGGATGGATGGTGGTGGACAGGTGGATGTTGGGTGGATGACCAGAAGGACGGGTGGACGGGTGAGCTGTGCAGAGTGGATGAGGAGAGGGGATGTGTGATGGACGCGTGACTGAAGGCACAGAGAGGCCTGCCAAGCAGCTGCCAACGGGGTGTCCGTTACTGGACATCGAGGGTGTCCTTTGGAATGGAGAGCTTCCAAGCCACATCAGACTCCAGGTGTGTTTTGTTTGGTCTTCAGAGGGTTTAAATTTTTTTAAATAAATTGTTATCATTTAAAAATTGGGAATTTCACATTTAGAAAGCTATTTTTAAAAAACTCCACGTTTCTGACTTCTCTTACGGAATGGAGCCAGCTCATGCCAAGGAGCCACATACTGGGACTGAGAGGGCACTAGGTCCCCACCCTTGCCGGCTGCCCCTGGGCCGGGTCCCCACCTCCTCGTCACCGGGGCACTCTGTGCTGGTGCTGTTTGCGTGGTGGAATTCCAAGCAAGCCTAAGAGCTCTCTAGTACCCAGACCTTCCTCAGAAGTGGGGAAATGGAAAAAAGTACAGAGGAAACTGAGGGGAGGGACTTCTCTGTGCGGCTGGGGACGTCCCTGCGGCTCTGGGGCCTGAGCAGCGCACCCCTTCCTGAGGGACAGGAGCGCAGGGCTCGGGCACAGACCTCGAGGCCCCACCAGGCCCCACCGGCAGTGGCCCTGGGAGAGGCGCTGGATCTCCCTGGGCCCACCTTCCGCGTCTGTGGCGAGAGAAGGTGACCATCCCCGCTCGCGGGAGGTCCCTGCGCTGGTGTGTGGCGCTCGCCGTGGAAGCTGCTGTTCCCTCGGGCAGGGCTGGCCTCCGTCACTGCCTGGCTGTCTGGAGTCGAGCCCGGCAGTCCCCAGCATGTGGCAACGTCTAGAGACATCTGGGGTCGTCACGGTTTGTGTGGGGAGAGGCCAAGAAGGCCGTCAAACAACCTGCCTGCTCCGGACAGCCCCCCAAAGCACAGGACGATTCTGCCTCGGTGTCGGTGACGCCAAAACCCTGATCTAAGAATCCCAGGCCCCGGGGACTGAGCTGGCGTCAGACATCCAAGTGGCCGCCAGAGGCGGTTCCCCAGGAGGAGGGGCCGAAGAGCCTGCCCCAGGTGGGACCAGAGACATCCTTTCTGGCCCCGATCCAGCCCAGCCCCCAGGGTCATCAGGCCCAAGGATAATTCCATCCCGGGTGCCTGGGCCCAACTGGTTCCCAACCCCAACACTGGGCAGGGAGTGTGTCCCTAGCGCCCCCCAGTGGCCTTGACCCTGAACTACATGACACTTTCCACCTGGAGTGGCAGGAAGGAGGGGGCTTTCCCGCCGATTTGCAGGGAATGTGGTCAGGAATTTAAAGTCGTGGAAGCAGCAGCAAAAGTTGAGAAGACCAGCTGATGCGAACGCGATCCCAGCTCTTCCACCGACTCGCTGGGAGCCCTTGGACAAATGCCACGACGCCTTGGCCCGTTGCTCACCTCCGCGTCGTCAGAAGTTAGATTACGTGAGACTTGGACAGAGCAGCCGGCTGCTTCCTGACCTCTGCTGACACGTGCCATTAATGCGTTCATGTCAGACCCATTTGCACTTGGCGAGCTTCCAAGGAACCCAAATGATTTTTAAATAAAGACCAACACATAATTTTGTTGCAAAGCCACAATTACAGATGTGGAAAGCGATCCACACAAGTGACAGAGGCCTTGGAAATACTGTGTACAAGGGATGTGTACGTTTACAATACACGAGAAACAGAGACCTCACTTCCTTAGTATGTAAAGAGTTTCTGCAGATCAATAAAAAAGACGATCGTCCAACAGAAAAGGACATGAGCAATTTGCCACCAGGAAAGCAATGCAAACAGCCTTTATATATGTTTCAAATTCCAAACCTAGCAGAAGAAGGAAGCCCCCCACAGACGGGTACTATGGTGAACACCTTCTCTGTCAACTCAGTCAAGAACGAAAGTCTGATAATTCGTGGCCTTGGTTAGAATAAGAAGGAACCAGTTCTCACGTAGGTGACTGAATGTCACTTGGTAGGGTCGACCTTAGAGAGCACTTAGGCAATCATTGCCAAAATTTAAAATGCACCTGGCCAGTTCCATTGCTAAGGATTTATCCTGCAGAAATAACACACATATGGAAACTTCTGTGCAAAGGAAGCTAATCACAGCGCTGTTCTTTACACCAAAAGACTGTAAATACCTCTGCGACTGTCACGCAGAGCTGGCTCGGTAAGTTGTTATATTCCGACAGACTACGTGAAGAATGCTCTCCAATGCTGATCTGGAGAGACCACCGAAATACGTGGTCAAGTGTAAAAATGAACAAATAACCAATCCGGCACAGGGCAGGGTGCGGAGTGTCTTCTGCTTGCAGACGTGCACACAGGAGAGCCTGGGCACGCCTGCTGATCTGCATTCTGGATACCTGGGTAAGGACCCCCAGGAAATGGCGGCCAGCATGGCTGTTGGGGTGGGCAGCCAGCCCCGGAGCTCAGGACAGGGAGAGTTAAGGATTGGAGGGAGAACGCCACTGTACATCTTTGGAACCTTTAGAAATTTTTTTAATGTGACTAAAGTTGTCTCATTAATTTTTTAGAAGTTTTTAACGCATTGACAGATGGAAGAAAGGAAAATGCCAGGAAGGACGTTTTTCCAGGGCAGCTTGGCGCTGCCCTCTGAGTAGCTTATTTTCTTCTTTTTACTGAAGCAGATTTTCTAATTCTAAAAAATAATTCTCAAAACAGATTTAGGCAATTTAAAATATACATATATATAAAAGGAAGACCTGGGTGTTTTCTTGGCAGAGGAAAACTAATTCTATGTAAATCAATCAAAAGAAAAAATATGCTTCCCTAAATGGTCAGATTGATTTCACCGCCAAGAACATCATTAGCCTGTGGTCAGGTAGTTGGAAATATGTTCCCTGAAAAACTGTGCCTACATACACTGGCACCACGCACCTGCTAGGCAGAACTCCAAGCCTCTAACTCCCTCTGAGGTGGAATTCTGACACTGCCACTTATTAGCACACTAAGTCACCCCAACTCTCTCCGCCTCGGTTTCTCATCTGTAACACGAGGACAGCAGGCTCTGTCCCAGAGCCTGTGGGGCACTTAGCTCCAGGTGTCCGCAGAGAGGGGCTGTGTCCAAGCAGGGAACAGGCAGGAATTCTGCACTCCCAAGGAGGACCCCGAGGAGGAAGGACAGGATGGGGCCCTTTGCCTCTCCCGGGTCCAGTGTGCAACCTTGGCGCGCCGAATCCCCAACGCACGGCCCGGCGCAGCGCCGCGCTTCCCCGACGGTTTGGAGAGAGTGACACCACGTGGCCAAGTCTGGAACTGCGCCTCCAGGCGGCAGGCTCCGCGCATCCCGCCTCGGTCCCCTCCAGCCCTGGCCTTGGGCAGGACGTGAATCTCCGGCAACCTCGGTTTCCTCGACTGTAAAATGAAAGCGATGCTGCCCACACGCAGAGCGGAGGTGAGGACGAGGCGCGGAAAAATCCACTCCCGGGCCGCTGTGTCGCACGACTGCAGGGACCTGGTCCACCATCCACCATGTCGCACGATGCAACGCCCCGCAGGCGTGGCTGTCCTTAGAGCTCCTCTCCCAGCCTCTAATTGCCTCCCACCACCCTGCCCAGCGAGATTCCAAAGCAAAGTCTCCCCAAGGGCCAGAGGACAGGGCGCTTCTCCCCATCCTCCCGAGACACTGGGCAGCAGCCACGCTGGGTTCTGGCAATACCTTCCTCTCACCCGTCCCACAGCTTCACAGCAAGACCAGCAGCAGGTCCCGTGTCTTCAAGGCAAGATTCGGCTGGACCTACTAAATGACATGCTCCTGTCCAATTTACGTTTTGTGGTCAAGCGGCGGTGGCTTTCCCTCCCGGTAGACGCGGTGGATTGTGTTATTCTCAAGGTCTTCCTTCCATTGGCTGCTCCCAACGACCTTCCCTGCTGGAGTCCAGCTTGGCTTGTTTGTGACCTCCTTTGGCCAAGAGCATGTGAGCTAAGCTACCAAGGAGAAGCTTCCAGAGCCATCACGGGCTCTGCCACTTGACCTCTCCTCTCTGCTGGGAGAGTGGTCTACACCAGCGATGCCACGCCTTCAGCACCCACCCCAGCAAAGAAGGCTCCTGGACCAACAAGTCTCATGAATGACAAATGAACCTCTGCTGTGAGCCACCTACTGAGCTTCTGGGTTGTTTGTTAATGCGGCAAAACCTAGCCTGAGCAGACGGACACAGTAGATATAAAGTTTCCTCTAAAAAATAAATTTAAGTAAAATAAACATTTTCTAAAAGAAAAAAAGTGAAGTAAGTAATGTCCAGGAAGTAGGGGTATATGTAAAAAGGGTAGCAATCGGATGGCTGAAGTTTGAGAAAACTGATACAGTGTTCAGCGTGAAAACTGTCACTCCAAGTTGCACCTTGACTCAGATTGCCCCAACCCCCGAGTCACATTTAAACTTTCCAGGCTGCCTCTCCCCACGTAACCTTTTTTTCTTTGAGTGGCAGCAAAGACTTTTGTTATTTGTTCTATTTAGATACCCATGGCAGTAGAGTGTCTCTTGACATCTCACACATACGTGGAGTATAACCTCCCAATTCCGTGTTGTACATGATGTGGAGTTGCACTGGTCGGGCGTTGATATGTGAACACAGGAGAGTCATGTCTGATTCATTCCACTGTCTTCAGAGAGAATTTTTTAAAGTACCGATCTGATCGGGATCCTCCTCTGCTCTAACCTCTTCGATGGCTCCCTTATGCCCTGGCAGCAAAGTCCACACACTTCACCATGGCCTCCTAAACCTATCATAACCTGGCCACCAATATAGCCGTGATGTTAAAACACTCCTGCAGGAGAATAGGAGCCTGGAGCCAAAGGAAACCTTCCTTTTTCACATGTAGCTTCTTACATAATCAGCAAAATATTAATTAATTTCCCTTCTAACACTGCTGACAGTACCCAAGAGAAAAAAATTTAAAAATAAGCCAGTTGGCTCTAATCTCTTGCTGTTGACTAGTTTGAGGACCCGCATGTGCTCATTGCGTTATAGAACCATAAGGCATACCACACACCCAAGGCCAGCCAAGTGCCTCCCGAAATTGGCAGTCATGGTCATCTGGAATTCTGAAACCATATGGCCTAGTGCTGTTACTGGGAATGCGTAATCTGTTTTGTTTTAGAATCTAAATCCTAAATTCTTTAATAATGCCTCCAAGTGGTGCAGCCTGAGAGTTGCCTCCAATATTATTGTTCCCCTTAAAGTGTTAGGAACACTGCAGAAGAATAAAGACTACATTTCCCAAGCTCCCTTGCAGTGAGCCGTGGTCATGTGACTTATGAATGTCCAATGGGATGTGAGGGGAACTCTGGAAACCAAACATGGAAGTTAGCCTTTGGCACCTTGGGAGGGGGAGCTAAGTGTTGGTGATGAGGAAATGGCAAGTTGGGAGCTCAAGCCCCTGACAGCTTCTGGTGCGGAGCCACCTCCCCAGCTCAGGGGTCTATGAGAGAAACACATTTGAGCATCTTACTTCATCTCCCTGGACCCCACCAGTGAAACTGTACCCTAAATGATGCGGCTCTGAACAAGTCGGTCTAGCTTTGGAAATTCCATAATCGAACCCGTGAATAAATTCTCTTCTTTTTTACAAACAGAAATAAATATAGTTTTGATTCATTTATATCCGTTTATTTCCCATTCAAAAAATTCTTGAGACCGTCTGAAGGAAGATGCCCGCCCAGGGTGCAAGCACCGCGCCTCGCTGGTGCCAACAGAACCCCCTTGGCCTCATGTCCTCCAGGGCCCCGACTCCTGAAGCCGGCTGCTCAGTGGCAGCATGTGGGGCGGCTTTTAAAGAGGTTCCTGGACTTTGGCCAGTTCACTTGAAGAAGTTGGATACTGAGAATTGGTAATTTTAGAAACACTCCCATATTGCCAGCTGTGTGACCTTGGGAGAGCCACTTAGCTCCTCGGTGCTACCAAATGGGGACAGTAAGAGACACAGGTACCTGGGAGGCACCTGGCATCGTGGCTGGAGCAGAGCAGGCCTGCGGGGGACGCGGGTGTCCGTGGGTGCAAACTTCCTGCAGGACCATCCAGGCTGCCCGCCGAGATGTGGCAGATGTGTGCTCCTTCACTGGCAGCGCGAGGACCCCGGGTGGCCGGCGATGGCTTCCGATCCTCAGCTGCAGGCGTCCTGCCCCTCACGGCACGGCCTCTCCCACAAGATTTATCCAGCAACTAGGACCATGGTCGGGACAAAACGGACACCCGTCACCTCATGACCTCTCCCCGGGAAGGCCCATTGCCTCACGATGCACAGTGAGTGCCCCGGGGTCAGGTGGACTGGAGAGGGACGCAGAGAGCCAGAGGTCACGGGGGAGTCCTTAAGGGCCCGGCCTGTGGGGCGCTTCCATCTTCTGCACACACCAGTGGGGAGAGACGGCTCTCGTGGATCCGACCTCATTTCGGCAAAGTCTGGAAGGTCAAGGAGCACACTGACATTGGCAGAGTACTGTCTCTGTGCCGTCCACGCTGTCCAAGGGACTGACTGTTCCTTCCAGGAGCGGGGGACTCCCAGGAAAAAAGGTGTCGCAAGCAGTGAGTAAGAGAGGAATCAAGTTTGGTTCCAACAAGTGGATTTTATCCATGCAACGCACTCAGCTCAACATTCCTAATGATAGCAAGTCACAAATACGTCGAAGACTCACTCCCTTGTCCACCTAGAGTCCCATCCCCACGGACTCACTCAAGGCAACGTCTTAGCCAAGAGGTCAGTCAGCAAGACCGAGGGGACTCTTCTCAGCCGTAGCCTCTCTCAGCTCCTCACGTGTCTTCGGATGTCCTCGGGTGTCCGATGAGCCGGAGGCTAGGTGGCAGTCATCGCCGCGGGAGAGGTGGTCAGTCATCTGGCCTCTGTGACAACAGCAACCAGCAATAGAGTGGACAGCAGCCGGGGCAGTCCAGAGACAGAGCCACGTGGAGTCTTCTGGTCACGATGCTGCCGACAGTTTGCTCCCAAAGTCCAGGGGTTTAAGTAGTGATTTTCACCCAGTCACGCTCTGGTCTTCATGGATAAAGACCAGAACACGACTAGACCAGGAGCCCCACTCAAATCATAGATCGAGGTTCCCATCGGCACTGTTCAGGAGTGTCATCCTGACTCACAGCAAGTTTGTCACCAGGCGCCTTTATTTTAGTTTTACAAGTCCAGGCAAATACCAAACACAGCTTATTATCACCACAAAACACACGACTATAGCAATTCCTATTATTTCCTTGTCTCATTACAGCAAGGCCAACAGGGTCCCCAGCTTCAGGGTCCCCTTCCTGTGGGGAAGGCAGACAGTAACACTCTAGTCTAAACACCACCTGGGCCTCTGCCATGCACGTAAGCCAGAGTGTCTGAAGGCCCACTCAGAGGCTGGGGCTGCGGTGACCCTTGTGCCACGCTGACAGATGTGGCCAGCCGCCCTCCTGGGACCGGGCGAGACCACCAACAGGCACAGCGGAGTGCCTGCCACGGCAGGCCAGTTCCTTGGGTTCTTGCCTGTCTGATCAGTGAGAACCCACCTCTCTGTGTTCGTTCTTCTTCTTGTTTTTTTTTTTTTTTCCCTAGAGATTGAACTCAGGGCACTCGGCCACTGAGCCACATCCCCAGCCCTATTTTGTAGTTTATTTAGAGACAGGGCCTCAGAGTTGCTCAGCACCTTGCTTTTGCTCTCCTGATCCTCCCGCCTCAGCCTCCCGAGCCGCTGGGATGACAGGTGTGGCCACCGCGCCTGCTCTGTGCACTTCCAGTTAGCATTTTTCTTATTACAGAGGAAGCTGAACATCCTTCCGTATGTTTTGAGCGGCTCCTCCTTCCTTTCCTCCGAGCTGTGCGTTCATTTCTCTTGACCATTTTTCTACTGATCTTTGGCCCCGGATATTACTAAATAAAGACGTGGAGGGGAAGAACCTGGTGAGGGTTAGAGGCATTTTTTTGTGTGAATTAAAAGTGAAACAATATTTTGTTGTGTACATATAAATATTCTTCTATATGCATAAACATTTTCCATAAGAAACCACAGGAAATGGTTACTAGAGAGACTGGGTGCCTTTTTCTTTCTTTCTCTCTTCTTTTTATGTTCTGTGAGGTTTTTTATTTAAAGGTAATTATTTTAATGTCCTGAATTTGGAGGTGGTTGGTTACATCTGAGGTTTTTTTGAAACTTTCTGAACAACTTCACTTTTCTAACCATGTACAAGTGTTACTTGTATCTTTAAAAATATCTTAAAATGAAATGGATTGAGAATGTGGGTTAGTGCTGTACTTGTCTGGCAGGCCTAAGGCTCTGGGTTTGATCCCAGTGCCATGACACAAGGGAAAAAAGAACAACAACAACAACAATAAGAGTTATTGTTGTCCTTATATTGTTGTCATTTTATTTGTCCTTATATTTCTTGCCTTTTATTTTTATCTATTTGTTTAATTATTTACTTATTTGGTACTGGGGATTTAACCCAGGGGACTTTACCACTAAGCTACATCCCTAGCCCTTTTTCTTATTTTGAGACAGAGCCTCTCTCACTAAGCTGCTTAGGGCCTCCCTAAATTGCTGAGGCTGGTCTCAAACTTGTGATCCTCCTGCCTCGGCCTCCTGAACTTCTGGGATCACCACTGTACCTTGTAGTTCTACTTTAAAATTTCTAATAGTTGTTATTTTAATTCAAAAACGTGTAGAAGCATATTGTATCTACAAAACCACTCGCATCAGCAATTGAGACCAGTCCCAGAGTTCACCCACGATAAATGCTCAAGGACTGTTTGTCGGATTGGAAATGGAAACTTTCCTTTCATGTGCAGTAGGAGAGAGGAGACACCACGTCCCTCCCGTGGGATGGACAGAGGTCCCTGTTGGACAACCCACTGTGCGACAGAGCTACAGAAAATGAGCTGGGTCACACTCCGTCAGCAGGGCCAGCAAATGATGCTCCTCGGCATGAAGGGGACTTTGGCGACGTTCACGAAATGCAAAATGCCCGCAGCTGGTGGCCCAGCATCTGCTTTTAGGAATCTGTCCTTCAAGTTGATTCGTGCAGGTGCCAAGGGACATGTACACAGTTATTCGTTGACGCCGTGTTTCCAAGAACCAAGGGGGAAAAAGGCTTCCGTGCCGGTCAGGAAGGGACAGGAAAGTCCCCGGCCGTCTGTCCGGCCGTCTGTCCCCGCCGCGCTGCCCGGCGGCTGGGAAGTGGAGCCTCCGCAGCGCGGGAAACCTAGGACCCCAGGCGGGAGGCACAGAATTCGGACGCGCTGTGCGCGGCTGCGCGAAGCACCCACGGCCAGCCGAGGACTTGCCTGTGGGCGGACACCGCACCCGGAGGGGCGGAGGGGAGGGTCTCAGGGACTCAGGGCGCCCGAGGGGTGGCCGGTGCCGGGCGGGAGGCTGCCGTCCTGCGGCGCCCTCTAGGAGCCCGGCCTCGGTGGGAAGGCCATCAGAAGGGCACGATCCCGCCCGTGCCAGCGCTTCCTGCGGCCCTTCAGGGGCTGGGCGGAGGGGCAGCGGAGGGACCGACGCCCGGCAGCGCCCGCGCCCCGGGGGCCAAGGGAGCGGGCGGTAGAGCAGAGGGAAGTGCGGCTGCCCCGGCCGGGTGACCACGGTGCTGGGAAGGTTAGGCAAAGGGACCGCGTGCTGAGGTCAGGAGGCCGGAGGGAACAGCGAGCCGGGCTGGACGCTGTGCTGGAAGCCGTAGGCGCTGGTGCGACCTCGGAAGGAGGCCAGGGGCTGCGCGGACCCAGATTAGGGCCCTGTGTCCTCCAAGAGTCGGGCAAGGACCTCCGCCAGCTTGATCGTCATAGTCCCAGATCGGATGGAGGTGGCCCCTCAACAGCAGGACGAAGAGGTGCGTGGTTAGAGTAGGTCCATCGGGATACTTTTAGTCTACAAAAATATTTCAGTTTTAGTTTTGTTGGTGTGTGTGTGTGTGTGTGGTGTGTGGTGTGTGTCGTTGAGGGTGGAACCCAGGTCGGGACCATGCCAGGCCAGCGCGCTCCCGCGGAGCCATGAACCCAGCCCTTTATATTTTTTTTATTTTGAGACCAGGGGGTTGTTAAATTGTCCAGGCTGGTCTTGAACTTGCCATCCTCCTGCCTCAGCCTCCTCCGGAGTCGCTGGATGACAGCGGGCACCACGCACACACTGAATATTACATATGAGCAATCGAGGTCGCGGCCACCACACAGATGAGTCTGGCAGACGTCCAGTGGGGCAGAAGCGGCCTGGCACCAAGGGGGACAGGCTGCACTGGTCCAGTGGCGTGGGCTCCAGGGTGAGCCAAGCTAACTCTCGCTGAGAAAGGTTGGAACAGGGGTCAGGCATGGGGTGCCCACCTGTCGCCCCAGCTACCAGCAGGCTGAAGTGGGAGGGTCACTTGAGCCCAGGAGTTCAAGGCCAGCCTGGGCAACACGGGGAGACTCCAGCGCAAAAATAAACAAACAACAAAGTCAGGAACAACTGGGGTTGGGGCGGAAAAAGTGTAGAGGAGGAAGGAAATGGGACTCTTCCCCGGCTGGACGGGCCACGCTCTGCAGGGGCCTGATCCCCACAAAACGCATCTTAAAGACTCTGCTGTGTGTGTCCTACTTCAACTAAAATAAAACATTAGGGCCAGGGATAGAACTCAGGGCAGAGCACCTGCCCAGCACCCAAAATAAACAGATAAAAATAAAAATAAATAAATGAACTCATTTCATTATCTTTCATACAAAATTCAACACATTCATTTAAAAACAGAAAGAAATAACTTGAACATTAATTCAGACCTCCATACTTCACACATTTGCTTTTGAAAAAATTTTTTCCTGATTTTAGAAAGACTTCTCACAATAAATGAGTCCATTTTGAGGTACAACAACTTTAATATAGAAATTTCTTCAGTTTCATTTTTGCTTTTTCTTCTCCCGCCAAATTAACCCATGAGTAACCCACATGTCACATGACAAGTCGCGCCTGCCATTTGGTCAGGTGAGCCATTGTGGGCACAGATGCCGGCGGAGCCCAGGGTGCCGGCTGGGAGCCCCCCTCGGGCTCACAGAGCCAGGTGGGAGGCCCCCCGAGGCAGGGCTGGAGGTGCCGGGACAGGAGAGGGTGGCATCACAGAGGTTGGGCACCAAGAGGACAGCCGGCCTCCCTCCCCAGCTCGACCTCTGGAACCGGCAGCCTGGCGGGACGTCGGCAGGACAGCTGGAGGGTCCTCCAGCCAGCGGGCTGGGGGATCATGACACTCAGGTCCACAGTGAAGAAGCCGGCCACCTCCCAGGCACACTACGGGGACACTAGGAGCTTCCGGAGAGCGTCTATGTCTCCCTCTCAACATCTTCGAGGATCCGAAGAGCTGACGTCGGAGAGACACTTCCAAGGTGAGACAGAAACCAAGGCCCACAAGAAGAAATCGGGCCACAAACCAAGATATTACAGAGAGCAGAGGAAGAGGTGCCCAAGCGGGAGGCTGGGATCCGCGCCAGGCCTGCCACCCGGTTGCAGGGCTGTGCACTGCCCAACTCTGCTGCGCCCTCGCTCTGAGGCCTGTGTGGCGAGTGCTCCTGCGTTGCGGGGTCCACACTGCTGTCCCTGGGACCCTGGCTCGCTGACTGGCCCAGAATGGGCAAGGAGCTCGCCCTGGGGCTCCTGCAGGACGGGCAGCCGTCTTGGTGTTCTCGCAGGCCCACGTCCACTGAGCTGGCTCAGTAAAGGTCTGTCACTGAATAAATGAACTGATAGTGAACAAGTAGGAGTGAGTCCATGGCCCCCACCAGGTCACAGCGTGGCAGCCCGAGGAGGCAGCGGCCAAGAGCCTGAGCTCGGGAAGACTGCCTCCCTCAGGCCGCAGCGCCTGGACTGGAAGAGAGCCAGCCGGGAGCCTGCCCTGCAGCCCGGCCCCAGCTCCCACCTAGACAGCTTCGGAGCAGCACCAACGGGGAGTCCGCCCCCACCCTCTCCCTCTCACACACACACACACACACACACACACACAGAATCAAGAAGTCAAAAATGTGGCATTCAGGTTTGGGACAATGACTCCACAGTCGTCAGGGTCTGAGACTTCTATTTTTCTGCTCCACCATCCAGGAGATTGCCTCCATGGACCAAAATGGCTTCCAGAGTGCCAGCCATCATGCCTACATCCTTGGCAGAAAGAAGGAGCAAGTGGTGCGTGCCTGGCCCTGGCGGCCCCACCCCACCACTCGCTCCTTCTCCTCGGCAACCACGGAGGGCACCAGAGCTACACCGCTGCCCAGGACCAAACCGAGTCCAGGCTCCACCAGGAATGGGTACCGGAAGGGCGGCCGGTCTTCTCTGGCACACGAGGGCCTCTCACTAGCTGTTAGGATCACGGTCGTCACCCGGTTTCGAAGGAGAAAGGGACGCTCAGAGGAATGGGCCGTCTCCTCGAGGTCTTAACAACTTGGTCCACGAAGGGTCCCTGGGGACACAAAGGCTGGGTGTGGCTTGGACTCTGACCTTGGACAGGAGGGCAGCCCTTTCAGAGGATGGCTGGAGCTCGGGGAGGCCACGCCGGGGCCTGACAGCCCCAGGGACACAGGGGCTGGGCCAGGAGGGCTTCCTGTCCTGCCAGGGGGCCGCGGAGAGCTCGAGGGGACCCTGGGAGGGTGCAGCACCAGGCGACTCTCGCGTCCCTGCTGTCCTTAAATCACCAGCGCTGCCGCCACATGGCTCAGGTCACAATCGTCACGTGACTGTCCTGCACAGAACTAAAAGCAGCCTCTTCTCCACTGGGGAACGTTTTGCAAATGAAATGATGGCCAAGGCGCCGAGCCCCAGGATGAATCTCAAAACGCAGAGCCACGGCCACGGCTCCGCCTTCCCGGACCTGGGCAGGAGGCGGGCTCGGAGCGAGGTGTCCGCACCTCTGGACAAGCTGGACTCAGAGAGCCGTCACCTTGCGCCCGTATCTCAGACTCTCCGGTGCGGTCCTGCCTGCTCAGCAATAAGAAAGAAACGCGGAGTGGGCCTCCACGCTCCTCTCCCTGGAAACTCGCTGACGGCTGGGCCTTCTGAAGAGGCCGGAAGGAGGGGACAAGGCTAAGTCACCTCTTTCTCCAGTGACCTCAAGAGAAGCCAAGTTTCCTGGAGCCACAGGAGGCAGCGCCCGATGTATGTGCAGCAGGGTGGGCGGAGCAGACCAGGCGGCCTTGAGCGGAACCTCGAAAATAGCATCTGTCCCCTGGATGTTTGGGAGTGTCCTCGGCAGGGCGTGCAGGAACAGGGGCCTGTCCGGGCACCTCCAGCGGGGACATTCCTACGGAAGGCATCACCCGCCTCCCCTGACCGAGCCCCGCCCAGGCCCAGAGCTGTGTCAGCAGCCGCACGTGGCCCAGAGATAAGGGGTGACATTGAAGCACCCAGAAATGCCTTCTCACTTGGGAGCCAAGCTGCAAACCTCTCTCCTTGACGCCTGGGGCTGGGCCGCTCCTCCAGGCAGGCCACCAGAAGTGACTTCGGCTGTGAACAGAAGGCAAAGGCATCAGCCACAGGAGAGCCGCGCCTCGGGGGTCCAGAGGCAGAGCAGGATCAGCAGAGCCTTTCCCAGCCCCTCTGGTCCCGCGGGCGTCTCATGGCCTCATCATTGCTGCTGCGGTCCTGGCCATCGCCCAGCACTTCCACAGGCACACAAGGAGAGCGGGACGCTTTACTGTCACTGCCGCCTCACTGGGCGGGTGGGCTCGAATGGTTCTCTCCCCTTTGTGCAAAAAGAATGAAGGCCTGGGTGAGTGACAAGTTCAGGGTCAAGCGCGAGTGGGCACAGGGAGATGGCGGGGTGTCGGTAGGATGGGCGGGCGCTCGACCCAGCCCAGCGGAAGGATCTGCGGGTCAAAGTCGGGGTGGAGCTTCATTCCTGAAGATGGATGGAGGGGTGTGTCTGTCTGTCTGCAGGTGGGGGAGGGGCAAGGGTGGGGGAGGGGCGTCGAACTGGACCGGGAAGGGATCCCAGTAGTGCTGTGTAGACCGCGATGCCGGTGGCACCTTGGTGATCGCCTGGTCTACACCAGGTGTCACGGTGACAGCAAGATAGGAGCGCGATGACCAAGTGCTTGCTGGAGACAGGACGAGAGGCTGCGACCTCCCTACAACACCCTCACAGGGAGAAGCCGTTTGGGGGAGACTAAGATTGAGACTGGGAAAGTGATTCTGTCTCAGTGGCCACCCAGGGTGAACCCTGGATTCTCTAGGTCTGTATGTGTTTAGGATTTTCCATAATAAGCTTTTGGAAATCGTATAGAACAGTCACTGCAAACTAGTAACCTACAGGCAAAATGTTCCTCACAAAAACCTTGCGTCCCCTCAGGTGGGACCTTTGTCCTCTGTTTGCCACACTCCCCACCATCCCCTATTGCCCCTGACACTGTTCACCTTCACTCTTGAGTCACTGTTTCTTCTAAGGTAGAATTAAGAGGAAAGAGGAGGGGTTCTCTTGTGGCAAAGACTGTTCGTTTGTTTGCCAGTCAAATGTACAACCTCCACATGTTTCTCACCAAAGAAACTACACTCCGGGCCGGTAATGTATTTGAAAGTTACATTTCCCAGCTTCCCTTGGGAGGAGGGTGCCGTGGACATCCAGCGGGTAGAGCCAGGGCTGCTACTTCTCAGTCCTGCCATGTGGAAGGTGCCTGCCCACAACCCAGGGCCCTCGGTGCACATGGAGTGACCAATGCCTTCGTGGAAGCTGACAGCTGAGTTTCCGAGAAAAACCTCTGGTGACTTGCCATTCTCCCTGAAGTGCAGAGGTGATAGCTGGAGATGGAGCTGCCATTTTGTGACCTTGAGGAGGGAAGGACTGTGCTAAAGATGGAAGAAAACGTCATTTCTAACATCACAGAGCTGCAAAACCTGCCTCTTAGAATGAAGACTTCCAGACATGGTTTCAGTGAAAGAAATAAACATCCCTTTTGTTGAAGCCACTGTAGTCGAGTCTCTATTACCATCAACCAAGCACAGTTTGTAAATGACTTGTGTCCGGGTCCAGTTCTCTGCTCATGGAGAAAGACACACCAAGAGTGTGGGGGGTTTCCACGTCCCGCGTCCATGAGGGTAAGAGTTTCGATCAGAGGACGACAGTGCCCGTGATCAATTAACTTATCTAATCAATAAACACAAAAGGAAGGGCCACACCAGGTCTGGCCTCCAGCAGGGTAGAGGACCCACCTTCATCTTTATTTATAGTCGCACAGTCCGTTAGGGGCTGGGCTGGGAGGGGCTGCTTCTGTGAGGAACAGGATGGGGAGGAGTCAGGGAA
This sequence comes from Sciurus carolinensis, assembly GCF_902686445.1. NCBI lineage: Eukaryota > Metazoa > Chordata > Mammalia > Rodentia > Sciuridae > Sciurus > Sciurus carolinensis. Next base: position 10,502,658 of record NC_062214.1, on the reverse strand, counting down.
GCCACTTGCTTAGAGAATCAGCATGTCCTGGGGGTGGGCCTCTCTGTACAGGGCCACCTACCCCAGCCTGTCTGAAACAGTCTCCCGTGACCGCCAGTTCCTGCCAGTTGCACCTCGGACTCCCATGGCTCGGCCAGGCCTGATCTGCTAGGCGAGGACGGCTCCAGACAAGAGGGCCTGCGTTTAGAGAAAAGGAGGAGAAAGCAGATGTCTTCCCCACAGGGAGACGGTGCCCTCCCTCGTTCACGGCACTTCGCGGCCCCGCTGGCTCTGCAGCCCTGGACCGGCTCAACTCCCTTACCAAAAAGGCGAGGAGACCAAGGCTCTCTGCGGACCACCAGGCCATACAACCCGGTCCCTCGCTGCCCACGTTCCTGAGGTGCCTGGCCAGGCGCTGGTGAGGAACGGGACTCCTGCTCCAGGTATCCTTTGGCGGAGACACCTGTGCGACCCACTGCCAGCTCCGTGACTTCGGGAAGCCCTCAAGTTTTAGGAAAATTGTGAAGTTTGAAAATTGCTCCAATTCAGAATAGAGCTAAACAGTTCCCTGCTTCTCCTCCGGACGCTGAGGACGCAGGCAAGTCTCCCTATCCAGGCTGCGGGGAGGACTCACATCCATCCCGGGCAGGCAGGCAAGTTTTATGAACGGACTGTTTACAGAAGCAAGGGCAGGGTGCAGGGACCCAAGGACACTGTGTACCCCGGGACTGGAAGAGAGGGGCTTGTCACAGCTCGAGAGTAAAGGGGATTCCATGCCCACACAGCAAGGGTGTGCTGCTTCCGCCCCGGCCGGGAGAGGCGGAGCCGAAAGCGACCACCAGATCTAGAAAGGCCCCACAGAAGCTGTGACCTTGAGCCAGGGGACATGGTAGCCCACGATGACCCAAGTGAGCTGCGGCGTAAACACGCAGGCAGGCTCTGCTCCCGGCCTCCTACGCATTGGTCTCTCACTGTCAAACCGGGTCAGAAGCGGAAGGCAAGAGAGCCCTTGGATCTCATCACGAGGCCCAGCACAGGCACAGGCTGGGGACCAGGCCGGGGACCAGCGTGCACGGCAAGCTTCAGGCCCCTGCCATTACAAGGAGCAGAGGTGCCTCTCCTTCCCTCCTCCTCTTCCTACCGGCAGGAACACAGACCTGAGGTCAGGAGCTGAAGCAGCCACCTTAGACCACGAGACACAGGCCACAGCACAGAGAGTGCCAAACAGCAAGACAGCAAGAGCCTGAAGCCCAGACTGTGGGGACCAGCACACAGCCCATGGGGACACTTAAACCTGGCCTGTCCCATGGGAGGGAATTCCGCTTTTGTTTTATTCATGCCTGCTTTTTTGGCTTTTATCGTAACAGCTGAGTAATATTCTGACGAATATAAGATTTCAAGTAAGCACTTGCTCAGATTTTGGGAACTATTTTAGCCTGAGATTTTTAAAACAAGCCAAAGTGACTGGAAAGTTACAGACTGCTGACAATTACCATCAGCGAGTCTCCTCTCCCGGCAGCAGTGGAGTTTGGTGAAACACGCGCGCACGCGCACACGCGCACACGCACCTAAAACACCTGGGGCTGGGCGCACACGTGGCGGCCCCTCCACCCACTCCAGCTCTTGAGGGAGCCTGAGCAACCTGCCTTCCTAGTGGCTGCCACTCATATCCTGAGATGGACTCTGATTGGACCAACTTGAACCACTTGCCCTTCCCTGAGCCAATCCCTGTAGCCATTGTGCCTCGGCTGCTCTGATTGGCTGGTATTGAGTCATGTGCTCTGTGTTGGGCAGAGAACTGCCTTGGGAGCAGAGCGCTTCCTCCTGATCTGAGGGGCGCACGGTACATGGCACCCAGGGGCGTGCCCGAGGACCAGGGTGGCCCCAGGTCCGCCTGCACTCAGCCCGCATGCTGCGCTGTGAAGGAAAGAGAAATTCTCAGACAGCAGCAGTCCCATTAGTAGTTGCCGTGGGGCTTCTCGTCAGTCACCTGCAAAACTGCTTTTGGCAAATGAAAACGTTGAACCAGGCCGGTCCTTCCCTGCCAGCACGGAACCTGTGACTGTTCCCAGAAAAGAACCAAATAGGAGCAAGAGATGCCTCTGGCGGGGGATCCAAGAGACATTTCCAAAGCTACCCACCCACCACCGTCTGTGTTTCAGTGAGAGTAACCTTCTGTGGAATACAACAAAGAAGTCCATGTGACAGAGGGTGATTGACGTCCCGAGGCTTGTTAGTGCCACGGGGAAGATGAAGTCCTTTCCCTCGGGGACATCTGCTTCAGCCCAGATGGTAAACAGGGGAGCTGTTCAATGCAAGAACAGCGGCTCTTCCCCCAGAGACTGAAAGCAAGACTGAACTGGATGTAGGTGATGGCTGTCTTCGTTTGGAATTTCCCAGTTGCAGACCTTGGGTTTTAGTCTAGATTTCCCCAGATGCAGACCGTGAGAGGAGACCCAAGGGCAGTTTATTTGAACGGCAAAGGAAACAGCGGGAAGAGGAAAGCCAGGGAAGGAAGGACAAGCCCTCAAAAGCAAGCTGTCAGGCCAGATCCTACCGTGGGCAGCTGGAGCTTAATCCCTGCATGCAGATCATGTGCCCAGGGTCATCTACCCCAGGGGTCAAGGGCCTGGGGATTTCTACAGCACCCAAGGGAAGAGGAGACTTACTTCACAGCTCATCCAGGCTGCATTCCAACTGCCAGAGGAAAAACAGAAACAAAACAAAGCTGGGAGGAGTCCGCACCTGTAATCCCAGCAGCTCAGGAGGCTGAGGCAGGAGGATCGAAAGTTCAAAGCCAACCTCAGCAATGTAGCAAGGTGCTAAGCACCTCAGTGAGACCCTGCCTCTATATAAAGCATAAAAAAAAAAAAAAAAAAACAACTTGGTATGTGACTGAGTGGTTCATCTCAGGTATCAAAAAATATAAAACAGCAACCCCTTGTGCAAAGAGATGCCCGTGCCACCATTTAGAAGTTGGGCAGATGACAGGGCACAGACAGCGGCTTCTCCCCAGGTGCAGGCAGACTGTTGGGGAGGCAGCCCCAAGAGGACATGGGGAGAGGAAGCAGGGTGGGGATGATGGGAACAAGACACCAGTCAGAGCCTGGGGAGGCGCTGGTTGTCTTTATGGGGCTGGGGCTCAGCCCCAGCAGGGAACTCTGGGAGACAGGATAGAGCACACTCCACAGCTGCCCTCTGAGGGAAAGAGGAAGTGGGGTGTTTGTCCACAATGCCCTCTCTCTGTGGTTGCAGGTTGTGCCTGGGACCATCAAAACCCTCACCCACGTCCCCTGTGACCTGCCATGGGCACCTTGAGCACACTGCGTCTGGTCGGAGAGGTGAAGGTTGGGAGCTGTGGGCACCTACAAAACTGTCCACCCAGCTCCGGGCAGCCCTCTGGTGGGCCAGGAGTCGAGAGTGGACGTGGGCGCCGGCCAGGCTCCCCAGAGGAAGGAAAAGGACAGGAAGATTTAAAACCAACGTGTAAAGGGCAGGACACCTGGCATGGGTTAGTTATTTGTTTTTACAATTCCCATTTTACAGGGAGGAAACGGGCTCAGAGAGGGATGTGGCTCGTTCTTGGCCATGTGGCAGTTGAGAGGCAGCTGGAGTCCCGCTCAGGTGTGGTCTGCAGGAGACGTTCTGGTCTCCTCCTCCGCCCAGCCTCCTCCTCCGCCCCCACCACCCCCTCTCTCATCTCTTACACATTTATTTTTTCCCAAATGGTGTTTATAAAGTTATGGAGATGGAAATCAAGAGGAAAGCCTTCTGGGTCCTCAAGCTAAAAAGATATTTTTCAAAAGACGGTTTTTACTTGCTCTTTCATTCATTCAATATACTTATTAAGCACTTTCAATGTGCCACAAACAGAGAGCCAAACACACACAATCGTCACCCCCTGGGATCCGTAGCAGGGAATAAGAGTGACATTAACAACCAAATACGCAATGGAGGCCAGGGAAGCACGGGCAGGCCGCCAGCACCAGGTGACTCCTTCATTACAGCTGGGGGCACGATTCCTAACCTCAGCCCATTGGCATTTGGGGCTGGGGATTTATTTCTTTGTAGTGGGAAATGGGCCTATGCATTGGAGAACGTTTAGCAGCCTCTCTGGTCTCTACCCACTGGGTGCCAGTAGCAAACCCCTGCTCCCCATTTTGACAACCAAAGTGCCTTCAGACATTGCCAGATGTCTTGGGTAGGGGCAGGATCACGCCCAGGGAGACCCTGTGGTAAGAGCTAGATAAAAAAAAAAAAAAAAAAAAAAGGCAGAGAGATTCTGCAACCAGCACCACCAAACTCTTGGGTCCGGCAAGGGGCAAAGGGGATTGGAAAATTGGAATCTTTATTCACAGACATAGATTTGGAAGATTAAGCTGGGATCAGGTGGAGCCTGCTCTCTGATGGAGATGCAGTCTAAAGAGTTATGCCAGCAATCTTTATTTATATACATCTCATTATCAGGTTAAAGACTATGCAAGCATTATTCTTTGTATTCAGGAAAGTTACAGAAACTAGGACACCTATGTAGCTTTTCCACAGTTGCAATCCTCAGTTGTAAAGTGTGACGTTGGGAGCTTTGTGTAGCTCCCAAGAGTGTCCACCGTTTAAAGTTACTATAAGGCAGGCAGGTACCCGAGAAGTGGAGCTGGTGAGACATTGTGGTTGTCTAGCATAAGAGTTCCTTCTTTCCCGGGAGCTGTGTGCCTGAGATCAAGGTCAGCTGCAGGACTCTTGCACAGAGCCTCCTCATGTGGGTCATTGCCACAGCAGCTGAGCATCCTGTGCCCTTGCACAGGAACATTCCCAGGCACCAGGCATGCCACAGCCATGAGGTCATCAGAGACCCCCAGTCTCAGTCACTGCTCTCCCATCCTCTGTCACCACTCTCCACAGAGGGACATTTAAAAACCTGTAATGAGAGAGCAGAACCCAGTCATACCCTTGAGGAAGTGGCTTTAGGGTGAGACTTCTATGACAGTAGCATTAGCCATATGGAAGGTGAGCAGAAAGGCCCTGCAGCAAATTCCAACAGATGGCCAGTGGACAGAGAGTGGCCCTGTTCAATACCCAGGGCTCAGGCCACACAGGACATGGAGTCTGAGTTATGGATTTTAAACTTCATCCATGGTTTCTTTTACTTGTTAAAGTTATTTTAAGTTATTTAGTTTTTTAAAGTTATTTTTAAAAGTTATTCTAAGAATGGTTGAAATAAAAATAAAACTGAACGAAAACAGACAACATCAAGTGCTGACGAAGACGTGAAGCAACTGGAACTCACAAACATTGTTAGGGGAATTGCGAGCACTGCTTCTTTGGAAAACAGTCTAGCAACTTTTTTTTTTTTAAAAAACAAAATTAATCAACTCAACTGCTCCATTTCTGGATATTCACCCTCATGGAATGAAACCTTTTGTTCACACAAAAACCTGTACAAGAGTGTTTATTCATAATAATGAAAAATGGGAAACACTCTACGTACCTCTCCACTGAGCCATAAATTAGCCAACCGTGCTGTTTCCTTATGGAGGAATCTACTCTGTAGTAAAGAGGGGCTCGGCGCGTACCACCACGTGGGTGGACCTCAGAGGCAGCACCATGCGTTAAAGGAGCCAGGCTTGAAGCTACATGCTGTGGAGTTCTACTTATAGGACATTTTTGGAAGATGTAAGACTAGAAAAACAAAAAACAGCTTGCCAAGGGCTGGGGTGTGCGCCAGGGTTTGGGTGCTGGAATCGTTCTACGTCTCAACCATGATGTTGGCTGCATGTCTGTGTGCATTTTCAACACTCACAGAACCTTGCACTAAATAGGGTAAATTTAGGCAGGCAAATTATATGTTAATTAAAAAAAAAAAATGGTGGTGCCTCCTTGCAATTCCAGCTACTAGAGGAGGCTGAAGCAGGAGGATCGCAAGTCTGAGGCCAGCCTGGGCACGTATGGAGGGCCTGAAGAAAAAGGACCGGGGTGCAGATCAGTAGCAGAGCTCTTGCCCAGCATGTGCAAGGCCCTGGGTTTGATGGCCAGTACAGCAAAAAGGAAAAGAAAAAGGAAGAAAGAAAAACATAAAAGAAAAAGTCCCTTTGAAATAAGATCCTATCATAGGACTGTCGCCTGCACACAGAGTACCAGGTTGGGGGATGTTAAGCCCAGTCGGGATGTGAGAGTCCAGGACTTGGTCAAGGGCAGCCACTGGGGACCCACAGGGAGGTGCAGACGCCAGAGTTGGATGGGAGCAAGCCTGCTTTCCAGTTTGGCAAGGGTTGTTCCAATAGGTGGACGCCAATGCCAAAGCCACAGTCAGCCGGGGAAACACCAGACCTCAGTTGGGGAAACGCAGACCCTGTGACCTCAGCTCATGGGCAGCCCGGCCTCGCTGAAGGAGGGGAACCCAGCCTCTCAGACAGGAGTCCTGCTGACTCAAGCATGAGGCCTTCTTCTTATGGTGGACGCACTTGACCCTGATGCCACTTCAGAGGCTTTGCAGATTCTCTCGGAATGTGTCATGAAACCTAATCTCACAAATCGGATTCAACAGTTAAAATTCAGGCAGATCTTCAAAATTATATCTGGCCCACCTAAACCCCGGAACAAATTGGGATTTCATCTTTTTTAAAATGAAACCTTTTGGTGCCAGTAACAATAAAAACCATCTAAGGAGTCCGTGACCCTTGCAATTTCAAAACTGCGGTTTTCATCTTACTGCTGGTGGGGACTTCCACAGAAGTCACAGCGTTAATACCGGGAACGACAATGAAAAAGAGGACAAAATGACAAAGACACAGACTGAGGTCTGTATGTTTACACAGTTCCAATAAATCCCAGACTAGTGGTATTTTGAAGTACAGCCTTCAGTGGCAGGAGCCATGTGTGTTCTTGCCTCTGCGTTTAGCAGCTGTGTGTCCCGAGGAAGTCCCTCAACTGTCTCTGAGCACCATTTCTAAAATGGAGGCAGCGATAGCATCTGCCAGCTAGGGCTGGCATGAGAATTACATAGGATGGTAGTGTAAAATAAGAAGTGCTGGCGGTATGAGTTTCCTATTGCTGCTGTAACAAATCAGCACACATTTGTGATCTAAAGCAATGTATATTTATTATCTTATAGTTCTGGAGGTCAGAAGCCCAAACTGGGTCTTGGGAAGTTGAAGCAAGGCCTTGGTGGAGCCGCATTCCTTGGAGGCTGGGGAGAGGGTGTTTCCTGCCCTTTCCGGCTCCTACTGGCCTCTGCATTCCTGGACCATGGCTCATCCTTCCACCTTCAAGCCAGCAGCAGCTTCCAGTCTCTCACTGACCCTGTTTCCTTCCTCCATCACCCAGACATTGACCGTCTTACCTGCCTTTAGTAAAGGTCTTGTGTTGACATTGAGCCTGGCTTGAAAATCCAGAATAATCTCCCCAATTCGAGACCTTACCTTAATCACACCTGAAAAATCCCGCTTGCCGTGTAAGGAAGAGTCTGGAGGCACTGGACGGTAGACTTACGGGAAGAACCACTGCTCTGTCTACCACAGGTGGCCCCTAGGAGTGGTCGTGAGCTTGCTGGTTGCAAGACTCTATGGCAGTGGGGACAACCACGGTGACAACAGAAACGCGGTACTAAAAGTGCACATCCCTGGGTGCATGGTGCCCTCCTGTGACCCCAGCCACCTGGGAGCCCGAGGCAGGAGGATCACAACTTTGAGGCCAGCCTCAACAATTTAGGGAAACCCTATTTCAAAATTAAAAATCAAAAAGAACTGGGGCTGTAGCTCAGAGGGAGAACAACCCTGGAGTCCATCCGCAGTACCATAAAAAACCAAAACGAGACAAAAGCTCACACGGGAAGAAAGGCTGATGGCCCGGGAGGCCAGCATGCACAACGAAATGCAGACAGCCACGAGGGTCAAACCCTGGTAACCGGGTGCGGGTGGTTCCTTTCCTCTTTTTTTTTTTTTTTCATAATGCTTTTATATAATTTTTATAATAAAATATTTTCAATTAAAATATTAGTAAACATGAACGTACTTGTATATTGTTCTACTTATTAATTGCTGCATGACAAACCATCCCCAAACTTAGTACCTTAAAAGCAGTAAGCTAGCAGTCGGGCCGAGTGGCACACACCGATAGCCCCAGCACTGGGAGGCTGGGGCAGGAGGATCGCTTCAACCCAGGAGTGTAAGACCAGCCTGGGCAGCAAAGTGAGACCCCGTCTCGAAAAATAAATAAATAGATAAATAAATAAATGAATGAACGAATAAATGAATAAATTAGTGAATAAACATTTATGTATGTGTTTTATTAAACATACTATGTATTTTCATTATGCAGTATGTGCAGACATATTTTATTTCGTATAATACATATTTTACGATAGGTACTATTTAGCATAGATATACTTGTATCGTATATAACGTACATACTTTTCCCACTCAGCACTCAGCTCTGTGGCATGGCCGGCTCAGCGGGTAACTCTCACGCTTGGGTCTTTGTCGCCTTGGGGTCCACGTCTCCTCGACTTGGGCTGGAGTTCCAGTGGTGTCTCGTCCAGAGCCGAGAACCAGGGCTACCAGAGCTGGAGGCCCAGGGATGGCCTGGCACCACCTCCTCCACGTTCCACTGGTCAGCGGAGCCCGAGGCCACGGCCGGCCTCCACATTCAGGGGCGGGGAGCAGAGCCCATTTCTCAGGGGCTGGCGGGTGATGGGGAGGAGCCCTCGCCGGTCTCTGAAGTGTGCCCGCTGGAGCTCACTGTGCTCCCCTGCCCAGGACGTCCCCCTCTTCTTTGAGGGGAGTGTCGCGGGGAAGGTCATCACGGTTCTGTGGGACGTGAAGCTGGTCCCCTCCTGAGCCGCCACGAGTCAAGCGTCCTGGAGAAGTTGAGGGGACCTCTTCTTTCTTGTGTGACACCCTCCGGCTTCCTCGCCAGTGTTCCGAGCTCCCTGCGGGGAACTAATGGTCAACCACGCCGTCGGCCCTTCGTTAGCCTGTGGGAGGCCACTGACCCGGTGGTCGGAACACACCCTCCCTGACGTTTGAATCTTGAACAGAGTGATGAAAAATGTTTGCTCTGGAAACGGCAGGTGACCACCAGCTACGCTACGGCAGGGGCAGGGGTGCCTCTGGTTTGACTAGGCAGGGCTTCTCAACTTCTACACCACTGACGTTTGGACAGATGATTTTTTCTCATGTGCGAGGGATGGAGAGGAGCATCCTGTATGTTGCAGGATATTTAGAGGCATCTCTAGCTTGTACCCCTCAGGTGCCACTAGACACAGCATTTATGATAATCAAAAATGCCTTCAGCCTGGTGTGGTGGAGCACAGCTGCTTGGGAGGCTGAGGCAGGAGGACTGCAAGTTCAAGGCCAGCCTCAGCAACTTAGCAAGACGCTGTCTCAAAAAAGGCAAGTCGGGGTGGAGGCAGGTGGCGGGGGAGGTAACTCAGTGCAGACAGCCCTGCGCCTCTCGCTCCTGGTGGGCTCCAGGGTGAACCAGCCTACGCTGGCTTGACCAGTAGCATCCTCACTCCTGAGAGGGGCCTGAGAAGCCACCCCCTCTCTCTGTCCCACTGGGTGTTTTCAACAAGTGACCTTATTGGGTAATTACTACTGCAAGCCTCATTTTGCCACATGGAAGTCACTTCTGGATGAAGCCAACGGATGTAGAGTAGATGGAAGAGAGGGACCTGGGTGCCCACTTAGGTTCCTGAGCCCCCTCGGCAACCAGCCTTGGGGTGGCTTTGCCAACCAATTCGCCCTCCTGCTTCGGCCAGATTGGATCGAGTTTTCTGTCACTCGCCACCAACAGAGCCCACGCAAGACGTCTGTGCCCTGAAGAGAACACTAATCAGAGGAAACAACCAGGATCCCCGGGCCTCCTGTTTCCAGTTCTTTCAGAGCCTGATTCTGGAGCTTTCTCCATTTTTCCAAAGTACCTTACATCCTTCCAACAAATTCCTCCTCTGCTCCTGTTGGTCTGAACCAATTACTGTAATAGTCCTGGCAGGATTCTGGCACCTCAGCTGGCTACTTCCAGCAAGGGAAACCAACCTTCCTGGCTGCCGTGCCAACCCCAGGAGGTGGCTGGGGCCTGTTTGCTACGTGTGGCTCAAGCCCTGCCTTTCCCAGCGTGCTGCTGGTGAGACCCTCGGCAAAGCCCCGCCTCACGCCAGCAGGCTCGTGGGAAATCAACACAGAAGACATTCTGGCGAGTTCCAAGGTGGCACCTCAAAGGGGGAGTCACCACAGTGCCCGAGGACCGCTCCACCCAGCACAGATGAGAATTAGGCAGAAGGACAGAGAACATGCGGCTCTGTGGTCATGGATCCCGGCTCCACTGCCACTCACTCTTCAACCCTGACAGAGCTGCTCAGTCTCCATGCCTTGGTCACCTCCTCTGTCCACAGGCATCACCAGACCAGCTTCTCAGGACTGACATGAACTTGAACTGATGACTAAGGGCCGGGCTGGTTAGTGATAGGTCTCCGCTGGTCGAGGTACAACTATGGAATCGTTTCAATTTTATGTTAACTGCTACCAGATGCTCTCTGTGGAGGCCTCCTGTCCCCTCTGCATGGCGAGGAAAGTCCTGGGGTGGTGGCAGTCATGGTGGCGGGTTGGGGAGTGGGGGTAGCGGGAGCTCCCTAGGGCACCTCCTGTACTCCAGGCACCTCCAGAGCACAGGATCCTCTCGGCGACCTCAAGGTAGGAACCGGCATTATGTCCATGTCACAGAAACAGAGAAACAGAACTGAAGAACTTCCCCAAAGTCACGCATCCAGCAAGGGGTGGCGCCCTCCTCTCCCTCTCTCCCATCCCACGACGGCCAGGTTCTTTTGGTCACCAACGCTGGCTCTTCATCATTCTTCAAACTCAAACCTCCTCTGATCAAAATGTCAGACTCAACAAAGGAGCCGCAGCTGTGCCCATCACAGAGCGTGGCAGTCACAGACCTGCGTCCAGCCCCACCCATCACGGGAAGCTCAAGCCAGGCAAAACCCAGGACAGGGCAGCAGGGCAGGGGCGGCAGGGCAGGGGCAGCAGCCAGAGCCCTCCTGGGGGGCTCTCTAGGGGTCAAGAGTTTTGCATGTTGACCTGGATGCTGGCAAGAGGAGCACGCTCAGTGGGTGGGAATTCGTTAAGCTGAGCGCCCGTGCACACACGCACGCGCACGCGCGCACACACACACCCCTACTACAGATACATACATATAATGGTGGGGTAGAGAGGAATTTTAAGTCAAGTCTGTTTTTTTTTTCAGGAAATGTTTATTGAGTTATAAGACATACCAAAAAGCCTATATATATGTGATGATAAAAAGTATGATATATGTATTCTGTATATACATATGTATATATCGTCATAATACATAACGGAAAAGTCTTATCTATATACGATATATGTGTACATTTCTGAATATGTGCACATGTATAGTATGCTTTTCTGTATATGTTTTATAACACAATAAACATTTCCTAAAAAGCAACTGTGATTTCAGATTTGATTTAAAAGTGCTCTATGCCCCGCCACTGCCCCGGATGAGCTGGCTCTAGGGGCTTGGGTCTGGGCCTGAGGGGGACTGCAAGGGGGGGTGACTGAGTTGACCGCACAGTGGGCCCAGGGGGGAGGGAGGTGGCCCTAACTGCTGGATGACCTTCAGACCCAGGCTGAGGCACGCAGGCACCCGAACACACTTCACTGCGATGCAGAGTGCCCGACACAAAGCAGGTGTACTGGGGCCTCGCTGGAAACCCAGCACTTCTGTTAGTCAGAGGATCAGATGTTGGATTCACAGCTAGCAGAAGAACATGTTTCCATCTGAAGCCTTTTAGTTCGACAAAAGAAAGAGCCCAAGTCTCTGACTTGGACGGAGCTTCTCCCAGAGCCGACTCTGAGGCCCGGTTGAGGAGCAGGGCGTGGACCAGGGAGGGGACACTGACCAGCAGGGCGTCCGTAGGCAAACGGGGCTCTATCCCATCGGGGACCTCTGGGAGATGGCCGTCCTCCAAGCTGTCCAGCCTGCAGGGAACCTCAGTGGCCACCCACAGTGGCCCCTGCTTCTTATGGAGGCATCTCCTGAAGCCTGAACTCCTGGCTCCCCTGGCCAGGCCCTGAGGAGGGCTGGGTCCACTCCAGGAGACTGAGAAGGAACCTGACCAGAGAGCTGCTGGAGGAAGACTGAGGCCGAGAGGTGCAGACAGGTCATCGTGGGATCAGTGACCCCAGACTTGTTCTGTGGGGAAGCTGACTTGGATTTGCTTGAGCTACTGCTGGCCTTGGGACATCTTACCTGCAGCCAGAAGCATTCCTGAGCCGTCTAGAAGGACAGAAGCTGGTGAGGACGTCAAGGTTGCAGTGCTGAGCTGGAAACCGGGGCGAGTTGAGTCTGCGTCCATATCCAGCTTTCCCAGAGACCCTGTGGAGGAGAGGGACTCGCTTCCCATGGTGTCAAGAGACGGAGCTTGGGCCCCGTGGCCTGGCTGGTACGGGAGACAGGACCCCTGTGCAGGCTGAAGCTCGGAGGCCCTGAGCGTGATAGGAGGAGGCAGAGCTGGAGAAGGGCCGGCGGGCCAGGGCAAGATGGCCCAGGGCTGGAGGGAGGGGACTGGGAGCTAGAGATGCTGAGACCCAGAGAAGCAAAGAGACGCCGGAAATAGCTCACCAGGTGGCTGACAGTGCCCTGAGACAAGGACCGGAAAGTGACTGGTGCCTCTCTCATTCCCGATTTTCAAACAGTCCTCATGCATTGTGTGTCACTTTTGTGCTTAGAAAAACAGAATGAGAACACTAAAAATATTCCACCTGCAGCGCCAGAACTGACAGCCCGCCGGGAGGAGGCCCAGCCCAAGCTGCTTCTCTCTAGTTCTTCCATATTTCTCAAAATGATTGAAACTCGCTCCGTTTTCCTCCCCCTCTCCCTCTTTCTTCCTTTTTCCTGTTTTGGAGAAGACCCGGGTCAGGTGACCTGGGTGCCCACAGAGGGCAGAGGAAGGGTGTCCTGGACGAGGGCTGCCTGGCCCCAGAGGTGGGTCGGCCTCCCTTCCCCCAGCTCCATCCTGGCGAGAACGGTCTTGTCTCCGTGTGACGTCGGAGGCCTGTGGGCAGGGAAATTGGCTCTAATGAGCGAGGTGAAACTTCGGAGCAAGCTCCTTCTCGCCCAGGCCCTGAGCACCCTGGGGATGGACCACGAGGGGACTGCGTGGTCATCCCACGAGGGCTGGACACACGTGTGGACCAGCCGGCCCCTAGGGAGCGTGGAGCCACACCAGGGTGGGGTTCAGAGGCAGTGGAGAGCCGCCTCGCCCCTCCCGTGCAGATCTCCCTCCTGAAGTGGGGACGTCAGGAGAGACACGGGAGACGCTTTTCCTAAAGATCTCAAGTTCCAGAGCAGCTGCTGCTTGTGGGCAGGAATGTGGCTGGACGTGAGGCCCCGGGGAAGGTAGAGGCAGAAGACGAAGCTCCAGTGACCTCGTGGCCCCAGAGGTCACCACGCGGTTACGATCGCCTGGACAAGTCCCGAGCAGGTGGTTCCGGGACGGAGGTGCTTCCTCCTTGGCTCTTGCGTCTCAGGCTGGTGAGGACATTCCTCCTGTGCGTCCCTATTACCGAAGGGGGAACCGTCCCAGGAGCTTGTGGGCGATGCTGCCCCATTACCCGTCCGTCAGCTCTCAAGACCCCACACAAAGCGAGGTGGACAAGGCCATGTCACTTTCCCGCCTCCACCAGCCAGAAAGGGGGAAGGGATGGTGGGCAGCTGGGTGAGAAGGGCGTTTGCTTCCAAAGGGAACTGACATTTGCTGGGCGCCGGTCACGGCCCAGGCTGCCCCTAACTTTCCAGCTTCCTCTTTGAGATCTAACTGATCACAGGACCCTGTGACTCTAGGAAGACCACACTGCCTCAGGTTCTTTCTGCAGGATGTTACTCAGAATCTGGGGAACGTTCGCGCGCCCTGCAGCCCATCTGCAAGGTTGCTTGGCAACCACCTGGGGCCCTTTCTCCAGGGCTCTGCTGCCCCTGCTGCCCCTCGCCGCCTGCAGCAGGCTGCTGACCGGCCCTGGGGCCGTCCGCACCTGGAGGTGGTACCCAGCCTTAGCAGGCCCGGCTGGCTGACTGAGCACGACAGCTTCCGGCAGGGTACTGCCCCGAGTCCCCACCCACAGGGGCTTAAGGTACTTAAGTACTTAAGGTACTGCCCCGAGTCCCCCACCCACAGGGGCTTAAGGTACTTAAGTACTTAAGATACTGCCCCGAGTCCCCCACCCACAGGGACTTAAGGTACTTAAGTACTTTAGATACTGCCCCGAGCCCCCCACCCACAGGGACTTAAGGTACTTAAGTACTTAAGGTACTGCCCCGAGCCCCCCACCCACAGGGACTTAAGGTACTTAAGTACTTAAGGTACTGCCCCGAGTCCCCCACCCACAGGGGCTTAAGGTACTTAAGTACTTAAGGTACTGCCCCGAGTCCCCCACCCACAGGGACTAAAGGTACTTAAGTACTTAAGGTACTGCCCCGAGTCCCCACCCACAGGGACTTAAGGTACTTAAGTACTTAAGGTACTGCCCCGAGCCCCCCACCCACAGGGACTTAAGGTACTTAAGTACTTAAGGTACTGCCCCGAGTCCCCCACTCACAGGGGCTTAAGGTACTTAAGTACTTAAGGTACTGCCCCGAGCCCCCCACCCACAGGGGCTTAAGGTACTTAAGTACTTAAGGTACTGCCCCGAGTCCCCACCCACAGGGGCTTAAGGTACTTAAGTACTTAAGGTACTGCCCCGAGCCCCCCACCCACAGGGACTTAAGGTACTTAAGTACTTAAGGTACTGCCCCGAGTCCCCACTCACAGGGGCTTAAGGTACTTAAGTACTTAAGGTACTGCCCCGAGTCCCCACTCACAGGGGCTTAAGGTACTTAAGTACTTAAGGTACTGCCCCGAGTCCCCCACTCACAGGGGCTTAAGGTACTTAAGTACTTTAGATACTGCCCCGAGTCCCCCACTCACAGGGGCTTAAGGTACTTAAGTACTTAAGGTACTGCCCCGAGTCCCCACCCACAGGGGCTTAAGGAAGGGCTGGGCCTCAGTGCTGCCGGCGAGCAGCCAGCTGCGCACTCTCAGCCTCTCTCCTGAGTCTGTGTCCTCAGTCTGAGGCAGGAGGGTCTAGGGGTGAGGGTGCCCGGCTGCTCCTGTCTCTTTCTCCATCCCTCTACCTGGCCCTTGTCCGCCACGTCACAGTCCAGGCGGGACGATGAGGAAAGGGTGGAAGAGAGCCCACGTGCCGGCCCGCCCTTGCGAGGGAAGCGGGGAGGTGCAGTCTCTGGTGGGCAGGCGGCGTCCATCTAAGTCCTATTTCTATGGAAGAACAAGGAACCGACACTGGGGACAATGAGTAGCTGACCCAACTGCTTGGAAGAGCCCAGGGAGGGAAGGAAATCTTACTGAAGCCCTGGGGTGACAGGGGGGAGTTACAAAGCAGAAAAGGAAAACCCCAAATAAAAAGATGAATACCTTCTGGGGCTCTACGTCCCCTGGTGGAGGCTGCCGGCTCTCTCTAGAGCGCAGGCCCCTCTTCCTCCTCTGGGCCCTGATGAAGCAGAAGGCCCTCCCCATCCCACAGTGAACCGGGTGCCTGGCCTTTCCCAGGATATGGGCAGTGGGGATAGCCGTGGCCTTCAGAAGAAAGTTGGTCCCCACGTGGATCTCCATGGCCACGTCTGGATCCCTCTGCTCTCAGTCACTCCAAGTGGGAGCGCTCACCGTGGGCACTCCTCCAGCACGAGAGAAGGAACATGCAGGCCAACCCCCGCCTCTCTACCTGGCGGGATTGCAGAGGACGCTTCCATCTTTAAATGCAGAGGCTACTGGAGTTAAGTGCTCAGTTACAAAAGGCACATCTCTCCCAAGGGGTCCAGGACAGTGCTACCTAAATCTACACTGAGAAACGAGTTGCTTGGGCTGTGGATCTAGGTCAGTGGTAGAGCGCTAGCCTCGAATGCAGGAGGCCCTGGGTTCAATCAAAGGATGGAAGGAAGGAAGGGAAATTCCTTTGCCCTATAAGGGTACAATCCCGCTACAGAGTCACTCAACTTACATACAATGCTGTGCAACAGGGGGCGAGTCATATAACCACTCTGGGCCTCAGTTTCCTTGTGAGGTTGCTGATAGTCCCTTTCGTGGGGTTGCTGAGGAGATGGAGAAGGAAGATGGAGATAAAGTGCTTGCTCAGCCCAGAGCCCACAGGCGACACTCTCACAATACTGACACCTAACAATTCAACACAGGAGACTATCTGGATAATGACAGCGTCAGGATGTCCCCCAAGCGCGAGCAGTGGTTTCTCGCGCAGTGAAGGGGCAAGCCCGCTTCCATCTTCAAAGACAGAGACCTGCCTCTAACCCCCTTGAGGAACAGGAAGATCGGGACCCCCACCCCAGGAGCAGCTTCAGAATTTGGGAGGCTCAGTACAAAAAAATATCCAGGGCCCCCCCTTCAGAAATTAAGGATTTCAAGACAGTGACAGCAGCACCCGCCTGGTGTGGCCCACGGGGCATGCAGCACCCACGCAGCCAGCTCGGCCCGCCCCCAGCACCCGGCCTGAAGAACTGGGATGTAAACCAGCAGGGGCCACATGGGTGGCAAGAGCTCCCCAGGGTATTCCCAGAACCCGGGAATACCAGCCCCAAGTTATCAGCCTCACCACCAACCAGAGGCCAGGCAGCCTCGCACACACCCCTGCACCCGCTGCCACGCCCTGAGGATCCCAGAGGGCAGGGAATTTACCCCAGATTGCAGTCTGCACCCAGAACCCCCATGCAGGCGAATGTCCCTCACCCTGACCCTATGCACTGGGGTGGGGCTGTCGTTGTGGCCTCTGGAACCTTCCCCAGATGCTTCCTTTACTGGAAACTGAGGCCGGGCTGGTGTCTGACAGTCCTCCCGGAACCTTCCCCAGGCCTGCGAACCACCCTTCTCAGAACCCAGGTGATTCCCCTAGTTCCCCTGAGCACCTCCTCCTCCCGACCCCAGGAAGTCCCTCTTGCAAGACAGCCAGCTTGGGGTTGTATTTATGTACTGTTTTTAATGGCGTGGAATGGCCTCCGAAAGGCTTTCTGGGGGTGGAGAGAGAGGGAAGAGCCCCCTGAGACAGGAGGCGGGAGGAGCTCTCGGCTGCCTGCTTCCCCTGAGCTGGGGAATGGTGCAGAACCAGAAGCAGCACGTAGAGATGGACTGGGTTCAATACCTTCTTACCTGTGTGACCGTGAGCAAGTCACTTCACCTCTCTGTGATGCACTTGAATGGCGATCAAAACAGCACAGGTAGAGTTGTTGGGAAGTGAGAGTCACGATCATGGTCATTAGCAGCCTCGTCATTACTGCTGTTTTTAAAGCTCCTGGGAGTTCTCTGGGAAACTTCATAGCATCATGGCTGAGAACACAGATTCTGAAACCAGATGCCTGTATTTAAATCCTGCTCTATTACCTACTAGCTGTATGACCTTGGCTACCATTGACCTCTCGGAGCCTCAGTTTCTTCATTTGCCAAGTTTTCCCCTGGACAGAGATCGGTTTAGAGATACCATGTATGTCTCACTTGGACCAATGAGGCTCAAGGTGAGGGACCCTGGGAAAAGAAGTTCTTCCTCCTGGGTTCCTGAGCTAGCAGATGTGAGCCTGGAGCTGCTGGGGCCATCCTGGTCATCTGGGGAGGAGAGCCTGTCTGGGAGGGAAGCCAGCAAAAGGGAAGCAGATAAGCAAGTCAGAGAGAGACAAGTCACGATGACATTGCGCCTGGACCCAACTACGCCTGAAGCAACCCACTTTTGAATTTCCCATTTTCATGAACCAGTAAATTCCCCGTTTTGCAAAAGTCATTCTCTGTTTTGCAAAAGCCATCAGTTGGGTTTTTCTCACAGAAAAGCATCTAGGCTGATATCAGGAGGTTGAGCAGCTTGCCCCAGGCCTGAAAGTTTGAGAGGTCAACTTTAGCTAAGGTCACACAGGATTTGGAAGCTCCGGCCCGCTGTCCCACATCTCTCCACCCTCTGGGACAGCATTCTGTATTTGGGTGTTCACTGATTTCATCCATGCCTCTCTCCTCCCTGGACAGCTCTTCTCTCATCTTTGAAATGGCTTCGTTTATTTGTTTGTTATTTCTGCATTCCCACTGTGCTGGGGACTCGAACCCGGGCCTCGAGCACGCGAGGCAGGCACTCTAGGTGATGGGCTATATAGCCAGCACTCATCTTTGAAATGGGGACAACACCCGGCCTGCTAGGCTGTTGGGAAATAGAACCCTCAAGGTCACACTGTTAGATGACACCCTCCCGCAGCTGGAGGCTGAGGCCCTCTACTTCCAGTTTTTAGGGCTTTGGGCCTTAGCTTTGCCCACAGTTACTCCATTTCAAAGGTGTCTTTGACTGTCCCCATAGGTCACCCAGGCCAGGTGCCCACAGCCTGTGAGGAGAGTGTATGAGTCTCAAAGGGAAGGCCCACCTCCCTTCTTGGGACCTGGAATGCCCGAGGACCCCGGTGCTTGGAGCCTGTAGGTGCAGAGAACCTGGCATCCGGATTTCGAGGACTGGCGGGCCCTTCTGGAACAACCCGCAACTCCAGAGAGACAACACTGAACCAAACCAACTTGGTTTCTCTTCTTCATCAAGTTTACGTTCAGCAGCGGAGAGAGATGATAACCACACAAAACTTACACCGCAGCACCACACAGTGACCCCAGGCAGAG
Source organism: Sciurus carolinensis (assembly GCF_902686445.1). Classification (NCBI taxonomy): domain Eukaryota; kingdom Metazoa; phylum Chordata; class Mammalia; order Rodentia; family Sciuridae; genus Sciurus; species Sciurus carolinensis. Next base: position 10,483,964 of record NC_062214.1, on the reverse strand, counting down.
GACAGGGCAGTGCTAGGACCAGCGCGGCCAGGGGACGCACACTCCCTGTTAGGACGGTCAGCAGGGGCCACTCAGCAGAAGTGACAGTTCACTAGAGTCCAGCCTGGCTCCCTCTGGATCCTGGGCCCTGAACGCTAGGCTGTCTCCCGGGAAGACAAGGACCCGCTTCACAAAGAGGCTTGTTGAAGTGCTGTCAGGAGCCAGTCACCCATGGGAGGCCTGGTGGCCAGCTGTCCTTCTCCACTGACAGTGCCCAGGACCTTTAGGAAAGTTTAATGGGGCCACTGATTTGCAGTCCTGATTTCTCCATTAGCCAAATCTGTGAAGTAAAGGCTGAGAAGCCACGCGAGAGCCTTCCTCGGCACGCTTGCCAGGAGGAGGTCTTACCCAGCATGACAACAGGCTCATTTCTTTACCCTCTAACCAGTCATCACCCAAAGACGTCCGTCACCGTCATCACATGGCTGGGGCCTCTGGGGCTCGGCTAGCTCTGGTCAGGTCTCCTGGGAACCAGTGGAGCTTTAGGGGGAAAGCCCAGCCTCCAGGTCACAGAAGACTCGGGTTCCGAGTCCCTCCTCCCAACCAATGTTAGGTTCTTGGGACATGACACGAAGTCGAGGTCAAGTTGAGGAAAAAAGCCAGCAAAGAGAAAAGAGGCAAATGGGCAAGGCATGAAGAAGGGAAGGCCTGGGACCGTGTCAGACAGGGATCAGCCAGACCTGTCTAGGGAGGTGACACTTGACCTGAACCTGCAGGGCGAGAAGATCTGTGAGAGTGACCCCTGCAGAAGGACCAGCTGGTGCCAAGGTCCTGGGGTGGAAACTAGCTGGGTGTACTGAAGAAGGACAGGAGACAGACCAAGCAAGCAAGGGAGAGAGGTGGGGAGCAGGCAGGTGCCAGGTCAGGCGCTCTGCGAACCAGGGCTAGGAGTGACGTTCTATTCTAAGGAGGATTTTGCATGGGGAGGCGCTCTATGATCCAATATTCAGAGCTCTCGCTGGGTGAGAAACAGAGGTGAGGGCAAACGAGCCGGGGCCTGGAATTAGGGATTTCATTCACGGTCAATATTTGTAACAAGGTGTAACAAGGTTTCACCTTTTGCCACCAGCGTGGTTGGGCAGGGGACTCCCAAAAAGACATGTCCAAGTTCTAACACCCAGTTCCTGTGAATGTGACCACATTTTTTGAAAAGGATCTTTGCACACATTACTAATTTAAAAATCTGAGATGAGCTTATCTGGATTACCTGGAATTGCCAAGTCATTCTGGATTAGGATGTGCCTAAATCCAATGGCAGTCGTCCTTAAGTGAATGAGACCAGCTGGATGCAGTGGCACAAGCCCGTAATCCCAGCGACTGAGGAGGCTGAAGCAGGAGGATTTCAAGTTCGAGGTCAACCTCAGCAACTTAGAGAAATCCTACCTTAGAATAAAATTTAGAAAGGGCTGGGGATGTGGCTCAGAGGCAGACAGCTTGCCTAGCACGCGAGGCCCTGGAGTCCATCCCTAATACCTTGAGGAGAAAAAGGATAAGACAGAGAGAGATTTGACAGGCAAGAGGAGATTCAGAGAAGAAAGCCATGTGAAGACCAGGCAGAGGGGGCAGTATGTCACCATAAGCCATGGAATCACTGGGGTACCAGAGCTGGGAGTCAGGGAGGGTTCCCTCTGGAGGCTTGGGAGGGAGTATGGCCCTGTCAACACCTTAATTTCAGACTCAGGGGCCTCAAGGACTGTGGAGGAACAATCTTTTCTTGTTTTAAGCCACCAGATTTGTGGCAACTTAGCCCTAGGAAACTCGTACAGCCACGGGAAAGTCCAAACTTGGGCCCTGTTACAGCCTGCCTTCACCCACGCTTCCCCACGAAAATCCTGCCTAGAGCTTTGGCCCTATCGAAGGCCGGGCGGTCACTGCATGGCTGAGGGCCCCCAGGGCTCAGGATGGGTGTTTGACTCACTGCCTCCCTAGCCTGCATATGGGGAAAGGAACCAGATGACTCCACTCTCCTCTCCCCAGGAAGCGCTCAGGGCTGGGGGTCCAGACAAATTCATCTTTAAGTACATAAATAAGGCAGGAAAAAGCACATGGACTGGAGAGTTGCTTAAATGGGCTAAGACGTGGATAAGGTAGTTTCTATCACTGGACTGACGCCAGCCTTGGCCCCCGCTCTGCAGTCCCCTCCCACCCTCCCTCCTCACCCCTCTCCATCCCCCAGGTAAGTGGGTGACCAAAGACCTTTCTCATGTCTGAACTAAAAATGAAAACAGCAACAAAAATATATATGTACACACACACACACACACACACACACACACACAGAGCCTATCAGTTGTATTTATTCAGAATTCATGTGCAACCCATTTGCTATTATTTGAAGGTATATAATGATCAGAACTTTTACTGAGCCACTCACTAGAAGAGTGTATGTTCTCATTAATTCTCCACAGCACCTCTAGAAGGTGGGCACTTTTATTGCCTCCATCTTACAAAGCAGAGAACAGAGGAACCAGAGATTACCAGTAATTTGCCTAAGGCTGCACAGCCAGGATTAAGTAGAGCTAAAATTTGAGCACCAGCAGGCTGGCTCCAAAGCTAGCGTCCTGGGAAGATCAGGTTAGAAACAAATTTGCAATGCTACTCCAGACAAGTGGTTTTGCCTTTTTGTGCCTCAGTTTTCTCAACCCTAAGATGGGACTAATCATGTCTAGATTGGAGGTGATTGTGGAAGGACAGAACTTGGGATGCCCGATACAGTGCCTGCCACAAGCACCCAAGGAACAAGCTAGAATTCAACTGGTCCTACCAGCTAGCTGCCTGGGCAGGCTTGTGATGGGGTCACAGAACAGAGAACTGAGATGATAAGGTCCTCTGATCCCATGGAGTCCACCATCTCCATATAACCTGGAGGCCCAGGAAGGAGGTTTTAAACTAGAGCTGGCAGGAAGGCAACCTCACCGGGCCTTCTCCCGTGTGCTCCAAGGACCATACATATTAGAACTGGCTAGGGTTGCGGATGAAAAACAGATTCCTAGACTCCCCTGGGTCAAAGCTGTCTGCATCCTTTGGCGGTGGGCACAGGGGTCCTTCGGCCTTGAGTTCAGGCTGACACTCTGGGAAACACTGAAAAACATCCCAGGACCCCATCCAGTCACTCCTGCAGCGCCCAAACGGAACCGGGGCCCTACCCTTGGAGAGGATGGGGCTCCCAGCAGCCTGAAGTATCAGTTAAGTTGTTAAGTTCATGAAAAAGGGGTGGATATCTGGCTAGAACCAAGACAAAAAATGGAACATGCTGCCCAACGCTCATACCCAACCGGGAGCCCTGAGGCCAGGGCCCCCGCGCGCAGAAAAGATGTGTGACTGTCTCAAGGTCACTCACTACGTGACTCAACCCGCTGGCTCGAGCATTGAACTCCAGATCCGCCCGCGCCTCCCAAGCCCACGCGCCCAGGGCGGGGCCCGAGGTCGCCTTGGCAACCGGCGCGCGCCACGCCCGAGCCGGGAGCAGGGAGGGGTGGCGGGAGCGCGCGCAGCCGCAGGTCTCGCGGAGTTGAGGCCGCTTCCCCGGCCCCGCCCCCGGCTCCGCCCCGCGGAAGTGCTTGCGGACATCCCCGCGCGCTGGTTGGTTCTGCGGCTCCGGGGGCGGAGCCCGCGGCCGGCCGTGCGTACTTCCGGCTGCCGGGTTGACATGAAGTAGCAGCGGCGGCTGGGGCGGCGGTAGCGGCGGGAGTCGAGGCTCGTAGCGGGCCTCGGGGCTGAGAGCGCGAGGCGGCCTCGAGCGGCGGAGGCGCGGTGGGCCGAGCAGGAGGCGCAGCGGCCGCCCTGGCCTGCCATGGAGATGGAGAAGGAGTTCGAGCAGATCGACAAGGCCGGGAGCTGGGCGGCCATTTACCAGGTGCGGGAGCGCCCGGCGCGGCAGGCCGCTGGCTTAGGCCGCGCTAACCTTCCCCTCGGACCCGGGTTCTCGGTCCCACCGGTCCCGCCCCGGCCCCGGCCCTTCGGCTCGGCGATTCGACCGGCCGGCGGCCCGGGCGACCGCCTCTCTTTGTCCGCCGCGTGGGCCCGCGTCTCGCCGGCGCCCCCAGCCCCTCCGGGTCTCCCACCCCGCGAACCCTCCGCCCGGTGACCTCGCGCCCGGGGCCGCCGCCGGGAGCCCTTGGCTGGGGCCCGGCTCCCGCCCCCGCCTCCCGCCCGCCACCCTTTGTCCCCCGGGTTCCTTGACGCCCGCGCGACTCGCCTCGGTGCAGGACCACCCCGGACGCCCTTCCTTTGTCTCCCCGGGGAGCGGCTTGCCGCTCCCTCCTGCACGCTTCCTTTCCCCGGGTCCCCGCGCTCGTCCCGGCCCCCGGCGACCGTCCCCTTCCCCCTTCCGGTTCATTCATTTATTGGATGTGCACCGGCGCGCCGGTTCCCTGCCCGGCGCCAGGGCGGGCGTCTGTTGCACAGGACAGGCGAGACCCTGTCTAGTGCAGCCGGGGTCGAACAGGGCGGTCGACACGAGCAATTTCTGATGGTGACAGTGTTGCGAAGAGATCGACCTCCTGTCGCGGTGGAGGGTGCGCACGGGAGGGCCGGCGGCCTTAGAGAAGAGAGGTAGGGAAGGTCTGTTGGGGAGAGGGGTTTGCTCTGTGAGCAGCGAGCGAGGAGCATCAGGCCAAGGACCAGCCGGCCTGCCGTCCCCAGAATGTCACCCTCTCAGGCAGGGAGCAGGGAAGGTAAACGTTTTAACCCTCTCTAAAATGGCATCTTTCCTCAACGAGCATATTGTCCTTCGGTCAGGGATGAGATGTCATGTCTTCGGAAACCTCATCAATAAAGTTAGGAAGGTCGGGTAGCCCACGAATCTGTACAACAGATTGAGAACATGCAGAGTTTCTTCTCTCACAAGCAGCTGAATCCTCTAAAAAAAATATGTACTCCCGATTAAATGTCATTGCGGGGGTTGTGAGGATTAACCAAAACCACACTGTCTCAGTTTCTTAAATAGCGATGTACAACATAGATTGTTGCTTGTGTAAAGGGAGGAGGCAGGGTGTTCTGTTTTCAGCTTCTAGTCTCAAAAGGCAAATTGTGAGATCTATCAACTAGTATGAAAGTCTGTTTTGAGCTTCATTTAAAAAAGAAAGAAGAAAGCATCAGGCAGTCCTTTGGTATGCTTGACAAACAAAAACCTTTTTGGGGGTAGCCTTGGTTTAATTTGATAGGTTTTCTTTTTACTTGGGCTGTAATGTATATTAACTTCTGATGGACTGATATTTATAACCACCATAATATGCCTAAGTATGATTGATCAATATATAAATTTGCATTCCATTTCTAGTCTCTGAATTAATTGAATGAATTCCAGCAGTGACTTTAATAATATGTGGACACTTTGTCTGTATTGGATTTAATGCAGTAGAGCCCAGAGTGGCTTTCCATGAAAATTGTTGGTGAGATGTGTTGGAGCTGGTAGTGAGACCCTTCATCACAGTGGAGGAAGTAGGAAGAAATCTTTTTTATACTGAAACTGACTAAATTGGCAACAAATTCATATTATAAATAAGTTATGGTTGAATTTGATTTCATATAGTTTGAGGTCAGTGGCCTGACCTGGCACCCAAACATTGTTGAAACTTAAGAATCTTACTAGCATTGAATGGGATCTTCAGTTAATTTCTCATTGTTCTTAAATTTCTCCACCACATTTAAATCCCAGAGATTAGTCAAGATGTTAAAATTTTTCCAGCTTCTTACTGGATTGCCACATTCCTGGAGGTGGTTCCTTTGATCTTAAAGAATTGAGACTGTGGGCTTTTCTCACCTCTACCATGGAAATGTTTTCCTTTTTTAAGATCGAAATCAGCCTGGCCCTGTAGTGGTGGCACAAGTGCGAGCCTATAATCCCAGTGAGAGGAAGATCTCAAGTTCAAGGCTTGTCTTAGCAACTTACTGAGTCCCTGTCTTGAAATAAAAAATAGAAAGAGCTTGGGGTGTAGCTCTGTGGTACAGCATCCCTGAGTTCAATTCTCAGCACAAAAAAAAAAAAAAAAAAAAAAAAAAAAATTAGCTTTTCTTTTTAAATTTAAAAGTGAATCTATTTTTTACCTCTGTGGCATTTCTAAAAATGTAGAATTCAAGTGACCTTGGGTTAAACAAAAGTGGCTGATTTTTCCAAGGTCATGTCAATTTATCAAAACCGTTAAGTTTTAAGAATTTGAAGAAATGTGTTTATGATTAGTAGAAAATGGAAGTTTAAAAACTTAGTATTTCGGGCTGGGGAGATAGCTCAACTGGTAGAGTGCTTGCCTCACAAGCACAAGGCCCTGAGTTTGATCCCCAGTACCGCAAAAAACAAACAAACAAACAAACAAAAAAACAACTTAGTATTTCATAGCATATTAAAATGAGGAGAGCATTGTACAAAGTCATACTTTGAGCTTGCCTAATCTATTGTTACCAGAAAAATAATACATAATTTTTTTTGAAATTTTATAAACAAGACAATATAGTAATTTCTGTATCTTCTACATAGAAATTACCCTGTATTCTAATTAGAATAAAAGGATGCATGAACTTGAACCAGGGGTGAAGTGCACTTTTGAGTGTGGGTGAATGTGGCAGCTTGGGAAACAAATGTTTCAGGCAAAGACTGCCAGCTCGCTTTGATCAAGTGAGCATGACCTTGCTTAATCTTTAATGCTAATAGGTGGCCTCCGTGCTGCTCGGCACTTAGCTGTACAGAAAGGCAGCTCTGCTGGCATGTGTGAATGACTCTAAAATGGTTTTCTAGCATTTAAATGATTTGAAGGAATCTGGTTTGAAAAGTAGAAGTCATCGTCGTGTTGGAGTTGGTCCTGCGTCCTAAAGACAGCACAGGCTGGGTGGCGGGCGCCTCCGGTGAATGGAAGAACCGCAGTGTGCCGCCCTCCTCTGTGGCTTAAGAGGCCTGTGTCAGGTGTTCTGCTGTCCCTCTTTGCTTCTCTGTCACAGTTGACTGTTTTTCACTGTGAATGATCTGATTGTTTCGGATAAAGGCGATTGCCACAGTAGCTTGTGACTTGAAAGCAAGATTTATTCATGTTAGAGGCAGGCTTTGTGCAATAGGCCTCCTTCCAGTTGACATTTGTTTTTATAGCTGCGCTCATTATGAAATACAATCTAATGCCTGACTAGGTTCAAACCTTGTTATAACAGTAGTGCACTCTGATTCCAAGAAGATGAATATTAAACTTCCCAATAATGTTGACTTAAACACCATTCTTTGCAGAGGGGAAAAAAAAACCCTCCATATTGTGCAGAGGAGAAAGATCTATACACTATGACTCACTTCACTTAAAAAAAAGAAAAAGACACACGGAAATGACTTGGAGAGATTGGGAAGTTCTAGTCATCTTGATGACCCATTAGGTCTAAGCGTTCCTGTTAACCCTGGTTTGAATGAACTAAATTTAGGTGTCTGATCACCACTTTGGAAAGAGTGTAAAGACCTTTGAAATCGTCTGCCCTAGTGCTGAGTTAACTGGCCGCTCAAGTAGGAAAGGTGGAGGGAAGGACTTTCGATACCATTATTTGGCATTTTTAGTGTATATGTAGGAGTACCTGGTACTTCTGGAGGGCAGCAGACCGTGGTTCTGAAAAACCAGCTGCGGGATAATGGTAAAATGGATAGAAGCAAATGGTTTTTGGCTGCCAGTTACTTACCTGCTGTCAGGATTATGATTAGCTCCCAAACCCAGAGACCTTACTTGGTATTGAATAATGTAATTAATTGATTGTATCCTGAATTTCATGATAGAAATGAATAAGAAATTTCCCATGGAGATTCCTCAGAGGAACTACTGAAATAGCAGTCTTTTCTTTGTCTTTTCCCTCTTGTTTGTCTTCCTTTTCCTTTGTTTCCTGAGATTTTTGGTCGCAGAATCCTTTTGGCACTTTTCTGCGCTGTGCTTTTAATCGCTGATCCTTTTTCTCCAGCCTCCCTGACCTCTTTCTTCCCTGCAGTGCTTATGTTGATCTGGTCCCAGTTACAGCTATACTGGCAGATAGGCTGGCCATGGTCCTGTATGCTGCCATGTTCAGGGAACCTGGGATTCTGCTTGGGTCATTGTTTCCAGATGCTGAAACTTGGCCTTGTGTGCACATTTTGAGTGTCCAGGAGTGCCAGGGACTGCAGAGTAGCCTGTTATCTCCACCTTTCTCAGGGGGTCACCATGGCAGCCACCCCAGGGGTACAGGCTCTCCAATTTTGCATGTGGCCGCAGTTGCTTGTAACTTCACACTGCAGAAATGAGTGGCACTGGTCCCTCTCCACTCTCCACTGCCTCTCCTCACCCTTATGTTCTTCACATTATCATGAGAGTCCTCGTTGTAAACACAGAGCTGAGCCTAGCCTGCCGCTCCTCTGTACCTTCCCTAGTACCTGTCGAGGTCCTGGCTCGGCATGGGGCTCGCAGGCCTCTACTTCCTGTAACTCCCTCTTCCAGGGACTTCTGTTCCAGTCGTACCGAAAGGTGCATCCTTCTCCAAACTCGGCTTCTTCTTTTGCTCCTCTGTACCCAGCCCCCCGCGCTCCTGTGTGCACCCCCAGCTCGGACATCGCCTCCTCGCTCTGGAGTCGTGTTCTGCCTCGGCATGTTCCACCCCGTCCGTGCCCGTCTGCTTGGAGATTCTCTTCTCACTGTGCTAACTCTATATCCTGGGTCTGTCTTCTGGAGCCCAGGCTTCCTGAGGTCACCTATTATGTCTGTCTCATTGGTCTTAGAGTCCTCTGCACCTGGCACGAAGTAAGTGCCCAACAAATGCTGGGATTGAGTGGGTTGCCAGCTTTGCCAGCCTGGCTGTGTAGAGGGGTGTAGGAGATAGGGTTCCCAAGCCCCAGCGCCTGCAGGGGGAATGCGAAAAGCCAGTGGACGAGCCCGGATCCGCAGCAGAAGCCGGGGCCATTCCAGAAGAAAACTCCCAGATCTGAGTCATGGCCTGAGTGCTGCCTGCTGTGTCTTTGGAAGGAAGGCTTGAATTCCTGTCCAGGAGGAACATACTCTCAGTTGTTTGCCCCTAGCTTTGCACTTAAATGTACTTGGTGTGAGACGACTTAACAGGCAATAGGAGGAGATAATGACTTTCTCTTTGAGGAGGGTTGATTTACTCATCTCATCACTCTTGACTTGTTCTCACAAGCCTTCCAGAGGGACTTTGTGGGAACCTGGTTTACACGTATATATGTATGTGTGTGTGTGTGTGTGTGTGTGTGTGTGTGTATTTCCCCATACTGGGTGTTGAACCCAGGACCTCGCTCATGCTCGGCAAGCACTCTACTACTGAGTTCCAATCCCTGGCCTTTTAAAAGTTTTTTTAATTTTGAGACAGGGTCTTGCTAAATATAGCCCAGCCTGGCCTCTAACTTGCAATCCTCTTCCCTCAGCCTCCACAATAGCTGGGATTACAGACATATGTCACTGTGCCCAGCCATAAAATATTTTTTGATTATGGGATATAAAATATGGTTCTCCATAAAGTAGCAACCCTTACAAAGTCAATTTTTTTTTTCTGACTGTAACCAGTGAAGGCAAGTATTTTTTGGCCTTTGATCAGATCACCCTTAGTGCCAAGGGAAGACGGTAGTAATCTGCTGCTCTTCCTAATGTCCTCAGTGTCTGGCTGTGATTGTAGTCCCAGCTGTAACACTAACGGTGCTAAACTGGTTCCTTCCTCTCTTGAGGCTCCGTTTCTTCTTTTATAAAATCAAATCCTGAACTAACTGATTGTTAAGTTCGAGTCAAGTAATATAAGCCATTAGCATACTCACAAAGAGAATTTAATGTTCCTGAAGTAATCCTTGTAAAAAAACTGCAGTGGTTACTCAGTTTTATAAGGTAAAGGTAGGCACACTCAGGCTAAAAATCTTTCAGGTTTGTCAATATAGTCAACAACTCAGAGGAGTTGGGTCTTTTCCTAAGGGGCATTAAGCATTTTTAAAAGTAGGGTTTACTTATTTGAGCGATGTGGGAAAATGAGTAGCCCTGACTGACAGTTACGCTTGCAGTTTTCCTTTAACTAACAATTGGGTGGTTTTCCTGTAAAAGATAGAGGAACTGATTCTTGAGAATTTATGAAAGCTTCAACCCCAGCCAGATACACCAAGAGTAGCTGCCCTTTATGTTGTAATTTTAGAAAGAAACCTACAGCTGGTCTGAGCCTCATTTGAATGAGAGGATAGTTTACACATCTGCTGTGTCTGGGAAGAAAGTACCCAAATCCCCAGGGTTTGGAGCCGATGCTTCGCCTTGGGTAGAAATAGCCTTCGTGGGTTAGTATTGCCCCCTTCCTCTTTTTCAGGGCAGCTTGACATATTCACGAGCGCCTTGTTGACAGTTTGTCATTTTGCACGTCTGAAACCTTGAAACGAGACTGCTTCACAGGGAAGACCCTTCCCCACAGCAGCCAAAGAAAAGTCTAGTCCCCCAAATGTTGATCTTCAGGCTTTGGCACACATACACTGCAGGCAAACTACTAGAAACTGAGATGAATGACTTTCAGTTCATTTTTTTTAAAAATGACACTTACAGTTCTGAATGCTTCAGATTTTACCAAGGCGGTAAATAAAGTTTTACGGATGCCCCATGGTTGCTAGAATAAGTGCACCAGGAAGTCAGGTCTGAGCTGTGGACTCAGGCAATATTAGTCATGTCAGCAGAGTGACAAGGGCTACATTTTCTCTAGAGAGTAAGTGTATCTTGCCGGCTCTTCATCAGTCTGTGCTGAGACCCCTTGAGTCCTTATTGAGGGGGACTTGCGAAGTCAACTTTTGGGTCCAAGTCTTCCGTGCTCCTGGCTTCTCTTTTACTTCTGAGGCCTGCTGTTTTTCTTTTATAGCTGAAGAAGGACAAGCCTGGGCTGTGTCTGTGGCTTTTGTGGGCGAGTGGCACGGCTTGCAGAGAGAAGACGAGCATAACAAAACTAGGTTTCCAAAATTCTGTTTTTAAAATGTATTAGCTAGTGGTGAGAGCAGGCGCATCCTCTCCTCATCTGCGATGGAACGCTTTTCCCTTGACTTGTTTCCTTAATGGATCTTCCTGGCACATTTCTTCTTATGGGAGAATGTTATTTAAAAACCGCCATGCCGCGTTCCGGCCAGCAGCCCACCCTCTCCTGATGACAGGGGCTGGCACTCAGGCTCATTGGCTTTCGGACTTGCTTCCAGGAAGGGAACACCAAGGAGTGACCCCACGTGGTTGGAGTTCTCTTAAGAACAGGGTTACTTAAAAATGTCAAAGGATGAAATCACGTCTGAATACAACTTCGCTCGTAGACAGATGAGCAAACTGCCTTTAGTGTAATATGGTAAATGAGCTTTCAGTTCCCTCGAAGGCTGAGCATCTGTCGCTGCTGTTCTTACCCCTCTGAGGTCTGGAGCACTTCACTGTTCGAGTGGTAGGGCCTTCGTTAGCTTCTGGAAGGAACAGGCAAGCTGCCTCAGCCGGCAGAGCAGGGGGCCCAGGAGGCTGGTGGCCTTCTGCAGGGAGGCTGTGTGGCTGTCGTCCTGGCACTGTTTGCTCCGTGGCTTTCACAGCACCTTGGGGCTGGTTAAGTCCTGACCATTACTGTGTCCGCACCTGGACGCTGCCACCCTCCAGGTGGAGTGAAGCAGAAGGTGCTGAGAGCCTTTTAAGCATTTGCAGTCCTCCCTTGGGTCCTTCTGGCATGTTTTCCTGAGTAAATCCAAGAGACAAGAGTGCCATCAGCCTGTCTTGTTTCTTCTGTTGACACCACAAATAACCCCCCATACTGCTTCCCTTCTTTTCCCGCCTGCCAACAGAATGCTTTGCTTTCGAGTGTGCGTAGGGACATTGAGGCTGGGACAGTGGCAGCTGGCAGGTTCTGTGTTCATCCTTAACCACTGGCTTTCATCCTTTCTCTGATCTTGAATTTTCCCCAAAGTTTAGCGTGACACTTATCAAAACATCAGAGGGAGTCACTGTGAAAGCAGTTGAACTTTAACAAACCAGTACCTTTTTTTCACGAATGCATATTTGTCAACGAAGCCTTCTTTTGCAACTTGTTCCATGCTTGATGGCGACAAACAAATTTTGTGTTTCCCAACAGACTTTGTTTGTTGGAAGATGTTGGAAGTAGGAAACAAATGACTTTGGAAGAGGAGCGCGCTGGGGTGTGCGGCAGGAGAATGGCGTTTCCTCAGCTGTCAGCGTGAGTGCAGCTGGAGACGGGCGCGGCCATCGGTGGAGATGTCCCATTGTGAGCTTGGAAGGTGGCTGATCTCCTAACCACTTAAGAATTGCCTGGAACAGGGCAAAACCCGGCTTCCCTTGCACTTGCCTTCGAATTAATAAAATGCCATCCATTGGTAATGTTCAATGCCAATTTTACGTTGGCATTTAAAGGGAAGGGAGGGGACAGCTGCAGCCTCTCACCTTTAGTTTCATAAATGCCTTCGTGTTTGATTTTTGTAGGTTGATCATGAGGAAGTGATAAGTATGTTAGGTTATTTGTGGTTTAGCTAATTTTAGTCTCTTGTTCAAAGCTCACTTTATAGCCTTTGCCATTAAAACATGCTTTCTAGAAAGAGATTTTGAATGTAGGACACAATCTATATTCTGGTTGGCTACATTTCAAAGAGTTTTCCTCAGCGCTTTACAAGTTAGACAGCTTGAATCATGGCATTGTTATTTTAAAATCATTGATTCCTTTGCTTAGTGACACCTTTGGCTTTTGAGCAAGTAGACAAACTTCTTTCACAGAGGTTGGAACTTGTGCTCCAAGCCAGTGGTTCGAATGCAAGGTAGATGTCAGAGGGTTTTAAAAAGATTCTGACCGACCCTGCGGTATGCTGAAGTAAGGCTTTGCTGGTGGTGAACAAGAGCCATCCCCAGCGTGTGCCCTTGGTTGATAGAGAGTTTGCTCTCAGAGCAGGACCTTTTGGCTGTCTCTAATTCTGGTTAATCTTACCCAGAACAGTCACACGTGTGTGCAAGCCCTTCAGTTGCCCTTACCCATCCGCCCTGCACACGCACACCCCAGGGGCACATGCAGTCTTGCAAAAAGAGGACTTAGGAACCTGGGTCAGGTTCTGAGTCTGCATCTGATGCCATGGGACCTTGAGTTAGATGCAGCCACAATCTGTAAAGGCATCTGTAAATGCAGTGGTTAGGCCAGACGCGCTGAGGGCCTGGGCGGGTGTGACTTCCTGACTCCATGGTCATGTGCAGTACCCAGAGTAGGGTGACCTTTCTGGAAAAACTGGGGCTTCATGTCCTACTCATGCTGGATTTCATAGTATTGTATGGCAGTTCCATGATCCCTCTCATCTAAAAATGGGGCAGAGCTTTATATTTTCATATTGATTCAAAGCCTTAAGAACCCATTATGTCCTTAGAAGTTAAAAAAAATGCCGTTTGAGCGCATAAATCAGATTGTTATAAAATGATGAGTGCAGTTCCCTTGAAACCCTTCTTACATCTGAAGAAGAATGCTGGGTTTCATATTTGGATCAAAATCTTCCATTCGAGATCAACACACTCCTATTTCTGTTCTACCCTGGTCCAGGATGGAGCCACTAAGAGCTGGCGTTTATTGAGTTCTGTTTTGTGCCCCAGGCCCCGTGCAAAGTGCTTTAAATGCAGGGCCATTGATTACGTACTGTCAATTAGTCTAGAATAGCAGGAAGTGTTTGAGGACAGCCAGGTCACAGAACCCAGAGCCCAGGGCCTGAATCTAGCCTCCTAGGAACCCAGGCGGGGTGGGCATCGCCTCAGTTCCCAGGGGTGGCTGGGAAGAGGCTGGGGCTGTGCTAAGTCTCCCCAACTTATTAGGAATATGAAGAGATTGTAGTTTTTGACCTTTGCCCTGTTTTCTAACTTCTCACCTAGATGTCACTCACCTAGAAAACAGAGGAGTTAAAATTTTTGGCCATTGGTAATAAATCGGGACATCACATACAAATCTGGATTTCTGGCTTCTTTAAAAATTTGCAAACCACCCTGTCTGAGCCACGTTGGCGGGGGTTGGCCCAGGCTTCTTTGGATGGATTCGTCTGTGTTTTGTAGTTTATTGTGGCTGCACGCTTGGCAGGTCTCTCTGTCCTGTACCTGTCTGCTACCTGGCCCTTAGAGGCACTTGGGTTTGCAACCCTCCTTCAAGCTGGGTTTTTCTTGAAGCTTAGCGTTAGTATTAGAACTGCCATAATGCTTAGCTTGTTGTGGTTGGCGCATCATTAGATAAATCAACAGAGGGGCTGGTGCCTGAGCAGGGCCCCTGACAGCAGGAACTAGGTGCTATCTCCTCCCCTCGTCTCTGCCTCAGCCCCCTCCTGCTGTTTTGAGGAAATTGGAAGTCACTGCCATTTTTTCCACATCGGGTAACTGAGTGTGACTGTTTTTGTCCCATGATCAGCTATTTCCAACTGTTTCTAATGACCAACTTAGAAGTTAAATTGAATGGCCCTATGGGAATTGATAAAAAGAATACTTTGCCCAAGTGTGCTTATACTGAGGAATCCTGAGAAGTTGTGTTTGAATTTAACGATCCCTTTGTGATAGAGTTAAGAGTGGTGTCATTTGTTCTGTGACTGAGCTTGATTAGACGGTTTCTCCACCATAGGATTCAGTAAATGATGCCGCGATAAAAAGGAAGCAGGTGTGCGGGTCGTAGGGCCTGTGTCTTGTTCAGGGCTTCCCTGTCCCTGTCAGGGTGCAAGTGTTCACCACGGCATGTGCGTCACCTCTGATTGACTGAACCTGTCATCCCACAGAGCATGTTGTGTATGACAGATTAGAAGGAGAGGTAGACCAGGTGATTCTTTTCAGTATGAAATAGTCAAGACCTTGGTTCCAAGTTTTTTATTCCTTCTCCTTCAAAGGTGAGCCCGAAGGATGGAACCAGTGTTTGAGCACTCCCGGGTCATGGGCGGATGGCATCGCCACTTCCTGCTTTTCCATGTATGTGGAATTAAAATTGTCTGGAAGCCAGTTTCTCAGGACGCTTTCCCTCCTGCTTTCATTTGCTCCCTTTCCTAGACTGTGAGCTGCTGGCGGGCCCATTCATTCGGCTCTCCAGCAAACATGGCAGCCGGCGGAGGAGCAGGGCCCTGCTGGGGCAGCAGAGGGCCCCCAGGGAGAATCCCAGCTCTGAGCCAGGGTGGCCAGGCCCAGTGCCCTGTGCATACTTCACGGGGGTGCAGGTGGGGTGCGAGTAGGCCAAGAGGTGGAGGACGTCTGTGAAGGTCTCAGTGGCCCTGAAGGGCACGGAAGGAATGAGCCATCTCTGTTCCTGGTAGGTGTCACCCACTACCTTGGAAGCCTGGGATGACATTTCAGTTTCTTATGCTTTGGTTCTAACCCCCCACATATGTGCATCCTTACCCTTCTTTCTCTACGTATGTCCTCGCTTCCTTTTTATCTGTCCCCTCTCCATTGCTTCTCTCCTTGACTGCCATCATGGCCTCTGGTGCCTTTGAAGGGTGGCAGAATGGAGATTGCCTTGGGACCTCGACCTCGTGCCTCCGCCACCGCGGAGTGGAGGATTCTGCGTCGCTGACTGTTTGTTCATCAGTTCACAGCCCAGAGCGCAGAACCACAGGCACTTGTGGAAATAAAGTAAGACTTTTAGCCAAGTATGTATGCAGAGAAACTTTAGTCTGCAGGAAAGGTGGATTATAGTATATTTTAATATGTAAAATAGAAATTTTTAAAAAGACTCTTCAAAATTAGCTGGCCTTACTAAGAACAAATTGAAGTGCACGGGTAGCCCCTGACCTCCACTGGTGCTCAGCTCAGGGCTCATGGGTTTGCTGTGAGTGTAAGGCATTTTTAGCGACTTGACTGGCCTGTCCCGTTTTGTGGTTTGTGTATCAGCAGTTCTCATTATGCAAATGGCTTTGTTTGAGTGAGTCTTTCAAGTCAACTACCTCATAAAACAACCTGAGTTGGCTGATAATTATCTTATTTTTAAAAGACCAAGTGATAGCCCTTAATTTTGAGGCATTCACTTCAGATAGGATTACAAATTCTGAGACATTAATGGTTGTTAAAAAACAAAGATTATCTCGAGTAATTCTGAATGATTTACTGATTGCTGCCCATTTTCCATTTCCAAATTAAACTCTTTCCTTGCCACATAGAAGCAGTCAGGGCTGGTCCCTGTAAACTGTTTCCACTCTTTTCTCCTCCTTTTAATTCTAGCTATGAAGATTACGTATAGAGATAGTTTTTAAAAAAATATTTGACAATTACTAATCATATGAAGATCTGAAAATCAAAGGGTTTTTCTTATAAAATGTAAGACAAAGGAAAGTAAAAGCTGTTTGGACTACTTTTCTTTTAATGGTGAAGATGATGACTTAGTGGGGTTTTTTTCCCTTCTGATTTGTTTTTTTAATTAGTTAATTTATCAGTACTAAGGATTTGACACAAGAGTGCTTAACCACTGAGCCCCATCCTCAGCCCCCTTTTTTAAAATTTTGAGACAGGGCCTTGCTAATTTGTCCAGGGCACCCTCGAACTTGCAATCCTTCTACCTCAGCCTCCCATGTTGCTGGGATTCTAGATGTGTGCCACCATACCTGGCCTGGTTTTATTTTGGAGTCATTTAGGTGTCACTGAGTAGATATGGTAGGACACAGTTGGAAGAAGTAAATGGATGGAGGAGAAGAGTGAGCATTCCCAAGCGTCTTGACAGAATCACTGCAACGCAGCCGTCGTGTGGCCAAGTGGGTTGGGGGAGTCGACTGTTGTTAAGAAGGGGTCGGATGAGAGTGGACTTACTCAAGTCCCAGCTCTGCACATGACGCCTGTTCATTGGTTATGTTTTGCTTTCTAATTTGCTGGAAAGAGTAAACACCCTGGGATGGGTGGTCTCCAGGGCTGTGTGTGTGTGCACGACCATGGTCCCATCAGGCGTTCCTGGCCCGTGGGTTGCCACGAGGGACTGTTTGATTACTGCCTTGGGTGATGCTGGAGCGGGTTCACGTGGCCCTGTGCCCACTCCCCTGTTTGCAACCCACTGCCTGCCTTTGCTTTTCAGGGCTCTGGCACCCTGTGCACCCGGCACCCCGGTCAGGGGCAGTGTCCATTGACGGGCGCATCCAGTGTCCTCCCTGAGCTCTGGAAACTCCCGTCGCTCTCTCCTTTGCTCCCCCTCTCCCTGCCTTTGACATCGGCTCCACTGGACTTGCTGTCCCACCCCAGCCTCCTGTGCTCCCACAGTGCCTCCCTGACCCTCCCTCTTACGTCTGCCGCTCTCAGGCCTTTGCCTGTTCCAAGTCTGATGCCTGTGCCCTGAGACTCCACGGTGCTGCTGGAGAAGGTCAAGTTTGGCAGGTGGAACCATGTGCAGGCCAGTCCTAACCTCAGACCTGTCTCCCCCGGCTTCTGACCCGCAGGCCAGAAGCTCACCTGACATCCTCCTTGCTTCATTTGCCTCAGAAGGAAAAAGGAGCCTTTGTTCTTACCTGAGGCACCCCTTAAATCTGGGCCCCAAGCCAGACATGGTGATCTTGCCTGTAATTCCTGAGACTCTGGCGGCTGAGGCAGGAGGATGGCAAGTTTGAGGCCAACCGTAGCAACTTAGTGAGATCCTGTCTCAAAATAAAGAATACAAAGGGCTGGGGGATGTGGCTCAGTGGTAGAGCACCCCTGGGTTCAATCCCCAGTGCTAGCAAAAAGGAAAAGTAAAAAAGAGTCTGAGCACAGACACCTTCCCATCTTAACCTGTTCAAGGTATCCTGCACTGGTGGCCCGTGACTTCTTAGGGATGACCCCAGCCCTCCCTCTCTACTCCCATCTACCTGGGCTGGGTAACCCTTGGCCTCCAGTGGAAACCAGCCCTCCTCTGACTGTAGCTGAGTTGGCTTCTCCAGTGGACACTTAGAAAACAAATCGGTGCCTGTGCCCTTTGTCCGCCCCCAGTCACTCCTGGACCCCAGGAGGTTGGGCTCCACTCTACCAAGGGTTTTGTCCGAATGATGCTTGGCTTCCTTTCTGCGAAGCCAGTGGGTACTTAGCATCCTTAGGTAGTGCTGTGTAGCACGGCAGACCTCTGAGTGCTTCTCGAGTGATCTCTTCCTGGGTTTCGGTTCTCTGTGCTCCTTTTCCTTTCCTATCTCCGACTTCTCTGCAGCTAGAGAATGCTTGGCATTTTCTTTGTTTGGTGGGCACCCAAGGGAGTTCTCAGGCCGCACCTAGCTGCTCCTTCCTCCCCGTTCTTCCTCTTGTTCACCTGGGTTGCAGTGGCCTTGAACTCAGAGTGCGGGCACGCCCTCGGCGCTCCTGCGCAGCCTCAGAGGCTCTGGTTCCTGCCAGGTGGCGCTGGCGCTCTGGAGCCTGGCATGTGCTGCTTCCCTGGCCAGGAATGTTCTCCCTTCCACCTGCTAATGCTTGGTCTTCCAGTCGCATCTTAGGCCCTCTCTAGGGTGCTTTCTCGGATCTCTTCCTTTCCAGGCCCCGCCTGGGTCCCCTGGACTGTCCCTTTCGTCGCATCCTGGGTGGCGGTGATTCTGCCTTACACCCATTGTTGCTACTCACTTATTGCTAGGTGGTCTGGGAGGGGCCGGGCTGCTGTTATTTCAGCCATTTGTGTCCCTTAACACCCAGTGTCGGACCTGGCACGCAGAAGGTGCCCAGCGAGTCGTTCGGAATGAATAGACGAGCTGTGCTATTTGGAAGGTTCACGAATTGGAAACTGACTAACAGGGAGATTCCAAGTTTCTGGTATCGCGTGACCATGTCGCTGGCCCACCATCAGTTAGCAGACACTGTCCTCTCTGTTCCCTGTTACGTTCGTTTCCGCGTGTGGTGTACCCAGTGAGGCGACAAGCCCTCGCTGAGCAGGAGCTTGTGTATGTGGTTCCTGGCGTGCCCCTCATGGTGGCTTACATGATGTGGACTGTCCTATCTGGGATGAAACTTGAGGACACCACGTCACCTCTGTGATCTGCCTTTGTCTCCACCAGCAGGTTCTGCCCCCCGCCACTCCTGAGTGGCACTTGCCCGTCGGTCTCTTCCTCTTGCCTTCCAGCATGCCCGCCGCTTCCAGGACATGGTGGTGTGGGACGGTCTCCCAGGTGCGGGCCTCACAGGGTTGGGAGCTGGTTCTGACCAGTGCGGACGGGAAGCAGAGGGAGTTAATCAGA
Organism: Sciurus carolinensis; assembly: GCF_902686445.1. Lineage (NCBI taxonomy): Eukaryota > Metazoa > Chordata > Mammalia > Rodentia > Sciuridae > Sciurus > Sciurus carolinensis. Next base: position 10,464,841 of record NC_062214.1, on the reverse strand, counting down.
GCCAGAGAGTTGTCACCTTGCAGGAAGCCATGCTCTTGTTAGCATGTGATTTTGTGGTTGGCCGGGGGTCCTCTGAAAAGTGAAAGTCCTGGGTGAGAGCGGGAGGAACGTGCCTGGTGTCTGAAGTTGGGTCATTTTTCTTAAATGATTTGCCTTTAGAATTTCATTTGTTTGGAATTTCCTGAGATTTTGATCTTGCCAGAAAGTTCCCAACAAAAATTCTGGGTAGGTGAAGCATTTGCATTTGAAACTAAATCCTTGTCTTTGTTTTTGACTTTTTTCTTAACATGTTATCCTTGCTTCAGCCGAAGGCTATTGTGTTACTTGTGGTTCTCAACTGTCCCCGTAGCTGCCCATCGTCTGGATCTTACGAAATGAGTGGCATTGTGCGGATGGAGAAGAGAAGGGAAGGCGTAAATATAGACTTAAAAACCTCGCTCCTGCCTAGGCAAGCTTGGCCTCATGGCTGGGGGCGGGTGGCACGTCTGTTCTTGTGAAGAAGGTTATTGAGGGTTGGTTTGGCCGCCTTGTTACAGCTGATATATTTATTCTAGGTTTGTCTTTTAACTGGAGTTTTTGTGTGAAGGTAATTAAGTTTAGAATGAAAGCACTTCAATTTCACAAGGTGCAGAGTATTATTCTGTCCTGTTTTTAATAGTAGAACCCTTGTGTAAACGACTTGGAGCAAGGATTGTTTTTCAAGGGAACTGAGTCCAGTGTGATTGTGGTCACAGAGCAGACCTGGGCCCAAAGGGAACCCTTTCCTTCCTGGTCCAGCATCCTTTGCTCTGCTCTTCGACTTCCTGAAGTCCCCAGAGCAACTGAGTTTAAACAGAGCAGCTCTCTTCAGACCGCTAGGTTCACTTGCTGTCATTCTGCGCATCTGTTAGTGTGGAGTGTTTTTAAACGTAAACACACCTTTTAATGGGATTGAAGACCAGAGGTAGAACAGTTGAGAACAAAGCAGAGCTGACAGGGCAGGGCTAGTGGCAGGAGACTCAGGAAGGAGGCTGCGTTTGTATGGGGAGCAGAGGGCGCTGCCTTCCAGAGGCCCGGCTTCCCACAGGCTTGCAGGCCCCGGGCTGTGTCTGTGTGTGCCGGAGTGCCCCCCACAGCTAGACTCTGTCCTGCTCTCCCCTCTTTGCCTCCCTCCTTACTACCCTCTCCGCAAGGCTACCGCGCGTGGAATCTTGGGGCCTGTGCTGGCTGTGGTCGTGGTGCCCGTACTTGGTGGTTCTTGTGACGCCGACTGGCTGCACACAGCAGTAAGCCGCTTTGTCTGGTGTCCACCATGTCATCGTGACTTGCTACCTCCAAATATGAGGGGCTGTCGGTGGCCTGCTGTGAGGGGACACCTGTGGGTGGGAAGGCCGAGAAGCCGGCTGCAGCGGCTGCGCTGGTCATTTGGCTCAATCTGTTTTGTGTCCAGAGCCCCCAGGTGAAAACCGTGCCCTGCTGGCTGTGGCATGGGGCACCCGGCCTGTGAGGCTCAAGGTTCTCAGTCTTCTCTGGGTCAGTGCACAGGAAAGTGTTCAGGTGGACTTTGGCTGGCACAGTGTCGGGTGGTGAGCACACATGGAAGTACAGGCAGTCCCTAATACGCAAATGTGACACGCTTCGAGGCTTCAGCCGGCCGTCTGGACTCTGGATGTATTTTCTGTGGAGTCATCGTTGTGAATGGCGGTGACATTCCAGGCCAGCCCAAGCCGCAAGTCTGCGGTGTGCCTGAGGTCCTCCTGTTGCCACGGATGCACTTCCCGGGTTGTAGGGAACCGGCGATCACTGTGGAACATGAACTGTCACACTCCACAGGGGTCTCACGAAGGAAACCATCTGGTTCCCTCCAGAGGGAGGCGGGCGGGCTGAGTGGGCTGGGCGCTGGGTGGACCGCAGAGGCCCCAGCACCTAGGCGCGGGGCGGGGGCTGCCTCTCCTCCCCGGTGAACCTCGGCTCCCTTGACTATGGAGCGCAGGCTGGATGCCAGGCGCTCGGAGCCCCGAGGATGTGACAAAGCTGGGTTCCTGGGGCTGCAGGGCACTGAGTTGCTCCCAGAGCCACTTCATAGGCCTGCCTGTCCTCTGTCCCCCTTTGATTTTGTTCTGGGGTCCCCAGGGATGGGCCTGCTTTTGTTCCTTAGTTTTCCTTTTTTGCTTTGACCAGTGTTTTTGCCTCAGATCTATGGATGTCTTGTCAGAGTCTCCTGGTTTTTAAATAAACATGTAGTCCTGACGAAGCCTTCCAGCGAGTTTCTGAACCAGAGCGCTGCCGTGGGGTTCTCGCAGGTCAGGGTCGCGCCAGAGACCCAGCACCCTGACGCACAGTCTCGGTGGCTCGCCCTCCATCGTGCATCGCACTGCAGACAGTCATGGCTTCTGGAGGCGCCTTGCCTCCCCTGACACTCTCTCTTTAGGATTTTTTTCAAGGCATTTACACGAGAATACATGAGTTTCCTGCTTAAATGCTGCGAGACACTCCACTGGTATTTCAGAGTCCAGGATGTCTTCTGCCCCGAGACTGGATAACCTCTGGGTGGGTTGTCTTTGGTCCCTGATGACTCCATCTGTGCCTCACATGGTACCAAGAAACTTGACCTCTTTTATTTATTTTTTGTGTGGAGGATTGAACCCAGGGTGCTTTACCACTGAACTATATATATATATATATATATATATATCCCCAGCCCCACTTTTTAAAATTAAAAAAATTTTTTGAGACAGGGTCTCACTAAGTTGCTGAGGCTGACCTCCTACCTCAGCCTCCTGGGTAGCTGGAATTACAGGTGTGCGGGTTGGAAGTTGACCTTTTAGAGCAAGGACTAGTAGCATAAAGCAGTCACAGAGGGGACCAGGAGAGGATCTGAATGGCGCAGCTGGACCTGGGCCTGGCAGTGTTGGGACAAAATGGTTTGTCTCTCCTCCCCCCAGCCTACAGACTCTCAACTTCTACCCCATTTTTATCCTCTGCCAAACATTGCCGAAATGCTGGAGGCTGGCGACCTGGCTGGGTGATGACAGCAGGCCCCAGGTGCTTTTGCAGGGAAGTCCTCTTACAGTAAACAGGTTCTTGGAGAGCTGGAGGCGTTCTGTCCCTCCTTGAAGCTGGCTGCTCTTTCACGTCTCAGAAGGGGACGCCGGTGCCCACCCAGCAAGGGAGGTTTGACGGCTGCTTCTGCAGTGCTGTAGCGAGATGGGTCTGGTGAGGCGGGAAGTGGGTGGGCTGCTCCTGGACGAACGTTTCTGGGATGTCCCCCACTCAGTTTTGAGCAGAGCGGTGACTTACCTGACCACGGGAGCCGTGGTGTTAGCCCACGCAGGTTACATCCAGTTGAGAGCTCAGGTGTTGTCCAGCTTCCTGCAGTCTTGAAAAGTGTCTCTTGTGGGAAATGTGTATCTGATGTGGAGGATTGCTTTGTCTGTCTGGTTACTTGATTTTTGTTTTTTCCACAGGCATTTTTTCCTCATATTCAGAAATCTATTGAGTGATTTAGAGTCAGTGGGCACTGAGCTTCACAAGTTGTCACTCATATCTCCCTCTCCTCGACGGCACCTACGCAGTCTTCGGCTCTGGTTTACCTTGCTTTCAGGTGATTGCCACGTCTTCTGGTGTTCTTCTTTTGGTTGAACCCAGGGCTTTACCGCTGAACGACCACGCCCGCCTCACCCCCTTTCTGTTCTTAAGTTTTGTGACAGGGTCTCAGCAGGAGGCTGAGGCCCTTGTGATCCTCCTGCCTCCCACACAGCTCGAATGGCCGGCAACCTCTTCCTTCCTCTCGGCCCTGCTGAGACCCTCATCTCTGGCCTTCGGAGGCCCCTTCAGCTGCTCAGGCCCTCTGGTTTCATCGTGTCTTTCCTGGGAGGAGCTGTGATGTGTCATTGTCCTACTTGAACAGGGAGGGACTGCTCTGTTGCTGCTGCATCTTGCCCCATCCTACCCCACCGCCCCTGCCACCGCGGGGCCACCTGTCTGCTGGGGGTCCCTGCCTCCCTCTGAGCGCACGTGCCTCCCCTGCACTGAGTTGTCCTCTAGTGAGCCCGCCCCCTTTGGATCTTGGGAAAGATTTTGTCAGGAATATTCTTTGGCTGCTGCCTGGTCCCTGAGGAGGCCCTCTGCCTGGCTCAGGAGCCCCAGGAGGCCAGGGCAGGCGTGTGGGGCTGCGTCACCGCCTTTCTGACACTTAGCAACGATTCATGTGGTCCCCGGTCTCTTCTGTTGCTCGGATTCACTTTCTTCTTAGTCACCACGTGAGCCCTCTGGAGGACGGGGTTGTCCTTCACTGTCTCCGTCCTTAGCTCCCCAGAGGGCCAGGCCTCCGCGGGGCCCTTTCCCCTCCCACACTCCGCCTCCTGCCCCAGCCCCAAGAGAAACACCTTTAAACTCGGGTTGCCGGTGCCAGCCCCCCACCGGACGTGCTCTGGAGAGCGGGAGGCGTGGAGCTGGGCATGGCCTTGGCGGAGGCCTGGGTGCTGCAGCCTGGGACCCTTGCCAGAGTGCCTTTCAGTTGCACGTGGCTTCACCTCCCAGCTCACCGAGGGGGCGGCCGCCCTGGAAGTGGGACCCCAGCTCTGCAGGCCCAGGGCAGAGCCCTCTGCCAGTCAGCTGTGAAATCCTGTCCAGCGCATTGGCCCTTAAGCCACTCAGGCCCTCAGACTGTTGGTGACAGTTGCCGGCAGCGTGCTCCCAGGACCGCATGCCAGGTGTCTGGTCTATAGTCTCGGGAGGGACCAGCCGCCACGGTCACACACAGGATGAGTGCACAGGACGCTGGGAGGGCGCTTCCCAGGGAGACCTGGAGGATGGCGGGTGCCTTTCCTGAGAAGTGGCCTTGCACAGGGAAGGTGTGTGGCAGAGTGAGGTCCCCCTTCAGCGGTGTCAGGCTGGCCTCCCCTGCTCACCAGATTTTTTGAAGTTTTATCTGATGATTTCTCTCACTGTTCTTGGTTTTATAAAGTATTTTTACACGTCCTAAGTCTTGAATATATCATTTTATCCCTTGTTAAGAATTCTTCTTTAAAAACATTTTGAACTCAGAGGCGCTTTGCCTTGGAGCCGCATCCCAGTCCTTTATTTTGTATGTTTTGTTTTTCGTCCTGAGTCGGGGACCACGGAGTTGCCTAGGGCCGCAGAGCTGCCGAGGCTGGCCTGGCCCTGCGATCGTCCTGCCTCGGCCTCCTGCCGACCACACACCGCGCTCGTCTTATTCTGTATTTCGTGTTCATTCTGGAAAACAAAAGAATAAAATTTTCTTTTTTCCTGTCACTGCAGAGCACTGTAAGCATTTTTGGTTTGTGTTCTGCCCCTCATGTTTTTTAATAGAAGTTGTTCCTGAGGTAATTGCAAGTTCCTGTGCGTTTGTGAGACGTGATCCTGCAGAGCTCCTCACACTGTCGCCCTGCGCCGCATCGTGGCCAGTGCTGTGGCACAGTGTCGCCTGCTGGGCGTGGGCGGGCTGCGCCTCCTTCGGTGTTTGTTTTCATCAGACCTCGTGTTAGTATCGCTGTTTTTAATGGTATTAATGCTATTCTAGTGTTTCAAAAAATTCCTCCCTCCGAAGGTGTCCCCTCCCCTGATACGGTGTCCCTCATACCCGTGTATTTCCTCAGCTCCTTTAAGAAAGCAGCTGCCGGTAAGGGAAGTAGCAGAGAGGAAGCAGCATTGCGGTCTCGATGGACTTTTCAGGTGGCTGATTCCGTTCAACCAGTTTCGAGTTCCTGGCCTGGTGGCCAGGAGGTCCTCTGCTTGGTGTCCAACCAAGGAGAAGCGTCCAGTGCCATTTGTAATGGGCTGAAATGTCACCCAGAGGCCTGGTGGTGGTGTGAATGTCTAGTTGCCTGTAAGTCAAGCGATGGAGTGAGTGAAAGGGTAAGCTCGGGAAGTCCAGCAGCAAGGAGGCCGGGATCTGCCCGCGTCCTACAGGGCACAGATCACCTGCGCGACACATGACCCAAGGATGTTCTCCACCCCGTTTGGTGCGTGTGTCGTCAGTTGATTTATATTCCTGGCTTCCTGTGTTGGTGGAATTTTCTAAATGGGAGTAGAATAATCGGGAAACACCCCCGATTTTATTCGGAAGGTGTGAAAAGGAGAGAAAGAATATGAAATGGAGACATGAAATGGAGAGGGAGCTGGTTTAGTTCAGGAAGCAGGAAGAGGGCAGGAGGGACGCGGGTTGTCAGGGCGCCTGGGGTAGCAGAGAGCACATGGCAGGTTGTGGAAGCTGGAGGCTAGTCTGCCAAGGGCCCCGGCGTGGAGAGCCCAGCAGGCCTGGGGGCAAGCGGAGGGAGCGCTTTCCACCCAGGACTCGCAGAGGGTGCAGAGGGTGTCCCCGCTCCATGGCCTGCTGGGAACTGAGCCCTGGCTGGTTTGCCCCCACACCTCATAAATAAAATGCAGTAATACAGGAACAGAAGGGACCTGCTGGAAGGGGGGCACCTGTGTCCCAGCCTTGGCAGGTAAGATGCCAGAAGGATTTCTAACTCAGGCTTTAAAGTGCTGAGGTCAGGAAATTAGATTATTGCTCAAATGTTAAGAGACAAAATGATTCTGCCTGCATGACTGTTATACCCAGAATGTTCCTTTGTATGGTAGAGGGTTCTGTATAGTGTGTTCCTTTCTATATGAAAATAAGAATAATTTATTATTTATGTTTGCACGTGTTTGGAGAAAACTGTGGAAGAGTAGACACTTCAAGACTGTTGACATTGGTTAAATGTTTTTCATTATATCTTGTATTGGATATGATAGACATGTTATTTTTACAGTTTTCAAGTAGGAATTTTATCTGTGATTAAATCTTTTGGTATTTAGGAATCCATCCTTGTGTTTTCTGATGGTTACTTCTGTACCCAGATCTTTATATACATCCCTCGTTCCCTCCGTTTGGGCGGTTGGTGGGCATCCCCTCTGTGAGCAATCTTGAAATTAGCTAGGAAGCTCCTTCCCTCAGAATCCGATTTGAAATATTCTAGGTTGATATCTAGAAGGACCAGTGGGCAGGATTGTTCCACTTTTCAGAAACTCTTCTGGTCTTGCCCCTCCATCTTTGGTATTTGTACACTACACAGTCAGCATCCATAGCCTGGGTACATGGTGTCTGTTGGTCCCCTGTGACCATCCCTTTATCTTAAACCTAATGGTAAAGCTAAGGCTTCCTGTTAGTTCTCTCCATCTCTGGTGGTTGTGGTTTCCTGAAGATCATTCTGCACCACATTCTCAGGAAGCATTTGTGGAAACCGTGTTCTGTGAATTAACAACACACCTTCCTAGCAGTTTGCAGCCTCTGTGATCTAAACACATCATCTACAGCGCTGCCCTCAGTGTTCACCGGCCTGATTGGCTGTTCCGTATAGTGGCTTTTTTTTTTTTTTTTGCGGTGCTGGGGATGGACCCCAGGGCCTTGTGCTTGACAGGCGAGCGCTGTCTGAACTGAGCCGTCTCCCCAGCCCTGGTGACTTGTTCTAAGCCTTTTCTTCCCCCCAGATGCCCAGAGGTTTTTTTTTTTTGTTTGTTTTTTTAAATACTTTTATTTTGAAGTCTAAAACTTTCTTAAGGTATGCTGAGTCTTGGCCATTTGGGGACAGTCACCTCCGAAAATCATTGTGCTTTTTCAGCACATAGCTTCAGGTCTTTTCACTGTTGTAATTACAGAGAAGTCCTGAGCCGCGGGCTCAGTGTGGCTGTGTGACATTGCTCTTTCCTTCCCCAGGACTCAGCTTGTTGTATCATCTGTTTCTTTCACTTCCTCTCAAGTGTTTTATCTTCATTTGAGATTTTTTCATAGAACTTGAAATTTACACGAAAATTATAAGAGTAGTACAAGGAACCGATTTCTTTTTTATTTAAAAAATTTCCTGCTGTGGTCCCACACCTCAGAAGGCTGAGGCCAGATGATTGCAAGTTCAAAGCCAAACCTGGGCAACCCTGTTTCAAAGTAAAAAACAAAAAGGTCTGGAGGATGCAGCTCAGTGAGTGGTAAAGGGCCCTTGGGTTCACATCCCAGGACCCCCAAAAAAGTAAATATAAAAATTTCCGCTTATTCTGCTTTTTTTTTTTTTTTTAACATTTAAAGCGTTCAGTTAATTTGCTCTAACCTTCTTCCTTTTGTTCTCATTTCTGAAGACGATTGTTTTTCTTTTATTCTTAATATTTTCCTGATGAATCACCTGTTTTTAACCCTTTTCTGGTCACTTTTCTTAGGTTCTCCTGCGTCCTGTCGTTCCTTTCTCTTGCTTACTTGGCGACTGGGTTCCGTCTGTTGGGCGTCTCTCTAGTTTGCTTTTATTTCTGCAGAGACGTTGTGTCTGCCTCTTTCTCTTGATGCCGCCGCTCCTTTTCTGCCGAGCGTTTTGAGGTTTCGCTGAAGCTTCGTAGGAAGGAAGGGTGGTCAGGTTGGGTTTCTAGCCCAGGACTCCCAAGCTCCCTCTGCAGTGCCTTTGTAAAGTGATTTGAGAAATGACCTCGTGCCCTCCAAGACCTGCGCCCCTGCCCGCGCCTCCTCCCGTCGCCTTTTACCGCAGCCTGTTCTTGCCTTGTCCGGCTTTCCCAGCTCTGCTCCCGTAAGTTTCTCTCCCATGCAGGGCTTTGTCCTGGGGCAGCACTTGAGTCCCGCTGGGCATGGGCCCAGACTGCCACCGCTTGCATCCTCCTGCTTCCCAGGGTCTGTCCTGAGACTGTGTTAGGAACTCCTCCTGGTGTGCAGGAGCCAGCACTTGGCATGATCGACCCTCTGTCCTTCACTCGCTGTTTCTGTCGTTACCAACTCACCCTGTCTTTTTGTAGGTACCTCCCACCTATCACCCCCTCCTGGTTTTGATTTGTTCTGAAATAAATCCTAGCATCAAAAGAAATGCCTTTTTTTTTTTTTTTTTTTTTTCCAAAAAAGAAACATAACAAATGTTCAGGGGTCAGAGGAGCCAGTACCACCTCTAGTATGGACTCAGGAGGTGAAATCTCCAGGTCAGAGGGTGCTACTGCCCACGACTGGGCCAAGGTGCCCTCAGTTGGCAGGTGCCCTCTGCATCCAGCCCCTGGGGACTGGTGGGCATGGTGGCCTCTCCTAGGCACAGTGCTCATGAGGCGTGCTCCCCACACGACAAGGGGAGCAGAGTCGGCAGCAGAGAGCTCGGGTGGGTCTAGACCGGGTCTTGCTGCCACCTGGAGTGCGGTCTACCGCCCTGGTGTCTGTCAGCCATGCCTGAGGGCTCCTGGAAAAATCTTGTAGGTGTCCCCTCCATGGACCCGCTGCGTCCCTAGTCTGTAGGGAGGCCGCGGGGGCCTGGATTCCGTGCCACACAGAACGCAGCCTTCTGCAGGAATGTGCCGTGTCACAAGATGCCGCTGCCTTCAGGAGAAGTGGAGGGAGGGGCGCATTCTTCCGAGAAGCTCTTCTGTCACACCCAGTCTTCCTTGATGACATGACAGGAAATCGCTCATTATCGAATGGCCCATGAGCCTCTGGAGAGGTCACAGAGTGGCACGCAAAGTGGGCCTGGGCACTGGCACTCTCTTATGCAGCCATTGTTTTTCCCATCCTCATGCCGCGTCTGTTTTTTAATCCAAATCCGCAGCTGTCACCTGGATTCTTTGTGACTGTTTAGGACACTCATCCAGTGAGTCCTTGCTGGGGGCGGGGTGTCTCGTTTGGCCCCTTTGGGAAGGACACCTCCAGCTCCAGGAGCAGAGGCAGGAGCTTAGCAGCCTGCAGGCCTGGCGTGCCCTAGGGCCGGCCACGCTCCTGGGTCCCAGGTTGTCGTAGTTGGGCTCAACTCCGGAACAGCCAGGGCCTAGTGAGTGACCCAGGCAGCAGGCCCGAGGGCCATCTCTCCTCTGCCCTGGCCCTCACTGCTGAAGCCTCCTGTGGAGCAGCAGGACCGGAACAGGCGGGGAAACAGCTTGGACACGGCGCACGGCCTGCTTCCTCCCATTGATGCCAGGCGAAGTCTGCAAGGACAGGTGACAGGGACGTCGCTTGCTCCCACCCAGATGGGCTGCTCCGATACTTCTGAGTGCTCCACTTCCGTTCCGAGTGCTGAGCCCGGCCTCCCGCCCGCCCGCCTTCCTGGAGAACAGATGTCCTCTCGGTGCTTTCTGCTCGACAGTGTGTGTGGCCACAGGTGGCCTCCCTCCAGGTGGGAGCCCACTGAGATGGGACTGTGCCCCATTGACACTGGGCCTGTTGGCTTTGCCCCCTTATCACCCTGAAGCTTATATTTGGGTGATAAGTCAGTTACTTTGCAGTTCTGACTGTTTTTAAACTACTTTGTCTTCTGCTGGACATACCTGGAATTTTATGCTGTTTGCTCTGATGAACTTGTGAAGACTGGTTATTTAGTGTGATAGGAAAACACCATGATCCTAATAGTGATTTTTTTCAACTTTACGAATCGCTGTTGCATAAAAATGTGATTAGATTGTTTCCAAAGTTCTTTGCTCATCTTGATTTTTACAGATTCTAGGGATTTATTTTCTTGCTGGCCTTGGACGTCTCATCTCATGAGCTTTGGAGGGAGAGTGTGCCACTAGCTCTGTGACAGCCTTAAAGGATGTTACCTCTGCCCAGGGCCCTAAGTTATTTATGTGCCAGTAGTGACCTAGCAGCACGTAGGGAGCTGGGTTCCTCTGTAGTTTTAGTTGTGCTCTTGGTATTGAGCAGACCCTCTTAAGGTCGGCTCTGGCATCTGTCAGCTTTCAGAAGCTTCTTCAGATGGATCGGATGTTGTTAGTGAAGGGTTACTGCCTGCCTCCATTGGTCAGAAAATTACTTTTTTATGCATTCAGCTTTAAGAGGGCAGACCCCAGAAGATGAGTGGCTATTGCCCAAGACTGGGACTGGAGAGGGACAGAACCCTTAAAAATGCTCGATTATCAAACATGTCGCAGAGGTGGTAAGGATGCTAATGGGCTAAGATTTTGCTGTTTTATGCTGGGTATTATTTGAAGGAGTAACTCTGAGTCTAGCTTTTCAATTAAATATACTTAATACAATTTGCTTCACTTGACGTCAAAAGTAACTGTCATGGAGAACTAGACTTTTTTTTAAAGATCTGCTTATGAACAAGGTGAACAGAAATGATTTAATGTCTTTAGTATTTCCTTGTGTTTTACTGCAAGCATCTACACAAAGTAAAACATGCCAGATAAGCATGGGGAAGGTTTGTACCAGAGCCTTCTGCAGATTCCTTCCTTACAGGAAAAAGAACAAAGTAACAACGTTCATTTTTAAAAACAGCAGCGCTATTGTAGCTTTTAAAGACTCCCTGCCTTTTAATCTCTTGAGTTCCTCTTGACCTTTAGTTTGCTAAATGGTTACAAAGATGAACAGAGACTGCATCATCATCTTTAAAAACAACTATAACTAATGGTAAGGGTTCCTGCATCTCTGAAACACAGTGATTTGTGCATCCCCAGAGCAGAGCTGCCAGGGGAACCGACTGTTACTGTGTGAACCTAAGGAAGGAGCAGGAGGCCCCTTTTGAGCTGCAGTGAGGTACAGGCTCCAAGGTGGCAGGGCCACCAGCTCCTAGCATAGGACGAGACCTACAGACAGTTTAATGGCAGAGGTGGACACTACAGAAGGAAATGGACTCCAGATGAATTAAGGGTGAATGTTTGAGGGAAATAAAGCGTGACCTCTTCCTCCTGAGGAAGACTTCCTACCTTTCCAGGCAGTAGAGGAGATTTGGGAGGAAGGGGTCCGCAGGTTGGAATGCATACACATTTACACTACTTTAACTTTTTATCACACAGGTAAAGCATACTCACTATTAAAAAAAATTGCAAAGTGATAGAAGATAAAAGCCACCCAGGCAGCACTACCAGCTCTGGGCTGCTGCTTCATCCCCAGTGTTGTGGTCATCTTTCCTCCCACACTTCAGTTTAATTTCCCATACCTGGGATTTTTTTAATGTGTAAATAACTTAGGAAAGTGGTTTCCAACAAAAACAGTTGATGACTTTAAAATATGTAAAGATCTTACTTGAGTAAGATTAACACTGATGTTCCAGAAGACTAGCAGGGACAGATGGCTACATGCGCACTACCCCGCAGACCTCACGTGTGTGCCAGCCAGGTGGTGCCTCTGTTGAAGTCATACTTCCTGGGCATAAATCAGCTATCACAAGGAACAGACTTTATTGTCGTCTGTTATATGATTGCAACATTTCGAGGTAGAATGATCAAGATATAAATTAAAATGGGCAGAAAATATTTTTCTTCTAGAGAATGAATTTCCAAAAGACAATATAGGGGAATATATTTATGAACTTGGGCTAGGCACTATATCTTAAACAAAATATCTCCAAAAAGCTATCAAGAAACAGACTGATCAGTTGAACCACACTTAAATAAGAACTTTTGTTCATCAAAAGACACATTAGTCAGGTTGTTTGCAGAAGTAGTCACAAATTCCTCCCACCCCTGCCTGCTTTCTCCTTTGAGTGTGACTCCCATCAAGAGGTGCGGTCTCTCTGTGCACTTGAGTTTGTGATTTGGTGGCCAATGTCATATTGGCAGTCATGACCTAGGCAGAGTCCTGAAAGGGTACTTGAATATCGTGGCTTGCCCCGTCTTGCTCCTTGTGAGGGTTTTGCAGTAATTGCCTTGTGAGCAAGTCTGTTGGGGGATGAGCAATGTGTGGCCCAGTTACCACTAGAACTCTTGCTGACAGCCAGCCAAGCCTCAAGTATGTGGGCAAGGACACTGGGCCACCAGCTGCCATTAGGTTCCAGCTCCAAGCCTCCCTGGCTAAACCCAGCCCTGATGGCACCTGATGTGGTCACGAGCATGGAAGGTGGTAGTTGTAAGCTCTGTGTTTCGGAGCAGTTTGGTATACGATGAACGCTGACACGGAAAGATACTTGTAATATATTTGACTCTCAAAAGACTTGTGCCCAAAATACATAGGGAACACTGTGTACCGGTAAGAAAAACATAGCTCACTGAAAAATTGGGCAAAGGTACATATGGTATGATTCCAGCTCTGTGACTTTCTGGAACAGGCAAAACGAGCGGGCACTGAATAGCAGGGGTCCCCAGTGGAACTGGGGGAGCCCGGCATCTGCAGACTGTGGGAACGTTCTGTGGAACCCAATGGTGGTACAGCCCGGAGCGACCCCCTCCAGCAAACCCTGCAAGGGCTCCTGTTGCCTGTAGCAGTGACATTATGTCCAGATGCCTCGTGACAGGTACGATGTGTGCCACTGTCATTGTTAATGATCTTAAAGTGCCAGTGTTGGTTATCAGCTGCTTTAAATAACTGGGTTGGAGTGGCTGTGAAGTCGTCCCACCCTGCTGCCCTCACTTGAGTGCACTTGGGCGTTTCTGAGTAGGAATTTCAGGGAGTCCTGAATATCGTGTGATTTCTTCATGGTGAAAACAGGGAGAAAACTCCAGCCTGTGGACTGAGTTGGCCGCGTCTGTGGCCTGGGTGAGATTGGTGTACCTGGCTGGTAGACAGGAAGCACTGGCTGGGCTGTCCTCTCTCGCCGCGTGCGCAGTTTTCTCCTGAAGTCCTCAGGTCCTTCAGATCTTTGCCGCTTATTCGGCAACACCCTCAGTTAGAGTTCTGTTAGTGGAGCTGCATCAGACTCCTGGATTAGGGTCTAGGAAAGGAAGATCTGTGTGTAGACCAAGTCATCCTTACGTGGCCCGTGGCGCACGTGGCAGGGGTGCCTTCGGGGCTGGAACCTTTCATCTGCTCTCCAGGAGGGAGGAAGGTGCAGGCAGAGCCATGGCCTTGGAAGCATTCTCTGCCTCTGCTAGTGGCCGGCTTCCCCAGCGTGTGGGGAGCAAGGAGGGGAGTTGCAGGGGCTGTGTCCACTGGCTTGGGACAAGTTGTTCTCTTCCCCGTGACCTGTTTGTGAGGGCTGCCTGCAACCGTGCCTGGTTCGCAGCCTGTCTTCCCACTGGAATGTCAGTTCCATGGTGGCAGGACCTCTGTCTCCTTTGTCCATTGTCACATCCGCCGTGCCTGCCATGTGGTCAGTGCTTAGTCAGTGGATGAACTCAGAGGACCCACATCAACTCTAACCCTCGCTTCCTGGAGCCACACACAGAGCCCTTTGGAAATCCTCGCAGAGGAGGCTGTCCACCTGCTTCTGCTCTTCCCCAAACTGTTTCACTTTGGGGCCTCCCAGAATGCTCACTTTGGATGCTTGCTCCTTCCTCATCCTGGGCCCTTAGGAGGTGTACAGAGCAGTATAGCAGGATCTCGTATCTAGGAAGCACTTGGTGAAGTCATCCTTGGTCAGTAGTCACATACCTGCCTTTTCCTTGCTTCTGGTTAACAGAATCTTGTCCTGCCCTTGGAGTACCAAGACTTTTTTTTTTTTTTTTTTTTTTTTTTTTTGGTACCAGAGATTGAACTCAGGGCCCTCAACCACTGAGCCACATCCCCAGCTCTATTTTGTATTTTATTTAGAGACAGGGTCTCAGTGAGGTGCTTAATGCCTCCCTTTTGCTGAGGCTGGTTTTGAACTTGTGATCTTCCTGCCTCAGTCTCCAGAGCCGCCGGGATTACAGGCGTGTGCCAGCATACCCAGCCAAGACATTCTTAACCAGTCACCTTCCTGTTGGCATTCTGTTCTCTTCCCAGTCACACTCCTAAATTGTGCACAAAGCACGCCAGTTTCATAAGGATGGCTTCTGTTATTTCAGGGTTATTCTGGTATTTCTCGTGGTCCTGTGTGGTGTCCCTCCCTGGGACCTGGAGAGAGGAAACTGGGGGTTACGAGTCAGGTTCCAGTAAGGGAAGCCGGGAGCCTTCCACTTTCAGATGTCACCAGCCCCTGTGTCCTAAGTCAACTATGCCATGTCCTCTGGCAGCAGCCCCAACCCCAGGGCCTGAGGTTCTGAAGCTGTCCTTGTGGAAAGCAGAAGGTAAACAAAACAGAAGTGAAAGTAGATTTAATTTTTTAGACTGTTCTCTTACAGGAATAGATTTGTGGTTCTCGGCATTTAAACAGATACTGGTTCCAATATGTTTTATTGACATCAATTACTGTAAGTCTGATTCATTTTCTGCCTATTGATTTCTGCCCAAGGTGAAATTCATGACATTTAACAGGAAACAAGTGATTTTTAAAAACACAGACACTTACATGAAGGACTGTAAAAGTAAGGTTTAAAGTCAGGGCCACTTGAATAAGCAGTTTTAAAACTTCTTTGTGAATGGTTCTTCCCTGATTCCCTGTATAAACAATATGGATGAAGGCTCTAAGAGCCTGCTGCGTCTAACTCAGGATGGGCCCCTGAGCCCCAGGGAAGGCCACTTCCATTCTGTCTGCTTTAAGGTGTCCCGACTAACCGTTGGTATTCTGTGCTTCCACAGTAGCCGGGTTTTTAAAGGTAGGACCTCTGTTTGGAGAGGGTCGCCCATGGCTGCTGGGTGATTTTCAGCTAAAGCTACTTCAGAGCTGAGGGGATCCCAAGTAGCTGTTAACACAGCTATGGAAAGCGACTCTTCCCATAATGACCTGGGGTCACCACCAATGACAGCGGCCTATTTTCATATTTTTAAGAATCTTCTGTTTTCAGTGGCTGTATAACCAGTGTTTTGGGGACTGGGTTTTGAGCTCAGGGGCACTCTTACCACTCTCCAGCCCTTTTTATTTTTTATTTTGAGACAGGGTTTCACTAAGTTGCCAAAGCCAGCCAAATGTATGATGGTCCTTCGCTTCCCATGTCATTGGGATTGCAGGTCATATTGCCCAGCCATAGAGTGTGTGAAAACTCTGACGTTTCCAAACAGTGCTGTGACTTACTGGGAAGCCTCTGTGTTTTCCGAGTCTGCAGCCTCCCCCCACGCCCCCTGCTATGCCCTCTGGGCCTGGGCTGTCCGTTCTCCTGCGCTGCAGTGGAGGGCGCCTTCTGCTTTGTGCTTCTCCATGCTGAGCTGGCGCACTTCTTGAAGTCGCTTTCATTTCCCAGTCCTCTCACTGTGTTCAGTGTAGAGTTTATGTTCTGTTGAGACTTAGAAAAATTTCAGTGACTGCCAGGAGGGGTGGCGGACACCTATTATCCTAATGGCTGGGGTAGGCCAATCACAGGTCAAGGCCACGCTGGGGTTGAGCCAGACTCCCATGCAGCCCTGTGAAGGAATTCAGCACCCCACTCCTGCCCTCCTTCCCGGATTTGTGGGGAAATTTATAAAGCGACTTGCTTTTCCATGTAGTTTTACAAATGCACGTGATTATACTGTTAGTGATTTGTCATTCCATTGCCTGACCCCGAGCTGGCTGGGGTGATGGTATATCCTGCTGCCTGACCAGTGTCGTTCCCTCCTCCTCCTTTGAACTGCTGTGTGAGATTCTGAGGCACCCGGTTTATTTTTTAGCATCCATTTTTATTTAATACGTAGTCACTTTGAAAGTCAAATCAAAACGAACTCAGTATTAATTAGCTAAATTTTCAACTTTATTATTCAGGCATTTTAGCTTATTGGAATATTTAACAATATGAAAGCTATTACTTCTTGTTTGTTTGTTGATTATACAAATGTGTAAATAAAATGAAATTATTTTCCTCGGGTTTTTTTATGGTGTGTGTGTGTGTGTGTGTGTGTGTGTGTGTGTACGTGTTTATGCAGAGGTGGGGATGGAGCCAGGGCCACGCACATGCTAGGCGGGTGCTGTATCACTGAGTTCACCCCCAGGGTTTTGTAGTAATGACACTGCCCTGCTGACTTCCATGTATAAAGGATGTAGCATTGCTTTTTATGTGAAAGGCATTGAACCTCTAATGGTTTTGCATTTTGAGAGTATTCTTTGCTATACAGAAATTTTATGTTCCCATCATAATGCAAGTTACAATTAACTAAATTTGTTCAACACACATTACTTTGAGGATCTCATTTCTGAAATTCCAGGCAGGCTCAACACAGATGCCCATTTCTCCATGTAACTCCATACTCACCGGTTAGCCTGGGGGTTCCAGGAAGTGCACGCCTGTGTTTCCTGGTTGCCTTTAAAATCCTCCCTTCTCTATTTCTGTGTGTCCCTTCAGTCGAGCTCTGCCTGTCCATTTCTGAGGATCCGCAGTTGCCCTCAAGTACCAGGTAACAACTCAGATGGACCAAATTGGGAGGTGGGGGACCTTAGAATATGTGATAGTTGCCAAGGGACCTTGTCGTTCCCCGAAGTTCTAGCACATGAGAGAGAACACTGGAGTCTTATCTTCCTTTAGCCTTAAAACAGGAGAACGCGGGGCTGGGGAGATAGCTCAGTCGGTAGAGTGCTTGCCTTGTAAGCTCAAGGCCCTGGGTTCGATCCCCAGCACCCAAAAAAACAAAAAACCAGGAGATCTCTGTCAGACCCGTGCATGGGTTACCCTTCCCGCTTTGCGTCCGCCTGACCTCCGTTAGGAGGCCTGTGGGCCAGCCGCAAACAGAAAGCAGAGCCTCCGGGAGCTTTCACCTGGAGCGACTGAGAAGGTGCGTCAGGCCCCGCCTTGGCCATACGCTGGTTCGGGCGCCTTTCAGTTCTGTGACGTGGAGCACCTCGGTGTAGAGTTGGGGCTGCCCTTTGGGAGCCCGTGGAACCATCTGTTGTTCCAGTGACCAGAGTCACATCATGTGCTTTTACTCTGGGCCTGGACCTGTGCTGGGAGCTGACAAAGGTGAGGGTCTAGGTCCCATCAGACTTCTGATGCTGGGAGAGCTGTCTCTGCCTCTGCCCTGGGAGCCGGTGGCCTGTGCTGCTGCTCTTCCACCGAGGGAGCTCTCCACAGAGCAGTCTTTCTGGGGCTGAACTGGCTGTTGGGCCTGTGTATTTTCAAGAGAAATGGAAATCTCAAACAGTGGTCAGCTTTTTGCCTAATTAGATCTGGGAGAGAATTTGAATGATGAGTGATGCACTTAAAGAAATATAAAAAATTAGTTGCCTTCCTGCACTGTCACTAGAAGTTTGTCACCAAGTTGCCCCTGGGCAGTCACCTATTATCTTAGAGAGTGAGGGAGGGGTAGTCAGGAGCTGTCACTTAGGGATTCTTCAGGTCACGTGGTTTCTGCTCCTTCACTTTCTTGCCTCTGAAGACCACCAGCTTAGCAGAGGCTGTGTTTGCGCTCGATCCAGCACTTGTGAATCTTTCTAGCCCACCTAAATCATAACTTAGGAAGAACTTGATTTTATCCTCTCACTGAATTGGAATCATGGGGATGATTCAGATCTCTTGGGAGTCCGATGCCCACATAAAATGATATGTGAAACTGGAGCCATTTGACACATAAGCTTTGACCAAACATAAAGCTGCTTGGGTTGCACAGCATCAGACGTGTTGTCTGAGAGATGATGTTCAAGTCTCACGTTTCTCAAGTCTACACCAGCAAGAGTGAGGAGTGCAGAAAAGCCAGTGAGGGGCAGGGAAGGAAGGGGGCGTGAGGAGCCCTCTGCTGCAGGGGCTCATTGGGTACACTCCTCCCCTGGAACGCTGAGGTCCAGCTCGATGCTTCCTGACATGCATAGTCTCTTCTATGGGACACTTCTGGAAACCTGCCCCATGGCAGGTTATTTCCTTTGGGTTTGGTTCCTATATTTACCCGGCGGTCATCTTCCCATCACTTTTAGGGCCTTTATTTTGTTTTCTCTGTGAAAATTCTGTACACTTGATAGGTGAGAAGTATTTATTTACTCTTAGGTCAACATAGTAGAAAACTTCTAGGGGCATTTCATACTTGTGATGGAAATCTAGTTGAACTGGTTCACCAGTCAGGACTCTGCCTTTGCTGCAGCAGTTGGAAGGTTAGCTACCTTCCATACAGTTTTGGAATACAGAAACCTGTTTCGCTGTAAATCTGGAAGTTTCTAGTATCACAGTCTACTCCAAATCGCTGACCTGTGCCTTTGACAGTACAGGTGTGTTCTACTCCTCAGTCCTGAGACTCCAGCCTCGGTGTTTCATCTTCCTAATTGAAATAAATGAAACTTGGACTCAGAGCATGCGTTTCCCGTGTGCCACTCTAAAGTAGAGGGACATGAGAGAGTCTCCAAAGAGAGCAGCTCCTAACAAGTTATGCAGGAACTATGCCCTTCTCACCACCGCTGACAGCCCTGCAGGGCTTCAAGCCACCTCACCTCCTGACTGTCTTCCCTTCTACCTCGACCCTCTGCAGGCAAACAGCACTAAAGAGCCATCCTGTCACTGCCGTACTCAGAAATCCTCCACGACTTCCATTTGTGGCTCCAAAGAAAAGCCACAGGGCTTGTGCCCCCTTCCTCAGACCCACCGAGCACACCCCTGCCTGCCCCGTGTCCCCAGCACATGGCTCATTCCCTGCCTCCGCCAGGTCTCTGCAGTCTTGTATTTACTTGGCGTCTTCTGTGACCACCCTACTCAAAACAATTCACCCAACTTGCCTCCATACCCTGTTTATTTTTCAAAGTAGCATTTATCTGACCTCTCATAGACTCATTTGCCCCTCTTTCCCTCATAGAAGGTAAATTCTGTGAAAGAAGGACATCTTATTTGTTTAGTTCTTTATTATAACCCAAGACCAACACAACAGCTGGCACTTGGTGGACCTTTGTACTTGTTGAATAAATGCTGACAGTCTAAAATCTAATTTTTATTTAGTGACCAATGCTAAAATCATAGGTAGATATTTAAAATATTACCTGGATAAACTGGAGGAAGATATAGATAGGTCCTATGATTAACTTC
Source organism: Sciurus carolinensis (assembly GCF_902686445.1). Classification (NCBI taxonomy): domain Eukaryota; kingdom Metazoa; phylum Chordata; class Mammalia; order Rodentia; family Sciuridae; genus Sciurus; species Sciurus carolinensis. Next base: position 10,445,194 of record NC_062214.1, on the reverse strand, counting down.
CTGTGTAGTGGTCTCACTGAGTGCAGGAGACAGGGTTTGGAGCTCGCAGAGGTCAGAATGGCTAGAATTTGCAGATGAGCGTTGCCTGCAAGAGAGCTGTGCATGATTTGTGCACAGGTCTCCACAAGGGTCGCCTTGAGTCTCTGGTGCACCTCAGAGGCTGGGACCCCGCAAGCCTGGGTAAAGGACAACTGTGGGGCGGATATGACTCCCAACGTCCACTCGGCTTCCGTCATCCAGAAGGGAGAGGCCTCTGTAATACGTGGGTTAGTCAGTAGAAAGAGTCAACAAAACAATCGTTAGGTAGGCAGAAAGCAAAACCAAAAAGGCAGAACAGTGTAGTTCAGAGCAAGGAGAGAACTCGGACAGGCACAGACAGACACAGACAGACATGACAGGTGCTGTGTTAGCAGGTGAGGACATTAGAGCAGCCATGGTAAATAATTCCATGTTTAAAGGTTTGAGGAAAAACAAAAACATAATGAGAGATAAATGGAAACCAAATAGTATTCTAAAGAAGAAAAATATGGTATCTGAAGTGAAATTTTCACTGAATAGGGTTTATAGCAGTTAAGGCACTATAAAAGAAAAAAAAATCTGTGAATTTAAAGACATACCAATGAGACTATCCAAATCGAAGTACAGAGAGGAAACTGTGGGGTGGAGGTGGGGACCTCATGTAGAACAATAATTAAACAATCTAAAATCTGTGTGGTTTACATTCCCTGAAAAAATATTTAATGGAGTTATGTTCAGATTTTTTCCAAGTTTAGTGAAAAATATTAACTTAGATTTTCAAGAATTTCAGCAACCTTAAGCCAAACAGACACAAAGAAAACCACAGTAAGGCACTTCATAATCACATTGCTGAAACCACTGATAAAGAGAAAAGCTTCTACAGAGGCTGAGGCAGGAGGATCATGAGTTCAAAACCCGCCTCATCAAAAGCAAGGTGCTAATAAGCAACTCAGTGAGACCCTGTTTCTAAATAAAATATGAGGTAGGGCTGGGGATGTGGCTCAGTGGTTGAGTGCCCCTGAGTTCAATCCCTGCTACGCCCCCCCCACAAAAAAAAAGAAAAACTTATAGGCGTAGAGGTGGTTTCTCTCTCTCTCTCTCTCTCTCTCTCTCTCTCTCTTTCACTCAAACACACACACACAGACACAACCAGGAAAATAAAAAAAGCTACCAGCTTCTTGCCAAATACTTTAAATGAAGAAATTGTGGAATAGCATCATGAAAAAACTGTCAGGATGTATCCAGTGAAACATTTTCAAAAAAAAAAATCAAAGACTTTCCTTAGGGGGAATAAATGGAGGTATTTATTGCAGCTGACTAGCAGACATTCATCAAAATCCTTAGAACAGAAGGGAAATGATAAAATATGAAAACCTGGATCTAAATAAATGAATAAGGAGTATCAAAATGGCATATGTGTAGATTAATATGAAATACAGTTCTTATTTTGAAAATTAAGAGAATTGTTCAAAGCAAAAATAAAAAGTACATTGTGTTATTTGTAACAGAAGTAAAATATAACAATAGCACAAAGGATAAGTAGGGTGAATGGAAGTATGCCTTTCTCACATTGTTGGTGAAGTGTGATATTATTAGAAGGTAGACCATTATGTCATATGCATACCCTGTAGAAGTACCAAAAAATTGAAGAGAGAAGTCGAGATAAGAAGGTCAACAGTGGAGGTAAGATGGAATGCCAGGAAAGAGGCAGGAAGGGGAGGAAGGTCAAAAGAAGGCAGGAGAAGAGGGGGGAAAAAAATGAAGATCAGATGGGCCAAATGCAAAACAAGTAAACAGCTAGCAAGATGGTAGATTTAAATCAACTCTATCAATAATTGTATTAAATGTAAATGGTCTAAATACCTGACTTAAAGGACAAAGATTATGAAATTATATTTTAAAAGCATGATTCAACTCTATAGTCTCTAAGAATTTCCTTAAAAATAAAGACATAGGTAAGTTAAGACTAGATTAAGATATACCATGCACACACTAATCAAGAGAAACTGAGTGACTGTATTATTATCAGAATTTAGAATAAGGGTTGTTACTGGAGATAAACAGATGTTTCATGATGATGGAATCACTTTGTCAAGAAGACATTTGGTCCTAAATGCAAATTAACCTTGAAACAATGTCCCAAATAAATGAAGCAGAAACCAAGAACTGAAAGGAGAGGCAGACATTCATAATTCAGTGGATTTCAAAGCTGGATGTGGTGATGCACTCCTGTAATCCCAGGTACTCTGAGTCTGAGGCAGGAAAATCTCAAATTCACGACCAGCCTGGGCAGTTTAGCAAGATCCTATTTTTTTCTTCCTTTTTCTTTTAAAGGACTGATTATATAACTCAGTGGTAGAATGATTGGCCAGCATGTGTGAGGCCCTGGGTTCAATCCCCAGTGTTGCAAAAGAGAAGAGAGAAGGAGGAAGGAGAGAAAAGAAAGACAAATGGATTTCTTGTCTCAGCAATTGGAGAAACAGCCAATTGTGGAATATAGAAGACTTAATACTACCAACCTACTTGACCTTATGGACATTTGCAAAGCATTCCAAACATTTTTTTCCAAGTTCACATGGATTATTCAAAGATAGGTTACATTATGGATTTTAAAATCTCAGTTTTAAAAATGAATAGATTTTATTTTTAGAGCAGTTTTAGACTTACAGAAGTCTCATTTTTTTTTCTTTTTTTTGTCGAGGGATTGAAGCCATGGCTTTAAACACAATAGGTGGCAAATGATCTATCACAGAGCTCCATCCCCAGCCAAAGTCTCAGTAAATCTTAAGAGATGGGAATCATTGATTGTTTTATGACCACAGCAGACTTGAGTTAGGTATCAATAATAATATCTAGAAAACTCCTCAATTATTTGGAAATCAGACAATATACTTCTAATAATCCTATTTTAGATTAAAAGAAAAACTGGGTTTGTTTGTTTTTTTTTTAAACCAGTAAAATTGATAAATCTCTAGTTAGGCTAGTTAAGGAAAGAAGAGAAAACACAAATTATTAATAATACCTAGTAGGAAAGGAGGGAATTCTCCTATATAAATAAGGAGTATTAAGAATAGCTTTATACCAATAAATTTAGTAAGTTTGACGGCCCTGAAAAATACTTTTGAAGTACATACAGGAGATTCGTGTTGCCTTGGGTGGCAGTGAGGCTGAGTGGGTTTGTGTTGACTGGGAGCACAAGTGAACTTTTTTGAGTGACAAAAATGTACTGTATCTTGGTTGCATTGGTAATTACATGACTGAAGACATTGCTTAAAACTCACTGAACTGGGCACATAAAATGGGTATTTTTTCATTTGTCAACCATACCTCAGACACTTAGAAAAACAATACCGTATACACCCAGACCAGTGTAGTTTACTCTGTGAGCATACCTTGATTTTAAAATCTACTTGTGAAAAAGTAACCTGTGAATTCCTGGTAACTGTCCCAGCATCCGTATTACATGGTATCTCTGCATCTGTTTCTGCCTGTCTAGACGCCCCTCCCCTCTCTCTCACATACGCACGCGCGTGCACACACACACACATGCAGAGTATTCACCAACAACCCACTTGGATTGTCAGCGATGATCCATTTGCATGCTGCGTCGCGGGTGCTGCTTCCATCTCCACGCAGCCCACCGGCTGCATTGACCACGCTATTTCTTTTCACCGGAAAAATTCCTCCCTGTTGCTAAAGGCCTCCGGTTACCATCATAGGTAGAAAAACACAAGAGTTAGATTCCTTTAGCTTATTTTTGGGCTCTGCAGATATATTTCCCCACAAGCTTGGCCTCTTCCACAAACGATGGGATGGACGTGGTGGACCTGGTTCATTTCTTTGTTCTCAGATGGGTTTCCGTCTGTCAGCAAGCATTTAAGTCCTTCCTTAGTCTCTCTGGGTCAAAGACTCGTTAGATCTGTACGGAGAGACGCAGAGTGCGAGCGCTCCCCGCCTCGTGCTGGAGTTTGAGCAGGGCCCTTTCCATCAATTTTTTGTTTTTTGTGTCTTGTTTTTTTGAGCCAGGGGCTCACTTAGTTGCCCAGGCTGGCTGGCCTTGAACTTGTGATTCTCTTCCCTCAGCCTCCCAAGTAACTGAAGTTGGCAGGCCTGTGCCACTGCTCCAGGTTGTTCCTTTCCCTTCCCTCAGTCCAGCTTGACTGTGCACGTGGCTGAGAGGCTCTCGGTGAAGTCCCAGCTCTGTCTCCCGAGGCAGCAGTCCAGCTCGTGGAAAGGCTGATTTCCGCTTGTGTGTATCTCTATTTTTAGGTAGACTGCTTATCTTTTGATTCTGTTAGGTTGGGATTTCATTTTCCTTTTTTTTGATATATATTTTTTTAGTTGTCGATGGACTTTTATTTTATTTACTTATTTGCGGTGCTGAGAATCCAACCCAGCGCTCACAGGCCAGCGCCCTGCACTGAGCCCCAGCCCAGCCCGATTTCCTCTTAACCAGCTCTCTCCTGCCCACCCCCTCGGCCCTCCTCCCCAGTACTGTCTCCCAGGACACCTGATTGCACCAGCGTTTGTCGCGAGCCTGGTTTTGGACCCGTAGGCACAGGTAGTGTGCCATGCTGTTTCGCTTGGGGCTCGGTTGGCAGCAGCCACCCTCTTGCTCGCGTGGCTCTCTGCCTGGTGACTGATGTCCCGTACCTTCTCAGGTACGCTCCTCCAGGTGGGGTTGGAGGTGTATTTTTCTTAACCCAGTCTTATCCAATTATTTCTACAATTAGCAGCATCGGTATTTAAGGTCTCTGAGATATTCCTGCTCCTTTTCTGCGCTTCTTAGTCTTCGGGTGCCGCGGTGATTTCAGACCGCAGAGCGTCTCTGCAGGCCGGCCCGCGTGGCTCGTGGCTGCTGTGCTGGTCGGAGCAGTCGTGGCGCTTGTGGCAGGGACGTCATGGAGCGCCCTTCTATCCGGCCGTCCATCTGTCCACATAGCTGTCGCCTGAAGACTTCCTTTGCTCTCTCCCTGAAGTCCCCATTTCCTGAATTGCAGGTTCCCGTTTCCCTGCTGTCGCTCCGTTTGGGAAGTTAAAGGTGTCCGAGAGGCACGTCGTTGACGCTGTTACCCTGAGTCGTACTGGCCGGAGACTCGTTTCCACAGTGTTTGTGGAAAGCTCCTTCGCCCGTGTCGTCAGCTGGGATTGCTTTTCCTCATGTCCCCTGTCCTTACCTTTCTTGGTGTCTGTTGCCCTCAGTGGAAGGCGTGCTGGAGGAGCCCGGAAGGTGAAGTCCCTGAGACGCTGCGTGTCAGGGAGTGATTTTATTGTCCCTTCTCATTTGTGGGCTGTGGTTGGCTGGGTGTAGAATTCTAGTTGGAAATCACTTTCCTTCAGAATCTGGACGGCATTGCTCCATCTCTGGCCAGCTTTGAGTGTCTTGCAAAGTCAAAGCCATTCTGATCTTCACCTTTTCCTTTGAACTTTTTTCTCTTCAGAAACATTCAGTATTCTTTCTGCACAGTATTCTGGAATTGCACATCCATGTGCCTTAGAACGGGTCCATTTTATCTTTATGATGAGTACTTGTTAATCTGGGAAATTGCCTTGAAATTTTTTTGATGCTTTCTTTCCTTATAGTTTTACTTGGTTTGCTTATTTTATGTATTTATTGATTTCTTTGTGGTGCTGGGAATCAAACTCAGGGTTGTACATGCTAGAATTTATTTTTGGCTTTACAGTCTTCTCTCTTTTTTTTTTTTTTTTTTTTTTTTTTGCGGTGCTGGGGATTGAACCCAGGACCTTGTGCATGCAAGACACGCACTCTACCAACTGAGCTGTATCCCCAGCCCTTTCTTCTACTTTTATCTGACTCTTCAACTGAGCTTATTGTTTTTGTTGTTTATTTCTAATTCCAGGAGAAAACTTTGTTTATTTTGTATAATATTCCATTCTTAATTTGTAGATATAAGGTCTTTTATTATCTTCTGAGTATATTGGTAATACTTTATGTCTGTTCTCCACAGCTTGTTTCATCCAAGGGCTTTTGTCCTGGATTTTGCTTTTTCTTGGAGACTGTGTCCCGTCTCGTCCGCAGTGGTGTCTGCGTGTATGGAGAGCCCTGAGCGGATGTGAGGGCCTTGGGCTGCACAAGTTGGTGGTAGATCTTCTGGTCAGATCATCTGTTGCTCTGCCTCTTGCCTGGAGGGGAGGCTGGAGCAGCCAGCAGTGTGAGTTATTTACAAGGAAAAGGACAGAGGCCTGGTGTTGAGCTGGTATGTGTCGCTTCACCCTGTTTGTGGTGGAACGTGCACACTCTTCACTGTGCCCATGGAGCTCCAGTCTGGAGCCCTCCTGATTTACATTTTCCAGAAAACAGGGACTCTGGGGACAATCTCAGCTCTACCCCACTGCTGGTGCATCATTGGGTTTCTAAGGTCCGTGCAGCTGCTGAGGGGTCTGATTCCAGCTTCAGAACTCTGTTGCCACTGTCTGTTTTACTGCTCTCCATTGTGGGTTTGTCTTTTTTTCTTTTCTCTTTTCCTTTTTTTTTTTTTGAATTGTGTTAAAACCTACAAAACCTATGATTTTGCTTCACCATTGTAGCCATTTTTGCAAGTACAGTTAGTGGTGTGAAGGCATTCGTGCTGTGGGGTGGTGTTTTAATAGGGTGGATGCACCTAAGCGAGGTTAGTGAGCACGGCGGTGCTGGCGGAGGGAGCAGAGCTGGACCGTGTTGGCCTCGAGCAGGAGGCGCCGGTCTTCTGTGGAGTCCGGGGCGGACGAGTTGTTTACCCCTTCAGGGAAGAGCACGTAGTTTGCTGGCAGGAGTGTCCTCACGAAGGGTTCCTGCTGGAACGTCCAGGCCTGGCGCTCCAGGCTCCTAGAGATCTGGCCTGCCCACCCGTGTGCTCCAGCCGCCTGTCGTTCCTCCCACTGCCCACTCTGTTCCTGGCACAGGATGACTCCGCAGCCCCTGCCTCTGCCTGCCGGGTGTTCCTGAGTGCAGTGAACGCCGCCCCCTCTGTCCCTGCCTCCATCCTCAGCCTGCTGCTTCCAGCCCGGTCACTGCCTCCCACCCCAGACTTGGGCTTGTGCCTCTTGTTTTCCTCCGGTGACCTTCTCTATGCCTCTCGATTATCACCCTGCTCTGCCCATGCTGCCCAGCGCTGCTCAGTGTCTGGTTCTGCCCTCTGCCTGGCACCCAGTGCTCAGTTAAGCATCTGGACGAATTCCTGATGCCAGAGGTTTCAAGAGAGCTTTTCATCCTTTCTTGTAGGACATCCGACACGAAGCCAGTGACTTCCCCTGTAGAGTGGCGAAGCTTCCTAAGAACAAAAACCGAAACAGGTACCGAGACGTCAGTCCCTGTAAGTATCCCCCGGCTAGCTGCCTGCTACCCCTCCACGCAGGGCCTGCGGGTCAGCCTGTCTTTAGCCCCAGGGCTTGGCAATAAATCGATAGTAGTCAGAGGTTTATGACCTGATTGTTTGCTGTAATAGGGACATCCGAGACTTAGAGTAATGGCTCATTTTTCCACCACTGTAGAGGTAAGGTTTCAGTTTCTGGAAAATTCAGCAAAAAGTTCAGAGCACTTTTTTTTGGCTTGACTGTTTTGTGATGAATCATTTTCCTTCAGCTGAAGCAGAGTGGAACAGGCCTAACGGAACCTTTTCTGGGTGACTCGGCAGCGATATTCTTAGCCCCAGCCTGGTGTTGAGCCACGGGGGTGCCCCCCACGGGCAGGTGGGGTGGGCGCTGCGGATGCGCCTCCAAGTGTGCCCGCCCCTCCCTTTCACAGTCACTGTGCGCCCGCTGGCCTCAGCGCCCGCCTGCCTTCTGGGTGACTGGCACTCAGGTTGCCAGTGTCTTCAGAGTAAATAAGTGAACATGTTGGAATTTGTGTAAAACAAGAAAAACTGGAGCTGAGTTCAAGACCTGGACCTGACCGTCTCTACGAGTTCTCAGTGGCGTTTTTGACTCCCCTCTAGGGCCTGTAGACCCCGAGCAGGGTGGTGGCCACCGATATCTCCATAGCAGTTCAGGTTCCTGGGAGGACAGAGGACTGGACCTCGAGTGGATGCAGAACATGTACCTCTTGGCCACACATGGTTCCCCACCTGGGTTTGGTCTCTGCTCTGCCTCTTGGCACCGTGTGGCTCCTGCTCTCCTCTGACTCCAGCGGAGCAGAAGTCACCCTCACCTCATAGGAATGTGTGACAATGGATGAAACACACGAGCCACTTACTTAGCCCAGGGCCTGCTCAGGCGTAGAAGGGACTCAGTAAATATTGGCAAGGGGGGGACAGTTGCCACTAGGAAATCTGAAGTGCCATCTTGGGTCCTCGGGTGACATGGTGAGCCCAGCACCTGGTGCTTTTGATTAGCATGGCTAGACTGGGGCACCACATAGGTATTTATTTTTAAAATAAAAAAAGAGCAAAAAACCTTGGTGATGCTGCTGTGAAGTCCTGGCCAGAAACTTCCGGACAGCTGATCGGAGTTCCACAGAACAGGCAGTTTACCTCTTTCCCACAGTGTCAGCTTACCCTGGTCACTAGCTTTGCCAGACTTGCTCTGAACCAGGGAATAATGTTGTCTGCGATATTCATTTGCCACATTTTTTACCTTTTCTTGTCTAAACGGTTTAAGAACCAGTTTTACGACATTTAACATATTCTTCCCGGGAGGTAACTCCTGAACGTTTTCACCCCAAGCTCGTTCCTCCTGTCTTTATTTTCCTCCCCTACCTCCACCTCCCAGTAGGAAAAGTGATTTGCTGTTCACAGGAGGGGAAGCGGGGCAGGGAGTGAGTCCAGGTGGGAGGTGACCTGGCGCTTGACTCGGGGCAACAAGAGCCTGTGTCCACGCCAGCCGCCGAGCTCAGCTCTGCCCCGGTTGCCCCGGCCTCCTCCTCCCGCCGCGCTCCTGTTAACTTTGCACTTGGCAAGTGAAAAAGCAAGGCCCAGAGGACGAGTGTCACCCAGGGCCACCTGGTGTTGTCTGAGCCCACTCAACCCAGTGCTAGTCATCCGACTTTTTTTTTTTTTTTCTTTTTTGAGATCTTTTATGTCCACGATCCACTTACAATTACCCAGGCACCTGAGTCCGTGTTCGCCCTCGCCCTGTGTGGAGAACAGCCCCTCTGAGCGCTGTCCTCCTCCTTTAGAACAGAAGCCAAAACCACTCCCCCTTGTCCCGATTCCGCTTCTCCTTTGGTCTCGGGGGAAGGTGCTGTTTATGGGGGTCGCCTGGGTTCACTGGCCCTGGTGCTGTGGCAGGGATGAACGCACCCACCTGCTCTCGTTGGCCGACATGATAAGGAGAGTGGCCCTCAGGGCTGCTCTCGGGACAGAGTGATGATAAGAGGTGGCTTTGATTTCAATAACCTGGGGCAGAAATTCCAAGTGGGTTTATTTTTAAGAACTAATCTAAAAGTTACATTTATATATTTGTAGTGTTTTCTGTTTGGAGCTTTTTCCCAAACAAATTATCTTTTTGAAGTCTTTGATGATGACATTGTAAGCCTAAATCCTTTAAGTTAATTTTACTTGAACTTTAAAAAAACAAAAAACTTGCATAAAGGAATTCCAGGCCTGGCTTCAGGAGGCTGCGTGCCTGGGTCACCCGCTCTCGACGCCCTGGATGTGGTGGGTGCAGGTGCAGTCTATAGCCCTGCCCGAGGGCCGCCTGGGCTTCCTGGTGCTGTGTGTTCCCTTTTAAAGATTAAAAGTTTGTTAGCATTAGAAGATGGGTCCTTGTGGCCCACTGCGTTTGGGGAGTGTGGTGCTGTCACAGGAGGGCGGGCTGAGGGCAGGCTCTGGCTAGGACCCAGTGGAGGGCCCAGCGTGGTGCAGGACTGCACGTGCTTCAGAGGAGGCTTTCAGAAAGTGCCAGCCACCCACTAGATGACAGGCAGGGCCTCCTCCAACCCTGGCGCCCCTCTGCTGTCTGTGGGGGCCCTGGCCGTGTGGATGTTGCAGCCCTCCAGACTGACCTGGGTTCTGCTTGCCTTTCAGTTGACCATAGTCGGATCAAGCTACACCAGGAGGACAATGACTATATTAATGCTAGTTTGATAAAAATGGAAGAAGCCCAGAGGAGTTACATTCTCACCCAGGTAAACAGATTTTTTTTAATGTTAACTGAGTGGTTTTTTTTAATGTTAACTGAGAGTTTTAAACTGTCTGAACCTCAGACAAAACCTCCTGCGTTGTTTAGAAGTTCAGGTGTTTAATAAACCAAAGAGCAAAGAAAGGAAAAAAATCCTTCTTCGAAGATTCAGCCTGTTGTGACCCTGATCTGCCAGGAAGGTCCCAAGGGCCTCACTGGGAGGGAGGGACAGGAACCCAGCTGGAGACCGCCAGCAGCAGTGGATGGGCAGGAGAGTGCCACTCAGGCGGGGCGGAACCTGCGCTGACCTGGAAGGATGCGCCTCAGCACCAGGCGCCTCTGGTGGCAGAGGCAAGAGGGTAGCAGGAGGCTAGGCATCTCTGTCCCAAGAGCCATTCGGAGAATACTCCTCACCTTGGCCGCCTCCTTTGGCCCTGAGAAAAGTGTCATCAGAGTACATGAACAAGCGCGACGTCATTGAGAACTCCCGCTAGCTCTTGGCACCTTTATGGGAAGAAAAGCACGGCAGTGGTTTAGTCATCGATTGAGCTCTTGTAAAACACTTAATGCGCTGTGACCCAAAGGCCGCAAGTGTCTAGACAGGGCAAGGCAGGCGCTTTTTATTCGTATTAATTAATTAATTAATCGCTCACTCTGTCACGTTAATCAGCGTTCTCCAGTCTTGACCTGTCACCTGCGGTTGGCTCGAGGAGCCCGGCGTTCCTCATTTGTTCGGCGTGTTCTAGCTCCATGCCTGCGCATCGGGCTCGTGGCTCAGGCTGAGGGATGATTTGGGGCACCTTGCGCTTGCTGTGTGAAATTTAAAGTTCTGGCAAAGCCGGGAAGCCTTGTGAACATAGGCTGCTTCGGACAGGAACCTGGGCCGGGCCCGTCCCACTCCCTTCTTGTCCATCAGTTCCTCCCATCCTGACCCTGATGCCTCCCAGTCAGCGTGAGGACCCTCAGCCAGGCCGAGTTCCGTCTGCAGGTCATGGAATGAGCTCTTGGCCTGCAAACACACAGCAGCCCCCCAGGCCAGTGGGCTGCTGGGAGCAAGGTCCTGAGGAGGGACCTGCCTGCTGTGGGCAGAGGTCAAGGCACAGTGACCTCTCCAGCACACCCCCCTTCTAGGGCATGTGACGTTAGATTGAGCAGGTGATGTTCCCAGTGCTGCCAGTTGAGGTGAGCTTGAGGCATCCATACCCAGCCTCCTGGAAACACCGGTGCCGGTTGCCAGGCAGGATAGTGAGGCTCTGCAGGCACCCTGGTGCCCACCTGCATGACCGCCTGGGTGTCTGCATTTTGGTCCAAGGACACAGGCGGTGAGTGGTTGGCTCCTGGTTGATAGTGAGAGCGGGAGGCCACCTCTCTCGGGTGCTCCTGTGCTCCGGGCACCCGGGTCAGTCCTGCCCTACATGAGGAGAGTTGATTTCCGTGACCCTGTGGTGAAGCCTGCTTACACCCGCCTGAGGTCACAGGCTGGTAAGCGATTGGAGCTGGGGCTGGGACCACTGGAAGAATCACAGGTGGTCACACTCTTGCTGCTTCTCACATTGTGTCCCACGTCCCACCTGCCCTTGGCGAGGAGCCCAGTGGAAACCCTCAGCTGGCCAGCCCAAACCAGGAAGCACGCTGGGCGTTGGCATCCTTGGCCGGTCAGTCCTGCATCGAGGTGCGCCTCAGGCGAGGAGAGACCGGCCCTGTTCCTGCCTCTGCCGCCACTCTGCCTGGGCCAGGAGGCTGAGGGCTGCCGCAGGTGAGCTCACGTGTTGCGTCCCAGTGTCACACATTGTGCGTCTTGTGTGTTTGCAGGGCCCGCTGCCTAACACGTGTGGGCACTTCTGGGAGATGGTGTGGGAGCAGAAGAGCAGGGGCGTGGTCATGCTCAACCGTGTGATGGAGAAGGGCTCGGTAAGTGGCATGCTGGGGCCTCTCGATGTCGCCGTCCCTGTGCATGTGGGTCCAGAGAGTCGCTCTCATCTGGAGTGCCTGACTTCTCACTCCTTTTAGAGTTCCTTTGCATACTCTCTTTTTCATTTAACAAATCAAAGAAGCAATAGCCAAGTGCTCATTCGTTGTAGGCAAGTCAGTCACCTAAAAGGAAACGGGGAGGCGTCGGACTGCCCTCGAGCAGGTGCCCCCAGGGGTGGGCTCCCCAGCACCAGGCAGGTGTCCTCCGTCCCCTGCCTGTGCTTCTGGGCTGCTGTCACTGCGATGTGGAGTTGGGTCAGGCAGCTCACAGTGCATCTTCATGGTACCTGCCCGCGTGGCCAGTTGAGTGCCTCCTGACCACGAGCGAAGGTGGCTCTGCAGAGGCCCAGCAGCCAGCCTCCTCTGCACTGGTGTCTGCTGGCGTCTGTTCCTTCAGACTTGGTGCCACGGCTCGCTCTGTGCCACTCTTAAACTCTGCTCCTCACACGTCTGCCCTCAGCCACCCCACTTTAGCTTGCTGCCTCAGTCCATTCTGCACCATGCTTCCAGAATGTTCTTTCTCACTCAGGCCTCACCATACCTCTCCCCAGCCGCACACGCGTTTCTCCTCGCTCGCAGCATGATACGCTGTGGCGTACAGAGCCTTGTGTCCTGGCCCTGCTTACTGCCCGTCTCTCCCCACTGTCCAGATTCCTGCCACGACAAACTTTCTCTCTTAGTTTCTTACCATGTTCTTTGATCCAAGGATCTGAGTCACAGCATCCACCATCACCCTGTGTCCAGGTGTCCTCAGGTTGCTGTCCTTCATCCTCCTCACTCCTGTGGTCAGCCCTCAGGAGTCTCTCTGTTGAAAGAGCTGCCTCACACGCAGGGCCCACGTCTGGCCTTCAGCAGAGCCAGCAGGCTCCTTACCTCTCTTCTGCTCTCGCCCCTCCCTGGGCTCTGCTGGCCCTTCTGGGACTCAGAGTCAAGTTGAGGATTGAGTGGAGGATCGTGGGGACCAATAGGACCCCGAATATCCCTCAGCCTCGCCAGGTCCTGGCACTGTGCGCCCTGGGGGTCAGCTGGGGTGCTTGCGTGGCTGTCCTGGCTGCCTTGGACATGAGGGCTCCAGAGGAACAACCCCTCCAAAGAAAGCAGTCGTGTCCAGGAGAGGGGACCCACTTGGTGCACAGAAGGCACACACAGGTGCGGGCAGAGCCTGGAGCCAGCCACAGCGCCACCTCCTCCGCTGCCGGAGAGACCCGGGCTGGGCTCGCTGTTGGTCCTGTCTGGGTGCACCCCACGTGCCCTGTAAATCTTGAGCATACTTAGTGGCTCCACAGTGACAGACAGGCAGCCTGCCTGCACGTCCAGTCCCAAGTACCCTTCTTACCTTACTTCTGCTTTTTCAGTGAAAGTGGCTTTTCACTTTTTTCTTCCTGCTTCTTTGGCCTGGTTAGTAAAGGTGAGGTTGCAGATGTGAAGCCACTCCTGCCCCCACCACTCTTGTCACAGTGTCAGACACAGAGCTCTGGGTTCCCCCAGCTGCTCTGCATGGGAAGCAGCTGGTGCAGAACTCTCGGCTCCTGACGTCGACCTGGCTGCTCTGCTGGAACGAGCTGACCTGTGTTTTAGGATGATCAGCAGCGTCTCTGGCCCACCACCAGGTGCCAGCAGCACCCATGCCCCAGAGGTGGCAGTCAGGCCTGTCTCCATGGCAGGGTGGGATTGGCCCTGGTTGAGAACTGCTCTAGGTTACATTGGGGATTGGGGTTTTAAGTCAAGATGCTTATTCAGAAAGCACCGGACATGGTAGGATTTTCCTTTTATGTATGAATTCGTTTGTTGCTCACAGTTCCGGTAAAACCTTTGCTATCCGTTCATAGTTTGCTTTAGCAACTGTTGTCACTTTATAACAAGGAGCTGTGTCGGGTGCCATGGTTACATACTCGTCACTGGGCCTGGTTGTCTCTTACCCAGCACTGACCCTAAATAGACCACAGATCCACAGATCCTTTCCCCCCTGAGATTACTACTGTGTGGGCCATCAAAACATGACTGGTGGGCTCTGTCATAGTTCACTATGAAAAAGTAACAGTACTCTTTCTTCTCCTTTAACTACCCAGTTCCAGTCTGGTTTATTCAAGCATACAGACTGGCACAGAACCATTGTGTGGTGTGAGAGTCTTAAAGTTTCTTCGGGACCAACATTTTCAATTCTGCATCAATAGGGTCACTCCAGAAGGGTGGCCTGGGAGGCTGCCACGGAGCCGCAGCGTCTGCTGGCTCGCACCTTGTCACGCCCGTCACACTGCCTGTGCTCTGAGCAGCTTGCAGAGTTTCCATGTAATGCCCATTGCTTTCTGGCTTCCTTCTTTCACCAAATAGCCTAGGGAGTTCTCTTGCTGTTGGCGACCTGACTGGAATCTCCTGGGACCTCACACTTCCTGGAAACCAGTTTTGCAGAAGCTAATTGTGTGTGTTGGACTGGGGTCATGCACATGGTCAAAGTTCTTGTTGTTCAATTTTAAAACTGACTTTAGACATGTCAGCACAGAGCGTGCATGTGTGAGGGTTGGACAGTTGCTCAGGGGAAGCTGGGTGAGCTTTACTCGCCTTTCCTGAATTTGGTCTGTGTCTCTCCCAAAACCCTATGAAACCTTGGTTGGATGTCAGGGCTTCTGTGCACATGACGAAAACCAAATCACTCATCTCAGGATCCCATGGCTGGCTTCCAGAGGTGGTTCTTAACATGGCCTGGCCATTTGTTTAGGAAGGGCCAGGGACTCTCGCTAAACATCTGCCTTCATGGTGGAAATGGCACCTACTAGCAACGCCAGCACTCTCCTGCCTGGTGCCAACCAAGATAGGCCTCGGTTTGGTTTGGTTTGGTTTGGAGCTGGGCATTGTGTCCAGGGATGTTTAGTAACCACTGATGCACATCTCCAGCCCTTTTTTGCATTTTATTTAGAGACAGAGTTTCACTGAGTTGCTTAGGGCCTCACTAAGTTGCTAAGGCTGGCTTTGAACTCGAGATCCTCCCTGCCTCAGCCTCCCAAGCCCCTGGGATTATCGGCTTGTGCCACCACGCCCAGCGAGGCCTGTTTTAGTCCCCAGTGATGGGACTGCTTTTTCATAAACGTCAGTCCCCTGTTCAAGTTGGTGTGTGTTGGTTTAATAGGTAACTGCAGTGGTGGTCAAGTGCTTATTTTTGTGTTTTATTGTGTGTCTTTAAAACAAAAACTGCTACAGGAAATAGAGATGTTCCTGTAGATGCCTAAAGAGTTCTAAAAACTAAATATTGGTTGATGGATGCTTGGTCATGTGCCAGAAGTCCTCTGACATCTTAGATTATAAAGAGTTATTTAGCTTTATTTTCGGTTTTGAAAGTGAGCACTTGCCAGAAGTGAGACGTGAAACTTGTCTGCCCAGCTCGGAGCCCAGGATCAGCGGCCACTTGACCATCTTTGCCTCATCCTCTCCCTGCTCTGGCACAGGTGGCCTTGAGCCACAGGACGGGCTGTTCTGGGTCGCCTTCCTGGTTCCTCGGAGGTCTGGCTCCAGTGGCCCCTCACACTCTGGCTCCTGATTCCTACCTCCCTGTTCTGTGTGGCAGAATTGCTTTGGTGCTGACAGGTGGCCCCATCCAGGGACTCAGCTTCTGCAGCTCATCCGTGATAATTGGGTGACGTGGTGCAACTGGCCAAAGCGTCAGACAGGCTCTTGACAGCCCTGGCATCTGCCTGGGACCGTGAAGTTCAGTGCTCTGCCCTGGCCTTTCTTCACTGGTTTCTCTCCCTCTCTGCTTGGGTTGGGGGCAGCTTCCAGCCTCAGTGGAACAGAACAGTCCACATCTAGGCTTCTCTTCCCTCTTCAAGAGCTGCCCTGCCCTTTGCTGCCCCAGGGGACGCTGTAGTTTTCTTGGCCTGACACCAGCATCGGCTGGGCTCTGGCCTCCGTTGCCCATCTCCTGTTCCCCTGAGGTGATCTCTGTGGTCACTGCCCAGGAAGTGCTGGCCACCCTCCAGAACCTTCTTCCCAGGGCCCAGTCAGAACTCTCTACCCTCAGCACTTCCTCCTGTCCACCTTGTCACTGCTGGACTCAGCGGTCTCTCCAGCAGATAGGACCAGCCCTGAAATGGCTCCTTCACCGCCGTCATCCTTGGCCCCAGAGGAGCATCCCGTGGGTCCACCTGTGACTCACGAGCGTGGCTGGCACACACTGGCGTATCATTGGTGGGGACCGCAAGGTCTCCCAGGGCACTGGGCAGGTCATCCTGGACCCGCAGCCCAGCCCTGGCCACCTGCCCTTCAGTGCACAACAGTCACCCGCAAGCAGAGTGGTCCCGAGTAACTGGCACGGGGACTTAGTCTCAGCAAAGTATCCAGTAAATTTGAATTAAATTTTCTTACTGAAGCTTCAGATGAAACCAAATCTTCTTGAGTTTTTTTGTTTTAAAACCTTAATGACCAACATTTAAATCAAGATCATCAGGTAGTTTCTGAAATTATCAAAATAGAACTCAGAAGTGTTGTTTTGGACCGAACCAACCAGAGTGAAAGGGTGACCAAGTCCCATGCCCTCCAGCTGTCCCTGGGTTGTGTCCTGCTCGGCTCGGCCTTGGCGTCACAGCCCCCGGGCTCATTCTCAGTTCTGCAACGTTTCCTCCTGGGGTGAGGCATCTGCCAGCAGCTGGGTTGGGCCCAGCGATGTTGGAAATGTCCGCATAAAGGCCTTTGTAAGAGGCAGAACGGCTGGCGGGCAAGGGTCGTCCGCCAAGCGCCCCCTTGCTGCAGACCCAGGAGCTGCTGGGCAGGAAGGCTGAGCGCTGTCCACTTGGCTGCCCGGCAGAATCTCCCCTGCCCCTCCCGTCCACCCCCTGGAGTTGGGCTGCTGCACTGACTGTATCTTCCAAGTTCAGAAAATTCTGGGCCTTCACATTGTCATAAAGCCCAGGACTCCAAGCCTCTCATCTTGGAAAACAGTTGCTCACAGTAATTCGATGTTATTTCCTCTCTTAGTTAAAATGTGCACAGTATTGGCCACAAAAAGAAGAAAAGGAGATGATCTTTGATGACACAAATTTGAAACTGACGTTGATCTCTGAAGACATCAAGTCTTACTACACGGTGCGACAGCTGGAGCTGGAGAACCTGGCGGTAAGCCGGCCTGCACCAGGCGCCTCAACCGGTCCCACCTGGGTCGCTCGTCCCTCCCCTGTGCCCTGTGGAGTGAGCAGGGCTCGTTGTGTGCTTTCCAAGGGACCAGGGCACTCCGCGACGGTGGAAGTCATGGTGCCTTCTCTCCACAGAGCTCTTGATACTGCAGCACCAGTTAACTCGGGCTCTTAGGGAAAAGACAAGTTTCTGTGCGAGTGGTCAGGCCCTGCGGGACCTGGAAGCAGACTGCCACAGAGCACGCTGTCTTCTCTGTGCTCCACGGCTCAGTCTGAAGTGAGGATCGAGGTCGCCCAGGCCATGCAGTCTCTTGGCCACTGAGGTTTTCTGGGCGAAGCCTTGGGTTTATTTATCTGGGAAGAGCGTATGACCCCAGCTGCTGGCTGTCCCTAAAAGCTTGTCTTGGAACATGGCGTGGCGCTGTGCTAAGTACCACAGATGGCCCTGCCTGTGTGCATTCGGAACCACTCAGGGGAGCCATGCCTGCAGGAGTCTGCGGCCGTGCTGGACACGGTAGGAAGGGCTCCAGGCAGCACGGGGGATGCCCCTGAACCTGGTGTCGCCACCCCTCCGAGCCACCCTGCCCAGGCTTGAGTCCCAGCCCTGCCCTTTCACACCGTCGGGCTGGGGAAAGGGGCTTCACCACCCTGTGTCTGCATCTCCTCCGTCACGTCAGATAGGGCCTGGGGGGCTCGGGAGGTGGTGGGAGGGTAGGTGCCGAGGGCGCGGTCCAGTGAGAGCGAGGGAAGGTGGGCCTGGGAGTCTGCGGAGCGGCTCTGTCCTGGTGCTGGCGTTCCCGTGCGGCGGCCCAGTCCTGTGGCCTCTGTCCCTGGAGTCATGGTCGTGAGACGTAGAGCACAGCGCAGGTTTCCAGAAGTGCAGCAGAGACTCGGGCAGCGTGCGCCCGTGCTCCCTGCCCCTCTGCTGTGTGGCGGATGGCGGGAGCGCTCCGGGGAGGCGCGGCTCCGCTGCTTGGAAGGTGCTGTGCCTAGAGCGCTAGGCCTCAGGTCTCCTGCTGGCAGCCTGCTGCCACCATCGGCCTCTGCACACCACTTGTGGAGGGAATGATTCAGACAGAATTCCGATTTACAGAGGGAGTGCAGCTACGCGCCGGGGTCTGGTGTCAGGGTGCGTTTGCGCCAACCAACCTTGCTGTCACAGAGCCTTATGCAGCCAGGCAGGTGGCGCACACCTGTGATCCAGTGACTTGGGAACTGAGGCAGGGCCATCCGAAGTTTGAGGCCAGGCTTGGCAGCTTAGACCCTGTCTCAGAATTTTAAAAAGGGACTGGGGATGTCACCCAGTGGTAGCTTGTCCAGTGTGTGCAAGGCCCGGGGTTCCCCCCCACTGCAGCAGGAAGTTAAGAAATAAAACGACAAGCCCCTTCTCAGCACTGGGTGACCGCTGGAGCCCAGACAGAGTCCTGTGCAGAGCAGCAGGCGGAGGGCGGAGAGGGTGGTGAGCAGCCACACCTTCCTGGGGCAGGCAGGCCTGGCTTGGCATGCTTTCTAGTCACTTAAAAAATCTCTTTAAAATGCTTTTCTCACCTGCCAAAATAGAAGGGGCATTTCTTTAGTGCTGTTATAGTTACATGGAGATGGTTCTTGAGGAGACAGGATGGAGCCGCTTCGTGTGGCTCTGGGTTGGCCAGGTGTCTCCAGTTCTGCAGAAGATGCCGTGGCCTGGCGGCTGGACTGCCCGCTCCAGGCTTCCCGTGGTCCTGTCCCAGCAGGGCATCTTTGTGAGAGCATCCTTGTCTTAGGCCCGTGCCTGCAGCAGGGCTGGCCTTTGGTAGTGGTCACTGGAAGACTGAGCGGGGAGCACTTTGGGACAAAGGCTTGGAGTTCCCGCAGCAGCTCTGAGCAGGGGCTGTCACCGCGGAGCCTTGACCACCTAGTCTGGAAACTGGGAAACGGGCACGGGCCTCACTGTGCAGCGGCCGTGGTGCTGGGTTCACGGGGCCACTGCTGCTCCTGTGGTCCTGCTCCTGCTCGTGCACTGTCTCTTCAGCAGGGTGCCGAGCCACATGGCAGCCACCTCCATGGAGACCAGGTTGGTTACCTTTTCTTCAAAGCGACAGTGCTTGAAACACCAGGTAGTCTGGAAACCTGGTGGCTCAGAGCCAGTGCCCACGTGGTGCAGTTACTCTTTCACCCTCTGCAGGAAGCACAAAACTTTCTGACGGGATTATCACAGATGGCGGGTACAGTGCAGCGTCACTTTGCTTGGTGAGGCAGGAGAAAGTGACTGTAGGCGTGTAGGCGGAAAGAGGGGGACTTGGGACAGGCAGGTGGGGCTGATCCATCCCAACAGCCAAGGGAGTCCAAGTGGAGGCAGCCTGCAGGTCCGCACCGGGAGTCTGGCGGCACCGGGGCGTGGCGTGCCTTGGCAGGGCAGTCTGCGCTCGCAGTCTTCTCATCCCGTGTGTCTTTTTATCTTTCAGAATCAAGAAACGCGGGAGATCTTACATTTCCACTATACCACGTGGCCTGACTTCGGAGTCCCTGAATCACCAGCCTCATTCTTGAACTTTCTTTTCAAAGTTCGAGAGTCAGGGTCACTCAACCCAGAGCATGGCCCCATTGTGGTGCACTGCAGTGCCGGCATCGGCAGGTCGGGGACCTTCTGCCTGGCTGACACCTGCCTCTTGCTGGTGAGAGGGTCTTCGAAGGCGTCCTCCACACCTCCACCCCTGCCCCGGCCTGACCACAGCTCCCCACTGCTGTCTCTGCAGGGCACCTTGGCTTTGTGACCCCTCGGGTCGGAGCTTTGCCCCTACACAGCTGTGTTCACAGAGTGTTCCCACTGTGACCTGGAAGTCCAGTAGAGCGGGGCCCCCTCCCTGCGCTCCTGCAGCCCTGTGTCCGCTGCTCCCAGTTTTCCCACCTTCTCTGGAAATCCTCTGCATGCGCCACTGTGATTTCCCCACGTGGAAATCAGAGCACTGCCCCGCAGGAGAGTTGGCACCAACTGAGTCCTGTCTCCTCTTTGACTTTCAGATGGACAAAAGGAAAGACCCTTCTTCTGTGGACATCAAGAAAGTGCTGCTGGAAATGAGGAAGTTCCGGATGGGACTGATCCAGACAGCGGACCAGCTGCGCTTCTCCTACCTGGCCGTGATTGAAGGGGCCAAGTTCATCATGGGAGACTCCTCAGTGCAGGTCAGCCTTGCTTTTGCTTTAACCCAAGGGCAGTGACCTCCAGTGTCTGATTGTGCGCACACGCAGTGCTGGGATGGAGCCAGGGCCCGGAGCGTGCAAGGCGCGTGCTCCCTACCGGGCTGGCCCGGCTCTGGCTCCTGCCCTTGAAGGAGCATCAGCTGGAGCGTGCAGAGCCGTGAGGGCCGGAAGTGGCCCCGTGTGTTTTTGAGTAGCTAGACAGTCATCGAGGTTTTACCGAGTTCCCGTTTCTGCCTTTGAGGTGCTCCCCCGGAGAGGCTGAGCAAGAAGGAGCTGGCTTTCCAAAGACGTCGCCTTCCACGTACATGGCTGCCAACCAGGAAGCCCAGCGCCCTGTGCCAAGCCAGTGCCTCTGCTCACTTAAACAGAGTGGGTTTCCTGACAGATAGCCAGAGTGAGCACTCACGGGACTTCCTCTTGCTGCTCTTTGAAGGACCAGTGGAAGGAACTGTCCCATGAGGACCTGGAGCCCCCGCCTGAGCACCTACCCCCACCTCCCCGGCCGCCCAAGCGTATCCTGGAGCCACACAATGGGAAGCGCAAGGAGTTCTTCTCAAACCACCAGTGGGTGAAGGATGAGGCTGAGGAGGATGAAGAGGGCCCCATCAGGGAGGAGACCAGGACCCCCTTGAGGGCCTCCCACAGCATGGACAGGTGAGAGCCTGGCTGGTGGGGCGCGGGCAGCGACCTGCTGTTCCTGGGACGTGCGTGGTGATGGCAAGCTGTGGCTGCAGCCTCCTCTTGGCGGGCCATGTGCCTGCATCCCTGGCACATGGGGCTGCTGGACCAGCAGGCTGCCCTCTCCTGGCTGGTAGAGGCCACTTTGGGGCCCAGGATGGCCATGGGCACAGGCAGCTTCACAGGGTTCTGGCACCACCTGGTGGTACTCGCTGGAATCAGGTTCTGTGGAACGAGTAGAGTCTTCCTGCCCTGTGATGCCGGCATCCCCACCCCCAGCTTCTGCCAGGTCCTGAAAGGCGCTGTCAGCTGACTGCACACCATCAGTCCCCACAGTGCTGCGGGGAACTCAGCCTCATCATGGAGCCTCACTCAGTCCACTGTGGTTGCTGCCTCATGTCGACACCAGCACCACTGAGCTGCTGTTGGCATGTGGAGACTGAGCTAAGGCCAGAGCAGACCGTCTTGTGTGGACGGCAAGCCCAGGGGCTTCTGGGAGAGGCTGAGGTGTCGGGCCAGCTGCATACAGGAGGTGGCACTGCACGTCAGGAAGCTGGCGCAGGGAGCAGGAGTGCCCCCTTGCTGGGCACTGGCGGCCGTGCCCTGGCGCCTGCTTTCTGGAGGGAGGTGCTCGGCTATGTGCCTCCTTTCAGCCCGCCATGGCACAGGGCTAGAGAGGTGCCCGCAGCAGCACCTGTGGTAGTAAGGAGTGGAGGTGCCCGGGATCTGTTTGGGGATGAGGGATGCCATGCTCTCTCCCTGGCCAGGGCATTCTGTAGCTGTTGAGGAAGGAGATCTGGGTGCCCCGGCACGGCCAGGCACGAGAAGACAGCCCAACCTGCGCAGCCTCCGCCTGCACCAGTCAGGTCCCAGGCTGCTGCAGCCCCTGCCCCGGGCACTGCCTGAGGCATCTGGGTGGATGGGGACAGGGGCTTCAGGCCGATGCCTGCTCGACCCTGGCCTCCCTCCAGGCAGCAGGATGGCTGGTTCGGGTGCGTCCCTTGTTTTTGCCTGGATTCCTCCACACCAGGAGGCAGGTGACCCACTGCTGCCCCTCCTACTCCTCAGCACGAGTCAAGACACTGAAGTTAGAAGTCGGATCCGCAGCCGAGGCCTGCGAGGCGCCCAGGTGGCCTTCCCTGCCGAGGCGGAGCCAGCACCACCCAGGAAGGAGGAGGAGGAAGCAGCGCCTGCGCTGACCCACTGGAGGCCCTTCCTGGTCAAAATGTGCATGGCCACGGTCCTCACAGCCGGCGCGTACTTCTGCTACAGGGTATGTTTTCACTGACGGACGTGCTGGCGAGACGCCGCGTGCAGACAGCCCTGGCCGCCAGCCCAGCGTGGGGCTGGGCTCTGTAGAGCACCTGGGCCAGTCTCAGAAGACACAGTCAAAGGGTTGTTCAAGTCTGAACTGCGGAAGGGCTAACCAGAGAGAAGTGAGGATCGATGCTCTGGGGCTGTAGGAGCCCCATGGTCCCAAGAATATAGAGTCTAATCTCAGGGCCTCAACCTATTCAGGAGTAAGTAGAGAAAATGCCAAATACATCTCTCTCTCCTCTCTCTCCCTCTCTCCCCCCCTTTCTCTTTCTCTTTCTCTCTCTCCATCTCTCTTCTCTCTTGTTCTTTCCTTTTTGTTTTGTTTTGTTTTGTTCATTTATTTTTGAAAAAAAATAGAATTACAACACATTGTTGTTTTTAACCTTTATAAAAAGCAGCTTTTTGTTATTTCTGGAAGAAAGAAGACTAGGCACTTATGAAACTCTCGTACCCTTAGGTGGTATAATCAGATACACAATTTGTATTTGGTTTCCCAGGGAAAGAATCCCAAACCTTCACGAATGTAGACCCCGTGGAGCAGAGGTCGGCGTGCTGTGGCGGGCGGCCCGAGCCGGGCACCTGCGCCTCCGGTGCTTGCCGCTTCCCTGTTTGAGAAGAGGAACAGCACCCGGCATCTCTAGAGAGCACACCGGCCTCTGCTCTTGCTCAGGGCATCCCTCTGGTGTCCATGGCCCGTTGCTCCACCGCTCCTCCCTGCGGCAGCCCTCTTACTCCGCACCCCATCCCTCTACGTGAGTTTCCTGCAGGCCCCTGCCTTGGGGTCGGCCACACCACAGGGTGACTGCTGGCATGTCACCCCTGGCTTCCACTTCAGGTGCAAGGGGCCATGGCAGGCGAGCACCACACCTGGGAGTGTGCTGTGACAGGAGGTGGGGGGACGTAGCCGCAGAATCCATGCAAACTGCCCACGTGACCTTCTTCATCCTTTTGACTATTTTACCTCTTTCAGGTGACTATCTTTGAGTGCATCAGATGGTTTAGCAAATTCTAATATTTTTTCCTTAGGGGTGATTTTGGGGAGGGGTCTATCATTAAAAACTGGCTGGTTGCTCCCTCTGAGGTTGGCGGGGCCCGGGTCGAGCGTGAGTTGGACAGCTCGCGCTGCTGCCTGGGCTCCTCTGTCTGGGTTCATTTCGGTTCCTGTTCAGCAGCAGCACGTGCCTGACCCTCCTCCACCTCCAGCCCCGTCCACCTCTGCTCGCAGGGCCCCCCCGACTGGCAGGCCGCCCGGTAGGGAAGGGCCTCGGGCGGCGAGGAGAGGCGTGCGGAGGCACTGTCCTTAGAGCTGGCGGCCCCTCCCCTGCCCCGCTTCCTTCTCCCCCGGCCCTTCCTTCGAGTTCCAAATCCACAGCCATTTCTGAGGAGAGCAGAGCAGAGGACTGTCGTGGTGGCACAGAGGGGTGGTGGCCCGTCTCAGATGCTGGCTTGCCTCACCTGAGTGCTCCCTCGTGGTGCCCAGGCCAGCGACACACCGTCCTCCCACACCATCCTCCCGGAAGCCTCCCCGCATCCCATGTGGAGTGGGCCTCTCCGCTCCGTTATTTATTTTTGATTTTTCCCAAAGGCGTCCGTACTGCACTAGCATTTTCTTAAACCAATAATGTATGAAGATTTTTGATGTCAGCCTTGCGTCAAGGGCTTTATCAAGAAGTACAATAATAAGTCAATCCTCAGGTAGTGCTGGGAGCTAGGACCGTGCCAGGAGCCTGTGCGGCAGGCCCGTCTGGCAGGAGGACGGCTGTGGGCCCCGCCCGCGAGGAGTGGTGTGCTGGCGTGAGAGGCCGTGGACACTTGGTATCTGACAAGACTCTGGTGGGAGATGACTGTCCGCCCTGTTCCCTGGTAGAGCTGTCCTCCGTCTCCGCTTCCTGTGTGTGTTAGGTGCATGTGAGGGCTTCCGTGTCCCCGTGAGACACGTGTGCTTGAACGAGAAACGTGGACTCCCGCTTACCAATGTGCCCGTGTCCCAGCCAGTCCACCTTCATGATCTGATTGTCAGGCCACTGTGGTTCCCAAGGCTGTTGCTACGGTGGCCGCCGTTCGGCAAGACAGTGATGCTTCCAGTGGCAGATTTGGCCTGATTCCTGGCATGACTCTGGTGACTTCCCGGGGAGGCCGGCCTCTCCCGGCCCCTGGGCCACGCCGTAACTCAGACATTCCAAGGGCGTGGCCAGCCCTGTGCACGCCTCACGCTCTGGACGCTTAGGCAGCAGAGACCCCGCTCTGGGATCAGCCTTCTCTAGTCCACGCTCGTGCCCTTCTGGAGCAGATGGTGACTGGGAAGCGCAGCAGCGGCGGGAGCCCCCTCCTTGGAGGCAGCTGGCCTGCTGCGGCTCCGTCCTGCTGCATCCAGCTGAGGGGTGTCTGCCTGCCCTGGACCCCGTGGGACTGATGGTGCTCACGACTCTTCCTGCAAGGGGAACCAAGACCTCCACATTTGGTGACATTTTTAATAAGAAAAAAGGCAGCTGTGGCCCCGAGCTGCCCTCTTGCCAGCATTTCACGCGTGGCCTTTCACGTGGGAGAGCCAGCGCAGAGCGACTGGCGGGGCGCCGGCAGGGCCGCAGAGCTTTGCCGAGGTGTAGGCAGGCCGGGCCTCAGCTGGGCTTGTGTCTTGGAGTCCTGTCTGTGTCGTGGGTGTGTATGCAGCAGCCTCTCAGCACGGTGCACGGGGAGCCTCCTGTGCGCGGAGGACAGCCGGCCATCGGCTGGGGCGGTGGCGGGCTGCTCTGCTGTTTGCCTTAAGCCAACATTTACTCACCAGGCCAATATTTTTGACAATGGCCATGGAATAAACCATTTTTACAAAAATAAAAACAAACAAAAACAGCGAGATGTTTGGCTACAGTACCTTTCCAGGTGTGCGTATACGTGGCTGCGTGACCGGGTGGGGGGAGGGCTGTCTCAGGGTCTGTGACCTCACAGAGCTGTCAAGGTGTACAGTTTTCCAACTTGCCGTATAAATGATGGGTTTGCATTTTAGTTGCAACAATAAAACTTTTTCTAAAGAACATGGATTTGGGTGCTTCCCATTTCTTTGCTTAGTGGGCCTGAATCAGGGCCGGCGACTCTTTCTTTCCATGCCTGCCAACGCGAAGCAGGTGGCCGTCGGGCAGGTTAGACCATCAACGTCATGAGTGCTGGGGTCCCAGTGCTGGGGCTCTGCTTGCTGGCGAGCCTGTTTGCTCCGTAGAAACCCACCCTGGGGACACACAGGGCCTCGGAGAGCTGAAAGGATGTACCAGAGTTGTTGAAAACTGTCCCCTTAGCCAGCTGCCTGTCAGACATGGTGGTTCTATGTCTCTGTAGGTTTGTGATGTCACATTTGATACAGAATTGACTTAGAAATGAAAATGAGATGGATGAAATCAGTGTGGTCCTTTTACAGATAAAACCAAACAATATAAATCCCCCAAAGTGAGTTTTTAAAAGTATTTTTTAGCTGTAGATGGACCTTTATTTTATTTGTATGTGGTACTGAGATCGAACCCAGTGCCTCACACGTGCCAGGCAAATGCTCTGCATCTGAGCCCCAACCCAGCCCCAAAGTGATTTTTTTTCTTTTTACTGCCAGCAGGATTGGTCCTGAAGCCACAGAAGGCCCACAGAAGCCTAGGGACTTGAGTGGCAGTGTCACAACTACTGTCCCACTTCCAGGGCATCTAAACGGGCAAGAAGAGGAGAACACAGTGTGGAAAATAATGTAGGCCCTGGGCAGAAATCCACTGGGGCAAAGGGCAGGACCAAGGCCATGGGCCAGGGCGCCCGCACAGCAGAGGGCAGCGTGGGGACCTTCGAAGTCCAGAGCTGTGGAGAATCCTCGGGCGGGCGGGTCCAGCAGAGCCTGCGCACAGATCAGGACCCTCCCGTGCTGAGGGCAGGCGGCAGGAGCAGCGTGCTGACCCCCTGCAGGTCCTCTAGGAAATAACCAGTGTGTGCTTGGGGGTAAAATGTAACAGCCATTAAAATAGATTTTTTAATTGAAATTTCAAAAAACACAGCATATGAACAGAGCAAATAAATACTAAAACCAAAGGAAAAAAAAAAGGCTTAAAATCTATCCAGGAAGTTTCCGTGAGAAGGTTCCAGAGCTGTCCGTGCTGGCCAACAGGACACTCAGCCCCACAGCTCCCTACACTAACAGAAACATCGCAGAACATGGCTTTTTTTTTTTTTTTTAAACACAATTAGGAAGCTCATTTTCCTTCTTTAAAGCAATATGCTCTTTCCCGAAGCCCTTCAGACCAGTTAGGCTTCTGGAGCGACTTCCTCGGCAGGCCTTGGACTGACTTGCTTCAGAAGTTGGGTCGCCTCTTGAGCTGTATGGCCAAAGCAAACGGCTTTACTGCTTGGGACACTCCAGGCTCCTTGGCCGGTGTCCTTTCTGTCCTTTGTGCTGTTGAACATGGTGAAAATAAAGGCCATGGCCAGCCAGCCGCCATTGGCCCTGCTGGCATTTGGGCTGCAGCTCAGGTTGAGAGTGTGACAGACCTGCTGGCTTCAAGCCTCCCACCTCTCCACTCACCAGGGTGACAGTGAGCTGCTGTTGAATGACTCACGCCACCATTCTTTGATCAGCATGGCCAGCATTGGCCCACCCCCGGCCCCTCAACCCCAGTGTTTTGAACCAGGAGCACCCAGCCAGCTGGCAGGCAGAAGTCTCGCGTTCCCCGCACTCGGCGGTCCTGGAGTCTGGGCAGGCCCTTGCCTTGCCTGGCCTTGGCGCCTTCATCCATGGCCGGCCTGGCTCTGCACCCTGGGGACTCAGATTCTCAAGGCAGACGTGCAGTGCAGTGAGCAGCGCAGGCTAGGACATGGCGTGCATCTGCTTTTTTGGCTTCCATTAAAGTGCCACCTGTGCCCCAGAGTTGGTAATGGTCCACGCCTCAGGCAGCCACTTGGACCAGGGGAGACGCGGGGAGCACCAAGCACGCCCCACCCAAAGCTCGGGCCCCGTGCTGGGGCTGAGCAGCAGGGGACACAACTCCAGATTCGAGCTCATCAGCGAGGCTTTTTAAAATATCGTGATTTCCACATCTGCTTCCTGGCAAAAGGCGTCTCCTTGTTCTAAGCGAAGTTTGTCCATCTTCTCAAAAGCTGAGCGTCCTTTTTCACCTGAAGTGGAAAGGTGATCTGTCATTGGGTTGTCTGCTGCCTTTGTGTCCCACTCTGCCAAGCCAGGGAGGGGGCCCTTCACAGGGCAGTGGCGCTTAGGGAACTCGACCTGGTGACCTGGTGGCTGGGCCTTTTGCCCTCACACCAGCCAACCCCTAGGACACATCACCAGACTGCAGCCCTGCCCGGCTTCTGGCTCTCATTCGCCCAGGATCAGACACAAGTTCGAGAAGAAAGTAAAACATTTCTCGCCACCTTCGCTGTGAGTGACACCTGCCTTGGGCAGGATGCCGGTAAGTAGGAGGTCAACCCCTGCACCAGGGCCTGTGGCGGTGCCCACCCAGGTGCTATTCTGCCTGCTCCGAGAGCAGGGGCGGCACCCCTCACATGACTCGCCAAGAGCCTGGGGAACCCCGCCATGCTACACTTGACCTTTGACACCACTTTACCAAATGACAGTGTGGCTTCCCGGGCTGCATTCCGCACGGCCTCCAGGTCAGACTGGCACAGGCTGGCAATCTGATCAATGCTTTCGATGCCCTGTTTGAGGTTAGGAGAATAAGCCTCGTAGGGAACACCGGGAGAATCCCCCGCCAGCCCTGCACACCGTCCCTAGCATGGTGCCCGGGCCTCCAGGTCTGTGTCCGCAGGCTCTTTGGCGGTACCCTGGGAAGTGCCTCTGCAGCCCTGACCACTGCGCAAGAATGTGGGGCAGCGAGGTTGCCTCCGTGAACGCCTCGCAAGGGCCCAGTTGAAAGGAGGAGGCTGCTCCCTTCTGGCCTCTGCTGCCTCCTGGCTCTCCTGACCCTACCCTTCTGGGGCAACTGGCCCTGAGACAAGGGTCCAGGTGAGGCATGGCACCTCTTGCCGGGTACCTGGGAATCCCCAAGACTGCGGGCAGGTGAGTTTTATCTGTACTGAAGTGTCGTCTAGCAAAGGGCAGTGACGCAAATTCAGGTGCAGCTGAGGGGGTGCACAGGCAGCACCCCGCACGTCTGCAGGGGTGAGTGGGAGCTGGGGAGTCCAGCCTGGGGAGCTAATTCAGAACCTGTAATGGTTTTTAAAACTTTATGCACAAGAATGTTCATAGTGCGGTTATGACTTTTAACATGGGTTTTTCATTTTTAAACACTACAATTTCTACAGTCTGAGTGGGTGAGGAGGTTAAGGATCCACTTGCCAAACCCTCCCAGCAGAATTCTGAAGTGCTCCAGGTCTCCCCCAGAGCATTCCCACTTCGTTCACTTTTTAAGCCACATCTAATATCCACAGTCTTACATGCTCACCCCCAACAAAAAAGAAATACACCACAGCAGGTGGGTGCTGGCTAACTTTCCCATTTCCGTATTTGACATTCTTTTCCTTATAAATAAGTTTAGTGTACTTTAACATCTGTTGAGAACTTTAAAGCATAATGCTGTGGGAATCCCTGGGTTCAATTCCCCACCCCACCAAAAAACAAACTCAACACGTTAAAACAATCCAAGGGCTCAGGAGCGCGACCTGGGAGCGCTGCGTCCTGGTCCTCGCTGTGCAGCGCGTGCCCGCCAGGGGCCTGGGGCCTCTGCTGCTGCTCTAAAGCCCTTCGTCAGGGGCCCTTGCTGGCAGTGACCCTCCCTCTTGCCCCAGTGAAGTCCTCTTGAAGTTCATTACTTAGGCCCTGCCTCCCGTGGGTCTGCTGAGGACCTGGCGACTCACCCTGAGCTGCTGCAGCGCCGTGCACGCAGCCTGCTGGAGCCTGGCGTCGCTCTCGCTCAGGGCGTTGGTGTAGAAGAGCAGAGCCTGGGGGAGGACATGCGGTGGGGCTTGTCAGCACCCACACTGACCCTGTGGTCAGGTGGTAGTGACATTAAGAAGGCTCTGTCTCTTCACGTCTTAGAAAGGCGTTGGAAACTGCCAACTTCTAAAACGCCAAAGCAGGGGTCTCGTGTGTCCAGCTCAGAACATGAAGAGAAGTGAGCCGAGGTGTCCTCGAGAGCTGTGCCCAGGCCAGAGGACAAGGGTGACTGTCTCCTCTGTTGCCCTCTTCCAGCCACAGCTCTGACCATGTCCCCTCCAGTCACATAACATGGCGGTGTCCCTTCACCTCTTTGGACCTGACTCAGCCCAGCTAAAAGGCACTTGCTTCACAGGGTGTTGTGAGGGTGGGTGGCTTAGAACTAAGCAGTGGGGACGTGCCTGGCCTGGGGGCACCTGGCATCCACACTTGTCAGGGGAGACCCTAGGATGAGTGTGCCTGCCCCCTTGGCTGAGGCAGCTAAGGAGACACATGGCTGCAGGTGGCACCTGGGCACGAGGGGCTGGGGTGCAGCTCGGGAGGAGCACCTGCTTGGCCTCCATCCCAGCTCCAAGGTGAAAAGTACGTGCGTGGCTACCACAGGGGGCAGGGCTGGGAGTGAGGATCCGGAGTCGTCCTCCCAAGAGGGCAGCAGTACCACGACACCCGGGCCGGCCGCTCTCCACTCCCAGGGGACGGGGTCACCAGCACCCCACTCAAGGCGCCCCCAAGGGGCTGCCGCATGGAGGCCCTTGTTACACACTGGGACATCCGCACATGCTGTGCCAAGAGCCAGGACAACCCCGAACACACTGAGGACGAAAGCCAACTCCAGTCCAAAGACGTGCAAGACAGGAGCGTGTTGGACACGGGGCAGCCCCGGGCCCTCGACATGTGATTCGGGGGGAAAGAGGTGGGACCTTCAGATGAAGTGAGGCTGAAAAGACGTCAGCTGATCCCAGTGCGCTCCCCTCAGAGACCCAGGTCTAACGAACACTCCAGAGACGTGGGAGCTGGAAACGGGAACCTTAGATACACGTCCCCAAGGTCCCCAGGGTAGTCTTCAGACGTGCACTGAGGTGGGGAGTGTGGGGAGAGCCCTCATCTGGCCCAGCCAGGGTGCTGCAGAGGCGCCTGGAGTGGACGGGCAGCCGACTGCCCTGGGCAGGTGACGGCCCGGGTGTGTTCTAGTCTGCATGTTCACAAGTCCCCATGCAGAGGCAAAGCAGCCACAGGCAGATGTGCTCGGAGGACTGGAGCACCGAGCCTGAAGTTTGCTCTCAGCCTGGAGCTGAGTCCCAGGTACAGATCGCGCCCCAGTGTCACCCCTCCCACCACCTTGGTCTGCTGCCTGGCGTAGGCCATAGTCCCAGATCTAGGACCACAAAGGCAGAGGGGTCCGGCCAGTCTTCATGCGCTTGCAAGCGAGTGCGCATGACCACGGGCACTCTGCGACACCAGTGTGCAGTGACGGCTCAGAACAAACTCAGGTGCTGCGGGCAGGTGGTCTCGGGCCTCCTAGGACCATGCTGGAGCCCAGAGCTCCCAGCCACTGCAGCCCCAGCCACCCGCCCTGCACGCGTCCCTGAGAACACCGATGCCTCCTGCTGGGCTGGCTGCCCCTTCCCGGGTGCCATACCTTCTCCCGGAAGCTTCTGTGCTTGGCCGCGCTGGCCAGGCGAGCCCTGGCCGCCCTGCACACCCTCGGGGGCCCGTCGAGCTGCAGCAGTGCCCAGGCTCTCAGGGTCTGGGGCAGCGGCTGCAGCAGGCCCAGCCTCTTTCCCCGCAGCTTGCGGACGGTCTTGACCTGCCCTGCGCAGAGCAGCTCCTGGGTGAGGGTGACTGAGGGCAGAGCAGAAGGAAGTCCAGGGTCCTAATCGGTGGGGCAGTTCAGCTGCCGTGAGCCGCGGAGGCGGCCCTGTCACAGGCCCTGTCACAGCTTTCAAAGGGGACCTCCCGGGACCAGGGAAGACTTTCCAGCAAGGGATCAGATAGACCCTGAGGATCAGTAAAACCACAACCCAAACTCTGGGCCCTTTCCCAGCCACTGCCGCCCTCCACAAGCTCCGACTCTGCGCTGTGCTTTTTTCCTTTTCTGAGACGGCACTGGCTCAGGTACTGAGGCCGGCCTGGAGCTCAAACCCAACCTGCCCAGCCCCCAGGCAGCTGTGGTTAGCAGCGTGCCCCACGGCACTGGCTCTCCGTGCTGCTCCCTCCACCCACAGCTGCCTTCCTCTGGAGTTTATTTCTCCATGTCAGCTGAATGTGGAATCTCAGTAAATCTGGGATCACAAAACAGTCGTTAGAAGGGGGAGTTGCAGAAACTGCATGGCAGCCTGAGACACCCACTGGCCTTGGAGAGCCAGGACAGGGCTGGTGGGCGTTCCTGGCCCTACCTTCCTTGGTGAGCTGGGCGAAGTGCGTCTCCAGGTCAGAGACGCTCTGCTTCTGCAGGTAGCTGTGAAACTGGAACCAGGTCACGGTCTGCTGCTCCGGGAGCCCGGCTGTGGGGAGCAGCCCACTGCAGCTGACCACCTGCTCCAGGAGCCTGTGGCACACTGGCCAGAGGGGAGAGGCCATGAGGAGAAGCCCAGACAGAGGCCGGCCTCTGCAGGCGGCGGCTCAGCTGGAAGGCTTTCTAGGGGAGAGTGTGCCCAGCCTTGGTGCACTGCCAAGCCCGGGCCCAGACCAGAGGCAGGGCCTGGGATGTGCACGCCAGTAAGCAGCCCAGAGGGCCACTGCCTGGGATACAGCTGTCACTCATCACTTGCTCAACAGAGAAAAATGCAGCCCCGCACTCTGGGGAAGGGCCTGACCTGCATTCCCA
This sequence comes from Sciurus carolinensis, assembly GCF_902686445.1. Lineage (NCBI taxonomy): Eukaryota > Metazoa > Chordata > Mammalia > Rodentia > Sciuridae > Sciurus > Sciurus carolinensis. Next base: position 10,413,114 of record NC_062214.1, on the reverse strand, counting down.
GGCACCTTGATCAGGCTTTACCTGCCCACCCGTCCTAAGTCCTGGTGGACGATTGGGACGTTTCCCCAGAAAAATGACAGGCCCTCTCTGTGTTGGCCTGCACCTCGTCTGCTCAGAGGTGCGTCTGTGGAGGCCCTCGCCCTCCCAGTGAAGAGGAGGCCTCGTCGTCAGGCGGGGTGCTGGCCTCTGCTCATGCCACAAAGACACTGGCAGAGCTTGGGCCCCTGTCACCTGCTGCAGGCCCAGCCTTTCTTGTGGGCGAGGACGAGAGGAGCGCTACCTGTTTCCAGCTGTCCTGAGTGTCTCCCTCGCACTCTGTGCAGGAACGTCCTCTTGAGCTGGCTCAGGAGCGTGGTGGCAGGGCAGGACAGGACTGCGCCGGGGCCGGTGCATCCGTGCCACAGCTTCAGGCAGCCCTTCCTGCGCGAAGCCTGCGGGATGACTGATAGCGGGGTCGAGCCTGGGTGGCCGGTGGGCGAGAACGAGCCACAGATCCCAGAGGCCCCCAGCCGTGCGCAGGCAGGGGGATCAGGGTGGCCGACAACACCCCGAGAGCAGCTGTCCCCCGCTCTTTGTGGACAAGAAACCTGGGCTTCCAAAGGGCAGTCTTTGGGGGGCAGAGGTAGAACTGGGGTCCCAGCTACCCTTTGTGGGCATGTGGCCTGAACGTGGCCTGGGGATTATGACCCTGAACCCTGGACAGTGGCCTCCCCAGGATACAGAGGAGAGGCTGCAACTCAGAGCTGAACCACTCGCCCGGAGTCCTGTGGGGCTGGCACGTGTGCCAGGCAACTCCAGGTCTGGCCACCCCCCCCAGGGCTGCTGTCTGCTGAGGCTAAGGGCAAGGGGGCGAGGCTCGCTGTCACTGCCACTCAGAGGCAGCCTGTCGGGGACAGTTACTTACTGTCTTCAACTGACGTCGCCTTGCCGACCTTGTCAAAATCAAGGTCAGAGAGCGTCTCCAGAACTTGCTTTTGCTGTGCCGCTTCTTCCAGAAGGCAATCCTGCACCATCCTCGACAAATTAGGGGAGGCCAGTTTCTGGAGGCAGCCCAGGGTGCTCCAGGTTAGCATGGGGAGCACCCTCAGAGTCCACGTCACGCTGGGCCCTGGTCCCCTGCGCGTCCCGCCCACCCCGCAGCAGCTCCGTCTTCTGGGGATTCTCCCTTCACTCAGCTAAGCCACTTAGGGGGCAGGCTGAGCTGCCAGGGGCCACCGTCACCACCAAAAGGGGCCAAGCTGCCAGAAAGGGCAGCCCACCCACTTTGCAAAGCAGAGTGGAGAGACGAGACCAGCCATGGTGGCGCTTGAACGTGACAGTTGGCACTGAAACCCACCTCTGGACCCTCCCTTCTGTTGAACCCGTTTGGACTTAGCTTCCTGTGTCTACAGATACGTCGCAGACGAGGGTGTCAGCTACCCAGAGCCACCTGACCGCCCTGCGGACCCTGGCCTGACCTCCTCGTCTCTGTCCGTGCCCGGCTAGTGCCCGTGCAGTGCCCGCGCCTCCGCACCTGCAGCAGGGCCTTGCAGACCTGAAGGTGGACTACGAGCACCGCGTCCAGCTCGCCCGCCCCCGCCCTGAGCTCCCTGGAGGGCGCCTTCCGGGACGGCGCGGGTGGGGTCCGGTCTTCCCTGAGTCGGAGGATGAGAACCTGGTGACCGTCGGGTTCGCAGGCTCAGCTGCTCGTGAGGGCGAAGGAGACCCTTGCTCCCTGCAAATCTGGGAGGCCAAGCCCGGGTCCCCAGGAGAGAGCTAGCTGAGGAGAAAGGGGGCGCACAGGACAGGAGCGCCAGGCCGGGGCTGACGGGAGGGCAGGTGGGCAGCTTCCCAGGGCCCAAGGCCCTGCTCTGACTCAGGGCCGGGCAGCAGAGCAGGGAGGCGGCGGGGCTCCTGCAGGCCCGAGAGCCCCCTCCCTACGGCTCCCAGAGGCGAACAGGAACCTAGGCTGCGCTCTCCCCAGCTACTGAGGTCACCCGTGTGATCCGGACAGGGGTGTCCTGGGTTGAGCCAGGAGGTGGTCCCGAGGGCAGAGCAACAGTCACCAGGGAACTCTGGTTGGTGAAGTTGAGGTCCAAGAGCACCCGCCCTCTGCTCAGAGGTTTTTAGATGCCCATTCCTGGGAGCAGACAGCTCGGGTGGGTCTGTGGTTGGCAGAGGATGTTGGGGACAGGGAGGGACGCCCACGGGCTCTGGGAGGAAAAGGCGGGAGGCAGGGGGAGGCACAGAACTGAGGGAGCCTGGGTCGGTGGCCAGGTGCACTCACCGGGGATCCCGGGAGCCCCCAAACAGGGACAGCTCGTCGGGCGCGAGGTCGGCGTTGAGGAAGGCGAAGCTCTCCAGTATGCAGTCCATCAGACTCTCGGTGGAGACGGGCTCCTGCCGGGCCTGCGGGCAAGGCCGAGGCTGAGGCCAGCGCCGGGCCAGACCCCAGCAGGAGCCCCACTGCAGGCCTGACGTGTCCCGGTCACAGCCCTGTCCACGGGCCATCCCGTGGCACAATGCCAGGTGAGGGCTCAGGCCTGGGCAGGGCAGGCGTGCGGTGTGGCACTCCCAAGGCCCCTCCTGGGTGACTGACATGGTGGAGGAAATCTCAAGGGCGACCCGTCTGAAAAGCCTGCCTGGGCCCCTAGCACCCATGGACAGGACAAGGGACAGCAGAGGTCCAGGAGGGGACAGGTCGAGCAGGCCCCCGCCCGACACAGAGCTGCCACTCTGCTCCAGCTGCCCCTGCACGTGGGAAGGTGGGGTCAGATTGCTCGGTCTTCTAAGAAAGTCCAGAACCCGGGCGTTTGAGGGAGCCGTTCCGTCTTTAAGTACCGAGACTGCAGATCACCTTCAAAGCACGGGGGAGTCTGGGCCAAACCCTGTTAGAAGCTCTGGGGCTGCACGTGAGGTCAGGGTTTGTTGAGCCGCCTCACGGTAGCGTCCTTCCTGGAGACTGTGGCTGAGCCCAGGGCTGGACGCCCCCCTCCCAGGACAGCGAGGCCTCGTGCCACGAGACGACCCGAGGCACGGCCAGGCGGGGCGACGCACCCAGCCAGGTCCCAGTGCCCAGCCCGAGAGGAAGGGCCTGGCAAGAGAACAAGGAAGCCGCAGAGATCTCATTTCCTGATAGAACAGAGGTACAGGTGTGTGCGGGGGTGTGTGCGTGCGCGTGCAGGTGTGTGCGGGTGTGTGTGCGTGCACGGAGGCACTCACAGTGGACTCTCCAGAAGTCTCAGCAAGAAGAAAGAGTGAGCACAGACCCAGGGCTCTGGGGACCCAGGGCTGTGGGGACCCAGGGCTCTGGGGACCCAGGGCTGTGGGGAAGGACGGGCGGGGCTTCAGCCGGCCCCTCACAGCACCTCCACCTGCCCAGCGGTAGAAACGCTGCGCTTGTTAAAGACACCTGGTGTCTCCGTGTGGCACAGTGACCCTGATCTCCCAGTGACCCCTGCGGAGGGAAGCTCCCAGGACACCAGCCAGCACTGCAGCTATGCCCACGGGGCCACTGAACCACGAAGCCACTGACCAAAAGCACAAGACTGGGACAGAAGTGGCCCTGAAGAGACCCGGGTCAGGACCCTGGCTGAGAGGAGCAGGAGGGCCGAGCCTCGCCGGCCTGACCTTCGCTGGGAGTGCCCACCAGACAGCTTCAGGTGTCTCGCCACTGTGGCGCGTCCCTCAAAGTGACTGCAGGGGCCGGTGCCAAGGCCGCAGAGCATCTCAGCAGGCGGGCAAGTTCAAGTCCACGGTGGCGAGGATCCTCCGCCCGTCTGCTCAGTGCACTCACTGACAGCTGCACGTGCACACGCGTGCAATTTCTCTATAGAAAGCACGCTACACACCAGGACCTGTGATCACTTCTACCATTCTTAACTTAGTTTGCCCAAAAAAGAGAGATGTTCTTAAAGAGGGTGTGACGTACGGCCTTGTGGCCGTGTTATTTTAAGACTTCCATGTCAAGTAGGTGTGATTTTCAAATCATCAGCATGCGATGGGAGTTGTGTGCATGTGACTCAAACTGTTCACACAGAAAGACTTCAAAAACACCAACGAACAAGTGACACTCTTTCTTGAAACTTTGAGGCAGGTACTTCTGAGAGACCGTAGCAGTGAACCTTTTTTTAAACTGCTGGATATATAATGAGGAATTGACCTCCCTTCACTGTGCCCACTGGTCCTGTTAAGGGTGGGGTTGGAGTAAAGCAAATGAAAGGCCTGTGTGAAGAGAGCTCCTGACCAGCTCAGCCCCGGCGTCCGACACAGGGAAGCGGCTCCTAAGTTCACTGACGGATAAGAAGGTGCCGTGATCTTGGCTTTGTTTCATGTCCATTCAGCTCATGGAAACGGAAGGTAGAGTGTCTGTCCAGGTGGCCACTCGAGCCACTGCCCGCTACACCCTCCTGTGAAGAGCGGCACTGCCCCATCTGTGAGGAGGCTCTGGTGGGCGCTGGGGAGCCTGGCAGGTGGCTTCAGGCCTCGCTGGGCCCAGCTCCGGCTCAGGCTGGTTTCCTGACACTGAGCTGTGGCCCCGCTGCCTGGCCAGGAGCTCCATGGCAGGGCCAGGCTCTGGCTGGCTGGGATCCTCCACCCTCTGGGAGCCCCGGCCTCCCCTGGGAACCTCCTCCTGGCCCAGGGAGGGCTCTTGTGGCCTGCTGGACCGATGAGGGAGCTGGGGCCCAGAGAGGCACTGCCCCCCGAGTAGAGCAGAGGCAAGGCCCCTGGCCCAGAGCCCACTCCCAGTGGCCACACTGTCAGAGCAGCCCTGCCGTCCATGGGGGTGGCCATACCTGTAGCCGGTCCCTGAAGCCGAGGACCTGGTACTCCAGCTCCCGGAGCTGGGGATGGGCGGGGTCGGTGGACCTCAGTAACTCCAGGACCTCCTGCAGAGGCCTCTCGGGGGCTCCGGCAGGCCTGTCCACTCCAGCCCCACTTTCTCCTCCTTCCTGGCCCTTCCGGCTGCTCGGGAGAGCGCAGCTGTGGAACAGGGCGGCCTGCGGCGTGTTGGGGCTCCCTGCGCCCAGGTTCCTCCAGCCAGGCTGCTCCACAAGCGAGCCGCCTGCCGGTTGGGCCATCACTGGCAGGAGGCCAAGGGGAGGGCACCCCTCTTGGGCCTCTTCTTCGATGGAGGCAGCGGGGCCAGCGGCCAGGGGCAGGACCGCCACATCCGAGGTGGAGGCTGACGTGCTGGTCTCTGTGTCTCGGGGGTCCTCGGAGCTGAAGGAGTCCATCTCTGGCAGCTCCTGACTCTGGCTTCGCAGGCTAGGGCCCTGGAGGTCACTTTCGGACAGGTAGCTGAGGATGGAGGGGGCCCGCGGCCCCCCGAGCAGTGGGGCCTGCTGCACTGGCTGCTGCAGGGCAGACTGGAGAGGGCACAGGGCGGCCTCGCCAGCTACCCGGGTGTGCGAGACCCAGACTCCCACTCTGCGTGCCACGCGCTCAGGATGACGGGGTCGGCCCAGGGGCCTGGCCTCCCAGAGTGCCGAGGGGCGGCGGCGCTGCCTGGGACACCCTGCCCGCGCCCCGCCTCCCAGGGCTCATTCGGGTGTCCCCTTTCTCAGGAGCCTGTCCCTCCATGCCCTGCTTTAAGCAGGTCCCCCTGCCCTGCAGACACTCTGTCTTCCTGTGGTCTTTGTGCCCCTAGGCTGGCCCTGTCCCTCATCGTGGCCGGTGTCCCCAGCATAGGACAGCCCTCACCCGGCAGCACCTGGGGCGGAGATCTGCATGAGTGAGGAGACAGATGCGCCCCGGGCCTGCGGGTACCCAGATCAAAGACTGTCACAGAGGTGGCCGCAGCCGCCACTACACGGGTGTGTGTGCCCGCCCTGCTCCAGGCCTCAGGTCACTCCTGTGTCCCCGAGGGCGACACTGTCCTCACTGCTCCGACACAGGAAGGCTAAGGGTGATGCCCAAGGGCACACCCAGCCCCACGGGCAAGAGGCGGGCAGAACCTGACAAGATGGCCAGCTCCACGTCCCCTCACCTCCCAACTTGGGGCTCCCGGTAGGACGGGGTCTCATGTCCCTAGTACTCAAGTCTCCACATGCCAGTGCCCACACCCAAGCGGGGGACAAGCACCTTGGCACCTCAGGACCCCGGCCAGGGCTCAGGCTCTGGGGAGATACTGAGGAAGGACACATGTAGGGGCCACGCACTGCCCTGGTGGCCACAGCACGACACCCATCTGATTAAATAAGGCACAGTTCAGCCCCGGCCGCCTACTGCTGGACGTCAGCTAAGCAAGGGGAGCCCTCTGGGAGGGGAAAGAAGCTTCTCCGAGGACAGTACGGGGAGGGAGGCCGCTCACAGAGGGCAGCGTCCCTGGAAGGACGCAGAAGGGACTCTGAGGGGACCCTGGTCCCTGGAGAAGAGAGATGCTTTACTGGGCGCTGTGTCAAGCGATTCTCCTGACAGGAAGCAGAGGCCAAAGCCCATGGCGGGTGGGTGGAAGCACCCAGAGCGCCTCGTTCCAGAACCAGGCAGGCCCAGCTCGGGTCCCAGAGGCCAGCAGCAGGGGCGGAAGGAGGAGCGCCAGACACCCGCTGAACCCAGAGCGAGGCTGACCCTAAGAGCCCGCAGCGCGACCCCGTGCAGCCCAGGGAGGGGCTCGCTCACCAGGTAGTATCTCTCCCGGAAGCTGGGGGTGCTCGGTGGAGTCCAGTGGTACAAGGAGCCCTTTCTGCTGCCCGTGGAAAACTTGCCTGTGGGGCTGGGTGACACCAGGAGGCTCTCGGAGTCGAATGGGCTGGAGAGAGAGCGGAGGCTGGTGGCCCTGGCCCGCACCCTGGCCACCGCGACCAGCGTGCCCGCGCCTCTCCCCACCGTCCTCCTCCTCTCTGCTGACGACCCTCTGTGGCTGGAGCTCACTCGGGAGGAAACAGACTCCATGGTAGGTACCCTGCTTAGGCCGGCTCCCCGCTGATGAGGACCAGGGACAGCACTGAATCCACACCTGCCTCTCACCGCAGAGCCTTGAAGCTCGTCTGACACGGACGCTCGCCACACGGCTCTGCTCGGGAGCGAGGCCCGGAGGCCCGGCACGGCCTGCGGCGGGGTGCACACGGCCGGCCCAGCCTCGAGGGCCTGTGGCCGGGGCGCTGTGGGAACCTCCTGGGGCAGCCTGCAGGCCAGCAGGACCCAGGGTCCTGGACAGTGCGGAGCAGTCCCCACTGTACACTGGAGGGCTTCCCCTGGGGGTCTCCTCAGCCTCACTCCTGGGCCCGCTGGGAATCCTCTGGAAATACAAGGTTTCACTTGGGGGGGAAGAAAAATCTCTTTGGCCACCATCAGAGCCTTTGGGGTGGGGTGGGGCCCCGAGGGGCGCTCGCCTGGCACACAGGAGGCCTGGGTTCGCTTCTCCGCATGGATGAAAATAAATGACTAAAATAAAGGTCCCTCGACGTCTAAGATATATTTAAAATAGAAGCCTCTAGGGACCCCGGAGGCAGTGGAGTGTGGTGCAGGATAGGGACCCCCACCATGGGGTCTTTCTCTCAGATCTGTGGCCTAGAGGTCACCCCAGAACCCACAGGCAGGGGCAGCCCGGTGGCCTTTCTAGGCACAGGCCGGCCTCCTCCACGGAGCCAAGCCCAGGAGGCCACTGGCCAGCTTCCGGGCCCAGCCCCAGGACTCTGCTATTTGCTTTCGTTTTTATTTCCTGGAGGCTTCAACAGTCCACTTGTCCAAGTGAGGCTGAACTCAGACTCTGGGGCAGGAGGGGAGAGTGGCCCCGGCAGGAAGGTCCCAGGACTGTGGGGCAGAGCCAGGCCCAGGAGGTGCCCTGCCAGCAGGGCCGCCGTCGGAGCCTCCCGGGGCCTGGCGGGCGGTGACACTCACTTCCACAGCACCTCCAGCTGCAGCTTGATGGTGCCCAGCTCCGTGACGTCCACCACCACCATCCGCGGCTGCGTCGTGAAGAAGTCGGCGATGTCGCAGGTCACGGTGCCCACCGCCAGCGAGCTCAGGCCGCGCAGCTCCGTCACCTGGGGAGGGGCTGAGGGTGGTGTCGAGCGCGAACAGCAGGGCGCCCTGGCCCGGCCGCCCGCCCCACCTTGATCTCCAGGTTCTCGTGCAGCGTGGGGACGAAGGCCTTCTCCTCCTCCTCCCAGGTCTGGCTGCCGTCCGACTCGATCCGGCCCTTCAGCCTCCAGCGCTGGCAGCCCAGGCGCATGAGCACCTGCAGCAGGGCCAGGAGGGGTGCGTCGGCCGCTGCCCGAGGGCCTCCCTCCCAGCAGCACCTCGGCTAGGACCCCGGCTCCCAGCAGCCCCACCACCGAGGCTGGCTGGGACGCTGAGGACTGACCTCGTACTGGTCTCCTGGACAGAGGCGTGCATAGCCCACCAAGCCTGGAACACAGAGACGGGCCACTGCGCGCCTGCCGCCCCGCCCAGGGCCAGGTGGGGGGCCCTGGCGTGCACATCAGCACGGGCAGACGGGGGCCACAGAGGGGCCCAGAGGCACTCCAGGGCGAAACCCAGGGGACGTGGGCAGCACTGCCCGCTCGCTCGCAGGGGCCCCTCACCTTTCATCCTGACGTGGAGCTCGCCCAGGTGGACCTCCAGCGCACCCTCGATGAGCCACATGTCCTGCAAGGCCCCAGGGAGCTCAGCCACAGGCCCCGCCCGCCCGGGGACGCCACCGACCCTGCAGCAGGGAGGCCCGGGCTCCCACCTGGGCGCACGCGTGCAGGCTGCGGCCCAGCTCCTGCAGGCTCTCGCGGGAGGCGCGGCTGGGCGGGCCCTGGGAGAAGGCGCGCTGCATGTTGGTCGCCCCGTCGCGCAGGCGGCACTGGACGCAGTAGCCCTCATACAGCTCCTCCACCTGCAGCGGGCACAGCGGTGGGCCTGCGGGCCGCCTGCTCCCCACCACCCACACAGCGTCCACCCGGTGCCCAGTGTGGCTCCTACCCTAGCCGCTAGCAGGGGCTGGTATACAGTCAGTGCACAATAAAAGAACTGGTGAGGCGGACGAGGGGGTACGTCGCTTCCGCCTCAGCCTGACTTTCCAACTGTAATTCAGGGAAGGGGGTTGGGACCGCTGCCCAGCCTGGGGACCACAATCAGGGTGTGCAGGTTGGCTGACGCCTAAGGGACCTGCTGTGACCCGGGGCCAGCCCTGGCTCTCCAGGCCTCATCCAGGCAGTGGGGGCCGGGCCCGACCTCTGCAGTCCTGGGGGCTGAGGCCTCCTGCAGCCCTCAGACCTGCCCCCGGCCAGGCGTCCACTGCCACTGGTGCTCACCCTCCCCCCACCCTGCCCGGGGTCCCGGCCCCCTGCGCTGGGCGCTGACCTTGCTGATGTGGAACTCCATCCTCCGGATGTGCCTCTCCACCCAGCGCGTTTGCTTGTCCCGGGGAAACAAAAGACCTGTGAGCGCGGCCGGGCTTCTGGCACCCGCCACCCCTCCAGGTCCTGGTGCAGGGCGGGGAGGAATGAATGCCAGGCCACCCGCCAGCTCAGTGAGGCTCACCCCGGCCTCAGTTTCCCCACTCATAAAGTGGGAGGAGCCCCGGGCCCCATCGGGCAGCGGGGTCGGAGGCCAGGCCAGGTCTCCTCAGCACCAGGCCCTGCTTGGGCCCCGCTGAGCACAGCAGCTCAGGAAGGCCCGCTCACCTTGTCCAGGTGGCTCACCTTGTCCAGGTCGTAGTAGAAAGCCTGGGGGGGAGGGGAGAGAAGGCGTCAGCGCCCGCGAGCTCGCAGGCCGAGGAGGCTGCACACAGCGGCATCGGAGCCTGGGGACGGACAGCCCATGACTGCAGCCAGCCACGCACTCTGGCCTCCGTGGCCTGCAGCCTGGGGCACTGGCCAGGCCCGGGAGAAAGAGGGACCACTGCATCTGGGGCGAGGCGGCTCTGGGTCTCGTGCTGCCCCCTCCCAGCTGTGCGTCCTGCGCAAGCCACACGACCTCCCTGAGCCTCCGCGTCCTCAGGTAAAACGGGCTTCGGTATGCCCGCCGCTCGGGCGGCTTGCGGGACAAAGCACACAGCAGGCGCTCAGCACGGGCCGTGGAGCTGTGTCCGAGGCGGCGTCCACCACTGCCACAGAGCTGGAGAGCGGGGCTGGGAGCCCACCACCACCTGGTTCCCGCCTGGGCAGGGAGGACTCCTAAGTCCACCACTCCGGGGCCAGCGTGAGGCCAGTGGGAGGTCCACGGCCAGGCAGCCCCGCCTCCCGTGAAGGCCACGAGGCTTGGTGGTCTCATGGTCTTGGGACCTTGGGCCTCGGCCCTGTGGTGCGAAAACATGGATGGCACGCAGATGACGTGCGTGGCCACCTGGTCACCCACGCAGGCCCTCGGGTGCCCAGCAGGGGAGGGCGTCCTTCCAGCTGCCCGGGGCCCCGGAGACCAGGGGCCCAGGGGAGAAAAGTGGGGTGTGGAGAACGCACCGGGGTTCCTCCTACGTATTTATTTAGTTATGCTTATTTTGTGGCACTGCAGATGGAGCCCAGGTGCTCCACCACTGAGCCTCATCCCAGACCTTTGAAAATTTTATTTTGAGACAGGGTCTCACTAAGGTACCAAGTCTGGCCTCAAACTTGCGATCCTCCTGCCTAAAGGAGACTCGAACCCCACAGGTCGGGCTTCCCTGGTGTGATCTGCGACACCTGCGAGATCCTGGAATCAAAACCCACTAAGGAACGAGGAGGAAGGAGTCCAGGATTTCGAAAAGAAGAGGGGCCGCCTGGCGTCCCCCAGAGCCCACGGTCGTACTGAGACGCCGCCAGGCAGCGGCGGGGCGGTGGGACCCACGTCCACCTCTCACAGGGGCCCACGGCAGCCGCCCTTCCCGCCTCGGCCCTGCCTCGGGTTTCTTCAGACCCCAGGGAGCGGCGGGCGGTGCCGAGAGTGGGCGCGGTCCCGCCAGCGCCTCTCCCCACGGAGGGCTGGCCGCACTGGGCCGCCCGGCCTCCCCTTCCCCACGTGGGCCAGGGCCTCAGGCGCCCGCCCTGCTGAGCCGGCGCCCCTCTGGGGACTGACATCCCGCTGGCCCTGGGATCTGGGCCTGCTCTGCGCACCTGCGCCCTGGAGGAGGCCGGGAGGCCCACGGGCAGCGAGGCCCAGCCGCCGTGTTTCCAGAGTCTGGAGGAGAAGCTCTGGGGTGCACAGGCGGGTGGGTGAAGAGAGGACCCGCGGGCTGCCCAGACCAGAAGGGTCCCCAGGCCGCGGAAAGCGGCAGCGCCTCCGAGGAAGGACCCCGTGGGCACGGGTGCTCCGATGACCAGCAGGCAGATTTCAGCGTCAAGGCCCCAAAGCCGCATGGAACCTGCTCATCTAAAAGGCACCGTCTGTCCGGAAGCCGAGTCCAGCGGGCCTCCTCAGGCCTGTCCCCTTGTCTGCCGTCCTGTCTGTCGCTCTCTGACTCTGGCTCTAGTGGGGTGAGCGGCTGAACCGAGGGCTGCCCGGGCCCAACCCTGCCTCAAAGCCACTGCTGGTGTCAGCCTGGCGAGCCCTGGACGTGGGGGCCACTGTGTCGCTCCAGAGATGCCCGCTGTCCCCACTCACAGAGCCTCCAGGCCCAGGGCACCCAACGCCGACCCATGAAGCGGGATGGCCGAGGACAGGGGCCCCGCAGGCTCCTTGGGAACCAGGGGCAGGGCCAGGAGGCCCGGGTCGCCTGCGCTGCAGGCACGTCCGTAGGGGTCCGGGCGACGTCGGTCGCCAGTCAACCGCCCCCGTGAGCCCGGCTTCCAGACTGACACCCAGGAGGGGCTGGGGCGGGCGGCGGGGTCTCACCAGCCTGGAGTCCCTGCGGGCATCTGCGTGGCGTCCACACAGGTAGTCCAGCTCCGCCTGCTGCGCGCACAGGTGCTGCCTGCGGGGACGGCCAGGTGAGCGTGAGGAGCCCCGCAGGGAGAGGCCAGTGGCCTCCAAAGCCGCGCTGTCTGTGGACTGTGCCGGCCCTGCCCGGGGCTGGGTCGCCAGAGCAGCAGGACGGGTCTCAGGAGGCTCTTTCCCAGCTGCCCCACAAAGAGGTCCAGAGGTGACCGCAAGGTCCACTCTGGAGACAGGCAGACTGGCCTTGCAGGCAGCTTGTGGCCTGGCCAGAGCCACCCAGGGAGGATGCTGGACTGAGCTCTGTAGCCCGTGGTGGCCTCCCGGGCCACATTCTCCAGGCTTGCGGGAGACCCGCTCTCAGCCCGGGGCCTTTACCAATAGGCAAGGCCTCCCTGCCCACTGGATGCCCAGGCTGGGGACACTGGGGCCTCTGCACACTCAGGGAAGCCCAGGGAGCTGTGGCAGGAGACTGGGGTCTGCATCTGGGTGCTGGGGTGGCGACCAAGCTGCGCCATCACAGATTTGCTGGGTTGCCCTAGGAAGGGCACTTGCCCTCTCTGGGTCTCACTCATACCACCTCGAACATGGAAGGAACAACTTCTTTGGAAGGCCGCTGCTTGCTCAAGGGTCGGGCTCCCCAGGAAGAACGGGCACCGTTAGCCCAAGGCACGTCTCAAGCAGGCCATCCTTAGGGGACACCTGAAGCTGCCCGGGAGCTGAGCCCCTGGGACAGAGCCCATCTCCCACACGTGGCGTCTCCCACTCTGCCAGCCTGGGCGGGGTGACGGTGGTGGGGTGAGGGATGTGCCTGGGTGGAGCCCAGCAGGGTTCACAGCACAGTAATGCTGCACAGCGACCGCGTGGCAGCACCCTGGCGGCCGTGATTGACAGGGGCCGTGCTGTCCCGGCTGGGTCCGCGCCCGGCTGCAGGCCTGGGGTTCCACTCGCCCGTCCAGGAGACCCGATGTGGAGAATCCTAGGACCACAGCCGGGAGCCAGCCTGGCAGGGGACGGAAGTGCCAGCCTGGGACACGCAGTGGAGGACAGAGAGGAGCTGCGGAGCCCGCTGGCGTTGTCCTGCAGGAGGCGCTGGAGAGGAAGGCGCGCCCGTGGTCCCCAGAGCTCCCAGCAGAGGCCTCTCTCCCGGTCCCGCCCTGAGGGAGCCTGGGGCCTGGCTGGGGATGGGAGCGCCCCTCTTTCAGCTGGCTCATGGCCACGTCCTCCCCGCTCCAGACCCAGAGCACAGGTCACTTGGACTCCCCGGAGTCCCTGGCCGTCCTGCGTCTCGGGCCCCTGCTCCCCGTGCACATTGTGCTTTTAAGTAGAGAAAGAATCCGCATTTTGAAACCGCTTCCTCTGAAGGGGTTTGAACCGTGATCACTGGGCCTCCTCCGTGGGTGCCGGGTGGCAGTGGGGGGGCTCGTGGTCAGTGGCCCTGCCTCTGGGGAGCTCACTCCAGAAACAGCTCTTCCCAGCGCGCCAGCTGCAGTGGCCGGTGCTCTCCTGGCCAGCCCCGCCTCTGGGCCGGTGCGTGCTGGGACTGCCAGGCCGGCTGGGGGGCCCTCGTCGCGGGGTGCTCAGAATAAAGCCAGCTCTCTCTGGAGTCCAGGCCTCTCGGACCCGAGCCCCCGTCACCCTGGTCACCCCACCTGGACCACCTCCCACCACACACACATCCCCCGTCTGCGTCCTGAGCATCACGGGACCAGGATCCTCCTGCCTTATTCCCGCTGGGGCCCCAGAGTCTCAGACAGGGCCGCGCGCAGGGCGGTGCCCGGGGCGGGAGCAGCCAGGCGCCCGCTGTACCCCTCAGGCGCAGCGTGCGTCCGAGCAGCGGGGGCAGCGGGGTGGCCCGGCCACTTACTTGAGACCTCTCTTCAGTGCTTCAAAGATCCTCTTCACCTGCTGGGGCTGGGGGTCCAGGCAGACGGAGCCCTTGCGCAGGGTGCCGTAGGTCCTGGAGGGTCTCCCGGGCGTGCGCGGCCTCACGGAGCTCCTGGTGAGGGACTTCCTGTGAGGGAGGACGGCCAGAAGTCGGGCAGGCTCTGGACACAGCCCTCGCCGGGGGCAGGAGCTCTGGGAAGAGTGACCACAGCCCAGGGGACCCCGCCCGAGCTGTGTGGTCTCGGGAGGGCTGAGGCTCTCTGGAGCTCGGTCTCCTCATCGGCAAGACGAGGGGCCTGGTTTTGGGGTTACAAGAAGGATGATCAAAAGCCAGCCTCAGAAGCGGGCTCACAGCTGGAACTGAAGCAGCGCCCGAGCGCACCCCTCTGCTCAGCGTGCTCTGGCTGTGCAGGCAGAGCGCGGGGGCAGCCCAGGGTCCTGAGGCTTCCGCAGGCGGTGGGCAGCTGCCCGGCGCCACCCCGCCCTCTGCTACCACACCTGGATGTTCCCCTCAAGCAGCTTCCAGATCCGCTCTCATCCTGTGGTCTAGGGGAGCGCGGCCCACAAATCTCCACACTCACACAACTGCACGGGCACATGGGCACATGGGCAGCCCCAGCCCCAGGCCTGGGAGAGGCCAGGCGAGGCAAGGAGCACAGGTCAGACTAGAAGTCAGCCAGGCGTGTGGCTCGGAGTTCACAGGGTGGGAAAGGTTCTTTCTGCTGGCGTTGCTACCTGGGGGACATACACCCGGAGCTTCCAGGTGCTCTTGCCACCACACAGGGACAATGAAGCCAACACAGAGAACCAGATGGATCAGATCAAACCCATATGACAGCGAGTTCCTGGATCCAGCTATGCCTGAAGCTAGTCTGCTGTGGACTTTGCAAGCCTATGAGCCAGTTGGCTCTCTTTTACTTCAGGTAGTTGGAGTTGGGAGTCTGGACTGGATAATCCTTAGCGCTAACGTCCCCCGGCAGTGACAGCAAGTGTCTCAGGCTTGTAGAGCTGCACCAGCATCTCAGGACCGACTTGGGAAGCCTGAGGTCGGGCGGTTCAGGACCCAGGCCTGCTCAGCACCCGCAGGGCCGGGTTGGCTGACGTGGCCTTCTCTCAGGTTCACCCTCTGCCTTGCCCCGGGTGGCTGGGACTGCCTCCTCCCAGGACCGTAGGAATGACTCACGGCACCGACTTCTGGGTCAGTTCTGTTTCCTTCCTTTTTGGTACAAGGGTTGAGCCCAGGGGTGCTTAACCGCAGAGCCACCTCCCCGGCCCTTTCTTTTCTTTTCTTTTGCTTATTTTTGAGACAGGGCCTCACTAAGTTGCTGAGGCTGGCTTTGAACTTGCGATCCTCCTGCCTCAGCCTCCCAAGTCTCTGGGATTGCAGGGTGAGCCACTGCACCTGGCTCGGGGTCAGTTCTTAAAGGGGCACCGCTAGGCCTTCTTGGGGACCTGGGTGTGAGGAAGTCAACTGCAGTCACACGCACAGGCCCCCAGAGGTGGCAGAGCGAGCAACGAGGGGAAAGAGCAGACCCTGAACGGCTGAGGGCAGATGCCACTCCCGCCTGCCCTTGGTGGCTGTGCCCTGGCCGCCAGGAGGACATAGGGGTGCCGGCCTCACTCCAGCATCTCCGGGGCACTGCCCGAGCCTCGGTCTCAGCGGGCAGTGGGGGCGGGGCGGGGCCTACATCCAGATGGTGCGGGCCCGTTGGGCACAGAGAGGGCGCCCCAGAGGTGACAATGATCACAGCCCGGCTGCTTCCTCTCCTCCCTCAGAGCCCGGGAAACAGCAGCCCTCGGTGAATGCGGAGCTGAACCGCGGAATCAGAGCCGCCCTGGGCTGGGCGCGGAGGGGTCCTCTCTCCAAGGCCACAAGGCTTGGGGACGGCGGAGTTGGAACCCGAACCCAGACCTGTGGAACACTCGGCCGGAACCGAGGACCCCTCCAGAGCGGCCAGGCACAGGCGTCTCAAAACCCCCAGAGGACGCGTTGGCTCCCGCTGCTGACCAGTGCCCTCCGGCGTGGGCTGCCAGGCGGGGCCTGGGAACCCGCATTTCCAGCGCCCCACGCCCCGCGCTCTTAGGGCAGAGGCCGTCCCTGCTCCCTTGGAAGACATCCTCCCTCCCACTCAAGACCCAGGGTCCCCTCTTCCTGGGGGCCCTTCAGAGGCCACTGGGCTTGTGGGAATCAAGGGTGGGCAGTCGCGTCACTCAGACGGGCACCCCAGAGCAGAGCTTGCCGCGGACCCCGCTCCTGAGGGCTCACAGTCCCCGGGAGGCGGGGTTAGTCTGGACAGCCCGGCAGAGGCGCCAGGCCCCCGCCCCAGCCTGGTCCCCAAGAGGCTGTGCGCGGCCAGCTGTATTTCCAGCTGGGCTGGATGCTGGACATTCCACACGGTCATGCTGCGCTGTTTACTCGGCACACCTGCCGACCAGGACCGAGACCCTGGCTCCCAGCCGCAGCTGCACCGTCAACCTCGAGCCCACTTGCTCTGGACGCTCGGGGGGCCCACCATGCTGGGAACCTGGGCCGCTGAGAGACACGGGCTCTGGGGCAGCCGGTGACTGGCCACTTCACTTGCCAGAACCTCCACTTCCTCATCTGTACAGGGGGTGTAAGGTCCTGCTCCGTGGAATGGCCATGAGATATTCATCCATTCAGCAGACATTTACTGAGCACCTGCTGCATACCAGCCACCAAGCTAGGGGCAGAGCAGGGACCCTAACTGAAAAACCACCTCCCCATGAGCTGATGGGCCCACCGAGGGAGACCCTGGGAAGTGCTAACAAGTGCAGGCTCCAGAACTGAACACTGGGCTCTGTATCCCACTGCCTCACTAAAGCTGTGTGACCTTGGGTAAGCTAGTGAACCTCTCTGTGCCTCTGTCTTCTCATCTGTAACATGGGGACCTGGGCAAGGCTTGCTTTGAGGGTCACATGGCTTAATGCCCAGGAGGGGCTTGGGGGCAGTGCTCCTCAAAGGGCAGGTACGTTTGTGCCGAAGTTAAAAGTCTAAACTCCACAGCAGACGGCACCCAGTGCGGGGTGGGGGTGATGGGCTTACGTGGGGCGGATGGGACAGCTTCCCCAGGGGAACCTCCAGTCAAGTGCCACGCTCAGGGCTCGGGTACAAGCCTGGCGTCCCTCCCCTGCCCGCCCTGAGGCCACAGCACCCACCTCTTGGAACAGGCCCTCCACAAGGTGGCCATCTCCAGGCCGCAGAGGGCAGAGCCGCAGGTCTTGACAGGTGAGGGTCCTGGCCGCTGGGCAAGCAGGTGAGCCGGGCTGCTCTGAGCGCCCCCGAGCTCCCGGGGCTGCAGCCCCTGGCAGGTGTGTCCCCTGTGTCCCCCCGCGCCGTGCTGCTGCAGTGGCAGCTGGGCCCCCTCCCGCCCGCTCTGAGCCCGGGCTCCTGTCTGGGCTCTGCAGGGCAGTGCGGGTGCGGCTCCCGGTGGTGAAATCAGCGGCAGGCCGGCCGGGCGGGAGCCTCCCCGGCTCTGGGACACCCCAGCCTGCCAGACAAGCTTCCAGGTGGCACGTGCCACCCAGCGTCCCCCGAGCGGCCGTCCACCTGGCGTGGCCCCTCAGCAAGGCCAGCTCGGCACCAGACGGGTTGGGTCAGAGCCACACCTGCCCAGCCCCCAGGCGAGCCATCGCGGGACCGGCTGAGGCTCCAGGTGAGACTGGACGCCTCAGGACACAAGCTGACCCATGCCAGGGCGTCTGGTGACACCGGCGATCAGGGCAGAGGACACACACACACGGCCCCTGCAGAGACGCCGCTCTGTGCTCCTGCTCCCCATGGGCCGGTCTGTGTCCTCCTGTGCGTGGAGCTGAGTGACCAGGGGCAGAAACAGGCCCTGCTCCCGGGACACGGTACGGAGCGCTGGAGGGACGGGTGGGGCAGCGGCATGGCCCGGCCCTCACCTCCCACCGCTCTCGCCTCACTGCTGACCCCCAGGCCCGGCCCTGCAAACCCCCACAGCACCTGTTGTGTCTGCGTGTGCCAGCGGCCTGCCATGCACGGTCGCCTCATGGTGGCTTTGTGACAGTCTTTAACAGAGGGACACTTGACTCCCATTTTTGAGTTGAGCAAACCAAGGTTCAGAGAGATGAAGTCACTTGTCCCAGGTCACAGAGCCAGAATAGGTGGCTCCATTGCCCAGGTTACCAAACAGGAAGAACATCCTTCCTGACCTCACCCCTAGGAGACTAAGTCCTAATCTGAAGGAGTTTTGCTGTGTGACCTTGAGCTAGTGGACTCACCTCTCTGAGACTATTTTCTATCTGCCTAGTTGGCCTGATAAACTCAGACAGATCAACTTTCCAGAGCATTTAAAATGGTCAGCGTTTGGGTCTCAGGAAATCACAGGTCCTCTGGCACTCAGAACACACCCTTGCCCTCCTCTGCCCTGGGCAGCAGGTCACTGGCAGCAGCAGGAGGACCCCGGGGAGAGGCCCGCCCGGGGCCCTGGCGGCTTACGCGATCCTCCGGCTCTGTGCGCCGCTGAAGCCCGCGAAGGAGGCGCTGCGGCCCACGGCCCCCACGGCCCCTGCGTCCCCGGGGCTCAGGAACCGCACCCTCACCGACATGGCCGTCACCTGCAAGGAGAGGAGAGGACAGTCAGCCTGGCCCGGCTCTGAGTGCTGACCGCGGCCGCACAGCAGCTGCGGAGTCTGCCACAGAGGAGCTGGAGGAGGCTCCGGAGGCTGGGGCAGCAGGCGGTGGCCTGAGTCCAGGTCCAGCTCGGCGCTCAGGCCCTGCTGCCGGGGTGCAGGCCTCCTAGCCGGCCCCACTCCCTCCTGGCCCATCACGGGGGAGGCAGGGAAGGGCCGGCCAAGCAGGGGCGAGGGCAGCAGGGACAGAAGAGTGTGTGCAAAGGCCCGGAGCTGCGAGAGGATGTGGTCCAAAAAGTCTGGCAGGCAGGCCGCGCTGCAGGTCAGGCGGAGGCACAGAGCGCAGGCCTCGGGCCTCGGCAGCCCAGGGGCACGGGGAGCCATGGAGGCGTTTGACAGGTGGTGGCGAGCCCCGTCCATAGGTGGCGGGCACCCAGGGCTGTATGACGCTGGGCCCCGCTATCCCCCACACCGCGTCCCCACTGACCTGGGGTGCAGTGCGCCCGGCCCAGAACGCTGGCCGCCTTCTCTTTCTTCCAAACCATCTCTAGTTTGGGAACGCCACCACCTCCCTTGGGAACATAGCCCTTCTAGCTGGTGTATTCTAGCATGGGCAGCTGGAAAGTTCTCCTTCCTATCTAACCTGAATCTCTGCTGCTACCGTTTCATACTTTGCTCCTCAGCCGGGTGGCGTCAGTGTGCGGATTCCAGGGACCCCGCTGCTCCCACCCCTCCTGCCTGCCAGCCCTCCCATCACGGCCGAGCCCTGCCTCCGCCCTGCGCGCTAGCAGGGCCTCTGCCTGGAGCAGCGCAGGGCCTTCAGTCCCGAGTTCCACGCTGGGCCGGCCCTGCCAGGGCCGCGGGCCCCTCTGCACGACCTCCCAGGCCACAGCCTGGGCACGGCCGGTAGGAGAGCCTTGGAAACAAAGGAGCCAGACGGGGGCTCCGTCCCAGCCCAGCCCCTGGCAGGCCCTGGGCCTCCGTGATCACAGCTGTAAAATGGGAGTCCAGAGAGGGCCTCAGAGGCCGTGGGGAGGGCCAAGGGGCAGGCGCCCAGCACCCCCAGAGCCCCCAGGGTGCACGGCTGCTGGGGAGCCGCTGGCTGCCTGAGCCAATGGCCACCCAGACCCCGCCTGAGCCAAGCCAGGGGCGCAACCTCTGGCCTGACTCGGAGGGGGCCCGTGTCGTCCACACCCGCCAGGCGGCGAGCCCCAGCTGGCCGCGTGGTCCTGCAGCCCGGGAGTCACCTCCAGTGCTCCCTGGTTACTTGGTCCTGGCCGAACGCTTCACACAAGCTCTTGTTAGATGGACCTCCAGTGAACAGGGGCCTCCATTGACCTCGTTCCACAGAAGAGGAAACCGAGGCTCTGAGAGGGGACCGGGTCAGCCCAAGGACCCAGCAGGACACGGCGAGCCCCTTCAGGTCAGGCAGGCCTGACGGCCTCACGGGGCGCTGGAGTCCCACACTCCGGGACCTTGCTCTGCCCCGGGGACCCCGCATCCCCTCTGTGCCCCTGGCAAGTACCAGCTCACAAGGGTCGACCGCCAAACCTTCAGGACTTTGTGAGCTGTCGACAGGGAGTTGGTGGCCTCGAGTCAGCCACAGTGGGAGTGTTGACGCCCTGGAAATCGCCTCAGGACGTTGTCCCTGGCTGTTAGGTTAACTGGCGCTCCGCACGTGCCCAGGGTGCGCCGGCACCTTGCCAAACGGCTCAGGCCCCGGGCTGGGCAGGGCCGACCCCTCTCCCCCTCCAAGAGCCCCCGCGCGGGTCCTGAAAGCACACGCCGCGCTCACGTTAGACGGTCCCGAGCAGAGCGGAGGTCCCTGCAGACCCACGTGGGGCGCCAGGACCCCAGTGACCACCGCAGCACCACATGGCCCCGCGGCCCCGGCCTCCAGGAGGGAGGCTCCGCTCCGGGCGGGGGCTGGGGACCTGCCTTTTTGACTTTTTTGACTATGTTTCTGGCAGTTGCTGGACCCTCATTTCCTTAACTCACATGCGGAGCTGAGGACCGAACCCACGGCCGCCGTGCAGGCCAGGCTCCGCCCGAGCCCGGGCCCAGCCAGGACTGGCTCTCACACGGAGCTGGCTCGGCTCCCTGCCGCGCGGGGCCGGCCCCAGACACTCTCCCACCTCCCGGCCGGAGGTCACCTCCCTCGGGAGGCCCTCCTGGACACCACTCCATCTGGACTGAGGTGCTGCAAGGGGCCCCAGAGCAGAGGCAGGTGTGCGCAGGGACCTGCCACGCGGGGAGGTAGCACTTCACGGTGGCCGGAGTGCCCAGCCCCCACCTCGCAGGCACCAAGGTCAGGGCGCCAGGTCCCGGGCACCCCCCAGCCTGCTCCGCGCGGCCGGCAGCGCCCCCTCCTGGCCGGCTGCAGTCTCGGCCAGCGGGGTTTCTTGTGGGGAGAGAGAAGGGAGCCCTCGCTGGGCAGCTCCCGAGGAGCCCAGACGGAGGCGCTCACCTGCCCCGGGCGAGGACCCTGGAAGAGGAAGCTGCGCGTGGGTGCCTGAGACCCTCCCCACTCCCACCTCACCTAAAGGCTGTGGCCGCCTTTAGCGCATTAACTGCTGGGCGTGGGCAGGTCTGGGGAGTCCCAGGGAGGCCCGGAGTCCAGGGAGGGACGCTCAGGGGGCTCAGAGCAGCCGGCACCCTGCAGGGCCGCTGGGCCCTGTGTGGAGGAGGGAGGCCTAGTGGCCAGGCAGTTCCCAAACCTTTGGTGGAGACTGGACGGCTTCTTCCTTGCTCTGTCCTCCGCCGCCTCACTCTGGCCTGGCAGGTCGAGGTCTCTGGACAAGGCAGGCCAGCCGGAGGGGCTTCTTACCCGGCCGGCCGCCGCTTCCCGGACCCTGGGCACCGGCCGGGGTCTCTGCCCAAGGTGTGGCTGCAGGAAGCAGGACCACTTCCACTAAATCTGAACTGCGCAGTGCTGACCACGCCGCTGCGTCTCCACCGCCCACCAGGCAGAGGAACCTGCAATTTCACCTCACTTGGAGGTGAAGCTTCTAAATTTAGCGTCGTGGGCTCCGGGGCTGGGTGGCTTTTATGCCCGAGTCCCTCACTTAGGGCTCTTTTTTTCTCTCTCAAATGCCAGCCAGGGCTTGGTTTGCTTACAGGAGTTTCCAAAATAGCCCCTTTGGTTTAGCAATGAAAGGAAAGGCAAAATAGCCCCGGACAGGGACGTGGCTGTGCGCTTGGGGGGATGGCGGCCCCGCGGCTGCCCCGGATCCACGGGAGGCCCAGGGAGTCCGCAGTGCAGCCTCGTTGCCCCGGCAGGACCAGGCCCAGGGGCACGGCAGCCGGACGCCCCAAAGGTGCCCGGGACAGTGCGAGACTCAAACCTCCAGCCCACAGGCAGCGCCGTCCCCCGGGCACTGTCCCCGGGCCTGCCCACGATGGCCCCTCAGAATGCCCTCCCTGTCGGGCCCAGGGTGAACGTGCCTCGCCCAGGCTCTCCCGGGTCCTCCAGGGAACCTGCCCCAGGCTCTCCCGGGTCCTCCAGGGAACCTGCCCCAGGCTCTCCCGGGTCCTCCAGGGAACCTGCCCCAGGCTCTCCCGGGTCCTCCAGGGAACCTGCCCCAGGCTCTCCCGGGTCCTCCAGGGAACCTGCCCCAGGCTCTCCCGGGTCCTCCAGGGAACCTGCCCCAGGCTCTCCCGGGTCCTCCAGGGAACCTGCCCCAGGCTCTCCCGGGTCCTCCAGGGAACCTGCCCCAGGCTCTCCCGGGTCCTCCAGGGAACCTGCCCCAGGCTCTCCCGGGTCCTCCAGGGAACCTGCCCCAGGCTCTCCCGGGTCCTCCAGGGAACCTGCCCCAGGCTATCCCGGGTCCTCCAGGGAACCTGCCAGGTGTCTCGCTTCTGTTCTGGGGTTGCCCGTGTCCCTCACGAGGACCCCAGCTTCTCGGGCGGGCCCTCCTGTCCTGTCCACAGCTGTGTGCAGGGCTGGAGGCAGGACTGCCCCTCAGCACGCACGTACTGACTCCCTGCTGGACGCAGGCGCTGGGCCCGCAGCTGTGAGCTCGTCTGGGGAGACGGCTGGCGGAGGCCATCGGTGCCTGGGTGAGCTCGCGGGTGACGGGACGCGCTGGGCCCAGGAGGCAGAGGCAGGAGTTTCCGCCAGCTTCGTGCTGCTGTGACTAAAGGACCGACCGCACAACTGTAGTCGGGGGAGGTTTATTTGGGGGCTCACGGTTTCATAGGTCTCAGTCCCTCTCGGCCGGCTTGGGGCCGAGTGGAGGCCGGACATCATGGTGGGAGACTGGCGGAGGGAGGCCGCTCACAGGATGATCGGGAAGCAGGGAGACTCCACTGGCAGGTATAAATGAGTCCCCAGTGCCACCTCCTCCGCACACCCGCCTGCCACAGTCACCACTTAGTCAGTCCCTTCAGGGATGAACTCACTGACCAGGCCAAGCCTGGAGCCCAGCCGCTCCTCCTCTGAACCCTCTGGCCTCGTCCCCACGTGAGCTTTTGGGGAACACCTCACATCCAAACCACAAGGAGGCTGCCTCACTCAGCCCAGGCGAGAACGGGGCACAGAAGACCCCGGGAGGGACGTCTCCGCCCGCGATCTAACAGGAGCCTGTGAGGGCGCGTGGAAGAGCGTGCGGGGCTGGAGAACAGCATGCGCGAAGGCTCAGAGGTGGAGAGGAGGGCCATGCACAGGGACCGCCAGCGTCTGCTGGAGCCTCGCGCAGCGGGGAGCCTGAGAGGCGGGGTGGGGAGCCCCTGGGGAGGCGCATGGGGCCGCAGTCCATGGGGGCAGGACGGAGTCCATTCACCCACTCAGCAAACCCCCACCCACCTGGGCCAGAATGGTCCTGATAAACAAGGACCGATCGCCGACTGTGTACATGGCTTCCGCACTGAACTGGGCAGGCGGCTCGCTTGTGAGTGAGTGTTAACTGAGGGACCCCAGGTCAAAGCGGAGCAGCAGCTCACGTCCTGGGCACGCTCCTGGCCGCCCCGCCTGACCACCCTTCAGAACCCCCCAAAGTAAAGCCTGGAGCCAGGAGGGGTGCCGAGAGGCTCTGCGGGCAGCCAGCCACCCACCGCACAGAGCTCCTGGGCAGCCCTGTGCCTGGCCTAGGGGAACCAGCAGCTCCCCGGTCCCCAGACTGCAGGGCCAGAGGCACCACCTGACCGCCAGACCTCTCCTCAGCAAGCCAGGGGTTGGGACCTGGGTCCAGGAGGACCTTGCATGGCCCACAGCCCTGTCCCTGCTGCCCAGGGAGGCCACTTGGGAGGAGCACATGCTCTGCCTGACCCCATGCCCGACCTGCCCCCTCAAGGCCCGTGGGCAGAAGTCATGTGAGTGGACGGCAGGTCCTCACACTGGGTGTCAGAGCGCCGACACCACTTCACAGACGGGAACCCTGGACAAGCCACAATGGTGAAGGGCCAGGGCAAGGTTAATACCCCGAGGCTCAGCCCCACCGTGGAATTCCTGTGGCCCTCGGGAAGGACAGCAAGGACCAGTTAAGGCTGTAGGGAAGCGTCAAAGTAGGATGTCCAGGCAAACAGCAAGATGTAAGCACATGCCCATGACCCAGTGACTCAGGAGGCTGAGGCAGGAGGATGGCAAGTTCAAGGCCAGCCTCGGCAACTTAATGAGGCCCTAGGTAACTTAGTGAGACCCTGTCTCAAAATAAAAAATGAAAGGACTGGGATGTGGCTCAGTGGGTAAGCGCCCCCAGATTCAATCCCCAGTATCAAAAAACAAAAAAGGCCAGAAGTAAACTATATATGAAGTGACCTCAGTCTTATTTGGGAGATAATACCTTGAAAATGTTCTACTGTGGACATATGTCCTCATAATTGAAAGGAATTGTTAAAAAAAAAAAAAAGAATTGCTAATTCGAAGACAACAGAGAGGCTGATGGAGTTGCCTGCAGCTGCGCAGTGATCGAGCTCCGAGCAGAGCCTGGGTGGCCTCGGATGACAGAACGTCGCTTCTCAGGATAAAATGGAGTTAGGGGGGAACTTTTCTCTTTAGAAAAAATGTAAGCCAACAGCCAGGTGCAATGGCACATGTATTCCCAGCAGCTCAGGAGGCTGAGGCAGGAGGATCTCGAGTTCAAAGCCAGCCTCACCAAAAGCAAGGTTCCGAGCACCTCAGTGAGGCCCTGTCTCTAAACACAATACAAAATAGGGCTGGGGATGTGGCTCAGCGGTCAAGGACCCCTGAGTTCAACCCTGGTACCAAAATTAATTAATTAATTAATTAAGCCTACAAATACCATCTGCATCCCAGCTGAGGCCACTAGGCTGTGAGGAAGAGACGACCCACGGCTTTCTACGGCCATCCAGAGGCGTCTTGTTTAAATGGCCCCGTCGCTGCCTCACCACCACCACCCATCACCCGGAAGGCCAGTGGCTCTCGGGGCAGAGTGCACGTGCCGGGCAGCGGGGGCCTCAGGGTGGGCAGAGCGACTGACGGGGCCCAGGGAGGAAGGGGAGTCGGCAGCTGCTGGCCCTGCCCTGGTCTCGGGCTGCAGGAGGAGCGAGGAGGCTGGACGGCAGGAGGGACAGAGATGGAGTGGGAGCGGGGCAGGCGGGGGACCCTCCCCACACTGCACCCAGGGAGCCAGGAGCCAGGGGGCCAGCGAGCGCCTGTGGTTGATGCCCCGAGGGACTCAGGGACAGTGCTGGCCACTCCCCCTCTAGGCCTGCCGAGCTCAGCCCAGTCCTGAGCTGGCAGGTTGAAGCCTGGCGCCCAGGGGTCTGGTCTCGGGTCTGCGCTCCGGTTCCTCTGAGCGTCCCCCTTTCTCCGTCCCGACCCTGACGGGTCCCGTGCTCACTCGGCAGGTAAGGGAGGCTCAGGGGCGTCGCGTGGCCTGAACTGGCAAGTGGCAGCCCTGCACCCTCACGGGCAGCGCGGCTGGGCGCGCACAGCTGTCCCGCATCCCGAGAGCCGCGGAGGGAGAGGAGGCCCCAAGTGGAGGCTCCTGAGCTGGCCTCGGAGGGTCTCGGGCCGGCGCGGCTGACCGGGGATCTGTGCTGGGTATTCAGCAGCCCGCCTGCTGCCGTGACCAGGAAGGTCTCCAGACACCGCCACGCGTCCCGGGGCCGCGGCCCCACGCGGGCGAGGGTCCGCCAGGAGCCCGGCGGGGCTGGGGTCGTGCTGGGTGCTGTGTTTGGTGGGTTTCCGTGGGGTCCACACAGTCCCCCTGGCGGGAACGGTGTGGCATCAGCCGGCCCAGCTGCCCAGGCCCAGCTGCACCCTCACCCCCCCCCCCAGGGCGCAAGGACCCCAAAATGTTTGGATTACTTTTGAAATTGGAAGACGAAAAACGAACTTTCAGGTCAAAGAAAACCTTTGATGACGCGATGTCACGATATTCACCTTTCAACACAGTCGTCAGCCCTGAGCGGAGGGTCCCCAGCGCCCGGGCCGGCGTCCTCAGCCCGCCCACCGGCAGCTCCCTCCCGCTGGCCGGTCCAGCTCCTCCACCCCAGGTCCTGGCACCAAGCCCACGAGCACTGGCCAGCTGGGAGGCCCGGTCAACTCACACCTGACCGTGGCCTGGGAGCCCTGACCGGCACCTGCAGGGCCCGGCGCCTCCAGCATCCCCCATCCCGCATCTCCAGCCACAAGGACTGGCCACCACGCTGGCTGGACAGCTGGAGCTCACGTCACGGCCGAGGCCTCCGGGCTACAGGTCCAACGCCCACATGAGCCGCTGCCCGTCCCCCTCCCTGCGACTCGCAGCCCGCGCTGCCCCCTCATTCCTGGAGAGGCGAGCGTGTTTGTTCCGTCCTCTGGGTGCTGCCCACCCAGCGTCCACCTGCTGCTCACTGGCTTCCAGGACCTGGTGCCAGGCCCGATGGGGACCTCCTCTCGCTCACCTTCCACTTGACTGTATTGGGGTGTGTGTGTCCCTGTCCCTCCTGCAGTTTAGCAGGGACCCACTTCCTCTCCCGGGGACCCTGGCCCCGGCCGCCCTCCTCCCTCTGCCCCCACAGAGAGCCAGAGTGACGCTTGAAAATGTCCCCAGCCTGTAACAGCCACCCAGGAAGGGGCTCCTCGAGCTCCCAAACGACAGGCCTCCCACCCTCCACCTCGCCTCCCGTGCTCAGGGGCACTGATGTCCCCTCTGGTGGCACCACGTGTGACTAGGACATGGCAGCGTTTTTGTGGATCCCATCACTGTCTTTGGAGCCAGGCCACCAGGTCACCGCGGGGCACCCGCTGGGCGGGACGCCTACCGCCTCCCTGGCTGGGAGCTGGCACTCCGGCGGGCGCCTTGCTGCGGGACGGGCGGCACGTCGGAGCTTGGTCGGGCACAGACAAGAACAAGACGAAGCTGAACCTGTCACCCGGAGGCGGCGCGTGGCCAGCCTTTGGGGAGCGAGGACAGGGCTGTTGGATCAAAAATTCCTGAGGGGTGTCTTGACACTCAGCATGTGATGTTCTCCACCTGTTAAAACAAGGCCATGGAACCTCCCAGTCTTTTCCTGCGGGGATGTGCTGCAGGCGCTGATCAGGAAACAAGGCACTGATTTGTTTAATTCTCGTGGACGGCACTTTGTCATGACCTGGACTGGACGCTTCTTCCTATTATAAAGAATTTTGCAGAAAAGGTACAGGCAGCCGTCTCCAGAGTGGAACCAGACCACCCGCCAGGCGCCCGCTGCCCACCCAGGCAGCAAGGACTCCACGGTGCCCCTTCCCTGCCCCTCAGAACGGATCAGAGCAGGAAGCCTTAGGACAGCCGCCCAGCCCAGGGGAGCAGATGCACCTCCGGGGGGGTGGCAGACGAGGGGCCAGGCCTGGAGCAGCTCACAGCCACCTGGGTGGGGGCAGTGCTTCCCTCGCTCAGCCCCTGCGGCCTCCCAGGCTCCAGAACCCGGGGCTGTGGAGTCGGCGCCAGGCCTGGGGACTCCCGCCCAGCACGTGGGCTGCGGAGGAGCCGGGCCTGCTTGTGGCGCAGGCTGCCACCAGCCCAGGAAGTGGTCACCGGCTCAACCAGAGAAGAGCCATCTGGCCCTGCGAGGTAAACGATTTACAAGAGCAATCAAGCCGGCCGGCTGCTCTGCTTTTCTTTCCGCGGGGAGCTGGGCTGCTTCCTCCTCTGGGGCCTGCTGGGGAGAGGCCGTTCCAGGCACCCTGGCCCCAGCCCACGCGCCTCCCTGGGCCAGGAGCCGGGGAAAGCAGATTTTTTTCACATCACCCATTCTCAGGGCTGAGCGACTAGGCCAGATGGTTAACCCACATCCTGAGGGGAGTGGATTTCCTCCCGCAGGAGTGGGCTTCTTTCTAGAACCCGAGGTCTTGAATTTCCACCGTCTTCAGCCCCAGATCCATCTTTACTACGTGAGGACCCCTACTGGTGTCCTCCGGTACTGCACCCCTGCTCTGCCAGCCCACAGGAGCGGGGCCCGGGTTTCCACGCCCAGGGAGAAGTCAGCGATGCCCAAGCACGCGAGAGATGCTTGTGGCTTCACGGGCTGAAATAAACAGCTGGGGCTGGAATCGTAACCCTGGAGTTTCCAAAAGCGTTGCAGAACATTCGAGGCAGATGCTAGAATGTGTGTACTACAAGCTGTTTATCAATTAATTCCTTCTCTGCCAAACATTCTTCCTCAGGTCTGCTGGGAGATGATCTTGGTGGGAATGCATCTCAACAGTGTAAGGAAAGTCACCAGGGAGCGAGCGCACGCCAGGGCTCCTGCTTCCAAACATGTGGCTGGAACCCGTTGTTCCCGTAAGGACAAAGACGGTCCCAAATTTTGAAATCATGTAAAAAATAAAAGTGGCCTCCAGGAACTAGTGACTTCCAGACAGATCGTAAACTATAAGACAGGCGTCCACAGGTTCTCAAGGAGGGGGCAAGTTTAAGCCTTGAGGTCAAAAAGCCCAAGTCCAATCCAGCCTTTGCTTCTTTCTAGCTGTGTGGCCTTGGACAAGTCACTGGTCCTCTTCGAACCTCAGAGTCCTCCTCTATCAGATGGAAGCTGCTGAGATGACCATAGGTGATCTTACTGTACATGTGGGAGGACGTGCTATTTTGTCCTTGTTAGACGGGAGGTTCAAACGAGAGCCTGTATCTTGGCGCTGCCAAGCTGGGAGACCTGGGCTGGTGTGGGTTTCCTGGGCCGCTGGAACAACGCTCTACTGACTGTGCAGCTTAGACAGCAGAAACTCACCATCCCACAGTTCTGGAGGTTAGAAATCCAGAATCAGGTGTCCGCCCAGGTGGCTCTGCCCTGCGTGGCTGCCAATCCCCGGCGCCCCTGCCTGGTGGCTGCCCGCCTCTGGTCTGCCTCGGCCGTTGCGTTGTCTTCCCCGTCTGTCTTCAAAGGCCCCCTCTTCTGGGTGTGACACGGTCCTGCTGGATAGGGGCCCTCAGGGACCTCATCCCAACTCCATTACGTCTTCCAAGACTCTATTTCCGGGGAGTGGGACTTCGACATATCTTGAGGGACGCCATCCAACCGGTAACAGATGGAGAACACTGTATCCCAGAAGTTCAGGGACGTTTGTATGCAGAGCAGCCTAATGGGTTGTTTGGGGAGCTCCGGGTGTGGGAGGGGATGGAGACCCCAGACCCTGTGTCTGGAAAGCACAGACAGGCTCGGGCTGGCGACCGACGGCAGAGAAGGGGGCATCTCGGAGGCCGGGGGCAATACGTGAAGCTCTCTGGACCAGGACACAGGAGGACGGGGTTGCTAGGACTTAGTTCCAAGAATGTCCCCCTGGGTTCCCGCCGTCCCGTTCTCTGTTGGACTTTCTCTCTTCCCAGTGACGTTCTCCTGGGGAGGATTCGATTCTTGCTCACTCCTAGTAGGCTGACGGGACAGGACCAGAGCCTGACTGTCCCCTCACCAAGGACAGGTACCCCAGCCAGGCTCAGAGGACACTGCGCCCTGGGAAGGAGCCAGGGAACGCCAGACAGGGTGCCCAGACTCAAGGTCTGCCCTGGGCTCGGGGGCCCTGCTCCATCCCTTTCCAAGCCTCAGTCTCTGGACGCCCCCTCCCTCCCCTCCCTCTGGGAGGCTTCCAGGAGCCCCCTCAGCTTAGACTAGCCAGATCTTCTGCTGGGTCCCCTCCACCTCCCTGCCGTCCACCCCAGCAGCCAGTGTTGGCGACGCTTGGCGGACACTGAACAGAAGCTCTGGAGCAGCATCCAGCACGGTGAGGGGGAGGAAATGACAGCCATTCAGGAGGCGAAGTTTAAAAATCCACAAGTGAGCCCCAAGGTGCTGAGGAGAATCCTCAGGACCCTGGAGAGTCGGGGAGGAGGGACGGCCCGACGTGGCTCACTGGTCTGGACATGGTTTGCGAATCGGGAGGGACCAGTCGGCCCTGCGCACACACGTGCAGACTCGGGGTGCAGCTGGGACCTTCCCTTCTGGACAGCACGGCCCCCACGGCCTGGCCTCCCGGAGACATGCTGTTCTGACCCCGCGTCCCTTGGCTGGATCGCTTTTCCTGCTTAATGAGGCAGGCGGGGTCCGTGGGCCCAGTGGCAGTTCCTGTAAAGGCCAGCTTCCATGACCCGATGTGGCCAGTTTACGGGGAAGCGCTCCCGAGGTCCGGCTGGCTGGAGGCAGATGTCTGTCCCCTTCCAAGGACCATACTGAGGTCTGCGGCTCTGTGGGGAGGCTGCCCGGTGCCTGGTGCCAAGAGCCCAGCCCGGGGACGCAGAGAGCTGGCTGCCCTCTCACGGCTGGTCCTCAGCCCTTCGCCTGTCGGAGCCCCGGGCACAGACCTCGAGGCACCGCGGCTGGGCTGTCTCAGCCCATGGGGCTGCTGTGACGAGGCCCTGAGGACCAGGAGGCTTCTTAACTGACATTTGCTTCTCACGTCCTGGAGGCTGGAGTCGGGGGCAGGTCCTGGGGACAGGTCGGGGACGGCCGCCCCTGGGCTGCAGACCAAGGCCCTTTAGCTGCATCAGGTGGCAGAAAGAGGCCAAGGCCACCCGCCGGGCCTCCTTTATGAGGGTGCTGCTCCGGTGCCCGACACGTGGCCTTGGGGGTCAGGGTGTCAACACATGAGCTGTGGGGTGGCAGACCCCAGGCCCGGGAGCCCCCCACGGGACACAGACATAGAATTGCTCTGAACCCACAAAGTTCCAAGCGGACGGGAGGAGGCCCAGCCACGCCGGAGCCCTGCCCAGGACGCCGCTCCCGGCCGGCAGGACGGGCGGCCCTGCTCTGTTAGCACTTCCAGGATCTCCTGAGCCTCAAGGCGAAGGAGCCCCAGGGGTCTTGCCCTGCCAGGCCTGGCCCAGCCCCCTACCCGCCCCACCCCCCAGAGCCCCCCAGAGCCCCCCACAGCCCCTCACAGCCCCGCACAGCCCTGCCCCGCCCCCCACAGCCCCGCACAGCCCTGCACAGCCGCCCCAGCCCCAGCTCTTCCTGGCAGATGCCGTCAAAGGATGAGGGGCACCTGGGCCGGAAGGTTGTCCACCACCCGCTTTGCGGAGCCGGGGGCCACGCGCTGAGGAACTCAGGGACTCCAGAAGCTGAAAGGGCCCCAGCTGAGCCTCATAAGGAAGTGGGGACCTGGGTCCTGTCACCAGGTGGAGCTGGATCATGCCAACAGGAAGGAGCTTGGGCCGGCACCGCGGTGCACACTGTCATCCCAGGAGGCTGAGGCAGGAGACTCTCCAGTTCCAAGCCAGCCTCAGCAACTTAGTGAGCCCCTAAGCGACTCAGTGAGACCCTGTCGCTAAATAAAATGTAAAAAAGGGCTGGGATGTGGCTCGGTGGTTAAGCATCCCTGGGTTCAATCCCTGTACCAAAAAAAGAAAAAAAGAAAGAAAAAAAAAAAAAAAGAATGAGCTTGGGCCCCAACCCGCCCCAGGCCCTCACCCTGACCAGCACCTGGAATGGCAGCTGGTGACATCCTGGGTGGAGAGACCAGGGTGCCACACCTGCCTCCGGGGCCACACCACGCGAGCTGGTCACCGAGCTCGGTTGTAAGCCAGCGTTTTTGGAGACTTGACCTGCTGCAACGGAAAACCAGGCCAGCGCCTGCGAGGCAGCCTGGCCGGGAAGCCGCCTGCACCACCACCGTCCCCGCGGTCAGGTGGCCAGAGGCGGGGCTCTGGAGTCAGAGCAGGCCCCACAGCCTGGCTTCCCAACGGCTGGCTGTGTGACGTGGCCACAAGCAACCTCTTCTCCCTCTCTGAACCCTGGTGTCCGCCTCCGTGGAATGGGTGGAAGTCAATTGCACGCTGATCATCAGAACAGGGCACCCAGTGGCCACTCGGGAAGCCAGTGCCAGCCGGGCGCCACACTGGGGTCCCAGCTGCTAGGGAGGCTGGTCGGGGGGTCGCTTGAGCTCACAGTTCGAGACCAGCCGTGGGCGGCATGGTGAGCTCCAGCCCCCCAAAGAAACACCAGCCTTCTGCGGGTGAGTGACAGCCGGCCCGCCCACTGTGTGGGTGAGCCCCGACCTGGCCTCTGGAGCCGCAGGCCAGCGGGGACTCAGGACAAGGAACACGGGTGCTGCGTCATGGTGTTCTCAGTGGGCACCGCTGGGCGTGGACGGGAACAGGCCGGCTCTGGTGCCTCCTCAGAACCTGTGCACACTGCTCTCTCTGAGGAGGGAGGATTTCTCATCTTGTCTTATCTTTTCCTGGTACCAGGGATTGAACCCAAGCATGCTCTACCACTAAGCTACATCCCCAGATCTTTATTATTATTTTAAATTTTGAGACAGAATCTTACTACATTGCTGAGGCTGGCCTCCAATTTGTGATCCTCCAGCCTCAGCCTCCTGAGTAGCTGGGATTATAGGTGTGTGCCACCACGCCAGGCCAGGAATGATGACTTTTAAGTCTTCTGCTGCCGGGCCTGCCCTGTGAGGAGGAAGCTGACCCTGGACGCGGGCAAAGGGGGATCCACTCTCCTGCTTCCATTCCCGACATGGGCCTGCCCCAGGTTGATCCTGCCCTTAAGTTGCCCCAGGCTGCAAACCCCAAGTCCCTCCTGATGGCTGTTCCTCCGGTCCTCCCACAAGGGAGAAGTCACCCAGGCCTCCCATCCGTTCCTGTGAGCAGCCTCGAGGACAAGTCCTGCTGCCCGGCGAGCGGATCCAACCCACAGGGAGCGGCCACTTCACAAGTCCAGAACGGCCAGTAAAAGGACAGAGAATAACAAGAGCAGCCAGGGTGCGGGCAGCGGGACCCTGGCGCACTGCGGCGGCCACCTGGGGCGGATGCCGGATAGCCAGTCCGGCAGCCTCTGCAGTGAAACGCAGCCCCTTGGAGCGGTGCGCCCCGCAGGAGCGAAGCCTGGCGACGCGGACCTGTGCACGAGGTCCACTGCCGCACGCTGACCACGCCCACAGGCAAAGACCCGGCGTCCCTCAGCCGGCGGCGAAGGGACACAGCTGCCAGGCAGCGCCCGACGCCCGGCAGTCCACCCGAGCGCGCCCCGCGGCTGCTCCCGCGGCGCCGGTGCCGACAGACCCAGGGACCCCAGCGCTTCAGGGGCCCCAGGGGCTGGGGCCAGGGAGGCCCGCGACTGCTGATGGGTCCGGGGTGTTGCGGGCACTGAGAATGTTCTGGAATTAGTGGCAGTTGCTGCACCGCCTTATGATATGCCCAAAGCCGGCGCGTTGTGGCTGTTTAAGGTATTTTTAGCCGTCGGTAGGCGGTTCTCATTCATTCATCCGTGCGTGGCCATGCCCCACACATGCCAGGCAAGCGCTCGGCCGCGAGTCCAGCCGCATGGTGTCCTTTAAAAGCGCAAATGGACGGCAGAGGAGTTGCGCCTTTGCTTTTTTAAAGGTTGTTTTAGGTGCTGGCTTAGGAGCTCATGACCCTAAGTAACCTGGCCTGTCCGGCCGCAGCTTCCCCTTGGGTAAGAAAGGATTGTAACGAGGGTAAAAATGGCTCTGGGGCTTGTGGCCATCACACAGAAACGCGAGCCGCCTGCCGGGGCGCTGTCCGCGGGTCGGTCCGTCAGAGCAGCGCCGCGCAAGGGTCCGCCTCCGCCACCTCCTGCCGGTGCTGCCCGCAGATGTCCCAGCACCCGCAGCCTCCGCCCGCTCGGCCTCCGCCAGCCCCGATGCTGGGCCTCACCTTTGCGGCCGCTGCCGGGCCCACGCGCTCCCTCTGCCGGGACTGGCCTGCATGTCCTTCACTGGCAGGTCACACGAGCCCTCAGGCAAGTCCCAGCAGCACCTCCCCTAGGCAGCTTGCTTTGACCCCTCAGAGCCAGGGAGCAGCTGTCCCTTCCAGAGGTCCTCAAAGGGAGGTGACCCTGTCGCAGACTGAGTTACACCCACGGATCTCATGTCCAGAGCCCGCAGGGGGACATGAGGCTCATGTCTTAGTTCAGCGTGTCCCAAATTCCATTCATTTAGCAACTGGTACTGGGGACTGAACCCAGGGGTGCTCTACCACTGGACCACATTCCAGCTCCTTTAGTTTTTATTTTGAGACAGGTCTTGCTGTTGCTGAGGCTGGCCTCCAACCAGCCATCCTCCTTCCTCAGCCTCCCAAGTTGCTGGGATTACAGGCTTGCACACCACTCCTGGTTCAAATGCCACCTGCTCACATTCCTGGGTCCCTTATCTAAAGGGGTGACCACCTCCACCACCTCCCAGTTGCCAGGGCTTCCTTTAATTTCCCTTTAGCATTGAAGCACTGGTCATACTAGATGTTACAGTTTCCCTGTGTTATCCGTCACCCCAACTGGGAGGCAAGCTCTAGGAGGCCGGGTTTTGTCTGCGAGGCTCCCTGGGAACCCCAGCAGTCCGAGGAGGGTTCCTGGTACTTCAGGAGACTCTCGGCAAATGGCCGCTGAATGAGGAGCCGGTGAACGCATGGAGGGCCCGGTGACAACGCGCCGGCTCCAGGCCCTGCACCTCGCCGCCGCCTTCCCCCGCGTCTACCCGGCTGTGGCTCGGCTGATGCCGGTGGCGGGCGGGCGAGTTCACCAGAGGTGGACGTGCGCTCCCAAGTCCAGACTCCCAGTTCTTCCTGCAGCTTCCCCAGGACTAGGACAGCCGAGCCTTCTCCGAGAGGAGGCTGCTTCCCGGGGCCCCCAAGCAGGTGACTTGGGGGGGTTGCAGGAAGAGTCGGGTCCCCAAGAAGCGGGGGAGCTGGGAGGGCTTGGGGAGAGCGCCCGGGACAGGCGCCCCGGCTCCGCCCACCGTCCCTGGCTCCTCCCACCGCCCCTGGCTCCGCCCAGCGCGGGAAGGCAGCCAGCCTCATGCTCCTGCTGCCACCCCGCGTCCCAGGGCCTCGGAGCGGGCAGGGCCGGGCTGGAGGAGGGATCTGGAACGCACTGGGGTGGTTCGGGCGCCGGCCGAAGCCTCTTCTCTCAGCGAAAGTATTGATTTCGCTGCTGCGCCTTTTGGAAAGCGCGCCGCGTGGTCTGCGCGACCCAGCGGGCCTTGGCGCCCGCGCGTGGGCTGCCTCCCCGCTGGTGCGCAGCTGTGCGTGTGTCCACAGCGCTCAGCCCAGTGTCCAGGCACAGCCGGGACCCCTGCCCTCCTCTAACCAGGAACTGGGACATGAGCCGAGTGGTGGCGGGAGGCGCCAGGCCCGCTGCCCATTTCCAAAGGCGCATCGCCCTTCGGGTCGCCCTTCACCTCAACGCAGCCTCCTGCCTCCCCCTCCTGCCCTCCAGTCTTCGGGGAAAATGCAGCCGAGTATGAGGAAGGAAGTGGAAATGGCTCCCGCTCGTCCAGGAGGCGCGCCAGACCTTTTCCTTTTCCACTCCTTGGAGCCAAAGGGCCTTCATTCAGATCCCAACTCTGCCGCCAGGCGGGCTGCCTCATGACCCTGAAAATCATGTCCCACTTGGAACCTCTGTTTCCTCTTCTGTAATAATAGTGCCCACCTCTTTGGACTGTGAGGAGGAGTAAATAATAGAAAATACACACAGAGCTTAGTAGGATTTCAGCATGTAGTAAATGCTCAATAAACTGCTCTATTTTCCAGGACAGACACAATCTTTATGCTTTTTTCCAGCACAGTGTCTTCCCTTCCCCATTCCCCTATTCTCGTGGGCTTTCTTAGTGATCACAGAATATTCCGTGGGTGGCCTGGCCATGTTTCCTGGGCGCAGACACAGAAGTGGTACCACCCTATTGTAAAGGTTGTCGCGATGAACATTTCTAGACTCGGTCTTGGTCTGCATCTGAGGTTCCGTCTTTAGGATAAATTCCCAGAAGTTGAGTTATTGGATCAAAGGGCACAATGACTTCCAGGGCCCGGCACATCCTGCTTGGGCCTGTGAGCTGTCTTCCGGAAGACGTCCCCGCGTGTCTGAGACACCAGCCTGCCACGTCCCTCCGCCCCAAGGACTGACGACTTCTAGGCATCATTAATGAGACAGGCAAAGGCACTGTCTCTTTAATTTCCATTAATTTGCATTTTAGACGACTCCACCCACTGCTTTCCTGATACTGGTTATATCACAGCTCCAGCCCTCGAAGAGCTCACCACGGCCAGTCATGGACCCGACCTCCCCGACCTCCCCGTGAAACAGCTCTGTTGTTGTTGCTCCAGGGGTTGAACCCCAGGGCTCGATCCCAGAGTCACATCCCAGCCCTTTGTATTTTTTATTTAGAGACAGGGTCTTGCTAAGTTACCACTAATTTGCTGAGGCTGGCCTTGAACTTATGATCCTCCTGCCTCAGCCTCCGGAGTCACTAGGAGTCCAGGCGTGTGCCGCTGCACCTGACTTGACCCCCGTTTTTTTTGTAGAGGTCACCCACACAGAGCACATGCTCTCCCATTGAGCCACATCAAACTTCTTCATCACACTTCTGGATATACACCCAGACGATGTGAGAGCTGGACTGTAGTAGATGTTGGTTCACCCGTGTTCACAATGGTCAAAAGATAGACACAGGTAGCAGATGAAATGGGTAACAATGTGACCCGTGTGTACATGAGTGTGTATCCACACAGACATATGCACACATTTGTATGCTGTGGAATATTATTCAGCCTTGAAAAGGAAGGAATTTTGATATATGCTGCAACACAGATGAAGCTTAAAGACATTCTACTCTCTCTTTCTTCCTTTCTCTCCTTCTCTCTCCCTCCCTCTCTCTTACATGGGCCTCACTATGTCACCCAGGCTGGCCTCGAATCGTGGGTTTGAGCAATCCTCCTGCCTCAGCCTCCAAGGAGCTGAGACTACAGCATGCACAGGCATTTGTGCAAGTGCACATCTGGCCACGAGAGGCCAGTCCGGAGTGAGTCCTCTCACGTGAGGTCTCTAGAGCAGTCAGATTCCCAGCTCCGACCTCCCCACCCCCGCAAAACAGAGCAGAACGAAAAAGAAATTAGATGGTGGTTCCCCTGGGCCGGGGGAGTTGGAGTTTGACGGGTGCAGTTTCAGTTGGGGAGGCCAAAAACGTCTGGAGCTGGCTGCTGGCGAAGGTCACACGAGAACGTGAAGGTCCTTAGCCCACAGAACCGCACCTGAGCGTCAGCGTGGTAAGCCTGATGTCGTGTACAGTTCAGCCCGTAGAAGTATCTCGCTCTTCATAATCTCGTGGGGGCGTTATTTCCCTCCCCCTTCTTTAAACCATCTAGAAGTGAAGGTTCAGAGAGGCTGGACTTTCTAGGAAGTCACACAGCTCACGAGCGCTGCAGTCGGGTCAGGGGGCAGGCCTGGCAGCCGGAGGACGTCCCACCAACCCGAGGCAGCCCAGGGCAGGGCCCGCGCCCAGGGCCGGTAGAACCCTGTGCCCTGCGGCTCAGAGTTCAGGTCTAAATTTATTCTCTGACCTCGTGGGTTCTAAATTTGGCCAAACGAGTTCTTCCAGCCCCGTGGGTGACGTGGGCCATTGTTTTGAAGATCAGACCTTTTTCCTGGTATGAAAGAGAGAAAATAATGCAGCGCCTAGGGAAGCCTCTGCTGCTGGCCCGCGGCTCCCGGGCTGTGGCTCCCGGGCTGTGGCTCCCCGGCTGTGGCTCCCCGGCTGTGGCTCCCCGGCTGTGGCTCCCGGGCTGTGGCTCCCCGGCTGTGGCTCCCCGGCTGTGGCTCCCCGGCTGTGGCTCCCCGCGGCGCCAGCTGACTCCTGGGGCACTGATGAGACCCGTCTCGAACCCAAGCCTGGCCATGCCCCCCGAGGGAACCAGAGAGACAGCCAGGGAACAGCCGGGTTACAAACTCCAACCAGACGGAGCTTACAACTTCCCTAGACAAGCCTCCAGGTGGCTCCAGGACAGGGTCCTCAGACTGGCCAGCTGAGTCCCACGTCCCAGGAGGCCTCGGGTGGTGCCCCTGCCTGCCTCCCCTCCTCTGGCATCCGCTCGGTCTGGCTGCCGATGACCAAAGGAGCCTTGCACACTGGACCCAGGAGGGACCTTCCTTTGCTGGCCAGGACATGATTTTGGTGTTTGACCCAAAGAGATGACCCTGTCCCTCCACTTCCCTCCCTCAGGAATGTTCAACAAGAGACACAGGAGACATTCCCGTCGGTGCAGACACCAGCAGAAAGGTCAAGAGCTGGTGGCCATGAGGGGTACGTGCACACAGCCATGGGGAAGAGGGGAAGGTGCCGCAGGCCTCTGGAGCCCAGTCAGAGTGTCACGGGGCTAGATCAAGCTTCTCCTGAAGCCCACGCGACCCCTAGAATTTTCAGTTTTGTGAACAAACAAGCCTTTCTTCAGATCACTTTCGTTGGGTTTTCTGAATTAAACATTTTTGATAACCAAGAGAAACACCCGTGCACCCCGCAGTGTGTCCCTTTCTAACCTGAGATTGTCAGAGTAGATTTCTGAGTCATGGAACTCGCAGCCCTCACTGAAGCAGGCGAAGCCCCTTGGGAGAACTAGGTCCAAAGTAGTGTCCCGGCCTGTCCCCAGTGACCAGCTCCCCATCCCTGGTCCAGAGCGCTTGGAGGCCAGGCCAGGCTGCAGGGACAGGCCGTCCCCAGGATGACCCCTCCATAGCCCAGAGCTGCTCTTCCCCAGCCTCTGGCTGTCATCTCTTCCAAGGTCCTGGAGGAGGCCAAGGAGCGAGGCTGAGACCCAGGCGCAGGCAGGGGAGGGGAGGCCGGCCTGGCAGAGCGCCTTCCGTTTGCCTGGGGCGTGGGCTTGGGTCACCAGCCGGCCGGGCCCTGCAGGGCTGGGGGCCCAGATCCCAGGGGCAGGAGCCCGGCCTGGGGCTGTGGAGCCCGGGATGCCCCAGGTTCCAAACCTCCGACGCTGCCAGCTGCCAGCTCAGCCAGAGCAGCCATCCGTGTGTGACGCAGCCCCTCGGCCACATCCGCCAGGTGTGCCCTGTCCTTTCCAGGTGACCCTCTAATTCCTCCCGGCACCCAACAGAGCCACCACCAGGACGGGGTCCCTCATGACCCTCCCGAGGCCTAGGCTGGAACTGGGCCCATCAGCAGGACCACGTCCTCCAGCCTCCAGCCAAGGCCTGTCCAGGGGCCAGCGTGTGGGGTCATCAGGGCAGCGTGCAAAGGTCCCAGGAGGCGGCAGCGGCCACCCGCTGGGTTGTGGGTCACACTGGCAGGACGTCTCACCAGGCCCTGGGGCCACCCCGCACTGTCCACAGGACAGTCAGAGGCTAGCACCCTCCTCTCCCTGGCCGGGTGAGGCTAGCCCGGAACATGGCTGTGCGGGACCAGCCATCGGTCCCCTCCAAGACCGCCTGCCGCCACCCAGGAGGAGCAGCTCAGCGCCCCTCGCAGGATCCTGGGGTCACGTCGCCCGGTTTCATCGTGAGAGTCTGGCTGGCAGCTCCCGGGCTCCTCGGGCCGCCGGGAGTCACCCAGGACTGGCCTGCGCCGAGTCGAGGAGGACTCTGAGGCGGGTGTGGAAGGGGCGGTTTCCATAGCAACGTCTCCATGAATTGAAGAAGCCCTCTGCTGGTCTGAGCGCCCTTCTGACTGTGCCGGGGGTTCCTACTGTGAGTGGCCCACCCTGCTTTCCAGGGCACGTGGTGGAGGTGAAGTAGGACACAGCTGATCAGGCTGCCCAGCCACGCGGGACGGGGGCTGGTTCAGCCAGGGAAATTGCCTCCAGGTCTGGTCAAAGAAAATCAGCCCTAACACCCGCCGAGGTACTCCCCTGGATCCAGCCATACCTGAAGCCGTCTAATCTTAGACTTAAATTTTTCAAGCCGGTGAGTTCTTCGTGTCGCTTGAACCAGTGTGAATTGGGGTTGCATAATGGGTAATTCAAAGAGTCCTAAAAAAGAGATCTGTGTCTATCTTCCTTCCACTCAGGCCTCAGAATAGGAACCAAGGACAGATGATGCTGATATGATAATGAGTTCATTCTGGGGCCGGCTATTTATTTTCTTTCTAATCCAGCCAAGACGGAAGGCCTAGGATGCAGAGAGGACACCCGTTTCCTCAAATGCAGCAAGAAACATCTCAGGAGGCACCCTGGGGCCCACCCTCCTGTCTTTGATAAGACGGCCTCCGCTTTGGAGAAGCAAAGGAGCGACGTGTGTTCAGTGGCTTTCAGTGCCTCCCCTCCCCCCAATTCCGAAACCGGGTTCTCATGAAGGCGCTTCTCCTGGGCCTCTGGGGACGTGGGACCTGGCTGGGTTGAACTTGTTTTAAAACATCGGCACAAATCTCCAATACCCCCAGGAGGGCACGCTGACCGCCAGCCGGTCAGTGAAAGCCCACCCCACGTCCCGCCCGAGTCCCCCGGGGAAATGGACTGGAGCCTCCTCCGCCCCCTGAGCAGTCCCCCAGCTGTCCCGGGACATTTCACGGTGGGTTCCTGCCTTAGGTTCTTCTCTCCTGGCTGCTGTAAGAGCCAGGCGGCATGGGCCACGGGCCCTGGTCCCCGACCCACGGCGCCGGCTGAGGTCTGTCCCTGAAGTCTGGCTCTTCAAGTTCCTCTTCCCGCTTCCGGAAGCTGCAGGGCCCACGGAGGCAGGGCCGGGAGAGCAGAGGCCGCACCCTCCTCGACCTCAGTCTTCCTTCCTGTAAGGTGGCTCCATGTGCCGTGGGCAGGGCTGCCCTCCGGCTGCCCGGGAAGCGGTGTGAGGCCCTGCCGCTGGTCTCCTCCAGGCGGGCTTGACCGGGGCGGGCAGCAGCCGGGTGCCCTCGGGGCTCCTGTGTCCTCCTGCCACGAGGTCACCTCTGTTTAAGACGCCTCAGTCCCCGGAGAACCGTTTGCTCATCCACACGGAGGTGGTGGATCTCCTCCCCAGCGCACGGGAGGGGACACTGAGGCAGGCACTGCCCAGGCCCGGAGTCTGTTGATGGAGCCTGTGGCTCTCCTGCCTCACCTGCGGCCTCAGGACAGAGGAGGACATTCCAAGGGGGCGGCACAGGCGCCCGTCCACCTCCGGCCCATCTCCGTCCAGCGTGGCCTCTCCTGCCTT
Source organism: Sciurus carolinensis (assembly GCF_902686445.1). Lineage (NCBI taxonomy): Eukaryota > Metazoa > Chordata > Mammalia > Rodentia > Sciuridae > Sciurus > Sciurus carolinensis. The sequence continues at coordinate 10,372,575 of NC_062214.1, read as the reverse complement.
GGCACCACGGCGGTGGGAGGTGCCCTCGGGTGGCACCTGCTGCCCGCCCAGAGTCCCGCCCCCCTCACGCCGGCAGCTCTCTAGACACGCGGGTGGGCCGAGCCCAGGCAGGAGCAGACCGGGCCTCACACGCGCCCACAAGCACAGTTGTGCACACACGCGTGTCGCACGGTGCGCAGACACGGCTCCCTCTTCTTCCTGGCCCACCCGGCCCCCGGCCACCTCCCCAGAGCCTGGGCGGCCGTCACCCGTCCCTCCTCCAGCAGGCTGGCCAGCGTGCTCCCAAGCCCGAGGTCACTTCCGCAGCAGCCGTTTGGAAGCGTGATGGTCTCTCCTGGCCCTCCTGGCGCTCAGCCACCCAGGAGCGGAAGACGGAGGCGGCCTCGGCACGTCCAGGGTTTGCTACCAGGCACTCCCGTCCCTCCCGCTGACCCTCTGGGACCGCCCTCGGCAGCCTCGGTGGGCTGCTCTGGGTCCCCGTGGCCAGGATGGGGTGCCTGCCGAGGTCGGTGACAGCTTGTTAGGCAGAGTGACCTGCAGCAGGACTGGAGGTGGACAGCCGGGCAGGGGCTCCGAGCAGGGGAGAAGCCACACAGGCCGGGCTGCTGCCCTGGGGCACGGTGACCAGCTGCCAGCTTCACCCGTTGCCTGAAAGGCCGGCAGCGGCATCACAGGTGGCTTCCCTGGGAAGCCCGGGCACAGCAGCCTCCTGGGACACTCGTGCCCCAGGGCCATCTGAGAGGCTGGGAGGGACCAGAACTGGACTCGAGGAGCAGCTCGCTGCCCTGCCTCGCCCGGCGCCCTTCCCGGCCATCCTGACGGGGCTCCTGTGAAACGCGGCTCAGGCCCAGGAAGGAGGGGACAGCCGGGCAGGTGGGGACGCAGCCCGGCCTCCCGGTCCCGCACGCACCCCTGCAGGCCGCGCACCCGAGGCAGAGCCGGTGCCCGCCACACAGTAGGTGCTCAGTAAACCTCAGGGGATGAGCCACCCGTGCCCCCTGGCCGAGGGGACCTGCTGGCCTCCGGGGCTGGGGAGGGAGGACAAGCCTCTCTTCTCGGCCTCCAGTTGGCAGGCTCCCAGGTCGGACCTGCTCTGCCCTGGGGCAGCTTCTGGCTGGGTGCCCCATCCCTCCTCTGGAGAGGGTGGACACGTCCAGTGACGAGGACGTGGCCAAGGTGTGGGAGGTCCCCGGTGTGTTAGGTGGTGGCTTCCAGCGCTCCCCTCCCACCCCCTCGGCCTGGTCACCCCCGCGAGGCAAGTGGAGGCACCCGGTGGCCAGGGACTGAGGGCAGCCTCCAGGGACAGCTCAGCAGCAGCCGTCCACCCGGAGCTCTGGCCTGGGCCACCGCAGGAGACCTGAGAGCCCCGAGGCACGGGGCCCGAGCTCTGCAGGCCGGCGTGTCAGGGTCGCCGCCCGGCTGCTGGCAGCCCTGTCCGGCTCCTCCCTGTCAGAACAAATCCTGGTCCTTCCAGGGCCTTCTCCAGCCGGGCCCAGAAGCCGGGGCTGCCGGCCCTGTGAGCATCCAACAGCCACGTCCCGGTGGTCAGAGAATCTCACCCTGATGGGCCGGTTCCCAGTCCGTAGCCCAAGCGAAGGCTCCCCGAGTGTCACCAGGTGCCACAGGTACACCGCGCGCCTCTGGCCGCCCTGGAGCAGGAGGGCCACAGCGGCCTGAGCAGGAACCAGCCCCGCCTCGGCCACCCGGGACCCTCTTCGGCCTCCAGGGAGGTGACGGCGGGAAGGCCCGGCCAGGAGTTCCGGAGGGATCCCAGGGTCTCGAGACCTGGTGGGCTCCGGAGGGAAGGTCAACCCCAGGTGGCCCTGACTGGCTGCGTGACCCTGGGCGAGTCAGTCACCACTGGCCCTCAGAGGTGGTCACAGTGTCCCCTCACAGGGCGAAGCAACGTACAAATAGGGAGGAGGACCGTGGGAGCTGGGACTGGCCTGTGGTGCCCACGTGGCGAGGGAGTGCCAGCCGCGGTGACTACCCGTAGGAGGGGTAGGGGTCCAATAGTGTCCCCGACATGTCTGTCCACCCAGGGGCTCAAGCCCCGATCCCGCATGGAAACAGGGTCCTTGCAGATGCACCGGTTAAGTGGAGGTCGTCCTGGCTTAGTGGGGGCCCTGAGTCCAAGGACTGGTGTCCTCGTAGAGGAGGGGACACACGGGGGACGGCCACGTGAAGACAGAGGGGTCCACAGTGATGTGGCCACAGGCCAAGGTCAGACAGCAGGACTCCCGGCCACCCCAGAGACTCAGAGGGGTCAGAGTCCTCAGAGTCCTCAGCGCAGGCTCCGGCCCAGGGCTGGGAGAGAACGCTCTTGTCCTCAGCCCGGGGCTGCGGCCCTTGGTTCCAGTGTCGCTGGCCTCGGGTGCGGGTGGCCACTGCCCCAGGCCCTCTCCCAAGAGCTTCCTGTGGGTCGCTTCGGTCCCTGTCAACGCTGTGGTTAGTCACTCTCATCCCATTTCACGAGGGTGTTGGACACCAGGGACACTAGGGACTCATCCCTGGGTCCAGATCTGAATTTGCTCCACCTGGTCAACGGCCACTTCCCAGGGCCCCTCCGAGGGCCAAGCCCCACGGCCCTTCCTGTCTGGTCCTCATGGGAAGAGCTCCTTCCTCACGTCCTGCAGGTGAGGGAAGAGCCGGGCAGGTGCCCAGCATGTCCAAGGCCACTCTACCGAGGGACCGACGAGGCCGGGCCAGCTGGACCCCAAGGCCTCTGCCAGTGCAGCACCCTGCCCTGGGCTGGCCTCTGGGTGCTGAGCGTCTGGGGCTCGGGCGGGGGACGGCCAGCTCAGGGCCCCCGGGAGCCACACAGCTGGGGCTGGGGTCCGGCATGCACCCCTCCCCACCAGGGTCGTCCAGGCAGACAGGCAGGGGGCCGGATGGCACCCAAGGCCCCTTCCGTACTTCCACGCGGTTCTCTACCACCCTGCACAGAGCAAAGGACGGAGCCGCTGCCCGCAGCACAGCGGCCGACCGGTCAGGAAGCAGGAAGGGTTCATCGAGTTCCTTCACCCTTTGTCCCAGGATGCAGAGATGTCAGAACCGGCCAGGCTCCAGGCACAGAGGGACGTCTCACCCCCGCCCGCTTCCTGCCGGGCCAGGTGGGGGTGGGGAGCGGTGCAGCTCCTGCTGGTCGCGGGCGTGGGCCTGGGGTGAGGCCCGGGCTGCAGAGCCGAGTGACCACAGACCACCAGCCCCTTCAGGGCACCTGGGCCCCTCCTGGGGCCTCCGGGCTCTACTCTACCACCTGTGGCGGGACTCGGTGCCTCTCCCGGGAGGAGATCCGCCACTGTCAACCCTGAGCGTCACTAGTCAGTCAGCCAGCAGGGCCGCGGGGACCGAGGACTCACAAGGTCCCAAACCACATGCGCTTCAGCCCATTTAGTTTCCACGATGACCGGGGAGACGTGCGCCACGAGAGTCCCGCTTTCCGGGGTCGGTTGCCGAGGCCGCCCAGCCGGTCACTCCCTTGACAGCTGCTTCTGGCTCGAGGCCACTGCCTGCGGGTCCCTGGGGTGCCCCCCAGCAGGACAGCGCCCAGCACTGTGCCCCCAGGCCTGGGGCCTCCCCCGTCGCCCGCGATTTCACCACTGTTACCAGTTTCCTCTTTGGGGGCTTCCGTGGTGAGAGCGAGGCGGCCAGGATTCCACATCTCAGAGTCTCGGTCACCAGGTGACCCAGAAGGGACCCAGATACCAGCCGTGAGGCACTAGGACAGACACAGCAGAGGGGGCTGGCGCAAAGCACCCAGGGCTCCCCGGGAAAGAGGGCCACGCAGCGTGGACGGACCCTTCCAGGCAGACTCCCTCCCCAGGTCCCCTGAGGGCAGCTTCCTGGAATCTGGGGGTGCACAGCCCACCCCGATCTTCAGAAATGTCCCTGCGCCACACCCAGGGACTCAGGAGGACTAGGAGGGCCCGCAGAGGGCCTGTCCACCCTGCCCCACTCCACAGGCCTGTCTGCATGCCAGGCAGGGCTGGCCGCACCCGCATCTGTCACTCTGTGGACACAGAGTCCAGAGCCGAGGTTATCTGGGCTCCCATACCAGAGGCCGGCGAGGGCGGGGCGCACGAGGCCGCCGGTCACTCCAGGCAGGGCCGTTTGTGATCACGGAAGGTCAGGACCCGTCCCATGTCCACCGCAGGGACCGGGCTGAGCGACTTCGGCAGAGCCACCAGGGCTCAAGCGCCAGCCCAGAGAGACCAAGAGTCGTGACCTCGTGACAAAGCTGAGTCCCTGAAGGCACTTAGCACGGGGCCACTGACCCGGCTCTGGGTGTCACGTTCCTGGGTGGAGGGACCACCGTCCCTTCAAAACGGGAAAGCTGGGGCACTGAGGGTTTGGTCCCTTGTCTGGACTCAGGGCCATCAGCAGTGGCCCTAGGCTTGGCACAGGTGGTGGCCCGAGTCACTCGGAACGTCACCAGTTCCCGTTTGACCGTGGGACAGAACCTGGGAGGAGGAGACGCACAGACAACCCCAGGGCCCTCGCTGGCTGGGGAGCAGGTGTCGCCAGGCACCCAGAGCCGGGAAGGGTGGCCAGCGAGGCGTCCCGAGCACCCTGTCCTCTCGGGTCAGTTACGGCCAGCGTGGCCCGCGGGTTGCTTCCTGCCCTTTCCTGGGGTGGTGACAGGAGAAGCCGAAGGCCCCCAGGACCCCTCTCATGGCTGACAGGCAGGCTCCTCGGCTGGGTCTGCGGGAAGGGAAGCACGGTCACTTCCCCACTTGGAGTTGATCCGCGGCCCGGAGGCTGGGCGGCCAGCGGGCTGCTGTCGAGGAAAGCCGATCTCAAGCAGAACCAGCCGGCGACAGGAACGCGACAGGAACCGAGCCCTCCCCCGGGAAGAGGCCCTGTCCGGAGAATCGCGCCTCCTCATGGACGCCCAGACTAGCCGCCCAGGACGCCTCACATGCACCAGGCCAAGGGCGGCCTGTGCTGGTTGCACCTCCAGCAAGGTGGCCACTAAAGTCAAGGCCCCGAGTGGACACGTGCCCGAGTGGACACTGCTTTCCTGCTGCCCAGCTCCAGCCAGCTCCAGCCAGCTCCTTCTGAGCGTGGCATTCCGCTCCCCAACTGACCTGGGTGGAGTGGGTCCCCCTCAGCTCCAGGATGAGCCCAGCCTGACGTAAGCCGATCAGCATATTCCAGGGGCGTTCCAAAGGTGGGCAAGACCCCAGAAGAAACAAGGCGGACTAAGGCCCGTGATCCCAGCCTCTCGGGAGGCTGAGGCAGGAGGATCATGAGTTCAAAGCCAGCCTCAGCAACTTATCAAGGCCCTGAGCAACTCAGCGACAGCCTATCTCTAAATAAAATATAACAAAGATCTGGGGGTGTTGCTCAGTGGTTAGGTACCCCTGGGCTCAATCCTTGGTACCAAAAAACAGAAACAAAAACGAAAACAAAACAAGGCATGAGAACAAACATTTGATGAGGCTTCTCAAAAAGAGCTTTTCCTATTTTAGATAAATTGAGGCTCAGAGAGGTAAAGTAGCTTGCAGAGAGTCACACAGCAAGATGGCTGGTGACCCAGGGTTTGAATTCAAGTCTGGAGGACTGAGGCTTGGCAGAGCTTAACCACCAGGCTACTGAGAGGCTGAGTGCAAACCGTTTCCACCACTTCCTACCTGTGTGACTGGCGGCAAGCTGCTAGCCTCTCTGATACTCAGTGTCCTCGTGTGACAGCTGTAAGAGCACCCCCAGCTCCCGGGGGACAGGGGAGCCATCGGCAACGCGGGAGGAGCCCGTGCCCCACGCCCTGCTCCCCGGGGAGCCCGGTGCAGAGAGCAGGCGGGGAGGGAGGGAGGACGGGCGCCCGGGCCTGAGCCGCCCCCCCGCCTTCTTCCTGGGACGGATCTCGGGCTCAGGTCCCCTCCTCGGGCTCAGGTCCCCTCCAGAAGCTGCCGTGCCACCCAGACGCCAGACGCCCTGGTCAGCAGCATCGGGCCTCCCGCGTGGGACGTCGTGGTAACCGCAGACCAGTCCCCCAACCCGCCTGCCCCTGGTGTGTCTGGACTCGGTCAGGAAGGGGGCGAAGCCATCCGGGGACTCGTTTGCAGGCAGGAATGGGGCCCAGAGACCAGCGTGCGGGGCGAGGCTGCACCCTGGGCTGCCCAGCCAGCCCGGCACACCCCAGCCGCAGGCCAGCGCCTTGGGGAGCTCCGCCAGGCTGTCGCCACTCTGTTCCTTTTGCCAGATGTGATCCCAAGAGGGGCGGCAGCGGCCCCCGAAGGGCCCGGGCCTGTGCCAGGTGCCACGGGCTCAGGGTGTGCCCTTCCACAGGCTGGGCCCGGCCGTGTCCATGTGGCACTCGGGAACAAACAGAGGGTCCCCGTGGCCCTCACCCGGGTCCTGAGGGGTCAGGCTGCCTTTGACCACAGCAAAGCAAGCATTTATTGAGTGCTTACTATGTGCCAATGGCAGATATTGACCTACTATGGGACACAGCCTCTAAAGTAGAATAAATCTCTGTCTTTGGGAGATTTGCTTTCTAATCAGGGTATTTAGGAAAAGAGAAATAATATGTTGATGATAATAAGTGGTAAGGATAAAAAATAACCAGAAAAGGGGTGGGGTTGGGAAGTGCGGGGTACAGGGCTGTCATTTAAAATGGGGGATCAGGAGGGCTTCACAAGAGAGTGGTGGGCTGGTTGGTTGACTGGTTTGCTTTTTGCTCTACGAGGAGAGAACCCTGGGGCACCCAACCACTGAGCTATATCCCTTGCCCTTTTAAAAAGTTTTATTTTGAGCCAGGCATGGAGGCACATGCCTATAATCCCAGCTGCTCAGGAGGCTGAGGCAGGAGGATTGCAAGTTCAAAGTCAGCCTCAGCAACTTAGCAAGACCCTGAGCATCTCAGGGAGACCCTGTCTCTAAACAAAATATTTTTTAAAAGGGTTGGGGATGTGGCTCAGTGATTAAGTGCCCTGGGGTTCAATCCCTGGTATCCCCGAAAAATTTTACTGTGGTCAGGGTCTTCCTAAGTCGCTGAGACTGGACTCGGACTTGGATCCTGCTGCCTTGAGTCCCAGGGTTCCAGGTGCATTTGGTTTTGATGCAGGGTGTCACTGTGTTGCCCAGACTGGTCTCAAATTTGTGAGCTCAAGCAAACCTCCAGCATCGGCCTCCCAAGTATGCACCACCATCCTGATTTTTATTTATTTTTTCATTTCGTGACTGGGGATGGACCCCAGGGCCTTGTGCATGCTGGGCTCCTTTAAAGTGTTTTGAGGGAAAAGTTTGAGACCTGGTCAGAGAGTAGAGACGTGTCATCAAGATCTGTCCCTCCCCAGAACCTCCGAGCACTTCTGCCCTGCAAGCCTGAAGAGGAATATGTAAATCTCCACGGGCGGCGCGCGGCGACCCAGCGCGGAGCTGGGGACGGAACCCAGGGCCTCGCATGATCTGCCGCTGAGCCACACCCCAGCCTGGTCCCACTTGGGAAAGAGTGGCCTCCTGGCAGACAGGGCTCACCCAGGACAGGAGCGGGAGCCCCGAGACCCAGCCCAGGAGGCCCTTCCTGCGTCCAGGGAACAAGGGCGCAGGTTTCCGTTCTCTGTGAAACTGGGGCGCTCCCTCCCCCGCGGCGGCCCCCACCAGGGCCTCCTCGGTGACCCAGCCTTCGGGAGAGGCGGAACTTGGGAGCGAGGAATATTTTCCTCTCCTGCTTCTGGCTGGGGAGCTGGAAAGGGCCCACCTGGCTCCCAGGGTTTCTAAAAATAGAAACCGAGCTTCCCGGTAGGTTTGGCTTAGCTGTTCCTTTGACGGGTCCAAGACCCGCTTCTGAGAGAGCGCGTTCCCCTGGCAGGGCCGCGGGGGCGGCACGGAGGGGCCCTGGGAAGCCTGTGTCCCGGGCCATGTCGCCGAGCCCGGATGCTGCCCGGTCCACGGGACCCTCTGCCCCACCCAACCCCGCACCCACTGCCAGACCCCAGAGGCCTTCGCCACTGGTGTAAGTCAAAGGAGGATCAGAGGGACTGGCGAAGGCCCCACGTGGGGTCAGGAGTCCATCAGGTGCAGGCGGGGGACGGCCCTGACCAGAGAGCACCTGCGGAGACGGCAGTGGAGGGCTGGCCGGGGTCTCACGGGCAGCTCTCCAGGGCAGTGCGCTGTGTGGTGTGCACACACACACGTCACACACACACGTCACACGCACATGCACACACACATGTCACACACACATGCACACACACATGTCACACACGTCACACACACACATGCACACACATGTCACACACACGTCACACACACATGCACACACACATGTCACACACACGTCACACCTGCACGCACACACACACGTCACACACACGCACACGCACATCACACATGTCGCACGCACACACATCACACATGCACACACACATGCACACACGTCACACACACATGCACACACACATGTCACACACACACGTCACACCCGCACACACACACATCACACACACGCACACGCACATCACACATGTCGCACGCACACACATCACATATGCACACACACATCACACACGTCACACACACATCACACACGTCACACACACACGCACACATCACACATGTCACACACACACGCGCACACACACATCACACGTCACACACACATCACACACGTCACACACGCACACACACGTACACACATGCACACACACCACACACGTCACACACATATGCACACACACATCACACACACGTCACACACGCACACACACACATCACACACACGCACACACACACCACACATGTCACACACACACACACACACATCACACATGAGCACACACACACATATCACACACACACATCACACGTGTTGCACACACACATCACACATGCACACACACATGCACACACACATCACACACACATGCACACACACATGTCACACACACACGTCACACCCGCACACACACACACATCACACACACATCACACATGTTGCACACACACACATCACACATGCACACACACATCACACACGTCTCACACACACATGCACACATCACACATGTCACACACACGCACGCACACACATCACACACGTCACACACACATCACACATGTCACACATGCACACACACGTACACACATGCACACACACACCACACACGTCACACACATATGCACACACACACATCACACACACACACACGTCACACATGCACACACACATCACACACACACGTCACACATGCACACACACACATCACACACACGCGCACACACATCACACACGTCACACACACATCACACACGTCACACATGCACACACACGTACACACATGCGCACACACACATACACGTCACACACGCGCACACACACACACACATCACACGTCACACACGCCGGGGTTAAGTGTAACTGGCTTCAGGGTAAAGGCTGTACCGCATGCTATTACAAATAAGAATTAAATTTATAGTCAGGCAGGATGGCGCCTGTAATCCTGGCCATTCCGGAGGCTGAGGCAGGAGGATCTGAAGTTCCCGTCCAGCCTCAGCAACGTGGTGAGACCCTAGGCAACTCAGCAAGACTCTGCCTTAACATAAAAACAGAAAGGGCTGGGAAGGCGGCTCAGTGGTTAAGCGCCCACAGGTTCACTCCCAAGGACCAAAAAATATCTATAATTTCATTTGATTAGAAGTTTATATAATTTGATTTTAATAATGGCTATATTTAGCAACCAGTTCACCAAATTCCTGAAAATCAGACAGTTGGCTTTCACAAGCCACACCGGCTGGCACCAGTGTGCCACAGGGCAGGGACCACATGGCAAATGTCACCAAGGTGGGGAGGAAGCCATCGTCCATCCGCACCTCCACCCCAAGCCTGGAACAGCTCTGGCCTAACGGGCGGGAAGCTCGGGGGTTTCCAGAGGTGGCCCTGCTGGTGAGCTCCAGGTGGGCGGGGACATGTCCCCAGTGGCCTGGGTCTCCCCCGAAGCCTGAAGGGGCAAGAGACCCTTTCTCGAGCTCAGGGGAGCGTCCCTTCAGAGCTCCCCAGAAAGAACCAGGGACGGTGGACGCACACGAGGGCTCGGCAGCCAGCGGGAGCGGCGTCCCATGGCCCAGCGCTGTCCCCACGCTGCAGGAACAGGCCGCACCTCCGTCAACTGGCTCGGCTCTCCAGGCTGCAGGGTTGTCACCGGACACCAGCCACGGTGGCTCCACCAGCATGAGCCATTTCTCCAAGCCCACCTGCACTCCAGAGCCCTGGGGTCCCCTGCTGCTCCGGGAAGTCCTGGGGGATTTCCTCCGGGCTCGCGCTTGTCTCGTTCTCAGACAGCTCGCCTAGCTGGGAACGCGCGTCCTTCAACCAGGGCCCCGGAGCCTGAGATTTCCTGAAACGACGCCTCTGTCTCATGCCCAGGAAGCCCAGGCTGAAAGAGGGGCGATGACTCGCTCAAGGTCACAAGGAAGATCCAGGACAGACCTGGGGACGGCCACCAGCCTCCTCAGTGTCCCCGGGCTCACCCCCAGCAGAGACCAGGACGCAGGTCTCCACTTGTCCCCGGACAGGGGATCTGCTCCAGCCCGGGTGGGGCATCGGGGTCTGCTCAGAGCTGCCGCGGGTGGGATATTCCAAGGGAAGGAAAAGGAGGCACATGGGCGGTGGGACCTTTTCTTCCGGCCTGAGGCCGGTGCCCAGGTCTCGAACCTGCTGCAGGCCGCCGGGCACTCCCGGCCTCGGCTGTGAAGCGCACCCGTCCCCTGCGCCCCGAGACTCCATCTGCCCCACTCCTGGCTGCCGCCTGCCCAGCTGCAGGGCTGTGGGTGCAAACAGCCCGCCATAGTGCTCTGAGCCCCTCCCGGGAGGCGTGTGGAAAGCAGTGTTTCACAATCCTCCTTCGTCCAGAGGGCTGCGCGGGCCCAGGATGATTCGAAACAGATTTTTGAAAAGGCAAAATAAAACTGGAGCAGAACCTACTGGAGGCATGTTCCACTCCCCGCCCAGCCCTCCGCCCGACCTTAACCCTCTTCTCACACCCAGGACCCGCGAGCAGGGCAGGGTGGTCAGCACGTCCTCTCCGTCCCGGGCAGCGGGCCCTACCTGGCTGGACACCGCCCCCCGTGGCGGCTGCTGGCCCAGCCCATGGCCTCCCGGCCCCGCCCCTCCAGGTGATGGGTATTCCATCCTCTCCCTCCACTTCCCGGGATAATCGCAGAACCAGGAGCACAGAGGATGCGCTGGGGCGGAGGCGCGCTCAGCCGGAGCCAAGTCTGAACGACCTCGTCTGTTTCTCATCTCTGCACTGAAGGACTGTGTGACTTTGGGCAAGTTGCTTCACTTTTCTGGGCCTGTTTCCTCCGTGAACCCCGAGGATGATCACAATACCTCTCCCACTGGGGGAACTTCGGGAACTCCCTGAGCTACAGCTTCAAAAATGCCCAGCCTGGTGCCTGGCACATGGCAGAGGCGAGAGAAAGCATGTCGTGCTGAGGGTCTCTGGAAGACCACCTAGTTCAACCACCCTGCTTAGAGATGGGCGAAGGGAGGCCCAGAGAGGGAAAAGAACTTGCCCGAGACCACACAGCCAGACCCTGCAGTCCCATCTCAGCCTGGAGGGCTCCCTTCTCCCGCGGCCCCGGGGAGCTGCAGGTGGGTGTGAGGACGTGCCACCCCCCATTCCCCCCCTGGAGAAGCGCGTCCCCAGGCAGCCGGCTGCAGGCGCCTCGCACTCACCATGAAGCAGGTCTGCACGCGGTGGCCCGACCCACGGTCCTCCTCACAGCAGCCTTGCGGTCTCTACTGCTGCAAGCCAGCGCCAGGTCCCAGCTGCAGGACCCGGGCTGGGGCTCGGGCTCAGGAAAGCCCACCCAGCCTGGCTGTCCTCAGGGAGGCTGCCCGGAGGCTGTCCCGAAGCCCCCGGCTCCCTCGCTTGCTGGGGTGGACGCTCTGCCGGTCCGATAACGCAGCCCAGCTCTTATCTGAACCGTCAGGGCCCTGGAGCGGGGTTCCAGGAAGCCCGCGGCCCCGGATGCCGGCCGCCTGCTCTGGCCGAGCTCGATTGCTGTTGCTGTCAGTGTCACGACGCGAGAGCCGCGCCGGCCCCCTGCAGGCGGGCCCCGCCCTCGCGTCCCACCCCCCACTCCCATCTTGGCGCGGGGACAGGGAAAAGGCCGCTCATCTCCAGTCCCCGCAGCGTCTGTGGTCCTGTCCTGAATCCTGCACGATTAATCACGGAGCATCTGCTCGCTGCCTCGCCTCAGAGGGGGCGGAGGGGAGCCTGGAAGTTTCTGTTGACTCCATCCTGCAGCAGCGGCTGCCGCTAATCACAAACAGGCCGGCAGCCTGCCCCCCGCTCTGCCCTTCCGCGCCTTCCTCCTTCCCTCCGTCCCCCTTCCGCTGGTTCCGCTGGACGGCCGCACACTCCCCTTCCTCCGCCCGGGTCCCCGAGCCCCGTCTTCCCCACCAGCCCTGGACGCCTCCCTCCTACCACCTGACTGTCCTGGGTCCACACCGCCGCTGCCCTCTGCTGACACCCAGGTGGCCCGAGCCCCGGAGCGGGGTCGGCCTCGGCTCAGCTTCCTGACTGCCCAGGGATGGACCCAGGAAAAAGCCCCGTGTACACCGCCGAGGGCCGGCTGGGACACCTCCAGGTCCTCCCGCAACCCCAGCGCGGATTTCTCTCCCCTGGCTCTCCCCCGCCCGAAGCCAGTGCAGGAAAGAAACCAGGCGAGGACAGAAACGGTCACCGGCCACGAGCACGTGAGCCCTGCACCCGGGGGGCCCTTTGGCACCACCTTCCAAACCAGAAGGAGCATTTCCTGCAGCCGGAAGGCCACATAGGCACGTGCGCGAGGAGCCTGCTGGGTGCCCGCCCAGTTGCTCATCAGAGGAAACGGGGGTCCCTCACTGTCCATCAAGTAACGGCTGGCTGGACGGTCGCACTGCGGTGCCCCGGCAGCGTTTAGAAAGAGCTGCGTCTGCTCGTGACAGCAGATGCTGGGCTCCAAGCCACGTCATCAAGTGAAAAGGGGTCAGCGCAATGCAGCTCACGTGATCTCTTAAGAGAGACAGGGTCTCGCCGTGTCATCCAGGCTGGCCTCGAACTCCTGGACTCAAGCGGTCCTCCCGCCTCAGCCTCCCGTGTAGTTGGGCACGCCTGGCTGACCGAATCCCGATTGTGTGACATCTTCCCTTGCACACCAGTGAAGTGGCATGCGACAGAGACACGTATAAAGCCAGAACGATGTTTGGGAAAGATTCTAACCTGAGTTGTTCCCTCTGGGAAGAGGGTTGGGGGCGGCACGCTGACCTGTGGTAGCTTCATGTCTAGAAATGACAATGAATTGCCTATTCGTCGTGTCCCAACCAGCTTCCTTTGGATGGGACACTGCTCCTCTTATGCGGAGAAAAGTCCTTCCTTGGACAAACTCAAGGGCTCTAACACTAGGGCAAGTCGCAGTGAACCAGAAGCCTGCAGAGCCAGCCCGAACCCCCTGGGGGTGCCGGGACCCGGAGCCACAGTGACTTATCCTAGAAGGAAATCCCTGGAGGGTGGAGAACCGCAGTCACCCTGTGCCCTGAGGGCACCTGGAGGGACGAGGCTGAGACCAACCTGGTTTCAGGAAGCGGTGTCACCTCCGCAGACTCATAAAACACGGCGACTCTGGAAGCGCTTTAAAGGGGTGCGTGCGGACAAGCCCAGACGCCGAGGGCCGTGGGGGAGCCGGCGTCAGCGCCTGACCTCCCCCGGGGCCCTCGCGCTCCTGACGAGGTGCTGTCCCTGCCAGTCCCCAGGGTGCTCGCGCCCCTCGGAACCCACGTGGAGCTACTAGAGGGCACTCGGCCCTCCCTGTCCTGCAGGGCAGAGGGCAGCTCCAGGTGGGCCCTGAGGGTCAGCTTCAGCCTCCCAGCCCATGAGGACGCAGCTCAGCCAGACCACGGCTGCTGCCCACGGTGGGGTCCACCCAGGAGTGGCTCCAGCTGACCCAGGTGACAAGCAGACGGCACTCACCTCACCCGGCCTCCTAGTGGAGAGTCCTCTCCTCTGGCGATGGCCTTTCAGTCCCATCCGGCCTGGGGGAAAGGCTCCGCCGGGCCGCCTGTCTCCCACACTTCTCCACCACGGGCCAGCCTCTCTGCGTTAGGGGGAGGCCTGCCGCCCAGCCCGCCAGCCCCAGCAGCATCCAGCTCCCATCCCACTCGGCAATGATCGTGGCCTGACAGGAACGCTTTCCGATTTTTAACTCTTTAAAGTTTAAAAGTGAGCCAGGCTGGGCACAGTGGCTCACACCTGTAATCCCAGCAGCTCAGGAGGCTGAGACAGGAGGATTACAAGTTCAAGATCAGCCTCAGCAACTTAGAGAGGCCCTTAGCAACTTAGGGAGACCCTGTCTGTAAATAAAAAATAGAAAAGGGCTGAGGATGTGGCTCAGTGTTAAAGGGTCCCTGGGTTCAACTCCTGGTACCAAAAAATAAAAAAAGACGTAAGCCAGATGTGGTAGCATGTGCCTGTAATCCTGGTGACTCAGGAGGCTGAGGTAGGAGGATCACAAGTTCGAGTCCAGTCTCAGCAACTTATCAAGACCCTACCTCAAAAACAAGAAGGGCTGGAGATGTAGCTCAGTGGTGAAGCACTTGGCTAGCACGTGCGAGGCCCAGGTCCTGCCTCCAGTACTGCAAAAAGAAGAAAGGTAACAGTTGGTGAACCTCGTGAAGGTTCCTGGCATTATTCTTTCAACTTTCCTATAGGTTGGAAATTTGGCAAAATTAAAAGTCCAGAGGAAAGTGAATCTTTTTATTATTTATGTATTTATTTATTGGTGCCATGGGTGCTTAACCACTAAGCCACACCCCAGCCCTTTTAATTTAATTAAATTTAATGAATTTATTTATTTACTTTGGTATCAGGGATTGAACCCAGGGGAGCTTAACCTCTGGGCCATATTCCTTGCCCCTCCTTTTTTTTTTTTTTTTGAGACAGGGTCTTATGAAGTTGCTTATGGCCTCGCTAAGTTGCTGAGCCTCACCTAGAATTTGTGATCCTCCTGCCTCAGCCTCCCGAGTTGCTGGGATCACAGGTGTGCGCCCCCGTGCCCAGCAAAGCAAACCATTTTAGATAAAAACTATTAAGGACACTCGTGCTCAGGTGGCAAGTGAAGATGGCCAGAGTTGCCAAGGAGGTGCTTGTGTTGCTGTCATTTGGGGGACACTAGGCTGAGAGGTGACCAGGCAAACAGCTGGGACGTGGGAGAGTTCTGCACGACCTCTCCTTCCTGAGCGTCCACACTCATTACCGATTGCTCCAGAAGTCCCGCCATCCGCCAGGGCGCTCCAGGAAGGGACAGCTCAGGAGCTGGGTGGCCGCGGCCTCGAGGCGGCCCAGGCACCGTCATCCCGCCTGCCACAGCGCAGGCCGGGTCCCTCCCAGGCTCCGGCTCGCACCCACCCTTCGCGCCTGCCCCTCAGCCTCCACAGCTCTACCCGGGCCTCCAGCACCCTCGGCCTTCGGCAGGGCAGGGTCTTCAGCCCAGACGCCCCCCAGGAGGAAAGGGTCTGGGGAGACAGAAGGGCAGAGACCACACGCCACGTCTAAGGGCCGGGCAGGGCCGTGGCGGACCAAGAGTTGGCCTTCGAGAATGAAGGGGACACCCAGCAGAGCGTGTCACCAAGTCTTGAGGGGCGATGACAGAAAGGTCACCTGGTCTTCCCAGGTGGCGAGTCTGATGGTGACCAGCCTGATCTGGTCCTCGCGGGCAGCCACAGGGCCCTGCCGAGTTGGCCTCGCCCTCCCCGCTCCCGCTTCTCCACCTCCACCTCTTGAGGTCCTGAGCTCCCTCCTGCAGTTCCCGACCTGGACCCCTCCCCAGGGTAGCCTGCTGCGCCTTTCTGTTTCCACTAGCCCCTTAAGCTGCCGGGACATGGCCAGGCACAGGGGCGTGTCCCGGTAACCAGAGCCCAGAGCGGCTCGGAGGCTGAGGCAAGAGGATTGGGGGAGCAACATAGTGAGGCCCTGTCTCAAAATGAAAAGATCTGGAAATGGAGCTCAGTGGAGAGAAAATCCCCAGGACTCCCCCAAAGCAACAGTCCTGAGCATTCTCCAGCCCTCACCCTGGGGCTCAGCCCTCTCCCGGGCACCCCAGTGCCTCGCTGTCACCCAGAGTCTGACCTGGGCTTCTTCGTTTCTGACTGTATGACCTTGGGCACACGGTCTGGGGAACAGAGGCACCCAGTGCCCTGTCCTGAACCTTAGACTCTGGAGGGAGTGAGGAAAGGGGCCTTTTTAACTCTCAGTTTTGGAGGTCAACAGCAGGGGCTGTCATTCCACATCATGACAGGTGACATCATGGCAAGCTTGCACTCTGGAGGGGGAATCAGCCAGGCGTGGTGGCCCACACCTGTAATCCCAGCTGCCTGGAAGGCTGAGGCAGGAGGACGGCAAATTCAAGGCCAGCCTCAGCTTTTAAGGGAGGCCCTAAACAACCTAGTAAGACAGTCTCAACAAATTAAAAGGGTGGGGATGTAGGTTCGTGGTGAAGCGCCCCTGGATTCAACCTCCAGTACTGAAGAGGAAGGGGTGGGGCAGAAAGAGAGAGAAGAGAGATCACACAGCAGGACAGGAGGCCAGGGGCACGAAGGGCCAGGCTCGCTCCGTAACAACGCAAGTCCCACAGGAACTACCTTCAGGGGTCAGCACCCGCGATGGCCCAGGACCCCTGACACCTCTTCTCAGCACCACGCTGGGGCTAGGTGAACCCTGAGGCACACACAGCAAGGGACCCAGACCACAGCCCCTGCCCGGCACTCCGCTGGCCCCCGCTAGACACACGTAGCCACTAGGACCCCCGCCCCACCCGCTCCCCAGCCTCGCCTACCTCCTCACCCTCCACTGGGAGGAAGGACCCTGGCTGCCCAGGGCACCAGGCACCCTTGTGCCTACCGCAGAGCGGGTGCTTGGTTGTAAGGGGTGAAGGGGGTCCTTGGTGTAACCCACACGGAAAAGGCCCTGTGGGACCAGTGACCTGGAGCGATCGTGTCCGTTACCCCAGCATTCTGCAGATAACAGGGACAAAGTCCAGCTGCAAAGCCCTCCCGCTCCAGCGAGGGCTGCGGATGGTCCTTCACAAGAGGAAGGGTGCCCCGGAGCCACCCTGACTGCTGGAACTGTCGCTCCAGCAGTGGAACCTCCTCCTCTATCAACCCACCAGCTCCCAGAGCCAGCAAGAATGTCAGGCCGGATTCTTCCTGGAGATAAGCCCCCATCCCTCCGCCCGCGTCTCCTCCGCTCCCACCCGGCCCTCTGGAGCCTGGCTGCAGGCCCCTGATCCCTCTGACAGACTCGGGAAGTCTGCTGAGCTGAGGAGGACTCTGGGATGACAAAGGCCTGGACCATAAACCTTGCCCGGGGAGCCGGGAAGGGACCTGCCCTGGAATCTGGGAGTCTTATCAGCTGGAGGGGATCAGCAGGGGCCAAGCCTGACCTGAAAGAAAACCCCAGTCGCCCTCCGCACTCTGGGGATCGCCAGGGCCGAGTGTTTCCAGAAACCCATTCCAGTTAAGTAAACAGCGTCTGCCGTGAGGGCCGCGGGGTTTCTGGGAGGACCTGACATTCCCACACGGGGACTGTCATTTCCTCACAAACAGCATTGGAAGCGGTCTTTGCATTCCCCAAATGACTTCTGCCAGCTGAGGATCCGCAAATCCTCCTGGAGCTCAGGGCCGCCGCTTCGTTGTGGGGCTTAGACAGCGCTGCCTGTACCCGCCTGGACAACGTGACCAGACCCTTCCCCGCCACCGCCGCCCCGTCCACGCGGGCACGTTTCTGGTCCACTGTCCGCTCCGCGGAGCCCTGGGCCGCGCTCTTCAAAGCGTTCTCTGCAGCCCAGCAGTTTACAAGTCGCTGGAAACAATAGACTTCAGCACACGATTTATTTGGGTTGGCTGGCTTCGCGCTGGTTGGAATCTGCTTGGGGGCGGGGGGCAAAGCCTGCATGTGTTTAGATTTATGATCGATATTGAAAGCACCAGTGCCTGGTTACAGGGCCGGGCGAGCCCAGCCGGAGCAGCACGCGTGCAGGCCAGCACTGCTCTTCTGAGGGCGCACCACGGAGTCCTGGCTCTTTTTTTTCTTTTGTCATGTTTTTTTGGTACGGGGATTGGACCCAGGGGCACTCAACCGCTGAGCCACATCCCCAACCCTATTTTGTATTTTATTTAGAGACAGGGCCTTGCTAAGTTGCTTAGGGCCTTGCTAAGTTGCTGAGGCTGGCTTTGAACTTGGGATCCTCCTGCCTCAGTCTCCCAAATGGCTGGGATGACAGGCGTGACCACCACACCGGCCTGAGCTGCTTTTTAGCGGCCGTGGGCAGCCTGAGCTGCTTTTTAGCGGCCGTGGGCAGCCTGAGTGGCTCTGCACTGGCTCCTTCCCAGCCGCCCCTGAGGGCCTGCTCTGTGCACAAATTGGGCCCCTGATGTTCACAGGTGCCGGGCTCTCAGGGGGTTTACGTCATGTCCTCCATCCTCACAGGACCCCTTCAGCATGAGGCCCCACCAAAGGGAGGGAAGCCCAGGAGCCGCGAGGGCGAGGGTCTTCCCAGGTGGCGCAGCTCCTTGGTGGCAGAACCCAGTTCCAACTCCAGGAATCTACAGCTGGAGGAGCCACACTGGCAACGCTCAGGAACTCAGAGGTCAGATCTATGGAACCAGCTGGAATGTTCCATCACGTCGACTTTTTATTGCAGCTGAGTTGGAAGAGAAATAAGGTCAGTGGCAAGAAAACACAGCATCGTGACTTACTAAACAAATCAAATCACTGAAACCAAAACAAAAGCTGGAAGAGAACTTTTTCCACCCAACTCCCGCCCCCACCGCCCCTCTCCATTCCATCTTCAGGCCCCAGCGAGGAGGACGTGCCAAGTCTGCAGAGGAGACTCTGGGTCCCAGAGGACCCTCCACCCGTGAGCATCCTGGACCCACAGTCCTTGGCCATCCCTCCATCAGAGCAGGGCTGACCCCTGCCTACCTGGATCTGGCCAGCAGGTGGGGTCAGCAGTGGGGACCTGGTGGGTGGCTGATGGCTTTGGAGCCAGGCCTTCACCTGAAACATGCGTCTTTGACTTTCTTGGAACCTCGAGCCCACCAGTGGTAGAGGACCCTGGGCTCACTGCTCTAAGAAGGAAGGCCAGCGGCAGGGAGCCACGGTCCCCCTCTGGCGGTGGCACCACTGCTGGGCAGCGGGCAGGCCACCCGGCACGCTCCAGCCCCGACTGAGTCGTCAGATGAAGGTGGCCACACGGGCGATCCCAAGCAGGGCCAGGTGACCAACCCACAGAATCGTGAGAAACGGCCGGTGCTTCGGAGTTCGTTTGTCACACAGCAGAAAAAGCTGGAATAACTGTTGACAGTTACAACAACAGCCATCCAGAGAATCCCAGCAGGACCTGCCTCTCAGCCCGACCGTTTCTGGAGGAAATATTGAAGCACATCAACTCCCTCGTCAGGACACCGGCAGCCCAAGACGGATTTACTTCCATCAGCTCATTCAACATTCGACCACTGTTCTCCATGTAAAAGAGCAAGCTGTCCTTAGCACTGGGGACACAGGTGGGTCAGGCCTGGTACTGTCCTCCAGAAGCTTCTAGAACAACAGAGGAGGTGAGAGAAGACTCTTCTGTGTGACTTGGGGGTGCAGCTCAGTGGCAGAGCATTTGCCCAGCATTCCCAGAACTGCAAAATCAAAAATAACGCACATACCCCCCATGTAACTGTTCAAGGAATATTCGTGGGTGGGCGCAGTGGAGTACGGCTCCATGCCAGAGACACGGAGGTGGAGGCAGGAGACTCACAGGGTCGAGGCCAGCCTGGGCAATTTAGTGAGACCCCGTCTCAAAGGGCTGGGCATGCAGCTGTCTTCCCGTACCCCGGGTGCAACCTCCCGCCCCCTGGCGCGGAGTTGAGGACGCACAGGTCCACGCGCGGGTGGCGGAGGGCTGAGGGCTGCTCTGGAGGAGGGCCTGCCTGGGTGAGGGGTCGTGCAGCCTTGAGGAGGCGGCTCTTACTTAGGAGCCCAAGAGCAGGCAAAGTGGACGGCCGGGAGAGGAGGGGCAGACCATTCGGGTCCCCCGCAGGGCCACCAGGTTCGTCCAGAACTGACTTCATGCCGCACATAAACACAGACGGATTTTGCAAGGATTTTTTCATAGACTGAATTTTCCTGGAATGCAGCGACCCGGAATTCGCCTTTCCCGGAATGTAAACAGAGAAGACTGACTGGGCTTGAGGACGGCCGCGCCGTACCCTACGCTGGAGCAACAGCCCCGCCAGCTCCCGCACCTGGGCCACCTGTGTTTGTCACTGTCACCTGCTCGTGGCTCCACCTGAAAGTTCAAAACCCAGCTACCTCATGCGGTCTTCCAGCACTAAAACCTCACGGATTTGCCCACCGGGTGCAGCTGGAGGGTCATACGAGCCGCTTTCCTTGTGCGGGTGGGTGGGTTATGCCCTCTGTGGGCTGCAGGGCGGCCGAGCAGGTGCTCTATGGGGTTAGAACCCCAGGCACCTTCCAACAGCCCCTTTGTGGTGGGAGTCGGGGACCAGGCCAGTGCAGGAACCCACAGGAAGTGCGAGGTTGGAGCCCGAGGGCCGGCGGGCGGTGTAAGAGGAGGCCGGAGGAGCGCCAGAACCTGGTGCATGGCAGGTGGGGTGGGACTGGACAGCCACCGCGGGGGATCTGCAGCGATGGAACAGCAATTCTACCCCACGAGAAATGAAAAGGTATGTTCTTGCACAGACCTGAACACGAGTCTTCACAGCACACCCATCAATCATCGCCAGGAAAGAGGGGGCAACCAAAGTGTCCATCGACACAGATGACGCACCCACTGTGGCACGTTTCCTACTCCCCGTGGAACACGAGTGGGCCATAAAAGGGAATGAAGCACTGCTGGGTGTGGTGGGGCACAGTTACAAGTCCAGCTACTGGGGAGGCTGAGGCAGGAGGATCACAAGTTGGAGGCCAGCCTGAGCAATTTAATGAGACCCTGCCTCAAAACAAACTTTAAAAAGGGCTGAAGGTGTAGCTTAGTGGTAGAGCTCTTGAGCACGTGCAAGACCCTGGGTTTGACCCCCAATACTGAGAAAAAACAAATGATCCCTGAATCAGCACTGCTGGGTTGAAACCGGGGCCTCGGGAATGCTGAGCACTCGCTCTACCACTGAGCTACCTCCCAGTCTCTGTACACTTTATTTATTTATTCGGGGGATTGAACCTAGGGCCACTTCGCCACTAGTCCTTTTACTTTTCATTTCGAGACAGGTTCTCACTCAGTTGTTGAGGCTGGCCTCCAACTTGGCATCCTCCTACCTTGGCCTCCGGAATCACTGGGATAACTATCCTGTGCCAACACACCCAGCTCCCTTTACCTTTAAAAAGTGAGTTTATCATGTTTAAATTATATCTCGTAAAACAGTCAAACCAAGACGAAGCCAGAGAGATAGGCAGAGCCTCGATCTTCAGGGCCTGTGGCCTGTGCTGACGTTTTATCTCAACCGCTGACTCATCTTGAGCCATTGACCGTTTTAGGCTTCGCGGTAGCGATATAGGTTTGTGTTTTAGGAAGATCACGGTGGGGAAGGGACGGGAGGCCTTGAGGGTGCCGAAGAAGGAAGGAGCCGTCCAGAGTTGGAGACCCCGGGCGGAGGCGGCGCCTTCTCAGGAGGCTGCTCCCCAGGCACCGTGGGGACCGCTGTGGGCACAGCAGGCGGGGCCCAGAGCAGGGAGCCAGCTGCTGGCTGGCTTCAGGGAGCAGGAAGTCGTGGTTTCTCCGCCGCAACCTGATGGAGGGCTCGGGCCTTTCCATGAGGAGCCCCCCGGGACACTGTGCTCGGGTGTGAACGCAGGATCTGCCGCAGCAAAGGCCCAGGCCAGGGACTCCCGACCCGTGCGGGCGGGACGAAGCCGTGTCTAGTGAGGCGCCAGAGAAACGGACTTGGTGAGCTCGGTGCCGATGCAGGCCAGGACAGCGGCCCAGGGACAGCCAGGGCCTGGCGACTCTGTCACGCAAACTCCTGGCTTTGCGCTCAGCAGAAACACCCAATCCAGGCCCCACTTGTAGAGGATTGCTCTCCTGTTTGAATCCAGTCGTTGAGACAGAATCATTCTTTCATGTAATGCATTTTTTAAAAGTGTACTTGATGCGTTTTTAAAACACACACTAGGATCGTTACCTTACGGCTTTAACAGCCGTGGAAAAAGCCTTTAAATGATTTCAAAAGGAAAGAGGTGGGCAGGCCAGGGTGGGAGGGCCGGAGGGACGGAGGCACGGGCCTCCCTGGACACAAGCAGGACTCGGCAAGGGAGGAGAGTGACCTGGACTAAGCCCAGCGTGGGCCCAGCTCCTCCGCCGAGAGTTCACTCCAGCTGGGACACCCAGGGAGCCTGAAGGACAAGAGTCTCCCAGGACAGAGAGTGACAGCCCTGAGGACAGCAGAACTGACTTGCGAAGTTAGTTCCTCTGTTTATCCAGCCTTTTCCAGACAGTAAGGTGTTCCTCAACTTGCTCGAGGATAAGAACAGCCACAGGGGCTCTTTAAAAAGGCAGATGTTGTGCTGGGCAAGGTGGCTTTAATCCCAGTGGCTTGGGAGGCTGAGGCAGGAGGATTGCAAGTTCGAGGCCATTTAGCAAGGCCCTAAACAACTTAATGAGACCCTGTCTCAAGATAAAAAATAAAAAGGGCTGGGGATGTGGCTCAGTGGTTGAGGGCCCTGGGTGCAATCCCCAGCACCAAAAAAAAAAGAAAGAAAGAAAGAAAGAAAGAAAACGGAAAGAAGAAAGGAAGGGAGGGAGGGAGAGAGGGAGGCAGCTGTTGGGCTCGAGGGCGGCTGGGGCAGAGCGCTCGCCTAGCCTGTGAAGGCCACGGGCTCCATCCCGGGACCATCAACAAAGAAAAGAAATAAAAAAGGCGGAGTAGGGACCCTGCCCCAGGCCCAGTGAAGCAAGGTGCAGGTGAGACTGGAACTGGGTGGCCCGCAGCCCCTCAGCTCCGCCGGCCGCCTCTTCATTTTAAACAGGGAGGAGAGCAGCTCCCAGGCGTCCTGAGCGCAGCAGGGGCCCACACCTGGCCCACGCCCATGACCGCCACCTGCCCACTTCCTGCCTCCTGCCCCTGGAAGGAACGAATCTGCCCCCGGCCTCTCCCGCCAGCCCGAGGGCCCTGGCGGAGCGTGCATCTGCCCCCGCCCTGCCATCGCGCCTGCTGGCGTCCTGGCCGTCGCTGCCGGCCTCCCGTGGTCCTTTCTTCACCAGGTAAAGGGGTGTCGCGCCGCCTGGGGTCTCGGGGTCTCTGTGGCGTGCAGCATCACGGCGCCCGCTGGGCAGGGAGGTCCACAGGCGTCACAGGAGCACCGCGAGCCCAGGGTGACGGGCTGCTCGGGCGGACGTGGCCAGCTGTCCAGGCGGCCTCTCACTGTGTATCTGCACAATCTCGGGAGCCGCTATTCAGGAGCATAGCGGAGTAACGCCGTGCACCGGTGACAAGCCGAGTGTCCTTACCCCGCGGGATCCTTCGTGCTGCGCTTCCACGCGGCTGGCGACCCAGGGCTCCAGCACCGGTGGCACGAATGGCTCAGCTCCATGGGATCCCGTGGGACCACCACCCTGTGGGCCACCCGTCCTGGACAGAAGCA
The DNA here is from genome assembly GCF_902686445.1 of Sciurus carolinensis. Lineage (NCBI taxonomy): Eukaryota > Metazoa > Chordata > Mammalia > Rodentia > Sciuridae > Sciurus > Sciurus carolinensis. The sequence goes on along the minus strand of NC_062214.1, from coordinate 10,348,945 downwards.
TCCTTAGGCCACACGGGACTGACCCGGAGGTGACAGGTCACCCTCGCTCACTGCTGAGTCCCGGCTGCGTCCAGAGCTGTTCCAGACGCGGAGGAAAAGCAGAAGGGGCAGGTCTGTGCCTTCCTCAGCTCGCGTGCCCGCCGGAGACAAACCCCTACAGCAAGCCGCTGCGCGGGCAGGGCTGGCGGGAGGCAGGCTAAACGAAGGCTCCCGGGCCGCATCCCAGGCTACGGCAAGACTGGCACTGACTCGCAGAGAGATCAGATCTGCCGGAGGGAGGGACCTGATCTGACTCAGCTTTCCCTGGGATCCTGGTTTTTTGTGGAGAATAACTACAGAGGGCAAGCGTAGAAGGAGACAGAGCAGAGAAGCGGCCACGGGGAAAGCCCGGCAGAAGCTGGGCTCAGCGGCGCTCGCCTGTCCTCCCGGTGACTCGGGAGGCCGAGGCAGGAGGATCGCAAGTTCCGGGCCAGCCTCAGCAACTTAGAGAGACCCTGACTCAGAAAATAAAAGGGCTGGGGACGTAGCTCAGTAGTAGAGCAGCCCTGGGTTCTCACCCAGTACTGGGAAGAAAAGAAAGTCCCCCCAGAGATGACAGTGAGCTGAGTGTGGCGGTACCCTCCAGGAATGCCAGCAACCCAGGAGGCGAGGCAGAAGGATCCCAAATTCGAGGCCAGTCTCAGCAACTTAGCAAGACCCTGTCTCAAAAAAATAAAAGGGCTGAGGGTGTAGGTAAGTGAAAGAGCACCCCTCTGTTCAACCTCCAATACTGCAAAAAAAAAATGAACTAATCAAGGTTTATGATCTTCGCACTGGTCTCTAAGAGGTGGGAGACACCTCGGGCTTGTGTTAGGTGTTGTCTGTGGCCGACACACGCAGGTGAACAGAATCATCGCTCTGCTCTTTCTCTGTCGCTTTTCCTTCACCCATCAATCACAGCTGGGCTCTACGTGGTGTCCGTGCAGGGATATGGAGTAAGAATGAAACGACCGGATTCCTGCAGGGCCTGGCCACCCGCCTGGTGTCCAGGTGTCCAGCACCCGGGGGAGGCCGAGCCAGGGTCCTGCCCACCTGGCCTGCGTGCCTGCGGCCAGCGGAAGCTCTCGTGCTGCAGGCTTCTGAACGGAAACTCAACAGCCCTCCATCTTTCTGAAGGAGGAACGAAGACGGGAGCGGTGGCCGTTTCCACGTCTCCCGGGCCTCCTCACGCCCCAGGAGACGCTCCAGCGACCGGAAACACTTAACGAGGACTTCCAGTCCCAGCGCCGCCTCCTCCCGTCCCTGTACCCGGCTGGCTCTTGGTCTCCTCCTCCACAAATCCAGCACGGTCGCGGCTCCTAGGCCAGGGCGTGGCGGCTGGTGAAGTCATGCCCATAAAGGTCAACAGTCACCTCTCCACCAGGGGCGGCCAGTATCCCGGGAACCAAAGTGGGAGGGACCAGACCCTGGAGAGCACCCAGTGTCGCTGAGGGAGGGGCAGGGTGGGGAGGCAGAGGCAGAGGGCTTGGTTACTCTGGCCACAGCACCCAGGCGGGGACTTGGGCACGTGGGTTTGTTTTGGTACCAGGGACTGAACCCAGGGTGCTTTACCACTGGGCCACACCCCAGTCCTTTTTTTTTTTCTTGATACAGGGTCTCACAAAGTTGCTTAGGACCTCGCTAATTTGCTGAGGCTGGCCTCAAACTTATGATCCTCCTGTCTCAGCCTCCCAAACTGCTGGGAGTACAGGTGTGCACCACCATACCCAGCTGGCTGCGTCTTAGTTCTGGTAGGAGGTGTGAGGGGGTGACCTGAGGGGCGTCAGGGAAGGACCTGCTGTCGGGCGTCTGGAATCAGGCAACTCCGTGGACATAGGGCATCGGAGGGTCGGAAATAAAGCGATAACCCTGGATGACCAGAGAGACGGTCACTGACAGAATCAGATCCCCAGGAGATAAGGAAGAAGACCACAGTGACCTTCAGGAAACGAAGAGTTCAGAAGGAACGTACGCCAGGGGTGCCCAGGGGATCTTGCCACGTGGCCATTTCTTAGCCTTGAGTAACCTCCTGGGGGACCGAAACATGACCTTTATGTCACTCCAAAGGCGATAGGTAAAGACTCTGGCCTCAATTAAGCCTAAATTCCAGCCGCGTGGCAGGCGTGCATGTCATTCCAGCTACCTGGGAGGCGGAGGCAGAAAGAGCACAACTTGCAGGCGGCCTGGGCAGCATGGGGACAGTCCTGGCTCAAAACGAGATGCAAGAGGAGCCGGGAGGTCGCTCGGCCGTGGGCTCCTGCCTCGCAGGCCGGGCGGTGCGCCGACCGTGCGCTTCCCGATTCTTCCCGATGCGCTGACAGCCGGGCTGCTGGGACGATGTCCCCGTTGGGTAAGGAGCAGACCCCTCAAGCCCAGGAGGACAGAGAAGGGCCCAGCACCCGAGAGCCTCCTGCACGCAGAGCTTCGGTCTAACTGCAGGGCTGGCTCCCCGGCCCCGGCCCCAGGCCCCAAGCAGCGCGTCTCAGGCCACAAAGCTGGGCCAGGGCTGGAACCCGGCTGCCTCCAACACCCTCACGTCACTCACCAGCTGCACCGGAGATGACAAGGTCAGGTTCCGAGGGGCTCGAGACACAACCGCAAGGACACAGGTTCACATCTGACGCAAAAGCAAGTCGTCAGAGCCTCCAGGTGGACTCTGCAGGGCGCCACATGGGCGTGGGGACCGGCCACCGGGCTTTTGAGAGACTGATCCACACGCTGGGACTCACGGAGCAGTGGCGGGAAGGCGCGCCTGGCCTCTGCCTTCTCACCGGGCGACATCACCTCCTTCCTGCTTCCACCTCTTGACCCATGAAAGGTGGGCGGGTCCAGTAGTGAACGTTGCCACCTTGAAGTCTGGTGACCGGTGCTCTCTCAGGAGACCGGCTTCGGGAGCGCGCACGAGGTTAAGACAGTTACACCTGCTGACCTCCGGGAGTCTGTTCTGGAGACACGCACGGGACACACGCAGGACGGTCGGTGCAGCACCCTGAGTCGTAATGACCTCAGTGTCCACTGTCACCAGTCTGTCCAAGCAAAGCACTGTGCGCCTAAGCTGTGGAAAGCCAGGCAGCCAGGAAAAAGGATGAGGAAGTCACGTGAGCGCTGAAGAGGAAGTGCCATGGGACACGCTGTCGCAGCAACAAGCTGGGTGTGTCAAAAAAGGCCCAGGCGAGTCCGTTTCTATGCTGGACAGTGAGAGACTGCAGGAGCGAAGGGAGGCTTCGCCCACAGAAGACCCTGATAAAAAGTGAGTCTCTTCCGGTGCTGAGCGCCACAGAGGGCAAGGCTACGCGGACCTCATCTACGTAGTTTTTCGGGGGTGTGTTGCTCTACTGCGGAGCCAGGACCCCAGCCCCTTTCATTTTTATTTTGAGACAGGGCCTCGCTAAGTTGCTGAGACTGGTCTGTGATCCTCCTGCCTCAGCCTCCCGGGGCACTGGGGTTACAGGCGTGCGCCACCGTGCCCGGCCTTTTTCTATTTTATTTTGAGCAGGGGTTTGAACCCAAGGCCTTGCACGTGCGAGGCAAATACTCTACCCTCCGCTTTTAAAAATTTATTTTTATTTTATTTTTTTAACAGGATTTTGCCAAGCTGCTGAGGCTGCCTCAAACTTGAGATTCCCCCCGCCTCAGCCTCCTGAGTCGCTGGAATTACGGGTGTGTGCCGCCACGCCTGGCTCAAAACCAGCTTTTGGGGTCAAGGTTCCACCGTCCACACTGTGAGTAGTATTGCGCTTGAGGTCACAATTACAGCACAGTGTGATAAATGTCCTCGCAGGGCAGACACTACATCCCTAAAGAACTGTAAATCGTTCTGTTCAATCTAAATTGTTTTAGGTTCAATCATCTGCCCAGTATAAAGAGTCTTGAAGCCGGGCATGGTGGCGCGCACCTGTAATCCCAGCGGCTCGGGAGGCCGAGGCAGGAGGATTGTGAGTTCAAAGCCAGCCTCAGCAACTTAGTGAAGCCCTAAGAAACTCGGTGAGACCTTGTCTCAAAATAAAAAATAAAAAGGGCTGGGGATGTAGCTCAGTGGTAGAGTACGTGTCTCACCTGCAGGAGGCCTGGATTTAGTCCCCAGTGCTAAAAATAAAATGAAATGGGGTTCGTATTTGTACATCTTTGGGTTTTTAAATTTTCTTTTTCTTTTCTTTCTTTTTGGTACCAGGGATTGAACCCAGGGATGCTTCACCACTGAGCCACATCCCCAGTTCTTTTTTTTTTTTTTTTTTTTTTTTTTCACTTTGTATCTTAAAAAGATCTCACTAAGTTGCTGAGGCTGGCCTCAAACTTCTAATCCTCCTGCCTCAGCCTCCTGAACTGCAGGGGTTATAGACGAACACCACAGCGCCATCTCATGCTCCCGATGTTAAAGCTGGAGTTGGGAGACCTTTTCCCCGACTTATGGAACTGACCATAACTGACCACATAAGTAAAAAGAACACTTGCCAGTAATGATTTCAAGAATGAGAGGTGTTAGTAGACTGAGGTAAGCGTCCTCCTCAGTCCCCTGGGCTGCTAACAGGAAGCACCGGCACGGGCACGAAGCCCATTTGAAGTGCGGTTGTGGTAAGTGGAGGCTCTGAGCACGCGGCTCAGGGTGAGGAGGTGGCGGGTGAGCAGGACCCGCCTGAGGACGCAGTTCCTGTTGCGCGCCTCCAAGCCTTCAGGTGAGGGAACACCCCGCCTCCCGTGTTTGCCTCTGAGGAGGAGGAACTCCCCATCACAGGGCCGCTGGGCACACCTAGCTCCATTTCCAGATTCCCCAGGGCACGTTCCAGAAACAGATCTGGAATTAGGAAAACACCTTTTTTATAAAAGCTTTCCCTGCAAAGCTGTTCAGTAGACGGCAAAGTCGGGCAGCTCTGGGTCCTCGTGCCAGGCTCTGTCCCTGCCTCTGTGTGAATTTTGAGGGCAAGCTACTACCCTCTCCCTGCCACTGGGGGTGGAACCCAGGGCCTCCCACGAGCTGCGTGCAGGCTCTACCTGAGCTACAGCCCGTCTTGTCTCCGTCTCCACATCCGGAAGTGGGATAAGGACACCAGCACCTGCTCCGTGGAGGCTTGCATGCAGGAGGCCCGAGGAACACGCAGCTCAGACCGCACGCTGGCCTTGGTGGGCACAAGCTCAGGGCTGTTACTCAGCAGGCCGCAGAAGAGAACCCTAGGGGTCCCAGCCAGTCCTGAGGCCGTTTGCTCAGCCCTTGTCAGGGATATTCACACTGGAAGAATCTCTTTTTTCCAGGGCTTGGGATGCAGCCCGCAGCCTGGAGCCCACATGTGCTGGGCGAGCGCTCTCCCCGCCGGGCAGCCACTGGGGGCCTTCCTCCTCTGGAGTGGCTCCGCCCCGCATCCCACCTTATTTTTGATTTATTTACTTTGGTGTTGGGGATTGATCCACTGAGCCATATTCTCCAGTCCATTTATTTTTGGAGACAGGGTTTGCCACATCGCTGAGGCTGGCCTCGAACTTGCTTCCTCTTGCCTTAGCCTCCTCAATACCAAGACTACCGGGAATGAATATTTTGGAGGGGGCATGCTGGGGGTGACCCCGGTCCTGTACATGCTAAGTAAGAGCTCTGCTGAGCCACGTCCCCAGCCACCAGCATCCCGTTTTAGAGGCACAGCAGAGGGGGAGGCAGGCCCTGGAACGGGCTCCCCTGCGCACAGATGCCCCTGTGATTCCCAAGAGCTGCAGTCACGGGCTCACCTCTGGCTGCTTTGCTGCCGCTCTCCGGCCTCTGTCACCACCAGTATAATCTTACATAAATTTGGCCTTCCTTGAAAAATTTAAAAATATGCTCACTTCTTAAGTGTCTCCTGAGGGACAGAGGATTTCTAAAGTGATGTTGTTCTCCCTCCTTAATGTGAAACTTAGGTTAAGTCAGTGGATCTCTGTCAGCAAGTTGGTTGTTTGTTGGTTTATTTTCATTTTGGAAACTTTTCTCCATGGTTAACCATCTCCCTCCTCCTTAAAAAGTGGCCTGAGGAACTCTGATCAGACTCTGGGGCCGTGGGGTGGGTCCCCTGGAGGGTGTCATTTTTCTGGAAGGCTCCTTGCAACCTGACTCCTAGCTGACTCCTTACCTGTAGGCGTGTCTTGGGGCGGGGGAAGGACACAGGTACACATTTTGCTCCCAAACAAAATGATGTTTCATAAGGGAAGAAACCGCTTCAAGCTCAGTGTGGTGACTCACACCTGTAATCCCAGCCTCTTGGGAGGCTGAGGCAGGAGGATCAAGAGTTCAGTCAGCCTCAGCAACTTAGTGAGGCCCCGAGCAACTCAGCAAGACTTTGTCTCTAATATTTTGAAAAGGGCTGGGAATGCAGCTCAGTGTTTAAGCACCCTGGGTTCAAACCCTGATACCAAAAAAAAAAAAAAAAAAAAAAGGTTTCAAGTCAATCACTGGCTTTGGGGGGAGGGGGGAGCGTGCTGGGTCTTGAGGACCGCGCCCCTCGTCCCTGCTGCTTCCTCCCTTCCTCCAGCCTCCCGGTCCTCGGTCCTCACTAGCTGCCACGTGGGGCTTGCAACGTGCCTACTCTTCCTTCTGCAACCCTGACATTACACCCCTCCCCCAAGTTCCCAGTCAGTGCTGTCACGGGACAAGCATGAGGAGAATCCATCAGGTCAGACGGGGGCAGTCAGGGGGATCTTTCTCCCATTTCCCCTTCCTCCACCTGCAGGCACCTGGTGGGGCGTGGTGGGGCGTGGTGGCGCATGCCTGTCATTCCAGTGATTTGGGAGGCTGAGGCAAGAGGATCCCAAGTTCAAGGCCAGCCTGGACAACTTCCCAAGACCCTCAGCAACCTAGGGAAAGCCTGTCTCTAAAAAAAATAAAAATAACAATAACTGGGGGAGGTGCCCCTGATTCAATCCCAGGACCCACACGCACACACAACAGAAAGCAAAGCAAAGACAGAAGAAGAAAGCAACAGTAGTCCTCCGCTCCTGGGTTGAAGTCCCTGACGACTTCTTCTTCTCTAACCATTTCTTCTCTTTTTCTCAAGACTGGAAGAACATGGGTCACAGCCACAGTTTTTATCTTGCAGTGACGGGTCTTGAACTTGGGGCCTCGCTCTTGCTGGAGAGTGCCCTCCCGCCGAGCCGCACCCCCAGCGGGGACAACTGAGAGCTTACTGTGTCCTCGGCACCTTGCCAAACCTCTTACAGATGTGTCGCTGGAGCCTCATGCAAACCCAGGGAGCGGGTACCACTTTACAGGTCAGGAGCCTGGGCTGGGCAGTCCCCCGCGGGGAGCGAGCCGGAGCCGGGCAGGGCGTTCCTGCTCCTGGTACTTCATCATCGTCTTCTCTTCCTCCTGCTCCGACCCCACCTTTGCTTTCTAGAGAGGTCCAGCCCCTGTGACAAGCCGCGTGGCCTTGGGCCAGATGCTTCATTCCTCAGGACTCAGTGTGGCCTGTGAAGAATAGGAGCATTGTGTGTGAGGCCGCGTGAGAGCGGAATGCAGATGCTCAGAGTACGCGGTTGTTGTTGTTGTTGTTATTATTATTATTGCTGTTCCACCAGAATGTCCCTGCAGAAGACTGAATTGTCCCCCCAAGGGATATGTTGGAGCCTTAACCCCCAGTACCTGTGATCACTAAGGTGACGTCATTCGGGTGGGCCCCAAAGCCAGTCACTGCAGTCCTTATACAAACAGATACAAAGAGACACACAGCGGCACCAGGAGAACTGCGTGTGATCTGGCCGAGAGCCAAGGAATGCCAATGACTGCCGGTAACCACCAGAGCCAGCAGAGGGGCCCTGTCCTGGGAACAGCCTGTCCCGCAGAGTCTCCACAAGGAACCATCCCTGCCAACGCCTTGGCTTCAGGCTCGAGGGTCCAGAACTGTGAGAGAGCACATTTCTGCTGTCTTGGGTGCCTGGCCTGTGGGACAGATGGCCGTGACTTCGGATGGTTCCAAAGCTATGCATTCAGGAGAAACCAGACTTCGAATCTTGACTGATCTTTTCGCATGCTAGTGGAGTGGAAGCCACTACCTCCTGAAGCCGGGCAGCACGAGGGGCTGCAGCTCCGGGTCCTCCACCCTCACCTGGACCTGGACGGCTGCTCTCCAGCGCGCTGGGCGGCTAAGCCAGGGCACGCAGCGGGAGGGGGCTTCAGTGCCTGCTCACCTGGATCCTCCAGCTTCCGGTGGCTCAGGAGAACGGGAACCAGCGGTAGGCTAAGGTGCATCTGCACCTCCTCATGGCAGCCCGGGAATCGACACCGCTGCCTTCCACATCCTAAGTCAGGACCCCACGACTTCGTGTCCCCACAAAGGCAGGGCCTCCTGGAGCCCCGGCCTGCAGACTTGCTTCCCTCAAGTCGATCTCCATTTCTTACCCCTGCAGGGGTCAGAACCCTGCGACGACCCCTGAGTTTACAACAGCATTTCCCAAACATGCTCAAGGGTCAGAAGAGCCAGGATGTTCACCAAAATCACGGGGTCCTACCAGGCACAGTGGTGCACACCTGTCCTCCCGGAGATCTGGGAGGCTGAGGCGGGAGGATGGTAAGTTTGAGGCCAGCCTCAGCAATTTAGTGAGACCCTGTCTCAAAATAAAAAAATAAAAAGGGCTGGGATTGGGGACGTGGCTCAGTGACAAGGCAACCGGGGTCAGAAGTGGGGCGCCGAGCGCCACCTCGCCAGGCCTCTTTCTTCTCTTACGGTACTGGTGCTGGGACTGAAACCTGGGGTGCTCTGACACCGAGCGACATTCTCAGTTCTTCAAATTATTTTTTGAGACAACTCACGAAATCGTGCACGATCCAGGACCGTTCGCCCTGAACGTGTGGTCTTCCTGCCTCAGTCTCCTGAGGAGCTGGATTCGGGCGGCCTCAGCACATCTGCCCTCAGGCTTGTTGTTTTTATCCATTTAATTTATTGGCGCTGGGAGCCACCCAGGGCCTCCCCAGCCTCCCCAGCCCCAGGCCACCTTCCAATTTCTCAGACACAAGGTCTCCCCTGGTCCTTGGCACAGGTCTTCTCTCTGCTTGGACCCCGCACCCCTGCACGCCCAGTCACCACCGGGCGCCTCAGCTGGGCGCTCTTCCCACAGCCCGTCCTAGGGAGGACGGGGGCACAGACCCCTCTGTTCCCATGTCCCCAGTCCCATCTGACCAGCTGCTAACGCTCAGAGGTTAGTGTCACACGGAGAGCTGGGTCCCTCTGGGAGGACCAGAAGGCCCGCCCACGTGCAGCCCCCTGCTGCCCGCCACACAGCCAGCCGCCCCCGCCAGCGCTGGCTGCTGTCATTGCCAGCCTGGGTCGTAAGCCAGCGGGCTTGGGGGCATCCTCCTTTCAGCCCCCAAAGTCAGGCCGCTTCCTTGTCTCCCTCCCTGCGCGAAGTTTTACTCCCCGTGTGGCCCAGCAGTGGCTGGTGCCTGGTTCACAGCGAGAACACACACATGGCTGGACGGAGGGGCAGGTCAGTCAAGGCCGCGCCCCCTCCCGTCCTGCAGGCCCCTCACGCACTCTGCCACCCAATCCACCCTGCTCGCAAGGCAGGCGAACGTGACGGCTGCCGAGCGCCGGCTCCGGCGCATCCACTCAAACACAAAGCCGAGTCCTTCCGCCGCCGCCTCTAACACTTTAGGGGTCTCCAGCAAAAACCGGACACCCCAGCCCCTGGGGCCACTCCCTGTCTGCTATCCACCTGCCTTCCAGCCCCCATCTCCGAGAGCACCCCACCCAGCCCACAGGGGCCCCTGGTCAGCGCCTGGCTTGGCCTGCAGGCCTCCACTGGAATGCCCCCGCCCGCGGCTGCAGCCTCCTACTCATTCCTGCCGGGCTCCAGCCGGCCCTGCGCGGGGGCACCCGCCCCGCCCACGGTGACTCAGTCACTGCTCCACCGGCCTCAGCTCTGAGCAAGGGCTTAAAATAGCAGCTGGTGCTTCCCCCAGAGCCCTTACGTGTGCCAGGCACCGGGCCTGCTTCAGCCCATCCCCAACCCTGCCCAGAAGGTCCCGGCCCCCACGCCCCAGAAACACAGGCTGCCCGGGCACCTGACTTCCCAGAGGCCACCTGCCCTTGCTGGGCTCCCCACGCTACCCCAGGCCTCCTTCCCCGCCTCTGGTCTGTATTTCCTCCGCGGTTGGGATCCTTACACACCCTCCGATCCTTACACACCACACATTTTCACTGATTGTGCTCTGTCTCTCCCACCCAGAATGCTAGTGCCCATGTCCTCAACTGCCTGAGACATAACAGGCACTGGATCGATACTATTTAATCAAAGAAGGTGGAGGGCTAGGCTAGTGCCACCAGCCTCTAGTCTGACTCCTCCGGAGGCTGAGGCGGGAGGATCACTGAAGCCCAGGAGTCCAAGCACAGCCTGGGCGATGCTGCGAGAGCCCTCTCCCAGCTCAAACAAAGTTTTAAAAGTTAAAGACAGCACTAATATCACCTTCATTTCACCCGAGGAAAGAGTGGTGGGGACTGCGAAGAGTCCGCAGCTGGTTGCTGGTAGAGCCAGACATGACCCTGGACGGTCAACTCGAGTGCCCGCCCTTGGACACTATGCCACTGTCCCTGGGTCTGACTACTTGGCCAGACTGTGAGTCCCCGGGGCAGAACTGCCTCGCTCCTGTTTGATCTCCTCGTGTGGGCCCTGGTGGGTGTTCAAGGATGCGTGCTGAACCAGTCTACCCGGGACCGTGGAAGGCAGGCAGCAGGAATCGCACTCTTGACCGTGGGCGTCCTTCATCTCCACGCCAAGCACAGTGTTATGTACACATGTGGAGCCTATTAAATACGTGATACACTAATGGATTCTATTATGGCAACAATAATAAAAATAATTAGATGGCAATGATGAGCATAAGAGGTAACATTTATGGCCCTGTCCTAAGTGCTTGGTACATGATGAAGACAATTAATTCTCTTATTACCTTCATTTTACAGGACATGGAGGGTCAGAGAAGTTAAGAACTTGACCAAGGTCACACAGCTGGGAGAGGGCACAGGCAGGACTCGGCGGTCAGTACCTAGCCTGCATCCTGCTCCTCAGGACCAGGCCAGGCCGCCTCCTGGCTGCTCAGGAAGATGTTGATGAAAAAACTGCCTTGTGTAAAAACAGAAAGAAAGGTTTACTAGGTATTTCCATTTTGCTTCAAGGGATTTCTTTCCCAGACCCTGGTGGGCAACAGCATCTGCTCTGTACCTGACGGTGTGCGGAGCTCCATCCGCCCTCACTGGGCAGAGCCCGGCAGGCTGTCTCAGGAGGGGTGGAGAACTCTGAGGCTCTCCGTGGTTCAGAGAACAGGGTCAAGGTCACCCAGGCAGGAAGGAGCAGAGCAAGGACTTAAAGGAACATCTATCAACTTAAAAAACAAATAAAATCCAAGTGCCTCCAGATATAGAGCTCTTCTGTGCAACTTAAGATTAAATAAAAGTTGATCCATGGAAAGGCACTTAGCAGTTCCTGGCACCTGGTAGATCTCTTAGAAATGTTAACGCTCACCATCTTCATCAACACCTCTTGAAAACCAGAATATTTTGGCTGATGGAGGCAGCCTGTCTGTCGACCATGATGGAGAGATTAATTTTTTCATTCCAGTTCATCCCTGGTAATGTTGAAATGATGATCAATCTCCATTATCTCTGGGGAACCATAGACCGTTCAGAGCTGGCAGGGACTGTGGAGATGATCTCATCTGGTGCCTGCACTTACACATGGAGAAGTTGAGTCCCAGCGAGGGAAAGGTCAGAAGGCAGACTCCAGGCAGGACCGGGCCACGGCAAGGCTTAGGCACCGAGTGTCCCACGCTGCCTCCATGAAGATGGGTTTTCACCCAGAAGGGCACCTGGCTCCTTAAGGTCTACAGGCAGGAATTCATTGTCTCCGGCTGTGAGCACCACCACCCCAGCCCCCCACACAAACTAGTAAAGCATTATAAGCCATTAACCAGAGAGCAGATCATGTGACTTAACTCCACCTCTGCTAAAGGACTTAAAATGCTTCGGTGAGTAGCCTGAGATTCATAAATATACACTTCAGCTCTTTTTCAAAGAATTATTAACCAGCTTCATCGAAACTGGAACTTGAGCAGTCAAGGAGAAAAAGAGCTGGCAAGAGGGATTCCTTAAAAAACACTTTTACCCACATTGTCTTCTCCCCACCGCCCCCCCACCAGGAGTCAGAGGAAGGAGGAAAGAAAGAAGTATCATTATGTAAAACGTGAACTCAGAAAACAAACCACGGAAAACGACAGGCTCTTCCTACCTCTAAGACAGGTTTCAAAGGAACGTAACGGGGGTGTTTGCAGGAAAGACAGAAATGTCGAGAGGAACATACAGCAGAGGCACAGCCCTCGATAACTTCTCTCAGAGGCAGCCAAGGGCCCAGCAGTCCGACGGGCGTGGGTGTGGTACTCTGGTTGCCCATTCCCGACTAATGATTTTGGGAACCTATAATTTATGGAGCCGTCAGATACTTTACTTATCTCTCTAGCCCAGTGAGTACTAATTCTCCCGGGCATGGAACCAGCTTTTCATTCTGCATGTAGGTCTCCGTCAGCTTTAGCTTAAGGATTTGGGGGTGGGGAGGGACGGTGGAGAGAAATGAGATTAGGGTCAGTCTTCAAAGTGAAGGATCAGGAATAGAAATTCTCTCTGTGCTGTTTCTCCGGGCTTCACGCTTCTCAAGAAAGGGTGAAACTCGCGCCTGGTGAACGAGCTGACAGTCTGGCCGCCTGTTAACAGCTCCTGGAACGCAAGGGCTGCCCTCCTCCACACCTTTATCAAAGTCAAACGTCTTCCACATTCTTTCCTTACACAACCCAGGCGCCCAGCGAGTGACGCAGGCCTCAAGCAAATTCTGCTTAGGAGATCCAGGAAGCGCTGGCCTGGCCCTCCCTTCTACAAAGGAAAGTCCAAGTAAAGAGGGATGCCACACCTGGGGGGAGGGGAGGGAGGATGTGACGGCGTCTCCAGGAATGCAGGGCCCACGCAGGTGTGTTGGCACTCATGAACTTCCTTCTTAACAGGCCTGATAAATCAGTACCGATAACAGTAATAAAGCTCAACCAGCCCAGACCTGGGCCCTGGCTCCTGGGGCGTGGCCCCTGAAGGAGGAGAGGAGGGTGACAGCCGAGCCTGAGGTGTCCTTAAAGGTTGTAGCAAGTTTTCTAGTTCAACAGCCATCATGGTGTGCTCCAGAGATCCACCGGGAGTCCCTGAGACCTTTTCGATGGGTTCGAAAGGCCAAACTGTTCTCACAATATGGTCACTTTTTTCCTCACCCCTACGCTCTCATAAGTATATGACGGAGTTTTCGGGAAGGGACGTGGCATGTAATGACATCATCACTGATAAATGTGAATGTGTGCTGGTGTGTTTTGTGTTTTAACACGTCTCAGTTTTAATTCTTTATGATATTGATAGAGCATACATAAAATACTGAGGTCCTCTGTCGTTTTTAATAGTGTGAAACTGGCTTTGAGACCCAGAAAGTTGAGAAATGTTGTTCTAATTCCAACAGGTAAGTTTCAGGACCACAGCTGCCCATCACAGCTCCTGCCTCTTTCTGGGTTGAGTGAATCCTATCCGAACGTCCTGCCTTTCTGCTTGGGAGGGTATCCCTTCCCTGGGTACTTCCATCCGATGGTCCCACAAGTCTTAAAATCTCCCACAAACATTTTGTGAACTGAATCCTCCAGGAGAAAGATGCTCACCATTGAACCAGGGAAGCAAAGGTAGCCCAGAAAAACCCACTGGGCTCCAGCACCAGCAGACACGTGCCTGACAGGCTCTGGGTCACGCTCTCACTAAGGGCAAAGCAGGAGAGGCCGCAGCCCTGGAGAGCTCATTCGGGGCGGTGGCAGATTACTCTTGAAATTTAAAAAAGAAATGAGAAAATAGGAACTTGCCATAAGCCGGGCAGGAGTGGTGCAGGTGTCGGGAGGGGTTCGCCCTGGGCAGTCGCCCCTGTTCCACTCCCCTCCTCGGGTCCCAGCTCGCCCCCAGCGGTGCCCTGTCCTGGCTCCTGGCTCCCACAGCTTTGAGCCTTCGGGGTAGGGGGCTGCGGGGCCTCGTCCAGCCATAATCTGCAACCTTCTCGCCTCCCCAGGGTCCAGTGAGCAGGTCCGGGCGAGAGCCCCAGCCTGGGGCGTTACAGCGCATTGGGCCTTCGGTTACCCGGGGACACGGCTCGGTCACTAAGGGAACTGAACACAACTCAGAGGCTGGCGCTGTGGAAACAGGAGCCAAGAAATGGCTGGAGGGAGACTTCAGAGGTTTAAAATAAGAGAACGCCCCGGGAGGCCGCTGCAAAGGGCTCAGGCGGCCAGGCCCTGCGTGGGCCTCGGGCCACCTTCCAGCTCTCAGGGAGCGCACCTGACGCCCCGGACCTGACGGATTTAGGGAGGAGGTGCGGAGCCTCTCCAGACCACACCAGGCCGAGGGAGAGCGTGGGTCTCCCCGGTAACGATGCAGACGCGGGAAAACCTGAGTATTGCAACCAAGAGTTGCAGCCGGACCCTAAACGACGCGAGAGGGTGACCGAGGGGCTCCCAAACCCAAGAGGAGCAGGGAACGGGGATCCTAGCAGCCCCACGGCGCCACGGCAACCGATACCGACTGGCGCTCCAACCCAAGCACTGCGTGTGGTTGGCGCGCGCCCGCGCGTGCGCAACGAGTTCACATCCCTAAATCCCAACCAGGTGCGCTCGCGCTTCCGGCCGGTCTCCCCGCACTGCCTTCCCGGGGGCGGAAACTCCAGGGTCCGCGCATGCGCCTTCCAGATCTCCTGCTGAGTTCGTAGAAAAGGCCCACGGCTTCAGGTGATCCCGCCCCTCCCTTCCAGCGCGGGACCAATCCAGAGGCTGTGGGCGGGGCTTTGGAGAAGGCGGTCCGCCCATGCGCCGGGCGAGTCGTGTACTGATTGGTTGGCGCTGCGAGCGCAGGTGCGCGCTTCCTATTGGGTGTGGGCGGAGCCCGAGCGGCCGAGGCTGCTCGGAGGCGGCAGGTGAGCGCGCGCCCGCGCCGCGGCTTTGGCCTGCTCGGGGGCGCGCGCGCGGGCTCGCCGAGGAGGAGGCCGAGAGTGAGGCCGGGGCGCCAGTGGCCTCTGCTCCGCCCTCTCCTCCCCCGCCGCGGCTGCCGCCGCCCCCGAGGCCCGGAGGGAGGGAGCCGCGTCCCCGCCCGCCGCGCCGCCAGTCCGACCCTCGGTCCCGCCGCGTGAGCAGCCAGCGAGCCGAGCCGAGCCGAGCGCGGCCCGCCCCAGCCGCGGCCGCCCCCTCTGCAGGTGCCTGTGACCGGGCGCCCGGCCGCGGCCGCGCTCTCGCCGCCCGCGCTCCGGAGTGGCGGCCGGCCCGAGGAGGCCGCCGCGGGCCGCGCCTCAGCATGAACCGCGGCCACCGGCACGGGGCGGGCAGCGGCTGCCTGGGCACCATGGAGGTGAAGAGCAAGGTGCGCGGGGCCGGGCGGGGAGGCGGCGCGGGGCGGGACGCGGGCGTGGGAGCTGCGACCCGGGAGCGCCTGCTTCTTCCTAAGCCGGGTCCTCGCGCCCGGGGCCGGCGCCGGGGCGAGCCCGAGGCCGGGGCGCCGGGAGGCGAGGCGGCACGGGAGGTACGGGACTCTGCCAGCTGGGCGTGGGTACAGGCTCGGGGGGAGACCCAGTTGTCACCTAATGTCACCCCTCCCGTGGCTCGGGGCGCATCGAGTGGCCAGAGGAGACCGGCGGACCACACAGCCCTCTGGGTCAGCTCGCCTCCTCCGGGGCTCTTCCCGGCCCCATGCACTTCATCTTCGAAACAGCACTGTCCCTGGCCTGGAGTGGCGCTTTGCAGTTTGAGTCGCTGCTCTTTTCATGCCACCTTGCCACCTTTTCACGTCAAGTGCCTTCACCCTTGACCACCGGTATGCCAGTCGACTGATGATTACTTTGGCATCCACCGAATTCCTGAATCTCAAGGCTCGGTGAGCAGAGTAGTCCATGGGGATTAGTTAGGGAATGCTTTCCAAAGGGGGTTTTCAGCTGGAATTTGAAGGTGATCCGCAGACACGGGACATTTTCAGCAAGCTTTTCATGAGTTGAAGAGCCAAAAGAAGCCTCCATCATCTGGTCTGTTCTCTGAGAAGTACCGGTTGAGAAGATGGGATCAGAAAGGTTTGACTTGCCCAGGCTCTGCTTTATGACAAAGCCTTTCACTTAAAGCTTTTTTTTACCAAATAACTTTTAGACACTATTGAACACAAATCGGAGCACACTGAGAGTGTTTACCAGCTGGCCTGGGGGCACATGCCTGTAATCCCAGCAACTGAGGAGTTGGAGCCCAGCCACAGCAATTTAGTGAGACCCTGTCTCAAAATAAAAAAGGCTGGGGTTGTAGTGCAATGGTAGAGAACCACTGGGTTCGAGCTCTGGTACTGGAAAAAAATTGAGAAGGGCAGACCATGTAAAAGAAAAGACGTAAAATGATATCGACTTCAAAACTAATGAAGCATCGCTGATGGTAAGACTGTAGGGACAGTGCAGAACCAGGGAGTGTACTTATTCATTCATTTATCTACTTTGTGCTTCTGGGGATTGAGCCCAGGGGTGCTTCACCCCACCTCTTTTTATTTTTTGAGAGTGGTCTTGCTAAATTGCCAAAGCTGGCCTAAAACTTGTGGTCCTCCTGCTTCGACCTCCCTGGGTATCCGAGGTGACAGGCGTGTGCCCTGCTCAAAGAGTGGATTGAGGAGTAAGAGCTTCCAGGCACCTGTGGGCAGAATGCTGGTGGTGTCTAAGTTTTATAAGCCAAGTTCTGTAAGTTTCTGTAACTGAATCACATCAAGAAAATCTACATTTGTGTTTTAAATGTTATTTGTGATATAAGAACGTGTTTATCAGGCTCTAGTTTGAGAAATGGTTCTGTTTACTAAAAATAGAAGCTTAATTATAACAGTTTAAAGAATCCACTCTTTCCAGTGGCCTCCTTGGGACACACACAGCAAATTAAGGTTGATTTGCTTGAACAGAGGGGTTAAGGTGACTTAATGCATAGAGCTTGTCCTCCAGCAGCGTCTTGGGGGTCATGATTCCTTGCCCAGCGGGTGAACCTTCTTGAGCCATTTGTTATAAATCTAGTTTGGGTTTGTGAGAGTTGAGAGAAGGAAGGAAAAACGCTTGTGATATTGCATAATCCTAAAATGCAGTTTATGGTCCTAATCTTGGTAGAGAGTCTTTAATTTTTATCATAGGAAGGAATGAGTAAGGATTCTAGGTGCACCGATAAGTACACTCAGATAGGATTTATCTCAGTGGAAGGAAACCTCGAGCACTAGGGGCGAGCTTCGGGCGGTTTGCCTTCCTCTCCTGCCTGATGGTTTGTGGAACTTTCACATACTTAAACTACATAGTATAAATTCCACCTGCCGCACTGCACTTATGGTGAACCAGGTCTTTTCTTTTTTTTTTTTTTTTTTTTGGGTACTGGGGATTGAAGCCGGAGCACTTTACTACTGCGCTACATTCCCAGCCCTTTTTATTTTTCTATTTTGAAGTAGGGTGTCTCTGAGTTGCAGTGGCTGGCCCCCAACTTATGATCCTCCTTCCTCAGCCTCCCAAGTAGATGGATTACAGGCGTGCACTACTGCGTCAGGCTCTTGTGTCTCAAACAGAACCAAAGCAACCTGAAATGTGGGCCCACTATTTTGACCGTTGATAAACAGACACAATATAGAGACTGATACCTTATGTCTTTTTTTTTTATACCCTGTGTTTTAAATTTGTGTGTTGGGGGCGGGGGTGTAACTGAGAATTGAGCCCAGGAGCATTCTACCACTGAGCCACATCCCCAGCTCTTTTGATATTTTATTTAGTGACAGGTTTCTCTGAGTTGCTTAGGACCTTGCTAAGTTGCTGAGGCTGGCCTGGAACTTGGGATCCTCCTGCCTCAGCCTTCCAAGTTGTTGGGATTACAGGCATACCACTGTGCCTGGCTTAAATGTATATTGTTGATCCATGTATTTTTAATGGATTGGAGAAACATTTGTCACCTTCATCACTTGAAAAATATTTGTGCAGATTTCCTTTTTTCAGCGTTAAGTATGAAATCCCCAGCCTTGTGTGTGCTGGGCAAACGCTGTACCCTGAGCTAGATCAACCCCAACCCAGACTTTTGAAAATATTTCCTCTTATGCTACTTTGGTGATACCACACCTTTTTACAAAACTGATCTTGAAGAGGTTGTAGGTAACCTAGGTAAAATGCAGATCTACATTTTAGGATCTCTTTTTGTTTTGCATAGAAAACAATAGTGTCAACTTTGTTATCTTGTTCAGGGAAAGGGGAAAAAGTACAGATAATAAAAATAATGGGGAATGTAAATATACCTCTAGTTAAATTTGTGATACAGGCTACCATGTGACTTCTTTAGTAAGTGATTTATCTTCCTAATTGTTCCTGTAGAGTTGGGAAAGTTCTTAATAATCATGGTGATGTCCTTTAATCACCTTGGAGCAGGGCTGGGGATATTGGTCAGTGGTAGAGCACTCACTTGACATGCACAAGACCCTGGCTTTGATCCTTAGCGCCACCAAATAAATAACCTTAGAAGAGTCTCTGAGCCATAACATTTCCTAATTATTCATGAACAAATAGAATATTAAAATTAGGTTTGATGGGGTTGGGGCTGTGGCTCAGCTGTAGAACACCTGCCTAGCGTGTGTGAGGCACTGGGTTCAATTCTCACCACCACATAAAAATAAACAAATGAAGGCATTATGTCCAACTACAACTAAAATATAAATATATTTTTAAAAAATAGAAATAAAAAGTGAAATCAGGTTTGCATTTCTAGAATGCACCAGCAGATTCTGGAAGAAGAGATTCCGAACACATTCTAGATGAACAGGCCAAAAAAGGTCGTACTGGTTAACATAGTGAAGAATTGTTGATTTGGTCTTGATTTCATTTCTATTGTAGTGTTTTTCCTCATGTAGTAAAAAGTTCTCTCTGTTCTTTTGTTTTGTGGCAAGAAGTACATTCGTTCCTTTTCCCCCTTTCTGCCAGCGTTTGTAAAGGACCATCTACTGTGAAACCATACATGTTCATGTTGTTTTTGTCACAATAGTGACGCCAGAGAAAGAGTGGCGAGCAAAGAGTTTCATTCAGAGACTTCAGCAAAGGCCAAGCAGCACCAAGTGTTGGCTTCTGAGGTGTCAGTCCCATTCCTACCTCAGGGAGGCCCCAGACTGCGGTGATACCAAAAGAAACCACGGATTGATAGCTGACTGATAGGAAGGGTGTTCCCTCACTTTATTGACTTTGAAACATGAAGGTGTGACTAAACTTTGTGAAAGCTTTAGGTGTGAGTCACCTTATTTTCCTGACAAATGTTAGTGTTTATATTTAGGAATGTATTTTGGAAACTTAATGATTAGAGGTAAGAGACAGTAATGTGATTTTGTTAAAAACCAGTGAGGAGTATGGCTGTAAGCAAGGCAGATGGACCTTCTAGATAGAGCAGAAACTGTGGATCCAGATACCTTCTGGGCCCTGGGGAAATGGGCTGACATATTTGTAAACCGTTCACATTGTTACGATAGGGACTTTCTCCGTGTGGTGCTTACGGTTGTCCCAGAGGTATGTCAGTATTTCCTGGTAATAATAGGTATTGAAAAACTAGTTGTCAAACATATTTGGCAAACATGGATTTAAAAATTGTGTGGTGCTGGGAATTGAGTCCAGGGTCCTAAGCATGCTCAGCACGTGCTCTACCACCGAGCCTTAGCTGAAGTGTGTGTTGTTGTCTTTTGGATGAGGTGCTGGGCACGGAACCCAGAGCCTGGAGAATGCTAGGCCCTGCTCTGCCCTGAGTCCCACCCCTGCCGTCTCTCTGAGCCTTCATTGGGTGGGTAAGAGGGCCATTCAGTTAGGTAGCGTTTCCCAAACTTAAGCGACTGGGACACTTTTTGAGGAAGGCTCATTAACCTTTCTTAGGTTTTCCTACTCGAGGAAATACCCTGCTGGCCCCACATTAAGTTACAAGTTCCATTCTCGAAGGGCTGGCTGGAGCGAGTCCACGGTCTTGCTAAGAACCCCTTCAGTGAATTGGCCTTGGGAGAGCAGAGGTGTGGGGAGGCAGACTTGAACTTCACAACATGAAGATAAAAGACCCGACAGCGGAGGTGTCTTCCTCCTTATCTGTGATCCCTCGGTGTCTTCCTGCACTAATTATTCCCTTTGCCCACTAATTAGGGAGCTTCTGAGGCGGGCCCAAGCCTTCTGGTCTCTGGGGTCCAGCACTGTGCCAAGCACGTAAACACACTTGCGTTAATTGGGGAGTGGTAGGATGGGTGTTGGATGTATTAATACACCTTTCTACGTTAACTCAGGGAAAGTCCTTATCTCTAGACTTTGCATTTTAGGGGCAGTGTGGGGCTCAAACCCAGGGCCTCACACGTGCAGGGCAAGCGTAGTACCCCCGCGCTGCATCCCAGCCCTCCACCTGTTTCTCCCATGATGCACCTCCACTTTTATCATACCTTCATGTCAAAAAGCTCAAGGTCCCTTTTGTATATTTTGTGATTGATTCTTGGCACATCCCATGAGATTGTAGTTCCTGTTACAGGAAAAGACACTTGGATGCTTTTTACTAGTGGTCAGAATAAAGACTTGGGCAGTCTTTGGTTCTCCACGACCCCAGCGAGAAGAGTATTGCCATCAGTCTGGACTCCATGCAGGGTTTAGCTGAGTCACTGCGGGCAGCCCCAGTGAGGCCGGCACCCTGGGAGCGGGCTGGCCTGCCTCTCTTGGAAGGAGTGCCCTCAGAGACGAGCGAGGAGCATGTCCTTGTGCCACTCTTCTGCTCTTGGAATCTGATAATGAGCTCCTGACGAGGGACCATCCTCTTTATTAAGGGGAACACTACTGTGCTTGTGTTTCTGTGCCATGCGTTTTCAAATCGGGGCCTTGTGTTCCTCTCGTTTTCTAAGATCACTCGTTATGTTGTGCTTGTAGTTTGGAGCGGAGTTTCGTCGGTTCTCCCTGGAAAGGTCAAAACCTGGAAGATTCGAGGAGTTCTATGGCCTGCTGCAGCACGTTCACAAGATCCCCAACGTGGACGTGCTGGTGGGCTACGCTGACATCCACGGGGACTTGCTGCCTATAAATAACGATGACAACTACCACAAAGCCGTTTCAACAGCCAATCCACTGCTTAGGATATTTATACAAAAGAAAGGTAAGAGTCACTGTTGAGAAAAATTGTTCTAGAAATATAAGCAGTGTATTTCCCCCACTGGATAGGATACACAGACTGCTACGAACTTAGTGAATAAAAATTCTATTTAAATCTTTTTTTTGATACCAGGTATTGAACCATGGCACTCTACCATGGATTACATCCCAGCCCTTTTTAAAATTTTGTTTTGAAGCAGGGCCTAAGTTGCCCAGGCTGGCCTCACCCTTGTGGTCTTCCTGCCTTAGCCCCCCAAGTTGCTGGATCACGGGCATGTGCCGCCACACTCGCTGAGTGGCTCTTGTTGGGTAACCGTGCAGATGAAGTGAGTGCAAGGCATGCCCTGGCTTACGGTAGGCTCCTAGTTCACGTCTTCTTTCTTTTCCTTTTTAGGATGCTTTTCACAGAAATAGTATAAAACTAGCTAACTATCTGGAAAATGAGGAGGAAGTCATGAACATTTACTATGACTGTCTGGCAAGCGTTTTCAAATGTATCTTGAGTCCTGAAACTTTCTAGACGTTAGCCTCCTACCTGTGGGTATCGGCGATGTGCGCGCATCCGCACTGGCCATGGTAGGATATGGTGTGTGCCATTTATTATTTTCTCTTTAGTAAGAAGTTTGAGGTTTAGAAGCCAGCATGAGAGCATGGAGCCCCGTGTGGGGATAATCGAGCTTTAGAACACGGTTAAACCAACCCAGAAAGTGGTTTGAGGAAGAGGGCAGTGATTACCCTTGAAGATGATGCTGTTTCCAGCCAGTTGATAAGCGTTGGACCACTCCAGGGCTTTGAAATTCCACTATCATGTGTCTTTGCCTTTCTGGGTTTGGAGAAACTGAAGTCCATCCACAAAATAAACCTCCAAGGGTAACTTCTGTCTGTGTCACTTGACTTATTTACAAAATACTTTCTCACACCCAAGTACAGTTCCTCCTAAGTCTCCTGAGGTGAATATCAGAGCTGTTTAGCAGGGGTGTGGTGTGACCAGAACCCGACTTGAGGGAGAGGGTTCCTGCTGCTCAGGATGAGCTGGGTGGGTAGCAGTCTGAGCAGAGAGCCAGGAGCAGGTGTTGGAGAAGGGAGACCCGCCGAGGAGCTGCCCAGGAGGGGAGAGGTGTGCAAAGCCCTGGACAGAGAAGCAGCTGAGTCAGGGCCCGCACGGCGCAGTGCAGCTTCCTGGCTGGCTGAGTGCTGTTGAAAGGCAGCAGAGTTTGAAGGAGAGATCAATGCAGGGAAGAAAACGATGAGTTTGGTCCGAGGACAAATAATTCATCAGACTGGCGAGTCGACCGTGTGGAACAGGAGACCGGAGCTGAGGATGAAGATCTGGAGACTGCAGGCTAGAGGTCTGCAGAAACCGGCAGCTGGCCTGGGGGCGTAGACTTCAGGCCTGAGTGAAGACGGTGGGCAGAACCTTGGAAAGCGATACCCAGAATGCAGGAGGACGACAGCGGGCGTCCAGGGAAGACGAGGACAAAGCACTTGAAGGACCTAGTTGTTTTAGGCAGATTAATTTAGGTGATTTTGATTGAATAATGATCTCTTATTAACAGTTAAAATTTTCATTAAAAATTTAGTGACTGCTTATTCAAATGTAGAATGAGTTTTTAAACTACAACTATTAAGCAAAATATTTTTGGATCATTTCCTTTGTTAGAGAAAGATTATCGGAGTCAGGTTTTATATATATCACGTTTTACTACTGGAATTTAACACTTTCATGCCGGAGGAGTCCTAATATCTTTTATACTTTTTTTTTTTTTTTTTTTTTTTTTGGTACTGGGGAGTGAACTCAGGGGCTTTCAACCACTGAGCCACATCCCTGGCCCTATTTGTATTTTTATTTAGAGACAGGGTCTCACTGAGTTGCTTAGGGCCTCACTAGATTTCTGAGGCTGGCTTTGAACTGGTAATCCTCCTGCCTCAGTCTCCCTAGCCACTGGGATTACAGGCAAGCGCCACTGTGCCTGACTCCTAACATCTTTTTAAAAGTTATCTTGCCGGGTGTGGTGACCTGTAATCCCATCCACTCAGGAGGCTGAGGCTGGAGGATCTCAAATTCACCGTCAGCCTCAGCAACTTAGCAAGGCCCTATCTCTGAATAAAAATATAAAATAGGCCTGGGGATGTGACTCAGTGGTTGAGTGCCTCTGGGTTCAACTCATGGTACCAAAAAAAAAAGTTCTCTTCTGCTATTTCCTTTTAACATTTGTACTTATTGCTTGGTATGGTCTTCTCAAAACCTAGGGATATTTTTATTTTTGTTGTAGCCATCACAGTTTAGAAGCATGTTTATCTGTCAGCGAGTGTTTCTGGGTGGTAGAGG
Organism: Sciurus carolinensis; assembly: GCF_902686445.1. Taxonomy (NCBI): domain Eukaryota; kingdom Metazoa; phylum Chordata; class Mammalia; order Rodentia; family Sciuridae; genus Sciurus; species Sciurus carolinensis. The sequence continues at coordinate 10,325,427 of NC_062214.1, read as the reverse complement.
TGGAAGGTCCACTATCACTTGATTTAGAGATAGGCAGTTCAGGCCACGTGTGGCTGTGCACACCAATCACAGCAACTCTGGAACCTGAGGCAGGGGGATCACAAGTTCTAGGCCAGCCTGGGCAACTTACAAGACCCTGGCCCAAAATTAAAAATAATGAGGCCTGGGGATATAGTGTAGTAGTAGAGCACCCTTGGGTTCTGTCCCTGGTACTGCAAAAGAGTGGGCGAAGGGGAAATAGGCAGCCCATGCAACAGGAAGGTTTTGTTTTGTTGGGGTTTTCTTTTGTGTGTGTGTGTGTGTGGGGTAATGGAGATGGAACCTAGGACCTGACACATGCTAAGCCAGTGCTCTACTGAGCCACATCCCCAACCCTGAGATTTTCAGTTTTTAAGAATATAAACGTAGTGACTCGGAGGCTGAGGCAGGAGGATCACAGGTATGAGGCCTGCCTCAGCAACTTACGGAGGCCCTGTCCTAAAATAAAAATGTTTTAAAAAGCCGGGTGGGGGAGCTAAGGATGTAGTTCACTGGTAAAGCTCCTGTGGGTTCAATCCCCAGTATCAAAAAATTTAAAATGTAAATATAATGCAAATATGACTTCAGCAAAACATGAAAGTAGGTTGGTTCATTCATTCCTCTTTAAACACTGATGGCAGCCAGGTGTGGTGGTGTGCACCTGTAATGTTAGCAATGTGGGAGGCCGAGACAGGAGGATTGTAAGTTCCAGCCCAGCCTCCTCAACTTAGTGAGGTCCTGTCTCAAAAATAAAAAGGTCTGGGGATGTGGCTCAGTGGTTGAGCCCCCTGGGTTCAGTCCTCAGCCGTCCCCGCCCCCCGCGCTAGCCAACCAGTGATGTCATCAGATTGCCACGGAGTGAAGTGCCGTCTGGACTCCTCCACTCCGCGCCCTGGGCACAACCTGCTGCAGTGGTCACTGGCCCCGTGCTCGTCCTTCCTCTGCCAGGACTGCTCCAGCTCCTCCCTGGCTGCCTGTGCCGCACTCGGCCACCTCCGTGGGGTCTCTGACCACCCTCCCACCTTCCTCTGAAGACCGGAAGCGCCTACTTGAGCACGGTGGTTCCTTCATTTTCCATCTTGTTTACCCCATGTCCCAGCGTCTGCATGGGTGACACTTGCACCATGCAGTGATTCATGTCCACGCTCTTCTCTCATAAACAAAGCTGACAGATGGTTAAGTAGAAAGCTGATTTTATAAAAACCTTAATGAACAGTGATTTCAGGAGACTAAGAAAAGGTGACATAAGTACAGTTACATTCTACTGCTTGATCACAGCACATTCTGTTTCCTAGCTGTTGATGCTCCAGTTGAGGATCAGTAGGGCAGCAGGTGCACTTGATGTGGTACCAAGGGAGGTTTGTTTTAAAATGTGATTTTTAAAAATTTTAAACCATGTCATCTTTTAAAATCTGATACTGTACTTAAAATGTTTCTTTGAAGTGAAAGCTCACAACTGGACGTAAAAACCACTTTTAGACCAAACTTGAAGATAGCGTTGTTGTATATCTTGAAGTTTTATGTTTTATAACAATTTATTTGAAGAAAAACCCCCTACTCCATTTCATGGTCTGTTATCATGGAAGCAAAATAAAACAAAAAAACCTGATATCTTAAAAGTTATTTCACAAAGAGGGTTTTCAGCTCTCCAGTATCTCCCCTGTTGGAGCATTAGAGTTCATCCTGATTTATTTGGGAGAGGGAGAAGAGAAGGTACAAAATAGTTTTCTCTCATGTTTTATGTTACAACTATGCACAAAACTGTTTTAGAAAAATATTCTTTCAAAAATACCCAGGTTAAAAAAAAAAAAAAAAAAAAAACCCACAGGTCATTGCTGTAGGTTTGGGACACAGCCAGGAAATGTATTTTTTCAGAGTTTCCCAGTCATGATCAGCCAAGTCCGGGATCCAGTAACTTGTTAGCGCACAGACTCCCCCAATCCCTGCCAGACCTAAGCAGAATACCTGCACCCAAACTCCTTGCCATATCACTGTCCGTTTTACATATCGAACAAGGATGTTTCCATCGTGGACTATTAGGATGGGTTTGTTAGAAATGCCAGAAGATCCTTACTTTTAACTTGGTCCTACTTAGGATATGCCATCACAAGGATGTGCCCTTTGTGGCCTGGACACCTGTATCTGGGCCATGAAATCATCTTAGACCTTGACCTTACACTGGTCATTATTTTGTAGATGTAGTCTATGGTTACTTTTTAAAAAAAATTTTTTAATTTTGATAGACCTTTATTTTATTCATTTATTTATATGTAGTTCTGAAAATCAAACCCAGCGCCTCACACTGAGCCCCAGCCCCAGCCCTATGGTTACTTTTTAATGGATCAGGGTTTAATTTTAAAAGGACCCAAGAGGTATGAATTTTATTTATTAATGGAACTGGGAATTGAACCCAGGGGCTTAATGAGCTGCATCCCCCAGCCATTTTTTTTTTTTTTTTTTTTGAGACAAGATCTCACTAAGTTGCCCAGACTGGCCTTGAACTTACGATCCTCCTGCCTCAGCCTCTTGGGGAACTGAGATCACAGACATTTGCCACCATCCCTGAGTAGGGATATACATTTTAATGGTTAATTACAAAATATAGTTTAACAAAACGTATGGCCCCAGAAATAAAAAGTGATTGTAGAGTCACGTCTCAGCGTGTGACACCAGTTTCTCATGGCAGAACCTGGGTGTCACCTTAAACACATACCTGTTTTTCAGTCAGTCACTGTGCCTATTAAAACTGTGTTCTAATTGTGCCTCACACGCTTGTCCCCGTCTTCACCGCCTCTGCTCCAGCCTGGCGCCGTCCTAAATGACTGCAGTAGCCTCCTCCTCCCCTCGAGTCATTCTCCAGCTTGCAGCCACAGTGAGTCTTGTAGAAAACCCAGATGAGATTACTATCACTCCCCCTTGACATCCTTGGCTTCTTCCCTGGGCCCGAGGCAAACGCCATCACCTTCAACACTTTCCAGGAGGCCTGCCTGTGAGTGGACCCCCACCCTCTGACTGGGTTGGGCTCCTCCCTCTTTCTGCTCCCCCTACCTGTATTGGACATCATCTGCCCTGCCCTGGTTCTTGATTTGTTGTATCCCGTGTCTGGAATGTTCTTTCCTTCTACCTGATTAGCTCCTGGACACTTAGTCTCAGCAAAAACCTTACTTCCCCAAAGAAGTCTCGTCTCGCTGCCCCAAGCCAGGCTAGGCACCTGCACATCGCAACCCTCGGCACCTGTGTGTGTATGCGCGTGCGCACGCACTTCTGGGGATCGAGCCCAAGGGTGCTATCCACTGAACCACATCCCCAGCCCCCGACCCCACTTTTTTAAAAAACACATTTTGAGACAGGTTCTCTCTCGCTAAGTTGCCGAGAGTGGCCCAGTCTCCTGAGTGCCGGGATGCGGGCATGTTCCTGGCTGTACCTTTGTAATGCTGTAGTTACTTGACATTTGTTAGTTACCATCTTCTCTAACTGTATACAGTATGCACATGGAAACAGGTGCCGAGTCTGTTTTGTGCCCTGAATCTGCCCCACAGAGCACAATGCCTGGTACGAAGGTGTTTATAAATATTTGGCGATTGATTTTTTCTATACTGAGAAATGAAGGGATCTGCAAATTTTGAATATTGCTTAAAGTGTTGTTTAATCCTTTTAAAGTTGCCAGATGTATTTGTTTAACCATTTTGTGTTAGAGCAGTGGGCAAACTAAGGACTGCGGGCTGTATTTGTACATGAAATTTCCTTCGAACATGTCCGGGCTGCTTTTGCAAGAGACCGCGTGCCTTGCGGTACCTAAGGCAGGTACTGTCTGACTCTTGACAGAACAGACTGTCAGACCCCTGGATTCGAACATTGTAAACAGTTGCTTTATTCTTTCCTGTCTTCCTCTGAACTTGCAGCCGGCACCCGCCTGAGCTTTCGTGATCCCTTTGCCATGAGTGGTTACTGAGCTTGGGCTGGTTTGTTCTGCCCCGTGGAGATGCTGATGGAGTTTATACAGGGCTTTTCTTTTTTTCAGACTTGCTTTTTGTTCACTTTATTTCTTGTTTCTGTGCCTGCTGCTTATACTGGACCCTTACTTACTGCGGGCGTAGGACCCTCTGTGAACTCCAGAGTGAGATGACCAGGCTTTGCAGAACTGATGCTGAGGAGGGAGAGTGAGGGAGCCCCGCCGTGCACCCCTGTAGGTCAGCTCGGGGACTGCCCTGAGTAAGGATGGCCACATCCGCCTGGCAGCTCAGGCCTCCTAGTGGGTCCTGGTTCCTGGTAGGTGACGGGAGGCTGAGATCGTGGGCTCTGCTTTATGGGCCTGTGTGGGGCCTGTTGTGCGAGTCCGGCTTGGTACCAGGCGCAGATTCCGGCCTCCATCTAGGCGAGTGCTCCTGTGGCACTAGTAGGCAGTCGCTGGCTCCTGTGGACGTTCACCTTTACACTTTACACCAACACCCTGCACCCTGGCTCTCTGCCAAAATATTTCTTTCCCAGTGGCTGGAAACTGATTAGCTAGATGGGAGAACAAAGGTGCCTTTGTACTGGAGCATATTGCTTTTGAGAATTTAGCAGAGAGCATTCAAATGGAGTCTGGATGTGATGCCAAATTATGCAGATTTGGAGGTTTTTGGTCAGGTTTCCCATGAGCGGGTTTGTGGGCAACTTGGCTTTATTCTTAGTTTGTGCGTTCTGGAATTTCCCTTACAAATGTTGTGTAGGCTTTCATTATTGGTTGTTTTAAAATTTAAAATTGTGTGTGTGTTTGAGAAAACACAATCAGTAGAAGATAAAGGTTAATAGATTTTTGGTCAAATTTTGCCAAGAAGCCTTGTGTATCAGTGGATTTGTTTCAACACAAAATTGTAAGTAACTTTCAGTTTTTGTAAGAACACAGCGTAAATACTTTATAAACTAGAATGAGAGTCCCGAGGCAGGAGGAGTGCCACAAATAAGGGACCTCCTCTTACACAGAAAGCCTTCATGCAGCGTCGGAAAAGAACACTCGTGTCCCCAGCCCCGTGCCCAGCACATGACCATGGCCATCTGTGAACCTGGGCAAGCTGGTCTACTGGTTCCAGTTCTTTCTCCATAACTTATTTTGTGAAGGTGGTGATCACTCACCACTGGGGGGTGAGGGCAATGCCTGTAGCTTCCTGGAGACCAGGACTTCGAACTAGTTCTTCCTGGGTGATCAGGGAACTTTCACCTCTCCTTTTCTCCTTTTTTTTGACCTGGGGATTGAATCCAGGGTGCTTCACTCCTGAGCCATGTCCTGTTTTGTTTTGTTTTGTTTTGTTCTGTTTTTGCTGAGTTGCTGAGGCTGACTTTGCACTTTCCATCCTCCTGCCTCAGCCTCCTGAGCTGCTGGGAGTACGGGTGTGGGCCACCCACCTGTCTCTACCTCTGCCTCTTTGGGAAAATGAAACCTTAAGAGCCCTTTAGGAGACCGAGGGGACAGGCATTTGCTGCTTGGAGTCCCTCTACGGCCAGCTTCATTTAATTACAGATCTGCCCTGTTGCTAATCACACATTTGATTTTGCTTTTTCCCATGTTTCGTTGCATTATAGTCGTACACAGTGCTGGGATTTGTTGTCACAGTGTGCACACGCACAGGACATAACCGCATAACTGGGCCCCAGTTATTCCCCAGCGTGTCCCCTTTCCCTTCCCTCCTCCTTCCCGGTCCCTTTCCTCTGTTGCTCTCCCTTCAGTTTCTGAGACTTTTACCCCTCTCCCCGCCACCACCTGTCTTTTCCTTTTTCCTCTCTAGCTTCCACACAGGAGGGATGACGCACGACCCTTGACCTTCCGAGTTGGCTCATTTAGCTTAACGTAATGGTCTCGAGTCCCACCCACTTTCCTGCAGATGACGTGACTTCATTCCTCTTCACGGCTGCACAGGTTCCACGCTTCCTTCTCCACCCGTCCGCCGAGGACACGGGCTGCTCCCTCGCTGGGCTCTTGTGAGCCCTGCTGCTGTCAGCATGGGTGTGCGCCATGCCCCAGTCACATGACTTAGTTCTTCAGGATGAGCTCTGAGGAGCGGCCCAAGCCGGCCACACGGTGCTTCCAGGCCTCGTCTTTCGAGGAGCCTCCACAGAGGCCTCTGTGGTGGCTGTTCACAATCCCGCAGGCGGTGCGGAAGCGATCCTCTTCCTGGACGTCCCCTCCAGCGCTTATTATTTAATTGTGCTCTCTTGATTTACTTTGGGGATCAAGGGTCCCTCTTGTGTCCTTAAATGGTATAAGCATGCAAATTGGAAGTTTTTTAAACAAATAAAGGAAAAATATATTTAAAGATAGTTGGTTTAAAATGATGTGTAAAGATTGAATTTGCAGCCAGGCGGAGCAGCATCTGCCTGTGGGCCCAGCTATTCGGGAGGCAGGAAGATTGCTTGAGGCCAGCTTGGACAACACAGTGAGACCCCATCTCAAAAAAAAAAATGTAAGATCTCTTAGAACTTTGTTTGCCACATTTAATGTTTAATAGTGAGCTTTATCAAATTTAGCTTCAGCATTTGGTTATTTTGTGTCGTGTAGTTGAGAGGGCCCCCTAGTGGCTTTTTTGGAGCATGGCATATCTTATTGAACTAGAGATGTCCTGACTAGAATAATCTAATATTTAGTTTATGTACCAAGTACATTTGAGTTGTCTTTTCTGTACAGATCGAACTGCAGGCGAATGATTATTTCTACTGCATTTCTGTGATCATTTTATTTTATTTTTAAACAGAAGAAGCAGACTATAGTGCCTTCGGTACAGACACGCTAATAAAGAAGAAGAATGTTTTAACCAATGTGTTACGTCCTGACAACCATAGAAAAAAGCCACACATAGTCATTAGTATGCCCCAAGACTTCCGGCCTGTGTCTTCCATCATAGACGTGGATATTCTCCCAGAAACACACCGTCGGGTTCGTCTTTACAAATATGGCACCGAGAAACCCCTGGGGTTCTACATCCGGGACGGCTCCAGTGTCCGGGTCACACCCCACGGGCTGGAGAAGGTCCCCGGGATCTTCATATCCAGGCTCGTCCCAGGAGGTCTGGCTCAGAGCACGGGACTGTTAGCCGTCAATGATGAGGTCTTAGAAGTTAACGGCATAGAAGTCTCAGGAAAGAGTCTCGACCAAGTAACAGACATGATGATCGCAAACAGCCGCAACCTCATCATCACAGTGAGGCCAGCCAACCAGAGGAATAATGTCGTCAGGAACAGTCGGACTTCTGGCAGCTCCGGCCAGTCGACCGACAATAGCCTTCTTGGCTGTCCACAGCCGATGGAACCAAGCTTTGAGCCAGAGGATGAAGACAGCGATGAAGACGACGTTGTCATCGAAGACAACGGGGTGCCGCAGCAGATCCCCAAGGCTGTTCCCGAGGCCGAGAGCCTGGAATCCCTAACGCAGATAGAACTCAGTTTTGAGTCTGGGCAGAATGGCCTCATTCCTTCTCGTGGCCTGAGCTTGGCACCCGCAGCAGGTGGCACAGACTCGGAGTTTGAAACTCGAGCTCCAGTTCAGAAGCTCTTAGAAGAAGACGGGACGATCATAACCCTGTGAAGCTGCCGCGCGGGTGCTTTCTGTGTGCGGAGAGCTGTGGGACCAGTGACTGGCTAGCGGTGAAGCATAGATACCTACACATACCTCTGAGCCAGTGGTGCGGGCAGGCGCGGGAAAGGAACCCGGCTGGGACTGTTGCTGAAAAGGTCGGTAACTGCTAACATAAACCTCGGTGGCTCAGAGGTGAGTCTAAGTCTAAAACACAGGGGCCTTGCTTGTGAAGTTATGTGCTGTCGCCGTGTTTTCTGTGGAGAACTGGGTGTTGGAGCACATTCCCAGGCCTGTGTGCGGGACTGGGTCATTTCTCTTTGAAGTGGTTGCACATTTAACCTGCTATGCAGAACCCAGTTGATTTTCCTTTCATGTCTTTTAAATTTGTCGTGAAGAAGGCTGATTGCCTCCTTTGTACACCGGGGACCTCAGCTCTTCTGTCCCAATAGTGTGTTTTGATTTATTTTCCCCAGTGTTGTTCCTCTGTTGTTAATTTAACAAATTGTTTTCTCGCATGTATTTTTACCCCCAATTTCCAAGAAACCAGTTGGCCATTTCTTGGAGTTGCTTCCCGCGTGGTGTGGCGCCAGAGCTCTGTTCCCAGTCCTGACGCTGGGACGGCTGCTCCCGGTGGCGTCCACCCATCCCACAGCTTCATGGTTCCAGACCAGGTCTGTTCAGGCAGGACCGATGCTCTAGAAGGAAAGGCCACCGACTGGCCACGTGGGAGGCGCTCCCTTAGTCGGTTCTGGTCCCCTCTCCAGGACTCGCTGGAAGCCACTCCTTTGTGCCGGTGTGCTTCGCCGTCCTGGGCGCTCCCTGCTCCGAATCACTGGACTGGAAGGCTCCTCACACACAGGACAGACGTGCACTTTTTGTACAGAAAACAACTGGCTTTTCCTTTGGGATTTCTAGGAACACTGTACACTTTATGGAAGATATGTAGTATTCACCTCAACAGGTAGAGTTTATTATTTTATGAGGCTATTTATTGTTTTCCAACGCATCCACTTAGGACAAGTTAGAAGCTGCTGCTTTCATCCCTTGCTGGTTCCACTGTGTCGTGTGCAGAGGCGCAGAGCATGGAGACCGCGCGCTCCCTGCGGCTCCTGCGTTACGCGTTGATCACGCTGGTGTGGCACTCGCACAGGACCTTAGTAACCACGTGTGCTCTTCCAACAATGAAGACCCGATGACTCCGTTTTGAAGGATGTTTTCTCTGTTGACGGTGAAACATGAAGAAGTGAAGTCTCGATTAAGTGGCGGCCACTGGACTCCAGGTGTCACTGTGTTTCGTTCGTGTCCCCACTAGGCACATCACCCGGGAACTGTCGGCTGGCTGCACAGCATGTGTGGCCCAGCGTGCGTGGTGAATTCGCTCTCCCCCCTCACGTGCCACCCCTCGGCACTGGTGTCCCGGCTTTAGCATTCCGAGTCTAGACGCTCCACTCGCGCAAGACGATGATGCCAGAAGGTTCCGTTCACTTAGGACAACAGTGGTGCAAGGGTTCAACGTTCTGAGTAAAAACACTGTCACACACTACCTCTCTCTCTCTCTCTCTCTCCCTCTCTCTCTCTCTCTCTCTATTTTGTTTTTTTAACAAAGTTTTAACATTAGAACTTTTCTCTTGGGGAAAAAATACTTCAGGGCTTGACTTTTGTGCAAATTTTAATTGTAAAATACAGATTTATCTTGTATCTGTTCATGAAAGTGGAAATCAAGGCTGCTAATGCTTTTTATTTTAGCTCTCCTGTTAAGGATACATGTCAGTGGTGTTTTCAACTCAATCTCCGTCATTTAAATTATTGGCGAAATAATTGATTACTAAACATTGTAAAACCAATAGATTGGTTATACAATAAAATATCAATTCATTGGTAGGTAGTCTGAATCAATTATTTCAAGTGCACCTTATTAACACAAATATCAGTGGATCCAGTATAAAATGTCATAGTACTAAATGTCAAGCCTAACTGTGAATTTTGTTGCGTATCTTAAGTAAGTTTATGATAATGTCTCAAGCTGTCAACAAAATATATGTACTTTTGTGGACTATGAATTTTCTAATTAAATTTTACATGATAACATGATTTTTACATGAATGATACTTTGTTTAAACTATCAAATGTCAGTATTTTACTACAATTTTATTATGAAATGTACATTATCACTAAATGAACTTTGATTTAAAAAAATCAAATTAGCTTTAGTTGTATATTATTTTTTACAAATAAAGATAGACTTGCGTAAAGGCTACTTTCCTGTCTGAAATTATATGGAAACAGCTGCGTGCTGAGCATATGAACTGGGTGGGGCCCTGAGTCTGGCACCATCCTGGCTTCCGGACCCGGGGCAGCTGAGAGGCGAGAATCTGGTTTCCTGCGCGACCTCTGCACCTCCCAGTGCGCGGCGGCGGGGCCGCCTGCAGGCGATGTTTTGAGTTAACACTGATAGCGCCAGGGATCACCATCATCCTCCCGAAGGTGGCTTCGGAGCCCAGCTTGACGTGAGCGTTCACCTCCTGACACTCAGACCCGCCTCGTGGTCCTTCCTTGTCACCAACCTCTAGTCCGGCCCTGTGCAGTGAACTGAGTTTATACCGGAAAGTTGCGAAGGCCGGAGACAAACCAGCCTTCTCAGGCCATTGTTTGTTGCTTTCTCAGGGCCCCACGTGTGCGAGGCCAGTGTGCTACCTTCACCTACACTTCCGGCACCGTTGACATTTTAAGAGTTCTCAAAATAAGCTGCAGGTGCTGGCCTCGAACTTGTGATCCTCCTGCTTCCGCCGCCCAGGAATATGGGTGTGCACCCCCACATGGTTTCTTAAACTATTCCTGTCCCTGAATTGGTCACCCTGCACCTGGCCCAATGATCTTCCCACCAGCCTGCCCCACCCAGGTCAGAGGGAATCCTGCGCCCCAGCCCTGGGTAAGCCGCCCTGTCGTAGAACCCTCGCCTCACTGAGGGGCTGCAGTCAACACCTGTTCCTCGTTTCTGGGTTCCAGGGTCCATGAACAACCATGAGCTGAAACATCCCTTTGACCCCCAAAATAGGAGCCCAGTGCTGTCTGCACCTTAAATCCCTGCTGCTTCCTAGTTTCCAATTCTGGATAAGAACTGATAGATTGAAGTGGAGGAAAAACTGAAGAAATCACAAGCCCCAACCCCTCTGCTCCAGTGGTGGCTTAGGTGCCACGACCCCAACCCCTGCGTTGCTGGTCTCCCTCAGCCGACCACAGAACCCCTGCTGTTGCTGGTCTCCCTCAGCCGACCACAGAACCCCTGCTGTTGCTGGTCTCCCTCAGCCGACCACAGAACCCCTGCGTTGCTGGTCTCCCTCTCAGCTGGCTGAGAGGTCCCACCTGCAGGGCGAAGCCACAGGTGTCCCGGTGACTTGAGGGGCTCTTCTGACAAAGCCAGGGCATCCTGGCTCTCAAGACAGCCTTTGCTGTTGTCTTGGGACAGCATGTCACCAAGTGACGGAACTGTCACCTGCGAGGTAGAGCGGAACCCAGGTGTGCCTCCTGGAGTTCCCCGGGTGCCATCAGAAGACGTTTCGCTGTCCTCGCAGCCCGTGGGAAGGAAGGTGCAGTCAGATGCCCACCGCTGACTGAGGTCTGGCCCTAGAAGGGAGGCGTCCAGGAAATGGGTCAGGTCCAGCGGTCCAGAAGTGCTTCGTAACCACCCACCAGTCCCTTCCTGGAAATGAGTGAGGGGTACCGAGAACTGAATCCAGGGCTGCCCTACACTGAGCCCCACCTCCAGCCCTATTTATCTTATTTTGAGACAGGGTCTGGCTAAGCTGCCTAGGGCCTACTAAGTTGCTGAGTCTGGCCTTGAACTTACCATCCTCTTGACTCAGTGACTCGGTGGCAAAGGGTTCCCGGGTTAAATCCCCAGTACCAAAAAAAAAAAAAAAAAAAAAAAAGCCAGTTACTTTATGATACTTGGTGTTTATTCCACAGGTTGATAACACAATGGGTTTGTATTTCTTAACATGCTCTATTAAGGTGTTTTTCCATTTATAAAACTGGGAATGAAGTTTATTCTAAAAGCACTATTCCCCATGAAATAGAAATAAAAAACGTCAAATATCCTTATCTAGTCTGTCATAACCCCGTGGAGTGGATAACAAAGCTATTTAATGTAGCATTAGGAAGTAATGAAAACTTTTCAAAAATAATTTTCAATCGTGCAAATAATGTATAGTTCATTGTCTTTTTTTTTTTTTTTTTTGCGGTACTGGGGATCGAACTCAGGGCCTTGTGCTTGCGAGGCAAGCACTCTACCAGCTGAGCTATCTCCCCAGCCCCATTGTCTTTATTAAAAGAAATACAGAGCCAGGTGCAGTGGCACATACTTGTAATTCCAGTGACTAGGGAGGCTGAGGCAGGAGGATTGCAAGTTCCAGGCCAGCCTCAGCAACTTAGCAAGACACCTCGCAACTCAGAGACCCTGTTTCTAGATAAAAAATAAAAAGGGCTAGGGATGTGGCCCTGTGGCGAAGCACGCTTCAGTTCAATCCCTGGGACCAAAACCAAACCAAACCAGAAAAAGCTGTGGTATTTTTTTGTTATTGTTCATACTTGTCCTATAAAAAGGAATTAGAGCAACTTAAGGCAAGAATGATTATAATCCAAATTGGGACGCTTTTGAGAATGGATGTGTTGGCCATTAATAATGCCCAAACCAGCAGATTGCAACTGTTGTATAGTGACTTTCAAAAAATTGTTTGAACTGCAGCCCACCGTAGGAACGATTAGCGCACGCAGGTGTGCGTGTGCGAACAGAACTGCACGTGCCATATGTGACCGGGTGACTGGAGCTTCACAAAACGGAACTGTGCAGTCGGCAATGCTCTGCTTTTATTTTATTTTATTTTATTGGTACCCGGGATTGAACTCAGGGCACTCGACCCCTGAGCCGCATCCCCAGCCCCATGTTGTATTTCATTTAGAGACAGAGTCTCACTGAGTTACTTAGCGCCTCACTTTTGCTGAGGCTGGCTTAGAACTCTCGATCCTCCTGCCTCAGCCTCCCGAGCCGCTGGGACTACAGGCGTGCACCACCACACCTGGCTCTGCTTTCTCTTCCTTCCTTTCGTTTGGTGCTGGGAATTGAACCCAGGGCCTCTTTCATGCTAGGCAGCTTCTGTTTCATTCTTTAAATGTGTGTCGTGAATCCTCAAACAAGTCCAGCGCGCACTGTTCGAAAAGCCCCGAGAAGCACTGTACTTTGCTCTGCAGTTGTTCACCAGGGGAAATGCTGGCATCGCTTTTCCTCCCTAAAGGAGGAGGAAGCACTGTATTGCGTACTTGCTTGCTTACTGTTACTTTTACCTTTAATTTTTGAAGTTTGGAACAGTTCCAAGCCTGGCAAAGGGCTGCACCAGACGCATCGTCCACACCCTTCACCCAGCAGACCCCGCGCTGGCTCCATCTCTGGCCTTTGCTGTTTTGTTTTTGCTGAACCATTTGAGAATGAGGTACCGAGATCAAGCCCCTAGGCCCACTTTGGACTTGGGCATATATTTCTGAAGACTAAGGGCATTCTCTCACGTATTCCCTTATACAACCACAGTTCAGTTATCACATTCAAAATACTGAACATTGATACAATGTTATCAGGAAAAAAGCCACACTAGAATCTCACCCAGCCGGGTGTGGTGGCACAGACCTGTGATCCCACATACTCTGGAGGCTGAGGCAGGAGGATGGCAAGTTTGAGGCCAGCTTCAGCAACATAGGAGACCCTGTCCCAAAATTGAGAAAAATTAAAAGGGTGAGGGAGGTAGCTCAGTGGTAAAGTACTGTGGGTTCAACCCCTAGTTCCCCCCAAAATATCTCACCCACTGTCCCCCAATGTTCTTGTCAGAACTGACCCCCATCCAGGGCCCAATCTAGAGCCAGGCACTACCTTAGGTTGCTTTAGTCTGGAACAATCCCTCAGCTTTGCTTTGTCTTTCATAATATTGACATTTTTGAAGAGTAAATACACACTGTTCTATAGACTGTTCCTGCACGGGGGGGTCCCTGCACTGGTTTTCTCATGATCATATTCAAGTAATGCATTTTAGTTATGAGTGCCACACAAGTGATATTATACCGTTATTGTACCATGTCAGGAACCTCATGTCTGTTTGATTTAATGTTGATTTTTGTTTGTTTGTTTGTTTGTTTTTGGTACTGAGAATTGAATCCAGGGATACCTTGCTACTGAGCTACATCCCTAGCCCTTTTAATTAATTTATTTATTTTTTATTTTTTAAAGATCTTAATAGACCTTAATTTTGTTCATTTATCTTTATGTGATGCTGAGGATGGAACTCAGTGCCTCACACATGCTAGGCAAGCGCTCTGCCACTGAACCACAACCCCAGCCCCTTTATTTTTAATTTTGAAAGAGGATTTTGCTAAGTTGCTTAGGGCCGCTCTAAGTTGCTGAGCTGTCCTCGAACTTGCAATCCTCCTGCCTCAGCCTCCCTGGGATGACAGCTGAGGGCTAGCACACCAGCTCTGATTTAACGTTGATGATCTTGAAACATTACTTCAAAGCAGGAGAGCTATTCATGCACACACGGCGTGCCGGGGATTGAACCCAGGGGCACTCCACCACTGAGCTACACCTCAGCCCTTCTTATTTTATTTTGAGACAGGGTCTGGCTAAATTTCCCAGGCTGGCCTGGAACTTGCAGTCCTCCTGCCTTGGCCTCCAGTTCTCTGGGATTCCAGGTGCACCACTGCCAGGCGTCTGATAGAACTTTCTACAATGATGGAAATGGTCTGTATTTGCTTTGTCCAGAGGGTAGTCACCAGCCCACATGTGGCTCCTGCGTATTTGAAACGTCATTGGAACAACCAAGAAACTGAATTCTTCTTTTAATTTTTTTTTATTTTTACAGACTGCATTTTGATTCATCGAACACGAATAGGGCACATCATTTCGTTTCTGTGGTTGTGCACGATGTAGATTCACGCCATCCGTGTAAGCATACATGTACATAGGTGATGATGGCTGTCTCAGTCCATCTTTCACAGCCCCACCCTCTCATTTCCCTCTACATAATCTCAAGTTCCTCCATTCTTCTCTCACCCCCACCCCCCATCATAGAGCATCATCCACCTATTGGGGAAAACATTCGGCCTTTGGTTTTTTGGGATTGACTTATTTCACTTAGCATGACATTCTCCAGTTCCATCCATTTATCTGCAAATGCCATATTCTTCTTCTCTATGGCTGAATAATATTCCAGTGTGTGTACACCACCGTTTCTTTATCCATTCATCTGTTGAAGGGCATCTAGGTTGGTTCCACCATCAATCCCTAATTTTGTGTAGTCGTAGTTAGTTTAATGTTTGAGCTGGGCATGGTGGCACCTGCCTGGCCCGTGATCCCAGCGACGTGGGAGGCCGAGACGGGAGAACTGCGTCTTCAAGGCCTGCTTGGCAATTTAGCAAGACCCTGCCTCAAAAGACAAAAGGGGCTGGGGCTGCCGCTCTCTGGTGGAGCACTTGCCCAGCCCAGCAGGCCCTGGGCTCCAGCCTGGCACTGCGAACAGTGAAGTGGACAGATGACCAGCCAGCCCGGCTGGAGGTGGCCCTCCACACAGTGCAGGTTGGTCCCCCTCCACTTCCTGCTTTGGCTTCTCCTTAGCTCTTCTTTTCCCCTCAGGCCATCACCTCCCTGTGGTGGCACAGAGGCCTCTTTTACATCGTCACATCAATGACCACCAAGAAGGGGGCCCATGCTCCCAGGCCAGAGGTGACCCTCACTGACCCTGACTCATCCACTGGGGAGCTGAGGCTGTACCTCTTCGCTACCTGGCTAGTCTTGGGCCCCAATCTGAACCTGGCAGGACCTGGTCCTGGGATCAAATCAGGGAGTCACGGTAGCCCCCACAGAAGCAGGGAGTCCTGCTGACCGGGCCGGGCAGCGCTCGGTATTGGAATCAGTGGGGACCACCTTGGGACTTGTGTGTTTAGGTCTAATAGCTTATTTTGATTCCATTTAAAATAAGTGACACAAATATATTAAGAATCTACAAATACAATATAAACTTCCATCTGAAACGACAGAAGTTCAAACATTATTACTTTCCATATCTAGGAAGAAGCGGGCCTCCGGTCCTGGAGCAGAGGTTACCAATGAATGCAAAGGCCAGGGGTTGGCCAGCCGTGCAGGTGGGGCTGGTAAACAGGAGACCCCCGCCCCACGAGGCAGGGTCTCTGCAGTCTGTGCTTGCCATCTGGGTAGACCCCGTGTCCTCAGTTGCCCAGGCTGGCCCAGAACTTGGGATCCTCCTGCCTCGTCCTCCCGAGTCGCTGGGGTGTGCATCCTACTATTAATTCACTTGGTGACAGCCAGCCCCACGTGCGGAGGGTCCCACATCCTAAATCAGTAACGCAGCTGTGACTGAATAGGCGACTCTGCACCCAAATCACGGCAATCAGCAGGCGCACAGCACACGAGCCCCTGACGATCCCAGGCTGGGTTTTCGTGCTGCTTTATCTGCCAGAAGAAAGGGCTCGAAGGTGACCAATCACAGTACAGCCCCGATGGCATCCGCCGCCGCCACATTCCTTTCCCGCTCCTGCTCAGCGAGGCTGGAGACCGCCAGGAAACCGCGCGTGCGCCCTGGTGTCCAGGGCCCGGCAGGTTGCGCCCCGCTGCGCCTCAGCACAGAGCCCTTGGGGCGGCCTCCTGTGGGCGACCTGGGAGCGAGCCACGTCTTGGGTTTCCTCCAGGCCCAGCTGCTGTCTCAGGTATGCGCCCAAACGGACGGACGTATGGGAGGTATCTTTCAATCCCTGCTGGCTCCCGAATACACATGCACACAACCTCTGACTACCAGGTTCTATTGTATTTTATTTATTTTTTGGCACCGGGGATTGAACCCAGGGGCGCTGTACCACTGAGCCACATCCCCGGTCCTTTTTAAATGTTTTTAGAGAGAAGGTCCCATTGAGTTGCTTAGGGCCTTGATAAATTGCTGAGGCTGACCTTGGAATCACAGTCCTCCTGCCTTAGCCTCCCGGGCCGATGGGTTTACAGGTGTGCACCACCTTGCCTGCTGCCTACCTGGTTTTAAATTGGGTCCAAGAATCCACACACACAGAGAAACCCGTTCTAGCTAGATGTGAAAATAGACCGGCACGCTCGCACACACGCTCAAAGCCAGATGATGCCTGAAAAGTGCCCACAGACAAGTTGCCCCCCTAAATGGCCTTGGACAGTGATGCTTTCTGGGTCCCCTGTGGGAAGCTGTGCGGTTGCAACACAGGGGGTGCTTCATGTGAGCTGGCTCGGTGCCCGCCCTCCACCCCCAGGTGCCCTGGCTGGTGCTCACAGGGACAGTGCCCAGTGGGGCTGGCATGTCTCCAGCAGCCGGGCCGCTGGAGTCAACCGAGAGGGAGAAAATAAACTGGGAACGGAGAAGCGCCAGGGAGCAGCAGAGTGGCCGGGAAGTGACCAAGTGGGAGAGGATGCAGGGCGCTCGGGAAGCGCCACGCCCTCGCTGCCCTTCCACATGCCGCATGGCCCATGGAACCCAAAGCCCTTTGCCCGGGCATCACCGAGGGTCCCGAGAGGCAGCGTGGAAACCAGCATGTTCGGCAGTGCGACGCGTTCGTGGTTTGAAGGGGAGGCGCGCCATGCTGGAGGCGAAGCCACCCGACATCCCGATCAAGGCCTCTCTGTCCTAGAGATCGAGCCCCGCGGGAGGGCCGTGTGCTGGTGGCAGTTTTGCAGCAACCAAGAGAAGACAGGATGCCTGCATGCGGGCACGTCCTTCTTCTTTCCTCTTTTAGCCACATGTGGACAAATGCCGGGTGCAGTGGATGAAATATTTAGCAGCAGCCATCCATAATTCATTGCCCAGGCGACGCTCATTTCCAGCCCAGCGGTTTGCTCTCAATTAGGGCTTCTCAGAACGCCCCGCCGCCCGGTCTGCTTGGCGAGCTGACGCCGAGCTGAGTTCCGCTCTCCTTCCCGAAGCTAATGGTCTCTGCGTTCTTCTTACTGACGTGCTGGTTCCTGGACACTGTTCACATCGATGGGCAGAACGGCGAGACTTGCCGGCAGGGCTTCCCGTGCTCTTGCCTGGGCCCTTGGGTATCCTCCGAACTTCAGAGAGGCCTGGAAAGAGCCTGTGTCTGTGTATGCAAATGTTTCTCAGGGAAAGAAGGCTGCGGTTCAAGAAGCTCACGTCCTCGGGAGTAATCTGAGTTCAGAAATTTTAGAGAAAGAATACACAGAAAAAAGAAAGGAAATCTCCAGAGACAAGCAGCCCCGTTTTTAGCCTTCAGGTGCAGTAGGTGTTTGGACAGAGGGGACCACAGCAGGTACGAGTCACTGGGAGGCTTGCTGTCTGTCGAGGGCCACCCTTGCTCTGGGGGCTCCGTCCTGCCTCACCCTAGAGCCAGCCTTTCCATTTCCGTTTCTGTTTACTCACTGTGCTGGGCAGTGCTGTGGCCAGCAGCTCTGTAAATGCCTCCTTTTTATTCTGTGCCCACTTATTTCCTTAGGAGCGACCCGAGGAGGGATGGCAGGTCAGGCGGAGGCGTTTTGGGGAAAGGGAGAGGATGGGCCACAGATGAATCGCGCTTCCCTCCGCAAAGATCGTCCGGGGCCTGGGGCCGGTGTGGCGAGCGTCTTTTCCCCTAGAAGACTCCAGCTGGGATGGGCCGGGCGTGGCCTTGTTGTCACTCTGCATATCTTGATTATTAATGCAAAGACCTTTAAAAGTGTGGTTATTGGTATTTCTCCTTTTATTGGCTTTTCTACCTGGGTGCCTCGCACATTTTCAGAATGGAGGTGTGGGCGGGGAGTAGCTCCGAGGGCCATGTCACCACACAGAAGGAAGGGCCTGGGGAGGGTTTAGGGCCCTGCTGGGCAGCTGTGAGCTCGGGCCCCTTTCTCTCTGTCCCTTTCACTTCCTGTTCGTGAGTTTGAGCTGTTTGGCCACACGCTCCAAAAGCGCAGGGCCGGTCAATCGTGGATGGAGACCTCGAGACTCAGAGCCAAGAGGAAACCCTCGGCCTGGGGTTGATCCCCTGCGGCGTTTAACAGGGAGTTAAATACCACTCAGCCAGCACCCGCTCTGGCGGGGCCTGCTGACCAGCCTCCTGACGCGCACGGAGATATTTTCCAGGGCCGCTCTGCGCAGCGGACTGGCGGGTGTGTACTGGGCGAGGTCCTGAGTTTTGACCACCCTCCCGTCTTGCTCGGGAGTGGTTCCGGCTTGTCTTCTACTTGGGCTCCAGGCACTTCCCCACATTTGTGGCCAAACTGGCGAATACCCTCTGGGGCTCTTAGGAGCTGGTGTGGAGGCTGAGGCAGGAGGATGGCGAGTTCAAAGCCAGCCTCCGCAATGGCGAGGCGCTCAGCCCCTCAGCGAGACTCTGACTCTAAATAAAATACATAGGGCGGGGATGTGGCTCAGTGGTCGGGTGCCCCTGCGTTCAATCCCCGGCACCAATAAATAAATAAATAAAACAAAAGACCCTTTTCATTTTGGTGGTGCTGGGACTAAACCCAAGGCCTTGTAAAGGGAGGCAAGCACCCTACCAACTGAACTATACCCCCAGCCCTGGAGACCCCCTGGGATACATTGAATTTTGAATGAGTAGCCACTAGGGATGCATGAGCAAAGGGTGGTTGAAAATGAACTTCAACATAAGGACAGTTTGCCAACTGCTAATCAGCAGCCATGACAAAGTGATTGACCACTAACCTTGGTGTCCCTCAACTGAGAAATGGATAAACAAAATACGGTACGCCCATACAGTGAAATGTTGGTTGTCTGCCAGGTGGGTGTGGTGGTCCCACCTGTAATCCTAGCGATTTGGGAGGCTGAGGCAGGAGGATTGCAAGTTCAAGGCCAGCCTCAGCAAATTAGTGAGACTGTGTCTCAAAATAAAAAATGGAAAGGACTGGGGATGTGGCTCAGAAATTAAGTGCCCCTGGGTTCAATCCCTGGTCCCCCCCCCCCAAAAAAAAATGGCCATAAAAGGAATGTCCTGGTCTCGCTAAAACGTAAAGTTTAAAACCATCCTGCCGTGTGAAAGAGGCCAGTTACAAAAGGCTACCGGTGCCCAATTCCATTTATACGAAATGTCCAGGAGAGGAGGCTGCAGAGGGTCAGGCAGTAGATCTGCGGTGCTGGGGCTCGGGGCATGTGGGGACTGACAGCTGACAGGTGTAGGGGTTCTTTTCTGGGTAATGGAAAGGTTCTAAACTTGATTGTGGAGGTGGATGCACAGTTAATATGATCAGTAGACTAGTGAACTGCATACTGAAAGGTATTTCACTGTATAATATAACGTATACTTTATTTATTTTGGATACTGGGGATTGAACCCAGGGGCTCTCTACCACTGAGCCACAAACCCAGCCCTTTTTAAAATTTTGAGACAGGGTCTCGTGAAGTCACTGAGGCTGGCCTTGAACAGGCAAGCCTCCTGCCCTGGCCTCCCAAGTCACTGGGATCTCAGGCTTGGCCACTGCCCAGTCTGACCGTATGCATTAAACAGTGAATGGCAGAGTGTGTGGACCATATCTCAATAAAGCTGTCAGTCCTGATCCACAAACTTCACTCATTTCAAATATGCCAACTCCTGCTCTGCTTTGGCAGCGCATGTTCAAAACTGGAACCACACAGGGGGGTAGCACGGTGGGGTGACCTGCAAATTTGCCAGGCCTTCCATACTTTTAAAAGACAAAAATAAATAAACAAATTTAATTAACCATGCCAACCGCCTACTCCTCGCCAGACAGTGGGGACACAGCAGTCAAGAGGACAAACACGACCTGTGTCCCCGGAACCAGCATTCTGGTGCACGAGGTCACTTGTCAAAATGACCCTTCAGAAATTCGGCTGGCTTCCAGCTGACGCTTCTTGAAGAATGGCAGTCTGCAGGTGACTGACCCAACCCGCTCAGAATCCGCACTCTTGCAGTGTCCCCAGTGGCTTGCCATCGTCCCCACACCCAGCCGGGGAGCCCAGAGGTCAGCCGACGTCCAGAGGCGGCACCACCCGCACGTCAGCTCCCTGCACAGAGAGCAGACCCCTCCGCGGCCCCCCATGCAGGGCAGCGACGGCTCGGGGGTGGCCGGGGCCCTGCCTGGACCTCTCGCCACAGCAGTGGCTCCTGGAGCGCCGCCGTTCACGCATGCGCGCCCTCCCTTCGGCAGCGTGGCCCCGGCCTGGGCGCCAGACCTGCGGCACGGCGGCTGTTACAGGGTCGGCCCACCAGGGGGCAGTCTCGGGCCGACGCAGACCGCCCGGCCGGGCTCCTGCGCAGCGCGGGCCTTCCCGGGGTGACTTTGTGAGCGGGGCTCTGGGGCTCGGCGGGGCAGCCTGCGCAGTCTGGGTGGTGTCTCTGTTCGGCGGGAGGCCTTTCCCTGGAGGCCCCATGGAAGCCACTCGCTCCTTCCTGTGATCTTCCTTCTCCCAGGCTTTACGAGGGCACCAGGTGGCAGCCTTCCTTCAGCTGGTCTCAACAGACACCCTTGCATCCCTGGCGACAAACGCCTTGCCTGGCAGGTTCACCGTTGCATTGTCGGGCCGTCTTCGGTTGGTCAGTGTTGCGCTTCCCATGTGGTATTTATTGAGCGCTTACTTGGTGCCAGACACTATTTAAAGCCATTTACATAGATTATCTAATTGAATATTCTCAGCAACCTTGTGAGTTGTGTCATGCCTACTACTGAGGAAACTGAGGCACAGAGAAGTTAAGTAACTCCACCAAGGTCACACAGCAAGTGGTGGGGAGCCTGTATTTGGGCCAAGAGAATTTGAGTCTGGAACTTGTGCAGTAGCCAAGCAATGCTCCCTCCTGGAGCTGCCCGCTGTATCCCCAGGGCCGTGCCTGAGGATATTTGCCTTCTGCTCTTTGCCTTACATTCTTTACTTCTCTCAGTAAACATCCTCATTCCCATGTACTTTCAGCAGGTATGTTATTTCATTGCCTGAAGTTGAATCTAAGATGATTCAAAAAGGTCTGTTTGTCACGGGAACTGCTGGAGACAAGCTTTCCCTTATCCTCAGGAGGTTAAAAAAAACAACGGAGTTTTTGCTTCATTTCACTTGTTTTTGGCCACTGTTACAACCAGAGGCCCCT
Organism: Sciurus carolinensis; assembly: GCF_902686445.1. Classification (NCBI taxonomy): domain Eukaryota; kingdom Metazoa; phylum Chordata; class Mammalia; order Rodentia; family Sciuridae; genus Sciurus; species Sciurus carolinensis. The sequence continues at coordinate 10,303,739 of NC_062214.1, read as the reverse complement.
TCGGCTTTGTTACTGATAAGACTGCAGGTTTCATATAGAGCAGTGCTCATCGATGAAGCACCTACTGTATACACAATGTTGTATCATGTACATAAAGGCCAAAAAGGGCCTTGAAGTCCCAGTGAACAGAAAGACAAGCGACAAGAACGACAACATACATATATTCAAACATTTTGAGGAGTCTGAAGACTGCTCTTGTTTGGGGGAAACACTCATCCTATTTTGTGGAAAGAAGTGTCGTCTAATTCTAAAGGAGAAGAAAAGGCCAATTAAAATCTTTTTTTTTTTTTTTTTTTTTTTTTAAGAATTACTTGGGCATTTCTTTATTCTAGAATGTTCTGACCCATCTCCATGTGACATGGTGGAAAGGGCCCCAAGGCACCAAGCTCAGATTCTCCGCTCAGCAGCCATGTGTCGGCCTGGGTCCTGCCTTGGGCCTTCCCGAGCCTCAGTGTCCCCAGCTGTTAAGTTGGGAAACAAGTCCACAGCTCCTTTTATCGTGTGTAATTTTGAAATCCAGGAAATTCCAAAAAGCATCAGGCACACGTGTGTGTGTGTGTGTGTGTGTGTGTGTGTGTGTGTTTGCATGCGCTGGGAGTTTAACCCAGGGCCCCTCTACCACTGACCTACACCCCCAGCCCTTTTTATTTTTTATTTTGAGATGGGGTCTTGCTAAGTTCCTGAGGCTGGCCTCCAACTCTTGATCCTCCTGCCTCAGCCTCCCAGGTGGCTGGGATAACAGGTGTGCACCGCTGTACCCAGCTGCCATTAGCTTTCTTCCCTTCAGTTCAGTAGAAGTTCACTGAGTTGAGCTGACCTGAAGCTATGTAAGGCCTTTATTTAACTCATTCAAGTGAAAGTTCACAGGTTTGCTGAGAAATTCTGTTCCACTGGTAGGAGGGTGCTGCCCGCCTGGCCCGGAGCTGTGGCCTTGTCCGCGGCCCCTGCGCTGTATGGGCCTCCCCCGGCTCTGAGTCCCATGCCGAACCACGTCTGGCCCCGGGTGCTGGTGAGGGGTGGCCTTGCCCGCGCCCGCGCCTGAGCGAGGTTCCACAGGAAGCACGGGTGGCCTCCTCGCCGCCTGGGTGGAGGCAGAGAGGGCCCCCAGAGCCACTCCAGGGACTCCTCTTTCCCCCGATTCGGGAGCCCTCACTTCTCCAGCCCAGGCAGCCCCGCTCTGAAGGGAGCGCGGACGCTGTGCAGATGGAACCTCGACCCTTGGCCTCTTAATTGAGGCTGCTGGACTCTGTGGGGTAGAGAAAACCCGGTCACAGGACTGTAGAGAATGACAAGCTTTCCTTGCGGGGGGTGGGGGAGTGGGAAGCTGCCAGTGCTGTTTCCTGTCACTAAATAGTGACAGTTTCACAATCATGATCTAAAATGTCTTAAAAATCTAGTTTTTCCCGATACGCCTACGGAAATGGGCTGTGTTTAAAATTATGTCACGAGTGGGAAAACAGACCCCACACAGGGGAACCCTTCGTGTCTCTTACATCCATGTACTGAGGACCTACTATGTGCCGAGGCAGCCTGCTGGACGCGGCGTTTCTTAAGAGTGCGTCAGCCACACTCTCTGTGCCCAGGAACGCGGTGTCTGGTGAACTTGCCACTTAGCCGGCGGGTGTCCGAGGGCTCACCTGCCTGGGGGTCCGAAATGGGCTGTGAAAGAGAAACTTGGAAGGCTGGACAGGGGGCAGGCGAGCAGTCAGCTCAGGGGACAGCCTAGGACATCCAGGCAGGAGAGCACTGGACGGAGACGAGGAGACCAGCAGACGAGCGCCTCCAGGGTCCCAAACCCAGATGCCTTTAGGCGCCAACCTCTGAGAGACCAGGGCTGGACTGGAGGCCTGGCAAGCTGGGCAACGCCTTAAGTGGCTGAGCAGGACCAGTGCAGCCCCGGACCCGGCCCTCCTCTTGAGAGAAGCCACAGCACACTGTGCGCCTGAGCCGTGAAGGTGCCCGTATGGGGAGGTGGGCTGACCAGGCCCCGTGGAGTTGGGGAGGTGGGCTGACCAGGCCCCGTGGGGCTGGGGAGGTGAGCGGACCAGGACTCGTGAGGCTGGGGAGGTGGGCTGACCAGGCCCCTTGAGGCTGGGGAGGTGGGTTGACCAGGCCCCGTGGGGCTGGGGAGGGCTGACCAGGCCCCGTAGGTGGGCCAGCAGCCAGAGCACACCGTGCGAGGAGATGCCACTCCAGAGACCCAGGGTGCCCTGGCCCTGCTCCGTGGGCTCCGTGTGTGGCTTGGGGCTCAAACGGAATCAGAAAAGCGGTGGACGGACCTGCAAGGCCTGAGCAGGGCCAGCCTTTGAACTTTATCAGGCAGGCGATGGGAGGCCCCCACTGCAGGCCGAGGAGATGGGAGGCGTTTGGGGAGCAGTAATACAGCAGGTTGGCGGGGCCAGGGCACCGGGCCTTCCCAACAGGCAGGCCTGACCCAGCAGCAAGCTCCCAGCCCGGAGGAAGGCTCGGCCTGCAGGCCGTCCCTGCAGACGCGGTGGAAGCCTGGGCCCTGGAACCAGACTGCCCGGCTCAGATCCTGGCTCTCCTGTTGCCAGTCAGGAGCCTCTCTGTGCCTCAGTTTCTTCATCTGTGAAATGGGGTCATGGCAGGGCCCACCTGCCCCACAGGGCGTGGAGGGATCCGATGAACTAACCTGTGTCAGGAGCTGCCGTGTGGCTCACTGGTCGAACCTCAGGGTGGCACGTGTGAGGAGGCCCCAGGCCCCAGAATCTCTCTCTCTCTCTCACACACACACACACACACACACACACAGTTGAGACTAGTATCTGGCACGGGGCTGGTGCCCAGGGCTTTAGTAAGGGGCGCTGCTGCAGCAGCCCCAGGGAGTTAGAAGAGGCTCTGGTGGGATCCTCCACTGGCCCAGAGCCCGGGGAGCCTGGGACCAGGCAGACCGGAATTCCCCGGGGATCTTTTAAAACTCCCCAAACCAAGGCCGCACTCCAGACCAATGAAGCCAGTCCCGGGGGTGGGTTCTGGGCATCAGTGTTTTCCAGACGCGTCCCAGGAGTCTCCGATGCTCAGACAAGTTTGGGGACGGAGGCTGGTCTAGAGCCGGGTGTGTCCGAGGCCCTCGCTGGGAGAACTGTGAAACCACACAGAGGCAACCGTTCGCCTCGAGGCGAAGCTGGAGGGGCGGGGCTGGAGGACGTGCTACCCGGGCCCAGCGAGGGCTGCAGCGCCCGGCCTCGCCCGGCAGCCGCCACACCTTCACCCAGGCGGGGATGGGCCGCTGCCGGCACCGCCCAGGCCTCTGGAGAAGGCTGCGGGAGCAGCAGCTCCGAGCCCGGCTTGGGCACCAGAGGGAGCTCGCGGGGACACCAGGGCTCCCTCCCGGCAGCTGGTTCAAACTGGTTTGGGCAGGGTGCGGCCTTGGCGGGCTGCATTCCAGGCCTCAGGCTCACTGCCTGTCCCAGGGCCTCCCTGAGGGCCCCGGGACCCAAGGCTGGACCAGGGGGTCAGGGCCCTGGGGCAGGAGCCAAGCACCCTTGAAGGGCTGGGGCGATTCTTGCAAATTCGATCCTCTTTGTTTAAAATCTTTTCTTTGGCCTCCCATGGGGTCCCTGTGGGCTGCCAGGAGCAAGGTGGAACCCCCCATGGGCTTGTTCTCAGACTTGGGTGTGATTCCAACGCAGGGGCCCAGCACCCCTCCCAGACTCCCTCCCTTCAGAAAGTTCGGGGTTAGGGCTCCGGGCATCCCGTGTGGAGCCGTGTTCCTGAGGCATGACTGCGCATTTGGAAGGTGGAGGATAGGTGAAGTGACTGTCGGAGCCAGCCTGGCCCAGGGGCAGATGCAGGGGCCCTGGTGACCAGGCGGACCCCTCTCCAGGAGCCTCTCTCCCAGGGAAGGGGCTGGGCAGTCAGTGCTGTTAACCAACATTCCAGGCTGGGTTTTTTTTTTTTTTTTTTTTTTTTTTTTTTTTATGAGTCATTTTGGGCATTGGAAAAGGTTAAGTACTATAACCAACATCAAGTAAAGAAACAACATTGCAAGATCATCGGGACCCCCTCGCATCCCTCCCCAATCCCCCCAAGGCAGCCACCTTCCTGGGAGCGTGGGGCAGCGTGTCCACGTAGCTTTGCGTTCACTCTGCAAGTCTGCACGCCTGGCAACACACGGTGTGCTGCGCAAGATTCAAAACTGCACCGTTACGCCAGAGTCCACCTGGCTAACCTGGGAAGTCCTGGGTTCTTTGGGAAGAAGTCCCAGCCAGGGCGGGGTGAGGGGCCAAGTTTGGGGCAGAGACCGGTGTGGGATTCCTGGGAGATTTGAGCAGTTCGCAATGGCCAGTGGCCAAGAGTAGGCCCGGCGAGTTCCTGTAAAACCTTTTCCCTGAGCACCTGAGACCCAAGTCTTTGCCAAGAATTTTCCAGAAAGTGACTGTGGGCTGAGGCCTGAATGTAGGGGTGGGGATGTTGAGAAGTTAGCAGAGGCGCGTTTGGGAGTGGGAATTGTACAGGGGGTGGGTCACCAGGAGCAGGTCCAGTGTGTTGCGACACCCCACCCCCCGCCCAGTCGCCTGATAGAATACAAACTCAGGTTTAGCAGGAAGGTGCTAAGAGGCTTCTTGTGTAGTTATTTGCAACCCTAGGATCAACCCGTTAAATAAAAACAAATTTTATATGTGTGTGTGTGTATGTACATATTTATGAACATATTTAAAATATTAAATTTGGGTCACCCCACGCCCAGCCCAAAATTAATATTTTAAAAGAGGGGTCACCCTACAAGAGATGGAGACTCTAGACTCCCCGGCCCACTTGCCTCCTTAGTCCTGTGCTCATGCCCATCACTTTGACAGCGGGGTGAGCCCTCCTTCTTCAGCCCCAGGGTCTCTGAATGGTTTAGAAAAGTGTCTAAGGGTGAGTGGAGGGGTGGTAAATTGAGTGTGTTTAAGAATTCTCTGGAACAGTTTAAAAGTTGCCCGTAGTACCTGGTGTGGTGGCGCAGGCTTGTAATCCCAGCAACTCAGAAGGCTGGGGAAAGAGGATCGCCAGTTCGAGGCCAGCCTCAACCCTTAGTGAGGCCCTAGGCAACATAGAGAGACCCTGTCTCAAAATACAAAAAGGGTTGGGGATGTGGCTCAGTGGTAGAGCATCCCTGGTTTCAATCCCTAGCACCACAAATAAATAAAAGTCGCCCCTAGGAGGAAGAGGAGGAGGGCTACACCGGCTTTCCTAAAACCAGGGCTTAGGTAGGATGGGCCTGGGGCCAGCAGCCCGGGCTTTAAAGGAAAGCCCTCCAGGATCGCTCTGACCGCTGATACACACTGGAATCGCCCGGGGGGATTAAAAACCTCTGATGAGGGGTGGGGTCGTCGGGTGGTCGCTGCTCCAGCGCCCCCAGCACTACCGCCGATCACCTGGCCCCACCCACAGGGATTCTGACTTAACCTGCCCGGTGTGAGGTCTGGTTTGGGGCATTTAAAATCTCCCAGTGGATTTCAAATGTGCAGCCGGGGCTGGGAACCCCTGCCCTATCCGGGTTCCAACAGAAAGGTGTGGTCTACACCGCTGGTTCCCCTTCCCAAATGTGGCCGTGTGTTGGAGCCATCTGGCGAGCCTCAGACAATTCTGAGGCTCAGGTCTCCACCCTAGACGACTGCGCGGAGCCCGGGCCTCGGAAGTGTCAATCGGGCCCCAGGTGACTGCATCTGCAAACCCTGTGCGAGTCACGGGTGGACCAGGTGGTGCCGGGGCGGACGCAGTGCGCGCGGCGCACCACTGGGTGGCACTGCCCACTCGGCCGGCGCTCGGGAGCGGCGGCGGCGGCTGCCGGGTGCGCACCTGCCCCGCCTCCGCCAGGCGGGCCTCGGGGCATGCAGCGGGCCGGGGGCGGGGCTCCGAGGCCCCGGCGCGGTGACGGGCGCCCGGGCGAGCCCGCCCGCCCGATGCTGCCCGCGGACGCCGACCCTCCGGAGCCCGTGCGCGGCGGGGCGCACGAGCTCGCGCTCTTCCTGACCCCCGAGCCCGGGGCCGAGGTAGGGGACCGGGTGTGGAGGAGGGCGAGGGAGGCACGGCGGGGGATTCTGGCCCTGAGCCCGGCTGGGCACCCGCGGGCTCCCGCAGCATCCCCTCGCGGCGGGGGGCTGGGGGCCGGGGTCGCCTCCCTCTGGAGCGGTGGCTGCCCGGGCGACCCAGAGTCGAGCGGCGGGTCGCGTCTGGTCCCTGCTGCAGCCGACCCCGGGGCCGGGTCCCGGGGCGCCGGGTCGAGCGCGGTCGGGGCTGCTGCCCTTTGCTAGGCCGGCCCTGCGGGCGCCGAGCCCCGGCCTTGTCCAGATGCCCGGGAGCGGTGCGCGAAGCCGGGAGGCCGCGATGCGCCACGGTTGCTAGGAGGAAAATCCCGCGTCGCCCTGCAATTTCTATTTTAAACGCTTAAGTAAAAAGTACATCTAAAACTAGACTCCTTCCTTCCGGCTGGAAGCAGGCTGTCGACGGCGCCGAGAACTAGTTACCCAAGTCCACCGCAGCTATGCGGGGCCAGAAGGCGAGCCCTCTCTCCAACCACAGCAGCAGCGCGGAGACCACGTGAAGGAGCGTCTCCCCGCTCCGGTTCCAGGTCGCGCAGAAGACCAGCACTCACAGTTCGGTGTGTTTCGTTCCACACGCTTAAAAGTGCCCTTAGAAATGTCGGTGTTGATACATCTCTGTCTATATTAGATACTAGATGAAATGATACTTTTTGGATGAAAGTTCCGCAACTTGCTCTTGTTTACTTAAAATAGCATAGAAAGCCCGGCGTGGTGGCGCCTGTAATCTCGCAGGAGGCTGAGGCGGGAGGATCTCAAGTTCAAGTCTAGCCTCAGCAACTTCCTTAAGCAACTTAGACCCTCAAAATTTAAAAAGAATTCTTTTTTTTCAAAGAGCAAAGGATGTAGGTCAATGACAGAGCACCCAGGGTTCAATCCCGAGTACCAAAAAGAAAGACAAAAGAAAAGGAATGGAAAAACCGGGAGTGGCTGGTGAGGATAAGGTAAGGGAATGCTTTTCCTAGTGAAGAAAGTGGTCTGGAATTAGCAGAAATGGATGCAAAACTTTGTGAAGGTACTGGAACTGCAGGATCCTATACATTAAGCCGGCGAATTTTGGGGTATGTGACTTGTACCTCAGTTTAAGAAGTAGCATGTTAAAACAAAGCAAAACAAAGCAAAAACCCCAAAAATGAGAGAGAGACAGAGAGAGAAGAAGAAGAAGAAGAAAATTAAAAGAAGTAGCATGCAATTCAGATGCAGAGGTTCATGCCTGAAATCCCAGCAACTTGGGGTGCTAGGCCAGGAGGGTTGCAGATTGTAGGTAGCCTGGCCTCACCAGCTTTGCAAGACCCTGTCTCAAAATAAAATAAAAAGGACCAGGGATGTAACTCGGTGGTAAAGTGCCCCTGGGGTAAGTGAAGGTATCCTTAAGAACTGTCCACTAGCAATAAAATTCCAGCTACAAATGTGAGACATCTTTTTAATTTAAAGCACCCAAGAACCACACACATGAAATAGGTGACATCATTTCACCATATGAAAATAACAGTGTATCCAAAATGTCATTTATCCAAAATAACATAGATCCAAAATACTTCAACATGTTGTCGGTATTTTCAATATAATGAAATTTCACATCCTTTTCTTTTGACCAAGTTTTGGAAATCAGGCTTTTTAAAGCACATCTCCGACCCAGTCACATTTTAAATGCTCAGTCGTCCCTCGGGGTGGGTGGCTTCCGTATTGGGGAGTCTACTCTACATCATTCCTTGACTTAGCATCTGCGCTGAAATAAGCATTGCTTCTCTTACCTGAGCATCTACTATGCACCAGCAGTGTGCTGCTCTGCTTGTGGGTCGCGCCCTTGCCGTGGGCAGTGACCCAGTGGCTGGGAAGTCATTGTGTAGATTTTATAGCTCAGCGACTGAAGCTTTCGCAGGGCATGTGGCTGTGTGACCTATGAACCTGTTCGGGGCTGCTGCCCTTTGCCAGACAGGACCTTGGAGGAGACCCAGTCCCTAGTGGCATCTTAGTCTGGCTGCCCAGGGACCCGGGGAGAGGTGCTGGGTTGTCTGCAGTCTCCTCCTGGCTTGTGGATCCTAAGGTATTTCTGGTCCTCTCACTTGCTCTGCGTGGTGGGGTCCCAGTGCCCGGCGGCCACACCCCAGCTTCGTTGGGCAGTCTCCTGAAGGAGCCCTGTTAGCTGTTTTCTCACTCCGGGCTCCTTTAACTTGGAAACGGCTGTTCTCCTGCTCATTTGTGAGGGTCACAATGAAGAACCCCAACTCCCTGCAGCTTAACATGCTTGCTGGAGTTTATTTACCAAAAGAAACAGACACCAAGCCAGAGCAAGCCGTGGGCACACTCTCCGCAGCGCTCATTCATTAGCCGGTCCCTGAGCCAGCGCTGTTTCCAGGTGGCAAATGAGCCAGAAAAGGGAAATCTGCTTTGGGAACGGGCCTAAGCAGCAGGTCACCCCCTGCAACCCTTCCCCGGGGTCACTGCTGACTCTGAAGCTGAGCTGGCTCCTCAGTCCAACCAGTGCCAGCCCCACGATGTCCCCGCTTCCTCGATGAGCTGGGGCCTGCACTGCTCTGTGCCAGGGCCCGCGTGGAGCTGGAGACAACAGAGCTGGGAGAGGCAGGCCCTGGCCTCCCGGCTGTCAGACAGCGAGCCAGGAGCAGATAAAACCCACTCGTCGTAATGAGTGCCCTGCGGAGGCACCTGGCTGGAGGGTGTCTCTGTGCGGAGGCACCTGGCTGGAGGGTGTCTCTGTGTGGAGGCACCTGGCTGGAGGGTGTCTCTGTGTGGAGGCACCTGGCTGGAGGGTATCTCTGTGTGTCTGTGGTCAGGCTGGGGAGGGCCTCTCTGAGAAAGCTGGACCTGAGCGGTAGCATGGGGGAAAGTGCGGGCTGGAGCCCAGCGGTGCAGGAGGGCGAGGAGCAGGTCAGTTCCTGCCTGCAGTCAGGGAAGCCTTCCGTGGGGCAGCGTCATTTTAGGTGAGCCCTGAAGCAGGAAGGAGTTAGCCAACCCCAGGAGAAAAATATCACAGGCGAGGGAGCCAACCGAAGAGCCCGTAGCTGCGTGGGAGGAAGCAGGTGTCCTTGGGGTGGAGCGAAGCCCCGGTGTGGGTGGCTACTGGGGCAGCAGAAGCTGCACCTGTCCTCGGGCCTCAGCTTGTTCATCGCTGTGACCAAAAGGCCTGGCAAGAACAACTAGAGGAGGAGAAGCCTACTTGGTGCTCACGATTTCAGAGCTTCAGACCACGGTTGGCCGTCTCTGGGACCCTGGGCTAAGTGAGGCAGGACGTGGTGGTGGAGGACGCAGAGGAGGTCACCCCAGTCAGGAAGTGAGGGAGCTGCCCACTAGGGACAAAATGCAAACCCAAAGGCACCCCTGGGGCCCATCTCCACCCGCAGTCACAGTTAACCTGGGTCAGGGGATTGATGCGAGGATCACGTGGGCCTCCCGGCCACACCTCGGGCCTCAGCAGCTTGGCACCGCCTGTCCCAGGCTGGAGGGAGGCGGGTGGCAGGCAAGCTGCTGTCCCCATCCCTCTTCTCTCTTCCCTCTCACTTCCTCTGCGGGGGGAGGTTTCGGGAGGTCCCCGGAGGCTGCGGCCTGATGGGAGGAGAGAGATCTGTCTGACTGTGGGTCCCCTGCGCTCTGGGAGGGAAGAGAGCTTGGTCCCGCAAGGCTGAGACCGAAGTCCTGAGCGCGAGAAGCCCAGGGCCCAGGTGTCCAGTGGTTCTTGGGCTGGACGAGCCAGGACACCCAGCAGAGGGGCTCGGGGCTGGAGGAAGCCCGCACCCTCCCCAGTTCTCCGCTCACGAGCTGGAGGAAGACTCATGAAGACCCTAGGGTGAGCTCGGGCTGGGAACTGGAGACTCAGGCAAAAGTCAGCACGTTGGTCTGAAAGCTTTGGTCCCATTTATGTGTTTTTCTTTTTTTTTTTTTAATGTGGGTTTTTTAAGTGGAGAATTTTCTTGGGGGAAAATGTGTTTCTCATTTATTTAGTTGTTGTTGTTTTATGAGACAGTCTTTGCCACGGTCCCCACTGGTCCCTACCGCTCCCTCATTAAAGCTGCTGTCAGTCACCATTGACCCTTGTGCTGGAACTTGGGGTTTTTCTGTAGTCACGACAGGAGGAAAGGGAAACACTTGCCTTTTAAAACTGTGTATCTGCCAAAGTCAAGAAAGCACAGATTAGCCAAAACTGGTCTTGATGTCCAGAGAAACGTGGGAGAGGCTGTTCCTTTGTGGAGTCTGATAATATCCGCTGGTCTGTCCTGCAGACACCACATGCCGGTGGGAACCCTCCCATGGGTGCACCTGTCACCTGCTGTCCCCTTGCATTCAAGTTTCTGATCCTGGGTTGGAAGTCTGTGGGTGGACCCTGGGCACGGTCTGTCTCAGAGATGTGCTTCTGTATGAATTCATGCCTCAAATCTTTGGGAAAACCTGCTGCGTTCTGGGTTGTGGGCAAGCCAGTGGCACGCTTTGGTGCCTGCCCTCGAGGACTGGCGTGGAGTCTGGGAGCGAGCAGACAGTCGAGAGGGACGGGAAGACGGTTGGCGAGCTGTGACGCGGTCCCCGTCTGCAGGTTCAGCCAGCTGTGGATCGAAAATGTTGGGGAAAATGTACAAAAGAAATGTGATAATAAAAATGATACGGATCTTCAAAAACAATGCAGGGCATGCGGCTGCCTGGTAGCACTCCTGCCAGCACACTGGGGACCTGGGCTCCGGCCCCAGCACTGCAGGACAAAGCAGCACAACAAACAACCAGCAGCTAGTCACATGGCACCGAACTGGTATTTGGGCAACGTAAGTCATTAGAGAGGATCCACAGTATACAGGAGGACTTTCTTAAACAGCACTAGGGATTGAACTCAGTCCCTTCACACGTGCTAGGCAGGTACTTTGCCACTGAGCTGCATCCCCAGCCCTTTTGTAAAATTATATTTTGAGACAGCGTCTTGCTGGTTCCCCGGGCTGGTCTTGAACTTGAGATCCTCCTGCCTCAGCCTCCCGGGAGCTGGGATGAGAGGCCTGGGCCAGGGCGCGTCTGCCGGAGGATGGACAGAGGTTCTTTGCACCCTTTTATATAAGGGCTTGAGCATCCTCAGATCTTGGTATCTGAGTGGGTCCTGGGACCAGTTCCCTCACAGATACTGATGGAGGGCTGCCGCTAACGGTGACAGATGCCTGAGGGCCGTGGTAGAGGCCGAGTGCTGGGAGGGCCCACGGCAAAGCTGGCTCTCCTGTGCACAGCTGGGCAGCAGTCGGAACCCGGAGGGTTGAGTGCTGGGCCTCCAGTGGGGCCAAGCCGGGGCCTAGCCAGGCTGCGGCCTCGGGAAGGAGTGTGGGTTCTGCGCTTGGGTCACAGGTCGACCCCTGGGCTGGGTGCACTGGGGTCAGATCAAGACTTTCAGCTGCAGGACCAGAAGGCCGGAGAGGCTGCCAGGAGCCAGAGAGGGCTGCTGAGCCCAGCCAGGTACGTCAGGACAGTGCCGGCCAGGCCCGGAGAAGTCGAGGCCACAGTGGGCGCTTGGAGAGGGTCCAGTCCTTGGAAGGAAGTTCCCAGCTGTATACCCTGGGGTCTACATGACCGGGAGGGAGCTGTCCTAGCGCCCTGACGGGCCCTAGCCCGGGGTGCCGACCCTCAGCCCCGAGGGAGAAACTTTAAAAAAGAATCAGCTTCTCAAAGGTTGGAAACAACCTTGTGCCGTGAGCAGCCGGTCTCCCAGGCAGATGCTCCGGGTAGGACACCTTGTGGCCATGGGGCTCACCCACCTGGCGCATGCCCCTGCCTCCATTTTCTGTAACCCCACAGAAGACGAGGAGAGCAAGTTCGATGCATCTGTAACAGGAGATGCCAGCAGCCGACCTCAAGGTCCAGGGCACTGGGTTAGGTCGGGGCTCCTAAGTTTTGTGAGCATCCTTAGCTTTGGGGCCACTCCAGGGCCCCCCTGGCTTTCCGCTTTGACTGGTGGGGGTGCGCTGGGCAGTGGGATCTGAAAACCTCCCCAGGAGGGCATTAGCCTGGCCACGACCCAGGCTGCTTGTCTGGGACGTCACTGTGGCTGCTGCAGGCAGCCCATGTGTTCAGATGCCCCAAAGAGCCCCGGCCTGGGGACCTGGACTTCCCGTGTCCGCCAGGTGATTCTGGTGGTCATCCTGGCTCAGGTGCCTGCCTGCTCTGGCCTGGACCTGACTGGGGTCACAGGCCTGTATTGGTGGCAGTGGGACCAGAGCCAGTGTCCAGGATGCCCCATGCCCAGCCTCAGGACCCACTGTCCCGCTTGCCCTGGGTCCTGGTGCCCTGTAGAGATGGGTTGGAGAAGGTCTCTCATGGGCGTGAGCACCCTGGAGGACCCAGGCGGGAGGACGCGGCTGAGGCGAGCGGGGGACCCTCTGCGCCTCAGTCTCCTTGGACATGCGGTGGTGGGGTTGGGGTAGGTCATGCACAGAGCCGTCCAGGGGCCGGGCCCACCAAGAGAACTGGGAGTGTGTCACGGTGACATGGCCATCACTCTGGGAGTGACAGTCATGGTGACTTGGCCATCACTCTGGGAGTGACAGTCATGGTGACTTGGCCATCACTCTGGGAGTGACAGTCACGGTGACTTGGCCATCACTCTGGGAGCATGTCACGGTGACTTGGCCATCACTCTGGGAGTGACAGTCATGGTGACTTGGCCATCACTCTGGGAGTGATAGTCACGGTGACATGGCCATCACTCTGGGAGCGTGTCACGGTGACTTGGCCATCACTCTGGGAGTGACAGTCATGGTGACTTGGCCATCACTCTGGAGTGACAGTCATGGTGACTTGGCCATCATCTGGAAGTGACAGTCACGGTGACTTGGCCATCACTCTTGGAGTGACAGTCATGGTGACTTGGCCATCACTCTTGGAGTGACAGTCATGGTGACTTGGCCATCACTCTGGAGTGACAGTCATGGTGACTTGGCCATCACTCTTGGAGTGACAGTCATGGTGACTTGGCCATCACTCTGGAGTGACAGTCACGGTGACTTGGCCATCACTCTGGGAGTGACAGTCACGGTGACTTGGCCATCACTCTGGGAGTGACAGTCATGGTGACTTGGCCATCACTCTTGGAGTGACAGTCATGGTGACTTGGCCATCACTCTTGGAGTGACAGTCATGGTGACGTGGCCATCACTCTTGGAGTGACAGTCATGGTGACGTGGCCATCACTCTGGAGTGACAGTCATGGTGACGTGACCATCACTCTGGGAGTGTGTCACCGTGACTTGGCCATCACTCTGGGAGTGACAGTCATGGTGACTTGGCCATCACTCTTGGAGTGACAGTCATGGTGACTTGGCCATCACTCTTGGAGTGACAGTCATGGTGACTTGGCCATCACTCTTGGAGTGACAGTCATGGTGACGTGGCCATCACTCTGGAGTGACAGTCATGGTGACGTGACCATCACTCTGGGAGTGTGTCACCGTGACTTGGCCATCACTCTGGGAGTGACAGTCATGGTGACTTGGCCATCACTCTGGGAGTGTGTCACGGTGACTTGGCCATCACTCTGGGAGTGACAGTCACGGTGACTTGGCCATCACTCTGGGAGTGACAGTCACGGTGACTTGGCCATCACTCTGGGAGTGACAGTCACGGTGACTTGGCCATCACTCTGGGAGTGACAGTCACGGTGACTTGGCCATCACTCTGGGAGTGACAGTCACGGTGACTTGGCCATCACTCTGGGAGTGACGGTCACGGTGACTTGGCCATCACTCTGGGAGTGACGGTCATGGTGACTTGGCCATCACTCTGGGAATGTGTCACAGTGACGTGGCCATCACTCTGGAGTGACAGTCATGGTGACTTGGCCATCACTCTGGGAGTGACAGTCACGGTGACTTGGCCATCACTCTGGGAGTGACAGTCACGGTGACTTGGCCATCACTCTGGGAGTGACAGTCACGGTGACTTGGCCATCACTCTGGGAGTGACAGTCACGGTGACTTGGCCATCACTCTGGGAGTGACAGTCACGGTGACTTGGCCATCACTCTGGGAGTGACGGTCATGGTGACTTGGCCATCACTCTGGAGTGACAGTCACGGTGACTTGGCCATCACTCTGGGAATGTGTCACAGTGACGTGGCCATCACTCTGGAGTGACAGTCATGGTGACTTGGCCATCACTCTGGGAGTGTGTCACGGTGACTTGGCCATCACTCTGGGAGTGACAGTCACGGTGACTTGGCCATCACTCTGGGAGTGACAGTCATGGTGACTTGGCCATCACTCTGGGAGTGACAGTCACGGTGACTTGGCCATCACTCTGGGAGTGTGTCACTGTGACGTGGCCATTGCACTGTTGTGTGTTGAGCCGTCCCAGGTGCAGGCGCTCTGTCGGGGGCTGGGCACGAGAGGTCTTGTGCGGAGGGTGACGTGGTCTCTCCGGTGGCCTAGCGGGCCCACTGCCTCTGGAAGCTGCCGTCCAGCCCCCGCTGCGCTGGAGGTCGGGGTCTCCCTCACCAGGATGCCCTTGTGCAGGCCCAGGGGTTGGTGTCCACTGGGCGCTGTGAGCCTCGGCCGCTGCAAAGCACCGTGGGTGCCCGCGTGGCCTGGGGGCCTCAGTGGAGCTCGGCGCAGGCCTGAGTGCGTTCCCTGCTGTCGCTGTGGGAAGTTTGCTTTGTGATCCTTTTTTGTTTTTTGGTGCTGGGGATCGAACCCAGGGCCTTGGGCTTACAAGGCAAGCGCTCTACCGACTGAGCCATCTCCCCAGCCCCGCTTTGTGAGTCTTTAAAAGTAAGTTGGAATTTTTTTTTAACAATAGGCTTTGTTTAAAATTTTAAAAGGTACACGCGTGTTACAAATCCAAAAGCCAGTGACGTCCCCAGAGGCCGCGCTTTGTTCCTCAGGTCCCCTTGCGGGCGGGCGCTCAGGCACTTCCACCCCGCCCCGTCTGCCGCCCACGGGGCACTTCCCGCACTGCGTCTTTCTCACTGTGGCTCGGAGATCTTTCCAGAAGGTGCCCAGGGCACTGTCCGATTTTGGTTTTCTCCAGTGCTGGGGAGTGGACTCAGGGCCTTCCCCGTGCCGGCACACTCTGCCCCCCTGAGCTGCATCTGCAGTCCTCTGCCTGGTGTTTAGGACACTGGACGGATTTGGCTCTCTGACTCACAGGGTGGGTGACCGTTCTTCACTGATGGCCATTAGGTTCTGGGGAGCCTCTGCTGGTCCGCGGTGCGCGTCTCCTGGCCGCACCGTTGGCATTGGTGCACATGGGGTAAACCCGGAGGAGAAGGCCGTCTCGGGGCGTGGGCCTTTTATATTTTAATTTATTTTATTTAAAATTTTTTAATTTTTAGAGACTGCATTTTTTTAAAGTCAAACCTCATATTAGTTTTATTAATATTGCAAAAACAAGTAATTCCATGAGAAGACAGTTGAAGAAGTCATACATTTACTGCCCAGCATGCCCTGATAATGGCACAGTGCACCCTGGTGTCAGGCCACACGCACGGGTGGGTGACCTGAGGGATACTGCCCTCCACCCGATATCTTTCCCCTCAATAAACCCCGGAGAAGGTAACATCCACACCCTTTCAGACGCTAAACGATAAATTCCACAGATGCCTACGAGAGGCGAGAGGCGGCCGGTCTGGAGGAGCTTGCTCCAGGGTTCAAGAGGGAAGGCAGTGTGGCGGAAGTATAGCCGCTGGTCCAGGAGCGACCATGGGTGAAAAGCCCAGAAGTTGGCAAACATTTTGTTTCTAATAAAACATTTTCAGTATTCAAACAATGACACTATTCCATTAAGTTTTAAGTTCTAAAAAACAAATGAAATCCCCAAAACATATAAACTTATTGCTACATTTGAAATAATTTACAACATTTTGTAAAGAGTCCAAAGAATAATTTAAAGATGCACATCTTTCCTGAAGGGAGTCCAGCTGAGCTGCTGCACAGAGTCTCAGGGCCTGGAGAAGTATCGGCACAGTCCCACACCAGCGGCCTCAATTCCCATCGACCAATTGTCATTTCAGCCCTTACAGCTTCCCACAGATGTTTTAGAGAAAGGTACTGCATCTTTATGGTACAGGTGCAGCAGTTTTAAGGGGACAAAGTCCAAGTCAAGAGACAGTTACCAACTCTAATCGATACAATTACCAAAGCACGACAGGATCAACAAGAAGCACAATCGTCAGAACCACAAGCAGCAGTCGGCCATGACTATACTATCGTACGCATACCACCAGTCTAGAGCCAGCCTTCGGTGGAGAGCCTGCACTGGGTTGGCTGGAGACGGCCGCTGTCCCTGCACCAAAGCGCTTGGACAGCAGAGGAGAAGTCTTAGTCACTTACCCTCAGAGGCTACCCATGCGGTCTGGACCAGGTGTTGGTTCCGCTCGCACTCTAGCACCTGAAGGCACATAACGATTATCTTGTGAGGGTGCTGCACGTGGACACAGACGCCCAGCCCCTTGAGGACCCGTCTTTCTGCCTTTATGATCTGGTTCTTCAAGTTGACATGATCTTGATCTAGGAGAAGAGGCACAGGTTGCTTCTTTTCTCTCAGGTGCCGGAGCCGATGAAACACATTGATGACATCCCTAATTCTCCTCGGAGCCTCTTCTCTTTTGGACGCCAGGTGCACACAGGCCATGGACACATGCTCCATGGAATGCTTCACGAAGGACTTGGTGTAGAAGAACCGCTGGGACAGCACCTGCCCCGTAGCCACGGCCACCTGCGGCAGGCGGAGCAGGATGCCGGCCGCCTGGATCAGCTCGCAGCCCACCACGCGGAGGCCGCTCGACATGGACAGCGTGAAGCGGAGCTTGTCGTCGGGCAGCAGGCAGTTCTCCAAGGTGATAAACCTGTCCCCGATCAGCACCCCCTGCGACCCGGGCGCAGCGCTCCCCAAGCTCGGGGTGCCGGCCGCGGCCGCGGGGACCGCCAACCCCAGAGCTCCGGCTAGAGGCTGCATTTTGATTCAGTGTACACAAAGGGGTGACAACTTCTCATTTCTATGGTTGTGCACAACGTAGATTCACACCATTCATGTAATCCTACATATACATGGGGCAATACTGTCTGTCTCAGTCTACTAGCTTCCCTTCCCCCACCCCCTCCCACCCCATTTTCCTCTACACCATCCAGAGTTCCTCCATTTTTCTCTTCCCCCATCACCCGCCCCTCATTATATATTGTCATGCACTTAACAGAGAAAACATTTGGCCTTTGGTTTTGGGGGCTTGGCATGATATTTTCCAACTGCAACCATTTACCAGCAAATGCTGTAAGTTTATTCTTCTTTATGGCTGAATAATATTCCATTGTGTATATATACCACAGTTTTTTAATCCTTTCATTAATTGAAGGGCATCTAGGTTGGTTCTACAATCTAGCTATTGTGAACTGAGCTGCTATGAACATTGATGTGGGTGCGTCACTGTAGTATGATAATTTTAAGTCCTTGGGTATAAACCGAGGAGTGGGAAGGTTGGGCATTTTAGACAAGTTGGGGTCGGGATGAGTGTGGAAGAGCAGCCAGTCCTCTCTGACACTCACACCTCGAGGTGCAGGGTCCCCTGGCTCCAGGATGGGCGCCTCTTCCTTGGGGAGGGGCCTATCATCCACCCTGCCAGGCCCGCCCTGGGTCGCAGTTCAAACCCAATGCCTTCAGAGGCACTTCTTTGCTCCCCAGGCTCGGACCTTTCAACCTGGGCCCAGAGAAGGGCTGCTTTCTCTGCCGGGGCTGAGTGGACCCTGAGGTTTCTATGATGACTTTCGCGCGTGTTTGAATAGCATCACTAAGCTCTGATCCGCACGCAGGATTCTCTCATTTAAAGTGCACAGTTCGATGGCCCCAGCGTATTCTCGGCCACTAGCCATCTGTCACCGCTGGCCTCGGGACATCTCCTCACCCTCAGGAGAAACCCCGCAGCGCTCAGCTCCCCCGCGGGCCCGCCCAGCTCCTCCTGTCTCCGTGGACTTGCCTCTTCTGCACATTTCACATTTGTGTTTTAAAGACACAGCGTGGCCACAGGTTTGAGGGCCATATTCAGCCCCCCAACAGACTGGCTTGACCATTGTAGGTTTCAAAAATTATCAGGTTAGTTTTAGAAGCCTGCCAATTGGGAGCATTTGCATAAATGTTGGGGCCACTCTTCATCCTGAACAGGTGGGTCTGGCATGTCCTGCTTGGCACTAGCTGGAGCCAGTGGTGGCCGCCTCTTTCGATGGGACAAGGGTGATGGGACAAGGGGTCTCTGGTGTGCCCCAGTGCCCACCCCTCCCCGTCACCCCCCTGCCCGGAGGCTGAGCGTCAACTGAGGGTGTCTTTTGCTTATGCTGCTGTTTCTCTTAAGAGAGAGAAAAGGACGGTCTGTCTGTCCCAGGTGGGAAACAAGAGCAGCCACCTGCAGACACACCCCTAAGCTGGCCGTCACCTACGCGCTTCTGTGTCCATGCAGGTTTGGAGGCCCGGCTGGGTCCAGGTCACAGACACGGACATGGGCTTGAGGCTTGGGGGATGGCCAGCAGCCCTGGGGAGTGGCTGATTGACCCCCTTCGTGTCCATCCTAAGCCCCAGGGGGTCAGAACAGCACCCCCCCTTTCAAATGGGGAAACTGAGGCACAGAGATGGTCAAAGATGGAGTGCAGGCCGCACAAGCGGTCAGGGCTGCGGTCCTCAGGCTGTGGCTCCTCGGGATGTGCGTCCTCCTCCCTGCTGGGCCTTCTCTCCTCCCTGCCTCCTCTCTCCTTTCTTTCCTGCGAAGAATACTCATCAAGGGCTGGTTGGGGCTCAGTGGTAGGGCGCTTGCCTGGCATGTGTGAGGCGCTGGGTTCGAGTCTCAGCACCACATATAAATAAATAAAAATAAAGGTCCACTGACAACAAAAAACATGTATATATATAAAAGAATATTCACGGAGCCTGTATCAGTCACCAACTGGGGGAACAGACAGCCTCAGGCCTGTACGGCTTAGCATCACCCGTGACTTGGAGGTGCCAGGGCTCTTGGCCGCAGCCCGCTGAGCCGTCTGCCGCTCTGGGTCCCCTGTGGCCTGGCCTTCAGTCTGGCAGCTGGTGCTGGCTGGCCGTGTGTGTCTCAGCCTCCGTGTGGCCTCTCAACCTCCAGGGCCTCTCGCCAGGGCCTCTGCAGCAGGTTTGCCTGGGCTACTTCCCGGGCTGCTGGCGTCCAAGAGGGTGAATGAGGCTCAAGGCCGAGACCCAGGCTGTGGCCCAGGTGTGACACAGCATCTGTCTTGGTCCGTTTTGAGCGCTACGTCAGATCGCACAGGGTCACTCATAACTAGCACAAGTTTGTTTGGCTCACGCTCTGGAGGCTGGGAAGTCTAAGGTCGAGGCCCGTGTCTGGTGAGGGTCTTCCCGCTGCATCATAACATGGCGGGAGGCATCGTGTGGCTGAGGGCTCACGGAGGGGAGCACGGGGCTCGGCTCAGCTCGCTGTCATAGCAAACCCACCTTGGAGGTCACGGACCCACGCCCAGGACAGTGACATCGACCCCTGCCTGAGGGCAGTCTTCCTGAGCTCGTCACCTCTTAGGCGCCCGCCTCTCAACCCGGCTGTGGGGGCTCGGCCTCCAGCCCTCCAGCCTTCAAACACAGCAGTGGGCTCTACCACGTGCTGTTGGTCAGAGCAAGTCGCAGGCCAGCCCAGCTTCAGGGGGGAGGAAGGGATTCCACCTCCTCATAGGCACAGTGGCCAAGGACAGGTGGCCGGCAGGGGACTGGGGCCCATCTTCAGAAATGCCAGCTCTCCTGTGGGCCAGTCCCTCTTCCAGGGCCTGGAGCAGAAAAGTGAATAAGATAGCAAACCCAAGACGTCGAGAGCTTTCATCTGGTGGTGGAAGAGCCAGCATCTCACTAAATTGGCCAGGCCAGCCTGGAACTTGGGATCCTCCTGCCTCAGCCTCCCGAGCTGCTGGGATTCCAGGGGTGACCACCGTGACTTGCAAAATCCACTGTTTTAAAGTGCGGAGTTGCGTGGCGTTCAGTCTGTTCACTGTGTTCTACAAATGCTTCCACGACTGACTCCAGAAGGTCTCCATCGCCGCAGAAAGGAAACCCTACAACCCTTAGCAGTGAACCCTGCCGTCCCTGATCCCCTGAAAGGGACGGCACTAAGCCACCCTGGCCCGCTGCTCTGGGTGTTCCAGGTAAATGGCATCTGTAGCATGTGACCTGCTGCGTCTGGCTTCTGTCACTCGCGTACCTTCTCAGGAACCACCCTGTCGCGGCCCCTGCAGGCTTCATCCCTTTCCATCGGAGGAAAGGTTATTAATCTGTCGCGGACATTTTACCACCTTGCCTTGGCCCGTCCGCCAGCTTGGGACATCAGGTTACTTCCACGTCTTCGCTATGCTGAGTAGTATGTGCGAGTTTTTGCAAGAGCATGTGTTTCCAATTCTTTCGGGTATGTCGCTTGGTCGGAGGGCAACTCCCCGCGTTCCTGGCGAGGAACTTCCAGACGAGTTTCCAAAGCAACCGCACAGCTGTACCTTCCCACCCGCGCGCTGCGGATGATTCCCACCGCTCGGTTCCTCTGCGACTCTGTCTCCGTCTCTGTGGTTGGAGCCATCCTGGTGGATGCAGAGTGGTCCTGTGGAGGGTGCTGAGCAGAGGATCCCTCAGCAGAGAAGACCGAAGGGGAGCGAGACAGGAAGTGGGGGACCAGCAAGCAGGCTACTGCAATAGCCCCAGCAAGAGATGGCACCTTGTGGCAGGGTGGCAGTGGGCAAGGAGATTTAGCAGGACCAGCCCTCTTCAGTCTTTGGCTTGCCCAGCTAGGAAGCTGGGATGAGCGTTTTGGGAGAACGGGGGTGTGGAAGAATGAAGCCTTGATTTACCCACGTTAACAATGCCCAGTAGGGCTGGGGTTGTGGCTCAGTGGCACAGGGCTTGCCTGGCAAGCACCAGACCCCGGTTCTATCCCCAGCCCTGCAAAACAAAAGCCCGCTCACAGGTCCCCACTGTAATGCCCTGTGTCACTTAGAGCAAGCCTCTTTGCTCCTTCCGCTTGAACTGAAGCAGTTGGCGCCCAGGGAATTACAGAGAACAGCAGGAACGTTCGTTTAGCTTTCAGGCTGGTTAAAAAGCCTCATAGGCTGCAGCCGGCGGGACTCATTTCTGAGGCAATTTAGGGGATTATCTTGAGAGAAAATCGTCCCATGAGTGATTTGTGGGCCTGCTGGGGTGGCCAATCCCAGCTCCTTCCTGTCGGCTGGGAATGTTTTGGGCTGGTTTCTCCTGAAGTCAGCCAGACAGTCGCAAAACGCCTTTGCTCCTTCCTGCTCTTGGGCACCACCCTGGGCCCCAGGAGGTGAAGTTGGGGAGAGCAACTACAGCCAGGCAGCAGTGAAGGGGACACGTCCGCTCTCCCCAGAGCATCCTGGGGCGACAGACTGTAGCTCTGGTGGGGCACACCTGTACTCCCAGCTGCCCAGGAGGCTAAGGCAGGAGGATCGCAAGTTTGAAGCCAGCCTCAGCAACTTAGTGAGGCCTGTCAAAAAATAAAAAGGACCGGGCATGTGGCTCGGTGGTGGAGCACTTGCTTAGCACGTGTGGGCCCTGGGTTCCACCCCAGTACTGCAAAAGACAAAAACAAAAACACACAAAATGCCCCCACCCAACAAAACCTTCAGCTCTAGCATATATTGCTCAGAATCAAATTCTGGCTTCAGTATTTATTAGCTGTGTGGCCCTGAGCAGGTGACTGAATTTTCCCGATCCCCTGATCCTCAATCCATTAAAAAGGGGGAAATAACGGCACCTAACTAGAGGGCTCCTCGAGAGTCAAGGGAGGGCCTCTGGACCAGCTGACCTCCCTCACGGACCTTCGTGTGTCGCATCTGCTGATGACTCAGTCACATTTACCGTGCCAGGTCGACCGCCTGACGGCCGTGCCAAGTAGGTACAATGGTTCCTGTCACGGGTGAGCCAGCCAAGATGCACATGCAAAGCCGCTGGGTCAGGGTCCCAGTTTAGCTAAAGAGCAGACAGGATTTGAACCCAGGACAGACTTGAACCTGCCATGTCTCCTCCTCTGCCCTCCCCTACCCTCCTCCCCTCCCCTCCCCTCTCCTGCTCCCTTCCCTTCTCTCTGCAGTGCTGGCGATGGACTCTGGGGCCTTGCACGTGCTAGACACCCACTTTTCCACTGAGCTACCCCGGCCCCTGTGCCTGATCCTTTCTGAACTGGCCGTGGGGTTGGGGGCTCTGGAGCATCTTGGGAAGGAGGCCTCCTTCAGCAGCCGCTGGGCCTCTGTGGCCCCTGCAAGTCTGCCGGCCAGGGTCCGGGTTGTGTGCACCCCACTCGGGGGCTCAGCAGCCGCTCTGCCCCTCGCGTCTCTCGCTTCCCTTGGATGGAAGGAGCGGCCGGGCTCCCCGGCTGCTCTCGGCCGCCTCTTTCCCCTCGGTGGTGACATGACGTCCCTGACCACGACGTTGTTTCTGGGGCCAGGGGACCTTCGAGCCTCCAGGCTTCCCCTGCCACGGCCCCTTCTCCTGTCAGGCCGCCCTGTTGCAGCCCAGAAATAGTCCCAGCTGTGAGACGAAGCTCCAGGGTTTAAACTGCAGCTTGGTACTATTTATACCCGGCCGGAAGGAGCTTTTTTGTGCAGCGAGTGGCTTATTCTGTTGTAGCCAGGCTCACGCTGGAGGCCGTGCGGACCTCTGTGGGGACCGGGGGTGGCGGGGAGTCTCCAGGTGTGGGGTGGCCCCCGCCTGCCCAGCAGCCCCTGGTCACCGTCTCCGGCAGGGCCTGCAGGGGTCCATGTCCTGGTGGACTTCCTTCCACTGGAGCAGCAGCGGCCTGAACCGCTTTCATAGGTCAGGAAAGCAGCGCGCTGGGGGTGAAGTCCAGGCTGGCCTCGCGCAGGTGGGGCGGGCCGGCCGTCCTGAGCAGCGCCTTACTCTGCTCCTGTTTGGTTTGGCTCGTGGGGTGTTAAAGATTTTTTTCTGAACCTATGCCAATTATTTAAAAATTGGGACATTTCCTATAATATTAGAATTTCTGTCTCCTCTTGGCAAATGGAAAGATCTGGTCCCCCGGAGACCTGGACCAGCACCTCTCGGACGGCCACGACCCCAGTGTGTTCTGTTCTCTCCTCCTTCCCTCCCACCCTCCCTCCCTCCTTCCCTCTCCCTCCCTCTCTCCCACCCTCCCTCCCTTCCCCTTTCCCTCCCTCTCTCCCTCTCTCCTTCTCTCCCTCCCTCCTTCCCTCTCTCCTACCTTCCCTCCCTCTCTCCCTCCCTCCCTCTCCCACCTTCCCTCCCTCTCTCCCTCCCTCCTTCCCTCTCCCTCCCTCCCTCCCTCCCTCTCTCCCTCCTTTCCTCTCCCTCCTTTCCTCTCCCTCCCTCCCTCCCTCCCTCCTTCCCTCCTTTCCTCTCCCTCCCTCCCTCCCTCTCTCCCTCCTTTCCTCTCCCTCTCTCCCTCCTTTCCTCTCCCTCCCTCCCCCTCTCCCTCCCTCCCTCCCTCCCTCCTTCCCTCTCCCTCCCTCCCTCCCTCTCTCCCTCCTTTCCTCTCCCTCCCTCCCTCCTCCCTTCTTCCCTCTCCCTCCCTCCCTCCCTCTCTCCCTCCTTTCCTCTCCCTCCCTCCCTCCCCCTCTCCCTCCCTCCCTCCCTCCTTCCCTCCCTCCCTCCCTCAGTACTGGCTCTGACACCGGAGACTGGTGTGTGCTAACCCGCACTCTACTTCTGAGCCACTCCCTCAGCACTGCAGTGTCTTGGGACCAGAGGGCTGTTGAGCCTTGGACACTCCAGATGGCCTAAGACCTTCAGTCCCCTGTCAGAGCTGCTCACAGGGCTAAGCAAGCATGGTTAACAGGTTGCAGATAACCCTCAGGACGCCCAGTTAGATATGAATTTCCGATGAATAAGAGCAACCTTCTAGTGTAAGTCCACCCCAACTACAACCAGATGGGCACGTTTGAGACCTTCTCTGTTGAGCTGTGATCATTTTCATGCATGGTTCTGAAGAATTTCACCTGCTAGTCTGTGCAGCTGCTCTTCCTCTCTGTGGCTGCCGGGGGCACACCAAGGTGCTCCTAAGAGCAGGCTTTGAGATGGTGGACTCCAACCTGCCTGAGACTCCTGGGCCCGCCTCTTGTTAGCTGTGTGACCTTGGGCAGCTTACCTCACCTCTCTGAGCCTTGGTTTCCTCATCTGTACAACAGGAAGGATAAGGATGGCTTTGTTAATTCCTGCTAGTATTGCATCTTGTCTCTACTGAAAGGTCCCCTCTGCGGACGGGAGTCAAGATTGCCCTCAGTTCACTGCTACTTGAAACAAGCTTGCCAAGGTCTTGAGAAGGGGAAGGGGTCTAGAAGGAACCGGGCATATAATCCGAAGACTCAGTTTGCTTTACAAAAAGAAAAAAAAAAAAAAGTGAAGGTGCCCGTCTCCCTGGAAACCACTGCTGATCTGCAGGACCTTCTCTCTGCAGGCGAGGGAGGTGGAGGCCGCCATCGAGGGGATGCTCCTGGTGCTGGAGGAGTTCTGCAGCCTGGCCGCCGGGGTGAGTGCAGCCTGGGGGGCAGGGGCTTCCTGGGGGGCCATTGGTGGTGGGTGAGGGCCCGCAGGCAGCAGGGCCAGGCAGCCTCGCCCTCTCCCAGCCCAGGTGCCTCCTGGGCGGCCATCTTGCTCTCCTTCCCCAGACGGGCTCCCTGGTGGAGGAGGCGAGCGGGCCACAAGGTGGCGCTCTCGGGCACCACGCGGGAGCCTTCCGCGGGGCTGCCGACTATATTTAACTTTGCTGGGCTCTGAGCAGCTCGCTGCAAACATGGAGCCGGCCAGGAAATGGCTGCGGGCCTGGAGGCCGGGGAGGAGCCTCTGGCGGGCCGCAGCCGGGCGGGGTTGGCCTGGAGCTCCCTTCCGCATCCCTTCCTTCTCCCAGCCTTTGCCCCCTGCCCTGGAGTGTTGGCTCAAATCCCCTGGATGGGTGGGGAAGGAGCTGGAGAATCCCCAGGCCCAGCGAACAGGTCCTCGTAGAAGCCTCCTCTTGGTCACGTCCACCAGCCAGGTGTGGAGCCCTGAGGAGCAGTGATAGAATTTTCTAGAAGATTACAAGCTCATTAAAGGCAGCCCAGGAACCCAGGTTGGAGGCTTCTGCCTGCAGGCCCACAGCGCCTGCATCTCGTGCCCAGGCCCTTCCTCTCCCCAGGCTGGGTCTGGCCAGTGGACTTATGACCCGTGAAGCTCAGGGTCCCCTGAGAGGCGTTTGGGAAGGCCCAGGGGTGACAGTGACAGCAGCCCCAGAGGCTGCGCAGCGCCTGCTTTGTGCCAGACACTGTTCCTGTGCATCCGAAGGGCACCCAGTGCCTACCGGGCCAGCCCCTGGGGACACTGTGGGGCGAGATGGAAACCTGCCGGAGGTCCTGTGTTCACTCTGGAGGGCCAGCTTCTCCCTCCCAGGTGGGTCCACGTGGCAGCGAGATAACCAGGTGAACTTTCTACAGCCTGAATGAGCCTTCCTTCTCCACCTGGCGCCGGGCCCCTTCTCCTGACCAGGCCGCGTGACGAGCCAGAGGATGCGGTCAGATCCGTCCCTTTGGTGCCAGAGCCACCATGAGCGGTGACACAAAGGTGATCCAGGCAGAGGGAGGGATCCCAGAGCAGAGGTGTCCAGCCCCCCTGGGGACCTGGGGAGGCTTTCCAGAAAAGTGGGCCATGGATTTGGGGCCTGAAGGAAGAACAGGAAGTTCATCCGATGGGGAGGCAGAGTGTTTGGGTACAGGGACCAGCTGGGCGGAGCAGGGGCCGGGGAGGTGGCGGGTGCTGCCTGGAGGAGGCGACCTTGCAGAGAGGCAGGTCAGAAGGTGCTGTGGACTGAGGGCCAAGGACATCTGCCTCCTCAAGGCCCCGCCCATCCCCGAGTCTCCTGTGAAAGGAGAGCCGGTGGCCCTGCGAGGGCAGCCGGGCAGGATTCCCCATGGACGCGCGACAGAGGCCACACCACCCGGAACTCTGGGCGCCCCCAGGGGCCCGAGGCTGCAGGCAGCACCGGGGAGCGCCCCCAGCTGCAAGCGGACTTGAATGCCGAGGGTCTTGCGCAGGTGACTTCTGGCCCGGAACTGCCTTCAGATATGTTGATGCTGCTGGAAAAAAAAATGGAATCAGCGGCTGATATTTTTAGAATTTCATGCCAAAAAGTCTGGCTTTATGGTTTCCCTTGGAGAAGTGGAGATCTGGTCCCCCTGGGTGCTTGTCCCCACCTGGTAAGCATTTGCCCCCGTGGGTGGCAAGTGTGACACCCAAACTTGTCACAGCCCGCTGCCCCCTGGGGGGCCCTGCCTGGGGGCCACCCTGGGCTTATGTGTTTGGTGATAGAATATAATTCTCTGTACTTTGAACCCAACTGAGAGCAGGACGCTAAAGCCCGACCCAGGGGGTCCCCATTCCAGGAGGTGGAAGGGAGCGTGTCCCCTGTGGCTACCTCGCGAGTCCACGTCGACGGAGGCGCCCAGCCCGTTTGTCGGTGCACGATGCTTCTGCAGCCCCATGTTCTGTGCTGATGCCAGTGTCCTCTCAGCCCTGGCCGTCCAGGCCTGGCCTACCAGGTGCGCCTGCCCCTGCCTCAGGAGGCCCCCTACTGCGGAGGGGCACTGGCTACCAGCCTGAGGCTGGGGCCTCCTCTCTCTGAGAGCTGCTCTCAGATCCAAGGTAGGGATGAGCGGGGCCTGCAGGGAGCAGGTGACATCACGCTGTGGACCTCTCACGGTCCCCAACTCGGCTCAGCCTTCGATACACTGATCGACTTAGAGGCCCCAGAGAAGCCTGGCTTGCACTGTGTGGCCCCGGGAGAAGCCTCTTCCTCGCTGTGAAGACCAGGCTCCCAGAGGCCAAAGCCCAGCTTCCTGATGTGTTAGTCTGTCCACCAGCCTGTCCTTGGTCCCTGTCTGTGACTGAAATTCATTACTCTGTCCGGAGACCCGTTTTGACCTTGGACGTAACACCCTCTGGTGGTACGTGAAGCCTGTGTCTTCCCGCTGCGGGCCCCAGGCACCTCCCAGTCCTCTACCTCTTGAACCTAGTTTTCTCCTCTGTAAAATGGAGATGACGGTTCATCCTGAACCTGAAGCTTAGCGGTAGGAAACAACAGCAGCTCTATTGTGTGGGCTCTGCAGGCACAGAGGGGACAGCTCACTGGAGCCATGTGGCACTTGCTGGGGAGGCCCACGTTGGCTCCGTCATTCAGGTACATGACTGGGACCTGGGCTGGGTGCCAGCGCGCTGGGGACCGTGGGTGTGACTCCTCCACGCCACCTTCCACGTGGCTGCTTGGGCTTCCTCACTGCATGGCTGTCAGGTTCATGAGGCCTGGATATGGAAACCGACGCGGGGTCCCTTCGGTCATTCTTTACTGGTCAAAACAACCACAGAGCCCACCAAGGACCAAGGGGGAAGGGTGTGGACCCCTGCTTCCTGGAGGATGTGGCCATCCCAAACTACTCTGCCCCGCATTGGAGCTATATCCCCAGCCCTGGAGTAGGTGAGACAGAGGCGTGTGCTTGATTTATGTCACTAGAAGGCTGAAATTTTAAAACCACTAAGAGAGCACGTGTTCGCGAGGATGAAGCGCCACTGAAGGAAATGCAAACCAGTACAGCTGCTTCGGAGAAGTGTCTCATCAAGTTAAACGTGCTAATCCACACCCACTCTTCCTAATCTGAGGCCATTACAAAATACAGGTGAAAACCAGTGTCCACACAAAGGCTCAGACACCAGTGTTCGTAGCAGCCGTGTTCAAAAGACCGCAGACTGGACCAGCCCCCATGACTGTCAGCAAGGCAGTGGCTGAATAAATGGTTTATTGAAATACTACCCAGCAATAAAAAAGATGGACTCCTGTACACAGTGACAGGGTTTCACAAGTCTCCCAGGCACGACGCTGAGAGGAAGATGCCGGATACAAGAGGCCGCTGAGCAGTCCGTTCATAGGGAGTTCAGAAGGGCAGTGCCGTCGACAGGGGCCAATGGTAGATGGCGTTTAGCTTTGGGAGGGAGGTGGTGGCTGCCAGGAGGCAGGAGGGGCCTTCCCGGAAGATGGGTGTTCGGCACCTGGCTCTGGCTGTAATTATGCAGATGCAGGCACACATTTGGATCCCTCAGGTCGTGCACATAAGACCGGCACTTCATGTCAATCGTACTCAATCAACCATTTCTGAGCAGTGTCGGCCACATATGCGAGGACCAATCGATGGCAGCTGCTGATCGTCATCGTTACCAAAGCACCAGAGGCCACGCAGTGGTGATGTTATCCGGCGGCTGGATCTGAAGGGCCTTCCAGCCAGGCCCAGGGCAGCTCGTCCAGGCCCTCGAAGCCCCGGGCGCCAGACCCGCCTTCTGCCCGCGGCGGGCTCCGCGCACACAGCAGAAAATGTCCCGTTGGCCCAGAAGTTGCATCTGGCATCTGCATGGGGTCCTGGGCACGTGGCTGTCCTTCCTGGAGGTGCTGAAATGTCCTGGACAGCCGTCCGCTCTGTGATGACCTCACCACCCGCTGCCGGGCCGCGGGCTCCTGGGAGGCCGGGGGACTCCGGGCTAATAGACCTCTGGGTGTTTGTCCTGGCAGAGACCCAACGAGCACCGGTTCCTCCTGTCGTCTCTGTCCTTTACAGCCTACAGCCCGAGGCCTGCAGACTCAGACGCCTGCCACATGACGCCTGAGGTGGGTTGGGTGTGAACAAAGACGTGTCACTTTCTTCTGACTCTCTTCTAAGAAGAAAAGAGCCCCTGCAGCCACAGACTCCATGCTAGGGAGACTCTAGGGAGCGGTGGGGTCTGTGGTTAACCAAAGGGGACGGCTGTCACTCAGCTCTAGCTGCATCATGGCCATGTGGGAGAGGACACTGGCCGGCTCTGTGTGGCCCGCTCCTCTGATCTTTCACAAGAAGCCAGAAATCAGGGCTTCTAAGAGAAATAGCCTGAATTTGAGATCTGGGCGTTTCATTTGGTTGTGCTTTTGGTGTTGTTTTTAGGTGTGATCAGGCAGACATGGCAGGGGCCCCATGGGAGCCCCATGCAGACCCATGAGGGGGAGTGTTCGGGGACCACCCTAAGTTGGAATCCTACGTCTCCCACTTTCTAGCTCGTGGCTTTGGGCAGCTCATTGGTTCTCTGGGTCTGTTTCGTCACCCACGGAATCAGGCTGGGGATGGACCAGTGCGGGCGTCAGAGGCTCTGTCCCGCACGTGGTAACAGCTTGCAGGTCCCATGCCTGCTCGGCTGGGTCTACATTAAATGACCCTGACGTTGCCTGCCCTCTCCCCAGCCGGTGCGGGAACGCTATGGACGTTTTGGGGCTCTCCCAGCCCCGGGAGGCCCCCACCCTAGGAAACTGCCGTTCTTGTTGCCTACAGCTTCAGCTCGGGAGAGGCTGTTCAGAAGGGCCTCCTGCTCAGTCCAGCAGCCCCGCTGCTCCTCGGGGTCCTTCAGGTTCCCAGGAAGGTGGAGGCGGGCGGTTCTGGAGTCTCCCGTCCCCGACCTTCCTTCACTCAGACCAGTTTCCCTCTCAGCACCCCGTCTGTTTCTTTAGAATTAACAGAGAGAAGGTCCTTGCGTTGTTCCACTGTGGTCCAGCCTTGTGGTCCGCGGAGCCGATTATCCGCTCTGCTGCGTGACGGATGTCTCCGGGGCCGAGCCTGGGTGGGGATGGGCCTCTCCAGCACTTCAGCCTCAGGGAAGAAAGCGGGGCGCCCGAGGGCTTTTCCCTGTGGGGGGCCCGCAGGTTAGGGTGGGGACTGTGTTCAAGGAGCCCAGGCTGCCTGGCTGACGCAGACCTGGCCACCGGGACTTTCGACGTGCTCTGTGGCCTGGATTGGAACAGCTTCAGATGTCCACGTTCTCCAGACAGCTCAGAGTGGCTGCCCGCCGGGGCGCACTGGTGGGCTGGGGGCAACGAGGGGTGCTGCTCCCGCCGTCCCCTCCTCCCTGCCCCAGGTCCAGTCTAGGGCGCCCCGGGGCTCAATGGCATGTCTCCCGGGTCTCTCTGGCTGAGGCAGTTTTGGTCTCTCCCTTGCTTTTCCAGAGAGTTCTGCCACATGGTGGTCAGCGTCTGGTAGCTGGTCCCTCCATTCGGGTTCCTCGTGGCCGGACTGGAGCCTTGGCTCATGGGAAGAGGCCCACCAGGGGGGCGCCTTCTCCTCACTCTGCCGGCTCAGATGCCCCAGGGCGTCTCTGTTGATGTGACGTCCGCTGCCCTGCAGGGGGATGTTTGCTGTGTCCCCGAGCTGTTCACGTGCACCTCACGCTCGGGCGTGCCCTGGTCCTCGGGGTCCTCGGGGACGGGCTCCAGGGCTGTCTTTGGACACTAAAGTGCCAGGAGGCTCACATCCCTGATATCACCGGCTCAGCACTAGCAGGTGGCCTGTCCCCACCCTCCCTCCGGCCTGTTTTTAAATGCAATGCTGGGATGGAACCCGGGCCTCGGGCGTGACCGCTGAGCCCCGCCCGCCTCGGCTTACTCCAGACCATCCCAAGGCGACTGTGATGCCGATGCAGTGCAAGGCCACGTCACTTGTGGTGACAAGGGCCAAACGTCTGTATGCGCGGGCACAGGCACAGCCCTTCTTATTTCTGACCTGGTTGGTACGCGGCCGAGGCGTCCTGTGGCCGCGTCCTTGGCTTTGGGCTATGACCCGTCGCCGTGGTTTCATTCGTCACTAGGCGTTCCTGCCTGGCTGTTGCCCTCTCAAGCTGGGTCCCGCGCCCCTTGGTGTGTCCCCAGCCTGTGTCCCCTGCCCCTGGGGCTGAGATGCTCCCGGCTCATCTGACATGTTCCCCGAGCCAGCCTTGGGACCACCCACTTCTCTGCTTGAATCTTAAGGCCGTAGATTTAACACCAGAACCTTGGGGCCGGGCGGGGTGCCCCTGAGGGCCACGCTCAAGCCCGGCGGTCTGTTCACCGCGGTGTTCTTGTGGGAGAGGCTCCTGAGCACCTCCTTTTACAGAGGAGGAAACCAAGCCTCGGGGAGGCCGGGGACTGGCCTGGGGTCCCGGTGAGGGGTGGGTAGGTACTGAGGTCAGACACACGCCACTGCCCAGGGCTGACCTTCGACCTCGTGGAATCGGCATGAGACCGGCGTCCCTGAGTGCTGGGCTTGGAGCCGGGTGCCCCGGGAGATGGCGGGGCCACCCCCAGAGCTAAATTCAGACATCGTCCTGAACCCTGAGTCCAGCTTCTACTGAGCCGGCTGGCGCTCCTCTGACCGTGGACCCCAGCCCCTGGCTCCAGGGCTGCAGAGGAACCGTCCCAGACACGCCGAGCAGGCTGCCAGGGGTGTGGGGACCAGCATTTGGCAGCCTCCACCAGGGATCCCAGTGGCCCAGCTTTGGAGGGCAGTAGGTGCACTGCCCCCCCTTTTCAGGTGCCTGAAGGCTGAAGAAATTGAAGATGAAATAAGATGGTACAAGAAAGAACCCAGCCCAGCACCACGTGTAGGAAGCACCTGGATCCGCCAGCACCGTGGCCCCCATTAATGTTATTAATGAATATTAACGACAGCTCTCAACCTGCGAGTATTAATTCCATCACAAGGAAAGCGGGACTCGCCCCGACTTTGATTTAGGGAAGATTTTGATTCTTTCCGTTTGCTCTAGATCAGTGGTTTGCAAAATGAAGATACTTAGTCTGGGCTCATGTGGCTGGTGTTCGGGGGATGAGGACTCATTTTCAATTCAGTGAATAACACCTGGGTGAGTGTGGGTCCCTGGAGGGGTAGGTCGGTCCCCATGGGGACTCCGCGTCGCTCCTGGGCCCGTCCTCAGGCGGGATGCTGCCTGACACCTCGGCCAGCGGCGAGGTCGGTGAGACCCCTGTGAGGGCCGCCAGGGGCAGAGGGCCTCACCAGCTGCCCTCTTTAGATCAGGAGCGACACTTCTCAGATCCTGGAGGAGAACATCCCAGTCCTGAAGGGCAAAGTGACAGAAATGCGTGGCATCTACGCCAAAGTGGACCGGCTGGAGGTAGGTCCAGGACGGGGAGGCTCCCCCGTGACCACGGGCTCGTCTGACCTTGAGGCTGTGGGCGTGGGGCCTGGGGGGGCTGGGGTGAAGGGAGGGGCTGTCGTATCTTTAAAAGACCGTGGTATTTTTTTTAAATGACCAAAGTCTGTTTCCAACATTTAAAAACTGAGCTACTTTATATCAAAATCTAAAATTTGAAGCTTCTTTGAAAATTCAGAAGCATTGACAAACTTGGGCCCACATTTCTTTAAGTACTTTAAATCTGTTTATTTTCAAAATGTAAATAACTCAGGTGTGCACATGGCCAGTACAGTTGGGTGGCTTTTCACCTGTGCCAACCCCACGTGAAGCACGTGAAGGTGACCCGGATGAGACAGAGCGTCTGCAGCCCTGGCTGTGCCCTCTCTCCCTCTCTCTCTCTGTCTCTCTGTCTCTCTCTCTCTCTCTCCCCTCTCTCTCTCTCTCTCTCTCTCTCTCTCTCTCTGTCTGCATACTGGGTACCACTAAGCTACATCTGCAGTCCTTTTTGTTTATTTTTTGGTTTTGAGACAGAATCACCCTAAGTTGTTGATAGTCTCACCAAGTGGCTGAGGCTGGCCTCAAACTTGTGATACCCTGCCTCAGCCTCCCAAGTCATTGGAATCACAGGCTGCATCCTTGAATAGGTGCCCCCGCTTGCCACAGTCCCCACCATGCCCAGTTGCCCACCCACTCATCTGCCCCACCTCATCCTTGGCTGGCCAGCTCTGAGACTTGGCATCTCGTTTCCCTCTTGCTCCCTGCCAGGCTGGTTCCCTCCCTGTCCCTGTCCCCCAGAGGAGGGGCTCAAGCCCTGGGAGCTGAGCCCATCCCCTGGAGACGCCACTGGTTACGTGACACCGGAGCCTAACCTCTCATCCACCTGGGGTCCTCGGCTTGGGTCCCTGGCCACTTGCTCAGCGGAAGACCAGGGGGCTGGGCTCGCAGTGGTAGGTGGTCACCTGGCTGGAGGGGCGGGGCCCCTGGGAGCTGCGGAGGGATCCAGCAAGGCCGTCAATACTGACTTAGCAGAGAATTAACATTCCTGTCAGCGGAGAGCGGCGCAGGAATATAATTAAAATGCCGCCCTTGGAATAGCTGATCCATTTAAATTTTATTCCACACGTTGAACAGAGGAAGGGGGCGTGCGAGGCTCTGCTCAGCTCCCGCCTGGTGGCCGGCTTCGGAGCCACTGCTTTCCTTGGCGTTCCGTGTGCCGACACGGAGGCCTACCCTCTGCCACCGAGGCTGTCACAGCATAGTGGAGGGACAGGCGCGTCCTGCACTGGAGGGCGCTGGACAAGCCCTTCTACCATGGTCCCCCTGCTGCTGGAGCGAGGGCCGAGGGCATGTGGCGTCCAGCCGCCTGCAGGTCAGGTCCTTGCCCAGAGGCAGGAGCCCAAGTGCCCGGCTGAGAGGAAGGCGCGGAGTCTGGCTCTTTCCGGGGGTCCAGGGAGAGCCTGTTCCCCACCTCCTCCCTCTTCCTGCCTCTCCCACGCTGACACCCCCCTCCGCAAGGACCCCTGTTGTGATGTTGGGCCCCGGGTGGTGCAGGGCGACCCTCCAGGCCAAAAGCCTTCGCTCGGCCACACCTGCCAGGTCTGTTTGGCCAGCAGGGTGGCACGTTTGGGGACCAGGACAGAAGTGTCTTTGGGCCACCCTACTCTGCCGACCACAGGCTCAGCCAGGCTGGCGGGGTCCCCAGGCCCCTGGAGGGGAAGTGGGGCAGCTGCGGGGCTGGAGGGGCCGGGCGGGCACAGCTCAAGCAGAAGCTCTGGCGGGAAGGGCTGGGCGGGAAGGGGCTGCAGCAGAGTCCCCGCCAAGGGCCTTGTGATGAGCGGGGCTGGGGACGTCAGCAGCAGGACCCAGGCCGCCCGGACCTTGCTGTCCAAGGCCAACTCTTTCAGCCTTTATCCCCAAAAGGAAGCTGCGGGGTTTCCACATCCCGGCCTGAAAGCCCTGCTGCGGGGCGTGTGCCTGGCAGCCCCGGCTCTGCCCACGAGGTGCCATTAGCACCCCTCCCTCCCGCCCCCCAGTTGCATGTCTCCAGATGTGGCAGATGTCCCCTGGGGCGACTCCTGGCTTCCTGGTCCCAGTGGCGAGCTCATTTCCCTGCACCAGGAGAGTCGCCTGGGACTTCTTCAGAGCTTCCTGTGTTCAACAAGCATCTGTTGAACCATGGCCCACCCAGCATGGTGCTGGGACACCTGAGGTGGGACCCCTGGTCCCCTGCTGTCGGCCCTCTAGGAGCACCAGACGGGGAAGCAGGCTGGGTAGGGCGGGGCTGTGGGAGCAGCCCAGGGTGACCGAGCAGAGCCAGGACACACTGTCCGTGTGACCGGCCTGCTCTGGGCTCTTCACTGACAGAGCCATACCAAGTGGCCTTTGGTGCCTGATCCCTGTCACTTAGTGCTGGCCGTGTCTTGGTCTGGTCAGAACTTCGTTCCTGGTTACGGCTGAGTTGTAGTCCAGCATGTGGACTTGCCAGGTGTCCTTTGTCCGTTTGTCAGTTGGTGGACGCTGGGTTGCTTTGACTTCGTGGCTGTTGAGAATATCGCTGCTGGACATTTGTGGATGAGCTTTTGCATAGGTTATGTTTGCTGTGGTTTGGAGTAAATGGCTCGGAGTGGAAATGCTGTGTCCCACGGTAACTCTTTTTAGCAACTTCCAAGCGGTTTTCCAAAGTGATCGCACTGTTACATCCCGGCAGCAGTGCCCAGAAGCGTTAGGTGGAGGTTGCCGATTTGCCTGTTAACGGGAGCAGTGCTGCTAGGGGCCCGGTGCTGGAGGACTGGCCCTCACTCCCTTGTGGGAACAGCTGCTTTGAGCAGTAACTGTCCCCTTCCACGGGGCGAGAGTCTCTGGGCTGCACAGTCCCCGCTCTGCCCTAGAGTCTCACCAACTTTGAGACTGCGAGGCACGTCCCTCGCATCGACGCCCTGGCCCCGTGGGGACCCCAGGTGACGAGCAAGTCAGTGGCATTCACGGAGCACAAGACCACCCTGCTCTCAGAATGGGTGTGGCTTGCCAGGTGGGGCCTGGGAACCACAAGCGACCTCTCAGGCTGGCACTTGGTTTCATTAATACAGGTGAACATTTATTGGGCCCCTGCTGAGAGCCAGGGGTACGAGGCCTTGGTGCAGGAGGCCTCTCCTCCACAGCCCCGGCTCACAGGAAGAGAAGCTGAGCCCCGAGAGAAGGGACTGGCCGAGACCCCAGGGAGGCCCTGCCGGCGGGGCTGCAGGTCTGCGCCCCTCAGTGCCGGAGCTGGGCCTTTGCAGAAGCTCCGATGCCTCGGTCCCTCCTCTCCTGCCCTCCATGCCCTCGCCTCCCAGGGTCACTGTGGCAGTTTTCACTCAAGAGAAGAGAAACCTCCCGGCTCCAGCCGCCTGCTGGCCTCTCTCCCTCTGCCACTGCGCCCTGGCCCCGTGGACAGATGGACGAGCAACCATGGGCTCCCAAGTCAGGCCTGCAGGCCCGCCCAGGCGCAGCCTTCAGGTGCCTGGCCCGGCCGCCTGACATGCAGGGCAGGGTCGGAGCAGCGGCCGGAGAAGAGGATGGTGGCTCCCTGTTCACCACCAGGTGTGCTGGCCAGGGGCAGCTTCCCGCCAGCCCCGGGGCCTCGCACGTCACACATGCACACTCACACGTGCACACACACACACACACACACACACACTCACATGTGCACGTGCACACACTCACATGTGCACACACGTGCACACATGCACACACATACACATGCAAACACACATACTCATACACTCACATACACTCACATGTGCACACACTCACACACATGCTCACACATACATTCACACATGCACACACATACACACACGTGTGTGCACATATATACATGCACACACACACATGCCCCTACGGTCACTCCCTCACATACTCACACACATACATTTATATATGCACATACACATGCTCACACATACATTCACACATGCACACACATACACACACATGTGTGTGCACATATATACATGCACACACACACATGCCCCTATGGTCACTCCCTCACATACTCACACACATACATTTATATATGCACATACACATGCTCACACATACCTGCGCATGTACACTCACTCACATATTCACATACTCATGGACACACAGTCGTGCACATATACACTCACATATGCACACACATACACACACCACACATACACACAGTCACACAAATGTACTCTCAAACACACACACTCACATATACACATACACATGCCCCCACATGTACATTCATTCACAAACACATGTACACATTCACACTCATACACACACATGTACATGTACACTTACAAATGTACACACACATAACACAACACACATTCTCACACATACACGTGCTTACATATGCCCCCACCTACTCACACGTACACATGCACATATACACTCATACATGCATACAGACATATATAACACCAACAAACATGCTCACACACATGCACATACACAAACTTGCTAACACTTACATGTGTACACACACATCCTCACCCAGACATACACACAAATACTCTTACACACATACACTCACACATGTGCTCACATATGCACATACTCACACATGCCTCATGCATATACACACTCATGTGCACCCCCACTCACATGCATACACTCACAGCACACAGACACACACACATCCATATCTTCACACACATACACATTGACACACATGCTCACACACACATACATGCACACACATACACATCCCACATGCACATGCACACGCACACCATGTCGCTCATTCAGCATCTCCCCTCCTGCAGCCAGAACCAGGTAGCATGGCCCAGCAGATGCCTGCAGCGTGGGCTCCTCCATGCCTTTTGCTGAGAAGGTGCTGCTCACCAGCTCTCCAGCTCTCCTGCTCACCAACTCTCCTGCTCTCCCACTCACCCGCTCACCAGCTCTCCAGCTCTCCTGCTCACCAGCTCTCCAGCTCTCCCACTCACCCGCTCACCTGCTCTCCCACTCACCTGCTCACCAGCTCTCCTGCTCACCAGCTCTCCTGCTGTCCCGCTCACCAGCTCTCCTGCTCTCCCACTCACCCGCTCACCAGCTCTCCCACTCACCCGCTCACCAGCTCTCCTGCTCACCCGCTCACCAGCTCTCCTGCTCACCAGCTCTCCTGCTCTCCCGCTCACCAGCTCTCCAGTTCTCCTGCTCTCCCGCTCACCAGCTCTCCAGCTCTCCCGCTCACTAGCTCTCCAGCTCTCCTGCTATCCCGCTCGCCTGCTTTCCCGCTCACCAGCTCTCCCGCTCACCAGCTCTCCTGCTCTCCCACTCACCAGCTCTCCCACTCACCCGCTCACCAGCTCTCCCACTCACCAGCTCTCCTGCTCTCCTGCTCACCAGCTCTCCAGCTCTCCTGCTATCCCGCTCACCAGCACTCCTGCTCTCCTGCTCTCCCGCTCACCAACTCTCCCGCTCACCAGCTCTCCTGCTCTCCCGCTCACCAGCTCTCCAGCTCTCCCGCTCACCAGCTCTCCAGCTCTCCCACTCACTAGCTCTCCATCTCTCCCACTCACTAGCTCTCCATCTCTCCCGCTCACTAGCTCTCCCGCCCACCAGCTCTCCTGCTCTCCCGCTCACCAGCTCTCATGCTCTCCCACTCACCAGCTCTCCCGCTCACCAGCTCTCCCACTCATCAGCTCTCCCGCTCTCCTGCTCTCCCGCTCACCAGCTCTCCAGCTCTCCTGCTCTCCTGCTCACCAGCTCTCCCACTCACCAGCTCTCCCGCTCACCAGCTCTCGTGCTCTCCTACTCACCAGCTCTCCCGCTCTCCTGCTCACCAGCTCTCCAGCTCTCCTGCTCACTAGCTCTCCCGCTCACCAGCTCTCCTGCTCTCCAGCCCTCCCGCTCACCAGCTCTCCAGCTCTCCCGCTCTCCCGCTCACCAACTCTCCTGTTCTCCAGCTCTCCCGCTCACCAGCTCTCCAGCTCTCCCGTCACCAGCTCTCCTGCTCACCAGCTCTCCCGCTCACCCACTCACCAACTCTCCTGCTCTCCCGCTCACCAGGTCTCCCGCTCTCCTGCTCACTAGCTCTCCTGCTCTCCCACTCTCCCGCTCACCAGCTCTCCCGCTCACCAGCTCTCCAGCTCTCCCACTCTCCCGCTCACCAGCTCTCCCGCTCACCAGCTCTCCAGCTCTCCCGCTCACTAGCTCTCCTGCTCTCCCGCTCACCCGCTCACCAGCTCTCCCGCTCACCAGCTCTCCCGCTCACCAGCTCTCCTACTCTCCAGCTCTCCCGCTCACCAGGTCTCCTGCTCTCCCGCTCACTAGCTCTCCTGCTCTCCCCGCTCACCCACTCACCAGCTCTCCCGCTCACCAACTCTCCTGCTCTCCCGCTCTCCCACTTACCTGCTCACTAGCTCTCCCGCTCACCAGCTCTCCCGCTCTCCTGCTCTCCCCGCTCTCCTGCTCTCCTGCTCACCAGCTCTCCAGCTCTCCTGCTCACCCGCTCACCAGATCTCCAGCTCTCCTGCTCACCCGCTCACCAACTCTTCTGCTCTCCCACTCACCAGTCTCCTGCTCTCCCGCTCTACTGCTCTCCCACTCACCTGCTATCCCGTTCACCAGCCTCCAGTTCTCCAGCTGTCCTGCTCTCCCGCTCACCAGCTCTCCCGCTCACCAGCTCTCCCGTTCTCCCACTCACCTGCTCACTAGCTCTCCCGCTCACCAGCTCTCCCGCTCTCCTGCTCTCCTGCTCACCAGCTCTCCAGCTCTCCTGCTCTCCCGCTCACCAGCTCTCCTGCTCACCTGCTCACCAGCTCTCCAGCTCTCCTGCTCACCTGCTCACCAACTCTTCTGCTCTCCCGCTCTCCTGCTCTCCGGCTCACCAGCTCTCCAGCTCTCCCGCTCTCCTGCTCTTCCGCTCTCCTGCTCTCCTACTCACCTGCTCTCCCGCTCACCAGCTCTCCAGCTCTCCCGCTCACCAGTCTCCTGCTCTCCCGCTTTCCTGCTCTCCCGCTCTCCTGCTCTCCCACTCACCTGCTCTCCTGCTCACCAGCTCTCCCACTCACCCGCTCACCTGCTCACCAGCTCTCCTGCTCTCCCACTCTCCAGCTCTCCTGCTCTCCCGCTCACCAGCTCTCCAGCTCTCCTGCTCTTCCACTCACCAGCTCTCCTGCTCACCTGCTCACGCCCCTGTTCCTGCGCTCAGTCCCCACACTGTGTGCACTCCTGCACATGCCCTCGCCCTCAGGAGACCCCTCTGCTGCACCAAGCCCCCCAGGCTGGCTCAGTACCTCCCCTCACAGTGCCACATGCTGGGGGAGGCTGAGAGTACCTGGAAAGAATTGCACAGGGCCACAAGGGCTGAGGACAGGGAGACAGGGCGACTCCAGAGTGGCTCAGGGCATATGAGACCAGGTGGTCTGGGAGGACCTCTGAGAAACACACATTTAATTCAAGGCCTGAAAGGTAAGCAGCGCCACCCTTGAGGAGCAGAGAGAAGGGTACCCTAAGCAGGCACAGGCCCTGTGGAGGCAGAGTGAGCTGGGCACTCTGGTGGAACCCAGGGGACGGAGGGGGTGCTGTGGGATGGGTGCAGCGGGGAGGGCTGGATGGAGGTGGCAGGGACACCTGGTGCCCATTACTGTTGCAGGAGTCGTTTTCATTTCACCATTGGAGCAAACGAAGGAGGGGGCCTTGTCTGAGGTGGCATCTCTAGTGGCCCTGGCTGCTTACACACACACACGTGGACATGTGTGCACACATGCTGAGATAGAGAAAGGTGTGGAAGGCACACCCAAGGTCACAAATGGTTGTGTCAGATTTTCCTGGGCTTACATATTTAAGTGTAGGTTTATTGCTAGCATGGATGAAACTGGAATCTTTGCATAAAATTGGAATGTCCTTTTTTCTTTTTAAAAATTATAATGTCTAACATTCCCTTCCTCCCTCTCTCCCTCTCCCTCTCCCTCTCCCCCCTCCCTCCCTCTCCCTCTCCCCCCCTCTCCCTCTCCCCCCTCCCTCTCCCTCTCCTCTCCCCCCTCCCTCCCTCTCCCTCTCCCCTCTCTCCC
The DNA here is from genome assembly GCF_902686445.1 of Sciurus carolinensis. Lineage (NCBI taxonomy): Eukaryota > Metazoa > Chordata > Mammalia > Rodentia > Sciuridae > Sciurus > Sciurus carolinensis. The sequence goes on along the minus strand of NC_062214.1, from coordinate 10,263,703 downwards.
TCTCCCCCTCCCTCTCCTTCCTCTCCCCCCTCCCTCTCCCTCCCTCTCTGTCCCTCTCTCTCTCTCTTTCTCTCTCTCTCTCTCTTTCCTTTCTTCCTTCAGTGCTGGAGGCAGCACCCAGGGCCTTGCACGTGACTGGCAAGGCCTATCACTGAGCTTCACCCCATCGAGCTCTTCATAGGTGCTGAGCACTTAACTTCTTTAATAAGGTGCTACATCCATTTTACAGATAAGGAAGTTGAGACTAATAGAAATGAAGCCCCCTGCCAGGAGGCACACAGTTAGTGAGGGTGAACTTGGATCCTAATCAGAGTCTGACTCCAGACAGTTTTTTGAGTTGGAAACTGGGTACCCAAAGCCTTGGGCCAGTTGGTCTCCTGTGGGTTTCGACCTAGCGACCTTGTTCCCCTCCATCTCCACTTAGTCCTCTCCACCTGCCTGACCCCTGGAAGCTTCCAAATTCCAGTGTTCATCAACTATTAAAGTGAGCATTTGGCAATTTCTAAAAATACCTCTGTTTTGTGTTTTGGTTTTGGCACTGGGGATTGAACCCAGGGCACTCAACCACCAAGCCACATCCCAGCCCTTTTTATTTTGAGACAGGATTTCACTAAGTTACTGAGGCTGGCCTTGAACTTGAGGTCCTCCTGCCTCAGCCATTTGAGTTGCTGGGATCACCAGCGTGTGCCACCACGCTTAGCTAGTAAAGTCCCATCTTCATAATAATTTCTAAAAGGCTTTGAAATATGACGGATGTGCTTTGAATCTCCTCACTACTGTCTCCAGGCTACGTGACTTTGGGCGGGTGACCCAAACTCTCTGAGCCTCAGTTGTCCTCCTCTGTAAAAGAGAGGCTGAAAATGGGGTCCCTGGGGGAAAGATCCACAGGATACCCACCAGGGTTGGGTGGGTGCCAGCAGAAGTGGCCACTGTTATGCGGGGCCTCTGAACATGTCCTCTGCTGAGCAGGCCTTGCCAGGCCCCGCAGGGAGCTGTGGGGCCTGGAGGAGGGAGGCGGGTGCCGGTGATCACGGCCTGGCGTCCCTGCCGGCTGAGGGAGCCCGGCCAGGAACGTGCTCCCACCTGCTACAGATGTGGCTTCATGGACTCTCTGTCTCTCTGCCAGGCCTTCGTCAAGATGGTTGGGCAGCACGCTGCCCTCCTGGAAGCCCACGTGCTCCAGGCTGAGCGGGACCACAGGGCCTTTCCGCAGGCCCTGAGGAGGTGGCTGGGCTCCACCTTCAGAAATGTGAGTATCTGGCCCCCAAAGTGAGGAGGGCTTCTCCCTGTGCTCTCCCAGAGTGGGGAGAAGGTCGGGAGGCAGAGTTCAAGGGTCACATTTCCCTTCTGCAGACAGGAAGTGGTCTGCCTGGCCCTGAGGGCCGCGGGGTGGCCGGGAGCTCCGCCTTCCCCTTCCTCCGGCACGAGTCTCTCTTGGCCCTGCACCTCGAGCTTCATCGCCGTAACTGCTCATGTAACGCAGTCAAAATGTATTGAGCACCTGCTGTTTGCCAACTACTGTGCCCCATTCGGGATTACCATGATAAGCAGAAGCAGCCCCCCACCCCACCACTCTGTCCTTATAAACTAAGGACAATGACAAGGCCACATCCAGGATGGAGGCCAGGAAGGGCCTCGTGAGGGAGGCTGCACACGTCAGCCTGAAGCAGACAGAGGAGCCTGGAGGGTGGAGGTGGTCAAAGGTCTGAGTTCCACATCTCTGTCCCGTCCTGGGATCTCCCCAGGACCCCACAGGGATGGAATGACTGTCATGTCCCTTTTTCTGGTGCAAAACCTGAGGCTGGGTGGGTTGTACGATGAAGACCTTCGCTGCTCAGAACACGCTCGCCGCCTGCTGATCCTCGAGCCCGGGGACGTTGGTCCCGTCTGGAGACCTTCTGGTCGTCCCAGCTGGGCCAGGGGCTTAGGCGTGCAGGAGTGGAGTCCTCAGATGCTGACGAGCGCCCACGGTGCGCGGGGTGGCCCCACTGCAGACCCTCCCAGCCCCAGAGGTCTGCGCCAAGCTGCGGTGGATGGTGGCACCCAGGGTTCGCGTCGGTCATCCCAGCACTTCTTGGGCGCTGGCTTCTCCGGGCAGCCTGAGGAAGGCACACGTGTCGTCACTCCGTCCTACAGAGGGGGAGACCCACCAAGCTGGCTGGGCAGCCTCACCCCTCACAGGACGGGCACCTGGCCCACCGGCTGCCCTGTCCTGCCCTCAGGCTGGGTCCTCGGGCTCTGCCGGGACCCCTCTGTGCCTGTGGCCGTCCCTGCCTGTGTCTTTCCGTGGCTCCAGGGCTTGTTGACGGCCCACTGCTCACCGGGCCCTGCTGGCCTCCGGGTGCACCCACGCACCTTTCCCGTCGGCCCCTGTGCGGCTCTTGCACTGAATTTGGCTTTTGTAAACTCCCCCCGGGGGCCAGGTGGTGCATTTAGACCGTGAGACTTGGGATGTCCCCTGGAGAGTCCCTCTCCGGTGCCAGACCCCGGCTCCTCGGCTCAGCTCCTCTTGCCCTGTCCCTGCCTGGGGCACGCGCCCCTCACCTGGCTGCCTCCAGAGCACAGGGAGGGCGCACAGTGGCCTCACGGATCGCAAGGTCCGGGAGCTCCTCTGGATCCATCAGAGTCCAAGCCACTTCCTGGCACCTCTCCAGACAAACTTGGTCTTTCTGCCTTTCAGTGAATGAAATCACAGGGCCACTCTCGTCCTGCCTTCCCTGAGTCCCAGGGAACATTCCTAGGTGACCAGGAGCCCGTCTCTGCCCACTGACTGCTTTAGAGGACGTCAGGGGAGGGAGGACGGATGACTTGGCGTGGCCACGCCTGAGCCCACTAGGCCACCGTGCTCAGGGGCCCTGGGCTCTGGGCTTCACCTCCCCCTCTGGACTGTGTGACCCCCAAGGTGTCACCAGGCTCCCATGGATGGGACCAGGCTGGCAGAGGAGGTCAGCTGGGCTGGAAAGCCAGGCCTTTTGGGTCCCCCAGCTGCTCCTGCTGCAGGATCCCCCGCGGTGCAGCTGGGCACGCTGGGACCTGCCCCCTCTCCACCGCGCAGCACGCTGGGCGCAGGGCCCCAGGCCTACCTGTGGTGACTTGTTCCAGGAAGCACATCCCAGCCCCAGGGTGAGTCATTCAGCACCCCGGGTGCTGAACTTGGCCCCACCGGGCTTGCTGGGGGAGGGGCGCGGCAGCACGTCTGCGTGTGCAGACCCGAAGGCTTCCAGGGAGCAAGCCGGGGCTGTCTACGGGCCCCGCTCGCTAAGTAGGTCTGATCATTGTTTCTGCTTCAAAGACGAGGAGACTGAGGCCCCCAGGGGTCCCTTGTCCCAGGCAGTGTGCGGGTGCCAGGCCCAGGGCTGGGGCTCTGCTCCCTGCGGGTCCCTGCAGGCCCTCCACCCTCCGATGGCTCCGTCCCGACTCCTAAAGCCAGGATTCTGAGCCCCAGCGCCTGCTCCCGGGCCCTTCCTCTTGAGGCTGTGGCTTGAGGCAGGTCCACTCCTAGCCCTTCTCCCTGTGTGGCTGTCCCCAGGCCCAAGGCCGGCAGGGTCGCAGGGTCGGGTTGAGAGAGTGGTGGCTCCTTGGGTCCTTTCCTGGGGCCTAGCTCTCCCCTGGGTTTGGCTCCCCTGCAGGAGTTCAAGGCCAGCCCAGCCCAGGCTGCCCCCAGGAGACCGCTCTCCACCCGTCACCCTGCTCTGCCCCCAGGTCCCCAGAGCGGGGCCTCCTCTGCCCAGGGACCCCGGCAGGCCTTCCTCTGCGCCCCTCCCCCACGGGCCTCCCCATGCGGGGGTGGGGTCCCCTCCAGGCCCAGCCCTCACCCGGGAGCCCTGCAGGGTGTGGGCATCCGCCTTCCCTGCCCTCTCCTCAGCTGGGATGGTGGTTGGGGCAGAGGCCCAGGAAACCTGACTCCTGTCCTGCACCATGGCCGCCTGCTTCCCCAGGTCCTCCTTCCTGCCTCCTCCTCACTCTGCAGCTGCAGTGGGAGGCCTGGGGGGTGGTCAGGCCTGGGTCCCCAGCACCCCAGACACAGGGTGGGGAAGCAGTCCCAGCCCCTCCCAGCACAGAGGTCCTGGCCCCCCCGACCGCGGCTCTGGGGCTGGATGTGGACTGGGGGGGCTGGCCGGGGGCGCCGGGGGCGTGAGAGGTCCCGCTGAAGCCGGGGCTGCCCTGTGCCTTTGAGCAGCCGAGGGAGACGCACTGGGTCCAGCGGCCTGGCCCGTGGTACCCAGCACAGGAGGGGCCCATTTCCACTGACGCAGGGGACGCGCTCTCTGGTCAGCAGCCCGTGTCCTCGTGCCGCACCCCATCGAGGTCCAGTTTTCAGTGATATATCGAGGCGTCCTTCACTGTTGCAGCTTCCAGCCGGGTTGACCTCCCGTTCTGTCCCCTGTCCCCCACCCCTGCCATCTCTGCCAGGGCTTCCTCCCCGGCTGAGGGCTTGGCTGTCCATCCTCCTGTCGCCTTGGGGCCGGCGCGGTCTGCGTCTGGGAGAACATAGGCGTGGACCACATCCCGAGAACGTTGGGTGGACGGCTGCTCCCTCTGGCCTGCTGCTCTGAGGGTCGCGGAGACCCTGGGGAGGGGCCTGAAGCCAGGAGCTGGACGAGGAGCCAGGAGAAAGGAGCTCCTGCAGACGCGAGGGCTGTGGCGCCACTGGGCTCGGCATGTGAGCAATGGCGGGAAGTCCAGCGTGGGCGCCCGAGTGGGCGCAGGGGCGGAGAGGTCAGGGAGGTGGCAGGCACCGGGCCCCACGGGCCTGCAGAGGGGAGTGCGAGCTCGCAGGCGTGACTAGGTCAAATCTGCTCTGCTGAGCGGAGGCGGCGGGCGGGCGGCGCCGTCTCCTGAGCCTCAAATGTGGGAGCCGAGTTGCCCTCGGTGCCACCGGGCCACGAGCCACGGGCGCTGCCGTTGGGCGTTTCCCCACCTGGAAGGGTCTCCTGCTGGCCCTGCAGCTCCAGGAAAGCCTCGCCTCAGGGGTCTGGGGCCCTGTCCCACCAGAGGAGAGAAAAGAGACCTCGGGGTGGCTCACTCCTGCAGGAGTGCAGTGTCCTGGGCTGTCCTGGGGTCTGTCCTGGGCTGTCCTGGACTGTCCTGCGCTGTCCTGGGGTCTGTCCTGGGCTGTCCTGGGGTCTGTCCTGGGGTCTGTCCTGGGCTGTCCTGGGGTCTGTCCTGGGCTGTCCTGGGCTGTCCTGGGCTGTCCTGGGGTCTGTCCTGGGGTCTGTCCTGGGCTGTCCTGGGGTCTGTCCTGGGCTGTCCTGGGGGCTGTCCTCGGCTGTCCTGGGGTCTGTCCTGGGGGCTGTCCTGGGGTCTGTTCTGGGGGCTGTCCTGGGGTCTGTCCTGGGCTGTCCTGGGCTGTCCTGGGGGCTGTCCTTGGCTGTCCTGGGGTCTGTCCTGGGCTGTCCTGGGGTCTGTCCTGGGGTTTCTCCTGGGGTCTGTCCTGGGGTCTGTCCTGGGGTCTGTCCTGGGCTGTCCTGGGCTGTCCTGGGGTCTGTCCTGGGGTCTGTCCTGGGCTGTCCTGGGCTGTCCTGGGCTGTCCTGGGGTCTGTCCTCAGCTGTCCTGGGGTCTGTCCTGGGGGCTGTCCTGGGGTCTGTCCTGGGGTCTGTCCTGGGGTCTGTCCTGGGCTGTCCTGGGGTCTGTCCTGGGGTCTGTCCTGGGCTGTCCTGGGGTCTGTCCTGGGCTGTCCTGGCGTCCCTTGGTCCAGGCCTGTCCCAGCCAGGGGCACGGCTGTCCCTTGGCGCGCATGCCGGGGGCACAGGCAGCCTCGCCGACCGTCGTGAACCTCCGTCTGTTCTCTGCCCAGCGCAGTGTCCTTTCACAGGTGCCATCGTGATGGATTTCCTGATGGAGAGGAGCCTGGTGCTTTCCAGGGAAGGCTCTTCAGCTCGGAGCGCCCAAGTGGGCCAGCTCCCGCCCTGGAGCAGCGCAGGGCCAGGCCGTGGGTGGAGGACGACAGGCCTCCACCTGGCCACGCCCGGCCACCTGCTCACCCAACTCCAGCAGGGCCAGCAGGGACCTGGCGAGGCCATGATGGCTCAGACCTGCCCAGGACAGTGGTCAGAGGAGCCGGGGCGAGAGGGAGCTCTGCTCCCAGGCGGAGCAGGAAGGGCCAGGCCGTGGGTGGAGGAAGGGACAGGGCGGCAGGTTGACCGCCAGCCTCCAGCCGCTGCTGTCGCACCCACAGATGCCCAGGGGCCGCTGGTAACAGAAGTGGGTGTGTCTGCCACCGAGGCAGCAGGGAGCGAAGTGCACCCCTCACCTTAAAGGGATGCAAGTTGCTTGGCACCAGCCTTGCAGAACTGGGGACCAAAAGTGGCCAGATTTTCCTGTTTCAGGGAGAAAGTTGGACATTTGGGGTTTATCTGAATCTTCCAGTGTCTCAAAGTCAGCGACCAGTTTTTCAAAATGCTGAACATCATGCAGAAAAATCTGTTGTGTACCCGGGTTGTGCCCAGCACCCTCCCCAGCTGTGCATTTTGGTGGCTGAATGGGCCCCCTCAGGCCCCACCCATTTGGAGGCCTTGGAGACCAGGCACCGTGGCGGGCCCTTCTCCAGTGCCCTGCACCAGCTGCAGCCCGAGCCCTTCAGCTTTTAGCAGCAGCCAAATTAACAGCTGCCTAGCGGCCAGCAGTTTTACTGAGCATCTACTACACAAGAAGTCTCAATGTCCTATGATAACCCCAGAGAGAGGCGTCATTTTCCAGTTTATAAGAAAGGGACCTGAGCATCAGAGAGTGCTGTTCACTTGCCCAGGGCCACACAGTGTGGATACAGAGCCTGGGTCTGACCCAGCCCTCGGCTTGTTCAGTGTGTCTCTCCTCTTCCCCTGGGCGGGACCGTAGCCCCAGTGCCTGGGGTTGCAAACTAGAGAATCTTTAGCCAAAATTGCTCCAACTGCACACGTTCTTTGGCCTGCTGAATACTCGGATGTCTTTAATTTCAATTCATTGCAGTGTTTTATTTCTTTGTTTCTTTGTTTTTTGGGACTGGGATTGAACCCAGAGGTGCTTTACCACTGAGCCACATCCCACGCCCTTTCTACATTCTTTTGAAAAAGGGTCTTGTTAAGTTACTGAGGCTGGCCTCGAACTTACAATCCATCCTCCTGCCTCAGCCTCCCCGGTAGCTGGAATGACAGGCATGTGCCACGGTGTCTGGCTCATTCCATTGCCAGTATTTAAAAAAAAAATTTAGTCTACACATCTGGCTCCTCCTGATAAAGGAGAGGTCTGTGTGGCCCTCGTCGGGCCACCTTCCCTTCTCAGTACCTGTCTGTGGCACGTGAGTCGCTGCCCAGGTTGAACACCGCGGGTGTTCAGTGACTGCCCCTCGGTGGCTGTTCAGAGGCCTCCGAGGCCTTCGCTGGCTTCCGGACTCTGGAGGCGTCTCCAGGCAGTAGAGCCGGCAGGGTTGTCATGGGCTGGGACAGAGGCCATGGTGTCCGGGCAGAGCTGCCCAGGAGTTGTTGGTGTGCCAGGTCTGGCGTCCTTCCCCTTTCACCCCTGTGGCCCCCCGGCCCTGCCCCCTCCCTGCCCCATCCAGCCTGGAGCCAGGGGGCTTTGCCTCCGGGGGCACCTCCCGCTGCAGGATCCCCTGGAGGGGCGCGTCTGGGGGAGCCTGGCGGGGCCTATCAGGTGGCGGAGAGTGACCCCCGTCACATGGACCAGAGGTTCCCTGGCGCCTTCTGGCCCCGAACCTGCTTCCTTCTCCTGTTCCAGCAGCCCCTGCGGCACCGGGCAACCCGAGCAGATGGCGATGGTAACTGGACAGCTGTGTCACAGACGGGGCAGCTCGCGTGCGGGGAGGGTCGGGCCCTGGCAGGCTGGTGGGGCCGCGTCCTGGCCGAGGTCTGGGGCGGCGGGAGGAGGGTCCTCTGCAGGGAGGACTTTGTACCGGGGGCTGTTGGTCGAGGCCTGGGGTGTGACCTGACCCCCTGCTGAAGGGCCCACTCTGCGCTGGCCTCCCATCGTCCCGCCAGGGGACGGGCAGCTTTCCCTGCCTGGACTCACGGGGCACCGGGTGCCACTCCAGCCCCGGTCGCGACAACCTAAAGGTGCCCGCCTGTCCCTGGGAGGTGCTGGAAGCCTCAGGCCCCGGTGGCAACGTCGGGGACATTCCTGGGGACACATTTTAGTCCCTTAGCCTCCCGCGTTTCCGTAGATGTGGGCGTTTTCCAGGAGGAGGAGCTTGGCTGCGGCGCCCGTGGCCGGGCTCAGGGTCTCGGCTTCCCTCCGGGCAGCAGCCTCTCCCGGGGCGTCGCTGGAGGACGGAGGTGCGGGCGCTGCTCCCTGGCTGCCTCCCTCCAGGCGCCTGCTCCCACCCGGGCCCTGGGAGGGCGGGTCCGCGCGTCCCCACGCCGGCGGTGCTCGGGCCCCTCCTCGCCTTGGCTCCCGCTGTCCTGGAGGGAGGCAGGTTGCCATCGCTGGCCCCGAAGTGCCACTGAGGCAGGCCCACGCTCAGCTGGCAGAGGTGAAAGCAGGCGCCAGGGCGTCCCCAGGGCGTCCCTTACCTGGGCCGGCACATAGTAGGCGCTCAGCAGGGACCTGCCGCTGGGACTCTGTGGACAGTTCCCATTGGGCTCCCACAGCTGTGGAGTCAGAACGCGCCCCAGAGGGAGCCCTGCAGCGGCCACTAGGCCCCAGCCCCACCAGCAGGAGGGGACAGGGCAGCTGGCTGGCCCCGGAGCCACGTCCCCCTGGACAAGCTCCTCTGCTCACGCACAACCAGCCTGGCCAAGGCCATGGCGGGGTGCCAGGCCTCCTCGGGCCCAGCCTGGGGATTTGTCCCCGGACACTAGGAAATGGACAGTCACACACCCACAGGGGGCCACCTCCGCCCTTCCCGGGTGTCCCCAGGCCTCCGCCCCAGGCCCTGGCTCCTGCTGTGCGGAGATCTCGGCCTCCAGCCGTCCCTGCGCCGTGGGCGTCCTCTGTGCTGTCTCTGCTCCCCGCCGCTGCCTCTGTCCCCTCCGTCTCTGCCCCGTCTCGTCACTCTGCCCGTCTTCCCGCGTCTTCCTTGTGTCACACACACGACTCCCACTTTGCCCGCCCCCATCTCTCCAGCTCCTCCTGCCGTCACCCAGGGAGACAGGGGTGGCCTGGTGACCCTGGTGACTGTGGCGGGAGGGTCTGGGCAGGTTCCGGCTGTTCTGCCAGCCAGTGGGCAGAGCATGGGCGCCCACTGCCCCCTGGGAGCCCTGGTGTCCTCATGAGGACCTAAGTGACCCCGAGAGGCTCCCTTGGGGACCCTGATGTGTGGGAAGCCTCAGTAACGGCTGGGACCGCGCCAGGCCTGCCCGCGGCACGACTCCATCCTTGCCAGCTGCCGCCCCACGGGGTCGTGCCCGCCCGGGCTCCTGCCCCACCTCTGTGGCACCGGTACTGCCCACTGCGTAGCCCCTGCCCCGCGGCCCCTCCAGCTGGTAACTGCTGCTCGCCACTCCAGCCCCCGCGGCTGAGCCCATGGAAGCACCGTGTGCATGGACGCCAGGACACCAGGTGACCGTGCCCACCTCTGGCTTCTGTGTAGGTTTAGAAAGCGGGCTGGTTCCACCCCGGCACCCACGGTGAGAACGGCTCGCGGCCGGAGCTCTCGGGACCTGGAGCGGGCTGCCCGACAGAGCAGTGCGGTCAGGGGCGTCCCAGGGAACGGGCGAGGAGGACCGGGAGAGGGAGCCGCCCGGCACCCATGGGCGAGGCCAGGCTGGCGGGGCTGGGCGGCGTGGTCAGCAGCGGCAGGCCCTGGGTTCCGTGGCCCAGGAGGGTGAGTGTCACAGCGGATGCCCACGATGCCCCAGCTGGGGTTGGGCACCTGCACAAAGGACAGGCCCTCTGCCCGAGAAGCCCTGGACCTTGGCTCTGCTCCTGCGGGCTCTCCACTGGAAAGTCAACCCGTCTCGTTCGGCAGTGACCCGTCCAGGTGCCCGTTCTGGCAGACACTGTCACGCCTTGTCATGACGCCAGGCCCAAAAGCCAAGGTCAACGTGCCTGTTACCTGGGGCGTCCCAATGGTTCGCCGGACAGCCTCGGGCAGAGGGGAGATGCCGGTACTTCATGCAGCGGGAATTGGAGCAGGGGCTGCCGCTCAGGGCTGGGCGGCTCAGCCTGGCCTGGGACTCTCCGCCCTCTGGCCTCCTCGCCCTTCGTGTGTCTGGCACCTCTTTACTGGGATAGAGCTGGCCCCAGAGGCCCCCGAGGTGCCCCTTGGAGTGTGTATGGGAGCCGGCAGGAGGGGCTCAGAAGATGGGAGCAGAGTGTTTGGCACTTCAAGAGAAACGGAAGCCAGGCACAGGGGCCCATCCCGGAGGCTGAGTCAGGAGGATTGCAAATTAGAGGCCAGCCTCAGCAACTTAGCGAGGATGTGTCTCTAAATAAAACAGAAAAGGCTGGGGGTGTGGCTTGGTTGCTAAGCACCCCTGGGCTTAATCCCCAGCACAATAAATAAATAAATAAATAAATTTATTTTTTAAAAAAAGAGAGGGGGCTGGGGAGATAGCTCAGTTGGTAGAGTGCTTGCCTTGCAAGCACAAGGCCCTGGGTTCGATCCCCAGCACCAAAAAAAAAAAAAAAAAAAAAAAAAAAAAGAGAGAGGAAGAGAAGTGGAAGAGCAAGGGGGTCCTGCTGGCAGGGCTGGCTGTGGCCACGTCTGTGCCTCCTGTGGCCTCTCGCCGGCCATTTATTGAGAGCCTGTGGGGCAGGCCTTCCGATTGACAGGTGAGCCACGCCTCTTAGCGGCTAAGCAATGTCCTGGAGCTTCCAGTTTTGGGGACTCCTAAACTGAAGGGAAGCAGAGCTCGGGCTGAGTCCTGCGGTGGCGCGCGCGTCAGGTCTGAGCACCTTTAATGCTGAAAGCGCAGCGTTACAAAACTGCTTGGGTGGCTCACAAGCTCAGGGTGGCATTTAATGGCGTCTGAACTCAGGGAGCTGTGATGACATTGAAACCGCCGTCTTCACTGAGCACTAACTAGCTTCCCAGCCCCTGCGGCTCTGTGAGCATCACACCCCACCAGGCAGGAGCTATCGCCATCCTGCATTCCAGATGAGAAAACAGGCACAAAGAGGTTGGTAACTTGGCCAAAGTCACACAGCTAGGAAGGGAGACTTTGCCATCCGAGGGTCTGGGACACAGTTCGTCACACTGGAGGACGGACGCTGCTGTCCATGCTGTGTGGGGCTTTTGAGGGGGTGTCAAAGTGCAAATCCCAGATCCTCCGTGACTCCTGCTTCTATGCCCACCCTCATTCCCGGGAGCAGCAGGAGCCTCACAGGAGGGAGTGGACAGGTGGCAGGGTGTCCCTGGGTCCTCAGAAACGAGTCAGCATTTACCCCGGGCCCTCATTGCTGGCTCTCCTGGGTGGACTCAGGGCAGGGCCTTCCCTCCCCACCCTGCGTGGAGCCTGGAAGCGCCCTGGAGCCATGGCCGTCCCCCATTCTTCCTTTATGCCTCTGGGCTGCTCCCTGGGGCCCGGGTCCCCAGCCCCGGGCCAGGCTTAACTCCTTCGTGTCCAGCTTCCGATTCTCCCTCTTAATGCTGAGCTGTGAACCGCGGCTGCTTCGGAGCCCTGGGGTGCAGGGAGAGCAGAGGGCGCAGAGCAGCGCACGGTGCGGTGGAGAGGACGGGAGAGGGTTACGGGCAGCCAGAAGGTGCATCTGGGGCGGGGAGGTGGCGGGAGCGACCCCCCAGGAAGGTTGGTGGCTGCAGGGGTCTGGGCACACGGGCTGTGGCTGCGAGAGGAGCAGGGTCCCTGTCTGCGAGGACTCGGGCCTGAGGTCCTGAGCCACACTCTGTCCTCAGTCTCACCCGATGGCTCTGCAGGCCTGGGCTGGAGCTGCCCAGCTGGGAGGTGCCGGCGGGCTCAGGTGGAGGTGACTGGACGTGAGCCTGGGTCGAGCCCAAGGTCTTCATGGAGGCACCTGGCGTGGCTCAGTGGGAAGGCGTCCAAGGCAAGCACAGCCCGGGTTCCGTCCGGCGCGCAGAGAAAGGAGCATCCAACAGCGATCCCAGGGCCCTCGGCCAGTGAAGCAGCAGGACAGTCAGCCAGGACAGCGACCGACCACCTGCTGGTCTTCTCCAGGGTGGCCGCTGACCTGCCTTCCCCTGGCCTCCCTGCCCCTCGGTCTGCACTGGACAGTTGCATTGGATTTGGGTTCAGGGCTCTGGCCCCCGTCATGTGGCTGGGCAGCCCCGCCTCTGGAGGCTCCCTCCGGCCCTTGGTGGCCAGCACCCTCCCCGCCCCTCCCCCCTCAGCCCCTGGGAATCACCTGCCTCCAGTTCTCAAATTTTGCCATTTCAAAAATATTCCATACATGGAATCAGAGCCTGTGACCTTTGGGGACTGGAATTGTTCACTCGAAGTGACTCCCTGGAGACTCATGTGCTGCTGCAGGTGGACCAGTGGGGCTACTGGGAGGAGCAGGTGACAGGTGGAGACGGAGGGTGGAGCGCAGGGCTGGAGGTATCCAGCCACCAGGCACCAGGGACAGAATGAGGTGGCCTGGGAGGGACGGGGACCAAGCACATGGATCAGGTATCCACTGTGCAGTGGGGTGGGCCGGCAGGTCCCGTGTGGCCAGGGCTGGCCTGAGCGTGCTCACCCCTGTGCTCCTGGTCCCTGGACCCTTTCTCTAGCTTTGGGCTCTTTCTCTCCCTCTCTCTCTGTCTCCCTCTCCTTCTCTCTCTCTCTCTCTCTCTCTCCCTCTCTCTCCCTCTCTCTCCAGGGCCCTGGAGGTGAAGGCGGCCCTGCGGGCTGGCTGAGCCTGGAGCACAGCCCCGCCCTGCTGGCTGGCAGAGGAGAGAGGCTGGGAGGCACGGGCAGGAGGTCTGGAGTGGGGGAGGGCAGGGCGGCCAGGCCTCGCCTCAGGCTGGGTCCTCCTGCTGCAGCTGGAGGGGCTGCGGCGGGAGGTCTCCAGGCGGGCCTGCAGCGGGGGCACCTGTTTCTGCCTGGACAACCTGTTTATTCCATGGCCAACAGCGGATGGCACTGGTGGCTTCTCCGGGTGGCCTTGTGGAACCTGACCGAGCACCAGTTGCCTGCGCTCCTTGCTTCCGGAGCTCACTGGTGCGCTTTCCATTCTGTGCAGACACTTCCCAGGCCGGCCAGGCCCGCAAGGAGCCTGTCGATAATTCAGCACGGACGTGAGCTGACAGCAACCCGCTGCCAGGCCTGGGCCAGCTACTGCCTGAACTCAGAACAGGGACGGGGGCCGGAGGCTGGCTGCATCCGGTGCGAGGCTGCCCCTGGGGAGGTGGCAAATCTCGCTTGCCAGGGAGGCCACTGAACGAGCAGGGCCCCCCGGCCACCCTGGCCACGGCTAGCTGGTCTGTCATCCAAGCTAGGAAGGACTCGCCAGCCGCCGTGGTGGTGCGCGCCTGCGATCCCAGCCACTCGGGAGGCTGAGGAGGGAGGATCGCAAGTCCAAGGTCAGCCTGGGCGACCTAACCAGACCCTGTCTCGCGATAAAAAGGGCTGGGATGTGGCTCCGCGGCAGAGCGCCCAGGTTCAACCCCCAGTGCCACGCACACAGAGGACTCTCCTCCGTGGGGCAGCTCCCGTGCGTCATCCGGGGTCCGACCAGGTCATCCACTAACGTCCCCCAAATTCCACCACCATCCTGCCTGGCCCTTTGTCCCGGGGGCTTGCTTGGCCAGGAGCGCTGGTCCCCTGCGGGCCTTGCTCCAGGTCCATGCAGGCGGTGGAGCCTTCCGCGAGCAGCCTCTGGAGGGGCGGTGCAGACGAAGACCACGCCCCAAGGCCCCACCCATCCTGCTTTAAAATCCAGTTCCGTCACCAAGACGGGCTAAGGAATGTCTGGGGTCCAGTGCACACGACAATGCATGGCCCCTTGGTCACAGGGATTTCAGAACAGGGGCCAGCGGGTGGAGGCTGCTCACCCCGCCTGCTCCGCCCATCGCACACACGGGGGCTGAGCCCCCACACCTGGGGAGGGAGTCACCGCACCACTGGGGCCGAGTAAGCAGTCGCCCGGCCTTGGGCTTGACTTCGGGCCTCAGCCTGGTGTCCACAGGGAGGTGCACTCTGCAAAGGCCACCACTGTGCGTGTCATTTATTTTGAAATGACCTTTGTATTGCATGACTTAGGATTTCGAGGAGAGTTGCAAAGACACACAGAGAGTTCCTGTGGCTGCCTGGGTTCTAGTGTCCATGCTGTTGTCATCTGAGACCCTGGGACAGTTGTCAAGACCAGGACCCTTTATCAGAACTCAATTCTAGTCTGTATTTGGCCTTCGCCAGATTTTCCTGTCCCAGCCTCAACTTGAGTTTCCCATAGTGGCTCTGGGACCTGGTCAGGCAGGGACACCGGCTTTAACCACCCAGCAGCCTGGGGCGGCCCTGGCAGGCGTCCTGGGTCTCTGAGCCCTGACGTGGCGGGGGCCAGACCCCGGCCCTGCCCTGGATGGCAGTCTGCTTCTGGGTTTGTCACCCACTGCTCGAGTGTCCCCTGGGTGCAGGCTCTGGCAGGGAGATGGGGCAGGTACAACCAAGGAGACCAAGGATGCACACCACAGTGGCATCTGCGGGCAACCCCGATGAGATCGGCAAGTCTGGAGGGGACAGAGGTGCAAGGACCTCCTGAGTCAGGACAGACCCCTGCAAGGACCAGGAGCAGAAGAGTCCCCGGACAGGTGGCTTAGGGAAGGGCAGCTCCGGCCAGGGTTTCAGGAGGCAGATCAGCTTGATCACTGGCTCTGAGGCACCCGGCAGATGCCAGAAGCGAGTGAAGAGGGCCCACGTCCCCTGCAGAGTGGTGGCTGCCCATCGCACTGTCCAGAGACCAGATCTTTCCATTGCTCTTAGAGGAGATTGAAATCCATTTTTAAAAGGGAAATGAAGCAGGGCACAGTGGTGCATGCCTGTAACCCCAGCGGCTTGGGAGGCTGAAGCAGGAGGATCAGCAAGTGTGAGGCCAGCCTCAGCAACTTAGCAAGGCCCTTAAGCAACTCAAAATAAAAGATAAAAAGGACTGGGGATGTGGCTCGGTGGTTAAGTGCCCCTGGGTTCAATCTCCAGTACTCACTCCCCCAAAAAAGGGAAATGACATTTCATTCCCAACATGAATTTGGGAGGATGAGCAGGTGGAGTCGAAGACGTGGGGTGTGAGGGGTGGGCGGAGTTGAGGGCGACCCCAGTGCCTGGCTGGGACCATTGGGGTAGACAGAGGTTCTGCTCAGTAAGTCAGACCTGCAGATCTGCAGAGTCCATCACAGAAAGTCTTGGCGTCCTCGTTTGAGAAAGGGCTGCGACACCTGTGCGGGAGGCGCTCCCTGAGAAGGCCCGACCTGCAACGATGTGGGGATCACTCCGTTACTCTCGGTGCCCGTGGGTGGTGTCCCGGCACCCGAGGCCCCACAGGGTGACCCCAGTGCAGCAGGAAGTGTGTGAACCCCGGAGAGAGGGCTGGCCGGGAGGGACCAGGCGCAGACAGCACTGTCCCTCGACCAAGGCTGGACAGATCAGGTTCTGGGTCAGAGCAGATGCTCCAGAGAGCCCTAGCTCTGGCGGCTGCCGTGACCGCACTGGGCTGTCTCTGCGTGAGCCTGGATCTAGTGGCCGGTGCCCGGAGCTCAGAGGAGCCTGGTGCAGATCCTCCTCTGCTGGTTTCCGTGTTAATGCCTCTCCTCCAGCTGAAAGCAGAATCCATGGGGATCCAGGAACCTTCCGAGCTGCTGCCGGGGGCTCGCATTGCCTCCACAAGACTGCCCAGCTGGTCCATGCCACGAGGGCAGCCTGGGCACTGTGGCCACCCTGGGAGCCCCAGCCCCACGCTCTGTCACTAAGGCCTCTGTGGGCTCCCTCTGCCACTAGCTGCTGTGGTCAGTAGGCCAGCAGAGGCTGGTCCAGGCCAGGCTGGGCAAGAGGGCTCTGGTGGGAAGGGGGCTGGCTCTGCGAAGCTGCCCAGCCCAGCCCCTGGGTAGGAGTGGACAGGCTGGGGCCAGGGCCGCTTACGGAGAAAGGGGAGGGCTCTGCTCGCAGCCCTCGGCGCTGGAAGAGGGGACTCTGGAGCAGACACCGACCCTGCAGGAGGACAGTCGGGTGCAGCCTGGGGTACAGAGAGCCCTGAGCCAGGATGGAGCAGCCAGGCCCGGCCCGGGGGAAGCCCTGGGGACTGGCCAGGGCAGCGGCTGCTGCCAAGAGCTGAGAGGAGCCTGGTTGGAGCCGCAGCCCAGCGTTTACAGCTGAGCGAGGCCAGCCTCCCCGAGCTGCTTTGAAGGGGGCGTTGCCAGGTGCTGCTCCACCGGCCCTTGTGGACACTAGAGGAGACAGTGGGGTAAAGGGCAGCAGTCACTTCGCGTGGGGGCCCCAGGTGCAGCGCTGGAAGCAAAGGCCTGCGCGTCCTGCCCCCCAGGGCTGCTGAGCCCCGTGGGCCTGAGCCATCCCCAGCCCGGTGCACCCAGGGCTCCTCTGCAGGGACTGTGGCTCCCTGAAAGGCACGCATCTGTCCAGCGGGGCCATCTCTCTTCACCCTGCAGGAACATGGGCCTCTTGCAGGTAGGTAGCTCACTTTTTTCTTAAAAAAGGGAAAATAGGCACTTTATATCTATGGGAAACCCCCAGTTCTCCAGCGTCGGCAACAAACTCAGTCGTAAGTGGGCACAGTCAGCTGCTGACCAGGGTCACCAGGTGTGGCCTCTGAGTTGCATGGAAGGGGAGAGTCCTGCCAGTTTTGAGGTGGTGAAGCAGAGGCCGAGGGGACATTGGGCTCTGCCGAGGGGCTGCGCAGACGCTCAAGATGGGCAGACCTGGGTTCAGATCCCAGCTCTGCTGATTCTGAGTGGGGGTTTGTGGCCAAGTGACTCTCCGAGCCTCGGTTTCCTCTTTTGCAAGATGGGATTAAGGACTTCTGCCTCGCAGGCAGGGGGAGGCAGTGGGGGCCCAGGGATGACCCCGGGAACCTCAGGAGCCGGCCTCTTGCAGGGCTGCAGAGCGGCCACTTCCTCTGGGCCACAGCCTGCTCATGGGCACCTCCTGGCTGCTCCGAGCCCCGCGGACTGGGCTTGCCGTGGTTACCCACCAGCCACCGGCCAAATGAATTCAGGCCCAAGGACAGTCAGCGAGGCAGGCCTGCCCCACGTCTGGAGGCCAGTGGAAATGTGGGGAGGAGCTTGTCACTTCTCTTCTCTGGGGGAGGACAGGTTTAGTTCAGAAGCTTGGGGCCCATCTGGCCTGCCCTTGTTTTTGTAAATAAAGTTTTATTTGAACGCCCACGCCCTCCGTTTACATCTCGTTGAAGGCTGCTTTTGTGCTCCAAGAGCAGAGTCGAGTAGTGGCGACGGACTGTGTGGTCCGCGACGCCTGGGCTATCCAGTCTGGCTCCTTACAGAGACTCACTGACCCTGGCCAGCACCAGATGCAGTCCAGGGCTGGGGGGCAAGTGGGGCTTCGCTGCCCAGAGACGTGGGGGTGGGGTGGATCCTGGGACGCGCTGGGAAGGGCTTCTGGAAGCAGGAGTAGGAGCGGCACAGGGACCGCAAAGCCCCTAAGGTCGGTGGGCTTGGCTTCAGCGCAGACGGTGGTTTCATAGGGGTTTCAGAAGAGGGGCTCTAGCCAGCTAGGACCTGAGGTTTCACCTTGTGACGTGCTGTGACAGCCATTTGGGGTTTTTGTCAGAAAAGAAGTGCTGGTGGTGCAGGCTGCCAGGCGAGGGGGGCTCAGGCATCTGCCAGAAGCAGCAGATTACAGACCTGGTGAGTGTCTCAGGACAACTTCCTCAGCACGGTGACCTTGGGTCACCAGGGACTGTGGGTCCTGAGCTGCCAGATGATTTTCCAGGAGAAATCGGCAGTCTGGATTTTCATGGAAAAATCTGATTTTTTACAGGTTGGCAACTGTTTTGACAAATCACTGCACACCAAGCATGCATGTTCCTGGGCGGCGGGCTGCAGACTGGGAGCTGGGGATCCAGGGCGGAAGCGGGGAGTGACATGGAACGGCAGAGTGTACGGTCCAGCCTCCCTCTTGCAGAAGACGGAGGCAGGCTCCGGGCCGCCTAGCAGAGCACGGGGCTCTGGGCCTGGCGCGGGCTTGGGGGTCAGGGAGCAGTGTGGGCGCTCCTGCCTTGACCTCTGTCCTGGAGCAGCGGGGCTTTCTTGCCTGCAGGCTGGAGGTGGGGGTGGGGAGCCTCTGATGCCCCTGCTTACCTGGCTGACCTCAGTGGGGCCTAGTGACCAGTTGGAAGGCTCTAAGGGTGCCTCTGAGATTCTCAGGGGTGCAAAGCACTGGCAAGACTGTTCAGGTTTGAGTGTGCTGCTCTGTCCCCATGGAGCCTGTGGGTTGATGGGCAGAGCTGGGCCTGGTGCTGGGTCCCAGCCATCTGGTCCCCTTGCACCTGGGACCTCTGAGATATGGAGAGACCTTGCCTTGCAGGTTGCCATGGAATCCAAGAGCAAATGGGCGTGTTTTCTGGTGGCATCTGGTGTGTGAGTGACACCTCTATAGCGCCCCCTCGTCCTGGCTCCTGGAGGGACGCCCAGAGAGGTGTCCAGCATTAGGTCGCAGGGCCACCAGGCAGGGCTGCATCCCGAGCTACCCGGGTCTCCCACTGCCGCGTCCCTTGGTTCCTTCATAATTATTTTGGTTTTCCTCCAGTTTCAAAAGTCTGCCTCCTTTAGTAGATTCATTTCAAAAAGGAACACGAGGTTCCTGGAGAGGCCACTTGGTAGGGCTGGGACACTGGCTCAGGCCTGGCCTGGACACTGACCTTGTATGGACCTTTTGCCATGCCTGGGTCCCATGGGTCAGGAGAAGGGCCATGCCTCTTCAGGATGGCAGAATGCTGTTGCCTCAAGTTCTGTACCCGGATGAGAGCTGAAACACCAGTTCCTTCCCAGGAACCACCAGGGCCAGGGCCAGGGCTGGGAGGAAGAGGTGCAGATGCCCTCAACTCTGGTCTCCGCTCTGCCTCCCTCGGACTGCACAGGGCCTGTGGGCTCACTTCCCAGGTGCTGCAGGGATACCTGTGTCCGCTGATTCCCTGGGGCAGGAGGTAGACAGGGAAGTTTATGGGAGAAGAAGGATAGGTGGAGATGGGCCCTGCCCCCCAAGTCACCCCCATGCAGGCCAAGCCAAGAGTGGCTGACCGAGGACTGACTGTTAACCTCCTGAGGCTGACCCTCGGCCAAGGTGAATCTCTTGTCCTGGTTCCAGGGGTGAAGGTGTTGACACAGGCGGATGGGAGGTCCCTAGACACCAGGACATGTTCTCACCTTCTGTAAAATCCTTGGATGGCTCCCTTCCTTGACAGAGGGAGAGTTGGTGTGGTGGAAGTCCAGGGCTCTGTGGCTCAGAGGCAGAACCTGTCACACTCACCTTATGGGACACTTGCGGCAACCTCCTCCCTTTCCCCTGCTGCCTGTTCTCTATTCTGTTCTTCCTAAAGCCACGCCTGAGTGCATACACAACGTGCCATCTTGCTTGGTAGCTTCGACCTGAGTTGGATCCCGGCCCTGGCTTGCTGGTTTCGCTCTCCGGGTGCTCCTGGGAGGTTCTTCACGGGCTGCCAGCTGCCTGCACGGTCTGGCCTGGTTAGGGCTGCCCCCTGCCTCCACTGCCGGGCCTGCTCTGCCAGGAGCGTCAGTTCCCCAGCCCCCGCCACGCCCCCTTGGCCCCGCCCACTGCTGGGGACGGCTTCCTCCAATTCCTGCCGCAGTCCTGCTGCCGGGTGGCGTCTTAGATGACAGCCTCTGGAGGCGCCCAGCCCCTCCAGGGAGAGCTGGCGCCTCTCCTGGTTCCCAGGCCTTTGTGCCTTGTCTGTGCTCATGAGATGGGGGTGAGTAGCGGGCACCTGGAGGGCGTGGCTTGGGCAAGCGGCCTGTGAGCCTGGGTTCACCTGCTCTGTCCTGCTGGCTGCGTGGGGAGGGCGGGTAAGGGTGCAGCACGGTGCGGGGCACAGCGCGGGGACAGCGCTGGTCACCTCGAGCCGGGCTGTGTCCTTGCCCTGCATCTTGACTGCGGCTGCAGGCTGGAGGGCACAGAGGTGACCAGGAGATGGAATGGCCCTGGAGCTCCGGTGGGGGAGAGGGCGGCGAGAGGTCCCCTGCCTCTGTCCCCTGACCCTATGTGCCTGCCAATCCGCTGGGGCCCCAGGAGCAGAGCCCAGTCACCACGAAGACTCTCCTTTCCTCCCTGGCGCTCCACAGCCATGGGACCGGCCTTGTTCTACGGAGAATCATGGGAGCTTTGACACCCCCAGGCCCAGGCCTCACCCCAGACCAGTGATCCCGGACCCCCGTGCAAGGCCCAGGCCCAAGCTCTCCGTAAAATCCCAGGAGCGTCCAGCGCCGACTTCGGGAACCCCTGCTGGGGGTGTCCTCCGATCCTGGCCTTCCCTGGGTCCCTCCAGCCAGTGGGCGGGGGCTGCTCGGTGGGAGCCCCTGCTCCCTCCCGCACTTGCGCAACAAGCCAGGCCCCAGGCGCCTCCTAAGGGTCTGGCTTGCGAAGAGACGCTGGCACCCTGGCCAAGGTTGGGCCTCCCGCATGGCAGGGCGCTGGGGAGCAGCCCCTCTTTGCTGGTGGCATGCTTCATGGGCTCCGGGAGGCCCAAGGAGCGGCCTCCCTCCTGGCCCACGTGTCCTGCAGTCCCAGTGGCCGCACTGGCCCATGGCCTCCCTCCGGTCCTCCAGGCTCCTCCCCGCGAGGCCTCTGAGCCTCATCTCAGGCCCACAATGGACTGCTGTGGAGAGGGCGCCCCGCTGGTGGGCTGGGCCCCTTCGGGCGGTGGCTCTGGCTGTCACGGGCAGTGCTGCCGAGGAGCAGGGACATGCCCCTGCAGGATAGCTGGAGTCCCGGGGCTCCGGGCAGCGAGTTCGGTGCTGACAGTGTCCTACTTTTGCCATTGCAGAAGCCATCCGCGCCAGAGCCCCCGCCCTTCCAGCTGCCCGCGTTGTACAGGACCGAGGACCATTTTCCCATGGACGCCCGGGAGGCACAGCGCCAGCCCCACTGAGGCCGCTGGCCTTTGTGAGCGCCGCGTGCTCCCGCGGGACCTGGAGTGGACTGTATCTGCAGCGCCTGCGTTTCTTGTGCTTTTGTTGTGGTTGATTTGTTGTGTTGGTGCATTTCTTCCCCGTGGGTGTGGGGCTGCAGAGGGGCATGTGTGGCAGGGACTCAAGATCTGGCGGCCAGGGTGTCACCTCCTGCCTGCTATTTTAAGGGGCGAGGCTCTGGGTGGGCAGGCCGTGCAGGGAAGCTGGGGGCTGCCTGACCTGGCCAGTCATCCTAGCGAAGGTGGAGAGCTCACTTGTGGTCAGCCTGAGAACAATGGGAGCGTGGGCTTCCTTTTCGCCCACGGGAATTTTCTTGAAAGCCACCCTGCCCCTCACCCCCAAGGCCTGGTCCAGTCTGCTTGTTAAGACTCTGGCTGAGGAGAGGCTGCAGGCCGGACCTGTGGTCCCTCGCAGAATGCAGAGGTCAGCGGACTCCCAGGCCCTGGAAGGTGTGTGTCTTTTCCTTTCTTCTAAAGAGGAGTTTCCTGCTCTTGTCTTAATACCCCAGATTCTGGAATTCCTCTCAGAGCCGAACAGACACCACACACACACACACACACACACACACACACACACACACGCACTCACCACGGAGACACACACTCGCCACGGAGTGCAGGGTTAGAATTTTGAGGATGAACGGATCTGACAAGATAGCGCTGGAAAAGCCAGGGATGAGTTGGGTGGTGCCAATGTTGGGGAAATCTCCAGAATTAAAAGACCGAGGTGGATCCAGTGTTTCAGGAAGAGTCAACATTTTCCTCTTGGGGCCATCTTTGAACACCTTTATGGAAGTAGAACTCACATTACAGAAAGGGCCCCTGAGCCAGGCACAGGGGTGCAGACCTGTAATCTCAGAGACTAAGGAGGCCGAGGGAGGAGGATCACAAGTTCAAGGCCAGCCTCAGCAAATTATCGAGATCCTGTCTCTAAGTGAAAAATAAAACAGACTGGGGATGTGGCTCAGTGGTGAAGCACCCCAGGTTCAATTTACACACACACACACACACACACACACACACACACGCAGAAAAGAAAAAGGGGCACAGGAGCACGTGGAGCATGGTACCCACGCGTGGAACACATTTGTGCAGCCCAACCAACACTGCCACACCCAGACGCCCTCGGGCCCACTCCTGTCATGCTCCTGAGCCCGCGTCCTCCTGAGCGAAATGGAGGCTGGAGGGCGCGTGCGCATGTGCACAACGCGATGGCTCCGTCTGGCTATCACTGGACTGATCTGCAGATCGTTAGTCCCCGTGGCCACGCTGTGTTGATTGAGACTGCTCTTAACGCAGGAAGCCCGCCACTCCTGAACCCCATCTGCCCAGGGGCAGCATGCACGGGATGGAAAGCCGATTGTTTAGACAAGCAGTTGAGGATACGAATTTCCTGAAGGCCAAGTATCTGTTGACTGCTGGAGACACCAGCCTTCTTGCTCCTTCCAGGGCCTGAACCAGGGACCAGGGAGCGCTAGAAGGGATGGCATGTGCTCAAGCTATAGCAGCAGAAGGTCCTAAAATAGAGACGTAGGGCTGTGGCCAGGAGGGCATCCTGCCTGGGCAGCCTTCCTCTCCTGCACAGCTTGGCTGCGTGGCCTCCACCTTGCTGCGTATCCTCCTGAGCTCAGCCGCCTCCAGTGAGGCCTATGAACACGGCGGCTGCCCGTGGCTGTGGTGTGTGCTTGGCCTGGGGTCTGGCAAAGGGCACTCAGTAAGGGTGGCCGTATCGTGGTCAGTGGCTTGACGGGGAGGACTGTGCTGTTTCTCTGTTGAGCAGTGGCACCCAGTGACCTCAACAGTGAGTGACTTAAGGACTACGCTCATGTCACAGAACGAGCTGCGGAAGAGTGAGCCGCTAAAGATGCACAGTCTTTGAGGACTTTCCCCGGTCAGCCAGGAGGGAGGTCACATGAGAAGTCTGTGCAGAAGAGGCCATTCTGGTTTCCCAGGTAGTGAATGGGGAGAGGGAAGGCAGGACAGCAGCCCTGCCAGGAATCCCAGCCTAGCCCCTCGAGCTCCCTGGCCCGGCCTGGGCTCCTCGGGGCCCCTCCCCAAAGGCAGACCCTGGCATGTCCACTGTGAAGTGAGCCTTGACCGCACACTTCCACGGCCCCCGCAGCAGAGGAAGGGTCGCCGCAGCCCAGGACAGGTGGCTCTTCTTTTGTGGCCCTTCCTGTCTGGATCACCAGTAGGAAGGACACTGCAGATTCTCACAAGGGCAAGGCTCTTGGCTCCACCATCTTCCCACTTTCCTGGGCTATGGACGTCATGTCCATCCTAGCGAGAGGGGTCAGGAAGGCAGCCCTGGTCTGGGGCACAGGCGTGTTCCAGTGTGTCTTTATGTTGAGACAGCTGGATAACCATCTGGAAAAGGTAAAGCAAGCTCCACATCTTGCTCTGCATGGCTGGCGCAGTTCCAGAATCCCAAACGGATCGAGGAGCTGAGTGTTTGAAATGCAGCTCATTAGGAAGTCGGCAAATACACTGGAGAGTGACACAAACTCAGAAGCCGTAAATGAGAAAATTTTGATTTTATATATATAAAATTAAACCTTTTGCATAGCAAAACAAAAAGAAAATTCAACCAAAAAAAATCCCCAAACAAAATCCTAAGTAAATTTAAGACAAATGGCAAATTGGGAAAACATGTTTGCAACTCAGTTGCAAAGGAATAATCATTCTGATATGTAAATAGCACCTACAGATAAATAATAAAAAATGGGCAAAGGGTATGAACAGGCATTTCACAGAAAGGAAAATGCAGGTGTTCAAACATGAAAAGACACGACCTCTGTGTGTAAGAATATTGGAACTGCGCAGAGGGGGCTGCAGGTGTAGCTCGGGTACAGTGCTTGCCTAGCATGTGCAAGGCCTGCCACGGGTTCATTTCCAGCCCTGCCAAAATGAAAAATAAATAAATATACAAAAACACAAAGAAGAAGAATTATTTCTGGAAATTTCTTCACATATCACTGCAAAGGTTAAAATCTTTGATGACACTGTTGGTGAACTTTTAGACAAATACGCTTCCTTAGGCCCCATGGCTGGGGACACCATTCTTGTGGACAGTCAGCAGTATCTATCAAAATATGAAATGTACCCAGACCCAGTACCTCAACTCTCAGAACCCAGCTTATACAAGAGAAAGAATGCACAAGGTTGTCCCCTCTGCACTGAAACAGCACAGGTCTGGGCAGAACTCGAGCGCACGTCCCCACCGTGGAATACCACGAGGTGGGGAAGAGGGACTGACGGGGAGTTCCTCAGGAGGTGGCATGGAGATTGCCAAGATACGAAAGCCAAATGCAGAGAAACGTACATACTGTGCTCCCATCTGTGCAAAAATGAGGCAACGAAAATTCTCAGGATAAATAAAAACTGGAGAACAGAGGGTATGTGGGGCGCGTGGCGTCCTCCCCACTGTACTTCTTTTTACATTTTGGTGTTTACCTATCCAGAAAAGTCACCTAAAATCCATTGCCAGCAACTGGAAACCAGGACAGTCCACAGAAACAAGCAGCCCCTCTTCTGAAGCCGGGGCATCTGCAGCCCAGGGCTCATGTCGTAGCGAGGAGGAGCCCTCTGGGGGGCGGCTCCTCCTGCCGAGACCCTCAGAGCCAGAGAGCCCCAGGCTTGGGGGATTTCTTCCCAGGATGTGGGTGGTGTGGAGAGGCCCGTGGTGGGGGGTGGCGGCTGCTTGGTCACTGCAATCCCAGCCATTGGCAGTTCAGTGGCACCTCCACACCCCAACTCCGAGATCCCCAGGGAGGGGGTGGGTCCCATGGTACAACTGTGCGCTGTCGAGGCCGCTGTTCTGGGATGACAGAGCTCCAGGGCACCACAGCGACTTCCCTCAAGAACACAGATCAAGGCCTGCGAAACGTCTGCAGAGTCCAGACCCTAGAGATTTCACCCAGGAATGCAAGGCTGGCTTAACCTGTGGGAAATGCCACACACCACATTAATAAAGGACAAAGCCCTTGGCCATCTCAGTGCCTGAGCACAAGAATGGATAGATCCAACCCCCAGCCCCACAAAAGCTCTCCTGCTTAGGTGAAATGGGCTCAGGGAAGGGCAGACCCCTTCCCCACATCTGCTTACAGGCTTTAAAGGCACCTGGACGTGTCTCGTGGGCCCAGGCGGCTGCAGGCGCCTCTACCCATTTGTAAGCAGCACCTCCTTGGCCCTGTCAGGCACACTGTCCCGGAACCTCCCTGGGAAGACGCTGAGCCAGACAGGTGATGGTCAGCTGATGGGTGGAGGGCAGTGGGTCTGTGGGTCTCAGGCTTGCTGGGGCTTCTGGTGGCTTCCTGTGGGGGAGTATTGAGGGGAAAAACACAGGGGATGTGTATTTGGTCACGAAGAACCAAACCAGGAACGCCTGCCTCACCTTGGCCACCAGGAGGCCCTTCTCAGGTCTTCCAGAAGACTCTGCTGTGGATAGAACAAGAAGTCACCTTCCTGGGGCAGCAGTGACCTCCGGGGGCAAGAACTCTTGGGGTACCCCAGAGCACCCAGAACTAGCTAGGACGCTAGTTTATGCTGACTACACAGAACTGCCAGCGCACTGTCGTGTGGCCCTGTGTGTTGGCATCAGCTGGACAGCAGCCCAAACCAATGATGCCAGCCCTCTGGAGGGACCCTGAGCAGCTTCAGAGTCCCCAGGTGACTTCAAGAGGCAGCTGGAGCTACCTGGGTTCACCCGGGGCACAGGTCCTTTTAAGCATAATTGTGTCCTCACTGTCCCCCCCACTGCCTTCTTGGGTGTAGCATGGAATTGTGTTTGAATAGAAGCAAATCCACCTCAGCTGCTGGGTGTCAGAGCAGCCCTGTGCCTGGCCAAGGAGTCCACCTCCCAGAGACTGTTTCAGGAAGGTCCTGCGGGCTGAATGCAGGACTGTCGTTCAACACTGAGGGAGGGAAATCCTATGGGTGGGTGAGAAGTCCCCCTCGACACCTGGCACCTGCCAAGACCAACAGGCTCTGCGGGTGGTGGGACAGGAGCTGGAGTGCTTGCCAGTGACGTCCTGACATAGCCAGCTGCCGGTCCCCTTAATGAGACAGTCTAGTTGGGCTTCCTGTTCTGCAGGGAGGGTCCTAATTATCTACGTAAGGGGCGGAGGCCAGGCGAAGTGAGTGGGGTAGGCACTGCTGAAGGAAGCGGATGTCCCTGGAAAAGAACATGCAGCCTGAGCCCGAGCTGGGCTGGGACTGTCCACTCCCAGGTCAGTGCCACCAGCATGTGGGAAGTGCCAGGAGTCACTGAGACAAGGCTGCTCTGATCCGGCTGGGGAGTTTTGAGTGACGCTATGTCCAGGCCCCTGCTCTGAGCAAGTCTCAGTTCACAGTCAAGAGGAGCCAACAAATGGCCTGCACTTATTCTTGGGGACATCCTTGTTAATGGCAAGCTACGCTGGTCTTCCTCTTCGGTAGAAAGGGGATGAAGCACAGCAGAAGCAGAAGAGCTGCTGGCCTGATGTGGCAGGACGACACTGTGGCTGTGGGAACGAGGGCAGCTCAGGAAACCGGAGCTGTGGTGTGGTGGGGATGCCAGTGACTGTGGCCTGGGCCTCCTGTCCAGGAGGCACCTGCCCCCAGCCTTCAGGTCAGCATCTAAACCCCACTGGACTAACTCCTCTGCAGGGCTGCCGTCTGGGTTGTCAGGCTGTTTCAGGGACTCAGGTGTCCAACTCGCCCAGGCACGAGCTTCAGCAGTGCTTCGAAGACTTGCTCAGTACACGTGGACTCACTGAGCGTCCTGAGCTCCTGGTGGACCTAGGAGTTGGGCTGCCCTGCGGGAGAGCTGTGGTCCAGCCCTTGCTCAGAGGCCCCTCGCCGGGGACAGAGGCTTTCCTCCTGCAGACGAAACACAGTTTCATCGGCCCTGTGGCCAGGCAGGTCCCACAGCTGTCCTCCTCTCCCCACCCTCCCAGACGGCTTGTCGCACACACAGCTGCCAGTCTGCTCAGTGGAGAGGCAGCCAGCACGTCGGAAAAAGCCCTTTTATTTGTAGCTGCTTTATCAGTTTCCAAAAGGGATCCAATTTGCCATCAGTGCCGCAACTGCTTACTAAAGGTTCAGCAAGAATTTTATTGCAAAAACCAGTCGAGGTTTACAGGGCCTTGCACCTTAAGGCCAGACGGTGGCCTGGAGCGGGGACAGGAACACCATATTCTGGAAAAAAACACACACAAGGAAACTAGAATGGGGGATTCTGCCACTGATTCCACTCAGAGCCTGTCCAGGCAATGACTACGGACCTGGCCTTGCTGGGTCCGTCTTGGAGCATTTGAAAGCAGGACTTGAGGATTTTCAGGTGGTGATTTTGACAACATGAAACTTTCACCTGAGACATTGATTTTTGAGCACAATCCCACCGCAGACATGGGGTTTCTAGCACATTCACGTTACATCTGACATTCCAGTATTAAAGTTGGAGCAAGCCGATGGTGAGGCAGCAGCATGCAATTACCAAATGGCAGCGTCCTTTGTCACAGGTTTGGATTTGATTTTGAGTCAACCTCCCAGCAGAGTTTATCTTCAAGTTTGAAGCATCCAGAGCCTTGGCTGAGATTGATCTTTTTTTTCTAGACTCTCTCCCGGTGACCAGTTAATAGTTATGTTGACGTCATCTCCAGCAGTTGGAATGGTGGGAGCAGCCTTTTCCTATTCCTATTCCTTCTCGGTCTTCTGAGATTTGTCTGGTTGAGATGTCCACGTTGACACTTAGGGGAGCCATCTTACAACTGTTAGCTACCATCTTGGTGAGCCACAGGGAGGGTGAGATGAGGGGTACGATGGGTAGAAAACCCAGTGCCTGACCTTGCTTTATCAAGTTGATTGTGTGTTCTTCTTAATTAGGTAGAGATTTTCCATCATGCAGGCAGAGGCACAGTCCCACGTGGAAATGACCCCCATCTTGAGGGACTAGAGCTGGCAGTTTGAGATGAAGTAAAGGAAGCCCTCCTGAGCATGGCAGCAGCAGGTTTGGTGACTACTGGTGAAGTGTTTCAGATGGGGAATTCCAGCCTTTAACAGGGGTTTCCAAAAAGCTGGTGCTTATTTGGCCCATTTGTGAAATGGGCACCTTAGTAAAGGGGCAGGCATTTGGATCGCATGGACACAATCACAGGCAGTAAGATGGTCAAGTCCATTTCTACTCAGATCTTAAAAGGGGATAAAGCTGTTGGAGGGAGGGACTTCTCTCTTCGCTCAATAACACAGAACCAAAGATGGGATTTTAAAAAGCACTTCTATATGCTGAAAAGGGAGAGAAACATCAGTCTGACTCTGGAACTCATTGTTACAAGAAAATTTGAAGGGCAAGATAGCAAAGCTCTCCAGAATGAGTAATTATTATTTTTTTAAAATTAGAAACCTACAGAACTGTTCTTCCTACAGTTATAGGTATTCTAATTGCAAGGTGGCAGATTGCTGCGGTTTTAAATTAAATGATCACCAGATTATTCCAAAAGCAAACGGCAGCAACAACATTCTTTTAAAAGGTTTTTATTGAGACACTTTCAGGGTTTCTCAACAATTCCAGCTGGGAATGTTATTTCCAACTTTTAAGTGGCCAAAACCCTTCTCAAATGGCAGAGGGCCCTCCCACCACCTTAGCTAGGAAGCCGCATCATCTGTTTGAAGTCCCACCAGCGAGGGCCCTGGACCACTCACACCCACGCCTCTGCACAAGCATCTCGTTCTGCATGCGGGACACCCACCCAGGCTCAGTTCTTCCTGTTTGAATTAGGCAGAGTGATTCCACCAACATGAGGTGGCTTGAATCCAGCTGCTGTTTCTGATTTGGTAATCTAAGCATCCTAACTCGGGGGGCCCTGCATGCTGGCTGCAGACTTCCTACTGCAGCTGGTGAAGCAGACCTGAGTCCCAGGCTGGCCCAGGCCCTGACACTCCAGCCCTCTTGCACTTCTGCCTGTATTGTTTCTGAGAAACATTTAGGGAGAGTCTCAGGTCACAAGTCTTTCTTGGAGAAGGTGTTAGAAAGTTATGGAAGCCAACCACTTTAGACTTTTTAAGGTCAATGTCCCCAAGGCGTGACTGACTCGCCATGGTATGGACTGCAGCAGCCCCTTGATGCCTCGGGGCTGGAAATGCTGAACCAACCCTGCCTTCCTGTGACCTTCTCAAGTTGCTCTGGGGAATCTGCACAGTGAACACACCAGCTCTGGCTACCCCAAGGCCCTGAATGAGGCTCTCCAAAGCTTATTAACAGTCAAAGGCCTGTTTAGCACAACTGTTCCCATGACAAGGTGAAAAGTAACACATCCTTCCTTCAGAAGAAAAACTTCCTGGCATTAAGATTCTGCTTGCAGGTTAATGCCAATTTTTGCTTACATCCTTCTATCACTGCGACATCCACGTACATATGCAGGCTCTGCTCCTTAACAAGAGGAACTGAAGAACTAAAGGATGTTACTTTTGCAGTTAAAAACACCACCACAAAACCAAAATAATCTGTAACAGGTTCCTTGCGAGAAAGCATTCTCTGTAAATAGCAGATCTTGGTTTTCCACACGTTTCCTTGGTGAGTGTGGCTTCCGTCTCTGATGAAAGAGTGCCACAGCATCAAATGGCACGAGATGTAATGGACACACAGGTCTGTCGTGTGCAATAAAGCAAATATTTACATTAAGCACAATACAGCAATTTATTTAGATGCTTAAAATGAATACAAAGGGAAATAAAGATCACAAAATTATACATACTACAACAGTGTGTCATATATTAGATGGTATAAATGAATACACCAGGGTGGTGTTCAACTAAGATAAAACTAAATATCCAAAAGGCAGCACTCAGTGGTTTGCTGCTTTAACACAACACACTTTTATACAGATCTAAAAGGTGTCAAAATTAGTAGCTGCAAAGTCAATTCTTGATGTGATTTTAGCTTAAAAGATTCCAGAAACAGATCTGAAATACCAGTTTTTGTTTTTGACAGCTGTAATGTCAAGGATATTCAGAACAAGAAAAATTCTATAATACAAGAGAGTCCAGATATATATCTTACGTGGCTGGCCTCTGTTGCAAGATTGTACAAGGTTATGTGCAAAAACTAAGTCTGTCCAAAGGTCCATACTAGCGCAGGTTCAAGCTTTTGCTAGGTAAACTAGATATAGCATTTATTACACAGCAAGGGCAACACTAAAAAAAGAAACAAATCTATGATGGGGGCACACAATAACAATATCATAAGCATCACTTGAATAGGTCTAAAAGACTGTACAAATATACATTTCAACTATTCAGAATGAATACATGAAAAAAAAAAAAAATCGAATTTCCCAAAGTCTACTGTACACATTAGACTGGCAGCTTGTCTGTCGGCCCTACACTACCATGTGGACCAGGACAACGCTTCTCAAGGACATCCAACCGACATTTCACAGAGGGAAAGATGTTGAAAAGGCGGAGAAAAGAAGCCTCTGCTTTTCCTCGTGTGCGTTCATGAGCCACCAGCTTAGGGTTTTTCACATTTAAGTCACCATGTCTGTCAGAGAAGGTTCTGAAGCCAAGATCAGCCAAACGTGCCATAGACTTAGAAATGACCACTGGGACCGCAGTGGCCACGTGTCCCCGCGTCCCCGCAGCCTGCTGACGAGTCCTCATGAGGCGGTACCAGTTAAGAGCTTTGCAGTCAGACTGAAAGAAGAGTCCCCGCTGCTGCAGCGAGTCACGGTGAGGCCTTGGCAGGTACTCACGCCTGCTGGCTGCTCAGCTTAACTCCGGTCAAGCTGCCATGCATCGACTCAGCCACGCCATCAGTCATGTTGTCGAACTGCTCCCCGTCCTCACTGTCAATTGTGCTATTCTGCCACTCAATCTGGGGGTTAGATAAGCGCTCACTGTTCTCGGATGCATTCTTCCACTGTGACTGGTCCTTGGACCAAAACCCTTCAACTTTTCCATAGGAACTATTCTTCCATTTCAACTGCTCTCTGTCACCTTGCATGGGAGCCTTTTTTTTGGCAGCCGGCTTACTGCTCCTAGCATCTTCACTCTGGGAAGACTCGTCAGACCAGGTTCCTGGCTTCATCTCACACGCATTATCCTCGAAGTCCGACAACTGCTGGGAGCCAGGCCCGCTCTCAGAGGGCGAGGCCCCATCGTCCTTCCATTCAACGACCTCGTCTTGGTCGACCTCGCTGTCAGAGGCATCCTGCATGAGTTTGGCTGGCTCCTCAGTCAAATGAACAGTTTCGTACTTTGAACCATCCTCCTCTTTTTGGTCTAGCTTCTCATCAGGTTCTAAAGCATCCTCAGGAACTATCTTCGGTACATGTTCCTCGGGGTTATCATTAGGGACTTTAGGCTCAACTTCGAAAACGGGATCAAAAGGGCTACCGCTTCTATTAGACTCTTCTTCTAAATTTTCAAAACTATCAGAGGAA
Organism: Sciurus carolinensis; assembly: GCF_902686445.1. Taxonomy (NCBI): domain Eukaryota; kingdom Metazoa; phylum Chordata; class Mammalia; order Rodentia; family Sciuridae; genus Sciurus; species Sciurus carolinensis. The sequence continues at coordinate 10,232,290 of NC_062214.1, read as the reverse complement.
CTGTCCTCTTCCTTCCCAAGGTGAAGCTTTTTGTCAACAGTCTTACTGGCAGTGACTCTGGAATCCTTCTCATCATGGTTTTCAAACAGCCACTCTGCATCAAAATCCATCTCATGTTTGACTTTATTCAACTCTTTCATGTTGAAGCCCAGCAACACCCCAGGCTTGTACTTCTCACAATCACGGACACACTTCTTCCGTTTGTTACTAAAATGTGACGCAATGTCACTCTTCCACAACCACAAGCTGGCTGCTAACTTCTCAATCTCTCTCCTGGTGGGATAGGGCTGTTTGTTGAAATATTTTGTTAGAAAGCTTTTTCTGGCTTCATAGGAATCATCTTCATGACCCTTGGGGTCTAAAGCTAAAACGACAGGCTCCTCAGGCTTCTCTTCGAAGAAGCTGGGCGAATCACTATCATCATCTAACTTTCGTTTTTTCAGCAAGGGAAACTCCATCTGCTCGTAGGTGCGTTTCACAGGTGCCAGGCCTGGAGACTGATTGAGCCGAGAAGGTGCGTTGGTCTTATCCTGGCCATTCTGGGTCTTGCCAACACCCCTGCAATGCACCAGGTGCAGAGTGATGGTTGAGGCGGTCATGTTGCTGGTGTACACACCCAGGCAATGGATGCACTTGTAGGTGAGCTTTTTCTCCACTGGATGAACCGTCTGAATAACCTGGTGCCTCTCTCGTAAATGATGTGCAAGTGCATCAGATATGGGTCCTTTTAGGATTGAAAAGCAAAGAGGGCAAAGGGTTTTTCCAACATCTTTCTTATAGGGCACTGCAGCTTGAGGTGAACTTTTGACAGGGATGTCTGCCTTTTCCTGAACTTTCGGTTGTGGCTTTGGAGGAACGGGAGGGTTATTCTGGGCATGGTAAGCAACAGATTCAGCTGGGGCGTCTCTCAGGTTGTAGGTGGTTACCAGGAGATGGATGTTAGTGTGACTGCCTTGCTGTAATGTCAAATCAAAACTCAAAGTAGAATCCGTTTTAGGTCCCATCTCTTCGTCTATGTGAACCATTCGCATGTGCGCAGCCATCTTTTCCACATCATTGAAAGTTGAGCGGCAGTATGGACAAGACAGACCATGAATTAGCATGTGGTTGAGCAAGGTGTCTGTGGGCAAATAGCGATTACAGTAGAGGCATTTGCTAGTAAAATTGTGTATTTTCATAATGTAGTTGGCCACTGCTGGCACTTTCTCAGCTTTATGTTCTTTTTCGAAGTGCACACTATAGACATTCTCAGGAAAAAGCTCATTACAGATTGTACAAATTTTCCACTTTTGAGTTGCGGAAGTATTGGCTGGGGGGGGACCTGTGGCAGCTGCGGGAGGTTTAGAACTGGACTGACCTAATACTCTGGAGGCCTGCGATTGGGAGAGGGAAGGAGACTTTAACTGGCCTGATGAGAGAGAAGAGGCATTAGAGGCCTGCAGGGAGTATCTTGCTGGTGCCTGGGACCTTTGCTCTGTCCCAAGTCCATAAGACCTTCCATTTCCACTTGGGAGTAACTGCTTCACAGACTGAGACTGCTGAGGGATGGAAACTGGTGCGTTGCCACCTAGACCCAGTCTCATTGATTGACCAACGCTGTAGCCCTGGCCTACAGACTTGACCCCATAGTTATTCTGCTGCAGGTGAACATTGGACATCATGTTGACTCCTGTAGAATTTAAGTTAGGCTTTGGTATTGACAGTCGATTCACCATCTGCTGTGATGGTAAAGACCGGACATTTCCAGAAGCAAGGGCACCAATTCTTGGTGGGAGTCCCATGCCCTTTTTCTCTTGAGGTTTGGGAGCAATTAGCATCAAGGGTTTGGATCGGGGAACAACCACATTTGTGTGTCCGATCATGGCAGTGACCTGATAGCCTATGCGTTCGTGGTCTTCGATGACATGTTGTACCAAAGCTTCATAGGACTTTGGCATGAAAAGGCATCGCTTGCAGTGAATACTACACTCTTCCCGGGCACTTGTGCCTAAGGGGACTGCACCATTGAGAGACTTTTCTCCTGCCTTTGCTATGTAAGGTGCTGCCACATGCTGAAAATGTTCCCTGTAAATGTGCTTCCTAACTATTTCATAAAGAGGGTCTCGGTAAGTGCACTTCTTACAGTAATAAACAGCTTGCTCTACACTGTCAGCCTGCTTAGGTTTAAGGCCATCGTTTTTGTTTTTATCTTTGAAAGTGCTGAGGCTGCTACTTGGTGCGCTGGCGTTTGGAGCATGAAATATTTTAATGTGTGTTTCCAAAGTCTTTTTGTCTGCATTGAAGGTACAATAGGGGCAATTAAGGAGAATTCTATTTTCAAAGTCTTCACTATGGACATTCCGGAAATGACTTTTGTAGGCAGAAAAGAATTTTGAGGAAAATGGACAAGCACTGCAGCAAAAAGGTTTTGTCCGATAGTCCTAAAGAAAACAGAAACTAGAATCAGAATGCCACTCTGGGCAGGCAATAACAATTTCTAAGTGACCCCCCACCAACATATTCTCAGAATGCTACTTTTAGAGTAACAACTCTTAATGCCCTGATTTCAGCATGGTTAATTCTTCCTGCAGAACAAATTTATGAAAGAGATACTCATATGAAAAAGTTATTTTAAACCAGGTATCTTAATTTATGTCCCCATATGTAAATTTAAAACTCAACACTGAGTTCTTCCTCACTGTTGAGAAAAGACCAGAGTCATACTTATTGGTTTCAGACAAACTCAAAGACAAATGGCTTCAATATTAACATTTACGTTAGAAATAGTTAAAATAATAATGAGGGGTTGGGGTTGTGGCACAGTGGTACAGTGCCTGCCTAGCATGTGTGAGGCACTGGGTTCAATTCTCAACACCACGTATAAATAAATGAATAAAATAAAGGTCTATCAATATCCGAAAAAATATTTTTAAAAAAGTCTCTCTTAAAAAAAAAATGAGTTGGGTGCAGTGGTATAATCCCAGCAGCTCAGGAGGCTGAGGCAGGAGGATTTCAAGTTCAAGGCCAGCCTCAGCAATTTAGTGAGACCCTACCTTAAAATTAAAAAAAAAAAAAAAAAAAAAAAAAAGGGATGTAGCTCAGTGGTAAAGTACCACTGGGGTTCAATCTCTAGTACAGGAAACCATGAAATCAATCTCAGTTTGTGAATCAGGAAACTGTTATTGGCTTCAGATTTATGATACAGTAAAATTCAGGGCCCAGCATATTTAATGCAATTAGAGAATTAAAAAAATATATTTTTAGTTGTAGATGGACACAACCTTTAATTTTTTTAAAGTGGTGCTAAGTATCAAGGCCTGTGCCTCACACATGCTAGGCAAATGCTCTATCACCGAGCCACAACCCCAGGTCTGCAATTAGACAATTTTGAGACAAAGCTGTATCATTCTCAAAGTATACTGTAGTGTTCAGACTTCAATGCTTATTTAAAAACTTACTGATTTGAAAAGTCAGCTTTCTTTCTGTAAGTTTTGCTATTTCTTTTCAAGTAAGAGTATCTTCAAAAGGGTTATAAAGTAAAAGCTGCTTTGATTCAAATTAAGTTAAATAAAAATAAAAATATCCCATACAGGTGAGGGGTATATGATGTTTAAAAGCCAATTATGCACATGGAATACACTGATATCAAAGAACAAAAATCATGACTGTTAACATTTGTACAGTCAGTGCTCAAAGAGGGGTTGTTTCTCTCTAAAAACCTGCTTTTGTCAGCTTGAACCAAAATGAAATTCTTGGGTTTTCCTCAAAGCTCAACCCTTCTGTAATATTATTAAGCTATGAAACTTTGATTCATAAAACCAACATGATGTGTTCAACTAGAAAGCTCTCACATGCTAAGACTGCTGGTTATACCTTTCCCTAGGATACTAAGAAAAAACCACCTTGAATATCTGTGTTAGAATCTCCTAATATGAATTCCCTGGTAGGTATGTTCCAACAGATGAACAGATCACAAGTGCAGAATTAGAACTTCCAATCTGAATCGACAATCATTTCTCCCTATGGGTAAAGAAACACCAACTATAACTCCCTTCTTTCACTTATTGGCACTTGTTGGTATCATTACTATTGTTTTCAACGCCAATTTACAAGAAGCTAAATATCCATCACTGCCATACTACAGTCACCTACCCCAACCTCTCAGAGTCGGGATAACACCCAGAGAGAAGTAAGAACACCTCAATAGAAGAGTACAGCCTTCTCTCTCTAAACAAGGATGGCAACTCACACAGAGAACACGGGCTGCTGGGGAGAACACTTCAGAAACGGAAGCGCCAAGGCACTTGTAAGGAGTCTGCTGTACCCACGGGCCTTGGAAAGCTTTAATGACAGTGTTTTCTTTTGTTCTTTCACTTGGAAATTTCAGTCCAGTGACAAAAGACAAGAAGTTCTTCTTACTTTTCCCTATCACTGAGGAAAACATAAGATATACAGTCTGGGTATCTTCCATGTTAGGCTGTTACCCACAAACTCTGCATTACTATGAAAGGCCTAGATCCGAAACTGAAGTGTACCAAGGGTGCTGCCATTTGGGGAAGTCTTTTGTGCTACTTACCTGGTTTTTTGTAAGTGAAGGGTCCCATAGTCCTACATCTTCCCATGTAGTGTTTTTCAAATAAAAGTCATTAGGTTCAAACTGCTTAAAATCCTAGAAAACAGTGAAAGAAGTTTACAAAAACATAGTGGCATCGACTTTACATTTACATGTAAATCCTACCACGGAGCCAGGGTTGGGGAGGAAGCACAGGAAAACCAACCCCAAGATCCAAATTAGGAATGATAAAGCTCTTAGGATTTCCAAAAAAACATATGGCATTGAACGTTTTCTATCTACAGAACATTCCCCTAGTGGTCAGCCAGGCTTCCAATGAAACTGCTGGAAATTCTAATTAAGTAAAAAAATCCAGTCACATGATAATACCAGTAAGCACTCTAACTCATTAAGGATAGTACTGGGAGGGAAACTAAGGCAGCAATGTTCACTAACAGTTCTGCAGGTGCAATATTCTGGTTCTGTGGGGGGTTTGGGGGGAGATATTCTGGGGAAAGGAGTGGGAGATCAATCAGGAAGAAAACACAGGATTTTTAAACCCAAAAAGGAGGAAAGAAAGCTAATCAAAGATAGTAAGCAATGTGATGTTAAATTTATAGTCTTCTGTAAAAACTAAAGCCCCCACCCTGCAACACACTAGGAAGTTAAAAAAATCATAGGATAAAATTCCCCTTGCTTCTAAAATGGTTCACAGTTTGGGGTGGAAAAATCAAGTACATGCAAATTCCAGAGTATAAAATGTATATAGTAACAGGAGGAACAGATCAAATGCAGGATAGAAAAGGTACCTTAATATTTGCATTACTTATTTTTGTGAAGATGACCCCATGGAATACATAGAGTTGAATGGACTGTTCTATCTGGGCTGATCTACCTGAACTCAAGGGGTTGGAGAGAGGCTACCTCCCTCTGGGGAACACACGCTAGAGAAGCCCACTTCTGAGAAGCTTCTGTCTCCACAATATGCCCCTGGAGTATTATTAGTGGGACTCAGAAAAAGAAAACTTGTTCTGTGAAATGAATTGCTTTTAATCTCCCAATTTTATTCAAACATGTTCCAAGCACCTCATGTGTGCCAAGCACTGTGTAGGTGCTGGGGATAAACGGACAAACAAGGTGGTCATGGCCCCTAGTCAGGTGGAACTTGCACATTAGTGGGGAAAACAGCTTGAAACATTTCTTTTCAATCAGAGGTTTTGACCAATTAACCGTAAGATTTGGAGCAATGAGAACTGGAAAAGGAGGAGACATTGTACTTGCTATCCCACTGGGCTGTATAAAGCTCACAGAATAAAAAGGTTGGAAAAACAGTTTGTAAAGGCCAAACTGTTAACAAGGGGAAGAAAATAGTCCCTGATGGGTCAAAAGGGCCAACAAATGCTCAAATCCTAAGGAAAGAGACGACAAGCACCCAAACAACCATGCCTCAACAATCAGAAGGTCACCAGAACATTCAGGCCTATCAGAGTAAGAACAGGCTCCAGTCCTACTGCCCCCATCCTCAGCTCTTCTCTCCTCCTATTGTAAACTGGAGATGAGAATTCCTCTGTCCCCCCCACAAAGGTTGTTTTAAGGACTAAATTCACAGACAATCTTAAAGTACGTAATGCACTGTCTGACATGCTTCAGCCCTCCATGACAGCTGTGATTGCTTCAGGATGCAAAGATCAAAGAGCCCACTTTAGGGACAAAGGAACAAGTTATGCTCAGAGTTTTGGCGAAGCTAATGCTATGGTTAGAATTCAGAATCACACCTAACATTTAGCGATCCTGACCATTGATACAAAGTAATGGATCAGAAGTGGAGTCACGTTAAAATTAAAAAAACGGCATGCTACTTACTTCTATATGTTCTTTACAGTATTCCAACCCAATGTCACTAAGTATTTTTTTCACAGTTTTCCGGGCTTTTCTTAAACTGCCAAGATTGTTGACAGGAAGTTGGAACATAGTTTCTATTGGAAAAAAAAATTTAAGTCAAAGTCAAAACATGTACAACTTGTAATATTTACTAATCCACTGATGATAGACTCCCAAACCCTGGCTCCATCTCACAAAAAAGGTGAGTAGATATCCTTATCTGGTATAGTTTGAATACTTAAAGCAGGCAGGCCTACTCTGAGATGGGGCCCTGTAGTGCTGCCCAGGCTGGCTCCGAACTCACACTTCTCCTGCCTCAATCTCCCAGGTAGCTGGGCCTAGGGGTGTGCGCCATCACATCTGGCAGATGTCTTTATTTTCTGACAGGATATTTTAAGCTACGGATTGACCTCTGAGTCTAATCTGGCACAATTCTGATTAGGCTTTAAAAAACCATTTCAGTGATGATCTTAAAGTTGAGAATTAGGAAAATAATACCAACCAATTGTTTTTAAATCAAGTATGACTGCTTTTCTCCTTGTGATGTTGAACCTCTGAAAATAGAAAAGTGCTCAGCATTTCAGCATGATTACCACACAATCGTGTCATAAAAAAGGGTTTTGTTGTTTGGGAACTGTCCTGCAGTTTCTGTGTATTCCCCAAACTGAAGACACTAACAGCGATGTGACTCGTTCCTGAGCTGGCAACACAGCTGGACAAAGGCGCTCACTCATGGCCACTGAGTGAATGCTGAGACAGGGGAAGAAATGGGCGACTGCTCAGGCTAACTGAGGGCACCCTTGAGAAACCAGAAGTCTGTATGTAGCGACTGAAGAATCGTTTGACTGTCCTAATACATCAGATCAGAAATCTAGATCCCCTTTCCCAAGTTCCTCAAAATCCAAAGATTTTGTGTTTAAAAAGAAAATAAAATTTAGTAAAATTTAGGCAGTTGAGAATTTGTATGTTTTCCAATATGACCATAAAAGCTTCCATAAGTCTGGCAAGAATCTGTCGTCAATTTAATAATCCAAATCCAAAGCAATTTTGCAGAAGAAAGTAGCTCTAAGACAAAACCAGCAAAAACAAATGCCAAAACACTAGGAATTAAAATTTAATATATGCAAATCTGGCCTTCTAATTAATAAAGCTATTACTCTCTAATACCACTACCATTTGTAAACTGCAAGTCGACTAATCCAAAAGTAATATCATGTTACTTCATTTATTGGTCTAATCCAAAAATCAACATAAAACTGAAAAATGGAAAGGGGAGGGTGGAAACTACCAAAACAAGCAACTCCCAGAAAGTCTGAATTTGGATGTTACTGAAACTTAGAAGTCTGAAAATATTTCATACACAGCACTGAAAGTTTAATTGGGCCCCAAAGAGAAAAGCATTCATTGAAACCATTTCTCAGCCTTATCAAGCTCCAGATGGAACTTCTAACTTAAAACAGTGGCTTTCATGTACCCTGTTCTCTCTGTCATGCCACTATAGGAATATAAACAAAGAGAGTTCCCTTCTCATTATCCTCTAGCCATGAGCTCCTCCTCCCACAAAGGGCCACTGTTACCATTCTTGTACAAACTTAAGTTTTTCTATGCCTACTACAAGTCAAATGATTCCTCAAGTCTCACCAGACTCTATCAGTCACTGTTGAATTATTAGGGCTAGATGTGAAACACAACAAGGGCCCTATATTTTTTCATCCTATTTCTAGTTATTAAGAAACCTAAGTTTAAATCAATAGTTGGTTCCAGGATTCATTACTGTTATCTGTTTGATTTTTGTTTAAAAACTTTTATAAGAATTTCCACAAGTCTCAAAGCCCCTTTGAATTAGAAACTTAGATAAGGGGTTCACACTCAAGGGACTGAGGGGTGGGAAAGAAACTGTCTTTGAGATCAAGGGCTCTTTCTTCACTTGTGAAGCTAAAGAGAGTTCAAAATAAACTGTTTATAATAATTACTCTTAGGAACGAAGACACCTTACAATAATGCCAACCACTGTCCTAGAGGAGTTCTGACAGCAGTTCAGAGGGATGGGTCTATTTTTCCCTTGATGGCCAATACAATGTCTTTGGCGTTCTCGGTTATTAGCATAGTCACTTTTACCAGGTCAGCATCATTATCATTATCACAATCCTAATCCCAAGTAGAGCTCTCTTTCAGCTCATGGCACTAAAAAAGGAAAACTATCATTTAATGGATCTACATTCACTGTTCACCAGTCATCTCTGGAGCACCTATACTTTGCCAGTCACTCTGTTAGGAAGAGAGGTGAACAACACACAGCCTGCTCCTTTAAGAATGCATGGCTCCTGGAAGCTGGGTCCTGGGGTAACAGCAGGCTTTCAGGCAGCAGAGTTCAGACACTTGCGCCTGCCCAGCCTCCTCCTGGAATCACACACACCATACAGATGTGCGTCAGTTAGGAGGTCCCTTCTCCACTGGAACAGAATGTACATGAACAGTAAGTCTCCTTATTAGGGCTACCTATTAGAATATTTAATCTTTGTAGACCCGATCAGAACACAGCTGAACATATGCTCCAAACATGGCACAATGAGGCTCAAGGAGAGTGAGGACTGCCACCACAAGAAGAAGGGAGAGGGAGGGAAAATGCCCCAAAGAGCACTCCCCTCACTGGCCCTGCCCCCGTCTCTTCAGATACATGAACAAACACACTATTTCTGTTTAAGTTTTGTTCCAACTAAATCTTGGTAGACCCATTGGGCAGTGGCCATAGAAGAGGAAGTGAGTAATCAAGAGGGAAAATGGGACATTTTATACAAAATAATTGTTCTTGTGAAATGGGTCTAGTAGGAAAAAGTTTGTCAGAAGATAGTTATTCTCAAAAATGCCTTTGTTCCTATTTCATTAATCCGAAACAAAAACAGGTACACAAGGAGTCAAAACACCTTCTAAATTCTAAGAAGTATGGGGGAACGTTTAATAACCTATTAAAAGGTTAACAGTTCTTCTATTTATGGTAAGCATAAGCCAGCTGATGAACTAGACTAAAACCACTAGTTTTTGAGAATGATTTAAATTCATTTTTCACTGAATTAACCACACTCCTTCCTACCAATCTTGGCAAATTATACTCCCACCTACAGATGAGGTCCCAAACACTGAAGTATACTAATCCAGGCCACCTCCTACTCATGGTGTTTTCTTCCAAAACAAGAGTCAACTGGCTGAAATGAAGATCTGAGATTCATCTAGGCCTTAAGGTGATGGTTAAATTAAAACCACATAATACCTATGTCCCAACCTCCCTCCACCCCTCCAAATATCAAAAGTAAAAAGCACTTCTTTAGTTCAAGTACCAAGCAGGTAAATAAAGGTAGAAAGAGCCAGCTCAAAAGGAATTAATCTACCTGTAGGCCAAATCTCAACAGGGGAAGGATGATCAAACACCATTAATAACCGAGCAGAAGTCATTAACTGACAAACCTATTGACGATAATTTATGTAACAACTGCTCTGCCAAAAGCTCTGGTCCAGTAGTCTGTACTCAGGTTCAATGGAGGAAACCCAACAGACCACAGTGCCCATTTGGGAGCTTAGGATAAATCTGCAACACAACGCAATACAAGCCAGTGGGCTCGCTCTGTCTACGGTAGTCTCTGCAAAGATACCAGGGTCAGAATGATACCACTTATTCATACTTTGAGAAAAGAAAAGCAGAAAAAAGTGTTTACTTTTGTGCTACCCAGAGAGTAAAATGACAAAACAAAATAATAAAAAAATAAAATCCACCTGTAAACCCTTGGCCCAGGCACAGGGAGGGTTTTGGGGGAAAAAAAAACCAAAAAAAAAAATCAAACCAGGAAGAAAAAAAGCCTCCAAATTAAACTTGTTCAGATTACATTTTAAGCTATGTCAATTAAGGACCTACTACAGCATTTTCTAGAATATAAGTTTTCCTATTTTAATGTGCATTCTTACTTGATGTTTCCAGAATTTCCAGTAACAGTATATGGTGCTTATTCAACATGTCAGTATAAATATAACAACGAATGCAACAGTGTGTCTGACTTTCTGCTCACTGTAGGCCTGGCTCCACTCTGCTCTGGGAACTGTTCAAGGATGGTCACTTCTTTCTGGTAACACCTACACATAAGCTGCTTAGTGCAAATCAATGGTGTTCAATCCCCCACTATTTTGCAGGGCTGGGAAGGGACCCAGGGTCTCATGCATGCTAGACGGTGCTCTACTGAGTTCATTTTTCTTTCTTAAGGCTGCAAAACTGCTGGGCACGGTGGCACATGCCTGTAATCCCAGTGGTTTGGGAGGCTGAGACAGGAGGATTGTGAGTTCAAAGTCGGCCTCGGCAAAAGGGAGGTGTTAAGCAACTTGTGAGACCCTGTCTTTTAATAAAACACAAAATAGGGCTGGGGGTGTGGCTCAGTGGCTGAGTTCCCCTGAGTTCAATTCCCAGTTACCCACCCACCCCAAAAGCTGCAAAACCCTTGTTTCCAAAGGAATCTCAGGCCAAATATTAGAGATAAAAAACAGAAATGGTTACATTTTAAAGGGAGAAGGAAAAGTACCCTGCTCCCAAGTTTCAATCTCCCTAAAATAGTCAAAAAGTCAAATCAAGAAAATGGTGTAAACTTATGCTAAAGGGAGAGTCTACTGAAATGTAGGCTCTAGGCCCAGTGGACAATTCTGCTAAAGCAAAATTTTAATAGTTTTCTGAAAAATCCCTATAAATAAAATTAGTCTTATCAGTGTATGAAGTGGTAGGAAGTCCACAGCAAGCCCAAAGGATCAGAACCTAAGTTTGTACTGTGACACTGTCTTTTTAGCATTTCTACATTAAAGCTGTAAAGAAAAATACAAAGGTAGTAGGGGTTTAAAAGCTGGAAATGATGCTTTTACTAGTGAAGAAAAATGGCAGCTCTATGTTCCAAATTAACAGAAAATAAGGAAGACATTCAAGTTACTGCCATTTTCCTAACCCCAGCAATTCAAATATGTAAGAAATTCAAACCCTTGATACTAAACTCAAAATGAAGTGCTCCAATTAATGCTGACGCAAACTAATATCTATTTGAGGCTCTCATAAGCTCCACTGAGGTTTCAGAGATTTCTGAAGTTTCTTTAGATCAGTGGGCTAACTTAAAATGCTCTACTACGCTGATCATCTTCTAAGGGGAAGCATCTATAAGAGTCTCATGAACAGAATCAAAGCATCAGTTACTTTACTACTGCCAGGACAGCACATTTTATTCCCCTTGAGAACAGATCTTCTGATGGCGCACACCTGTAATCCCAACTACTCAGGAGGCTGAGGCAAGAAGAGCCCAAGTTCATGGTCAGCTCTGGCAACTTAGCAAGAACCATTCTCAAAATGAAAAAATAAGAAGGGCTATGGATGAAGCACCTCTGGGTTCAATCCCCAGTACCGTAAAGAAAAAGGGAGGGGGTAGGGAGGAACAAAACATTTAGGCAGAATAAAATACAATTCCTGTATTCATGCAGTCTCTCTCCTATGACAACATGACCAATACCTGTCCACATTAATCACTGAGTCAAAGTGCGGTCATAGTAAAATTTTTGATAGCCCATAAGCCCTTGTCTTTCCTGACTCTACTGGGACTTGCATCTGAAGCAGCAAACACAAAACACCTTATATTTGCTTCAAGTGCTACATTTATATTTAAATTACGCTATCTGTAAAAAGGTGTATACAGTTGTACTTTCACAAATGAACCTTATACAACCTGGTTACAACAGCCCTGCAGTGAGGGACCAGATTGAAAGCTTGCATCCAGCCTGAAAGCAATCCCTGATTCCAGCTTTTTCTAAAACACACGCCCCAGGGCAGCAGGAACTCCTCTTTCTCGCTCAGGCAGAAGATCTGCAAGATGCCGGCAGCTCCAGTGTCTCCTCCTTTGTACCACCTTCCAATCCCAAAAAGCCAAATCACAGGTCATTTTCTGACTATCTAGGAGCAGAATGATAAAACTACATTCAGCAAGATGGAAGTAAGAAAATAAAGTTTAATCTCCTCTTTCCTTAAGCTAACCAGAAAGTGTGCAGAAGAGCTGAGACTAAAAAAGGGGGCTTGCTGGAAAGCCAGGAGGACAAAGAAAAACTTTGCAAATGATGACACATTTGTACTGAAAGTTAAAATCTGAACAATGAACATCAATTATACTGCCAGGATAATCCTATTAGAATATTCAATAGACAAGCAGCAGGCAGGAAATGTTAACTAATTTCTGTTTTCTCCTCTTTTTAATTACTAACAGCAGTGAACTTGTACTGTTCTCCCAGTTTGATAATAAAAGGAACTCAATTCATAAAGCACCACACAAAACTGCCTACACACACACACACACACACACAGACCATGTTCTTCACAATTAAAAAATTTCAATTATTTCTTTACAATTAAGTTTTTATAACTTTCTGGAGTAGGGAGACTAAACTTATGCAAGGTGAAATGATAATGCCCATCGAAATGCAGCATCCTATACAAAAACATTTATAAGAGTTGTTGCAACTTTCTGTAACAATGAGTGAATCCCTTCTACAGCAACCCTGCTGCCACTGCCTCTCTGATCACTCTAAGGGCAACACTCTTCTCACCCAGCAGCTCATTTCACTTTGGACAGCTCTGTTCGCAAGTTTACTTTTTACAATGTTTTATAACCTGTACATTGCTCTCAATTCAGCTGTAGAAGACTAATTCCCTAGTCACTTGACAGCCTTTCCAAGTTTTTAAGACAGTCCCCTCTGCCCTTCTAATTCTTCCCCCTTCTACCAGCTAACCACGCTCAGTTCCTTTCATCACTCCTGTGATCTTACAGGCCATTCTCCCACGGACGGGCTCCTGTGTGTCAATTTCCCTTGAACTTTGCATACAAGCTGTTACTTTGGATGGAATAAATGAAAGAAGTGAACTCTGGGCATTATTATTTTTAAATGGTTCTTTACTGTGCATTATAATTACACATAACAGTGAGATTCATTGTGATATATTTGTGGATGCCCATAATATGATTTGATTAACCTATTAGTTTTTAAATTAGTGCTCCTGAAATGTACAGAAGTAGACACTTATCTTATTGAACTAAAATCTTTAAACAATAACAACAATAATAAAACTTGTGCTGCCCTTTTCAGTTAGCTGGTTCAGCTAGTAAGAAAAAAAAAAAAAAAAAAAAAAAAAAAAAAAGAGGTACTTTTTTGTTGTTGCAGTTTGCAGAGCTGGGGATAGAATCCATGAGTTTGCCCAGCTAGGCAAGCATTCTACCAATGAGCTGCACCCCAGCCGGATACTTTTATTTGAACCATCTCCAGTCTTTCAGCGTCTTATAGCTGTAGGGGCATAAGCATTCTATTACAATGAAAAAGAAGGCAAAAAGATTCATTTTCCTCATTTCAATATTAACTGAAATCTGTTAACAAAAAGTAGTACTTTCAATCACTGAAAGAAACCCAAGGGTTGCCTCATCTGAATTTTCCTTTTTTGCAGATTAGGAGACAAGCAGGTGAAGCAATTACTTGTCCCTGAGAGAGTTGGGTCTCGTCACCATCCAGGTCCATGGTGCAGTGCTCCTCCCACTGCCCCTGCAGACGAGGCTCTGAGTACCTAATGTTCACTACAAACAGCAGGCTCTGTGTACTTACATCTGAAAGTGCAACTTCAACACTGCAAGTTGAAATGGTCTAAAGAATTAAATAGCTCAGCTAAACAGCACAAGTGGTGATAGAGATTAGATGAGATATACATCTAAGGTCAGTTGGATGATCCCATCACATCGAAAACAGAACGGAAACAAGAACTCAGCTCTGCAAACACTGTCTTACAACGTTCTTATCACTTCGGATGTCAACAGCTACTAGATAGTCACATATGCAGGATCTCTTTCTGTCCAAATCATAATGGTACTACTTTGAAAAAGAAAAACCACAACCTTGGTATCCTTGACATGACAGCTTTTCAAAAAGTAGATGTCTGCTGCATGTCCGTCTTTTTACCTCCCCATTGCTTATCCTCAGTATGCGTGTTCTTCTGAAAGTTCCAGAGGCTCTGACACCCTTTATCTTAGTTTGGAAGGAGGTATTAGCAGGAGGTTGGTCTGCTCAACTACCCAACCTCCTTCTCCAGAGAAAAGTTCTTTTTGTTCCAAATGAATTAGAAAACAAGAACATACATCCACACAAAAACTTGTACAGGGCTGGGGAGATAGCTCAGTTGGTAGAGTGCTTGCCTTATAAGCACAAGGCCCTGGGTTCCATCCCCAGCAACCCCTCCCCCCCCCAAAAAAAAAGATCACAAACAAAAAACTTGTACAGGTATGTTCTCAGCAGCATTAGTCATAATACCCCCAAAGTAGAAATAATTTAAAAATTAACTGATGTAGAATATATTCATATAATGGGATATGATTCATAACAAAAGAAATAAAGTATTAATATATATTCCGGCAAAACTGAACCCTGAAAACAAGCTAAGTGAATGAAACCAGTCACCAAAGGTCATATATTTTATGATCCTGTTTACAGAAAATGTCCTGAATGGGCACAGATGTAGACACAGAAAGGAGATTATGGTTAGGGGAGGTGGGAAGGAGACTGCTTTCTAAAGAGTACTAGGTTTCTTTCTGGAGCGATAAAAATGTTCTGAATTCAATTATGGTGACAGTACATCTCTGGATACTCTAAAAACCACTTAATTGTGCTTTTTTTCTTTTCTTTTTTTCTTTTCCAGGTGCCAGGAATTAAAACTCAGGGGCACTCAACCACTGAGCCACATTCCCAGTTCAATTCTGTATTTTATTTAGAGACAGGGTCTCACTGAGTTGCTTAGCACCTCTTGGTTGCTGAAGCTGGCTTTGAACTCATGATCCTCCTGTCTTGGCCTCCCGAGTCACTGGGATTATAGGCATGCTGAATTGGGCATTTTAAATGGGTACATTATATACCATATGAATTAATATCATTTTGTAGTTTTTTTCTTTTTTTTTTTGCGATATTGGGGATTGAACCCAGGGCTCACATATGCTAGGGCAGGAGCTCTACTACTGAGGGAAATCCCCTGAACTGTATCTCAATAAGGCTGTTACCAGGATTGGGGCTGTAGCTCAGTGGCAGAGTGCTTACCTAACATGGGCAAGGCACTGGTTTTGATCCTTAAAACCACATAAAAATAAACAAATGAAAACAAAATGCAAAAGATTGATGAGGCAAAGAACACAACCGCTACAAATTTACCTCAAGACAAGCAACAATTGTTAATAAAAGGTATTGTTAATATAATTTATCCTTCCAGATTTTTATATATACACATGTATGCACATATACTGGCAGTATTAGGCACTGAACACTGAGCCTCACACATGCTGAGCAACAACTCCAACACTGAGCTACTCTCAGCTGTTTTCCCTTTTCAAAACAAATACAATCTATGTATTTTAGTATTTACTCATGGAAAAAAAACCAAAGTAGCTTGAAAATTTTGTAAATTAATCTTTGTTTAAAAAGTGGTGCTTTTCAGTAAGATACTAGTCATAAGAGGCTTAATTAAACACCTGAAATGTGACCACTCTGAATTATGTGAATTAACACACACTTAAAAAAAAAAATAGTACTGGGGATTGAACCCAGGGTCACTTTCCCATTGAGCTACAACCCATTCCTAGCCTTTTTAATTTTGAGACCTTGCTAAGTTGCCGAGGTTGGCTCTGAACTTGTAATCCTGCCTCAGCCTCCTGAGTCACTGGAATTACAGGCATGTGCCATCAAGACCAGCTGAGATATGCTTTTAAAATATAAAACACCTTCTGGATTTCTAAGACTTATTATGAAAATAAATATATGATAAATACTTTAAAAAAATTTAGATTATGCTGAAATAACAACACTTTGAGTCTAATTAGGGTTAAATATTACTAAAATTATTTTTACTTTTTACTTTAAAAAATGTGGTTACCAGAAACATGGATGAACCTTGAAGACATCAGGTTAAGAGAAATAAACTAGTCACAAAAGTATGATTCCACTCATGAGGTACTTAAGAGTAGTTCAATCTATAGAGACAGAAAGTAGAATAATCATGCTGCCAGGAGTTGTGGGGACAGAGGAATTGAAGTTTTTGTTCACTGGGTACAGTTTCAATTTTGCAAGATTAAAAAAAAAAATAGTTCTATAACTTAATGCCACCAAACTGTGCACTTTAAAAATGGATAAAGGAAGGTTTGCTATTTGTTACTAAAATAAAAAAAAATACTTTTTAAAAAAATGTAGCCATTACAAAATTTAAGGCAACAGCAATGACTATGGAAGCAGATAAGGTTTGCCTGCAACTATAATAGCAGCGAGTAGTTTGTGTTCAAAACCAGAGGCATTTATCACTGATGGGTATCTGCCAAAACTGTGACTATTATGCTTTTGTTAAGATTCCCTGGGATAGGACAGACTGGAGCAAGCTGATGTAGGACAGAACCAAGGTCTTTACAAATGTCCAGATATTGCTTAGTGAGGGATTCTATGATGAAATATTAATGGAATCTGGGTGATTCCAAAACTTTTAAGTACTAAAACAAACAAACAAACAAACTAACCAAGCAGAGTTCACTATTTTGGCAAATCTGTGCGCTTCAAGAAGGCAGTACAGTGCAACCCATCACTTTTGGCAACTAAAGGTCCTAATTCACTCTGCCTTAACTAACAGATTTAACACAGCTGGAGTCACCTCAGTGAGAAGTTCAATGATTTTCAGTTGTGCAGAACTGAGTATGTGGCAGTACAGAAAAGCACCTTTCAGAGAATTTCTTTGTTAAATTGAAAAAAAAAAAAAAAAAATCAGACAGGTGTGGTGGCACATGCTGTAATTTCAGCAGCTTGGGAGGCTGAGGTCCTAAGCAACTTAGTGAGACCCTGTCTCAAATTAAAGAAAAAATAAATAAATAAATAAAAAAGCTGGGGATGTAGTTCAGTGGTTAAGAACCCCTGGGTTCAATTGGAGGTACCAAAAAACAAAAAAGCAATTACATAAATAAAATAAAATCACTTTAAGTTTCTTTTAGCTACAAGAGTACAAGGGTAGAATTACAAAAGGGTAAAAGGTCCTGGAGGAGAAGGGGGATAGGAATCCTTATGAAAGGTAGCAGAATGAAAAAAAAAAAAAAAAAAAAAGTGGTTCTTTAAGCTGTTTTTCTTCAAGTTGGTGTAATTCATTAATAGACCAACAATAAAATAGTAAATAAATAGCGTGGTCCATCATTATCATGTGTTTAACTTATAATTGCTGTGATTTAAAAGCTTTATTTCAATGCTATTCACAGGTGATCTCAAAGGATTTAGAAAAAAAAACATAAGTATAAATTATACAGCTAGTAAAGAGGTACTCATACCTGTACATTATAATTACAACCTATGTTTTTTCAGCAGATTAATTTTCCTGATTTCAACTGAGGGACTAAACAGAACCCTTAAACTATGCAGCATGACAAGGATACCATCCAACTATTCAAGAAGGTCCACCAAAATACATGGCTAGTCAGGTGTGGAGACTTCCACCTGTAACCCCAGCTACTTGGGAGACTGAGGCAAAAGGATCCCAAGTTTGAGGTCAACTTCTCAATTTAGTGAGGCCCTAAGCAACTTAGCAAGATCCTGTCTCAAAAAATAAAAAGGGCCAGCAATGTAGGTTCAGAGGTAGAGCATCCCTGGGTTCAATGTCCATGGCTGACAAAACAAAAACACTGCTTGGTTTTTTAGCTGCATCTCTAGCACCTATATGAAGGAGGAGTTCCCACCTGGAAAGGCATGCAGAAGTGATGCCCCATCAATATCCGCAGTCAAAGGGGCGATGTATCAGATGTGTCATCAACTAAGTGCTAGGAGGCTTCAGAGGATGGAAGTTCACCCTCAACAGAGAGGGTGGAAGTAGCTACTGAGTTGGGGCTGCTAAGCAAGGCTGAGAACTGTTCAACATTACTGCAAAAAGCTGGCACAGTGCCACAGGCAGGAAATCAAGGAGTTTTAGAACTACTGCACAGTCAGAATGGCTGCTGGTCAAGCTTCTGAGTGATGATGACAAGGCTGGAAAGGCCAGTGCAAGTCAGAAGGCCTTGAACAGGAGCTACAGTCCACTACGTGTCTGTTAGGCATCTAGAGAGGCTGCAGGTACTGAAGTAGAGAAGAGATGTGATTTTCTGGTAATGGTGCTGGGAATCAAACTCTGGAATGCTAGGCAAGTGCTCTAACTACTGAGCTACCCCCCAGCCCCCAAGAAGTGAGATGATTTAATGGTACTTTAAGAGGATTACTCTGATTGTGATAGCAGGTCCCATTAAGAAAGGTCTGGAGAAGCAGATTAAGCAGAGTAGTGGACACTTAGCCAACCATCAGAGTCACCCGTGGGAGGTCATACCCACTGCAGACCCACTCCATCTGGAAGGTCCACTAAACCACCACTGCCTCACATACGACCTAGAGGTCAGAGGAAAAGAACCTTTTCAAGGATGAACTTACAGTCTAGTCAAAGTTTGTGTTTTCTAAGAAGATTCCTGTTTTCATGGACAAAAATTTACTCAATCTACAAGTCGCATGTAAAATTTTTTTTTTAACCTCAGTCTTACTTCTTTAAGACGACTCAGGGTAACACAGTACGTAATGCTGTTCTTTGTTAGAAATGAGGCTAACATACAGTGACTAAGAATCTACCCTAGAACTGGACAGAAGTGTTTATGCTCTTTGACTTACTGGCTTTGTGATCCTAAAACCTATAGGTCTGTTTCCTTATGGTAAAACCAGAAGGACACTAGCCCACTGTTCAAGTGTCAGAAAGATTAAAAGAGATGAAACAAGTTAATGCTTAAAGCAAAAATCATTATTACCTTAAACCAGATCAGACACTGAAAGAATCACTTTGAAAATTCTGAGTTCATTCCAGGGTATAATCTTTCAAAAAACTTGGACTACTATTATTCCTGAGAATCAGAAGGGGTGGCCATAACATCTGTTCCTGCATACATGACAACGTGCATTTGCATTTACATGTACACAAAACAGTGCTTTTGCAATACTTTACATGCATCCCTGTGAGGCATTCAAGTTGGTTTTAATGAGCTCATGCTAGTTAAAATGGTTATGCACCAGAACATCAGCAACTCCTGTAAATAAACCTAGTGCCCTGCAGTTATGCAGAAACATAAAGGTGAAATAGATTTTGCTATTTATTTATTTATTTTTAAAAAAACACACGGGTTACTCCTTTTTTAAGACATTCATACCAAAACACTAGTGCCCACAACTGGAAGAGCTGCTATTATACCACTACTTATCCTGTTCCTCTGATTAGATTTCAGACAAGAATCTTAATCATGACCACCAGGAATTTCTAGCACACTGACGGAACCTGTGATTTTCAGGTTATTCTCCTGAGGAAGTATAAGATGTGTACCCTGATGGAGGGGCAGATAATGCCTGAAGGAGAAGGTGAAGCTGAGCAACCTGAGGGTGACTCCTTAAACCTTCATCAGTTTGAGTTCACATAGATTTTTATTATAAAAAGGGTTTGTGTGTGTGCAAGGGGAAGTCTCACTGCTTAGAGGGAAAAAAAGGCTGAAGACAATTTTCTTTCTTTCTTTTTAAAATTTCTTCCTTTGTTTGGCACACTGGGGAAATGAACTCAGGGGCACTTAACAATTAAGTCACATCCCTAGCCCTTTTTGAGACAGAATTTCACGAAGCTACTGAGGTTGGCCTCAAACTTGCCAACCTCCTGCCTCAGCCTCCCGAATTACTGGGACTACAGGTGTGAGTCACATGCCTGGATAAGACTGAAAACAATTTCTAACACACCAACCTAGATTTGGGGGGAGTGTGAGATGGGACACACTTCTTGATTCACCGCATTTAAAACAGGTATTGCAGCAAGGCAGCATCAAGAGGGACCTCAGCACTCTGCTACTTTAAGAAAGAACCTCACAGGCTTAGAGCCACTTGCTATCAGTATAAGCAGACCACATGGCTTAAGAGAAATGTGAAAAAGGGAAATAAATTCCTAAGTGGGCTTAAGAGGACAAGCAGATATGTCCATTTATAATCATTACAGAAACATGCCATATCCTTGCGTCTAAATGGCACATGACAAAAAATTATTGATTCCCTAGTAATAAGTTTTTCATGTTCTATCAAAACTACTGAGAAATAATTTTCCCAAATTAATGGGAAATGTATTTTCCTAATTGTTCCTGAATCACAGGGTAATTTTTCTAAACTATGCTCTCAAGTTTTTCTAAGCTATCTCCCAGGATCTAGGCTTAACCAAAGGCATTTCAAAAGCATTTTTTAAAATTCGAAGAATATTTAACAGTTGTACTCAATATGGTGTTGAGTACAAAGCAGTTTACCAAACAATGTGACCAATAAGCACATTTTAATAATAAGTGAATAAATAAGTATGGATTCCTAGGGATTTAAAAAAAAGATCTGTGATGGGATTTTCAAGTTATTTTTAGTTTCTGTTTTGGCTAATCTGTGATTTCAGAAATTGGTTCTTTTAGTTATACACGACAGGAGAATACATTTTGACATAATAAAAGCATGGAACATATCGTGTTCTAGTTCAGACTCCAGTACCTCTCCTTCCCCTTTTCTTTCCCCGTACCTGCTACCTTCCCTCTATTGATCTTACTGCCATTTACCCAGTTTTTTTTTAAATTAATTTCTGTGGTTGTACTCGATGGTGATGAATTTCTACTTCACCCCCTACTGGGGTTAGCTTCCACATATCAGAGAGAACATTCAGCCTTTGGTTTTTTGGAACTGGCTTATTTCAGTTAGCATGAGAGTCTCCAGTTCTATCCATTTACTAGCAAATGTCATAATTTTTTCAAGCAAGTTTTGCCACTTGATGGTTCAACCTTCACACGTTCCCTGGAGTATTTTTCTTATTGCCATTTTTAAGTATATCTGACCTTGAACCCAAATTTTGAGTATACTTTGCATCAGGATGCTCTCAGGTTCAGTTCGCCTCTTCACAAGAGCAAGAATTTTGTCAAATAAATTTACAATTCAATTTAAAATTTTAATAATTCTTCCCTCTTTTCAGTAGACAGAAGTTTCTTCAGATATGACAGGTTTTAAAAAAAGAGACCACTTCCAAGGTTCTCAATTTTAAGTCACCAGCTCTCACCATAAAAAAGTTCATTATAGATTTTAAAGGGAAGCACAGGTTTCCATGGGCTCTCAAGTGGAACAGAGGATTGAGAGAGAGAGAGAGAAGCCAGCAATTATATAAGCAAAAATATGTGCTCTGAGGAGAGAAGCAGTAAGACTACTCCAAATAAATTCACTGAGGAAGGCAAGAGGACCACAGTTAGAGGTTTCTTTTCACAGTCTCATACAGGTTAACTCCAAGACAGACATGTGCTATTTCAAATAAATGCCACTGCACACTTTACACCCACACTTCCCTTTGTGGGGTGACCAGCTTCTTTAACTGCAGAGGCCACTTGAAATCCTTGAGTGTAAGCTGACATATAAGCACAAAATATCACTATAAAAATTTGAAGCATGTGCCTGAGTCCTCATTAGCCAAACAGTTCTGAGGAACAGTATAAAGGCCTGTGCTCCAAGCATAGGCCTGGGAAGCAGCCCGGACATTTCTGTGGCTCACTTCATCACTGTATGTGATGGTGCCTTGATTTCCCTACTTGTCAAACAAGGGCAGTACTGAGAGAATTGAACTGAGAATGGTTTATAAAGTGCTTAAATAATAAAACTGGCAAACCACCAATATTATTTTATAATACCTTAAAGGCCAGCAATGGGGCCTTACACTTACAGACTCACGATTATTAAAAAGTCACATGAGAAAATACACATAACCTACCCACAGCTAAATGACTCAATTACAAATCTATACCCTTCTTGGAGAAAGTATTGGAATGTGCAGAGGTTTATTTTTAATTCTAAAGGCTGATCAAATAATGTATGAGTCTCTTTTAGACTATGCACATGTTTTCAAGTTGAATTTTAAACCTTAACAGTTGTTATTAGGTTCCAGGGTTTCTTTAGCAGCTGTCCTCGAACTAAGGCAGAAATCGATAATCCTGAAGAAGCTAGGGAGTACCTCTCAAAAAACTCAAGGAGAGGACAGTAAATTCCAATTCTTCATTTTCCACTGAAAAGAATAAAATGTGCATTCCTAAATTGTCCCTTCACGTTTACCTATTACTTGCTACACATATACACCCAGGCGCGCACACGCACGCACACACACATTCGTATATCCCCTACATAATCCAACTGATAGGTATATTCCCAATTCGAGAAACAGGATAATATGTGAGAAGAGCCTTTTCCTTCCCGTGAAGCAGAATATGGAGTCTCACTAGAGCTAGTTAAACTGGCAGACAGCAAAGGTCAATCACAAATGAAGGTGCGATGAGTACTAAGACACAGAGAAACTATGGGAACACAATCGTCCTCCCCTCACTTTCTAATTAACAGGACAGGCAAACAACAAAAAAACCACGAGGTCACAAGGGCAACACAGGCTGGGCAAACCCCGGGTGGCTTACAAAAGGTCCCCAGGATCAGGGTGGAAAGGGCCCATGTATAAACAAGAAGCACTTTTATGTTTAAGTACCAGTTCAGTTTATCAACTCAGCGTGGGGCTTGGGCTTTGGTTTCAAACACCAAGTTTCTAAACTAACAACAAAAAAGTGTAACTGACAGCAATGCACCCCAGCAAAACACAGCGAAAGCTCAGGGTAATACCACAGTTATCCCAGAACTAGAGGAAGAAAACTTTGAGTTTACGTGACACTAATAACATGCTGAGTGCTCTGAATCTAGTTATTATTAAATCACATTCGCAGGGGCGTGTGCCCTAATGTAGGTGCCTCTCAGGCAAGTAGTAGGTGCCTCTCAGGCAAATATATGAAAGTCCAACTCTCACTGAGTATTTTATTCCTTCTCTAAGACATAACAGGCTTTATGACATTCCTTTAAAGTTCTCTGCAAAGTTCAGGTTGAATAAGTAGCTTACTGCACAACAGTCATGGGCACTTTGGTGAAAACCACAAATTAGATTCTCATGTTAAAAAATAAAAATTTCCTTTTTGTTCATGATCATATCATTTATAAATGCTTACCCCACTAAGATTTAAATAGTTAAAAAAAAATCAAGCTTAACTGTTTCACCCCTACACGTAAATGTATTATGTATTACCCCCAAATGACCTTTCTAACATTTTATTTGTACACAGTAACACGACAATCACTTTCAACTCTAAATTCCAACTGTATTTTTTATGTCCGTCTACATACGCGCAACAATTCCCTCCACTAATGGACCCAACCTACCAGGGTCTCTCATGCTATTTTGTTACTCAAATGATTTTTCACAAGGAGAGGTACACTTAAATTCCCAAGTTTTTATCTTCTTCCCTGTTCTACCATAATTACTCTACTTTCTCCTTTAAATCAAAACAGCCCTGTCTTCCCTATTAAATTACAATTTTCACAAATATGTAAACAGTGTGTACCATTTAATAATCAACTAACATATTTCTGAAGTTTTGATTTTCTAAATACAAAGATTTTTAATAGATATTTTCTAAATTTGTTAGCTCCAAAGACAGCAACAATTTCCCATGTAGTATACCTTATACACCTAAGCTTTTAGTAACTGAACATAAATTGTAAATGTAGGTATGTTACAAAGAAAATCAGCCATTTTCACTTGGTAAAAGCCTACTAGTTGGTGACTTGATCTGGCAATGAAACAATTCATTTAACACTGTGAAGTTTTAGTTAATATAAATAGTACCAGAACTTTTTTTGCACTCTGGCTTAAAGAGAAAAAGAAATTTAAACAAAGCAAATTCATAGTGGCTATGTTTAAAAATCAACAACTTCTAGGATTGGCAGGACCTGAAGTCATTAGAGACTCACAGCCCAATTGACTATATGTTCTATTACAGGGGCTATAAAGCCCCAAAACTAAAGATTTGGTTAATGTCAATATATAGTAGACTCTGCAGTCAGGAGTCAGAAAATATTTCAGTATGGGTCAAGATAAAGAAAAAATTTTGAGTTAAAGTTCAATTACATACAACATCCATTTCCCCATTCTAGTTAACTGAGGCTATGTACTATACTTTATGAATCTTCAGTTTACCTACTGTCAATTCCAGCCTTCAAGCCCAATTGTTCTACTTTTTAATTTATGAGCTTAAATACCAGGATACCTTTGAAACTCAATAGAATACATGCTAAGACCTCACTACAAATTTTCCAGTAAGGGAAAAATGACTATTACCACCAAGGATATCACTTACCAACTGTATCTTAATTATAATTTACTAAATCAAACAAAAGTATCTTCACAAACTTCACCTCTAACAAGCTATCTTCAAATTACTTATTTCAAGAATTTATGTTAACTGTGTATCAAACACTAAATTCAGGTCAAAATTATGTCTGTTTAACAAATACTACTCTTAGAATGACAATATCATTTATTATTATTAAAGTCTACAATTATTAAAAATTTGCAAAAGCAATGTTAATTTCTAGAGAAATACCTGAACCAAGCTATCTCCTGTTCACTCACCAAAACGTTACTTGGTAGCAATAATCCAAAGAAAAATTCACCTTGAAGCACCACCTGGTTAACTATGTAACAAACACATCCTCTGGTTTCCCCATAAATGTGTCTTGGCATATCTCTTTAAGATACTTGTAACAATGCCTTCAAGTATCAATAGGCATCAACAACCATGGTCAATCTTTGGTAGAAAGGAGGAGTTCATAGAAAGGCATGTTCTCAAAAAAAAAAAAAATTCTTTTTTTTTTTTTTTTTTTTGCAGTACTGGGGATTGAACCCAGGGCCTTGTGCAAGCTAGGTGAGTAATCTACCCCTGAGCTACATACCCCAGCCCATCTCATCAGGTCTTTAAGACTTTTAGAAGCTTACTGACTCTGGAGATTGATTATCAAAGTAGCAGCAACTGAGAACTTAAACGTCATACATGAGAATGCAAAATGCAATTGATTACAATAATTGGCAACTTTAAAATTTTCTTAAATAAGCCAAATATCATTTCTTACTTTAAGTGTTTAAAACCCACTAATGCAACCAGCTCTAACCGATTCCTTGAGGAATCGTGGAGGCTGAAATTTTGGAAGTGTTGGCTTTGGTGGTGACCAAGGAGGAAGAAATCTCTGGCTCCCCTGCTGCTGCAGTTCCCACCCTCCAAAATGAATATACCCACCGGTGTGAATTGACAATGAAGTCCAAAGAGCAAGGCAGGAAACGGAGTCCAGATCCTCAAAATGGCAGTACAGGGCATAACCACTAGGCCACCTATCAGTTCAGTACAAAAAGTACAACCCTGTGCATCATGGTGCAAAAGCTGGGGCCTAGGTTTCGCAATGTGCATCTCACACCTATGGAAATAATAAGAGGAGTAAAATCTATAGAAATCAACACACCCTAAGAAAGTGGGTGCTCACAGAAGACTGGTGTCAACACTTGCAAAGGTGGTTGGCTACTGACATAACATGGCAAGCACAAGTACAAAGTTGGAAGGAAGCAAAATTTTACAATCAGTTGTTGAGTCTGACAGTGAAGAACTCAACACAGGTCTGATGGTTACCAACAAAGCTTTGCAAATCATGACACCCATCTATCATGCTTATGAAAATTAATACCCCGCAAAAACCTAACATCCCTCAAGGATGATCTTTAACTCTCAAAGAGTTGGAAAGATTTGGACTACCAGGATTTGAACTAATCAGCAATGCCCCAAACCTGTTCCTCTCAGATTTAAAAATGCTCCCCTTTACCACCTGATCCTGGAAAGATATTCTGAAAGGGAGTATTCCAGAATTCCAAAGAAAGGGAATCTATGACCCAAGGATGTGCCAAGGTGATTCATCAAGAACAAGTATGGATCCTCTGAGGGTCAACAGTTTTGAAAAAGTAAAGAGAAAACTTTCAAAATGCAGAGTGCATTTCTTAAGAGAAGTGAAATCACTGCTCTTGACTCAATCCTTCGCCATGTTGCTGTCAGCTCCCCACTAAGAGTGCAAATTGTGTGTCTTGCTGGGCCCATTTTCCCATGGTCTGTAGAAGGCGCTGTGAAGCACATCCTGTTCTAGCTCTGGGGCCCTTCCCCCCTCTGCAGCCTTACCCAGTGCAGAGAATGCGCCCCCTACTGACTCCAACACTCATCGCCTTTAGCCGACTTGGCTGCGGTGCATTTTGGGTGGGGGCTGGTATTTTCTTCATGGCCATAAACCAGAAGCAACAATGCAGATTTATAAAGAAACTGTATCAAGCTAACCAAGAGATTTTTTCCCCCCTTCCCTCCCAATTTGAAGGTACAAGACACAGGCACAAGAAGCATCAGGGATGGGTACTGGGTGTGAGGGGATGGACAGCATTAAAATGGCAAACAGGAAACAGTTTGGTTCTTTTTCCCTCCTAAGCCTTTGTCTGTGAAATGGGGTTATGGCAAGAACTGTCCAGAGGAACTGGTGAATGCAAGAACATTAAGAAGACTTAGTGTGGGGGTGTGTGTATGTGGCTAAAAAGGGTATTAGACTTTAGAGCCCGATCTTGGACAGAAGAGGAAGAGAAGCAATCGCGCCTTTTCCAGCAGACAAGACATCTAGGGTGGGGGGCGGGGGGACAGACAGGCAGCCCAGAGAAAAACAGAGGAGAAAATAAGAGGGTGCTCAAAAAACTTCCCATTCATTGCATTAAAAAAAAAAAATCTTTTCGCAGCTTTCTGGATTTGCATTTCTGCCATCTTACTGCAAAGTTGGGGCTCAGAAAGCTCCTAAGAGGCCGTGCTGACCAGGCAGCTGAGACTGAGAAAGGGGGTGGTGGTGGAGGATTGTGGTCAGGACTGGAGGGAAGCTGGCATGTTGGGGAGGCAGGTTTGCGCCGGGGAGGCAAAGACTTTCACTCCATGCCATGCATGCTCCCCGCCCCCCAGCCTACTCCCCCCTCCCCCAGCTAAGGGTGGGCAGACCTGGCAGAAGGCTCGTTCCAGGCACTGGGGTGTGCGTGGGGGGCTCGTTTGGGGGAGGGGCGGAAGGGATTAGTTCCAGGGATGGGAGAAGCTGGGTTCTGGCTGGGGGCGGGGTGCGGGGAGATGCCATTAGCTGCAAAAGCCCCGGGCGGCCAGGCTGGCTGCCGGCCTCGGCGGGCTCGCGGGGTGGGGAAGGGGGTCGGGCTGCAGGAGGAGGCGCCTGGCCCCCCGAGCAGAGCCGGGGTAGCGGCCCGCGCCGGGACGGGCGCCCGCCGGCAGCGAAGTGCGCGGAGCAGCAGTGTGTGCGTGGACGGCGGCAGTGCGAGCACAATGCGCTCCGCGCGGGCGGGCGCGGGGCAGGGCAGGGCAGGGCCGCGGTCCGCGCGCCGGCTTACCTTGACTCGGCCTCGAGGCGCGCGCGGGGCCGGCGTGCTCGGGGGCCGGGCGGCGGCGGCGGCGGCGGGCGGATGGCGGCGGCACGGCGGTGGCGGCGAGGGCGCGCCCCGGGCCTCGTCGCGCTCCGGCTCGGCGGGCTCCGGCTCGCGCCGCGGCCGCGGCTGCTGCCGGGGGGCGCGGCGGGCGCAGCAGAGCGGCGGGCGGCGGCGGCGGCGCGAGCGGCTCCCTCCAGTCCCCGCGCGGGCGGCGGCGGCGGCGGCGGCAGCGTCGTCGAGCGGTGCAGACAAAGGAGGGGCGGAGGGAGGAGACGGAGGGTGTGGGAGCGGCGGCTTCACCGGCGCGGGCGGGCGGGCGGCGGCCGCGCTCCTCTGGCTCCGCGGCAGCGGGGACCGAGAGAGGGAGCTGTGTCTGAGGAGACGCCAAAATCCCCCTTAGCGCTGCCTGCGGGAGGGGGAGGGGGCACAAGATGGCGGCGGCCGGGGGGCGGGAGTTCAGCTCATGGATCCCGGCGGGCGGCGGAGGGGAGACCGGGCCGGCGGAGGCGGCGGCGGCAGCGGGCGGGGGAGGGGGCCGATCCCGCGTCTCCCCTCGGCAGACAATACAAGCGCCTCGGAGCGAGTCCCCGAACCTGCCCTAGCCAAAATGGCGGCCGAGAAAGAGCGGAAGTGACGTAAGTACCTCATTAGCATAAGAGGACTCATTGTCCAGCTAAGTGGGGGGGGCAGTGGGGGACAGTGCCCCTTCCCCTGTGCCCCTCAGGGATAACTCTCCCACTCCCATCTGTGCTTGCACCCAACTTTTCTGAGGCAGGGTGCCCAGCACCCTCACCCCCGCCTGAGGAAATTATATAATCCCCACTGAGGGGGAGCTCTCGCGAGAACCAGGAGGATTTGCCATTGACCCACTAGGAGGCGCCGCGGATAATGGCCGCAGTGCGCTCCCGGGGCCGGTGTGCTCCGCGGGCGACTTCCTCTGGCCGCAGCGCCGGCGGCGGAGGCAGAAGCAGCGGGCCGCAGCACGCCCAGCACTCAGTCAGGTGGCCGTGCTGGGGATCCCTGCGCGGGCCCAGCTGGGCCTGGACTACATCTGGCGGGAGGGGTGTGCGGGGCAGCCGGGCGGCTCCACGTGCTCCGAGGCGCGCGCGCTCATGGGCTGGGCCCCAGCGGGAAGGGGCAGGGATACCTGCCGGTCGCGCCTGACGCCTCCTGACTTTAATGAGGTGTGAGGGCCTCGTGCTTCGCACACCCACTGGAGATGAGACAACCCCGTGGACGTCTGGCCCCGTCCGGTGGGCGGGGTGGGGCACTCGGCGGATAGGGCTGAGTTTTACAGGTCTGCTCTTGACATTCTTCCAAGTCAAAGTGATGGACTCTTCTCTTTGGCCTGAAGAAAACAAGTGGGATCCCTAGTGTTTTGAGACCACCATGGTGAAGCCTAAGGATGCAAAGTGATGTTGCCAACGAGTTCCCACAAGAACCCTAGAAAACACACTGGGTAGTCAGTCCCAGGGCCAGTAACTTCTCTTGCTCGCACAATATGGATGGCATGACAACACGTGGATGGAGTTTGCTTTGTAACTTTAGGTCAACCCCAACCAATACATTGTCTCAACATTTTAAAACCCATCTTTTACAGAAGAGTGCTTTTGAGAATATATCATTGGTTAAAAGTATTTAAAAGTAATAAATGCCAATTACAAAGAACCACAACTATTTTTTCCCAACATGTGGTCTGTAAATACTGTTTAAGTTACAAGTTAAAAGATTTCAAACCGTACTTACCATACCAAAAGAATCTGACTTAAAGTAGTATGAACTGTGGCTACATACAGCTCAATGTCTAAGACTGGTAAGGAAATTAAAACTGTCATCTAACACAGTATTCCATTAATATCTGCTATTGTGATAAAATACATCTTTAAAAGTGAAATCAGTATTTCAATGGAAAACGAGCTAGAAAATTTTGTTAAAAGTGGCAGGGCAAAGCACTTGAGTCAGAGGACTGAAGATGAAGAATCTACACATCCAATAAGACAGGCAAAAGCTAATATGAAATAAGCAAAAATAAGCTTATCTTTAGTTTTCCTCAGATATACTTAGATTTCATACAGTGATAACAGACACAAAGGAAGAACATCTGGATTTCATCCTCGGTCTCATTTATGAAGCAAAAAGGGATGCTGCATTCAGATGTAAATGTTTAAAAGGATTTCAGTGTTTAAGTCACCAGATTTACTACAAAAAATGCATCTAAATAGTTCAGATTCTTTTCTAAATGACTTCCAAATGGTGAGAGAGTGTTCATTGCTCAACCATTCTCCGTAAATTCCAATAGTGATAGTGCTATAATGATTGTGGGAACAAGAATTGAAAAGATTTTTAAAAATCTACTCTAGTGAGGCCTGGAAGGAACACTTTCTCTACAGTAGGTTCTCTGAGGTGGTTACTTAATTTCTGTTCCGTGTATACTTGCTGCTGGAAACTCCATTTAAAGAGAACAGACGCTCAAAGCTCATATAAGTAAATAAATAGAGAATATCACAATTGCATTACAGCTTAAAAACTAGTATTTTATCAAGCACTGGTGAAGTTCTAGTTGTTCTTGATGATAAGAGCAGTTCCTTCCTAAGGAAAGGTGGTGCCTAGTGGGCTAGCCAAACAGCTTTGGGCAGAAGAAACATGGCAACACTCCCACTGGAGGGCTTGCTTTGGGTTTAACTGTGGGAGTCGGGGAGAGACTTTAATGTTCAAAATGCCACCAAAGGTTTTAGTCTAGTACTGATTTTTGGTAGGATCAGAGAGTAAGGCAAATCAGACTTTCAATTTCTCTTCAGCAGCCAAATTAAGCCAGGAAAATGTAATAAATAAATACTGTTCACTAAGTCAAGTAAGTTACTTAACTGTAAGTAACTTAGAGACACCTCCTCTTCCTTTTACTTGCCTATTTGCTCAAAGTATGCCCTTACTCAAATTAAAATATACTGCATGACCCCCAACCAAAGCTAGGCTACAATTAAAGAATTGATAATTTTGAATTACTTAGTTAGAAAAGGTAGGTAAAGGGGAATATTTGCCCTGGCTTTACAGTACAACGTATCCTACATTTTAACTGGAGGAACCCTTTTCTGTATAAAGAGCTACAGGGAAGACATTTTTGACACATTAAAAAAGATATGAGCTTTGCTGAGGGTTTGGAAATAATATATAAACAAAGATTTTGAGATAAAGCAAGGCAAAATATTTTTCTTTACTGATAGGGTTATTGCTTAAAAAAAAAAAACCAAAACCAGCTACGCAATCACCTGCTGCCAACTGTTTTCCAATGAACAATATATACTTTACAGACTTGCTGTGAGTAGATGGAATGCTTCATCAATTCACCCCAATTGCTCTAAGTGTGTTATTTGGTTTAAGAAATTTGATACTTTTTGAAGAAAAGGGCAGACTTGTACTTCTTTTCAACTGATAACACAAACATCCTTACTTATAAATAGAACCTTTCTCTTACTTCTGACATTTCCTAGGTATAAGGAGCTATGAATCTAGTTTTTATAAATACTCGAGATTCTATTCCATGTAAGAAACTCTGAATTCACATACTATAATGAAAGCAGCAACATTTTTTGCAAAAAAACCCGTATACATTTATTTATAGATCTTAATACAGTAAGATGTAAATGAAAATTGAAACATTGCTTGTTGAACCATTAATTTGATAATTATTTAATATGAAATATAAACTGGAGTTTCTCCAAAAAAAAAAGATTTGCATGAAAATTTCCTTACCTCATGGTTTATGCTTTAAGAGTACGTTTTATAAAAATCAGTAACCAGGCTTCTTTTATGTTTAAATTGAAATGAACACGGTAAGCATAAATGAATAACTTTCTTTTATGTAGTAGCAAAAGAGTCAATAATCCTTTCAAGAAAGAGACTATTTCATTTCCTCCCAACTTGGATTCACCATAAACACGATCCACAAATGATATTGGAACCTGGTTAAAAAAATATACATTAAAGTCAGTTTTCAAAAAAATTAGGGAGTGCAGCTGGCATACAACCATTATTAATGAAACAGAAAAAGGATCAGCCCTACACCAAGTCCTTCAGTTGAGTTCAGAATTAAGGGGAATCATAAAGCAACTGTGTGCATTACCAAGCCTTTAAATTAAACACACATTTTTCATCTAAAAATAAGTGATAAGAATCAAATCTACAATTGTTTGAAAAACACGGACCCTGAATGTTGTGTTGGATTACTGAAGTTTCAAGGAAAAACTACACTTTAAATGCATGATGCCCTTCACTGAGCTGTTTCAGTGTGTCCAGTGTAGCTGTTACTGTTTGGGCATTAAGTTGAAAATCTCATGGGGCTGGGTCGTGGCTCAGTGGCAGAGCGCTTGCCTGACACATGTGAGGCCCTGGGTTCAATCCTCAGCACTGCATATAAATAAGTAAAGGTTCATCGACAACTAAAAAAATTTTTTAAAAATTAAAAAACACCTTATAACTTCCACAAGAAAAGTGGCATTCTAGAGTAGCTATTTTCTTGCTGTGAATAGAGTCTTAGTAAGAGCTCACTGATAGACTGAAATATCACAGGTCTCCCACCCTGTATAATGGAAATGGGCACATGGGATTCATTATTCATGTCAAAGTATGGTAACTGCTGGCTCTGAGAGAAAAAGCAGCTAAGGCACTCAAAACAGGCTGACTGGTCAGAAGATAGGGCTCAGATGGAGGAGGTACCATTATTTAGAAGGAAAAGCTGTCTTCAGATGTTTGAAATCTCAGGTCATGTGTATTATATACAAAAGGGATCTGATCTTTAGCCTTTAGTGCGGAGACATTCTGAACAACTGGAAGCCACAACATTAATTAGCAGTTAAAAAGCTAAACTTTTTATTACAAAAAGGCTACACCTTACTATTCCTTTATGGGGAATATGACGTTACTACTTCTCATCAGTCACATACCTCACCAATAGTATAATCCATCTGTCTTGCCCGAACAATCATCTCCATCTGGAAGACATAGCCTTTAGAAATACATTTTTCTATTAATTTCTGTAGAACTTCCTTTCGGTATAATCTGTAAGAAATCAGAATATATATGAACATCTGGATGAGTTCACTTGCCTACATGTACCTTGAGCTTTTAGAGTTCACTGGTATTTATCAAGTATGAAACTTTCACTAGCCACTGGTACACAGAAAAGTTCTCATACTTGATGACTCTGAGACTTCTGTCTCAAACAAGAAAGGTCATGAAATATGTACCAAGTAGTTTAGAATAACTTGGAAAATGGATTCTCAGTATCTTTTAGAGAATCATCTTCCTATCATACACTACTGGGAATTGCTAAGTCATGGTAAAGTGAATCATTTGATACAGAACGACCTATTATTTTTAGTTTTTAAATTTCCTAAAACTTTACATTTAAAGTTGAAAGGGGAAAAACTGTTCCAAATATTGGAAAAGCAGAATTGACAGATAATAATGCGTTAACAATATATACAAGTCAAGAAAGAATCCAATAATTTACTGGCACTTCCCGACACATGTCCATTTCCCAAGATTTACTTAAGAATTTCCCTAGGATAATAAGATTCCCATTAGGAAGAGCTGTGCATCTAGGTCAGGAGAGGGACTGAGGCATCACAGAACAGAGGGGATCCTGGTAGGATTCAGCTGTCACCCACTGAGGTTACAGACACTTAACAATGGGCCAGCATGCAGCCTAACCTTTAGGTGGACTGCAGGTCAAACACTGAGCTTGACAGATTTACAAAGCCAGAGAGAGGAACTGGGAAGTCGTGTGGGCGAATCACTTTCTTCAGTAATTGTGAATAGCTGGGAGCTGTTTCCAAAGAGTTTTTGTTTTTATTAGTGGGTAGAATGGCAGTAATTCATACCTTTACTAGGCAGTTTGGCATAACTTTATTCTTTGCCAAGTTAAGACCACCTGGGCCTAAAATGTGTTACCTGGAATCCAGATTTCCCCCCAGGATTTTCTAAGGTTATCACTACCTTTTGGCTTTTAAGTGTGTAAGACACCAGGCAGCACAGCCCTGAGAGGAACCTAAGAAAGCTTAGTGCGTGCACTCCTTTTCCCGCCAAGGTCCTGAAAGAATTCAAAGGGATTTGGAATAAATATGGAGAGGGGAGAATATGATGGTGGTAATACTTCCTTACACAGTCTTACTATGTTTTAGGAGCGAACTGAAAACTAAACATCATGTGTCACATGATGTTAAGTGAGGGAGGCAGGATTAGGATTGTGGGGTGGGAAGGACTATGACAGGAATGGGACATGTTTTAGCACTGCCTTTAAGAGTAGGATTGGGCTACGGTTTCTTTCCCTTTAAGAATCATTTTCAGTTTCTTTCTCTCTTTTTGGTACTGGGGATTAAACCCAGGGGCTCTTTACCACTGAGCCACACCCCATGCCCTTTGTATCTTTTATTTAGACAGGGTCTCATTGAATTGCTTAGGGACTCACTAATTGCTGAGGCTGGCTTTGAACTTACAACCTCCTGCCTCAGTCTCCCAAGTCACTGAGATTAAGAGCCCAGATATTTAAGAATCATTTTCTAAGACAGTTCTCTTCAGTGCTACCTTCCTCTTCTCCACTGCCCCCTCCCACAGTATCTTTTAAACTATGGCTGACAAATTAAAATGATACATATGTAAGTACATGTTCCAACAGTCATGATGAACGTCCAGCTGGTCTTTGCTATTAAATGGCTTTATACCAAACTGCAAGCTTTCTGAGATTCCTTTTTCTATTTTTTACAAGTCTACCTTCTTCCTAATTCTAGGGACCTAATGACAACCTTGTTGAATGACAAATTGAACTTAAAAAGCTGAGGGATTAGTGGGCTCACTTTTGTCAGCACTTGATGCTTGCTGTCACTCCTATAGAACGTGCCCCTTCCCTCTTTAGCCACGCAGATCCAGAGCTCCCAGGCCTCTCCCTAGCTTCACCTTGCCATCCTTGCTGTTCTTCACAACCTCTATCTCCATGACTCTCGAGCTGAGCTGCTCGGGGATCCCTCAAAACCATCACACTGGTCTGTGAAATCCACACTGGCCCTTCCCTCTCCATACAGAGTTTGAGTGCCACTGTTCTTTGTATTACTGCTGCATGGCAACCAGAGATCTTAATCAGATCACACATGATTCCTCTTCTTTAAATTTGGAATTGAAAGGGTATATTTATAGAACTTCTTTCTTTATACACCAAGCTCTTTCTCTTTCTTTTTTTCTTTCTTTTTTTTTTTTAAAAAAACGGGTGCTACCACTGAGCTACATCCCAGTGTAGCTCAGTTTTTTGTTGTTGTTGTTGTTGTTTTAATTTTTTTTAAATTTTTTAAGTTGCTGGCCTCAAATTTGTGATTCTCCTACTTCGGCCTCCAGATTGCCAGAATTATAGATATGCACCAACCTCCTGGCCCAAGCTTTACCTTCTAATCAACTTACTTGTTAGCTATAGAGGTTTATTTTTTCTTTTTATGTGGCCTTCAACAGCCAACAACTAATTTGTGTGGTGTATGAATTCTCAGCCAACAACTAATTTGTGTGTATGAACTCTGACACTTAAAGAACCTAGATTTTTCTGCTTTAAGTGGAAGAACCTGAAAAAAAAAAAACATTATTTAATAGAAAACAGTAAATAATAAGTAACATAAATTAAGAAATGTAGAGGGTTTCAGACTTAAGTTAAAAGAGAAGGCATCTTCTAATTTAAGATACTGGGGGGAAAAAAAATTCTGGCAATCTTTAATCATCATTTGTCCTGGTCACACAAAGCGATTCATAAGGCTGGGCACGGGCTCAGTGGTACAGCTCTTGCCTTGCATGTGCGAGGCCCTAGGTTCAGTATCCCTAGCATACGTATGTACACACACACACACAATGTGTGTATTATGTGTGCGTGCATGCATGTGTGTATATGCCTGGGAGTAGCGCAGTGGTAGACTACTTACTTGCCTAGCATGCCTGAGTCCCTGGGCTTGATCCCCAGCACTGCCACCCCATTCCCCACCAAATCTATATGGAGAAAAGGTAACTAAAAGCATTAAAAGCTCTACATAAATGGTAAAGGTTTTAAGTTTTTTTTTCTGTAGGCACACTGTAAGTATTCCTAAAACTGTAGAAAACTCCCGGGATACATGCTGTTCTCTGGAGCACATTCCCAAAGGCCTCCCAGCAATGTTCCACATGAGCAACTGAGCCTAATACTAAAGGGTAAGCACCACACTGACCTAAGCCATGCGTCTCAACTTTCAAAGAAAAAAGTACAGTATTTCCCCTTCAGAGAAGTTTAGGCTTCACAAGCAGCTTCTAAGGAACTTGTCTGTCCTTCTAGCATTCCAGGACAGAAACAGGGCAGAATGTAAAGCATTTGTTTACAATAGCCATTGTAATGCAAGAAATTCAGGCAAGAAGTTATAAATAGAAATTTTCACTGTACCTGAAACTTCCTGTTAAATCAGATACCCCTGGTCTCAGCAAAACCTGAGTTATAAAATTGGCCCCACGGCTGTCAAATAAAACAATCAGATTCTTTATTAAATACAAATACAATTGAAAAACAAGAAACATATCCCCAGAGCACAGTGCTAACAGTGCTAATTTCATAAATGCAGCATGAATTCCACAAAAATGTTAAGTCTCCTCAACAAAGAGAAAATTTTAGTGAAATAAGACCTGATACTCATTTTTCAGAAAATAGGAACTCTTATTCTTTGAAAGTGAACTTAAGACCCATAAAGCAACCATTCATTCAAACTTTAGCTAAGAACAAAAACAGAAAATAGAACTGATATTAGCAATGGTCGTTACTTAGAATTATAAATGTCTGTCAGACAGAAAAAGATATCAGGGATTTGATAAGGAATTGGTCAGAAGGAAAAAAAGAGGGATCTGGTAAGGGTTTCCTTTTCAGATTCCAATCGGCACAAAAAGACTGTATTTTTACTTCGTCTGTACAAAAATGGTACTTTTATTTAAAAAAGGTATGTAAGTATGAGAATGTTGGCTTTTAATGATCTCTAGAAATTGATTTACTTCCTGAGTCTTAAATCTGCTTAGCCAGTGGTATTTAACAAAATACCATATACTAGGTGGCTCAAACAATGGGAATTTATTGCTCAGTTTTTGACGCTGGGAAATCCAAGATCAAGGGTTGGCTCTCTGTATCCTCACACAAGGGAGGAAAGCAAGCTCTCTAGCCGCTTCTTATGAAGGCACCAATTCTACCACGGAGCTTACCCTCTATAGACCTCCCACGCGAATACCTCCCAAAGGCTTTTTCTCCAAATACCAACACATTTAGGATTCTAGATTCAACCCAGGAACTTTGGTGAAACACACTCAGTCCATAACAATGACTTCAAAGTAACTATTTCAAACTCAATAGTATCATCAAGATAACAGTGATTAATAGCTATTGTTAACATTTCAAAAGATGTCAAGTGTTTAAAGAAAGTGACTTTTGTGTTGCACCTATTTTAGCCCGTACAGGTTCAGAAAAAGTTTTGTGGGACAGTCTGAAGTGAAAGGTTTCTCTCCAAAGTTCAAGCCTCCCTAGCTAAGACTGTCTGTATACACATCACCAAGGTTATGGTATATGGGTGGGATGATGGTTAACAAAAACATGTTCCTTCAATTTGTTTCTAATAACTATAAAAATATTACAGGACATAGTTTATTCCTCATCTCAAATGGGTATAAGCAAAGGAATATATGCATGTGTGTACATGCTTTTGTACATCTTTGCAAGACAGTGTATTTAAATTTTATTTTTGAGAGAGGTGTTGCATGTTGCCCAGGCTGAACTCAAAACAATCCTCCTGCCTTAGCTCCCAAGTAGTCAGGAATACAGGTGTGTGCCACCATGCTAGGTAATATCTATTTTTAAACTGGGGTCTTTCAATTAAAATGTTCTAAGAGCCACTCAAGCCTTGAGGTTTCTGTTTTCCACATTTTTTATTGGTGCATTATAGTTGTACATAGTAGTGTGATTTGTTGTTAAATATTCGTACATGCACACAATTTAACAATATGTATCATACTAATGAGACCTCAATTTTATACTCCAAGACACTGCAGCAGACATTATTTACAATGAGTAACAGGTACAATAAAAGGATGTAATGTGTCTGTGATTGGGAGTCCTTAATTTTAAAACATAGGTAAAAGACCAAATTCAGAGTGCCTTTAGAGATCAAGTTCACTTGATCAGTGTTCTCAACACTGGTTGCACAACATTCATCTGGGCGGTCTGTGAAAAGCGCTGAAGCCTTTGGCCTACTTTTGGAGTTTCTCATCAAATGGTCTGCAGTGTGTGGGGTGAAAGGATGACAAATAAGTGTAGTTGTACATGATTTTCTCCCTACGTGATTCCAATATTTAGCAGGACCAAAAACCACTGCCTTATCCAACTCCATTTTACATAAGACAAAGATTCTTAAATGTTCTAAATGATGGTCTCTAGATTCTAGTAGAGGCAGAATTGAGATGAACTCAAATCAATCTTCAACAGGAATGAAATGGGTAATAAAAGGTACCAATGCAAGGAATATATCTCATCTGCCTACAACCCTGAAAAAGTTAGGCATATTAAATATGAAAAATGTTCTTTGTGGTGTTCCCATCAAAGGAGGGATTTCTCCTGCTCCCATCTCTTGTTCATGAAATGCTTTGACAAAAAAACCCAACCCTGTGTGAACCCCAGAGCCCAGCATTCAAGGGGTCTTATGGCTTCTACTATTGTACCCTTGGATGTTGCCTGAGGATGCCTGGTGAAGAAGCTGCACCAGCCTTCTGGAGATGAGAGCCCTGCATAAAACTGAGACTCCTTCGCCAACAACCAGCACCAACTGCCAGATGTTACAGCCTGGACCTGCCAACACAACTGACCCTCAGTGGAGGGAACTATGTGAACAACCCCAAGCAGAGCCTGCAGAGAGGCCACCAGCCAATCCACCGAGTTGTGAGAAATGATGGTTATTATAAGTCACTGAACTTTGGGATGGTCTGTTAAGTTAGTAACAGAAAATTGGAACAGTAGGTTTTGTTTCCATCTTAAGATGAGGGAGGGAAAGGTCAGAAAAGGTTAAAATTGGAAATAAATGACAAAGAGGATCTTAGCCCAGGTGTGTCTGACTCTAGGGCCCCATTACTTTATGCTGCTTAGTAAAAGCTGGCATATTTATTTACTTAAAGTAATAAAAATACAAACGTGTGGGGGGGACCCTACCTATTCAGTCCCAAAATATAGATGAACTCACTCAAATCAAAACTGAAGGTCCAGGAGAGTAATTTTTGCTGAACCACACCATTTCTATCAAAAGTTCATATGTTTGTGGTAACTTATGTTCAAAATAAAATACTCAAAGCAAAGGAAAAAGTGTAGATAAGAAGCTACCTGGGAATACTTACTAGAACAAACCAAGGCAGCATATAATTTCCTCAGAATACTGTTTCTACTTGTTACATGAAGAAAGAAATTACAGTACATGCATATACCTGATTAATTTTCTTTTCAAATCCCAGCCATATACACCACCATTTCCTTTGTAGCGAGTTCCAGAGACAATATCAAAATTACCCTCTTTTTGCTTCCTGTAGGGAAAAAAAAACTGTCAATGAGAAAAAGCTACTGAGTTCAACAGGTATTTTTGTAAGTTACACAAACAGAACTTTTAATAGAAACAGAGAAAAAAACACAATGCTAAGGAAACAGATGAATTATTTACTGAAAGACCTTCCAGAATGGGGGCTTCAAACCTCACTATTTTTCTTTTATTTATCTTAAATGAATGAAGGAAAACTACAATATAGTACACTATTTGCTGAGTGTACCATGTAAAACTACCCTTAAAAGGGTTAGTGAAATTATAAGTTTTCCCAGGCCTTCCATTCTGTTCATCCCCCCATGCCCTTGTCCCCATCAAAAGTAAACAAATGCTAAAACAGGCTGGTATCCCTCTACATCTTTCCCTTTGCATATAAAAAATAATCAAAGACACTCCCTCCCCGAAGTTTTTGGTTACATTTACAAAGATGGACTCCAAAAAAGTCCACTTGCTTTTCGGCAGCTAATAATATACATCACAGAATCATAGACATCTTCACAGGTCAACACAAAGCTCCACTCTTCTTTTTAAAAGCCACAAAAAGTGTTCAACCCATTCAAGTCAGACATCTTTGATTGTTTTCATGGTGGGTTCCCTATCCCCAGTGACTAAAAAACCACAATGAATAATACTACAATAAACATTCTTAAAATATACACCATGGTGCCTTGACTCCCCAAAATGGAATATACTAAAATTACCCAAAGCTTATTCATATTTTAAATTCTAACAGATACTGCAGAAATCATTTTCCAAAAGTTACAGCAACTCATAATTTGTTCTGCAATATTTGAGTGTGTCCATTTTAAAAAAATCTTATTAGTACTGGATGTAACTGCTCTAAAAGTTTAAAATTTTGACAAACTAATGGGTAACAGCTATTTTATTATGCATTTCTTTGCATCTGATGGTGAATATTTTCTCATATTAGCCATTTGAATTTATTCTACATGTGGCTAGCTTGTGTCTTTCACCCAAAATGGAATAGAAAATCTATTCCCAGAGTTCCATTTTCTTATAGGTCAAAGGTGACATTGAGTATTAGAGCTAAGCAGAAAAGGTCTAAGCAATTTTATGTAGAGATCAAACGAAGAGCAGTAGTTGGCCATTATGGTACAGTGAGATAGGTTTTCAGCTCTGTGAGAGCCCAGAAACAAGAAGTCAAGGCCTGTGGTCTGGAGAGCATGGGCAATGGCACAAGATCAGGTCAGAAAAAGGGAGGCAGGAGCCAGTCACATAGGACCTGGAGGGACAAGGGAGTTTGGACTTTTCCCCCAGGTGTTCAGGGAAACTCTGTGAAGTATTCTAAACAGGGGGTGACACGATTGTCATGTCAGAGATTTATTCATGGTTTTGTGGTCTCCTGGGTTTTCTAAGAATATAATTATATCACCTGCAAATAAACACAGTTTTGTATCATTTACCAATCAATATTTAACTAAACTCTTGTCTTACTGCACTACCTAAATCCACGTTTAATGTGAGCTGGCCTACCTATTGGCATGAACTGACTGGAAGTGACTCAGCATTTCACTATTCAGTACAACACTGGTATTAGGACTAGGTCATCTTAATCATGCTTAAGTAGTTTCCTTCTGTTTCTATTTCAGAGTTTTTAATTAGAAAAGTATAACGAATAAAATACCTTTTAGTATCTACAGACAGTCATGCTACTTTCTCTGCTAAC
The DNA here is from genome assembly GCF_902686445.1 of Sciurus carolinensis. Lineage (NCBI taxonomy): Eukaryota > Metazoa > Chordata > Mammalia > Rodentia > Sciuridae > Sciurus > Sciurus carolinensis. Next base: position 10,191,122 of record NC_062214.1, on the reverse strand, counting down.
ATGACAATGAGTCATATCTACCCAGGCACTCCCAGAGCGAACCCTATCTGCTCATGGTGTCTTACTCTAATGATTCAAGGCTCTGTCCATTTCCTAGGAAGCCACCTTTAATCTTTGTGCTCTAAAAGTCAGATAACAGAGGAATTATCTGTTCATTCATCTCTCAGGGCTCCTAAATTATATCATTCAGTCACATATCTACATTTGTGAGTCTTAAATCTGTACGTTGGTTGTATTTTAAAAGTGAACTTAAAATACCAGGTACATTTTTAATTCATGAAAAATGGAAATAAGCCCAAAATCAATATAAGATAAATGATTTCAATCATAATTCTTTCAAATATTAGAAATAGTACCTACCTAATGAATTCAGGAATAAATTTTGGCTGAAATTTAGAAAGAATAAATAGTAAGTCAGTGAAACAGGCTAAAACTATCATAAACAGCTAATAAAAAAAAAATCCCACTTACATGGTGTGAGAGATCAGCATCCATAATAACTATATAGTTTCCTGTGGCATGTTCCATTCCATGAATATATGCAGTTCCTAAAAATTAAAGCATTTATATCCATTAAGGAAAATCAGCAGATATACCTTTGAACAGGGAGGAAATTGTTTAGTACTCGGAAAGCAGTATCAGTTCTCTACAGTGTTATTCATCAGTTGGTCTGTTTCCATCTAAAGTATATACTTCACATGCCTTACACATATATTTGAGAAGGGGCTGGTCACCCACTCCACATTCAGATGTCGTTTACTAGATCTCACCTATATTTTAACAAAGAAATAGTAACACTGTCTCAGAATACATAAAAATTACATTTTCATGGTTTAAAAAAGTCATATTTGTGTTGGTGCTTCCAAGACACTGATAAGGCTAGATATCAGAATTCCAGATTTTTATAGCAGCTTCCTATTTGCTGTCTCCACTATTACAAAAATCTCAAATATAACTTTCCAAAATCACCCCCTAAATACCCACTCCTTTAATAGGCACCTTTCAGGAAATGACCAACTATTTGAGTGTTCTATCCACAGGTCTAGGGATGATCTTTGATTCCCTGACTTTATCAGTGACTCTTATTTCTAAACTGCAATTAAGTCCTATTGATTCTGCAGACAACCATCTCTCAATTCCCTTCTGTTGTCTATCTTCTCCTGCTTTCCACACACTATCTTCTGATGCCTGAGTGACTATACTACCTAACGTGCTTCTCTGCTTCTGCTCTACCAGCAGTCTAAGTCCATTTTCACAGTTACCCACCGAGTGCCTTCTACACATAGCCTGGTACGCTAAACCCCTCCTTTTGACACTGACATTCCAGGGCCAAAGGTACTGCCAGTAAGTATTTAGCCACCTTTATGCCTAAAGTCTGCCATGCAGAACTTGGCAGGTAGCGTAGCTGGTCAGGGGCAGGATTTGGGAATTCCTGCATTCTCTAGCCCCAGACTATCACAATTAAGAGGAATGATTTTTAATATTTCATAGCCCAGTAGGATAACTATTGCACATTCCAAAATAGAATTTTGAATGTTCCTAACAAAAAGGAATGACATGCCTACCTTCATCTGATCATTATGCATTTTACGCACATATTTAACTGTCACATAACAAGTACTATGTGTCAATTAGAAATAATTTTTTTTAAAAAACATAAGTATCCTATTAGTATCCTATGAGCTCTTTTAAGAACTCATAAGATGCTAATAGGTTAAAAGTTTACTATGTGTTTTTATGGGCACAGTAGTGTATGCCTGCAATCCCAGTGGCTGGAGAGGCTGAGGCAGAAGGATCGTGAGTTCAAAGTCAGCCTCAGCAACTTAGCGAGGTGCTAAGTAACTTAGCGAGACCATGTGTCTAAATAAAATATAAAAAGGGCTGAAGATGTGGCTCAGTGGTTTTAAGTGCCCCTAGGTTCAATCCCTGGTACCAGAAAAAAAAAAAAAAAAAAAGTTACTACATTTTTTAATTGAATAGTTACAGCTTTAAAAATAAAACTTCCCTGAATTGGGGTGAGGGGGAAGAAGGAACTATGGTAATTTCTTGGCAGCTTTCATGGAAATGACTGAGAATATTTGATATTGCCAAAGAACAGAAAGTCTTCAGAACAGCAGCTTCAGTTTTTGAAGAACTATGCTTTCTCTATGATCCCCCAATTTTTCATTAAGTATACCAATTCTCAACATGGGCAACTGAAGGCAATGGCAGAAATAAAGGCATTCAGAATTTCAATTACTGAGCTCATTTGAGATATTCTATAATGTCCTATGTTTAACCTGGAAAAATCTTTCTTTTTCAGAAATAAAAAATAAGTAACTTAAACTTTTAAGTTGAAGGGTGTCCAAAAGTTAACAGCTAAAGCAGCATGCTGGTCCATGGTGTGTGCTCTCAAACTCTTTTTCTGGTCCTTCCCTACTCTATGCTCCATCACAGAAACCACATTTCCAGGTTCTTTTGTCATCTGGCTTACAGACAGCTTTGAAAGGTACAGATGCAAGACTGCAAGGAGGGAAAAAGGAGAGTCTAAGAGTCTTCCCTCTCTTACTGTCCCAGCATTGACTGGTTATTTCCCATGGCCACCCTATCCTTCTACCTCCCTCTGGGCAGAACACGTTTTGGGTTCTAACTTCCTCCAGTCCCCTTCACTGCTGCATCCACAGGTAGCAGCAAGCAACCCTCCAGCTGTTATAGATCTCTAAGGACCCGCACTGTTCCTCTGGCTTCTCAGCAGTTCCTTCATCTGTGAACCAAATTCTTTGTATTAAATTCCCTATACTCAAAGACTTACGGTAGTTTGTTTTCCTGAGTGGGTCCTGACTGACAACACAGGTAACCAAAGTTAAACCATTTAAATGTCATAAAGATCATTAAAAACCACATTACTATATTTGGTTCTGTTCCAAACTGGGAAATTACACACTGGATAATTTTACCAAGGCAAGTAGCAGGTATAAGGAGGGTCAGGGGTCTACTTACCCAGTCCCAGCTTTTTCTCCCGTGGTTTTAGAAGCTGTAGGATAAGAAACAATACTTCAACACAATAAAAAATCTGACTAAATTTTATTTTACTCCTGCTTAAGTGTGTATTCATTTTAACAGAAACAATGCATTTATTAGACCTTAAAGTGGAGCATGTTTAACGTTTTTGGTCAAAGTAAAAAAAAATAAAAGGTGGTAACAAACCAAATGCATTAACGCAGCTTTGGAGGAAAAGCAATATTCTTTATCCCTAACCCTATAGGCAAACCATTTTTTTCCTGGGGCTAGCCACCATATTTTCAACAATACTAACTTTACATCTATTATATCTGTCATTTAAAACAATACCTTCTGATTCCTTCCTACAAAACTGACGCTCTCATTGTTCCATACCTTTTCAGAATAGCTGATGGCCATGTTTACTCTGTTTCCCCATGTTTTCAATGCTGACTTCACCCTTCCTCCATCAACTTAATCTTAACTTCACACATAGATGACTTCACCTCATTCTCTACCGTTCTAAGAACAAATTATGTTCCTAACAAAAAGGTGAAGTTCTTCCCCCACTTCTTACAGTTTTTCAATTACTTAGTCTTGTAAACTTTCTGCTTTATATTTGGTCTCTGACTTCACTGTTTAGCATTTTCCTTCTGGCTGGAAACTAGTGAGCATATCTTGTCCCCTTCTGCATGTGGCTGTGTATGAGCAGGTCATCACAGACTGCCAAATTTCTAAACACAGCCTTCTCAGTTCAATTCGAGCAGGAGGGATTTCTGTTCTTTTTGACAACATGCAAGGGTTGTGGGGAGGAACAAAGATGGATAAAATAATTCCTGTCCAATAAGACCTTAAAGGGAGGAGAAACAGACATTCAGTCATCTACAATTACAAGTCACTAAAAAGACATGACAGATTTTAAATTTTATTTGATTTTGTGATTGATACGTTAGTGACAAAACACTGGTATCTACCTTAAACAAGAAAAACTTTTAAAGCTCAATGACATTTTCTATAATCCTGTTTTAGCTGGTAATTCTTTTTTATAAAGATCACTTAATTACTTATTATTTTCAGAATGTTCAAAGGTTTATCAATTATTAAACAATATTATGAAACAGTTAAAAGTAATGTGGGAATACAGTAACATCTACAAGATAACATTAGAAGTACCAGTAATTGTGCTTATAAAGGAAAAAACCCCACCACACTACCTAGTTCTACAGACGTATGCAGAAGAAAACATACAAACTGTTGACCTAAGTCTCTTCTGGGGAAAGGACTGGAATGCAGATCAGAAAATGTCCATCAAAGACAACTTCAATTTTACAGGTGATATTTATGTTTTATAACAATATGCTTGTTTATTTCTTTTGTATTAAGTTCAAATGGTTTCTATTTAGTGTGCTTTACTTTCAGACCCTTAACCCCACCTCTCCACATTTCCGGGATCATTTTCTGCTTTCTCACACCAATTTAACGGCTCCTTTTTATGTACGGCAGAATAGATGGCACGTAGGACCTGGACTCTTGAGTCACACTGCTTTGATTTGAATCCTGGGTACATAGGGGCACAACGGAACCCCATCAAGGGTTGGCATGAGGAATAAGCAGTGAATTCATGTAAAGCACTTACAAGAGTGCCAGGCACATATTCTGTGAAATATGCTTATTTATCAAACACTGTGTGAAATACTATAATTTGATCAATAAGAAACTAACTTTGCAAAATATTTTTATCAATCTTGAAAAAAATAAAATTAGTAAAAAATATTCCAAGTAAATTATGTTACTGTATTTCAAAACACATACACTTTTATAACCCACTGTATACTTTAATACATCAAAGGTACAAATATTTTTTTAAGGTCATGACATTATTGTCAGCTGAGATTTCAGAAAAACTATGTCAACTTATTCTAGGATCAACAGTATTTGTATCCAACCATTTACCATTCTTTCAAAAACACTGGGTTAAAAAGAAGAAAATAAATCTTCAACTAAGAAAGGCATATTATACTCTTATTGTGCAATTATTAGCATGGCTCAATTTTTTCACGTTTACTGGTCATTTATAGCTCTTATTTTACGAATTATCTGTTATTTAGTTGGAGTAACTGACCTTGTTAAAGATATTTTGGTATGGGGATAAAGTTTAATACTTTTAAGTAGCCAAATCTCTTGAATGTATAGTTATGTTTGGTGTTTTAAAATATAACCAACATAATTACATTTTATTTTTAGAACAGTTTTATTTATTTATTTATTTATTTATCAATCAATCAATCAATTAGTGGTGCTGGCTGAACTATATCCCCAGTCCCTAGAAGTTTTTAAAAATACAAAATTACAAAATAATGCTAAAATACAAAAATGAAAATGCCAAATGCTCTAAAAAGTTATTTGTTTCACATATATAGTCACCTTGTTGGGTGCGGTGGCTCACGTGTGCAATCCCAATGGCTTGGGAGGCTGGGGCAGGAGAATTTCAAGTTCAAAGTCAACCTCAGCAAAAAGCGAGGTGCTAAGCAACTGAGTGAAATCTTGTCTCTAAATAAAATACAAAATAGGGCTGGGGATATGGCTCAGTAATCAAGTGTCCCTGCATTCAATCCCCAGTACCAAAAACAAAAAACCCAATCACCTTTCTCACCTACAAGCACCTAGCTGCAAGTAGTATTCTCCACTAAAGAATGAGAGTACATTAAGGGCGAAGACTCACACTAATTGCAACTCAATTCTATAAAACTCCTTGTAAATTGAACATCATGCTTTAATTTTGCCAAAGAAAACTTATTTGCAGAAATAAGCATTCAACCAAAAGTTTACTCTTTTGCTTTAAAATTAGCAGTGATCCAACATACCAATGATACATAAAATTTTAAGCAGAATGAAAAAGCATTTCATTTTCAAGGGCATAAGTTTCTTTTCAGTTCTAGGTAAATAGACTGTACTTGAGCATTGTTCATTTACCATCTTTCCTATGCACAAACACAATTCATATGACAGAAAAATGCTCATCTAACTTACAATCTTGTCTGGTCCATAGATCTTTTCCAATTGTTCAGCAACATCTTTTGTTCCATCTGGGCTTCCATCATCTATAATTATAATTTCATAGTTGATTCCACTAAAATTAAAAAAATTGAATTTGTATTAATGTTTGGAGACTTTCTCAAATTTAAAAATAATTTAATAATTGATTCCTCAGTGTAAGTGAAGACTTACTGCCATATTAGTCACTAAAGAAAACTTCAAGTATCAAATTAAAGTCAAACATTTAATACTTCACCTTCAAACCTAGTAGTTTGCTGGAAAATGCTATTATGATGTCTCAAGATATTGAAAAATTCTTCCACAGAAAAATACACTTTAGTTAGAAAACCTTACATACACTTATCATACACACATATCATGTGTGATATCCTATGAAATTTTATTTACCTACTTTCAAAATGAAAATGTAGAATCTTAATATTAAATCTTAGATATATAAAATATTTCAAAAGTACTTTAAAATGGCAACTCATATCAAATTGAGTATTCTGATTATCTTTTTTAGTTTAATAAAAGCATATTTAAATATCAAGAATAAATCTGACTTAACTTCACTCTTAAAGTTTAGAATGATTTCATAATCTTTTAAACCCGTTTCAAACAGTTGCACCCATTAACCTACACTACCAAATTAAATTAAAAAGCACCAAAATTACCAGATTTTATTGTGCTTCAACATTAACATATGTCACTTTCTATTAACTCTACATGATAGTTTCTTTTCTATTTTAAAAACAAGCTAACACGATATCTGATGAATAAGTAAATACTTTATGGATGTATAATTGATCACCAGCATGCTTCCCTCCACCTCCCCCTTTAAGACAAAGCAAAGCTAAGGGGGAAAGGAAGGAGAAAACACTGCTTCCTCTTGATTTTGCTGTAATACATATATGAAAGAAATGAACCAGAAAACACATCCCACTGCTGACGGAAAGAACCCAGCTAACTTTGAAAAAAACAAAACAGTCAATCTATTCTCCAATAGGTATGGCCACTTCGGTTTCCCACCAACTTTGAGAACAGAACTTTACAAGCCAAGGAGTAAGATGAGCATTCTCTGAAAATGCTGAGAGAAGCATATTTCACACACACAAAAATGGAATCGTTCATATACAAAACTTTCTTCTCCCTCTTCAAATCAGCCAAATCACCTTAGGGTGAGGAAGCTTAAATAAAGATGAGATGTCATTTGCACCTTAGAAGAAAGTAATGGTTTCCTTTACTAAACTTCATTTGGATCTTTAAAAGCATGCCCAGAGGGCTGGGGGTTGTAGTTCAGGGGTACAGGGCTTGCCTAGCATGTGTGAGGCACTGGGTTTGATTCTCAGCACCACATATAAATAAATAAAATAAAGGTTAATTGACAACTTAAAAAAAAAAAGCATGCCCGAAAACCATTAAAAAAATGTGAACTTCACAACACACATACATATGTACATATATGTATATACACACGTGTACGTTGTGTGTGTGTGTAGATATGTGTATATATACATAAAATTCAGAATCTAAACCCGGAACAAGATTAGTTACATGATTAATTTCTCTAATTTGGAGAAAGCTTACAGAATAAAAGTAAAAAGATGTACAACTAAATGGAAAAGAAATGAGTTAAAATTCGAGGGGCCTTAAACGTGCATAGTTATTCCAAGAAATATGATCATATCATCAGTGGTTTCCACCACGAAGTATTTCCAACAATGTAAGTCTAGTAATACTCAGGTTGGCTGATTCCATGAGCGTTTGCTGCCATATTTATTAAATAAGGGAAAATTCACTACGTGTCAAGCAAGCATTCTTCTAACTGCTGGAAAACATGACGTGAGCAAAATCCTTACTCTCATTTGTAAAGCAAAAAAAACAAAAAAAACACCTCTGGACATAATCTGGTTACTGACATGACCCGGTTAAATAAACAACAAAGTCATATGTAATATCGCCTAACTCTTCAAAATAATACGCCACGTTTGTACGTGTTGCTATGGAAAAAATCTTTAAAGACTTTCACAGCATGATGCCATTTGTGTAACCGTAAAACAAGTTACTCTGAACCACCACGACTCTGGATTTTTTTTTTTAATTGCGCAACACTTCCAAATACAAACCCCAAAATTCTGGTTTCTAACAACCACACCAAACATCCACCAGGGACCGGGGCAGATGCCCTTTTCTCTTCCCTTTGCAGAAAGCTGACCCTGCCCGCCGCAGCTCCCCACCCCGCACAGCCCCAACCTCATGCTTACATAAGCACGCGGCACCGGGCGCGGAGCGAGCGCGCCCGCCCAGCCTCCCGGCTCCGCGGCCGGTCGTGAACGCCGAGGGAGAGGCGTCAGGCTTTCAGCTGCGCCCCAAAGTAAAAGTGGGGGTCAGTCCTTTAAGAAAAAGCGGCGGGCGGGGGCGAAAGGCATTCGTAACAACGACAACGAATGTCTCACGAAACCCGAGAGCTGCAACGAGAACCCGGAGCACGAGAACACCCGGGAAGGGTCCGCCTTTCCTGCTCGCAGGCGGCCGCCTCCGCGAGGCTGCCTGCGTGAGCCCCAGGCAGGCCGGCAGGGCCGCCTCGCGCAGCCAACCGCCGCCACCCAGTCCGGGGAAGCCAGCTCAGCTCAGTCCTCGGGGAGGAAGGCCGGGCGCGCTACCTCTCGGAGAAGCTCTTCACCAGCAGCCACACGATGAGCGGCAGGTTCTCGCGCTCGTTGTAGGTGGGTAAGAGCACCGAGTACTTGTCCTGTCGCCCGGAGCGCCCCTCCGGCTCCTGCCGAGAGCTGGCAGGAGGGCGACGCGGCTCCACGGAGGCCATGGCGGAACAGCGCGGGACGCCGGAGGCGGAATTACGTCACGCCGCGCGGACCGTACCAAATCCGGGAAGGGGGGGCGACCCGTGTGGCTGAGTTGTACCTCTAGGCCCTCCGTATGGTTCAGTTGGAAGTAGGCAGGATTTGTGAGCCTTTCAAATTGATTCGGAAGGTTTCTTCAGGAAATGCCTACCTATTTGTCGTCTTTACCCAAGTTCATGAAGTTGTTTTAGTCTATTCCAGTCGCTAGGGGACAGTAAGCCGGAAACGGAAGTGCTCTTCACGACGATTTCCGGAGGAGGTCGCCATGGCTGCCCGGGAGCAGGTACTCGCCTTACAGGCTGAAATTGCCCAGCGTGAGGAGGAGCTGGATTCTCTGAAGCAGCGGCTGGCGACAGCTCTTTTGGCAGAACAAGAGTCTGAGCCAGAACGGCTGGTTCTGGTGTCGCCGCTGCCGCCCAAGGCCGCCTTGTCCCGAGACGAGATTCTGCGCTACAGCCGGCAGCTAGTGCTGCCAGAGCTGGGCGTGCAAGGACAGCTGCGCCTGGCCACCGCGTCTGTGCTAATCGTGGGCTGCGGTGGGCTCGGCTGCCCGCTGGCGCAGTACCTGGCAGCAGCCGGCGTGGGCCGCCTCGGCCTGGTGGACTACGACGTGGTGGAGATGAGCAATCTGGCCCGCCAAGTGCTGCATGGCGAGGCACTGGCCGGACAGGCCAAAGCCTTTTCTGCCGCCGCCTCGCTGCGCCGCCTCAATTCGGCTGTGGAGTGCGTGCCCTACGCTCAAGCGCTTACCCCAGCCACGGCCCTAGACTTGGTCCGCCGTTACGACGTGGTGGCAGACTGCTCAGACAACGTGCCCACTCGCTATCTGGTTAATGACGCCTGTGTGCTGGCCGGCCGTCCTCTCGTGTCGGCCAGTGCCCTACGCTTGGAGGGTCAAATCACAGTCTACCACTATGACGACGGGCCTTGCTATCGCTGCGTGTTCCCCCAACCACCCCCGGCCGAGACGGTGACCAACTGTGCAGACGGTGGGGTGCTCGGTGTGGTAACTGGGGTTCTGGGCTGCCTGCAGGCGCTGGAAGTGCTGAAGATCGCTGCGGGTCTGGGTCCCTCTTACAGTGGCAGCCTGTTGCTCTTCGACGCCCTCAGGGGGCATTTCCGCTGCATTCGGCTGCGGAGGCGCAGACCCGACTGTGCAGCTTGCGGGGAGTGCCCCACCGTTACTGACCTGCAGGACTATGAGGCCTTCTGTGGCTCCTCAGCCACTGATAAATGCCGTTCCCTGCAGTTACTGGGCCCAGAGGAGCGGGTTTCTGTCACCGACTATAAGCGACTTCTGGATTCTAGGGCACCCCATCTGTTGCTGGATGTCAGGCCCCAAGTGGAGGTGGACATCTGTCGTTTGCCTCATGCCCTACACATCCCTTTGAGACACTTGGAACAGAGGGATGCGGAAAGCCTGAAACTCCTGGGAGAAGCAATCCAGGGAGGGAAACGGGGCATCCAGGAAGGGGCTGTGTTCCCCATTTATGTGATTTGCAAACTAGGAAATGACTCCCAGAAAGCCGTGAGGATCCTGCAGTCCTTAATAGCAGCTCGAGAGTTGGGCTCTTTCATGGTTCAGGATGTTGTGGGGGGACTTATGGCCTGGGCTGCCAAAGTCGATGGGACATTTCCCCAGTACTGAAGTGACTGGTAGCATACCTCAAAGATGAATTTATTTACATCTTTTCAATAATGTAGAGAAGAACCAGCATTCTTTATCTGTGACTACACAGCCTCCTTTTTATAAGGAGCTTTTTGGTTGTAATATATCAGATGACTGATATTAATGGGTTATAATGCTGTCTTTGAGAGGCATCTTGAATTTTCAGCATTTAGAGTGTCTTGAACATTAGATGTCATGTGATAAGATTTTGTGTTTTTTACCCGACTTGCATTTTTTCACCTCTCCAAATGAGAAACTCTAGATCATACACCAGTAATTAAGATATAAACTTAGTCTTACTGAATTGATCACAGATGATATATTTGCTGTCAGTTTGTTGTTTAGTAAGATATTCTTTGGGTTTTATTTCTACTTCAAATGATAGAATGTATCCTACAGAAATAAGTGTTTAATATGTAAAGTGTTAATAATCTGGGAAGTGGTCATACTATTAAGCATTTCAAATTAAAATGAGATCTTTACTGCTTATTAAAATAAACCACCTTTGTAGTCCATCAGTTTCCCTCGTAAGTTGCTAATAATTTTATTGTAGTTAGCTTCAATGTCCACCTTATGTTCTATACACACGTTTTCTAAATTGTGTATTATTGTTGGACTTGCTTTGAAATCTTCCAGTCCAAGCCCTCTTTTCAGCTCTTCCCCTTTAATTACCTTTTCTATTTTGGTTTAATCTATTCCAGCATTTTATAACAGTTTACATTGTAGGTGTTTTTATGTTGTTTACTTATTACAAAACACTTTCATGAAATGGCAGGTCACATACCCAGCTTCCAATGTAGACAACAAAATTAAAAGTAAAAATCTGGTATGCCCTTGTACATCAGTGGCCAGTCGAAGAACACATGGCCTGTCAAAAGGGGCCTCTACCCTCCATCTGCTTGTTGCAGGCAGGCCAGAATCAGAATTTTTTTGTTGTTGCTTAAGAGAGCAGAAATCACAGATGTAATTGTGAAGTCTTTGTATCTCTGGCAACAAATAATCCTTTTTAAAAAAAAGTTTAAAAAGCACTGTGGGCAGGACAGAACCCTTTGTAGGCCAGGTTTCCACACCAGTTTGCAACCTCTGGTACAGAGTCTGATTTTATTATGAAAGGGTCATATTGTTTAAGAATTACCTAGTTACCTTCCTATTGTTTAAGAATTATCTAATTCAAAATTAGAATAGTCATCGCTTCTAACTGTGGGACCTTGTAACTCATTCTCTGAACAGGTATAATCCCTGTTGAGAGGTTGAAACAGGTCACTTTCAACTACTTGTGCCAAGACATTATGGAAGCAAGTGACTGAGACCTGGAGCGGAGAGAACGGCGGCCAGCTTGTGTCTTTCAACTTATTCCAGGGAAAGCTGATTAATGTGTATCTGGGAACAATCAAGTGAAGACTCGTGTCCTAAACTCAGGCAGTGTGTCGTTGTTCCTGCAAACCTGGCTGTCAGTGGGGCTGGGCCACAGAAGCTGACTGACTGATTAAGTGGGGAGAGGGGTTTTAAAGTGATGGGAGGTGCTTTTGAGACTGTGGGACAGATTTGAGGCTGTACTTCCAGTAATGACGCCCCAAATCGTGTGTGGAACTAGACTGGGCCCGTAAGATCAAACTGCACTGCCCCATCAGGCACTAGAGAGAATTGCCACCATGGCCATTACTAATCTTCCTTGAGCTGGCCCCTGCTCACCCAGAAGGCCCATAGCTTCTGCCACAGACCTTGTGATGAGAGTTGCTGGGTTTTTCTTTTCCGAATTACCAGGTCAGGCAGAGCCAAGTCACATTCCTACGACCCAGTTGGGAATGAGTCCCCATGTCTTCAGTGGGGAGGCAGAGTTCCTGATGTGGGGTTTCCCCAAACAGTGGAAGGTTTTTCAAACACATGGGCTGTTAAGAATGACAAGCAAGGGCTGGGGAGCTCAGTCGGTAGAGTGCTTGCCTTGCAAGACAAGGCCCTGGGTTCGATCCCCAGCACTGGGAAAAAAAAAAATAATAATAACAAGCAAGGTGTGGTGGCACACGCCTGTAATCCCAGCTACTGGGGAGGCTCAGGTAGGAGGATCACAAGTTCAAGTTCAGAAGTTCAGCCTCAGCAACTTAATGTGGTCCAAAGGAACTTAGTGAGACCCTGTCTCAAAAAGCAAACAAACAAAAAAACTGGGCTGGGGATGTGGCTCAGTAGTAAAACACCCCTGGGTTCAAACCACAGTGCAAAAATATAAACTGGTGTGATCATAATGTTCATATAATATGGATACTTTGAAAACATTTTGTTTTCTTAAGATAGAAATAAATGTTTAAAAGGATAATAAAATTATTTTTAAAGATAATACTGAATCTTTTAGTATTTTTTAACTTAATTCATTTACTACTTTTTTTCTTTGTGCTGTGTTAAGTGTGAATTTATGGGTATAATTCAGTCTGAAACACTACAGGTACAAATTTCCAAAAGTAACCATTTGTAAACTTGTTTCTGTTACCCACTCACATCTTCATTCTGATTATCTATCATGCAGGTACACTGCAAGAAATTACATATAATCACCAATTCATCAAAATACTATGAAAGGAAAAAAATAGACTGATAGTGTATATACCATCCCAGTTTCAATTTGTTAGTCTTCTGAAATTATGAATCTCAAGTCATTTTACAGATGTTAAATTGATGTTCAATGACACTAAAATGATTCCGAAAAAATATACCTTTCTTTGTAACTTTCACTGCCCGTGATGACTAACCTATAATTATAAATGGAAAACACAAGATGCAGGTGTTAAATTGTTGAAGCAGCTTTAGGCCTCCCCCTAACACTCAGCTTCCTCCAGGTTCGCCTAAATGAAAAAGACCTAAATCACAGTTGATGGTGGTTTCATTTTGCCTCGTGGTTGATTATAGTTATTTTTCTACTGAGGCCTAAATGTTCCATCCAGCCTATGGGTGTGTTTCACTTGGTAAACAATTTCAAAATCTTTCAGTTTGTTTTCAGGCTTTAAAAATTAGAAGATATGAGCCAGGTGCAATGGCACATATCCATAATTCCATTGGGAGGCTGAGGCAGGAGGATCACAAGTTCAAGGTCAGCCTCAATAGCAGCAAGACCCTCAGCAACTCACTGAGGCCCTATGTCAAAATAAATTGAGATCCTTCGGCCTCTGCCTCCTGAACTGTTGGACGGGCGTCCACCACTGCATCCTACCTACCTTTATTTTTTAAAACATGTTGAGGCTTTAAAGAGTAATTCATGCTCATAAATAATTGAACTAAAGATTAGATTTTCATGCTCAGGGTAAAATTTAAGCAGTTGGGAAGTATGCTCACTAAGTGCACTGTGGCTTCCAGGGATGCATTCTGGGCAGAAGATCAGGAGGAACAGTGGGCATCTGAATCAAGTCTAGAGTTTCATTTATAATATTGCACCAGTGTTCATTTCTTGATTTTGATAAATGTTACCAAGGATTTATAAGATGTTAAACTGGGCCGAGGGTATATGGGAACTTTATGTTTGAAACTCAAAAATTATTAAGTTTAAAAAAAAATGTATTTACACAATGTGGAAGTCTTCTCTCTCCTAACCCTCAGTCTTCCCGGGTCCTTCTTCACACGATCCCTGTAATCAGTCTTCATTATGGTCTTGTACATGCAGATTTGCATGTGTGTTTTTTTATGTTTTGAGATAGGGTCATGGGACATTGCCTAGGTTGGCCATGACTCCTGGATTCGGGTGACCCCCGCCCCCTGGCTTCAAACTCCCGAGCAGCTGAATGTACGGGCTTTTACTTCTAAGTCCAGGGACACATACCTTTTATTTTTGTAATGTTTATTTTTGCAGTGCTGGTATGGAACCCAGGGCCTCGTGCTACATCCCCCATCTTTATTTTTTATTTTGAGACAAGGTCTCACTCATTTGCTCAGGCTGACTTAGAACTTGTGATCCTCCTGCCTCAGCCTCCACAACTTGCTGCCTGTCCTACATGTTTATTTAAGATGCACATAGTAACGTCCCGTTTACACTCTTCTCATGCCTCACTTTTTTGTTCTGTTTGTTCTCAGTTCCTGTCGATTAACCTTTTCCAATGCCTCTGCATACGTGCTCCTCATTAATGGACACTTAGAATTCTTAGTCTTTCTGCTATTAGTAACAATGCTTTAAATGACATCTTCTACAAATTTTTATTGATTCATAGTTGTTATAAATAACACTAGGATTTATTTTGACATAATTATAAATGCATGGAGTATAGTTTGCTCCAATTAAGTTCCCAATACTTACCCTTACCCTCCCCCTCTTCCTTCTCCCTTTCCATTTCTTCTCCTCTACTGATATTTCTATTTATTTACATTTTTAAAAAATTGGTGTCTTGTACATATACAAAATAGTGAGATTCACTGTAGTATATTCATATACTTACATTGAAAAGTTAGGCCAGATTCATTCTACTGTTTTTCCCTTATCCCATCTCTCTTCCCTCCCCTTCTCCTATTCCCCTAATCTTTATTTTGATGACATTCCTCCCCATTTCTTTTCTCTCTTCCTCCCTAATTTTAGACTAGCTTCCACATCAGAGAAAACATTCCACCCTTGACTTTCCAAGTCTGACTTATTTCACTTAGCATTCTAGACTTCAGCTCCATCCATTTACCTGCAAATGCCATAATTTCATTCTTCTTTGTGGCTGAGTAATATTCCATTGTGCATACATACCACATTTTCTTTATCCATTCATCTGTTGAAGGACACCTAGGGTAGTTCCATAGCTTAGCTATTGTGAATTGTGCTACTATAAACATTGATGTGACTGCATTCCTACAGTATGCTGATTTTAGCTCTTTGGGATATATACAGAGGAATGGGATAGCTGGGTCATATGGTTGTTCCATTCTTAGTTTTTTGAGGAACCTCTGTACTGCCTTCCAGAGTGGTTGCCCTGATTTGCAGGCCTGCCAACAATGTGTGAGTGTACCCTTTCCTCACATTCTCACCAACACTTATTATTTGTATTTTTGATAATTGCCATTCTGCCTAGAGATGAAATCTCAATGTGATTTTGATTTTCATTTCCCTAGTTGCTAGAGATGTTGAACATTTTTTCTTATATTTGTTGACAATTCAAATAACATCTTAATGTTGCTGGACACAGTAGGCACATGCCTAATCCCAGTGACTTGAGAGGCTGAGGCAGGAGGATTACAAGGCTGAGATTAGCCTCAGCATATTAGCGAGATCCTATGTCAAAAAATTAAAAAAGAAAAAAAAAATTAAAAAATTTTTAAAAACACTAAGGGATGTTGCTTAGTGGTAGAACACCTCTGGGTTCAATCCCCAATACCAAATTAATTGATTTAACTAAATTAAAAAATATATATCTTAATGTTTATATCTGTGTACAAATGCATTTATTTATTTATTTATTTTGTACTGGGAATTGAACTCAGGGACACTTAACCACTGAGCCTCATCTCCAGTCCTTTTTATATTTTATTTAAAGATAGGGTCTGGCAGAGTTGCTTAGGGCATTGCTAAATTGCTGAACCTGACCTTGAACTTCCTCAGCCTCCCAGCCGCTGGGATCACAGGCGTGGGCCACTGTGCCCAGCTGTGTACAAAATGCATTTAACAAGTAGTGAAGTGCTTGCTCTGTCAGAGCATGACTGGTTCTAATTTTGAATTAATTTTGGCAGTGCTAAACTCCCAGCTAAAGAGAAAGTATTAAACAGCCTTCCACACACTTGAGAGGGCTGTTTCCTACACCTCGCCGACATAGTCTTTCAAACTTCTAGATCTTGCTGATCTGATGGTCAAAAAACTTTTTCATTGTTAATTTGCATGTTTATTGTGATCAAGCTTAAGCGACTTTTCCCATGTTAAAGACTTTTCATTAAAAAATACTACTTAGTATTTCTACCAAGTTGTGTCCTTGATCATATCTGTACAATTTACTGTAGTATATTCATATCTACGTATATTCATATGTGTGTATATATGATTAAGACAGAGCCCTTAGGAAAGGGGGCACCGTCCTTTAGACATTCACTGAAGGACTGCTCTGTGCCCAGTGCTGTGAGTGACAGTGAGGACCTGGCTGCCTTCCAGGTGTTCACAGCTCATTTCTGACTTCATGTCTGTAACTATGGAGTCCTTCTCCACCTACATGATTTCATTAAATTTTTTGTCAACTGAGTGAGATGCCAGGAGTCATCTCCTGTTCACAGGTCCCCTTACATGTCCTAGGTAACCACAGATTTCCTGAAATAACTTAGCTGGCAGCGAGTCTCGTCCTCAAAGTGGATCCTGAGGCTAATGAGTGCAGGCTCTCTAGTCCCTCCAGAGCGTTTAGAAGAGATTCCTTTGTGTTCTGGGTGCGTTTTTTAGCTATTCCCAAGCATTCTATGTGCCCAGTCAGCTCCAGGAATGATTTTCTTTGAAGCCATGGAGGGACATTGTGAGAACAATGAACTACCCTGTAAAGAGACTAGCATCTGCCTGTGCATGGCGGATGGTCTCCCCACGAGGCCACAACCACTTGGAGGCAGGCTTTGGTCTTTCTGAGTCAGGGGCGGGACAGCCGAGTCATTAACTAGCTGTGGGTGTTTCTGGCACACGTTCTGTATTCCCAGGGAGGGTTTTGAGGTCTTCTGTGTGCTTACGATCACAGGCACACACACGACAGGTAGATAGACTTGAGGCATGGTGTCACACCCGGGCTTCTGGGTTTAGAAGCGAGCACATGATGGGAACAGGTCCTCTTGGTTGAATTTCTGAACGCCAGATACACAGGCTAATGACCCCAGCGATTCATACTTTTCCAGGTCCAGGACAGTTTTGAAGTCTTGGTATT
This sequence comes from Sciurus carolinensis, assembly GCF_902686445.1. Taxonomy (NCBI): domain Eukaryota; kingdom Metazoa; phylum Chordata; class Mammalia; order Rodentia; family Sciuridae; genus Sciurus; species Sciurus carolinensis. Next base: position 10,173,735 of record NC_062214.1, on the reverse strand, counting down.
TGTATTAGGGTTCTCTCGAGGAACAGAATCAACAGGAGGTATGGTTACAAACGGGGACTTATTAGATTGGCTTACATGACTGGAAGCTGGATAGTCCACACGTCCGTCTGCAGCTGGAGAGCTGGAGGAACCAGCAGCTGTGCAGTCCAAGAGGCAGAAGCCCCAGAACAAGAGGGATCAACAGTGCTACCCCTCGACCAAGACCAAGGCTTCTGGAAGTTACCTGGAGAATCACTGGCAGACTCGGCTTTGGAAGAGTGAAAGAGCGAGAGTCCAAGCTGCCTGGACAGAGAAGCTCATCCTTGTAAGCTCGCCCCCCTTCCTAGGGTGAAGCCCGGGCTCCCCTCACTGTGGACTCTGGAATTCGGCTCCCACTGCAAGTGCTGTTGTCCCTGCGGCCTTTTCCTGGCACCCATGCTCCCTAGCTGTCAGTTGGCCAGACCCCGAGAGCCACAGCTGGCCCTCTGCGACTGTCCCGGGGGAGGGCAGCACAACTGGCCGGAGTAAGGCCAGGGGAAGGTATGGGTCCAGAGGGCCCAGCTCCCAATGCAGCCGTGGCCCTCGCTCCGCCGCCGGCCTGGTCATCTTAGGGCCTCCGGGGACTGCTGCTCCGTCCAGCCGCCCAGCACACGGAGGGCTGCGGGAGAGGCCCCGAGGCCGCGCAGCCAGCTCGCCGTTCCACACGCAGGAGGAGAGTGGACGAATGTCCCTCGGGCAGGGCGGCGGTGGCAGGAGCCCTTGCCCCGCCCCCAGGTCGAGGCTCCGCCCCTCAGCTCCTCGGTGTGAGGGTGGCCGCAGGCCTGGGTCCCACTTCTCCAGCGAGCCTGGAGAGTTTTGGGCACTTCGTTTGCCAGCACTTGAGGACACGGCCGTGACTGAGGTGGGACGCACTCTGAAGTCCCCAGAGCTCCCATTGTGGCAGGACAGAAGCCTTAGTAACGTAGGGACCCAATGGACCCCAACAACGGAATTGGCAAGGCCCATGTTCAACCGCTGGTGAGCGTTTCGTCGCCAGCGGATGTTTGGCTGCGGAAGGGACAAGACGCGCTGCGCTCTTCACGGTGAGGTGCCTACAATTAAACTGGCACCGGCGAGAAAAAGAACTTCAGGACAGCCTCGGCGGGGCGTCCGGCCAAGCGCAGGTCCTGTGACGCTCGTGAAGCTGGCCTGGACATCTGGCGACGTCTGCAGACAGTCACTCCTGGAGGGGGAAGGTCTGCTGGCATCTAGCAGGTGGAGTGCCCGGGCTGCCCAGCTACAAAGACAGACCCGGCCCTGCCGTGTCCCCTGTGTGGAGGTTGAGAAATTCTGTTAATTTCAGTCTTTTGATAGAAGTCAGAAAGGGGGACCTGTGACCCAGTGGCTCTGGAGGCTGAGGCAGGAGGATCACGAGTTCAAAGCCGGCCTCAGCAACTTAGTGAAGCCCTAGGCAACTCAGCAAGACCCTGTCTCTAAGTAAAATATTAAAAAGGCTGGGATGTGGCTCAGTGGTTAAGTGCCCCTGAGTTCAATCCCCAGTACCAAAAAAAAAAAAAAAGAAAGAAAGAAAGAAAGAAAGAAAGAAACTGGGGATTCGTTGAGGGGTTTTGTGAAGGCACAGCCAGGGGACTTGTCTTCATCTGGAGAAGGCTTCTTGGACAAGAGAACAGGGTCGGGCGCCATGCAGGTGGATCAGCTAAGCAGGGAGGCACAGTTGCTGGGGTCTTAGGGGACCAATGCTTAACATCCTTTTATTCTTTCCTGGGGTTCGAAACCAAGCAAGAGAGAGAGACTCCTGAGTTAGGTCGACCAGATGAAAATTCCACCCAAGAGTTATCTGGGGTCTGTGCGCAGGTATGGCCGGTCTTGCTAACATGCTGTCCCAGGCTGCATGCCCACCAGAGGGACAAGGCTGCCCTGTTGCTCACCAGAACACCTCCCCTCCCACAGGACCTGGTGGGAAAGCAGAGCGAGGAGCGAGCAGAGCCCACGGCAGGCTGCGGAGGTCAGTCGTGCTGCCTGCAGGGGCCTGAGACTGGGAGGTGGGCAGGGAAGCCGGTTACTCCAGGCAGCAGCCTCCACCTTGGCAGCAGACGGAAGGAGCCTGGGGGTCAGAGGAAGCCGTGCCAGGCAGCCTCCAGCCCAGTGAGCCGGAGCCTTAGAGTCAGGCATGGGTGCATTTTTATCTCCCTCCTCTCAAGCTTGTCTTAAACCAGTCCTGGCTTTTTGTTTTTTGTTTTTGGTACTGGGAATTGAACCCAGGGTCGCTTTACCACTGAGCTACCTCCCCAGCCCTTTAAAAACTTTGAAAAAAAATTTGAGACAGGGTCTTGCTAAGTTGCTGAGGGTCTCCCTAAATTGCTGAGCCTGACCAGAAACATGGGGTCCTCCTGTTCGGCTTTCCCAGTCTCTGGGTTGTCCTGGCTTCTTGAACCCGTCTGCCAGGGCTTCTTGTTGAGCCTCCCAGAGTGACTTTCTCAGCAACGGGCTAGGAGGGGCATGCTCAGTAAGTCAGGTGAAGGCTACGCGGTGGCCACTGGAAATGAGCTCCAGTGCTTCTGCCATCTGACTCTACATCCGGCTTTACTTTTCCATGTGCCTCATCTTCTGGTCAGGAACTGAAACCCCCTCCTCTAATAGAAGCCAGTGGTATCTTCACTGTTCCCACGCTATGACTAAAGGACCCAACCTGAACCATTGAAGAGGAGGAAAAGTTTATTTGTGGGCTCACGGTTTCAGAGGTCTTAGTCCACGGGAGTCCGGCACCATGCTTTGGGGCTCCAGGTGAGGCTGAACATCAGGGCAGAAGAGTGTGGCAGAGGGAAGCAGCTCACAGGATGATCAGGAAGCAGAGAGACAGGCCACTCTGCCAGACCCAAAATATCCCCAGAGCCAAGCCCCAATTCCTACCTCCTCCAGCCACACCCGCCACGCAGTTGCCACTCAGTTAATCCCGTTGGGGATTCATGCACCCATTGAGTTAAGGCTCTCACAACCCAATGGCTGCTCCTCTGAACCTTCTTGCACTGTCTCACACGTGAGCTTTGAGGGGACACCACATCTAAACCCAAACCTTCACATTTGAATATAAATTCTTTATGACATTCCTTGGGGTAAATTAATGTCCCAAGAGTCCTTGAAATTGAAAATGCACGAAAAATAATTGGAGTTCAAAGGAATTGAAGGCGGAACCCAGATCCCCTTGCCATTAGCCCAAGGCCAGCTTCTTCGGCTTCTGACTCCTTCAGGCGTCGCCGGGAGAGGTCCCACAGCTCTGGCACTGCTGGAGGAGGGGGCCCTTCAGCCAACCCGGGCTGTTCCCTGAATGGGGCAGCTCCCCCGGGAGCTCAGGTGGCATGTGTCCCCTGGGCCCTCCTCCTCAGTGACCCCGGGTCAAGGAGGCAGCTGCACCTGCCCCACACCCTGGGTTTTTCTGAGGGAGCCAGTCTGGTCCTGAGCAGCCCCCAGCAAGAGGATGCTCCCACCACCCCTTCCGCCCGCTCCAGCACCACATTATTCCTGTAAAGACGACAGCAGAGGACTAGCAGGGACGCAGCTCCAGCAGGCAGGCCAGGCCAAGGATCGCCTGTGCCCGACTCATGTGGTAAATCCAGGTGGAGCATAGGCAGCGCACTTGCTGCTGAAAGGGACGGAAAGTAAATATTGTGGTTTTTGGAGCCACACAGTCTCCGTCACAACTACCCAACTGTCCCCGTGCAGCGTGACAGCAGCCATAGCTGATCCTTGGACAACCAGGTAGGACTGGGTGCCAGTGACACTTTCTTTTCAAGAGTGGTGGGGTGGGTTGTGACCCCAACTGGAGAAACCGGCTGCCAACAGGTTGCATTTAGCATGAAGGATTTCCCTCCGCTCAGGTAGAACCCAGCTGTGCCCGGGTCTCCGTCCTTGGGTGCAGCAATTCAGAAGTTTCTGTCCTCTGGCAGTATTGAAGTGTGAGGGTTTATTTGAGGTCCTTTCCTTCCTACTCTGAATAATAATTACTAAACATTCGGGTACCCTTCTGTGGACTGCGTGCCGAACTGTCTCGAGTGCTTCATGCTCAGCCCCTTTGACTTGCGGGAGAAATCGATACGCAGGTGCTCCCATTATCTCCCACAAGGAAACAGACCCAGAGGAGTTACACAGCTCGTCTGCGTCTACACTGCTAGAAAGTGGTAGAGACAGGCTCAGGACCCAGGTGGTCTGGGTGGGTCCAGAGCCACATGGTGTTTGTCTCCCCTTGGGCCCTGCGTGCTGGGCCCTGACACTCTCTGGGGGTCTCTTTGGCCTGCAGAGTCTGGCTTCTGGGGACACTTTCTTTTCTCCCTGCAGCTTCTGCAGCAGCAGATCCCAGAACTGAGGTCACTGCTGCTGATTCCAAGGCCAGCAAGGACTCTCCTGTCCCATGTCCTCCAGAACTGTCTCTTGGACATGGCGACGGCCCAGCCAGACTGTTTCCTGCCTGCAGGAGCAAACCATGCCCTGCTGCAGGAGACCTCACGTTCTCCTGGGTCCTGGCCACTTTCCTAGTCTAGGGGATCCCATGAACCTCTTCTCAGAATATCTAGTCTGCTTCCTTTGCCTTACAGAGGCTTACGAGGAAGCCCACGACAGAGAAAGGCTGTTAGCTTCTGATAAACACATGGTGGGGAGGCAGCGATATTTATTATAGGGTTATTGTGTTATTGATACCTTGAATAAGAGGCCCGGAAGGCAGGTCCACCATCGTGTACTTGAGCACAAACAGAATTTCGAGATACTTACAACGACTCTAAGGAGTTATAAGAATATCTGTGATTTTTATTGGTGACCCAATCATAGGGACTACTTATATGCTGATGCCAAAGTGCACTGTGTGTGTTGTACGTGAAAATAAAGATGTATTTTTCCTCCCCATTCAAGTTCACAGACACCCTTGAATTCTATCTGTAGACGCTACAGATAGTCTCTGGACCTATGTTAAGAGCCTGAACTCATTTTGTATTTTTCTTGCTGGAAGGCCAGTTGGCGTTTAATGATAGCACAGGGGTCAGCAAGCTCCCTGAGAGGTTCCAGACAGCAAGTACCTCCGGCTTTGCAGGCCGAGCTGTCTTGGTCACTTCCACTCACTCTGCAGCTGTCACGGGCAAGCAGCCACCCAAAGAACTGAGTCTGTGTGTCTGCGTCCTCATAACACTTCACCAGTGGATGCTGGAATTTGAATTTCCATCTTTTTTAAAAATAATTTTTACACAACATGAAATATTCTTCTCCTTTTTATTTTTTCCACCCAGTTAAAAATGTAAAAAACGATTCTCTGTTTGCAGGCCATGTGAACGTTGGCCCTGGCTGTGGTGTGGCATCCTCTGCTTGACATTGTTCCTCGGGCTGCTTTGTTCCCTTCCTGCCTTGCAGGCAGCCGGTGCTGGCTTGCTCGGCTCTTTCTCTCCCTTCTGACCCTACCATACATCTGCCCTCCATGTTGTTCTAGATCTCGTCTTTGTGAGGTCTCTCCTGTGAGATGCATGAAATCAGTGCATCCGGGGTTCGCTGGGAGCACCCCCAAGAAGGCGAGTCTCCCCTCTTTCCTTCTTGATTTGGACTCTCTGCCCTGGGAGATACTCATCTTTTGAGCAGCACTGAGCCGGGCTTGGGCTCAGCCTCAGGTTCCAATGTCACAATGTCACTTGTCTTTGCTGAACCTGCTCTGAGAGCTGGCGATCGCGTCATGTTGTCATACCTGCCCTGAGGAACCACTGTCACCTTGAAAGTCACCCAATAATAATTTCGATCATCTTACTGTGATAGTCCCTCTCTCGTCTCTGCCACGTGGCCTAGCTCTCCAAGCTTGGGGGATGCTTGCCTTCCTAACCGTCAGTGGCCTTAGGGTGGGTGGATGGGGGGAGCCCTATACAGGAGCGGGTTGGGTTGTCGGTTATGGTTCCTAGGAACTGGCTGACCCTGGGCATGGGGAGCAGGTCCTCCAGGGTCAGCGAGGTCCCGAGATGCCCAAGCATCAAAAATACAAAATCAAAAGATACAATGAACAGTTTTATAGATGAAAATGAGACATATGCTGAGCAGGCAGAAACTAAAGCTGCCCACTACAGCAACGAAGTTCCAGCAACTTCTGAGCCCAACTCAGGACTCCATTAACTTCACCAGAACTCACCCCCTCTCCTGCTCACAGGAGGACCTTCTTCCTGAGATTTAGGGGGCCCACTCGCCTCCTGGTTAGCGCTTCTCTGCCCTGGGTCACAGGGTCTGAGGGGCAGCATCTGCCGCCACCATTCATTCCACATCACTGTCAGCACAAGCTGGCAGCTGCTGGCGACTGGTTGTCACTTCCCCGGGCACCCGGCCCTCTCGCTTTATTTAAAACTGTCCAGGATCGGTGCCTGGTGTTGCCAGGAGCAGGAGGTGATCTGAACAATGTGGGAGGTTTGTCTTCGGACCGCTGTTCACCCTGGAGGTGCGGCCTGGGCCGTGAGAGACCCGCGTTCAGGCAGCGCCCTTGGACAATTTCTGCCGAGAAGACTGTCAGGCTTCGAATCACTCTGGCTGTCCCAGCGACTTTGCCCTTTTTGTCCCCCATTCTTATTTACAGAGATCCTTCCCAAGGGAGCCGGGCGGGCAGCTCTGCGGGTTAGGAGGCCCTCCGTGTGGCTTTGGGGTAGGATGTGTCAGACGGGAGGGCCTGGCTCCGGGCTCGGAGTGGGGAGCCTTCCTGCACAGACGAGCGGCCCTGAGCCCCAGCCTTCTCTCCTCTGCCTTCAGCTGGGCTCTGTGCCCGCCTCGCGTTGCCTGGCTGCTTGCAGACGGCTGGACCCTGGTGTTTCCCCGGCACCTCCTGATGTTGGGATTTCTATGAATGATCGTTTTGGGGTCGCCTAGATTTCTGTGCAGCCAGAGAAGCTTGGTTTGATCTGTGGGTCTTCCCCGAGGTCACTTTCCCAACTTCAATCCTCCTGCAGCTGTGCCCTCTGACAGTGCACCGTGTCTTTCCGGGGGCGGCGGCCACCCTCCTGGACTCCTTCTGGACCTCTCTCTCTCTTACATGTGCTTTCCATCTGCCGTCCAACCCCACAGCTCCACCTTCTCTGATCTGCCCCCTTCTCTTCTCCAGCCAGAGGGGTCCCCAGCTCTGCCCAGCCACACAGCCTCAGGGCTCCACGTGCTCCCCAGGGCCTTTGCTGTTCCTTCTGCTTTGTCTGAATGTCACTTTCTCAAGGAGGTCTTCCCTTAGTACTTAATTCAAGTAATTTACAACCAAACACAATTATCAACCACACCATCTCTTGGGATTGCTGTTTTGATCCTCATGGTTTTGCCCTCCGACATACGAAGGTTATTTCCTTGTTTATTTGTGGAATGGCTGATTGATTTTGTCACTATGGCAACCTTATGAATAAGGGGTCAGACTGTTTGCTGACTCTTCTAAACATCTGTGTGACGAGTCTGGGTTTTGGGTATGCCTGTACGCACATCTAGAATAGGTCTGCCTTTGTCCCAGGTCTCAAAGGCCGTAACACTTGGCTGGTCAGTTTGGTGGCTGAAGGAGTGAGTAACCCCTGGCTCTTCCCGTGAGTGAAAAGTTCCATTGATATTGTGCCTACACATTCTTTGAAATGTCAGTGGGAATGAGTCACGGGCCAAGGGATTGCAGCATGGAGCTGGCCCGCATGAGCAGACCCAATGACTCAGTCTCCCCCTGTGATGTCACCAGAGGCAGAGATGTGGAAGGATTCATGGACCAGAGGCAACCCCCAACCCCAAAGGGAAAAGTGACTTCAGTCTGCGATGTTTGACCCAGGTCAGTGTGGCATAGGCCAAAGGTGTGATCTTTAGGACACTTCTAACTGTGTGGCCTTAAGCAAGTCACTGCACTTCTCTGAGCTTCCTGTGTGCAAAGCAGGGATTAGGTGCATCCATTCAGCAGATGCTTATGGGAGCCTGCACAGGGGCCAGAGGTGTTGAATGAGCCAGTCAGGAAGACACCTGTCCCTTGTTGCTCACAGTTGGTGAAAATGGATGATAAGTGAGTAGGGAAGGAAATAAAGGCAATGACTGCAGTATTGAGGATGTCATGAAGAAAAACTACAGGACAGTGGCACAGGGAGAGGCCTGTCGTAGACCTGCAGGAAAGGCTCGGCCCAGGCAGGGCCCTGGCCGGCAGCAAGGCCTCCTGGGTGGCTTGTCCCTGGCGCTTCCTCCAGCCCATAGACGTTCACAGGAGAAGGCCAGGGCGTCCCAGGGCAGCGCCATGCTGGGAATCCACAGCGGGTCCCTGGAGGGGGACAGGGTAGCTGCAGCTCTTCATCTCTGATCGCCGGGGAGCTACTTCGACCCCTCGGGGCCACATTCTCAGGATGTGGCCTTCGGAGCACCTCGTCTTCACGTGGGAACAACCGTATCTGTTCCAAGCCCTGGTCATCAGCCTGTGCTTGGGTCGGCCTGGAACCCCAGCTCGCAGGACAGCAGGGGGCGCGAGATCGCGCCCCAAGCTGTGTCGCAGGAGCGCCGGTTCTTCCAAGCGGGTCGCTCTTTAAATCAGCTTTTAAGAAATTCGTTAAAAATATACTTGACTCGCTTTTTTTAGCGACAAGATCTATGATCCCACGGCATTTCTATGCTGCATTAATTTCTCCTAATATGTTAAAGTAAATACATCACAACTATGGCAACGACAGCGACACTTATTCAGCTTTAGACATACTGGCTCCTTCCACCCGCACACCGATCCCGGGAGCGCAGTGCTAGGGTCCCTGCGTTCTGGACAGGGAGACCCGGGCCCCTCTGTGGCAGCCGTTAGAGGAGGAATTGGAGCCCGGCCTCTGCTCCCAGGCGTGCACCTGAGTCTCAGGTGCTGTCACGTGTAGAGCTCGGAGCCAGGGCCGGGGCGCGGAGAGGAGCGGGGATGCTTAGATACCACCTGGGGCCCCGGGCGCTGGGGCGAGGGTCCTCTCCCGGCAGCGCGCAGGCGCGGGAGGTGGGCTGCGAGGCAGTCCTTCCCAGGGCTCTGAGTGTACCACCCTTTTCGGGCAGAGAGGGGAGGCCCTTCACAAGCTCGCCAGCCAGAGACCCTGGTGAGCCACAGCCCCGCCCTGAGTGTCACCAGGGAGGGGAGGAAGCCCCCTGGGAGGGCTGCCGCGCCCGACCCCGAGGGTCAGCTGCCTGGAGCACAGCGGCACTCCGCCTTGGGGCAGAAAGAAGAGCCATGCTCCCCGGTGACCAGGCAGATCCACCTTGGACCTGAGGGGCAGTGGAGAGCTGCGCTGCAGAGCCCCACCAGGCTCCCCGCTCAGGCTGCTCAGAGCTAACCGCCCCTCCTCGCTGTCCTCAGTTTCCCCATCCGTACATGGAAGGGCCTGACCCAGGCCTGCACGCTCTCTCCCGACTTTGATGCTTTGGAATCATCCTCACAACAGACTCACTCCTTCCAGGGAGCTGAATCATGGATGCGTTCTCCAAATTCTACCTTGGCTGCTCCGCGCTCAGATTCCAGATGTCCCGATCTGTCCAAAGTAGACAGGATCAACCCACTAGGATGGTCACTTTAGAAAAAACAGATGATAAAAGAGAGTCCGAGGGCCACGGAGTCCTGAGATTGCTGGGAAACTGCACTTCCTCAAAAATTAAAAATAGAAAGTAATGTTTTATAAGTTTAAAAGCCTCCCCACGGATACATGTGATTTCTTTCTGGTGAAATTACAGGCCATTTTGTATTTCCTCTTAAAAATATTTTCATGCCAGGTGTGGTGGCACATACCTGTAGTCCCAGCTAAGGGAGGATCACCAACTTCAAGGCCAGAACCAGAAACTTAATGAGGTCCTGTTTCAAAATAAAACCTAAAAAGGCTGGGATGTAGCTCAGTGGTAAAGGGCCCTGGTTTCAATCCCAAGAACACCCCACACCTAAATTACCTATGCTTTCAATTTTCTACCGTGAGATAACATTCTTATTCTTTTTTTTTTTTTTGTTTTAAAGGATATGCATAAAGATGATACTAGTCCTGAAGAATGGTAGTGAGGACCAGTTTAGACCAAAATAGAAGGATGCTTACTTTCCACTGGGGTCAGTGGATGGTAAATAGGTATAAAACACATAAGCCAAGAACAGCTGTAGCTATACAGGTCGCCCATCCTGGAAACTGACAGGGGGAAGGGGTGCGTAGGGCTGCTGGCTTCTTATACAGGTGGCCAATGGCCCCAGACAGAGGAGGTGGCATTTCAGTAAAGGACTAAAGATGGAGGGGTATCCAGGCATGCACAGATCTGGGAGAAGTCTGCTCTTCTCATACTCACGTGATCCTGGGTTTGGGGTTGACTCTTACCTTGAGGTTGGGACCATGAAGCAACCATGAAGAAAGTCCACCAAGTGTTTGTAGATGACAGAGAAAAGTTCGTGGAAGGGCCCCAAATAACACCATGAAGTAAGGGGTGCCTTGGAGAGAACCTCTCCAGGTCCGAGGGGAGGCAAAGGTTCCTACTTCTTTTGCAAATGTACAAACCTGGATATTCACCAGCAACATCACAGGGGAGAGCTTTACGCTGGTTCCAGGTTGTAATTCTCACAAGTACCAGTAGGTGGGGGTGAAGGACAAGGAACCGGCTCCATGACTTAGACCCTTGCCCCGTTCAGGCTGAGAATTAAAGCGGAATATTTTTCTACTCTAAGAAAGATTGCAGCCCTGAGAGACTGCAGCGGACCTGACTGGATGGCAGGCAATGACAGGGTCAGTGAGCCAAGGGGGTCAGCCATTACGCAGCTGCACCAGTGGCCACTTGGCACTGTCAAAAGATCAGAAATCCAGACTTCCAGGTAAAAACTCCAGGTTTTAAAATGCACTCATCTACGATGTGTGTTCAAATAAGCTCCTTTGATGGACTGGATGCAGGTCTCCTCAATACCACTTTTCCATCACTTGAAAGAGTTATATGGACCTCTTGATTGCACTCAAGTCTGCAGAGCATGTGGCCTGGTGCTGGGAGGAGACTGTGTCACCTCATCTGCCTGTTGCCCACCCTATGACATGCCTTTCTGGGAGGTCTGAATTCTCAGGGTCAAGTGGCTTCCCTGGGGTTGCTCAGCTACTAAGAGCAAAGTGGGAGCTGAGGCTGGACCACAAGCAGGAGCCAAGGCTAGACCACATGCCTCCTTCAGAAGTCAGTGAGCAGGAATTGGGAAGCTGCAGTCCTCTGCACGGTGACCAGAGGTGGAAACAACCCAGTGTCCATAGTTGATGAATGAACAAACTGAATGTGGTCTGTCCACACAACAGACAGGACTGACCTGCACAACATGGAGGAACCAGGTTAGGTGAAAGGAGCCAGGCACAGAAGGCCATGGTATGGAGCAGCAAGAGGCAGCAGATCAGTAAGGACAGAAAGCAGATTAGCGGTTGCCAGGGGCAGGCGCTGGGGAAGTGGGGTCAGAGTGGCGAAGGGTCAGGGTTCCTGCGCGGGGTGATGGAGAGGTTCTGGAGCTAGCTAGTGGCGCCAACCGTTGCACGGCACTGCGACTGAGCTCTGAGGTTGTAAGGGTGAACTTTACGTTATGCATATTTTAGCATCATTTAAAAAAAGGAAGCCCTTGGGCGTAGGGGTAGATCAGACTTTGGGTCCCTCTGCCTCCGCTCTCCCATGGAGACCAACCTCGTGCCGGGCTCTGTTCTGGGATCTCTACCATTTCATCCTGGTAACATGGTCTGAGTTCAGGCAGAGGGTTCAAGGGTTGCCGTCTGCATATCTCACTGGGTCTAATTGAGAGCAGCTTCTGAGGCAGCGAGCCTGGAGCTGAGTTCTGCCTGTCCACATGCCCCCAGGGGATGCCGTGGCTGCAGGTCCTCGGACCACACTTTGAGTACGGAGGGTTATTAAGGATGAGCAAACTGCAGCGCAGAGATACTAAGTAATTTGGACAGTGGCGAAAGTTCTACATCTCATAAATGGTCAAGCCAACGCGTTTAACTCACGCAAAGTCAACTGAACCTCTGGGGGAGGTGGGGAGAGAGAGACAGAGGGCAGACTCCCCACTTTCCCAACTTCTGGGCTGGGGGCTGGTTACCTCTTACCCTGCCAACTGTGCTTCTGCCTTTAAAGATGTGAGTTTTCATTTTTTCACTGAATTCTTATAACAAACTGCAGAGTCTAAGCATAAAAGAAGATGTGAGCTTTTCATACAATATGACCTCTACGTGCTTGGAATGATTCTCTTGGTGCTCAGTGGAAACAGAAGCCTGCTGGGACACGAGAGGAAAAACTCCTTTCTATAGCAAATTCCATAGTAACCAATGAGAGGATGGAACGAGAAGGCGCCGTTGTGTGAATAGCCCGGGGTGATTTATCGAGCTTGCACCGAGCTTCCTGGTAGCCAGGAATTGCTTGGAGTTCTCAGTCAGAATGTTTCTGACTGCCAGCAGGAGGGAGCCTGGCCTCTGTGGGTGGCACTGTTGCTTAGAGGAAGCTGGGGGGCAGGTGGCCCAGGGCTGCTCTGGGAGTTCACGGATGTCACAGGACCTAGGTGCCTTCTCTTTCCATTCCCTGCCTTGTTGGCTTCCATCCTTGGTTTGCTGCCTCAGAGTCACAAGATGGCTGCTGCATCTCCAGGTATCATGTCCTCTCAGGACAGCATCCAAAACAGGAAGGGAGGGAGCGGGGAGGCAAAAGGTCTCTCCATGTGCAGTTCTGCATTTAGTAGGAAGTCCCCAGATCCCTCCACCTGAATCACACACACACACACACACACTCGCCCCACCTCCCAAATTAATTTTTCTCTTTAGCACTTATCACTAACATAATATAGGTCATATTTGCTTGTTTTGCCTATTGTCTGACTTCCCTGAATGAAATGCAAGCTCCATGAGGTCAGGACTCTGACCTGTTTTGGTCCCTGACGTCACCTTGGTGCTTGTGACAGGGCACAGATAGAACAGGTGCTCAGCAGACCCCAGCTAAGTGAGCGAATGAACGGGGCCTCTGTCCCCAGCCATGGCGCCACCCTCCTGTAAATGCTAGGAAGTGCTCATGTCCCCAGCTGAGCCTGTGGCAGGCTGAGTGTGGCAGGAGAGTTCTCCTTAAAGACCCAGCCACCGTTAGGGTTAGCGGGACACCTGGTGGCTGGGTCCCTACAGAGGAAACCCAGGTATGAAGCTGGGCCCAGCCTCTTCCCAATCACCACACCTGATTGGTGGATCCTGTGTCATGTGACAGCCTCCTGGCTGCAAGGGAGGCTGGGAAAACAAGCCCAACCGGGGAGAGGGACTCTGCACAACAGCGATGGGAGTTCTTCAGAATAGGAAGGACGTTCAGAGCCACAGCACGAAAACAGACAGAGGTCCACTCCAAACCCTAGAAATAACTGGCAGCCCGGGGGCGCAAACTTCAGGCAGCCGCAGGTAGGTGGTGGGCCGTGGTGGCAGACGATGGTATTGATAGCAAGGCCGGGGACTCTTACCACCTAAGCAACCTGCGCACAACGACTTACTTTATCCCGGAAACAACACTGTGAGGTGGGTTTATGACCAGCATGCCCATTTTGCAGGGGAGGACACGGGCTCAGAAAGCCGCAGCAGCCGGTGCTTCTCGACCCCCGAATGCTCCCTGGACCTGCTCTCTGGGGCTGCCCTGTTGACGGCCTCCTCCATCTGACCCAGCTGGGCCCTGCAGCTATGTCCCTGTCCCGTCCCAAGACCTTGGACGGGGTGGGTTGAGAGAGAAACGTCCTGCAGATTCCGAGGGTCCAGCTCCATGCTCCTTGGCCAGAACCTCTGGTACGAGGGCCCAGCAGCCATAGGTTTTAAAAGGCCGCAGGAGATCGCAGCGTGAGCAGGCCTGAGCGCCCGGGGTAGCCTCCGGAGGAGCCGTCCAGCCAGGCTGCTGAGGCCTCGGCTTCCCAGACCGGCTCGCTGGCTTGGCGGTGCCCCTCTGCGGGAGGGCCCCGAGCAGGCTCAGGCAGGTGCTGGCATGGAACAGCCTCGGAGAGTGGCCGGGGTGACCGCGGCCCAGTGGGGCTTCCCAGGGCAGGGAGGGAGGAGACGCTGGAAGAGCTTCCCGGCGAGGGAGCTTGGCCAGTGTCATGCAGGAGACCCGGGAGGTTTGACGTGCACCCTCAGGGTGTCAGCCGCGGCTGGCTGGCCTGTGTGGCCTCCCCACTCTGCATACCCTTGCCTACTGGCTTCCATAACCCCAGCCTGCTCCCGCCTCTTCCCCAGGGTGGGTTTGGACCAACGCCTCTGAGTCCACTGTGCGCACTGGTCTCCTGGACTCTTACTGAAGTGCAGACTCCGGTCCCTCGGGCTGGTCGGGCACCGAGGGTCTGCATTTCCAACAAGCTTCCGGGTGCCACTGGTCCGCGGACCACACTTTGAGTAGTGATGCTTGAGGGTACCTCAGGTCACCGCGCCAGCTCCTTCTGGCCCTGACTAGGAGAGGGCAGCTCTTCTGCCTTCCCTAAGGCAGGACAACCTCAGGCCTCGTGTTTGCAGTGACAGTCGCCTGCTGACTGCGTTTCGCTGAGATCCTCACACGCCACTTGCAGGCAGCACCCATCCCGGGTACTGTTTATTTCATTTGCTGTTCAATGATTTGGTCCCTCCCGCTTGTGGGCAGTGTGGGTGCACGTTGTGTTTTCCACTTTTCCTTTTATCTCGCTTGCTCTCCCTTCACAGCTGTCTGGGTCAAGGTGCAAATGAAAGATAGTCGGGAAGACGAGAGCGCTTGCTGGAGACCAGCGGGAACAAGATGGAAATGGAGACTCCCCTCCCGCCCTCTCCTGAGCGAGTAGAGGCAGGCTTGTTGAAGATTCTGGAAGTGACAACATTGGCATTTGAGCTTCTAGAAATGATTTTTTGGAGAGCGGGTGTCTGCTCTAGGCCCCCCTCCATCCCTGCTCCCTCTTGTTGCTGCTTTAGTAGGATCATTGTGGGACCGGGCAGTGCAGGGTCATGGGCCTGGATCATGTGCAGCTTTGGCACATTGCTTATCCTACCTGGGAGTCCTCTGTAAACTGGGGATAATGACTCCACCTGCAGATCTGGTGCGTTTGTCTGTTTTCTGTTACTATAAGGAAGTACCTGAGGTTAGATAGTTTATAAAGAAAAGAAATTTGTTTAGCTCGCAGTTTTGGAGGTTCAAGAGCATGGCAAAAACATCTGCAGGGCTCTGGTGAGGGCCCTCTTGGCGATGGCACATCAAGGCAGGTGGCGTCTTGGTGGGAGCACATATGAGGGAGAAATCACCTTGAGACGGGAAGCCAGAGAGCGGGGAGGGGCCAGACTCATTCTTCATAACAACTCCCTCTCATGGGAACTAACTGGGCCGCATGAGATCTACCTTAAACCCTCCCGAGGACAGACCCCTACCCACTGCCCATCTTCCCCGGGCTCCACCTCTCAAAGGTTCCACCAGCTCCTAATATGGCCACACTGAGGACCAAGCCTCCAACCCATGAACTGGTGGAAGACAGATCACAACCAAGCCACAGCACAGGTGTCCCCTGTGTGTCCCCCAGACCCACCCTCTTCCTGGGAGATTGAGTTAGGGGTTACCTCACTGGGTGCCCAGCCTCTGGCTTCTGACTGGGTTTACAAAGGGACAGACCGGTCCAAGATGAGTCTTGGAGCATCTGTTATCTGCCCCTCCCGCTCTGGGCTGCGGGCATGAATTTCTCTGACTACAGCCCCTGCAGGCAGATGCCTCTGTCCTCACTAATTTATTGCCTCTCAGGTTCAGAGTCGCCCCTCAGTATCTGCTCCGCCATGGTGGAGAGTTCCTTTAAGGTCTTCTTTATGGTGAGCAGAATGTTCTGCCTTCTCTGTGGAGGGCACGGGGGCCAGACTGCGGGCTCTCTGCTTCTGCTGTCATCCCTCACCCACCTTTAGACCACATCCGCAGGGTCTGGCCAATCAGGGCCCTGCCTCCTCACGACCTCACTGATTGGCTCAGGGTCAGAGCAAATCTCAGGACCGGGTAGAAGCTATTCGAAAGAGACTATCGGCTTTCCTGTGGACTTGAACTTTAAAAGATGAGGGTTGGGGCTGCTGCAGCCATGTTGTCACCCTGAGGAGAGAGCCTTCAGCTGCCAGGAATTGCCACAGGGACACAGCTCGGAGCCAATGTAGTGGAACTTGTGACAGACAGAGATGCTGATGCTTCTCGAACACCTGCAGCTGAAGCTGGCATGACCTGACCTTCAGCATGAGAACCTATAAATATCCTGTCTCCCAACCATGTCCCTCACCACCATGTTCTCTTCCCACAAGCCAGGTTGATTTGGGTTTTCTGGTATCTGGAAACACCAAGGTCCTACCAAATACAATGACTTTAGGAAGAACATGCTTCTTTTCCAGGTGTTGACTGCATTACTTCATCTGGTCCCCGTCCCATCCCCACACAGCCCTTGGAAGAAAGTGCCGTCGTTATCTCCATTTTCCAGCTGAGAGAAACAGCGTTCAGAGAGGCTGAGTAACCAGCCTGAGGCCGCCCAGCTAGTGGTGGAGGCGGCATCACCTCGGGCTCCAGCCCTTCACCGTCCCCGCCTGACTTGCAGTAGAGCCGAAGCCTGTCGTCCACCTTCTCCAGTGGCCAGGGCTGTGCCTGGCAGGGGGCGGTGCACACAGGCCTCAGGGGCCTGGCTCCACACGGGGCCGGGCAGGGGCGCAATCTGGAGGCCCAGCGACCGTACAGCAATGCCGCTCCCGCGTTCGCTAGCTAACTGCTAATGAAAGATCTCAAGCTGTAGTCCTGCCAAGTCTGCGGTAACGAAGTGCGAAAATGCATTTGTAATTAGCAGCAGCCAGGCAGGCAAGTGAAGAATGTGCGAAGGTCCCTTGGAATCCAAGAAAAACAAGGCTGAAGCATGTCCCCAGTTATTCCGTGCCTGCTGTTACTTGACCAGACCCCTCCCGTGGTTGCTGCTGAGCTCTGTGGAATAACTAGCCATAGTAGCAATGGTGCTGTTTATTGAACACCTACTAGAGACCAGAGTCTGTCTGGGGTTCCCCCACCTCGTTGCATTTCCTCTTCACGGCAGCCTAGGAGGGTGGACACCAGTGTTCCTTTCCTACAGAGGAAGAGCCAGAAGGTCAGGGAGGCTCAGTCACTTGCTCACAAGGGCAGTGACTTGTCAAGGAATCAAACTGCAGATTCTCTGGCTCCAGAGCCTAGGTGCCTTCGGTTTGTCCTGGATCTTGTGACACTTTGTGCTCCCCTAGGTTGTCTTGCTCACAACAGCGTGTGCCGTTCAGTGTGGCTCAAGAAGGGTTTGAGGATCAACCCTTCTAAAGACTGGACCTGAAGGACAGATCCATCTTGAAGGTATTTATGGTGAAGTTCATCTGATAGACCAAAAAGATGGATGCTGCAGTTCACAGGACCCTTCCCGGACTTTTCAGGTTCAGGTGTGTATGAGTCAGCAAAAAGCAGAAACTCAGTCCCTACTGACTTAACTGAAAAGAAAATTTATCGGATCACATGAATGGGAAGTCCAGGGAAAGGACGATTTCCGGCACTTCTGGATCTAGGGGCTCCTTACTGTCATTAGAACCTTGCTTTTCTCTCCCTGTCCTTTGGTTGTTTCCTCTGGGTTGGCTCCGTTCTCAGCCTCCCATCTCCACACCACTCACGTTTTTATTCTGAGAGTGGGAGAGTGATTTTGCTGACTGAGTCTATAAAAATCCCAGCTTAAGGAAGGAGTCCAGGACTGGGGCAGCTCTGAGGTGTTGCTAAGGACCCAAGCCTCCCTGTTTCTGTCCTACCACCCTTAGCCCTTGGCTTTTGTCTTCATGGTCACCTCATGGCCCAACAGGGAGGTTAGAGATCCAGCAGTCACATCTATGTTCCAGCCACAAGAATAAGAGATAGGTCATTTCCTCCCTTATAAAGAAGCCTTCCCCAAGGCCTTGCTTACATCTTTCTGGTCAAATGTTTTCATCTTGTCACATCTTGCTGCAAAGGAGGCTGAGAAAGTAGTCTATTTTCAGGGGCAGTGTGCCTGGACAAAATTGAGGGGTAGATAAAGTGGGTGGTTGGATGGGCCACTGGTGATCTGTCCCTGTGGCCAGCACCAGATCCTGGGGGGAGTCAGGGCCTGCTGCACTGCTGAGCCAGATCCGCCGTCCTTGGTCACTATGTGGCTGCCTGGCTCCCAGAAGCGTAGCCGTCGTGGGCGCAGGTGGGGCGTTTGCTGGGACGTGCTCTTGGCAGAACCCTGAATGGAGGCGGAAGCAGGCTTGGCAGGGGAGGAAGAGCCAAGGTGCAGCTGGGGCTAGAGTTTGGCTCACAGAGCTCTGAGCCAAAAGGGCCCGAAGGACAGGCTCTCCTGGTAGCCAGGGCCCGCGAGCCAGCTCCCCACCTGCCAGCTGTGGGCCACCCTGGGTGGGGCGGTGGCACCTCCTGGCACCTCCCCTGCTGTGCTTCCTGTCTGTAGGTGGGGCCACTTGGCAGGACGCCCACAGCGTGTCCCCGCGTCCTCGCTCAGGGCCTCCACCTCCTCCGGGCCTTCCTGGTCCCTCTGGGATCTCACTGGCCTGGGCGGGGTCGCTCGCCCTCTCCATGACTCCCTGGCAGAGGGTGATGGGTTATGGCGGCTGGTGTCATCTCGAGACTGGGCACGTTGAAACCTGGGCCAGCCGGGCCCTCCGTGGGGAAGCAGGGCTTCATCTGGCAGCCGGCAGTTCTGTCCCCAGGCACCAGGCGTGTTGGGGCTCTGCCGTGGGGCGCACGGCCTGCTCGGGAGCCTTGGCGCTGCCCAGCCCGCCTGCCCTCGGCCGCCGCGCTCGGGCCTTGGGGTGTGGCGGAGCTCGGAGCCTGGCGTCTGGGCGTCTGGGTGTCCCTCCCCCACGAGAGCAGAAGCCACCCGGCAGCCCCAGGTGGGGCGAGGTTCCGTGCGGAGGGGCTGGTGCAGCGAGGGGTGGCTCCCAAGCAGAGCCCTCTCTTCCCTGTGACCGTCCCCAGGGGCCCTGCGGCTCAATTGTTATGCCAACTGCAAAAGACCCTCGGTCGTGGACAGTCAGCGGCTGTCCATCCAGCAGCCATTCTGGCCACCTATTCCATGGACTTGTCATTAGGAGTGAACCTGAGAACTTCTTCTTTGGGTCCCACGTAGCGATAACGACGAGTTCCATCTACGCGTGTGACAGGCACGGACACGACGTCACCGAGCCCCGGAGCGACGTCCTGCCAATTTTTTCTTTTCAAAGCAAGGGACATTGGTGGCTTGAAATCTGTTCCAACAAAGTGAGTTTGGACACTTACAGGTCATTTGGGCAAACAGCCTGTACTTTTCTGAAAAGAAAATGGAAAAAACAAAACAAAACAAAAACAACAAACCAAAACAAAACCCAAAGCTTCCGGGCTGTTTCGTGGCTGCAGAGGCTGCAGATGCTAGTCCCACGGTGCCCTTTCAACCCCTCCATGTGAAAGAGAAGGCTGCTGATGGAGGCTGCTCACTCTCGAGGGAGATTGTTTCCAAGCAGAAATGGTTGGGTGACTTGGGGAGGGGGCTGGCTACCCACCATGACTGAGGTGTCACTATGGGGTGTGTGCGTGCGTGTGTGCGTGCGTGTGTGTTTTGCAGGGCTTGGTACAGAAGTAAGGGGCTCTTGGATTCATTCGTCCAGCAGATATTTACTGAGCATCTACTACGTGCATAGTGCCATGCTGGGTGGGGCCCTGTGGAGAGGGTCCCTGCCTACATGAGCTGACCCTGAGTGAGGAGGGGGAGACCACAGACCAATATTGCAACGTGCCAGTCCCAGCAAGGGTTTTAGAGCAGGCTAAAGAAGGGTAAGTGGGTTTTGAAACATAGATCTAATTGTTATTCAAGAATGGCAAGCGCGGCTGGCCAGGCGGTGAGCTCCAAGGAGCAAGAGGGGACACACAGGGAAAGAGTAGTGTCTGTTAGGAGTGGGGAGGGGCTGGGGGCCAGGCCAGGAGCCTGTATTGTGGGAGGGCCGGGGAGGCGGGGCCCCAGGCCCAGGACTGGCTCCTCTGGACATCCCAGTGGGCTCTGGGGCTCCGGGGTCACCTTTGGTTTGGTACCTGACCCAGGGATGAGTAGGGCAGCGGGATGGCAGCTTCAGGGCTTGCAGTGGCCCTGGATGGGTGGTTTGCCTGGGCGGGCACACTCCTGTCTCTAGGAGCTGGCTGGCCCTGGGAGGGACGGTCCCTGCAGGGTCAGCAAGGAGCTCCAGGCTTCAGAAAAGAGAAAATGCAGGACGGTGCCTAAACTGGAGGCAGGTCCCTCCGCAGTGGGGTGGAGACCAGGCTGGAGAGGTGGGGGAGCGGGAGCGGGAGGGCCCCCAGGACCACACCGGGGGCTCCTGATGACCCGAGGGCCAGCGGGCCGTCAGAGTCCCACCGACGAGGCTGGACGGCGAGAGGCGAGGGCGGCCAGCAGCCTGGGTGGGCTGTGTTGGGAGGAAGCCTGTCTTCTTCTCAGGAGGCCCACAGGCCCGAGGCCATTTTAGCAAATGGTAATTGGAGTAAAAATAATTTCTGATCCCCTGTCACCCTGCGCGTGCGGGAATATTTTATTCCCTGTTCTTTCTCCACAAAGGGTCAGTAACTGTAAGGCGGGCAGCTGGTGGGGACCGTTGCCGCCATGCTCTTGAGAAGGTCCGAGCATGCGGAGGGCTCCTCGCTGCCCCGTCCGCTCTCCTGCGAGTTGGTGTTTCTTGTAATCATCACACTTGTAACTGCGACTGCAAATCATATTCCCTGGATCGTTGTGATGATGATTTAACCTCAACAAGTCTGCGGAGCTTGTGGCCGGATGAAGTGCTTTAAAAGATGTACCGATCTCACACAGACGCCCGAAGGTACAGAGTTTGAGAAGTTGTTCAAGGAAACTAGTTGCAGGAATCGCTGGTTCCTATGCTGACCACACCTGCCCAGTTAACAGCCTGACAGACAGAACAGGAGACTTATTGTCCCCACAGTACTAGGACCGCCCTACTTAGCTTACAAGACTGGGGGACGTTTGTGGCTCCCACCTAGAGGGAAACAAGCAAATAAGTATAGGACCCCTCCCACAGATCCACCTCTTCCCTATACAGCAGTGTACAGTGAAAATGGTGAACAAATAATGAATATTTATGGTAAATGGACAAATGTCCCATGTTTGTCCTTCCTTCAAAGGTTTGGACATCAAGGGCCACCCTGGATGTAGGACTAAAGAACAAAGAAACAGCATATGCAAACAACTAGAAAAATATTATCTCAAGATCAAATGCCCTCATTGCATGATAACTGGTTATGAGTAGTTTACGCTGGCTTAGGTCTCACGTGTGTATTACAAAAGGTAGAGGATAAATCAATGACATAAAGAGTATTAGGATAAAATGAGGTACTCACACTGATTGTTTGGCAGTAAATAACCCAACTTAGTTTTACCTGAGCTTGTTTAGGTAATAGAGTAGACCTTTAAGGTTAAATCAGAAACATAATAATATGAGCTAAAGATTAAGCGCATGCTTTGCTTAGCAGTTCGGTAAATTTAGCTTAAAACAAAATAGAGTCATTATGCTAGCAATAGGTCTCACACCAGAGGGTAAACAAAGGTCAGTAGGATGAAAAGAGGACAATACCTGTCACTGTAATTTGCTTATGTGAGTGACTTTAAGTAAATACAGAAAGTTGGCCTCAATGTTCCCGCTCTGTGTTAGACGCCTGCTGGGAAGTGTGGTCAATGACAAACCTTGTGGTAGTTTCTCTATAACCTGCATCTTGTTTCATCCTGCTTTACTTAATTCTATAAGAGAAGAGCTGAAATAAATCTGAGCAGCGCTTGCTTCGAGTTGCTCCAGGGGTTCATGCGGTTCCTCTGCCGACTCCACCCATCCTTCGGGAACCCGCGAGTTGCTGGAGTTGCTCCCGGAAGGCACTGGGGCAGTGCTGCTTCTTGGTTGGCTGGCTTTGTCTGCTGCTACCGCCACAGGGCCTGGCTCAGCCCTGGCCTCAGTTTCTCCCTGGCGGGGGGGACGATTCTCTGCCCACGGGCTCCCTCCAATGCTGGGGTCTTCTCCACCGCTGGGCCTTTGCACTGGCTGGCCTGTCTGCTTGCATTGCTGCCCCTCCCCCTCCTCCAGGTCCCCATTTAAATGTCACCTTCTGGGCATGTCCTTCCTTGATCCCACCAGCTTGAGAGGCTCTTCTCCACCTCATCTGGCCCCAGTCACTCTCTGCCAGGTCACCTGTGGTCACCACCATCAGAAATTTTCTTCAACTCACATGTTCACTGTCTCTCTCTCCCCATCACTGTTGGGTCCACGAAAAGCCAGGGGCCTGGTCCCAGATGCTTGATGCCCACCACGATGCCTTCAGTGGGCTGGGGCACTGGTACCCAGTGGCTGTGGGGCCAGGGGTCACCTGCACCCGTGCTCCCCTGGAGACCTGCCCTCTGTGAGCAGGGCCGTGTGGCCAGGACGCGCCCCGTGCAGGACACGACCCGACCCAGAGTGATCAGGCGAGACCCGGGCTCGCAAGGACAAAGACAGATCCTGTTTTCATTTAAAATTTTGATATTTTATTCATTGTGGATTTGGGGCATTGTTTGACTCCTTAAGAATAATGCATTAAAATGCCACTTATCTTGATGGCTGAGTTTTCTGACTGTCCCTTAAATTCCACGCCAGAGGCAGGTGCCTGGCTTGCCCCGCCCCTCCTGGCCCCGCTCAGAGGGGCCTGGGAATCTGCATGGTCGCCAGCCTTCCCGGGTCCACTGCGAGTCTGAAGAAGGCCGAGCTAGGTCTCAGGTCGGGATGACCAGGTGACCTAGAGAGTGACACACATCGGGAAGGCCTGTGGCTTCGCTCTGCCCCAAGCAGAGACCCCCACAGGGAGCCCACAGCGTTGCTGTCTGAGGCAGGGTCACAGTGGAGGCCCCGTGGGGATGGGGGAGCCCGCCCTGCTCTGCCTCAGACAGGACTCACTGGGCTTTCTATGGAGGATTCTGCAGGAAGAATGGCAGCCTTGCCAAAAACAGGCAGAAAAGCTCTTGCTTTTAAAAGTGAACCTAGAAGTCGATCATGGTTCTAGAAGCGGCTGGCTAGGCTTCCCGAGGCCCCCTTTTTCCTATAGGGTCCAGGGCCCAGGAGCCCACGGGGAGGGTTGGGTGACAGCTCCTTTGTTTCCCAGCTGAGGTCTTGAGTGGCGGCTGATCCACGCCTTGGCCTTGGTCACTAGGACAGAGCGGAATCTACAGGACGAGGTCGGAAACCGACCGCTGTGACCCCAGCCTCTTCTCCACACCCGCCTCCCTGCCCTGCCCAGTTCAGGACTCCTCTTGCTCCCTGCCGGTGCTGGGCTCGCTGGATGCTCTCTGCTGGGCATTTCTGATCACCTCTGTCTCTCGCTGGTGCTTTCAGGAGGAAATGTGGCCATTCCATAAATCTGAGGTGTTATCATGGGGATGGCAGTGCCTGATCACGGTGACATCCCCGACTGGGGAAGGGTGAGCTAATTAGCTGAAAAACTTACTTTGCAATGTGAGTCACTGGAAGCAGGTGTCAGGGGAGCCATTACGAGGCTCTCGTGACTTGGATGGTATTTCCACTCAGCCTCACCAGGGTGCACCGGGCTGAGGTAGTGGTGCTCGGAGGGGGGGGGAGGGGGAGAGAGAGAGAGAGAAAGAAAGAAAGAGAGAGAGAGAGAGAGAGAGGGGAAGGGAGAGGGAGAGAGAAGGCAGGTGGGGAATATGGAGAGAGATGCTCCAAGGACCCAACCTCCAACATTAAAAACAAATACTAAAACAAATGCCTTCTGAGCTTGGGCCTCTTTGCTGTCTCCTTCATTCTTACAGTGCATGCGCACTGAGCCCCTGCTAGGCACCCTGCTAGGTGCCAGGAGCCAGGGGGAGCCATATTGCCGGCTCCCTGCCAGCCAGGTGTGACCAGCTCCTGCCGAGCCAGACCATAGCTAAGTAGCAGAGAAAGACGGAGGCAGGCCCAGCCAGAGAAGATCAAGCAGGACAAGGAGAGTGGACCAGAAGCTTCCTGGGTTCTTTGGAGAGCCGGTCGGGGAAGCCTCTCTGGGGAGGTGGCGGGAAGGAGCCAGCCCTGCAGAGTTCTGCAGGAAGGTCAATCCTGGCAGAGGGACCTGTAGGTGTGAAGGCCCAGGGAGGGAATGGCTGGGTGTCTGAAGAGCAGGGGCGAGACTGGAGAGGCTGGGTGGACAGAGCCACACAGAATCTGGTGGCGGGAGAGGAACTGAGGGCAGGGCCAGGGGCCCAGGACACTGACTTTATTCTCCGGGTAATGGACAGTCACCCAGGATGTGGGCAGGGCAGCCTCCCACCAGGCTGTTTCCCAAGTGTGCTTCCTGCGGCCAGGCTGAGGGGAGGGCGGACGGAGGCGGGGCCCTGGGGTGTGGGACGGAGAGAAAGCGATGCTGCTGTACCCACGACGGGGCAGTTTGTGAGGGTGAAGCTCCTTCCGGATGCCGGCACCTGGCAGCTCTGATCCTGTGAGCTGCGGAGAACCTTCTGGGCAGGCCTGGGGCCCTCTGCGTGTGCATCACCTACATGACCCGAGCCCAGGGAGTCGCTCTGGTGCAGGTGGGTGCTCCGAAGGGCTCTGGGGACACAGGAAGGCCTTTGGGGGCTTCAGTGTGCTTCTCAGGCTGCCCAGAGCTGTGGGCCACTGGCCCAAGGCATGGGCCCCGCCGGTGGCTTGTGTGAATTCAGGTAAGAGTGCAAAGCACTGTTTTCTAATACCAACACACGGGGGGGGGGGGGGGGGGGGCGGAATAAAGACCCACACTGTGGTCTAGAGAGAGAACGAGCCACTGCACCTCTGGAGTCAGGTGACAGGCTCCTGTGTGTCCCGTCAACTGCGAGGAGGGCCTCAGGAACCCAGTGGGAGAAACAGGCCTTAAGGTGTAAAAGAGAGCACGGCAGGAAGGGGAAGACGGGAAAAGGACAAGGGGGAAGAGGGACAGGCTGGGACTTGGGAGAAACAGGAGGCCGGCAGGCGCTGCCTCTCCCAAGAGGCCATTCTCCTCTTCCAACCCCACAGCTGAGCAACCCCAGCAAACAGGCCCTTTACCTGGGGGGCCCCTGGTGGGCTTTGCTCCCTCTTTCAGGCGCCAGGGGGGCATATCTGTCTTTCTCGGTCCCCTTTCCCGGGCGTGCTCCACGCTAAGGACAGACCTGCCTCTGCTGTCTGTATTTCTCTCCAGGCACCAAGAAGCAGGTCTTGCTGGACGTGTTATTTACAGGGAGGGCGGAACAGGCACCTCCGGGCAGGGGAACGGACTAGGGCAGCCTGGCTGGGCGCTGTGCGTGACCAGCTTCCCTCTCACTCTGGAGGCCGAGGTCGGGGACCCTCTGCCACGTGGCGGGTGTCCTCCCTGGGGCGAGGTTCCGGGCGCACCCGGAAGCGGCATGTCTCTCTGAGGCTTCTGCGGCAGATGGCTGGCGTGTGGAGCTGCGGATGGCAGGCAGGGCAGGGGCGTCCTCGGGCTTCAGTTGTTGTCTCTGGTGTCCGAGGAGGCACTTCCGAACAAGATGTCGCTGTCCTGGGACATGCCGCTCAGCTGCGACTTGGTTTTGATGAGGAACTGGGCCCTGCGGAACATCACCCTCTCCTGCTCCTGCTTGAGCTCCAGGTAGGAGCGGGAGAAGGTGTGGAAGATGGAGGTCACCGGGAAGGCCATGAGCAGGATGCCACTGAGGATGCTGCTCAGCGCCACCACCTGGCCCGGGGTGCTCCTGGGCACCATGTCTCCGTAGCCCACGGTGGTCATGGTGATGACGGCCCACCAGTAGCAGGCAGGGATGCTGGTGAACTCGGGGCTGTCGGCCATCTCGTTCTCGATGACGTACAGCAGCGGGGCGAAGAGGGCGATGGCCACGCACAGGAAGAGCAGCAGGAGCCCAAACTCGCGGGTGCAGCGGCGCGCGGTGAGCCCCAGCGTCTGCAGCCCCAGCGAGTGGCGGGCCAGGCGCATCACGTACAGGATGCGCAGCGCGCGCAGCACGCGCAGCACCAGCCCCACCTTGTCCAGGTAGCTGTTGCCAGCGCCCGGCTTGCGGCGGCCCGAGGCGGCGCCGTCCACCAGCAGCGTGACGTAGTAGGGCAGGATGGCCACCAGGTCGATGAGCGTCAGCGGGCTGCGCAGGAAGGCGAACTTGCTGGGCGCCTGGATGAACCGTAGCAGGAACTCCAGCGAGAACCAGCCCACGCACACCGACTCCACGATGAAGACGTTGCGGCACATCTGGGAGCACTGGCCCTGCGGAGAGGGGCGGTCACCTCCCGCCAGGAGGGCAAGGAGCCCCGCCCTGCGGCGGGGCGCCCTGCCCCTCCACGACGTCTGCCCGGGGCCTCCCTCCGCTAGGGCGCAGGCTCCCTCCCACTCATCTGGCCCCAGCCCCCACCCCCAGGTCCCACCCCCAGATCCCAGGGGCCTCTCATGTCCCTCACCACTGGTGCCTCAGCTCATGGGGCCGTTGGCCATCTCCTGGGCTCTCCAGGTAAAGCAGCGACCGGAGCAGACCGCTTTTCTCTGGCCCCAGCCCTCGGCCCTGCCACTACCCTCGCTCACTGGACGCCTCCTCCCTGGGCTCTCCCATCCCTGCAGTATCCAGGGGGACCCTGAGGACACCAGCTGGGTCCAGCCCCTGCACTGCTCAGGGGAACAGACAGAGTCCTCCCGGGGCCTGGGGGCTCCCCTCCATCTCCTCCCCACCTCCCACTCCCCCAACACCATGGGTCCCCTCCAGCCTGGCCTGTGACTTCCTCCTCCCCGTATATCCACCCCACTCCTGCCTTCCTGTCCTCCAGCGCTGTCCCAGGTGTCACCTTCTCTGGGAGGCCTTCCCTGGCTGTCCCCTTCTCCTGCACCGGCCCCCCTTACTCTGCTCCTCGCGGGCTCATCTGCTCTCTAAGTTGCTTATTTACCCCATCTCTTGTCTGCCACGGTACCCCACCCACCCCATCCCAACGCCCCAGAGGGCAGGGCAGTCTGTGCCTACTGTATGCTGCCTGGACAGGTCATACAGCAGGTGTCTAATAAATGGTGGTTATGGGAATGAACAGAAGCAGCTTGGGCTGGAGTTTAGACGGGGTGGAAACGCACAGCCATCAGGGGCCAGGCAGGCAAAGGAAGTGGGCTGGGCCCCGGAGGAGGCGGGCTCAGACTCAGGCTGCCTCGCTCAAGCTTTGGAGAGAAGCGGGAGGGCTGCAGTTTGTGAGAAGTCTGGGGATAACTGTCGCTTAAAGAGAAACAGTGCTGACTTCGGTGTGGCAATGATTCAAAAGCCACGTGGGCCACACACGAAGGCCACCAGCTTATGCCCTGGCCTGCAACGCAACTGGCCAGTAGACGGTCCTCAGGGGACCAGGGTGCCTTCCTCAACGGGCCTTTGGCAGAGAGGAAAGGTGTAAGTGCCCCAGCCCAGGGTTCCGTGTGGGTCCTCGGCTGTGCCAGGTTCTGTCTGGGAACATTCCAGAGGCTGGAGACGGGAGTGGCACTTGGTGGGGCTTTCAGGTCTCAGTCCTCTGAGGCGGGAAGTCCCTCCTCCAGGAGGTCTTCCTGGAGTGCGCCCCCCAGAGGCCCAGGGGCCTCTCACACAGAGCCCCTTGGCATGGGCCGCACATTATGGGTCACCGGGGTGGGTGGCGAGCCTTGTCCTGGTCGCCCTGCCTCCCCTGTCGGGCCTGCACACAGGGGGCACTCCAACGTGGACACAGGAGTGAGACAGTGAATCCACTGGCCCCTGAAGTGAAGCTGAAGAACAGCATTTTCTCTGAACTGTGGAAAACAACCAGGAATTATTTCTAAAAGAGCAATATCAGAAGTTGAATAACAGCTTTATTACTATTTTCCTGATAAAATTGGGACCAAAGTCGTTGGAACGGGGTTCCAACAGGGACAGGTTTCACAAGGTGAGCCCCCCCTTGGCAGGTGTGTATAAATCCTTACGGTCACTACCCGCAGCTCACTTGGGCACCAGGCACTGTTCCACCACTCCAGGGAGACTCGCTCACTGAGTCCTTGCAACACTATGAGATAGGACTATTCATACTCCCCGTGGAAGAAACTGAGGCACAGAGAGGTCGAGTAACTTGCCCAGACCCGCACAGCCAGAGTGTAAAATGGGACTTGAATTCAAAGGCTCTAGCACTGTCCATTTTGTCACTGCTCCCTATGCTTATCAAAAGTTAACTTTGAAAAAAAAAAAGTTCACTTTGGCTGGGCACGGTGGCACAGGCCTGTCATCCCAGTTACTCATGAGGTTGAGGCAGAAGGATTGTGAGGCTCAGCAATTTATGCACGATTCTGTCTCAAAATAAAAATGTAAAGACAAGAAAGGGCTGGAGAGATAGCTCAGTAGTGGAGCACCTGAGTTCAATCTGTAGTACAGGGAAAAAAGGTTAATTTTTGGATATGGTGCTATTTTCTTAATACTCTTCAAAAAATTCAATATGTTAAAACAAGTACCAACAACCTTCTATGGGTTATAAATGCAATAGCTATTGCTACTTTCTCCATAATATCTGTATGTGGAAAAATCTTCTCCTGGTGAGTACTTCTGATGCTGTTAGAGACTACATGTAAAACACTTAGCATATGCAGGGTATACAGTCAGTGCTCAATAAATGCTGGTTGGCATATTTATGTTCAGTTCACACCACCAGACCAATTTCTCAAATACCTACACAGTTTGTGCCTGTCTGAAACCTTCTGGTTTTTCTTGAAACATGCTTCCAGAATCTCCACGTGTAGGGAAGGGATCACAAGTCAAAACAGGCAGGTCCCAGGCACGAGGGGGCTGAACTGGGGAGGACACGCCCTTCAGACTCGGCTCCCACCAAGAGCTGCCATAATGAATTGCAGGCCAGGCAGCCTGACCTTTCCATTTCATTTTTATTTTGCAGGGCCGTGTGCGTGCTAGGCAAGTGCTCTACCACTGGGCCACGTTCCCAGCTGCGGACCTCATCATTTTTAGGAGAGTGTTCACTGTCATATGGAAAACACATTACTTTTAGGTGTTGGCAGCCGAGTCAAATTTTTCAGAAATGCCGTGAAGGCCCGTCACAGACTTCCGTGGGGTTCTACGGGCCCCAGGCTGCCATGTGGACACACGTGTAAGAACACAGCTGTGGCTTCCACCAGTCTGGGCTTGGCAACCTGCTCTGCCTGCCCCATTGTCCTCCTCTGCCAAGGGGGTGTGAGGACACCTCCCCTACCGGCTTGATGGAGGATCTGCAGCCCCGCTCAGGGCTCCTGCGGCTGCTCTGTCTCCAGGAGCCTTAGAAAGGCGTGCACAGCGGTGTCAGGCCTGGGCGTAAATACATGCCTTCTCCTATTTAACACGAAGACACCCTCACCCTCTGGGGACATGCATATGCACATATGCCCAACAACAAAAATTATTTTCAAGACTCAGAAAACATGTCTGGGCTACTGCTATGCAAAGGGATTGGGAAGGCTGAGAAAGGGCTCGGTTGGTGAGATGGATTTTGATGGTACACGTAATGCGCTTAGCTCAGGGCCGGGCACGTGGTGATCCACGTCGTCTGTGGGTTCACTCACTCAAGCACTCAATGATAGTGGGATCGTCCCTCATCTGGGCTGCGTATGGTTCTGGACACTGTGGGGCGAGAGAGTGGGGGACACAGCAGGGACCAGGAGAGTCCAGGCCGATGGCCCTGGGGCGGCCGCATATTAACAGGGAGGGCAAAGCAGCTGCCATGCAAATGCACCAGCCAGTGGCATGATGTCAGGAGGGGCTGCTGCGGAGTGACCACGCCCTCGGGCTGCAGGAGGCAGAGGGCGGTCCACTCTGCCTCCAGTCCTCGGCCCCTCCCTCCCCTGGCCGGGCTTACCTGCTCCTCCTCCTCCCTCAGGCTGGGCAAGGTGCTGACGGAGAGGTTGACAGCGGTGACGGTGACAAAGAGCACCGATAGGCAGGCGAACACCTTGCCGGGCAGCCCCGAGTGCGGCCTCTCCACCATGTCGCGCAGCCTCCGCATGCAGCGGCCCAGGCGGCCCTCGGCCCTGGCGGGGCGCTGGCTGTCGCGGCCCTGGCTGTCCAGCGGGTCGTCCTCGGCCTCCTGCTCCACCATCTCGGCGAACTCCTCGACCTTCTGCAGGTAGCGGCGCTTGCAGCAGCCGTCCAGGTGGTCCTCGGCGATGCCCCAGTACAGCAGCTCCTCCTGGAAGGACAGCGCGCACATCTCCCGCAGCAGCCGCAGCTTGCCGGCGCGCAGGAAGGTGAGGATGGTGCCGAAGGCGCCCGGGTTGCGGTCGAAGAAGAACTCGTTGCAGGTCACGTCGTAGTCGTCGCACACGTTGAGGATGTCGTCGAAGTTGGTGCAGGCCTTGAGCTGGCCCAGCCGCGTCAGCGGGAACTCATCCAGCGTGGTCCAGGGCAGCGAGTACTTGATGCCGCCCACGTTGATGATGATCTGCCGCCGGCGGTCCCCCGCGGGGCTGCCCTGGCAGGGGTCATCCTGTGGCCGCAGCCGCTGGGCCCGCCGGTAGAACACGCCCTTGAGGGACTGGCTCTGCGGGAAGAAGGCCGGGTGGAAGGAGGCGTCCGAGGTGCAGCTCAGGGCACTGTAGTCGTAGTCGGAGTTGTCTCCCGGTAACAGGGTCATTTTGGGCCTTCACATCCCTCCAGGGCCTGGAGAGAAGGGAGGAGAGACCCTTGAGTCTTGTCTGAGCCCCGCCTCCCGGGCAGGGCAGACGCAGTGGGGGCCGAAGGTGGGACTGTGGTAGGATGGGCGGAGGAGGGCCTGGGACTGGAGTCCCAGGACGTCCTGGGAGGAGACATCACAGCGCAGTCTTCCCTCTTAGGGACACAGCAGCAGTCGGTCTGCAAGGGGGAAGAGCCTCCTCCCCAAACCCCCTCTTCCCTGCACCTCCTTCTTGGACCTTCGGCCTCCAGAACTGAGAAATGAATGCCTGTGGCTTCAGGCACCGAGTCCGGGAACTTGGTTGCTAAGAAGCTCTCTTAACAGTGACAGTAGCAACGTGACCACTCAGCACCTCCTGACTTCATGATTTTTCCACATCCATCTCATTAATACCGTAGAAAGGTACGGAGCGCCACTGTGCGCCTCAGGGCTTAGGCCCCCGGGGGCCCAGCAGCAGTGTACAGGATCAGATGTGGTCCCCAACCCAAGAGCTGACGTCCTAGTGGATGACTGGGCACTGGATTTCAAACCTCCCAACTTTTTTGGGTTTATTAGCTTGGAGAGGTGGGTTAGTACAGACCTGCAGTTCTCTACAGGGCTGCCTCTGTCCCCAGGGGACATGTGGCCTTGCCTGGGGGCATTTTTGACTGAACTGGGGAATGCTAATGACATCATATAGGTAGAGGCCAGGGATGCTGTCAATGTCCTACAAGGGCCACGACAGCCCCTACCACAGAGAATCATCTAGTTCCAAGACTCCGGAGTGCTGATCAGGAAAAGCCCAGGCGAAGGGGTTCAAAACGGGCTTCAGGAGCCACTCAGCCTGGACATGGCACTCAAACTTGATGTTTCCATTTCCTCATCTGTAAAAAGGGTCTAACCATGCGAGCCACGGGCCCTGGCTGCATGCCCGGCGGGTTTTCCATACTGACCGTTACTGACGCTGTTAGTCTTTATCTTAGCGACACCGTGCATCGTTTCCACAGATGGGAAACTAGTATCACCCACTGTAAGTCAGAAGCAAGGGTCAAAGGCACACAAGTACCCAGACAGGGCACATGTGTTCACGTGGCAGCAAACGTCACCTCGAGGAGGACAGGGTGGGCGTCCTCCAGCCTCCAGGGGCATCTACTGTCCCCTCCCCTTGCCATGGTGCACCGGTCTCCCTGGCACCACCAGTTTTGGAATCATCTGCGTGCAAGCCTGCCTCCTTTCTGGGGGAAGAAGGGCTAACTCATCTCGCGTCCCTGTGCCCAGCAGTGCAGGAGCTCAGAGAAGGGAGGCCACAGCACGAGGGTCCTTCTGGGAAACTGAGGTCAGAATATCAGCTTGCACAGGCTCCTTCCTTCCCAGCCCTCAAAGCCGAGGGCGGCACAACTAGACTGAAGTTGCTTATTCACCACCAGCTCATGGGCTGAGTTTGGTTCATGAATACTTTGCTTGGCTTGGAGATGTTTCTGAAAATTGAGAAATTTCATATTAAAAAAAATCCCTGTTCTTGGCATCTCTTGACGCCAAGAATATCTGGCAATGCGTGGCCCAGATCCCACTGAGGAATGGCAGGGCAGGCAGGTTCCGGCCCACCCCAGTCCCCACTCCTCCTTACTGCCTTCCTAACACCCGCTGTATTTCCTCACGTGTTTCCCTTCCTGGTCCTGTGGACATCTGAGTGAGAGGCCCTGAGGTTATCCAACAGGCTTCTCCAGATGCAGAGAAAAGGAGCAAGAACCTAATGCTTGGCTTCAAAAACCCCCATCCCAGCCCAGCCCAGCCCCAGGGGACTCCGTGTGGCACAGGCCGGCACAGTGTGCAGGAGCAGGTGGTCATGGGAGCCCAGGGTGGGGGTGCCCCCGTGGGGCCCACGGCTGCTCCGGCCCGCGTCTTCGGGGAAGGCTAGTTTCACAGCCTGGGCTTGGGAGGCCAGGTGCACCTGCGTGTGGAATGCTGACTGGGTTTGGGGAATGAGTGCGCTCCTTTCCGCCTAGCTCGGAACCATCTCCTCCGGCGAAGCCTGCCGGGCTCCCCGGGGGCGTGGGAAGAATCCCTCGCAGGCACTTCACTCAGTGATATTGCTTTTCAGCTTTATCGCTGCCACAGAAGACGAGAGAGAAAATGACATTCTGCTTGGCAAGAACGGTGATGGAAGTAAAGGAACGTTCTTCTTCCCAGCCCGCGGGCGCTGGCTGTGAGGCCCCAGCCTGGGGCCTGCTCTCCAGGAACTGCAGAGGGCTCCCCCACCACGCCTCACCCCTCCCCTGGCCCCTCCTTCCAGTTTGTGCCCAGCTTGGTTTCCTGGGCAGACCTGTCCCAGCAGGTTGCTGGGAAATGGAGGGCAGTAAGTGCTGCAGCGTATCCCCCCAGGCCGGAGGCCCCAGGAGGGCCAGAGGCGGGACTCTGCTAAATGAGGGGCGAGCACAGTTCTCTCCGGCTGTGAGTCTTGCCTGTACCCATCTATGGAGAGCGGCAGTGAATCGGCATCTCTAGACTCCAGAGTCAATTCATCAACCCAACGGGCACAGTCTGATACCCTCCAAGAAACCCCGGCCGTCCTTCCTCCTCCATGTCAGCCTTGCCAGCACCAGAGCCTGAGGGGTGCCGCGGCAGGGAGGAGGAGGAGGAATCCCGCGGGAGCTGTGGCTCACTCATCCCTGAGCAGCCCAAGTGCTGGACGCTGGGCTGGGTCTGCAGACACCACAGAGAGCAAGACAGACCCCACCCCTGTCCTCATGGGCTCCTTTATGGGGGCGGGGCAGCCTCCAAGGACATACACCAAGGACTTCCAACTGCAGTGAGGGCCGGGAGGGAACAGAGCCAGGTGCTGGGAGGAGAGCCACCATGGGGTGCAGGCAATGTCAGCTGGAGGGTCACCAGGGCTTCTCTGAGGAGGGGACATGGGGCAGAGCTCCCTCCCCCACTGGAGAGTGGCCTTGGCTGAGGGGCTGGACCCAGTGAGGGGCGGGACGGGGGAGGAAAGACTCGGAGGTCAGCAGCGCCAGGCGGAGGAGACCTGCTGGGCACTGTACGGACTCGGGGGCCCGTGGGTGGTGCCAGGGCAGGGACAGTGGTGGATGGGCTGAGAGACCAGGCTGGAGGAAGTGGTAGCCATTCTGGGAGGAGCCTGCGAGGCTTGGGCCAGTGGAGGGGGCTGCAGACCTGGACGGGTTCAGGACGAACTCTGGAGCAAGAGCCAGCAGGACCTGCTGAAGGATCCGGCGTGTGGGGAGAGAAAAACAATGCAGGTGACTCAGGCCGTGCCATTTACGGAGATGACAGGTAGGTGGCGCTGTGTCAAGCACGCTCCAGAGGCAGCACCGCACAGCATCCTGGCTGTGGGATGACGGACCGGCCGGACTTGGGTAAAATCAAGGAGAGGGCAGGGATGGGCCTTCTGCATGGGCAGTGCCGGACTCCCAAAGCTGACCTGATAAGAGCGTGCGTCAGCTGGTAGGGACCAGGTCACCAGAGCGGTGGTGAAGCCCAGAGGCAGGAGCCTGGCCTGTGCCCAGTACCCAGAGCCAGCTGAAGCTGCACCCACATCGAGCCCAAGTGGTCAGTAAGGCAGACACTGCAGGGGGGTGTGGCAGGTGCATAATGTCCCCCGGGTGTTCACGTCTGACTCCTAACTCCTGGAGTCCCTAATTCACTACTTTCAGGGATCAGAACACAGATTTGCTCCACTACGCGGCAGGGAGGGACAAGGCTCACTGATGGAACTGAGGCTGGGAACCAGATGACTTTGAGATTAGGAGATTATCCTGGGTTACCTGAGTGGGCTCACGTGACCACAGGGTCCTTCTACATGGAAGAGGAAGG
The DNA here is from genome assembly GCF_902686445.1 of Sciurus carolinensis. Lineage (NCBI taxonomy): Eukaryota > Metazoa > Chordata > Mammalia > Rodentia > Sciuridae > Sciurus > Sciurus carolinensis. The sequence continues at coordinate 10,139,320 of NC_062214.1, read as the reverse complement.
CAGAAGAGAGTGTCAGAAGGACATGGTATGAGATGGCTGGACAGTCAGATGGAGGGGCCAGGAGCCAAGGAATGCGAGTGGCCTCTACAAGCTGGGAAGGGCAAGGCCGGGATCCTCCAGAGCCTCGAGGAGGGGTGCAGCCTTGCCAGCTCCTGAGCTGAGCTCAGCCAGACCCTCTGTGATCCTCAGGCCTCCGACCTGTACGATCATCAGTTTTGACTGTCTTCAGCCACTCGGTTTGTGGCAATAGGAGACGAGTACAGGATGGCTGAGAAAAAGCTGGCCCTCCTCCCCTGGGACCAGCTGCTGGCACTCTACATGGGGGATGCAGAAGAGCCCACTGGCTTTGAAATCAGAAGAGCTGGGTTCAAGGCCAGGTGCTCTGACTTTGGGCAAGGTTCGCTTTATCTCTGAGACTTGGTCTCCTCCTCTGTAAAATGGGGATACGGACAGCTCCTGGAGTCATGGTGAGGACAAAAGCAGATGACATGCTTGGTCCAGTGACCGACACACAATGAGCCCTCAAAGGGTGCCTGCTGTATTATTATTAGCCATGAGCCTGTTGTCCACCCTCACCCACCAGCCAAGGGTGTCTCCTATGGCCTGATCCACTGGGATTTGAAGCCAGCATCATCTGCCCCAGAATCCAGGCCTCTGGGAAGGCCACTGAGTGGTGCTGAGGGCAGTGAAGGCTGCCGTTGCCCTGTGACCCAGGAATCCATTCCGGGTTCTGTTCCCCAGACTGAGACCTGGGCTGTGATGTTGGTGATAAATTATTTGCACTCCAATCTTTGACTCAGCAGTTTGCTTCCATGAAAGCAGATCTAAGAGAGCAACAAGGTCCAGGAATGTGGTTCTGTTGCCTGTGGCACTAGGAAGTTCCCAGTGTCCATCCCCAGGGAGTGGAGGAGTGGGTCCCGGCAGTCACCGACTACAGGATCCTGCAGGTTGCTCAGGAAGGAGAAGCGATGGATGAGATGGAGGTTTTGCAACATGTTTAGGTCTTACAAACATGGAAGTGAGTGGAATGAGAAACGGAAGTTGCTAGCACTATGCTATTTATGTAAATGAACATACACATTACATATTTTATGAAGACTCATGAACATTTGAGGATCCCGCTCAACCATGTGGCGGGCGTCTGGAAGGGTGGGGGAAGGGGAATGAGCCTGGGATTGGAACGAGGAGAAAAATGAGCGAGGCAGGACAGGCCGGCACAGGTGCAGGAGGAAGAGCCGGGGTAGGCAGGCAGTCCACGCAACTCTGGGTGAGCTAGGTTCAAACACAGAAACGAGGAGCAGGAAATCTTCCAAGCCCCCGGCTCCCAGAATGCCCTGGGTTCTTTCCTAGACCTGCTCAGCCAGAATGCCTGAAGGGGAGGCCCAGGAAATGGCCTTTCTGACAGGTTCTGTTAGCGATTTCAATGACACTGAGTTCCCTGGGCAGACGGAGGTGCAGTAGAAGCCTGGAGCACGCCCAGGGCTGCAGGGGCAAGGGCTGCTGGCGACTGGGAGGAAGCTCCTGCCCCTTGCACCCCTGCCCAGCTGCTCAGTCCCCTTGGAGTTCTGGAAGGCGCTTAGGGTTTGTAAGAAACTTCTGCACTGGGGTCACCTTGCCCAAATTATAGCGGCACTCCTGGCTCCCTCCACCGCACATGCAGGGCCAGGTGCTTAATTGCATGAACCCCTGTCTTTTCCTAAAGGGTAGATTTTATCACGAATGCTCCCGTTTTTCAGATGAGGAAGTGGAGGCTCATGCCTGGTGATAAGTGATGAACCCAGAGTCAAATTCCAAGCCTATCCTCTCTTTTTTTTTTGGGTGTTACTGGGGCTGGAACCCAGGGCCTCACGCACGCTAGGCAAGCACTCTACCACTAAGCTCTGCCCCCAGTCCTTCTTAAACATTTTATTCTAAGACAGGCTCTCACTAACTTGCCCAGGCTGGTCTGGAACATGCGATCCTCCTGCCTCAGCCTCCTGTCAGCTGGCATTATAATCCTGCACCACTGTGCCTGGCCTAGGCCTGGTCTGCATTCTGCCTTCTTAGACCACTGGTTTCTCGTGGGGCTGGGTGGGCGGTGTCTCCACCACCTTCAGCAAGGCAGGGACTGGGTGTCTCTATGTCTATGGATGAGCTTTTGGAAAGTCTTTGGAGGTGGGAAACAGCAGTCAATTCCCTGTGACTGGGCAGGGACACCTTCATTCCTATTCAGTTTGGACGAGGGCAGAGTAGGCAACTGGCAGAATCTCTGCTCTTGTCAACCCTGGACTGTCATTTTGGCCTCTGGGAAGAAGACAATGGAGCAGAGGGGCGGCTGCAGGCCATGGGCCAAGGAATGCAGGCGGCCCCTCTGTGCTGGGCGAGGCTAGCCCCGGCCGCTCCTCTGAAGACACTGATTTGAGCCCATTTTGGACTTCTGACCTCCCCAAACTACAAGATGCTAAATCTGTGATGCTTGAAGCCACTAGGTTCGTGCCAACACGTAGCCAGGAAATGCAACCCTGAGGGAACTTTCGTGAACACAAGCTTTCCGCCCTCAGCTCCTGGGGCCTGGCTTTCTCCGCACTCCAGCTTCTCAGCCTGTGCCTCTCCCTAATTCCGAGGGTCTTCGATCTCTCCATACTGCTCTTCTCTTCACCCGGGTGCGTCGCTGCCAGTGCGGCTCCATCTGTCGGGATTAGGGCTCCTGGCCGGGCTGACTCAGAGGCGGGTCATGCTACATTCATCCCCAATTAGAACATTAATCAAAACAGATCCAGCCTGAGCCTGGCCCCAGTCCTGGCCTGCCGGACCTCCGAGCAACGCTATGTGGCATGGGGAAGAGCTCTGAGCCACCTGCTGTTCATCCTCGTCATAATCCAAGCACCCCAGGCCTTGCCTCCTCTGAGCTGGGGTCCCCATCCCTGGAGATTATGTGCTAGGAACTAGGCTTTTCTCTCAATCCCTCACTTGCCCCTGATGCAAAAAAAAAGTGCCAGAGCCTCCCCTGTTGAAAACAGGCTGCCTCTGGAGCTCCGGGCTCTGCTGCTGGCAAGACAACACCACCCGCGTGTCTGTCTCCCGGGAGGTGGCGGGGGCTGGAGCCAGAACACCTTTTCTATGTATCCTTGCAGCTGGAGATTCGGGTATAGAGGCCTGAGCAAAGGAGCAGACTTGGGGAAGCAGTGGGGACCTCGGGACATCAGGCAGGGAGAGACCTGACTGCGCCATTCTTCAGGGGAGTTGCAGGTGTGGGACAAAAGTCGCCACCGGGCAGGGGACAACTGTAGGTATCAGTCAGGTCCTACCTGTAGCAAATGCACTGCAGGTGCTGATTTTGTTCACCAAGTACAATCTGCTGGATCATAAAAATGGCCAGCAGTGATTGAGCGCTTGCAGACAGGTCTTGCCTCTGGCTTCTTATTGATTATGTTTAGAGGGGCTTACAGCCCCCATTTTCCACCCAGGGCTCCATTTCCGGGTTTAATGAATCAACCAAGAATGGATTCCCACCAGAATAATAACTTTATCAAATATGAGGAAAGGGGTGTGGAGAAGGGACAGCCCAGTCAAGAGACTGCACAGGGGGTCCTGGGGCTGAAGGCCTGGCCCTGGTGTGAGTCACTAGCCCCCTGTACTCAGGACGTTTCTGCTCTCCTGTGCCCTGCAGTGGCTCCCTTACCTCCCGCCAGAGCCCAGCTGTATGTGAGAATTCAAGGTGGCTCCCAGATCTGCCACCGCCAGGCTTCAGGGCACCCGCAGCCTGGCTCCCCAAGCCTTGGAGAGGAATCAAGGTTTCCTGCTCCCAGCCCCTCACAGCTCCCTCTGGGTTTGGAGTGTGTCCCTGGGCAGGCATCTTTCCACTGGAATGGGCTGGCTTAGAGCGTGACGGCTAAGAGCAATCCCCAGAGGCCGTAGCTCACCTGACTTCCAAACACACCTTGCCTCCCTTTCCACTCTCTACAGCTCCAAAAATCAGAAGTAGGAGAAGTCAGAAGACACAGAGGTTCTGGTCCTCCAGAGCTGGAGAAAGCCACCCAAGAAGGAGGGCATGCCCTGTCCAGTGCCCACCCTATGGCCCCGACCTCCAGTAGTGCCAAACTTAAATTAGAGGCGATGGTGGGGAGGCTCTTCCATAGTAACCGTGTGGGGGTGTCAAATACACCCCAGGGAAAAACCTCTGCTCAGATTCAGAGGCAGGGGCTCCCTCCTCCCCCAGATTATCAGACCAGTTCCTGTTCCCTTCTCTCACCCTGCACCCTTAGCTCAAGGTGTCAGCAAAGTGGGTGTCTGTGTGTCTCCCATCCACCTGGGTGACTCTGGTGCATGGCACCCTTTAAGTGCTTAAGAATAGCAAGTGCTTAAGAAGATGCCTGCTGAATGCACAGCTTGACTAATAAACCCCACTGGTGGCGCCTGCATTCACCAGTTACATTAGCCCAGCACTCACCCCAACCCCATTATTGCCTCCCTTAAGGAGCTTTTCAAAGACCCCCATTTCTCCCCAACCCGTTGAGAATGAATGCATTACATGAACCACACTTCTACCTATAAACATGGGCTGCTGCAGTTGGTCACCCAGCAGGTGGGACTTCCCTACTTCTCTTAGCTAGGGAAGGCAGCCCCCATCCCATCCTGTGCCCACCCCATCCTTCTTGCTCACCGTTCTCTCCCCAGCACAGTATCTCAATAAATGTCTGTTGGCTGACTGAGTGACTGTTGTGCTCTTGGTGTGGTGAGCTGCCCACAGTAATTGCTCAGCCAATCTTTGTTCACTTCATGACGGAATGAATGAACTCTTCCTTCCCCGTCCAGACTCCAATCCACGCAGGCTGAGCCCCTCTCCAGTATGGAACTCCAGAGGCTGAGAAGACCTTCCCTACCACATTCTGGGACTTCCTGTGAACTATCTCGCTATCCCCAGCGCCCAGCACACAGTAGGCACTCAATAATCACTCACTGAGCTCATTAATGAAAGATTCAATCAGGCCCACCGGTGGGGGAGCTCCACTCGTGCCTACAGATGGAGTGAATGAACCAGCGACAGACGCCCCCTCCCTCCCAACTCTCCCTTTTCCCGGAATCGGGCGAGGCAGCTAGAAACCTCTGCCTCGGGATGTGCGCCCCCACCCCACGCCGGGGTCACGCTGGCGAGGAACGTCCCGTACTTCGCCTCCGGGGGACCCCTGGGTTGGAAGCGAAGCTGGACCCGCACCGCAGCCATGGCGAAGTGCGCTCCATGCCGCCACCCGCGGTTGCTCGCCGGTCCTCGGTCGCCTCAGCCTCCCTCCCGGCAGGTTTCGAGGTCCCCGCAGGAGAGTCGGGGGCCACCACCACGTGCAGCTCCCCCGAGCCCAAGCCCGAGCGTGCAGGCGCTGGGTCTTGCCCGCAGCGCCGCAGCGTCCGGCGAGGCTGCAGCGCGCAAAGTTCCCACCTCAAGTTCCCGTCGCGGCGTCCCCTCCTCGGAGTTGGCCCGGCCGCGGCTGCGGTTCCCGGTGCCTGCGGGGTCGGGACGAGGATGCGAAAGGGGGCTGGAGGCCGCCGGGGGCGCCAGCTCCGCCTCCCGGAGCTGCGGCCAAACTTCGGGCCCGGGGCCCGGCTCGGCTCCTGTTCTCGGACCCAGGGCCAGCCCGCCTCCGCGTCCGGTCCCCGCCGGGCTCCGAGTGCGCCGGGAGCGCGGCGCGGCGGCCGCCGAGGGAGCGAGCGGGGCAGGAGGCGGGACGGAGGGAGGGGACTGCGCGCGGGGCGGGGAGAGTGGGCGGGCGGCGGGAGCGCGGCGCCCGGCCTCGCCCCGCCGCCGGGACCGAGGCCGCGCGATGTCGCGCGACCGGACGCCCAGGTCGCCGCCGGTGCCTGGGACCCCGGGACCCTGGCGCTCCTGCCCAGGCAGCGCGCCGCACCGCACGTTCCCGCCCGGCCCAGGTTGGCAAGCGCGAGGTCCCCGCCGCCGCCGTCCCCTTCCCCTGCGGCGCCGCTCATCCCTTCCGCCCGCCGGCCATCAGCCCTTAGGGTCCCGGCACTCCGCTCCTCGCGGGCTGCACGCGCCAGGCGGCTCCGCAACCCCAGGGGGTCGCGCGCCAGGTCACGTACCTCCCCAGGCGGTCCGAGCGCCCCGGGTGGCGGTCTCCAGCACCGCGCGCTAGGGGCTGCGGACCACGAACTTCAGTCCTGGCTGCCCTGGGCGCCGCACTCCGGACGCGCTTCCCACGCCCCAGGCCTCCTGCCCTTCCCTGGAGGCCCCGGCGCGCCCCTGTCCTCGGGCCCCTTACTCCTGAAGTCCTCTCGGGGCAGGCGTCCCGACGTCGGTCAGTCCCGCAGTCCCGGAGCCGCACACCCCGCGCTCTACGCAAGCTGCCACCTGGGGGCCACATGCTCCACGTCGTGTGCCTTCTCTTCACTTGTCTTTGGGTCCCTCCTGCCTTTGCGGCCTTGGGACTGCACGCGCTTTGCTGCGTCATCCTCTTAGAGATGGCAGGTGTCACACCAGGTTCCTTTCCCTTTAGGTCCCCAGAGAGACCCAGGAGGTGCTGTCCACACTCCCAGGCCCGCGTGGGCGCCTGGCCTGGGTCCCGTGGTTTCTGAGTCCTGCACTCGGGTTCAGGAAGCCGCCAGGAGCTCCGCCTCGCCTCTCCTCGGAGTGGCTGGTGTTGGGTTGGAGGGCTCTGTCTGAGGAGAGTGTGCCACCCTCAGCGCCAGCTTCTAGGGTCGCTTGTGTAGTACTTTCCTCGTTTTCTTTCTGTCTTACCACCAAAAAACCCAGAAAGGAGCATTCAGCACCTGCTGGGGAATTGGGGGTGGCAGTCCTTCCTGGAGCCTCACTCAGAGGGTTGGCATGAGCCCTAGGAGGTTAGGCTGCACACTTCAGCAAACCCTGGCTTCCCCGGCTAGGCAACGGGGCAACTCAGGCCAGCCTGTGGCATGGGTGTGAGCTGATGGTGTGGAGACAGCCAGGACAGGTGAGGAAGAGGCAAGAGCTGGGGATGCTGACGTGTGCTTGGTGGTGATCTGGGGGGCAGGGGACAGGAGCCAGAGCGGGGTAGAGGTGCAGAGTGAGGAGAAGAGTCCGCTTTAATAAAATAAAGAGGGAGGGCTCTCTGGGGCCTGACCTTGCTTTTGAGTCCTGGGCAAGGAGAAGGAGCACATCTTTGGAAGACATGGGAGGACACCTTGGTAGGTGGACAGAACTAGAAAGGCAGTGGCCTGAGGAGAGGAGAGGGAAGTGTGTTTGAAGAACAGGGAGACGAGCTGGGAGAGCTGGAGAGGGGCACCATGCTGGGGCCCCAGAGGAGCTTCAGGCCCTGCCTGCCGCGCCCACTAGAGACTGGTGCTTCTGCCTCTCTAACTTGCTCTCTGTCTCCCTGCTGAGTTTCCAGCTCAGGGCAAAGACTACTCTCTCCTTCTGGCCAGTATCTTCCATACTGCTAGGCACAGAGCAGCCTCTGAAATCATTGTTGGAGGAACCCAGAGCAGTCCTACCTGATAGATTTGACCAACCCCAAGGCTCAGACTACTGTCCTCACAGAAGGTCACAGGACCAAGATGTGAGCAGAGGATCTCAAAACCCTCTTATGCATCTGAATCCTCTGGAGGGTTTGTTCAAAACCAAATGGTCAGCCCCACCCCCAAAATTTCTGATTCCGTGGGTTTGGGGTTCCGGGTGATGTTGCTGCTGCCTGTCTGGCATCATACTTTGAGAATCACTGATTGAATACTTGAGCCCCGACCCAGCTGAATCTGACTTCAGAGTCCACATGAGCTTTTGGATCCACCCAGGGGCTCACAGATCTGTCTTTGTGTAGGATTAGTGGGACCTTATGGCCCCCTCTAGAGAGAGGCTGTTCCTGGGGGCTGGGCCTATCAGAAGTCATGCACGTGAGTCGAACATTGGGTGACTGTGCAGACAGAAGGCTGGCCACACTGTGGAGACCCAGTTTGACTGGCGCCTCCCTCCTGGCCTGCCTACCCCACCCCGCGTCCATACGGCTGGCCTCACGCTCTGCACTCAGGAGTTCGGTTACTGCCTGATCTTATCCCTGACTGTGCTAAACGATGTCCAATAAAATCCTTCTAAATCCTTTTAAGGAATTCCCTGTTTGCAATTCCTCCCTCCCTTAGATCCTTCCAGATTTTCAGCTCTTCATATCTTCATTTCCCTCCTGAGAAGCATCGGTTGCCAAGCTGTTGCCTGGGAGTGGACGTTGAAGACGCCTGGGACAGCTTTCTGAATCCACGATGGCCGAGCACCTCCTCGGTGCCCTGTGGTCACTGGGCGATTGGTAGATGTCGGAGTCACACGGGGGGCCAGTAGACGGGCTCTGGCACACAGACCTGTTTTAGTTCTCTGTTGGGTAGCTAAAAAATGAAAAAACTAATAAGAATTAATTGCTAACCTTTAAAAAATCAGATTTCACATACACTTTTTTACTTTCAAAACCCTGGGAGATCTGGATGACATCCTTTCCCTGAGCAGCATGCTGATGGGGGTCGTGGCCCCCTGTTGCCTGCCCCCGTGGTTAACCACTCAGCCACATCATGCCATTTAAGTCTCCACCAGGCCCTTTGAAGCCGGAGCTGATGACCTGTCATCTTGGCAGGTTGTCCAGGGTCACATGACAAGCAGTGTCTGAATGAAGGCCAGTCTGACCTGAGAGCCCACGGTCACCACTGACAGACAAACTGCTGTGAAGACGGGGGCAAGAGGCGATGTGGCGTCCTGGCCAGAGGACACGCCTTAAAAGGAAGTGACGGTCAGCAGTGTAAATACCTTCTCCTCCTCATCCATAACCAGCTGTCAGCAAGTCAGGAAGGCCTGGGGTGTTTCTCCGTGGCGGGAGGGTTATCCACAGCAGTCTAATTTTTCACCCATCCCCCCTTGAGATGAAAAGGCTTTGATCTGATCAGAGTTGGGGTGAGTCTGTGGAGGGAGGAGGGTGTGATGGTCCTTGTTCAGAGTTAGCTCTCCTGACAGGGACCTCGCTGGGCGCATGGGGTGCAGCTTTGGGGAGGGAAAGTGCTGGTCTCTGAGTGGAGCAGAGTGAGAAGGAGGTTGGGGGAACTTGTCCCACCCGCCCTTCCGCACTCACTCTGCTCTGAGCAATTTGTCCCCTTTCTGATCCTTAAAACCCTGTCCCTCTGCCGAGAGTCACCTTCCCATGGATTTCCACATGATCCAGGACTCAGTCTATTGTCGCCCTGGGGCTCTGGGTCCCAGCTGGGATCGGGATGCAGAGGGTGAGGTTGGGGTATGCAAGAGGGTGACCTCATTTAATTTGTCTTTTAAATTTGATATTTTGCTCATCTTGGACATTTTTGCATTTGTTTTTTTTTTAAATATTGCAAATGTTATTGATCTTCTTTGCCGAGTCTTTTGGCATTCTCTTAAATTTTGCGCTCCACACACCTCACCTCTTTGAAAAGAGCTCTGGACTGGACGTCAAGCGACCTGGGTTCTGGTCTGGCTTGTGCCACCAGCCCAGCTATGTGACTGGACGCATGTCCCCTTAGTACCTTGAGGCGGTCAGCTCAGGGACAAGCTCACCCATCCAGGGAAGGGAGGTACATGCCTCTCACCTTAGAATGGTCTGAGAGGTGGTGCATCGTGTCCCTCTCCTGGGGTCTTGGGGTCATTTTAGGTTTCGCTGATGTGATGTCCCTCACCGTCCTTCCTTGGCACCCTGCAAGGGGTTCCTCTGCACGCACGACCCCGTGGTTGCTGTGTGCAGTGAGCATTGACACCCATGCTCACTTTCCTGTCCTGGGGAGAACTTGGTCTTGGAGGTGTGGCGGGGCCCTCTTCTCTGCTGACTTGCTTCTTGTCCTCTGATTTCATTCACTGGATCATTTGACAGGCGTTCCTTAAGGACCTTCCTTGGCTATGCCCACCACCGAGCAAGCTCTCGGTATACCAAAGACACCTTTGCAGCCCTGGAGCTGCTGGCTTGGTATCTGGGAGACTGCAGAAGCAGATCCGTGCGCTGGGGGCAGCCTGCAGCGGTGGGGACATCTGGGTAGGACGCGCCATGCCCAGAGTGCCGCCTTTCCTCTGTGTCGCCATCAGCCCCGGCAGCCAGCATGCAGAATCTCCTCCAGAGAGTGCTGCGGCGTTGCATTTGGGCTTCACATTTGGGCTTCACACTCCCGGGGCGGAGCTGAGTCAAAGCTCTCGGTTCCCTCAGACTCCCTACCCCTCCGTCCCTCCTGGGGATGGTGGTTTGCTCCAGAGGTTTTCCTGCTCCCCAGAACCCTTAAAGCCCATTCCTGCATTTAGCTTCCCCCCTGCTCTGACCCCCCGGGTCCCCCACCCCAGCCTTTGGTAACTAACAGGTGCTGGCCTGGCACTGCTTGATTCAGAGTTCCTGGGTGCTGCGGACCAGCCAGGAGTTTCTGGGCCTTGCAGGGAGAGGGCATGGGCCTGGGAGTGCCCTGACCCCTCAACATGGAGAATGTGACCAGGCGACTGTTTTGAATGCTTGGCGTGTCCTCTCCAGAAACCCAGGTGAAAATTTAATCCCTATGGAGAGAGATTAAGAAGCTCAATCTGACCATGGTGTCTCTCACACCATGAAGCCTGCGGGAGGGACCCAGGCTCGGATAAGGTCATCAGTAGGAGCCCCCTGGGGGACACGGGGGCTTTAAAAGGAGAGGGAGAGAGACCAGCACGCACACCACAGTCCCTGTTGCTTGCCAGGCCATTCCCTGTGCCACCTCAGGACTCTGCCAGCAAGACCTTCACTAGATGCAGCTGCTGGAGGCTGGACTGGATCCATGAACCAAAAACCTCATTTCTTTAACACATATCCAGCCTGTGGTATTGTGCTCGTAGCCACAGAAAGCAGTCTAAGACACAGACATATCTTGCTAGGACTTTCATGTTTTAAAAATAATGATTTATGTGTCAATTTTAAAAAATACAGGAGATTTTCATGTAAAAATCTACATTTCTGGTTTCCCTTAAAAACCAAAGAAGATGTACCAACTCTGAACCTGCATTCCTCCCTGGTAAACACTGGCTAGAGCTGCTGGTAGCTTTTCCCTTAAGTGTGGCGTGGGTGCTCCCATTTGCCACAGTCCTCACCACTCTTTAGCTCTTTTTTCGGTACTGGGGATTGAACCCAGGGGCATCTGCCACTGAGCTACACCACACACCTTTTCATTTTGAGATGGGGCCTTGCTAAGTTGCTCAGGCTGGTCTGAAACGGGATCCTCCTGCCCCTGGGATTACAGGGTGTGCCACTGTGCCTGGTCCCTGGCCTCCCTGTAAGCAGCCACATTACCCGTGTGGCTCCTACACACGTGGAGAGCTTACCTTCTACGTTTGGCTTTCATAAGAGGAGAGAGTCCAGCAAAGCAAGGCATGCTGCAGATGCTTAGCATGGCTCAGGGAGGGAGGCCATGGAAAGGGCACCTGAGTGCCAGGGAGGACCCTGGGTGGATGGGGTGATACAGCAGGGGACTGAGACTGGTGTTCGAACTCCGCTGCTATTATGTGTCCTTACCTCTACGCGTAGGGATGTCGTTAATGTGCATATAAGATAATATGTTTATAAAAATAATCCAAGCTGGACACAGTGGTGAGGGCTCCGGCTCCTTGGGAGGCTGAGGCGGGAAGATTGTTGGAGTTTGAGGTCAGCCTGGGCAAACAGGTCCTGTTTCTTTAAAAAAAAAAAAAAAACTAACTTATTGAGAGCGTTTACCATGTGGCAGACGCTGTTTAAGGTTTTTTTACATTTAATTCTACAATAACCCCACATGGTGGGTGCTCTTAATTTCCTTGTTTTCAGGCCGAGGAAGACGAGACATGGGTAAATAACTTGCTCAGGATCACAAAGCAAGGAAACAAGAAGCCGTGATTGCGACGTGGACAGAATGACCCTGGGCGGGCTGAGCAGCAGGACCGTTTCTGTTCTGGTCTCCCTCCCTCCCCCAGGTTGGGGCAGGGTGGCTCCTCTGCTCCCTGCTCACTTCCTGGCCAGGCAGGCTGCCCACCCCTCGGAGGAGTGTTCCGCGGGGGTTTTCTTGACCCAGGGCTGTCACGGGGCTGCTGGCTCTGGAGGAGGTACCAGGAGTACAGGCAGGGGTGGGGGGCACAGGCAAGCAGCCACCCTTCCTGCGGCCGGGGGATCCCAGAGGCGCAGGCCCACCGTGGGCCCCAGCACGAGCTCGCCCCGTGTCCCCGTCCCCGTCCCCCCGTCCCGAGGTCAGCGCCTGGCTGCACCACTTGAGCATCCGCGAGCTGCAGTGGAAGATTTTCAGTCCCCTCGCCGTTACTTTGCATCGCTTCTGGGCTCCGTTCCCTCTTATTTCATTTTCATCTGAAATCCTGAGCTCACCCTCCCAGCAGCTGACGGGACCATTTATTTCCCAGGCTGCAGCCTTTTGCCATCTTGTTTTGTTCCTGCAGTCGGGGAGGAGACAGGAGCACATCTTCATTTGGCAGCAGCGAAGTGACCAGAGCCCTGGAGCCTCAGCCCTCACTGCCTTGGCCTGAGACACGTTCTGTTTTGCCCTGGAAGGGCACTGCCTTGGTGGCCTCTGTCCCTTGGGTCCCCAAACCCTGAGAGAGTGTGGTCTGTGCTTTGCAATTGCCTTGTCCAAAACCCCAGATCATCACAGTTGGAACAGCTCCTGGAGACCATGTCGTCAGAGCTCAGAGGATGAAAGGAAGCTCAGGGAGGGCGACTCCGCGCTGCACAGCAGGTGGCTGGCAGAGGCCTGCTGTCAGCTCCTGCCTCCTAGGCTGTCCCTGTACCTTGCTCAGCCTTCCTCTTTTGAGTCTCAGAAGGCCCAGTCACAAGGGGCCCCTCCCTCCACACCACCTGGGAAGTCCCTCTGCCAGCCCTGCACAGGGTGCTCCCTCCTCCTCTCAGGTCTCAAACGTCCCCTCCCCAAAGAGGCCATTCCAGACCCAGAGGCCTCCTCCTAAAGCACCAGGCCCCTGGCTGACAGGTGTTGTCATTCTCTGTCATGTTCTCCATTTTCTTGTCCTCAGAGTTCTGACAAGTTCCTGAAATGATCTATTGAGATTAACTTGTACATTTTTTTTTTTTTTTTTTTTGTCTTTCCCACCAGAATGCAAACCCCACCTGGGCGGGGATCTTGTCTGTCTCATTCAATGGTCTCCTCCTAGCACGCAGTACCCAGGGGATGCAAGGGGATGGACCCAGCCAGATCAGCTCCGGGACTTCTGATGATCCTTAAATAAGGAAATGATCTTAAGCAATGACAAGTGAAATGTCTGTGGCATCACTTCTGTCCACATAAGGCACGATTTTATTTGTGGGGAAGTAATTCCACTCCAGCAAATTTGTCTGGTCCCCCTTTGGTGGTACATTTCCACCCTTTCCCGAGCTCTGGTTCCTCGTGCCCAGAGCTGGATGTGCAGAGAGAAGAACCTGTGTTAGCCCTGGCTCTTCCCAGACTGGCTTTTTCAAAGAGAATCCCCTCTCGTGGTTGAAAGTTGGGGGGACAGTCTTCCTGACTCCAAGCCCGAGATCCTTGTTATGGCTTGGATACGAGGTGTCTCCTAGAAAGCTTTTGCTGCAGGAATGTTCGGAGGTGGAAATGATTGGATTATGGAAGCTGTAACCTCATCAGTGGATTAATCCATTTGATGGATTAATCATATGAATGGGCCACTAGTGGTAACTGTAGGCCGGTGGGGCATGGCTGGAGGAAGTAGGTCATTGGGAGGGTGCCCTTGGGGATTGTATTTTGTCGCAGCTCCTTGCTCTCTCTGTCTCTGAGTTGAGCTGCTTTCCTCCCCCACACCCTCAGCCACAATGTCTCACCTTGGACTCGGAGCAATGGAGTCAGCAGACCATGGACTGAGACATCTGAAACCATGAGCCCCAGTAAACTTTTCCTCCTGTAAGTTGTTCTTGACAGGAGTTTCGGTCGGAGAGTTGAAAAGCTGGCTCACACGGTCTTTAAACTTACTTTAAGAATGGTATAACTGACATACAGTGAAGTGCACAGCTCTTGGTTCCATCAGTCTTGACAGATGTGTGCACCGTGTGACTCATGCCCCTGTCAAGATATAGAACACCTCCATCACCCCAGAAAAGCTCCCGCACACCCCTTCCCACCAAGCACCCCGTTCCTCGGCCCAGCTGCCTCTGGGTCGCTACTGCTGCAATTTCTTTCTCCACGGGTGGACCTTGCCTCTTCCGAGACTTGAAAATATGCTGGAATCACATGAAATGTGCTCTTTGGTGTCCGGCTGCTCTTGCTCAGCATGAAGTGCATGCTCAGTGTTTGTGTCCCCTGGGTCCTGGCTCAGGGATGGTCTTGCTAAGGGACATTCAGAGCATGGAGTCACCATGCTCTGTTCTTCATTTGCCTGTTGGCGGACATTTGGGTCGTTCATAGTTCCTGGCTACTCTGAATGGAGCTGCTATGAACATTCTTCTTTTGCTCTCTGTGGCACTGGGGACCAAGCCCAGAGCCTTCAGCCTGCAGGGCGAGCACCCCATCACTGCGGGGAACTTTCCTGTACCAGTCTTTTTATGGACACATACGCTCCTATTGCACGGGAGACTCCTAGGAGTGGACTTGCTGGGTGAAAGATCACATGTCCTCAACCACAGTGCCGTCCTGGAGTCTTCTGTCTGTAGGCATGATGGCAGAGGCTGGAGGCCACACTAATCTGTGCCAGGGCAAAGGCCCGTATCATTTGGAGCACTGTGCTTGTTAGGTCCCTGCACCAGCACAGACAAATGTAGGTTGAACCAATAGATGGGGAGACAGTTCTCTATGGGTGTTTGTGTGTCTGTGTGTCTTGTAAGCAAAGGTACTAACTGCTTTGCTCTATGTAATATTTTAGAGCATGTCTGAGTAGTGGATAGCCTCAGACAGTAGGGACATGTGCCGCTCCAGAGCAAAGAGCAGTCAAGTTTACTATACATTATAGAAGATTAGGGTTTGAATATTATTCAGCCTTAAAAAGGAAGAAAAAAAAAAACTAGCATATGCTACCATATGGATTAACCTTGGAAATTTTATGCTGAATGATATAAGCCAGACACAAAAAGACCAAGCCTGGGATCTGGGCACAGCAGCACACACCTGTAATCCTAGCTACTCAGGAGGCTGAGGCAGGAGGATCTCAAGTTCAAAGTCAGCCTGAGCAACTTAGTGAAACCCTGTCTCAAAAAAAGAAATAAAGAAATATAAAGGGTTGGGGATGTAGCTCAGTGATAGAGAATCCCTGAATTCAATACCCAGTACTCCCTGCCACCCATAAAGGACCAAGACTGTACGCTTCCTCTTACCTGAAGTAACTAAAGTAGTCAAATTTATAGAGGCAGAAAGTAGGATGGTGGTCTCCAGGAGCTGGGGGAGGGGAAGTTGGGAGTTGTTGTTCAAGGGTATGGGGTTTGTGTTATGAGAGATGATAAAGTTCTGGAGATCTTTTGTATAACCATGTGGATGTCCTTTTATGTGAACTGTACACTTAAAATGGCTAAGATAGCAAATTTCATGTTTATTTTTTAATTTTTTTTGCTACAGACCCAACAATATTTGAGCTTCCCAAGTTCAAGTTCCCTCTCCTGCAGCAGCTGGCTCATTGTAATTCCTGTCCTTTCCTTTGACCCAGGAGTTTCGTGTCTTCCACCAGCACCTGTGGGATCTGCAGGCTCACTCGCTGGTCTGCCAGCTGGGCAAAGCTCGCTGCCATCACTCTTTCTGACAGCAGTGACCTCTAGTTCAGGATGTCTCTTGTTTTAAGAACTTGTCTGTCTTGCTCAATTCTAAGCTTTTGTTTACAGCGGGATTCCCAGGGCCTAGCACTGCGTCCGGAACATAGAAATGCTCAACAGATATTTGTAGAATGCAGGAACAGTGGGTGACTGCGGCCCCACCCCATCATCCCACCGTCTCTCCCTCGAGAACAGAACTTTCGGAGAAAACTTCTGGGAGGCCAGCTACTGGGGAGCAGTCTCTGTTTTGTGCTGGGTTGGCTTTGGTGGTCCTCCCGCCGGCCCCTGGGCTTCTCCTACGTGCTGCTGAGGACACTTCAGGGTCGGGGGCCAGCGCCCACTCTCTTGAAATGCTAGCTCTTTGCAGGTGGCGGTCAAGTATCCTGCTGTCCCTTTTGCAGAAGAGGAAACAGAAAGTAAAAGAGGTAAAGGCTTCAAGTAACAGTCCTGGCCGGGTCACTCGCTGTGCAGCTCTGGACAGGTCCAGGTGCTGTGGGTTCCGCCCTCTGGACGTGAGGAGGTGGAAGCGGGCCATACCACGGGCTGTCGGCAAGAGGCTGGGCCACAGTGGTTCATTTAGTGCTCCTCCCTGCCCTGGTTTTGGGTGGGCGTCATCCTGCTGGGTGGTGCTGGGGGACCCTGAGCAGCCTGTTCCAAAGAGCTCAGGGCGGCTGGTGGCAGCAGGCGTGGCCCTCTTGATGTCGCAGATCCGTCCTCCAATCCCTTCGTGTTTGCCAGCCTCAGTCTCCCAGCTTAGCTGCGTCTCCTCTGGTGCCCTGAGAATGGCAATTTCTGGTAATTTCTATCTTCTCTTTTCATAACGTTATTATAGCATAAACTTTATGCCTGGCTGCTTTGGGGACCGCGTCCGTTTATTTTTAAGAGCTTCCTTTTGAAGTAAGGAAAACATTAAAAACAGAATCTTATCAACTTTTCCTTTCATTTCTGCAGAAATAATTTTAATTCCCTTCCACACAACGCGGATCTCTCTGACTTGGCGGGGGAGCGTCAAACAGGAAAGACAGGGAGAGAGGGCGAGACAAGCAGAGACTTGTATTCCAGGACACTAGGTGTGACATTTAGAAACTGTGGAGGAGGTGAGGGCAGAATCTGGGCTTCCAGGCTGAGGCTTTTGTCAGAACTTCACGTCTCATCCCTGGCCAACTCAATGAATATTTGTTAAGCACCTACTGTGTGCCAAATGCTCAGTTGTCTTGGTTCTGACTGCTCAAAAGGCGTGTGTTCTTCTCAGTGGTAGAGCTGGTAGCTCTTGCATTCCTTCTCATCTGTACTGGACTTTGCTCGTTTAGGGGAGAGAAAAAAATGTTACCTATGAGCAGTAGCAGCAGCCTGCATGTCCACTGGCCTGCTCATCCTTAAACATTCACTCATCCTTAAACAAACGTTTATTGAGCACTTACTCTGTGCCAAGCCTCCTACTGGATCTTGGAGTCATGACGGGAAATGCCTGTGCTTTCGTGCTAGCGTGTGGGCGAGCCAGCACACGAGTGAACAGATGTCACTAATGACAGAGAGTGATCGACAAGAGGGGGCGAGCGGGCAGGGACGTTAGAGAGCAGAGCCAGCTCTGTGGTCCTCGGGTGCGGCATGGTACTGGGGTTAAAGAAATACACTCTGCTCAGCATTACTTCTGGAAGTCCCGGGTCCTTCCTTGGTGCAGCGTGAACCTTGCGTTCCTGTTCTGCTGTTAGGGCATTTGCAGTGCAGAGCCATCTCCAATCTCCCTGTTGCACCCCTGCGGTCCCCCAAACCTGGTGCATCCCTGGCTGTCCAGGCACCTGTGTGCTGGGTCACCAGGCTCCCTCCGTGTCAGGACTTTGAACTTGCTGTTCTCTCCGTCTGGGAAGTTCTTCCCTGAGACGTCTTCATGGCTTGATCGTTGAGTGGCTTGTGGGTCTTTGCTCCAACGTCCCCTTCACTGTACACTCTTTCCCAGTCATCTTATTTAAAACAGCAGCAGCTCCATCCCTGATCCCAGATCTCTCCATCCTCCACTCCTGTTCCTGTCTCCTTGGATTTTATTGTCACTTGACATACTGTGTGTTGCCATTAGCGGTTACCACCCTTAGGTCAGAAGGGATGAGGGGAGGGAGCAATTACTGGGACCCAGAGGGAGAGATCTGTCTTGAGATCACTGATGACCTTCAGCTGAGGGACCTAGGCCACCCCATGTCACCCCACTCTCCTCCGGCCGATCCTGCTGAGGCTCCCCATTGCCATGTCTAATCAGGAAATGGGGGCAGGTAGGAGTCTACCTCCAAGGACACAGAGAAGGGTGGAGGAAGGGATCTCTGGGGGGAGGCTTCCGAAAAGGTTCTTTGGGACCCTTGATTATTATTGAAAAGCTCTGGGACCTGGTGGGCTGCACACAGCTCACACCGTCAGCATTTCCACTAGTGAGAGAAGGTGGAGAGAATCTGGTCTGAGTTTGAATTTCAGCTCTGCCACTTACCAGCTGACTTTGGACAGACCACTGTGCCAGCGCTCTGTCTGCTCAATGGAGCTCTAAGTCCCCGCTGGGCACCCCTCTTTGACGGTCGTGACTATCTGATGAATGTAGGAAGCGGAAGCGCTTCTGAATGGCGGAGTCTGAGACAGCCTTGGTTGGTTTGATCTCGGCCTCCAGCTCCTGTTCCCATTGTTGATTTAGAAATTCCAAATCTAGCTGCAAGCTGGGGTTCTGTTCACTGCGAGGACCTGAGAACGGCAAATGTTTTCAGCCCAACCTGTTTGCTTAAATTGGTTCCGTGGAAAAACCATGAAATTCTTGAGACCCCCGCGGTAGGGAGCTGTTGTGTTTCGTCACAGGCTGTGGGAAGACCGGGGCTCAGGCTCACTCTGCTGCACATGCTGGTCCCCCTCCCTCCTCCCTGCTCTGCAGCCCCAGGGAGCACCCTCCTGGAGGGAGGGAGCACAGCGGGCTGCCTGGAGGGCCGTGGGCTTGGAGAAGCTCAGGAAGCGGGTGGGAATCCGCAGACCCCCCTTCTCTTTTCAGGAGCTCATGTGCCATTCTACAGCAGGAATGGGATCCCCTGGCAGGGCCCTGTGGCCCTCATCCAGGGACAGCAGAGAACATTCTTTGTCCATAGTTGCTGGAGCATTTAGCTTGGAGGGTGCATCTCCTCAGCCACTCTGGCCACTAGCTCGGTGTGCAGTTGGCTGGTGGCAGGACTCTGCTGGTGGCTGTGATCCGGTGTGTATTCCGTGGTGAGTCCGGTGCAGTGCGTCAAGCACAGGGTTAGCACCCTCTCAGCCAGCCGCCTTCGCCTGCTGCCGGTCTCTGCTTTGGTGACAAACCAGGAGTCCTCAGCGGCTGGCCTCTTTCTCTGCCGGGCAGCGAGCAGTCCGCCTTGCCTCCTGTGGTGGAGTCCTGCAGTCAGCGGCCACGACCTCGCCCGGGCCCAGGAGATCTGAGTATTTGTCTGCCACAACCTTATGTCATATCTTTGGACCAGTTGCTTCCGCTTTGGTGCCTCAGTTTACCCATGAGGAACAGGAGGAATGCGTTTCTTCCATGCTGGCCTGGGTTTCTCACCCTTGATGCTCTGGGCATTGGAGGCAGGAGAATTCTCGGCCGCAGGCGTCCCGTGCCTTCAGGGTTAGCAGCAGCCCTGACGCTAGCCACCAGGTGCCAGGAGCACCACCTCTCAAAGAGTGGCAAACAGAAATGCCCCCAACAGAAACAAGGACGAAGCGCCCCTGGGGAGCCAAGTGCCCCCGCTGACCGCTGCTGTCCTAGGGGTCGGCTGCCGCTTTCGCAGGCCGTGGGAGCTGTTTCCCATGAATGCTCTCCGGAGGGGAAATGGTCTCCGTGTGTGCAGTGGGCCTCTGCCGCATGTCAGACCCTGGGGAAGGACGCAGAGCAAGACGGACGGTCCCTGCCCACAGAAAGGTCACATTCTGCTCGGAGAGAGGGAGATGAACTTCCTTAACTGCATGAGGGGTCATCTCAAAGATCGCCTTTGAGCGGGCCGTGAGGTGCTGTCCTTCCTGGAGACTGATTTTCTTATTTAATGATTTTGAACGTTAAAGCTCCAGTA
This sequence comes from Sciurus carolinensis, assembly GCF_902686445.1. Lineage (NCBI taxonomy): Eukaryota > Metazoa > Chordata > Mammalia > Rodentia > Sciuridae > Sciurus > Sciurus carolinensis. Next base: position 10,119,582 of record NC_062214.1, on the reverse strand, counting down.
CTAAGTGACATATCCAGACCACACGAAGCAGTAAGTAACATATTTAGAGAGATGACATTTTTTTTTTTTTGACTCTAGAATAGATGACATTCAGGAAAAACCCTTTAATTTCCTTCTTTGTTGTTGTATCACGTACAGTAAAAGGCGCTATTAGAGGGTTGTTTTAGTTTCTGGTGGCTGTGGTGAAGAAGTACCACCCACTGGGTGCTGTAAAACAACAGAGGTTCTGGAGCCTGAAGTTCAAAATCAAGGTGTGGGCAGGGCCATCCGCCCTCCGAATCCCCCAGGAAGAGGCCTTGCAGTTCCTAACTCCCGGTGGCTTCCGGCGTTCCTTGACTGGGGACAGCCTCGCTCCAGCCCGGCTCTGTCTTCCCCTGGCCTTCCTTCTGCGTCATGCCCCTGTGTCCAACCCCCTCACTGTTCTCACCAAGATGAGATGGTTACATCTGCAAAGACTCCGTTTTCAAACTCGACCACATTCCCAGGGGTTGGACATATCTTTTTAGGGGAAGGAGTCCACAACAGGATGAGAGCCAGTTTGGATGACTCCATCACGGCCCCAGGGTGACTAGGCTGCTGCTACTCTTGTGGGTTGGTCAGGGGAGTCGGGCTGCGGAGCCAGCAGCGCCAGAGCCAACGCTTCGGCTCCGGCTGCGCCTCTGCACATGCAGCTCTGGCCCGTCCCTCGTGCCTGCTTCTGGCAGACCCCAGACCCTGACTCAGTGCAGCCGTCCACTGCTGTGCCCAGCTGGACGTGGCTGGGGAACACACGCCCTGCGGGGCTCCTTAAGCTTATGCTTGCGATCCTCAAGCGGACCCTCGGCGTCCCCCACGGTCCCTCCCTCTTTCCTTCATTCCCCTCAACGCAGGTATCACTGGTGGCACTTCCTTCCCGCTCCTCAACTTGTCTCCGCACTCGCCGCTCACGCCTGGGGGTGCCCACGGACCCGCCTCGCTGAGGACCCGCCTCTCCGTGGACCCGCTTCTCCGAGGACCCGCCTCTCCAGTGGACCCCGCCTCTCCAAGGACCCACCTCTCTATGGACCCCACCTCTCTATGGACCCCGCCTCTCCACTGGACCCCACCTCTCCACTGGACCCCACCTTTCCGAGGACCCGCCTCTCCGAGGACCCCGCCTCTCCATGGACCCCACCTCTCCACTGGACCCCGCCTCTCTATGGACCCCACCTCTCCACTGGACCCCGCCTCTCTATGGACCCTGCCTTTCCGAGGACCCGCCTCTCTGTGGACCCGCCTCTCCGAGGACCCCACCTCGCAACGGACCCCACCTCTCTATGGACCCCGCCTCTCCACTGGACCCCACCTCTCCACTGGACCCCACCTTTCCGAGGATCCGCCTCTCTGTGGACCTGCCTCTCTGAGGACCCCACCTCTCCATGGACCCCACCTCTCCGAGGACCCGCCTCTCTGTGGACCCCGCCTTTCCGAGGACCCCACCTTTCCACGGACCCCACCTCTCCACGGACCCGCCTCTCCAAGGACCCCACCTCTCCATGGACCCCACCTCTCCAAGGACCCCAACTCTCCGAGGACCCCACCTCTCCATGGACCCGCCTCTCCGAGGACCCCACCTCTCCATGGACCCCACCTCTCCACAGACCCGCCTCTCTATGGACCTCACCTCTCCACTGGACCCCGCCTCTCTATGGACCCCGCCTTTCCGAGGACCCGCCTCTCTGTGGACCCGCCTCTCCGAGGACCCCGCCTCTCCATGGATCCCACCTCTCCATGGACCCGCCTCTCCATGGACCTCACCTCTCCACTGGACCCTGCCTCTCTATGGACCCCGCCTTTCCGAGGACCCGCCTCTCTGTGGACCCTCCTCTCCGAGGACCCAACCTCTCCATGGACCCCACCTTTCCACTGGACCCCGCGTCTCTATGGACCCCACCTCTCCATGGTCCCCACCTCTCCACCGACCCCGCCTCTCTGAGGACCCCACCTCTCCATGGACCCCGCCTCTCTGAGGACCCCACCTCTCCACGGACCCCACCTCTCATTCTTCCCCTTTCCACCCCTCCACTGAGGCCCACCCCCACCCAGCGCCACCCTCCTGGAGGACCCTCTGCCTGTTCCTCTGCTCTCCGTCTCCTGTGTGTCTCGTTCCTTCAACACCAGAAGGAAACCCTTTGCCTGGGTTCTAAGCCCGCTAGCCCGCTGCCTGGCTCGGTCTTCTCTGGACCGCCACTCCCTGGGTTGGACAGCCCCGATTCTGGTCCCGCCTCCCGCTGTCTTCTGAACCCCTCCACCAGCTCTGCCCGAGAGGACCAAAGCCAGTGCCCATCCTGCCCTACCCGGAGGTCCCCTGTCGCTCAGCCCTTGCTCAGACCCCAGCAGCACTGGAAAAGCCCCTCACGTCCTCGACTTACCCTGTCCTTGGCCCACCTGCTCGTCCACGGCTCCTCTTCTGAATTCTGGGGCTCTGTCCTCTCATCTCACCCCTAAATGATCACATTCAGTCCCAAGTCTTAGAAACACCATCTGTATTTGGAGGAACCCTACACTTTGTATGTCCAGCATAGATTCTCTTGATTTTTAGACCCATTTATCCAACTTCCTGTCCAACGGCTCTGCGAGGAGATGGCACAGTGCCCAGATCTGCCCACCGCTGTCCCCGGGCCCTGCTTCTGCCTCACCGGTGTTTTCAGCTCAAGTCCTGGGAGTCGTCCTGGGACTCTTCTGCCCGCCAGCCCCACATCCAGCCCCTCAGCCAGTCACCTCGGTTCTCCCTTCTCAGGACCTGGGATCCAGCCTCGCCTCCTTCCTGCCTGGCGGGAAGCAGCCTGCGACACTCTTACCCGCCTTTCTCCGGCTGCAGCTGGAAGGGACCTCTTGCAAACTGGGCCAGATCACCTCACCTGCTTGCCTCGGATCCTCCAGTGACTTCTCAGTGATCTCAGGAGACAAATGAGCCGGGTGGGGACTCTGCCTCCCTGACCGGCTGGCCTGCTGCCACTCGCCCTGCAGGTCACACTCTCCCCCTTCATCTGGCCTCCACCACTGACCAAGGACCAGTGGCTCCTGCAGGGGCCTCTGAGGCCATGGTCCCTGCTCAGGTGCCCCAGTGTACGGGCTGTCATTCCCAGGTCTTTTCCGAGGACAATTAGGAAATATGGACTTAAAAATGCTAGTGGGGTTGCAAATTAGTGCAGCCACTCTGGAAAGCAGTGTGGAGATTCCTCAGAAAGCTTGGAATGGACCCACCATTTGACCCAGCTATCCCACTCCTTGGCCTATACCCAAAGAACTTAAAATCAGCATACTACAGAGATACAGCCATGTCAATGTTCACAGCTGCTCAATTCACAATAGCCAGACTGTGGAACCAACCTAGATGTCCTTCAATTGATGAATGGATAAAGAAACTGTGGTATGTATATACAATGGAATATTACTCAGACAAAGAATGATAAAATTATTACATTTGCAGGCAAATGGATGAAATTGGAGAATATCATGCTAAGTGAGATAAACCAATCTCAAAAAACCAAAGGACGAATGATCTCACTGATAAGTGGATGATGACACATAATGGGGGGTGGGAGAGGGGCAAGAATGGAGGAAGGAGGGAAAAGAGGGGTGGGAGGGGTGGGGGGAGGGAAAAAATAACAGAATGAATCAAACCTCATTACCCTGTGTAAATTTATGATTATGCAAATGATATGCTGTTACTCCATGTACAAACAGAAACAACATGTATCCCATTTGTTTACAATAAAAAAAAAAGCTGCAGCGCATTGCGATTTCATGCTTCAGATTCAGAGGGGCCTCTGCGTCTCTCCCTCTCGGCTGCATCCCTTTCCCGGGACCCTCCGCCCACTCCGCCGCAAACACAATTCCTGGGTTTCCTGGGCCCACTACGCACAGACTGTCTCAATGCCACTGAAACGGCTTAAGATTGACTTGCCACCCGCCAGTCCTCAGGTGACATCAGCCAGGACATGGGAATGTCCTCGCAGTGGCCTCTTCCTGAGGCTCTGCTGCCGGCCACACACGCCGAGCCCTCTGCTTTCACTGGGTTCCCACTTTTCCAGCCTCGCCCTTGAAAACAGTTGACTTTGCTGATACTGATGTGAGTGACTGTAGGTACCTGGGGTAGACAGAATAATGCCGCCAGGGTGCCGCTCTGGATGGAGGCTCTGCTGGCATCCAGTGGGCAGACGCCAGGGATAATGCTGAGTGCCCCAGAGTGTGCAGGACTGTTCTGTTCCCATCGTAGAGTGCCCAGGATGAGGAGCCTGCCTTGGAGGTTCACAAGCCTCTAATCCCAGCCTCCTGACCTTTGGCCACTGTCTAGTCTTGTGACCTCCTTTTCTCCTCTTCTTCTGCAGGTTACTTCCTCTCTCCATTCTTGGTCTCTTCTAAGAAACCTCACCCTTCAAAGAGCTCAGTCATTCACCAGCCACGGGGACGAACTATGATGTGACAGGTCCCACCAGGTGTGCCTGCACCCTCTTGCTGGATACTGGCACCCCAGAATTCCTTACAGCTAGGGGCTGCCCTGTGATGCAGTCTGGCCAGCGAGGTGTAAGGGGGAACGTGTTGGGGGGCTTGCAGGAAAGAGATTGCTGCCTTAGTGGGGCATTCAGAAGTGGCTGGCGTCAATTCTGGTAGCTCCCTGCTGGAGACTCCCGTATGAGGATGTGATGGATAGGGTTACAGCAGCCATATTGTAACCAAGAAGTAGATCAGGAGAATTGCAGAGATGCTTAACCTTGATGAGCCACTGAATAAACCATCAGGCTCCAAAATTCTTGTTGAATGAGCCACAAATGTTCTTAGAATTTAGACCATACTTGATATAGTTGGACAGTTTACTTAATATCTCTCTTGCTCTTATGTAAGAAGAAAATAAACACTGCATAAAGCTGTTGTGGAGATTTAATGAGATGATATATGAATAACATCTGACTAAGTGCTTGGCATATAATAAATATTCAATGATGTTTTGTGAATGTTTTTGTTACAGTTTCTATGAACTGAATTAATCAGAGATGATATTATGGGTTTTATGGTAAGTTTCTTCTATTGATTGTTCACTTAATTATCCAACAAATATGTATTAGACTCTGCCATGACTTTACTGGAAATGACAGGAAATTATTTAAAAAGAATATAATTGGAGGTAAACAATACCCAAGAAATTTTCTATCAGGTTCCACTGAAATTTCCTTTTGAGAGATGTATTTGAAGATGGTAGTTTTCTGCATGCTGTCCTATCCATTTATAATACTTTCTTAAAACCAACATACTTTTTTTTTGGTTAAATATATTCACTTCAAAAAGAAACTTTATATCACTATGGTAAATGACAAGCCAATATCACTTGGCATAAGCAAAAAATAGCCAAAATCTAAATGCAAACAAAGATGTCCTAATGTCATTAATGATGACATCTTCAATGTGTATTACCTGAAATCATTGTGCACACCAAAAGTATTCCTTTTTAGCAAAATTCTGATGAGAATAATGATTAGTGAAAAAAATTTAATTGAGGAAGCTCCTAAGATTCCTAAATGCTACACTGTGTTTTGACAGAGAAGTTAAATGTAAATAATATCATTATTATGCCTAATTATTCCTCAAATGTTCATCATAGAGGAAAATGAATATGAAATATAGCAGAGATTTCTGGTAGGCCATTTTGCCTTCTTGTTAAGTTTATGAAGCATTTCTCTATCGTAATTCTCAAGACGCTTCACTGCGAATGGAAGAATCCAATAATGCGTTAGTGGAGTGATTTACTCTGCATTTGGTGTTCTTATTTACTTAACTTTTGCAGGTTGTGGACTTTCTGAAAAATAAATGTTACCGAGCCAACCTGCTTGGGCCCAAGTGATAAACTGCTTTTCTTCCTTGTTCTGGAACACTGTTCCTGCTATGGTTTTCTGCAAAATTTAGCACAAGACTCTAACACTTTTCAAATCGTTGACAAAAAGATCACCCTCCTACCCTGCCCAGCACAACGCAGGATTTCAAGAAGGTACGCGTAATAGGTTGCCCTTGAATAAACCCGAGCCTGAATTACTCAGACTTCGGGAAATTTGTCAACTCTGGATGATTTGTGATTGTCTGTGGGAGCCACGGGGTAGGAGCAAGAACTTCTCAAGGGAACCCACACCCGTGTTGTGGTGGTCCTGGGAAGCGGGCTGTGCAGGGAGCAGCTGAGCCCCGGATGGGACCAGTAAGACTGAAGGGCCCTTGTGAAACACCATCCGGGCAGGCGGGTCCTTCAGCATGGAGGGATCAGGCAACGGCGGGAGAGAGGAGGATGTTTGCGAGTCACGCATCCAACAGGGCAGACTCCTTAAAGACTGCCCACAGTCCGGCACCGAGACCTGGTGGACAATAAGCCAAGAACACGAGTAGCTACTTCCCCCAGGAAGCACAGGAAAACATGCGCAAACCCCTCATCACTAGAGATGCAGATCAAACCACAGTGAGATGCCGCTTCATCCTCGTTGAGGCCTACCAGGAGGAATGAACTTAAGGCGGCAGGTGCCCGTAGGTGGGCAGGGCAAGAGCGAGCGGCTCCTCAGAAGGACAATCACGGCCGTACCACGTGACCCAGGAAGTCCACATCTGGATCCATGGTGGGCCCTTCTGGTTCCAGCCTCTCAGGAGGCTGAGGCAGGAGGATCACTTGAGCCCAGGAGTTTGGGGCCAGCCTGGGCAACTTTGTGAAACTCTGTCTCAAGGTAAAATCTTAAAAGGGGCTGGGGACGTAGCTTAATGCACCAGGCCGTGGGCTCCATTCTCAATACCGGGGAAAAAATTTAAAAAGGAGTGAAAGCAGAGTTCAAAGAAATTCAGACACCCACATTCGTAGCCACTTGTAAATAGTCAACGGGCCCAAGTGAGCAAACCAAGGATTTGAGGCTGGATGAATAAACAAAACGGAATACTTTTGTATAGTGGAATATTATACAGCCTAAAAAAGAAGGAAATTCTGACCTGTGCTACACCATGGGCAAGACTTGAGGATACTAAGTGAAGTAAGCCAGACAGGAAGGGCGAAGGTTGTAACAGATTGGCAGACGTCGGAGGCTGGTGGGCGGGGCATGGGAGTTGTGGTTTGATGGGTAGTTTTGGACTTTAAGATGAAAAGATTGCCAGGGGAGGACTGCCCAGCACCGTGATTACTTAACCTGGCTGACCGGTAGCTTAAAGATGGTTGAGATGGAGGTGTCGTGTTCTGTGGGTCAAAAAGCAGGGGCTGCCTTGGGAGAGGCCTGACCTCCTTGCCAATGGGCAGGGGTGGCTCGGGGTCACTGCACCTTAGATACTGAAGCAAACATGCCTTTGCTTCCTGGCTTCAGACTGGACACACACTGGTTCCCAGGAAGGGCCTCCTGTTTGCCCAGCGGTGTTCATTCTGGGTGGCTGGGCTGGGATGTCTTTCTCACGGTCCAGCAGTGGCCAGCTGTTTCCTCAGTGCCTGGAGTTACTAGCAAGCCGGCTTTCCGAATGCTCTAAAATTAGACAGCTCACCCCTGCAGGGAGGCTGGGCTGGGAGGCACGGTCTCCTTCAGGGGACGAGGAAGGCCTCCCTGATCGCTGCCGCTGACCTGGGCCCCGGGGGCTGCTCCTCTCACTGCAGCTGCCCCTGAGCTTGGCGGGGACGTCGGATGCATCCTGCCTGGCGTGAAGCGAGGTGGAACTTCCCAGCTCAGAGTCTCCCTGGGGCCCTTGAGACCCCCACCCCAGGGCTCTGCATCCAGCTACCGCGGGATGTGCGCGCCATGCCCTGGCCGCGGCCCTGGTCCTGTGCCTGCCTCTTGGGTGATCTCAGTCTCAGCGGTGCTTCAGGGTGGGACTCATGGTCACACTGCACAAGTTTCCTCCTCCTCTGTGTCCTGCTTTTGAAGAACCGTGTCACCTGTGAAGTCACCATCGTGTCCTGAGTGTCCCCCAGCTGGGTTCCAAGCCTCCTGGGTCCTGGGCACTGGGATTCACTTCTGCGTATCTTGTCACCGTTGAAGGATCGGCCCCTTGGAGTGGTGGCAGGCAAGGACGGGTAAGTGACCAGCCCAGGGTCTGGCTGGGGCACAGCAGGAAGCGAGGGTCTCAGGGATGGTGTGCCTCAGGTGGGGAGGGGTGTGGGTGGAGGAAGTGGCCAGTTGCTGCCAGTGGGGACTCCCCGGCAGGGACACCCAGGCCAGTTCTGCCAAGGTCGCATTTGCCAAGAGGAGCCTGAAGTCTGGAGGTGGCCGTGAAGCCCCGCCAGGTCACTGGCCTCTAGCTGGGCGCACTTGATCGCCTGGCCTGACCCCGTGCCCTCGTGAAGTGTGTGGACAGCTGCGTTAGTGGATGGTCCAGGAGGGAAGCCACCTCCCGCCAACGCCTCCCGATCTGCCCCGTAGGTGCCTGTTCCCCTGGGGGTTTCGTCCAGATCCCGGGGCAGCGCGAGGGTGGCCCTGGTTTCGGAGGACTTGCTCTGCAGGGCTGGATCTGGCTCCTCAGGTAACACGCCCGCCTCTCCACGGGGCGGCCCGTGGCGCAGGCTGCTGGGGTCGGACGCGGAGCGGAGCTCTGCCCCAGGGAGCACGTCGGGAGGCTGCGGGCCCGTGGCTCTTTCCAGATGGCGGCTCCCACGGGACCACGTGAGTCAGGACGACCAGCGGCAAGTTCCCCTGCGGGAACCGGCTGAGTCCGGAGGCCCCTTCCCGCGACCCCGCGGTCCGCCCCGCCCCTTGTTGGGTCGCCTTCGCTCTGCCGCTGCCGGGAGGGACTTAGGCCATGCCGGTCCACGAGGAAGCGGGTGGGTCTTCCAAGGCGAGGAGGCGCCGGGGCACTGGCTGCAGAAGACCCAGTCTGGAGACGGGGCTGTCCCGGAGGCCCAGGTCTGCGCGGCGGATGGCAGGCTAGCCCGGTCCCCGGCCTCGTGCGCAGGACGCTCCCGGTGGCCTGGCGTGCAGGGCCTCCTTGCCTGCGCGGGGCCAGGCAGACGCGTCTTCACAGATTTCTCCATTCTTCCGGCTCTGCGGAGCTCAGGCCGATCCTAACAGTGACAGTGACAGTTACAATGTATTCAGGGACCGTCCTGGCTCTGTTAAAGGGCTCCGGGTTGTTTTTTTTTTTTTTTTTTTTTTTTTTTTTTTTTGGTACCAGGGATTGAACTCGGGACTCTCGACCACTGAGCCACATCCCAGCCCTCTTTTGTGTTTTTTGAGAGACAGGGTCTCACTGAGTCGCTGAGCACCTCGCTTTTGCTGAGGCTGGCTTCGAACTCGTGACCCTCCTGCCTCGGGCTTCGAACTCGTGACCCTCCTGCCTCGGCCTCCGAGCTGCTGGGGCTACAGACTTCGCGTGTTTTAAGCTTGTTCAACGATCTTAGCAACTTAGGAGTAGGGACAGTGTTAGTCCCTTCCCACCCAGGGAAGAAACAAGAGACCCAGAAGCGAAGGTGGCCCTGCAGGATTTAATGGAGGCGGTGGCCCCACAGCAGGAAAGTTGAGTGTGCTCCCCCCGAACCATTCCAAGCAACCTCTGGGATCCCTGGTCCCCTGCCCCACCCCGTCCATCTGCTGGGGTCCTTTGCCCAGGCAGGGACTGTCCCCAGGACCTTCAGCTGCAGGTGGTGTGTGTGTGTGAATGTATGTGTGCGTGTGTGTGCGTGTGGGCATGTGCTTGCGAGTGTGTGTGCATGTGTGTGAGTGTATGTGTGTGTGAGCATGTGCGTGTGTGCGTGTTTGCGAGTGTGTAGGTGTGTGTGTATGTGTGCATGTGTGTGAATGTGTGCGAGTGTGCATTTGTGTGTGCATGTGTGTGTGTGCGTGTGCACGTGTGAGCCCTGTGTGGTGCACACGGCACCTGTGCTTCTCTAACCTCTTCTTAAACCTTCACGTCCACTCAGGCAGGTCCAGCTGGTTCTTTCTGTCCTCGTGCCACGGTTGGTGAACCAGGCGGACTTTGCCACCTGACTCATGTGGCTCTGTGGCATTAGTACATCCACTCGCCATCTGTCACCACCATTTAGCTCTAGAACTGTTTTGTCTTCCCAGACTGAGACTTTGTACCCAGGAAACTAACATCCCTGACTCCAGGCGACCACCACCCTGCCCTCTGTCTCTGTGAATTTGACGACCGCACAGCCCCCTCTCACTGGACACGGAGTATTTGTCTTTTGGTGTCTGGCTTATTTCACTTAGCATCATGTCCTCAAGATTCGTCCTTACGGTAGCACGCCAGAATGTCATTGCGTGCATAGGTCACATTTTGTTTATTCCTTTGTCTACTAATTGACACTTGGGTTGTGTCTACCTTTTGGCCATTGTGAGTAATTCTGCCATGAATGTGGGTGTACAGATTGTGCTTCAAGACTCTGCTTTCAACACTTCGGGTATGTGTCCAGAAGTGGGCTTGCTAGATCATGTGGTAATTCTGTTTAATTTATTGGGGAACTCTCCTTACTGTTTCCTCATTTCTTTTTTATACAGCTGTATAGTACTCCATTGCATTTGGCTTCACTCGTGATTAAGACCCCAGCGTCTGTCATTGGATGATTCTTTCTGTGCACAGCTTGTTTATCTCATGAATTCTGATCAAATAAACAATGTTGGGTTCAGGATAGTCTTGATTGCCATGTTTAGTTTCACTTGACGAGTGGCTCAGTCTCCTGGGAGAAGCCCACGGACCTCCCTGATCTCTATCTTCTGCCGCTTTGGCTGTGCCAGTGACTTACCAAGCATGGCAGGACAGCCTCCCCTGCAGTCCTTCCTCCCACTGTCCAGAGGCAGGCCTGGAGCCTGTGCGAGTCCAGCCTGGCTTTGTCTGTCCAGGGATGCATTGCAAGGTACCATCCAAGCTTCTTCATCCATGGGACAGTTCCCTTGTTCAGTCACCGACACCAGCCACCTGACACTGACCCTCCTGTTCAGCTGTGCAGTTTCCTGTACCAGTGGTGCGGCGTCCATTGTGACTGCCCACTTGATCCTGTCCATCCAGTTATTCTGACCTCAGGTCTGCCTCTTCCAGGAAGCCTTCCCTGCTTCCTCCTGCCCATTCTTTCTCTCTTTTCTGAACTTAACGATGCTGAGACTGGTCAGTAGTGGTGACTGTTTATTGAGCCCGTCTCAGTGTCGTTTGGGTGTGGCCCTTGGATGCCTCTCAACAATCCTGCGAGGCGCACACTGGTGTTTACATTTGACAGGGGGCGGGCAACTCCGGCCACGGTTCTGCGAGGTCCAGAGGCAGGGCCGGTTCCAAGCTCCGCCGCTGGGCTCCAGCCGCCTGCTCCTGCCCTGCTTGCAGCTGGGCTCTTCGCTTTGTCCTGTGCTCAGAGACGTCCAGAAAGGCGACATCCTTCTCCGGGAGGCTGTCTGGCCTGTCCCCGGTGTTCCTGGTGCACAGCAGGAGCGAGGCTGCTGTCCTTGTCCTTGTCTCATTAATCTCCCAGAGTAGAGTGCAGGCCGTTTCCAGGAAAGGAGGGACGTTCCTGCCACCAGCCGGAGCAGCTGAGGGAAAGCGAACCTGGCAGAGGCGACCCCACTGTGCGGACAGGAGGCGGGAGGGGCCCCCCAGGCAGCCACCCTCCCCACCTCCGCAGGCGCGCAACCCCCACGCGGGTCTCGGAAGCGTGCTGATCCCCACGGGTGCCGGACTCCGGATCTCGGTGGACAAGGTCACAGTCCCTGAGCTCACGGACTCCTGGACTCATGGTGGGGGAGCCTGGCAGGCAGAAGCAGGGACAGGAAAGCGTGTGAGAGTCATGGAGAGGAGACCCCGGGGCTGGCCGTCTGGGTCAACAGCCTGTCCGGACGGCACCCAGAGGCGGGGATCGCACGGAGGATCTGGAACAGGGGCTCCAGACCACAGCCTCCCTCTCAGTTCCTGCGGTCAGTGGTCCAGCTGTCCGGGCGCTGCCGCCCCTGCTGCCCCATCTCACGAGGCTGGGATGGTGGCCGAGGTCTCCGAAGGCTCGCCTGGTGGAGGAGGCTCCCCTCACGGCTGCTGGCAGGACCGTTCCTTGCAGGCTGTTGGCCTGAGGCGGGCCCCTTGCCTCCTGGGCCTTGCCACGAACGGCTCCTCCAGAGCAGCCCTCGCCAGCGAAGCCAGGCAGAGAGGAGGGAGCCCCAGGCCTCCCAAGCCCCATTCACAAGGGCCTCGTCCCCTGTGCCAGGTTCCACGGTTGGAGGAGAGCCAGGGAGTCGGGTGCACACTCCGGAGCGGGGCCGACACAGGGTGTGAGTCCCAGGAAGCAAGGTCCCAAGTGCATCCCAGAGGCACAGGTGAAGGGGTGAAGAGGAGGTTCAGGTGGAGAGAAGCGCCTGGGCAGGGTACACAGGGGGGAGGGAAGGGTGCACAGGGAGGAGGGCAGGGTGCACAGGGGGGAGGGCGGGGTGCACGGGGGGGAGGGCGGGGTACACAGCGGGGAGGGCTGGCTGCACAGGGAGGGAAGTCTCGCCTGGGTTTCTGACTCCCAGAACCTGTGAGAGGGCAGGTGTCTGGTTTGAGCCCCTAACTTGGGGTCACTTTTAAATGCAGCAGTTGGTAGCTAACATGGGCACCTAGAGGTTCGGGGAGATGAGGCCTCGTCTGCGGTCACATAGCTGGGCGTCCAAGCCAGCGCAGCCCTCTGTGCCTTAAGATCTTGGTTGCGGTGGCCTTTCCGCTTGGTGCAGGAGTGGGCTCCTCAGAAGGCAGCGGGAAGCCACTGGGGGTTTGGGGCCGTGGTGCAGAACAAGGGACAAGCCCGTGTCTTCCTGAGCTGCATGTCTAGTTGCAGCCAGTGACGACCGACCTGTGGCCAGGGACATCTGGCTCATGCTGGCCGGACCTGGGAATGCTCTGAGGAGCTGAGTGGAAAATGTCCCTCCTTGGCCCCTTTCCATCACGGGCCTGTGAGGAGGCAGGAAGGCGAGGGGGCACCGCTGGCGGTAGAGTGGAGACGTGAAGCTGGTCCCCGCGGAGCCGGATGGTGCCAATCTCGGCACTGTGCTCTCCCTGGCTCAGGCCGCCTCTCTGCCACCCAGGGGTCACCAAACGAGAGCCTAGAGCCGCTTGGGAGAACGGAACTTTTCATTTCCTTCTGACAATAGTGGAGGAAAATAGCATGTGGGACTTAGCCACGCTCGGATAATTAAAGAACACTCTATCACCAGCAAGCAGGGGCAGAGGCCTCCTCCAATGGCCTTCCAGAGAAAAGAAAAAGTACTTCTGCTTCCTTCAGTCTCCTTCTCTTCATGTGGAAATCGCCGACAGGTTCCTGGGCAGCCTTAGCGCTGTTTACTTCTGAGGTGAGATTCCGCCGTGGGGACACAAAGGCACACGCTCTGAGGCTGTGCTGCTCCAGTTGATGCTTCTGCGTGGACCACAGTCCCGGGTCAGGGCTCTCCGCCTCTCCTTGGCTCCTGGGGCTCTTTGGTCAGGAAAGGCCCTGAGCTGAGCTCGGCTGCTGTGCAGGCAGGGCCGAGGCCGGGCGTGGCCAGCGGGACGCAGGGGCTGTGGGCTCGGGTGCCTGGCGCTGGGCTGCCGTGCTCTGGCTGTGTGAACTCGCCCGGCGCTGGACTGCTCTGAGCCTCTTTCTGGCCTGTGAGTGGTAGCTTGTCCCACATCGGTAGGTGTGACATTAAAAAGGATGCTGATGTTCCCACCGAAGCTGGTGGGGCGGCGGAGAGGACCGGAACGAGCCCTGACGCTCTGGAGGCCCCATCTGCCTGCCAAGGCTGTGCGTCCCCCTAGGAAGGCCGGTGCTTGGGCCTCCCCATGTCAGGACGTCGTTGTGGGGTTTGGTCTCATGAGGGGCAACACCATGGGTGCCAATGGGGGTATTTCAATGCGGGCAGCGTGGCCTAGGGCCCAGCTCTCTGGGATCTGTGCTTGGGGCTTAAGGAACCTCAGACTGGTTTGCATTTGTCTTGGGTTGTTTGAAATGAAAGATCCAATTTGAAGTGTGTGTGTGTGTGCGTGTGTGAGAACATGAATTTTTGTGGTGTGTGTGTGCTTAAAGATACACATGGCACTAGAGGCAGCAGGTAAGAGGTGACAGGGCACTGTGGTGGGCATCTGGTCAGTTCTCCAGGGACACAACCATCCAGAGCGTGTGGCCCCTTTCCAACCTGAACGTTGTGTGGGTTCAATCCCCTCTGGCGGCTCCCACAGGAGGGGTCCCCTCGTACAGCTTCGAGCTAGTGGATCCACCTTGCTTGGGCTTTGTTCCATCATCTGTGACACGGGCTAATGGTCCACACCACCTGTGGGACCATCATGAGGGTCTGGGTAGATGACACTTGGAAACTGAGCAGAGCATCCATGCGTAGCGAGAGCTGAACGAACAGCAAGGTGCTGGTGGAAAGGGGGTGACTGTCCCTGGCTCCCTGGGCACTCCCCAGCCGAAGGGCCGAGCCAGGACCACTCGGGGTGCACGGAGGGCATGCTCAGGATCCAGGCCAGGGAGGAGCTGGTCAGGCTGTGCCTCCTGAGCAGCCAGGGCTGCTGGTGGGCTCTGGAAGGGACTGGCCTGTGAGTAGCACAGAGCCATCTAACCGTGAGGCTGGGCCAGGCTGTGCGCCCCTGGTCCCTACCTGCAAGCCTGGGGAGGAAGGGAGGCTCCTGAGAAAGGACCATGAGAGGCCGAGGCCTGCCCAGGAGAAGGGCGGCACGTGCCTGGGAAAGGGCAGTGGCACCGGTGCCTGAGGACCCTCAGGCATCTTCCAGTCCCCTTCCAGTCCCTGAACGACTGAGCCATGCCCCTTGGGTTGCCACCATGCCACGCTCTGTGGGGTCCTGGCCCGGGATGGGGCAGCAGCTGGTCTATTGATCACCTTGGCCCTCTGAGCAGGGTAATTTCCCTGGAGTTGATCTTGCTTCAAAATCCCACCCCTGGTAGTTTCAGGCAGTGGAAATGTGGTGTCCTGAACTTCTTGGTCCTTCCTGTAAGTGAAAGTGGCCAGAGCATTGCCCACACAGAGGCCGGAGAGATGAGACCCTGCGGCCTTGGGACGTGGGAGAGTCGCCGTAAAAAGTACATTACCACAGTGACAGAGGATAGGATGCCACCAGGTGTCCCCAGGGAGTGGGGGGCCTTGGCAACTCGTCGGGGTACTCCTGGGTGGGAACACAGCGCTGCTCTGTGTGGAGGCCGAGCAGTTTCAGTTCCATCCACCCACTTACTCACTCATCTATCCATCCATCCACTTGCTCACTCATCCATCCATCTATCCACTTACTCATCCATCCATCCATCCACTCACTCATTCATCCACCCACCCACCCACTCATCCATCCATCCACCCACTTACTCACTCATCCACCCACCCACTCATTCACTCATCCATCCACCCACCCACCCACTCATCCATCCATCCATCCACTTACTCGCTCATCTATCCATCCATCCACTCACTCATCCATCCATCCACCTACCCACTCACTCATTCATCCACCCACTCACTCACTCATCCATCCATCCATCCATTCACCCACCCACTCACTCATTCACCCACCCACTCACTCATCCATTCACCCACCCACTCACTCATCATCCATCCACCCACTCATTCATCCACCCACCCACCCACTCATCCATCCATCCATCCATTCACCCACCCACTCATTCATCCACCCATTGATTCATCCATCCACCCACCCACTCATTCATCCACCTACTCACTCATCCATCCATCCACCCACTCACTCATTCACCCACCCACCCACTCACTCATTCATCCACCCACCCACTCACTCACTGATTCATTGACCCACTCACTCATCCATCCACCCACCCAGTCACTCATCCATTCACCCACCCACTCACTCATTCATCACCCACTCACTCACTAATCCATCCATCCACTCACTCATTCATCCATCCACCCACTCACTCATCCATCCACCCTCACTCATCCATCCATCCACTCATTCATCCATCCACCCACTCACTCACTCATCCATCCACCCTCACTCATCCATCCATCCACTCATTCATCCATCCACCCACCCACTCACTCATCCATCCACCCTCACTCATCCATCCATCCACTCATTCATCCACCTACCCACTCACTCACTCATCCATCCACCCACTCACTCATCCATCCACCCACCCACTCACTCATCCACCCACCCACTCATTCATCCACCCACCCACTCACTCACTGATTCATTGACCCACTCACTCATCCATCCATCCACCCAGTCACTCATCCATCCATCCACTCACTCATTCATCCACCCACTCACTCATCCATCCAACCACTCACTCATCCATCCACCCACTCACTCATCCATCCATCCACCCACTCACTCATTCATCCATCCACTTACTCATTCAACCACCCACTCACTCATCCATCTACCCACTCACTCATCCACTCATCCACCCACTCACTCATCCATCCACCCACTCACTCATCCATCCATCCATCCATCCACTCATTCATCCACCCACCCACCCACTCATTCCTCATCATATATTAAAAGCATTTTTTTGAATAGTTAGGACATTTACATGGAAGAAATTCATATAGAACAAAGGTCCTAAGGTAAGTAAGACCCTGGCAACTTGGTGTTCCTCCCTAGAGAAAAACAGTTCCTAGTTTACTTAATTCCTTCCGGGAATATTTTGTGTGCACAGTGTGTACACAAATGGTAGCAGCTGTGCTCTCCGTTCTGCGCACATCTCTTAACCTGTCTTCTAGACCCAGAGGGCACTCCCCCCGCAGCCCGGGGAGCCTCGAGCGGGCTGTGCACGCTGCAGGAAGCTGGGTGAATGCAGATTGAGGACGGGGACATGGGTTTTGAGGTGTTCTGCTAATGGCTCCTCAGAGATCAGGTGCCTAATTTTTCCCTTTCTGTCTGAGGAGGGACAGCTGGAGTTTCGTCCATTCGCACCGCTTGGGTTATAGATTGTTTCCTTCCTGCGTCTCCTGTCCCCAGCACAGACCAACAGGGTGTTTCCCACGATTCTGCTGAGCAGAGCCCCGGACAGCCCACCTGCTCCTCTCGGGATGCTGGCCAGGAGCCCCTTTACACGCCCCGCGATTGGGTTTCATGCTTGGTCATCATTTCCCCCAACTTTTTCTAAACATTTCAAATCTGTCAACAAGGCAAAAGAACAGCACATGTGAATTCGCCCGTGTTGGCAGCAGACGTTTCTCCTGCTCTACTCCCCGCCTCAAGGTCTTTGAAAGTAGCTGGTAGACGTCGTGACCCTTCACCTGTACATGCTTCGGCCTGTGTCTCCTCAGGACAAGGACACGCTACACAGCTGCAGAACAACCCCACTCAAAATTAACTCTAACGGAATCATTTTAGCATGAAGCCCCTCTTCACGTTTCCCAGTTGCTTCGTTATGGCCCTCTGGAGCTGCTCCCCAGGCCCCCCCAGTCCAGGATTCATTTGCTGTCCCTGCTGCATTTAGCCGTCCTGTCTCCCAGGGTCCTCTCGTCCGGAAGTCGCCCCGACCTCCCGCGCCATTTCTTCCCTCTCCCGTGACTTTGGCGTTTTTGAAGAACTGGCCATGGGTCTTCCAGGACAGGCCCTGATTTAGGTTTGTCTGGAGGTTTCCTCATGGCTGGATTCTTGGCCAGTCTAGAACATGGGGATCATTTTACTTTCCATCCCATCATGCTGGGGAGCCCCAATCAATAAGGCCTCTCCCTGGCCAGGCGTCATTGGGCATTTGTTAAAGTGCCATCTGACTGATTTCTCCACGGAACGGGCACTTGGTTCCTTTTGTAATTAATAACCAAGGCCCTGGGACTCACCTGTGTCCAGCAGCTTTTCTCCAGTGGTTTTGGCATCCACAGGTGATCCCTGCCTGTGTCAGTTATTACACATGGTGACGATCTCCGGTTCTGTCGTGTGTGCTATGCTTATTAGCTGGTATTCTTGTGCAAGAAATTACTTCCTCTACCCTGCCCCTGGCCTTCATTTAAAATTTCTTCTTTTTGGTATCACTGTGGTCTGATGGATCCTTCTCATCCTGGGACTTGGCCAGGGGGAGCCACTCCAGGCTGGCGTCTTAGACCCTGTGATGTGGCCTGTCAGGTTTTGAATGGGAACTTTGTACTTAGAAAGTGTTTAGAAACCAAGATCTGGGTGCTGGGTGAGCCTTGGTGATATTGGAGGGTCGTTACTTCTAGATCTCTTGGGCAGAGCACTAGGATATGTGTTGGTGGACATCAGGGTTCACAGTGACACCACTATTTGGTTCTGAGTATCACTGAGTCCCTGTTCATTTTTTAAGAAATGTTTTCCCTCGGTTCTTCAGATTGGGTGATTCCTGCTCACCCCCATTCCTTCTACCAGGGTGAGAACCCAGCCTTCCAATAAGATTGATGGGGTTACTCATTTGCTCTGTTGTATAACATGCACGAATGCTTTCAGAATTTCTGTGCTGTTCCCACTCTCGATAGCAAAGCTACCAAGTCACGTTCAGTAACCGCGCATACACACATCCTCTGCAAGTAATCAAGTCACTAAAAGTTACTTGCATCAATGATTTTCTCTGCAGAGCACATGATTTATTTGCTGAATGCTTGGATTTATTTGTTTCTGCTTGTACTCAATTTTAGAGTTGCTTCGTTCTACCCCTTTTGATTGAATTTAGATGGCTCAAAAGCAAAACTACATAAAAAGGTAGACTAGAGACATCTCCCTCCAACTCTATCTGGTTCACCCTGTTCTCATCTATACACCAATATAACAATTTCCATGGGTTTCTGGCATTTCTTCCCGTGCTTTTTTTCTGCAAAAAGTCATCACACACACACACACACACACACACACACACACACAAACTGCTGTTTGTACCTTGCCTTTTCCTCTTGACAACACATCCGGGCAGCTGGTCCCTATCAGCTGGGATGAATAATTTCAAGCACACTTTTTTGACATATACGTGGAGCTATATCTGCAAGATAATTTGCAGAGTGGGATTGGCAAGTCCAAGGGTAAATGCCTATGTGACAATGTTGCCAAATTTCCCTCCTCAGGGACCATTAGGCACCCCTGCCGGGGGCGTGTGAAGTCCCCATCTCCTGTAGTCTTGCCCGCCAAGTCAGGTGTTGAGTTTCGAATCTGTCGATCTGATAAGGGAGAGCTGAGATCTCAGTGTAGTTTTAATTTGCATTTCTCTTGTTATGAATTAATTTGAACATCTTTCCCACATTCACATAGCATGTACAGTTTAAATAACTTTTTCTAGCAGGTTTTGGGTCTCCTCCACTTCTATTTAAGTGTTATTTATGTGGAAGGAGGAGTAGCCCTTATCTCTACTGTGGGAGGTTGGTCTGTCTGTCTGTCCGGAATGTGTTATTAGCTAGAGAATCAATTCCCAATATGTTCTCCTGGTTGATCACCTGTCTTTGGGGTTTCCTTATTTTTGAAATGTTCTCCTAATTCCCCATTTTTATTCATGGTTTCGTAGGATCCTAACTCTGGAGTTGGTTTTGAGACTTCTCTTTCCTGTGCATGTCTATTTCAGCAAACTGCCGACATTTGATATTGCCTCCCCTGGTGTTTCTTGAATCTGATGTTTTGTTCCTTGGCTAATGTCCTTGTTTTTGCGCCCACATGGTTGTGAGGTCCTTTCTCCCGATTCCAGGCTTTCGATGTCTACATCCCGAATGATCTTCTTAGACCTTTCAGGATTGTCCTATAGGTGTGAGGTTCTACTCATTTTTAAAGAAGTATTTTCTCTCTCAGTTCTTCAGATTGGATGATTTCCACTGACCTCTCTTCAAGGTGACAGACTTTTTTCTACGTCATTTACATTCTGCGGTTGAAATTGTCCAGTGTATTTTAAATTTCATAGTGTATTTTTCAGTTCCAGAATTTCCATTTGCTTTCTTTTTGTGTTTTCTTTCCCTGCTGAAATTTCCTGTCTTTTTTTATATACCACGAGCATATTTTCCTTTATATCTTTGAGCAGTTATAATTGCTCTTGAGAATGGGTTACGTTTTCTTATTTCTTTGTGCACTAATTTTGGTGTATATTCTAGATATAGTCAATATTATGATGAGGAGGTTTGAGATTCTCATCCTATTTCAAAGAGTGTTGGGTTTTTAAAAAAAATTTTAGATTTTTTTAAAGCAAACAATTAACTTGGTTGAACTAAGATTGCAAAGTCTGTCCATGGGGTGGCAGAGAACACACCAGTTCAGTCCCACCGCCCTTAGTAGGCTGCTTAGAATCTGCCCATGAGATTCGGGTTTTACCAGCGATTTGGACACAGTTACATACAGAATCTGGACTCCCCTCTGCCCCGTCCCTTCTTCTGAGGAATTTTCTCGCTTTCCAGTGCCAGGGCTGCTCTGAACTTTGTCCTCTGTGTGTTCTGGCTGGAAGGACGTTGGGTCCTCTCTCAGTTTCAGCTGCCCAGGCAGCGCCGACTGTGGCCTGGCTTCAGGGCAAGAGCCACCCAGCACAGGACGGGGGAGGCGACTGCCCTTCCCTTCCAAGTGAAGGCTCCCAGGAGCGGGCCTTCCCAGCTGTGTCCTCATCCCCATTGCAAACCTGCATGGATGGGCGGGCCAGTCCAATTGGATCGGGATGGGCGGGGCTCGAACTCCCAAATCCTTGCAATCCGGCTGCAATTCCTAATGTGTGTGCCTCTAGCCGGGAGGCGAGACCCCACAGCATGGAAAATAAACATGAGGTGCTGCTGGAAAATGAACGAAGCGTTTAGGAGAATAGAAAGCAGGCTGTCTTATTGCTTCTGGTGATTAGGATTTGCATACTACAATAAAGGGCGTGGTCTAAAGGAATAAAAACTCCTGAATCCAGTTCCGTGTCACCTTGCCATCTTACATTCTTTATTCCTGGTGGCTGCTAAAATTAATTCCGGCGTTCCTCATTTTGCTGGAAGAAACACCCTTTGCTACCTGTACCCCAGCTTTGGCCATCAGCACAGGTTTCCTAGCAACTGGGCTAATGATTGCAGTCAATCTCTGTCTTTTTGGTATTCTGGTATATACTATGCTATTTTTAAGCACACCAAATACTGGGTTTTTTTTTTGTTTTTTTTTTTTTTTTTGAAATGTAGTGCTGTTATTTTGGTATTTAAAAAAGTCTAAAAGCTGAGTCATTTACATTTTGAGATTGTCCATGAGAGCTTTCTGCTGCATTAAAAATTCAGATTGAACAAAAGAGGACCTGTTTGGAAAATATCTTTCCCACCTTCATTATCCTAAGGAGAAGGGAAAAAAATTATACTTGGTGATGTGAAGCTTGTGTTGCAAACATAATCCTAATAAAAATTCTCTGTGGCTGGGATGTGAACATGACAGTTTTGAGTCAGATACAGGTACTCTGCAGCAGAGACCCACACGTGCCTCTGTAGCTCTGTGCAAGAAAATGCAAGGATGCAGTGGAACAGGTGACAATTGCCTTCAAATGGAAACTCCATGAAATATCACAATCTCTACAAGAAACAAGGTGTTCCCCAAAGCCTCGAAGTTATGGGAATGTGGGGGTGTCAAGGAGAGCATGTGGGTTAGCTAACAACACTCCTCTGCGTTCCTCTAACGTGGGGACACAGAGTGCACAGTGTGACATTTGGTGCCCATCGATGACATTGGTGTGCACTGATTCCCAATGACTGCATTTGAGTAAACAGTATTTTATTTAATTGCTCCTTTATTACTCAAAATTTTACTTGAATTTTTTATTTTGTGATGTTTCATTCATTTTATCTGCTGTTGATGTGCATTGAACTTGTCCTTGTATCACGTATATTCTAAATGTTAATCGTGGTGCTTAATATTTTGTAAGGTTGATAAAAACATATCTTCGAGACACACTGAATGATCCTTTGTGATGCTTTCAAACGAGTCTGGGGCCTCAGCACACTCCTGGAAACCACAGCCGACTCCACGCCAGCTCGCTGAAGTTGTCCATTTCCCGGGGAATGCGGCGGAGTGACCTCTCCGGTCAGTGCTTAATTCCTAATGGAGATTTGATCTGTGTTGTGGATCTCAGGGAGGCTTTTGGAGGGCAGAGCACTCAGGTCGTGGTCCCAAAACGCAGCCTGGTAAGTGAGAAAGATAAAGCAAGCAGGAGCAGTGGTCCCCGGAGACCTGGGTCCCAGCTGCGGTTTCTGGGGCACACACAGCAGCGCTCCCTGCAGGGGCATTGGTGAGAATCAGAGTGGCCGCTTCCCGTGGATGCTCCCCCCTCTCTCCCTGCATGAAAGAGGTTTGTCTCTGCAGAAGTTTCCTGCCCACAGAAGAAGGGTTCAGGGGCCATGCTGGTGCAGCGGGGTAGTGGTTCTGGTGAAACCCAGCTACCGACAGCCCTCAGTAGTAGGACCAGGGAGGCCACACTGACCGAGGGACACTGGCAAGGGCTCAGAGTCAGCCAGTGGGCGCCCGGCTGCCCTCCATTTTCACTCCTCTCCTCTGAGGCCTCTCAGCTGGAAGAGCAGATTGAGGCAGTGGGAACGGCTCACAGAAGCCTCCTCATGAGTTGTCCCAGGCTCTCTGAGGCCACCCAGAAGGACCCCGTGGGGTCTCGGAGTGGATGTTTGTTTTGAAAAGTGCCAGCTGAGGAATGGTGAAGACGGAGGGGTGGCTTTCTGAGCTCCCTGGGAACCCAGCTTGCCCTTGCAAGCAGCCTCGGGAAACCTCTGGCTAACTATCGCCTGGTGACACCGTGACACATTGTACCACCTCTCTCCTTGTTAAATAATTCAGAGGTCAGCAAGCTCGCCGCCCAGGAGGCGGGTGTGCAAGGCCATTATTTGCAGTGATTTCACGTTCTTCCCAATGGCTGCAAACCTCGCTCTGTTTATCTGATTGCACAATATAAATCTGCTTGGTTTGAAAACGCTGGCTGACAAACCCGATGGTGTTGAGATGCCTCCCAGGCCGGGATGAGACTTCCCTGCGACGTGCCCTGCATGGACTCAGCAAGTCGGCTTTTCAGATACCTGCCCTGCTGCTATTTAACTCAGGCTCTGTGACCCACTGGTCAAACAGGCTCACCCCCAGGAGGAAGGCCGCGTCACAGAGCTCTCACCCCTCGTTGACTGTGTCCTTCTGTCTTGCCTCATTGTGAACGGGGTCTCAGTCTCCCTCATTTTTCTCCCCCAGCTATAAGCACAGGGCTGGCGCAGGGCAGAACTGCTGAATCTGCACCCACACAGGGTCTCAGAGAGGCCAATGGGTCCAGACTTCATGGGTGATTTCTGTGGACCTCTGTCCACTCCTTTCCATGAGGACTTAGTGCAGTGGATGTTCGGTCCCTCTGAGGCGCTGGCCAGCACCAGGACATGGACTCTTCACGTCTGCAAGCAGTGGCCCCATTGCTCATGTGACCCTGCTCCGCCATCTTGAAAGAGGCAGCTCATCTCTTAGGGCTCAAGCTGACCTTTTCTTTTTTTCTTTTTTCTTTTTTGGTACTGGGGATTGAACCCAGGGGCTCTTTACCATGGAGTCACGTTCCCTATACGATATTGCTGGTTAGGAGCAGAGATGGGACTCAAGTCTGGGCTCTCTGGTTTAGGACAGGTGCTCTTCTCCCCTGCCCTTTTTATTTTATTTTTTACTTATAGACAGGGTCTTACTAAGTTGCTTAGGGCCTCATTAAGTTGCTGAGGCTGGCCTCGAACTTGCGATCCTCCTGTCTTAGCCTCCCGAGTGGCTGGGATTACAGGTGTGTGCCCTTGCACCTGGCTTCAAACTGACCATTTCTTACTCTCCAGCAAACTACACTTTCCTTGTTGCTGTAATCCAAGAAACTGGAGTTGGAAGGGATCTAGCAGCTGGTCAGCAAGGTCCACGGTTCATGTTCAAGTCCCTTTGAGACACCCATGGGGACATTCTCTGAGTGGATCCTTACTGCTCTGGGGGTGGGAACACAGCAGGGGACACAAGCGAAGCAAAGCCCTGACCTTAGGTCCCAAGCTCTGGGCTAGTGTCGGGGAAAGTAGTAATGAACTCTTATGGTTTAAATATGTGAGGGTTCCCCCAAAGCTCATGTGAGGCAATGCAAGGAAGTTCTGAGGTGAAGGGATGGGGTTATGAGAGCCTCAACGCGGTCAGTGAGTGAATCCCCTGTTGGGATGAACGGGGTGGTAACCGCAGGCAGGGAGGGTGTGGCCGTGGGAGGTGGGTGACTGGGCGGGACTTTGGGGTTTATGTTTGTCCCCAGTGAGGGGCTCTCACCGCTTCCGGTTGCCATGACCTGGGCTGCTTTCCTCCTCCATGCCCTTCCGCCATGATGTTCTGCCTCACTTGGGCCCAGAACCATGGAGTCGCCATCTGTGAGCGGAGACCTCTGTCACCGTGAGCTTTACGTAAACTTCCTCTCCCCTACGTTGTTATCATCAGGTCTTTTGGTGGCAGTGACGAAAAAGCTGACTAAAAGAGAAGTTAACAAAAAGGAGCAATAAATAAACCAAAATGTCTCCGAGTGGAATGAGGCTCAGGAGGCGCCCAGGGCAGGCAGGCATGGTGGAGGAGGGTGGGAAGGCGCCCTCTCCTGCTGGCTCCATGGGCTTCCCTGGGGGACAGCTGGGGTAGCAGGAGGGGCAGGCTGAGACGGGGGAGCTCACTGGGCTGTGGGATCTCCACCTGCTGACTGGTCGCTCCTGGACCCTGTGATGGTCTCCGAGTTCAAGTTCTCGTCTTTCTCCCAGAATGCTCAGCTGTCTTTGAGTTAATGACAATGACTGTCTCCGTCTTTTAGTGACAATTATCTTCCTGAGTAAGGCACTTACCTCACCTCTGGGCTTGTCTGCTCTGCTTGGTCCCCCACCAAGGCTGCTCCAAGTGGCTCGTGGGTACGCCTGTCAGTCACTCGTCAGGCTGGGTAGGTGGCAGTGGAATGCCCAGGATTGGAGTCCCTGCTCTGCTGGCCTGTGCTGTAGGCAGGTCACCTGTCCTCCCTGAGTCTGTCTCCCTGTCTCTCAAGGAAGGTAGCCAGGGTGCCCACCTCCTCCCTGTTTGAGGATGCAGAGAGAGTGCACAGGAAGGGTTTGCCCTAGCGGGAGGTGAGCACCCAGTAGGTGGCAGGGGCCGGCGTAGCCCTTGCCTGTGCTGGCGTGCTCACGGCCCTGGCTTTCTGAAGGGATGCACTTGGAGACTGGTGACTAGGTGCCGGTGCGGAGAGTCCATCGTTACTGAGGGCACCTTGTGTACCAGGTACTGTTCCACCACTGGGGAAAGCTGGGGATGCACACACATCCCAGTTTGTGAGTGACGGATGTAGAGACAGAAATGGAGACACGTGGGCATGGACAGATAAGTGCAAGATCGGATAGATGACTCTCAGCTGCTGGTAGGAGAAAACCCAGTCTTGAGTAGCACAACCTATCTAATAACTCTTTTCCTGACAAGAAGGATAGATGGCCCCAGAGTGTGCAACGCAGTGACGCACCACAGACCTGGAATACTTCAGTCTCTTGCTGGGTTGGATTTTCACTCTTGGGCTTGCTGCTTCATGGGCATGGGATGGCTGCTGCAGCTCCAGGCATCACCTCTGCCCGTGATTATGACCCAGGAAGGAATCTTGAGAAGTGAAACACAACATTTTTCTCCTCCTATGACTGTCCCTTTAATCAAGAAGAGAAATCTCTCCCAGGAGCCCCTCGAGACCTCCCCTCACCACTGATTGGCTAGCAGCAGGTCATGTGCGGGGCCTGGATCATTCTTTGACCAAGTAGACAAGGATCGCTGGCACTGGCTTGGTTTGATGTTGCTTCACCCCCGGTGCCGGGCATATCCCTACGCAAACAAAATCAGGTCTTGGTTATCAGTATGGGAGAAGTGGCTGCTGGGCAGGTGACACGCAGGGCCTGCTGTCAGGTGGCCTGCGTGTCTCTGGACGAGAAAACTTAGAGACAGAAGCTGAGGCAGTTCTTTCGGGAACTTGGGGTCCAGGACGCCACCTCGGGCCTCTGGCGACGTTGTGGTCTGGATGTGGGGTCCCCGTGAAGCTCACGTGTGAGGCAGTGCGGGGGGTTCAGAGGGGAAGTGACTGGGTGGCGAGAACCTCAACCAGTCTGAGAATCACTCACTGCTGGAGTCACTGCACGGTCACTGGAGGCAGGAGGGGCGTGGCCGCAGGTGGGGCGTGGCCGCAGGAGGCGGCTTGGTGCGGCTCTGGGCGTGGATTTGAGTTTGACAGGTAGAGTCTCTGCTCTCTGATCATCAGAAGGGCTGCTCCCCGCCACCACGCTCCTCCGCCATGATGTTCTGCCTCACCTCGAGCCCCGGGGGACGGAACCAACCGTCCATGAACTGAGACCCCTGAAACCGCGAGCCCCCGATACACTTGTCCTCCCCTGGCTAGAACAGGTGGCCCAGCCCAGGTGAGTCGAGGAGGGGCGCACAGGGGGCATCGGGTGTCCCTGTGGAGCAGGGGGGACAGGAAGCAGCAGGTTTGCTTGATGAGGAAGTAGGGACTTCAAGCCGCACCGAGGCCCCTCGCTGGCTGTGGGCACCGGGCAGTGCTGGTCGCGGACAGTGTCCGCCATGAGCCCAGTGGGCCCCAGGGCCTCCGGGGAGCGTCCAGGCCCAGCAAGCGCTGCTCGCAGAAGCCGAGCCCGCCATGCGCCTGCGGCCGGGCACAACCGTGCTGCCTGCTGCCCGCCCTCCCTCCTCCACCCGGGGCCTCCCCTCCAGCCCGGCCTCCTCCTGCACCCCTCCTGGCAGGTCCGGGTTCCTGGCTGCAGGGCTGCGGTCCCCGGGCTGCGGTCCCCGGACCGCGCTCCCCCTGCGGCCTGCTTGCCGGCTTCCCCCAGCAGCCCAGGCTCGGCAGCGCTGCCCAGGGCTGCTGCTCCCAGGCAGGCCCCGGCCCTCCTCCTGGTGGCGGGCGCCCCAGTGGCTGGCAGACAGTCTCCTCCACCTGAGGCAGGGTGGGCTTCCTGCTTGGCCTCTGACCGCGGGGTCCAGCCCAGAGCCAGTGGGGCAGGGGCTCAGCACATGCCCAGAGGCGTCCAAGACAGCGGCCAGCTCTGCCCAGGTGGCCAGGGAAGCCTGCCTGGGCTGGTAGCAGTAGGTACCAGAGGACTTGGGCCTGCCAGGTGCAGGGCAGGTGGTGCTTCTGGAGAGCGAGCTGCGGGCAAGGCACGTGGGGGTGGGAAGAGGAGATGCCCGCAACCAGCCTTGTGGCCGTTCTTGGAAGGAGGCAGGGACAGGGCAGGGGCAGATGGATCCAAAGGGGCTGGCGGAGCTCGGCGCACAGAGACCCTGCCAGCTGGTGACAGGGGCTTTGCCCGAGGGGACAGGAGCCAGCAGATGCCTGCCAGCAGGTGAGCAGGGGTGAGATTCCTGCGGGGGCCCTGGGGTGGCGTTGCAGGGGGCTGCGTCCAGAGAGCTGGCCCGAGGATGTCGGTGCTCCCCCGGCAACACCTGCTGGCGACTCCCACTCCCGCCCAGCCGGGGCAATGGGGGGCCACCCTGAGGCTCTCTCTTTTCCCCTGTGTCTAGCTGGGGGTGCAAGGGACAGACCCAGGGCAGGTGCCTGGGGGAGAGAGCCAGCACCAGCCTGGACTCCGAGCTGACATCCGGGCAGCCAGCGCCTCTCTTGGAGGGCTGCCCCCACTCCCACCAGATGCGGGGGGCTCACCCTGACCGAGGCTGCTTCCCCGTCTGGCTTCCAGGGCTGGAGCAGGGTGGAGGCATCTGGGCTGAGCCAGGGAGGGTGATTGTGCATTATTAAGTACTCAGTCTGGGTCATCCTGCCCTGGGGAATGAACTGCTTGTTTTAGTACCTCCCAAATCCACAGTAAATAGCCAACTGCTCACGGGGGTCCCGAAAGCAGGCTCTGGGTAGAGCCAGACTTCAAGATGACAAACAGGCTTGGTTCCAACTTTCCTCAAAGGTCTCTTACATACCAGGCATGGCCTCATTTAATCCTCATGCAACCCTCCCAGGGAAGGATTATGATTTCAATTTCAAAGGAAGAAACCAAGGCACAGAGAGGTTAAGGACCTTGCCTGAGGTCACACAGCAAATTCTCGGTTCTCAGTGTAGCAAGCAATCTATACCAGTTCTCCTGGACTAGCTGCAAATTTTTTGCTTTTGTCCCAGACAGATAATCAGTGCTCGGCCCACGTTCTTCCACAAGCATGAGAGCCAGTGTTTATTAAACATGTTCACAGTGCCAAGCACTGACTGTTACATTATTTTGGATTCCTGCAGCCCACCATTTGACATGAGGGTGTTTCTCCCCATTTTGCGGGTGAAAAGTTGAAGCTCAGAAAACTGAAGGGACTCATCAGGGTCATGCAGCTGTTAAGTAACGAACAGCAGGTTTGCACCCAGGCGGTCTGACCTCAGCCCCCCTCGGAGACCAGCCCCCAGTCTGCTCTGGGACAGTGTTTCTTCCCCTCTGCATCTTTCCCCAGCCCTCTCCTCTCACCACTCCTCCAAGCAGGGCTCCACCCCGGCACTTCCCCTCGGACCCATCAGTCAATTAGCAAAGAAAGCAGGGAGGGAGTGTGTGCAAGTGAGTCAGTAGCGTCTCCAGGCAGCGAGTGCTGGACGGGGACAGTGGACTCCTGCAGCCCCAGGGAAGGGCTGCTTGGCATCTTGAAAGAGGTAACCAACCAGCGCCTAATCATTGCAAACAAACAGCTCGCACTGTGTCTGGTCAGCAGCGGACCCCGCCGGTCACACCTCTGTGCACAGGACTCACTTTGCAGGTGGGCACAGTTGCTCTCCTCCACTCTCTGCTGTAAGGTCACGTCGTTGCCTGTGGACATTCTGCCAGAAACACAGGAAGAGCAAGGCTGTCCCCACGCTGGGCCTTCCTGTGCTCCAGAAACTGTCTCCTGCCACGCTGGATTAGGCTCAGTGTGAAGGCCACCTGCCCTGGCTGGCTGCCCCTCCTGGTCACCCGCTGTGTGTCTGTGTGTCTGCCCAGGACAGGCTCTGACCGGTGCTGTTCCAGGGCCAGGTCTGGGTGGGGGGGAGCTCAGCTCCCTCCCCCACGTCCAGCTGTCCCGAGCCCTGTTTCTCAGCAGTGGAGTCTGATGTCCCCTGCCTGGGAGGTGATGTCCCCTGCCCGGGAGGTTCCTGAGCAGTCTCCGGAGGGCTTTGTCTCTGTGCCACAAGTTCCCAGCCCCTCTGACTGACTCTCGCTGTCCCCAGTCCACGCAGTGTCCACTCGGCTCTGTCCTTCCGCTCCCCACGGAATCGCCCACTCTCACCAGTCGTTTTTGCATGGATGGGCTTCGTAGGAAACTTTGGGAGACCCCAAGGTGATGGTCTCTGCAGCTGAGCTTCCAAAAGTTTTCCCTTGAATATGAGGCACCCTGCTGCTGCACGTACGTTCCTACTCAAGGACGCAGAGTAAGGAAGTCAGCGGGCGCAGCCAAGTGAACCTCCACGCACAGCAGCCCCGCTCAGAGCAGGATATTCCAGCACCCCAGACTCAGCCGCCTCCCCGGCTCCCCCGCCCCACACACTGGTGATCAGTGAATGCAGAGGCCATTAGCCGGGGCCAGGTGCCTTAGGTGCAGTATCTCATGACTCCTCCCACCAACTCAGAGAGAAAGCCGCGCTTAGTCCTCACTGTGCAGATGAGGAAACCGAGGCTTAGGTCCTTCGCTGCGCTGGCAAGGTATTTGAACCTGGGGCTCCTGCCTCCCGCATCCCTGCCCTTAGCCTCTGGTCTGGGAAGGCATCCTGCCCTTGACTGCTCTGTGCACGTCCCTAACTGGGAGGCCAGCTCTGCCTTCCAAAGGCTGGCTCTTCCAGGAGGCCACTGGGGCCTGATAAACCTGCCAGGTCCAGGCTCACCGTGGAGGGGACAGGGCTGTGGGGACACAGGTGCTTGCAGCTGCTCCCAAGAATCCGACCACTTGACACCCTCCCTGCACCACAGATGGAGCCTGAGGCCCTTTCACCAACATCCACTTCCTTGTCTTTTAATTGTGGAAAGAGGATTGAAAGGAAATACCCACAGAGGCGAGCTGGGGCCGCACAGCCTGTCGGCTCCCCGGGGAGGCGGGAGGGTGGATGGAGGACCTGCGTCAAGGAGCTCACGCTGTTTCTGCTTCAAAGTTGCTTCCCGCGTGATTTATCACGCTATCTGGAAAGTCAATTTTTTTTTTTTCCCTTCTTGAGACCACAGAAGAGTCTCTGTGTTTCAAAACACATTTGAGCTTTTAAAACTAAGATATTCAGCCTCATTGCCTCTGGTATCTGTGAGCAGACCCGGTCCTGGCTATTTTGGGGATCATTTCCAGAAAAATAATTTACTTTTCATTGTGGAGTCTGTCAAGCTAAGTGGAGTGATTCTCTTTGTGGGCCTGGACGAGTAAATCCAGTCTTGAAAAAGATGGGGATTTAAACCCTCTCCTGCAGAGACGGGCTCATCACTGGGTCTATCTCGTAGATGGAAATAAAAAGGAGCTGTCAGGAGACCTAGGCACGCAGTATGCTTTGCTACCATTTATCAGCTCTGTTTTTTCTTAAGTAGCCAGGGTTGTTTGCATTAATAATAATAATAGCTCTATTGAGAATCACTCTCATGTGCTAAAAATAGCTCCCTTCCTAGCTTCAGAAGTTAGGAACTTGGACTTTGCAGTAGAATGGACCAGAATTCAAAGTTGAAGTTATTTAACCTCTCTGGTCTCAGTTTCCTCATCTGAAAAACAGGGTGCTAACAGTGTGGCCCCCCAGGTGTTGTGAGGGGCAAAGGGAGGAGCCTGCGGGCCAGGGCTGAGTCTTCATTAGGCACCGGAGGCTGAGGCCCACCCTGCTCTTCTAATCAGAAGGAAAGTAATGCATATACTGATTCCTACTGAATACATAGGAAGCCCAGCTGGGCTACTGGTCTTTATACCAATATAGTCATAAGAATGTAGTTTTAAATGTCTGTATTCGTTGTATGGAGTAAGGCGTTCATGAAGGCCAAAATGCCCCCCCCCCATACTTGAGTCCCCCGCCAGCCCTGGCGAGCATCAGGGAGTGCGGTTCTCCCGTGTGGAGTCCAGAGGAGGCTCCGACGAGGCCGGGCCCCGTGCCCCTCCAGGCCCTGGGCTTCTGTCTTCCATCACGCTTGCCTCACGCTTCCCGTGGCTGCTGGAGCGTCGGCCATCATGTCTGCATTCCAGGCATCTGAAGGGACGAAGGGGGAAAGGACCACAGGAGCCCACTCCCCAGTTGGAGCACCCCTCTTCCAGAACATTCTGGGAGCTCCCCCACAACCCGAGCTCGGTCACAAAGTCAAGGGCTTGGCTGCAAAGGGGCCAGGAGATGGCATGTTCTGTCTGTGGGCTTTGCCTTTCCAGAGACTGGGTGGGTTATGCCAGGAGGCGGATGGGGACAGCTCCTGCCACCCAGAGGGAAGGCCATGTGGGCGCTCTCCAGGGGCAGCAGCCTGGCCAGCAGAGAGAGGGACACAGATTCCTCCTCCAGGTCCTTGTCTGCGAAGCCTGGCAGGGCGGGCCCAGCAGGTGTGGGTGGCTCTGCCAAGCGGGGCGGGTGAAGGAAGGGACCCAGGGGCCCTGGCAGGTGCAAGGGCTCTGGGCCTGTGGCCGGGTCCCTCCCTGGAGGACCGCGCATCTGCACACGGCCTCCTCCCTCCTCTCCACCCTGCCCGGCTCCCTGCCGGCAATCCCCTATCTACCCCCGCCAGACGGCAAGCTGCGTGGGGCAGAGATTTGCTGGCCGGGCCAGCACTGGGCCTCCCTGGCTCCCACACTCTCCAGCCTGTTCTGTGCTCAGGGTCCCTGGGCAGAGGGGCGCGACTTGACTTTTGTTTTAAAAGGATTCTTCCAGCTGTGGTCAGAGGCTGGCTGTGGGGGCGGAAGCAGGGAGCTGGTGGGGAGGCCCCTGCCGCTGCAGGAGGGGGGCTCGCGGAGAAGATGCAGCTTGGCATCACAGGGCACTCTCCTTCCTCATCCAGCGGCTGTCAGTGGCTGCACTTCATGTGTCCATGGGGGAGGAGGAGCCTCCAGCCCCTCAGAGGGGCCACGCCCCCGTTAGTCCCACCTATGGAGAGGGCTTGACCCCAGTCACAGAGGATGGGGACTGGCTGGGGAGTGGGCCTGCCAGCAGGAGGCACACAAGGTGTTCAGACACTCCTGAGCCTCCTCCACAGGAGCACGGTCTGTTTTGCCACAGGCCCCGCCGCTCTCTATTGCCTTCCACGCTGTGCCAGTCTCCCTAACGTGAAGTGGGGCTCCCAGATCCACTCTGTCCCAGCAGGACTGCCATTGCACACAGCTTGCGACCCCCATTTTACAAACAGGGGCAGATCAAGTAGCCCAGAGCAACACAATCAGGGTCGCGAGGTTGTTGGTGATGGTCAGAGCTTTCTGGCTGTAGAAGTAGAAGATTCCAGAAACAGTAACAGAGAAGGAACTTGTCCAATCTGGCCCATTCTCCCTCCCACTGTCCGTAGAGAGAGAACGAAACACACGCAGAGTGTTCCTCGCTTGTGCCCCTGAGCCGGGCAGCCTGCCACTCGGTTTTACTGCATATAACGAAGCTTTCATGAAAGGTGCGCACTTGGGTTTCTCCAAACAGAGAGACTCCGGCAAGGGCCTGTGGTGGCCGTGGCTCTTCTCAGCGCTCCACGTGCACAGCCCGCTCCTTCTCTTGCCACACTCCTGTCTCCCTGTGGTCCGGGAGCCAGCCACCTGGAAGGTGCTACTAGGAGTGCCTGCCGTGTTCTGAGTTCGAATCCAGAGACTTGGGGAGCCCTGGCTAGGTAGAGCGGTGGGAGCCTGTGCTCTCCAGCTTCCGCAGTCGCCCCCAGCGCTGAGAGACGCGGAAGGGGACAGGGCTCTGTCCTCTGGGTTCCGGGGGCAGCCGGGGGAGAGGCTGAGCAGTCATCTACCTTTTTCTACATTTTCTCAATTTTCTCAATCTGTTCCCATAGCAACCCTAATAGGGATCAGGTTGCTAGAAAAGCATTCGTTTCTATAGAAACAATTTGTTCTATAAGAGAAAAGTTTACTTGGTAGCACATGAAATCTAATATTAGGATTTTGGTTTTGTTGGTGGATTTTTTTTTTTTTTTGTCAGGCAGAAGAATATTTCCCAAGCCACCTACAGACGTATGTTGCCTCCGTAGCTCAAAATTCCGTCTCGTGTGTTTTCATATGGGATGGAGGCTGCGGAGTCTCAGTCCCTTGAATCTTTACAAAGAATACAAAATTTAAAAAATGCTGACCAGTTGCATATTCAGACACGAGGGCTAGACTAGATAATCTCTGAGTTGTCATTTTCCCCCACTCTGGGCATAGGAACTTGCTGTTTCTCTTGAATTTCCTTTAAAAACCCTGAGGGGTTTTGAATAGAAATGAGTTAGGCACTTTTGTTTGGTTGCAAGCAGCAGAAACCCAACTCAAAACTGGGCAAGGAAAAAAAAAAAGGAAGAAGAGGATTTATGAGTTCTCAGATTTTAGAAGTCTGGAGGTTTCAGGTATGGCTGGATCCAGGGCTTTTGAGGACCCAGTCCCCTGCCCTTGCTCGGCAATGTCTTCTTCCATGGTGTTGGTTTCATTCCCAGCAGGCTCTCTCATGAGGTTCCAGGAGCTCCAGTTTGGCTTCTCCAGGGAAGGGAGAGCACCACTTTTCCAAAGGTTCCAGGAAAAGTCACGGGGACAATTCTAACCAGATTGACAGGTCATGGGCCCACCCCA
Source organism: Sciurus carolinensis (assembly GCF_902686445.1). Taxonomy (NCBI): domain Eukaryota; kingdom Metazoa; phylum Chordata; class Mammalia; order Rodentia; family Sciuridae; genus Sciurus; species Sciurus carolinensis. Next base: position 10,086,009 of record NC_062214.1, on the reverse strand, counting down.
GAATGAATCAGTGGGACTGGAGTGGGAGGAAGTGGGCTGACTGGCCAGGCCTAGGCACTTGCTGGGGTCAGAGGTGAGGTCAGCACCTGTCAGCCCCGCAGACTGAGAGAGATGAGGAAAGTTCTCCAGAGGAACCAGAGCCAGAGGGAAGGAGGCCATGCCGGCACCTGTCGCGGGGGCCACTCCAGGGACTGATTCCAAATGGCCAGAGTGGACCCCGTGACCACATTCTTAAAGTACAGGCTGGCCTCAAAGAACGTGTTCGTCCCAGCCGGGGTCACCCCTCCCTGTCCTTTCCTTTTCTAATCGCCCTCCTACCAGCTCCTCCTCGAGAACATCTTTCAAACAAGCCTATTTTTTTCCCCTTTTGAAGGAAGTTGAAAAAAAAAATCAGAATCCATTTGCATGTTACCTAAAACATTCTAAATCCGTGTCTTATCTTTGTCACGGGCGGTCTTGTCTTTTCAGCGCCGAGAGCTGTATAATTAGAGTCACCTTCAGCCTCGCCAGCTCTGTTTTTGAAAAGGTTATCGTGAACAGGGGACAGAAAAATCACTTGGAAGCACAGCCTAGGTCTGTTTTTCAATTGTCTTTTCATCGCAAAGTTCAGAGAGCCCCAGAAAATCATGCATCAGCAGAAGCAGCGTATCAGCGACCTCATGTCTATATATTTTTTAGGGGGGAATATTCCCCAAGATGATTGAAGGTGTGAATTATTTCAGGGAAGGTGTTGGTGTGTGGCCAGTAATTTAAATTAACAGGATTTCCAGGGCTTATTAAGAGCTTAAAATAGGACTGTTAAAATTCAGAGAGCGTTTTGATTTGAGTTTAACTTCTGCTATCGGGGCTTTCCGGCTTTAAAAATGCTTAGTTTTTAGTGCCATTAGTTTGCAAAGATATTTTAAAAGTTTAAACTATCCTTAGGACTTTTCCTTGTTCGTAAGCTGGGTTAATGACGTCCGTGGAGAGCCCTCCCAACAGAGCTCCTGCTGGGGCCAGAAGGGATCCGGCTGAAACTTTCCACCTTGCGGCCAGACCATGTGCTTCCTGGGAGTGAACCCGCGTCTCCGCAGCCGTCTGAGGTGTGGAGTGGGCCGCAGCGACAGGACGTTCCAGTGGGGCTCCCGGTGAGGGCCTGGTAGCGACGTGCGTCTGCGCGCGTCAGGTTGGGGGATCTGTGTGTCCTTCATAACATGGAGGAGGATGGTGGCCTTTGGCCGTGGGGCATGGGGGACGCGGATGTCCTTCCCCAGGAGGGCCACGCTGCAGAGCAGTGACCCGGGGCCCTCAGATGCCCAGTCACACCACTGGGGTTGGGTCCAGCGTAGGTCCTGAAGCCAGGGCGGGCGAGGCCTGTGATCAGGTCTATAACCCATTTCTAGAGGACCCGCCCCCGCTGCAGGTCCGTGGACCGCGCTTTGAGGTCATTTTGCCTCGATGGGAGAAATGAAGATCACGTGCTGGGTTCCGGCAGCCCCAGGCCGCGCTGGTTCTGGAGTACCTGGGGACTTCAGGTCATAACTGGAGAAGAAACCCGTGAGGAGGACCCGGGTCAGACACCTCAATCCCCAGCCCCAGGCCGAGAAGCAGCCGGCAGGTGGGGCAGGGAGAAGACAGGTGAGCTGAGATGCAGGTGCCTCATCTCAGCAGGAACAGAAGTGAACCCCTTCGCTCCTTGAGGTCTACCCAAGGTCCTTGTCATCCCTGGGGACCACATTCCCCACAGGAGTGGTGGGGTTCAGGATGTCTCTGTGCACTCAGCTGCAGGCGGGTTTCTTGGTTCCCTGGCTCAGGATGATCTCGCACCTGAGTCTTCAGACAAGCAGGAGACATGCTGAAGGGCAGTGTCGGCGATCCCAGTGAGGTGAGGCTGGGAGGGGAGGCGGGACAGGCACCTCTGAGCTCCGTGGAGACTCGAAAAGCAGGCAGCCTGTATCGTGCAGCTGCTGCTGCATGACAAAGAGCCCCAAATGATGCCCTCTTCAGCCATTGCCTATCTCTATGTGTCCCATGATGTCATGCTGTAAACTTCAAATATGCACAATTACACTTATTTTTAAAAAAACCCACATTAAAGAGAATTTTGATGGGTTAGGATGTAGCTCAGTGACAGAGTGCTTACCTAGCATGTACAGAGTCCCAGTACTGCCAAAAAAGAAAGGAAAAAGAGTAAAAGAAATTTTTGAAAAATGAAAAATGAAACAAAAAAATAATTTTTTCCTTGTGAGTTTTTGGGTGAACTGGGCAATTGCACTGACCTCAGTTGGTCTCTTCATGTGTCTGGTCAGCTAGTTGGTCCACTGGGGGCTGTTGGTCTAGCACCCTTGGCTGGGATGGCTTGACTGTCCCGCACACGTCTGCACCCTGCTCACAGTCAGGCATGTTCTTCAGATGGGGGCAGGGGCCTGGGAGGTAGTGCCCCAATTGTGCACCAGGACAAGAGGGAAACCACGTGATTTTCAAGCCCTGCTGGTAATCCATTAGCTAATGTATCCCTGTGTTTGTCAGTTTTCCAGCACTATAACCAAACACTCAAGATAACTACTTTATAAAGTAGAAAGGTTTATTTAGCTTACAGTTTTACAGCTTCCTGTCCAAGGTCAGATGGCTCCATTGCTTTTGGTCTCTGGTGAGGCAGCACATCATGCAGGGGCACGTGGTGGGGCAAACTGCTCCCCTTGTGGGCCAGGAGGAAGAGGAAGGGACAGAGGTCCCACAATACCCTTCGAGGACCCACTCCCAATGACATGAGGACCTTCTGTTGGGCTCCACCTTTGAAAGGTTCCACTGCCGCCCAAAAGTGCCACCATGGGCCTTTGGGGGGACTTCAACCTCCACACGGCAAGGCTAGAGCAATCCCATGCCCACCGTGGGTGCCAGGGGAGAGGGCTGATGGGCTGCCTGCGGGTGCGATGCCCAGTGCCACCTTTCTCTACCTCCCCGTGTCCCTGGTCTCCGGCAATGGTGCTCCTTTGCTCTCCTGTGGGATGGACTTTTGAGGGCGCCACGTGCCAACAGCAGCGAGCGGCCTCTCTCTTGCGGCGTCTGGCTTATTGCCCTTGACATCTGTCCACCAGGCTGATCCGAGTTGCCATGAGAGACAGGGTGTCCCTTTGCTGTGGCCGGATGGTCAACCACGTGTGTCCACCCCTCCGCTCGCGGACACCTCGGTCCGTTCCGGGCATGGTGGTCATGACGGGGCTGTGGTGAGCTGGAGCAGGCGCCTCCTCCAGGCCCGACTTGCCCTCCTGGGATGCAGACCCCGGGCGGAAGGCCGGCTCTTCTCCGTCAGCCCCGATTCAAGGCTGGGTTCCGAGCCTGCAGCTCTGAGGCCGCAGGACTTTCCCACTCAGTCCTTCGCTCGCTCATTCATTCATGAAGCGTCTATTTTCTCCCATGCAAAGTGCTGGCTCTGTCAGACGTTACTTTGAAGTTTCACTTGCTTCGAGATCAACACCCACTTACTTCCCACCTCCAGATCGGCTCCATGTGGAAACTGCTAAAAGCTTTCGCCTACTCCTGCGGGTAGCTGTTGGATCTGTGGAATCACAGATTGGAATGAGGGAGGCCCCACCCCAAGTCCAATGGGGCAGCCATGCCCACTGCCATGGAGATGCTGGGGATCTCTAAATAGACCCTATCTGTCACCCACTCTTTTGGGTGCTGCTTTTTCAAAATAAAAGGGCCTGGCTACAACTGGGAAGTTCTGTGGTCCACTCAGACCCTTGGATCACCACCCCTTGGAAGCTGTTTTGACCATCAGTGCACATAGCAGTTTCTACCTCACGGTTTTGTTTGATTTTGATGGATTTAAAAGCATGTCATAAACCCTAAAGTGCCAAGAAAATGTAAGGGCCTCATTTATCATGCGTAGGAAGGAGACCCAAGTGTACTTTCCTAGTGTGGTTAATGATGTGCTGGCAAACTGACTGTGGAGGGGGAGGAAGAGCCTGAACGGAAAGCTGCCGATTCCGTTGGTGTAAATACCGGCGTCGGGCGGGTTTCTGCCACGGTGGCCTCCATGACTTGATAGTCCTCTTACGAACGATAAATCTTCATGGTGATCAGAATCCCCGGATGTTTAACAGTGGGCTTTCTCCAGCTGGGGAGTCGCTTCCGCCCACCCGCCGGCTCCGGTCCCAAGCTGCCTGGACCTGAACCAGCTCCAGCTCCTGCTGTGCCCACAGTTTTGTGCAGGTGGCTAAATGGCTGTGTCAATTTCCTCATCTGTAAAATGGGGATATAACTGTACTTGCCTCCTTGGGTCAAAATAAAGATTCAATGAGATAACGCAGACGAGGCGTTTCACAGCTGAGTGGTGCTCAGTTAATGCCGGCTCTTGTCCTTCATGCCGTATCTCTTGGCCACCTGATCGTGGGCAGACACCCTCCCTAATTGTCCTGTCTTCTGAAAGTTGTGGAGTCACCCCACTTCCAGCCTGGTCACCAGGCACCTGTGGGGTGAGCATTTCCACCCCTCCCTGCAACCCCAGCCGGTGCTTCCCTGTGTCCCACTCTACAAACAGCAGCTGAGCCCCCCACAGCCTGAGGGGGGCACTTTAAACACCTCAGTTCAACAGATGCAGCACTAGCAACCCAGGGAGGCTGGATGTGTGCCCAGTTCCACAGCTACAGACACAGAATTCGAATCCGGAATCTTTGTGTCTAAACCACACTCCTCAAAAAGGAAAACTTAATTTCCTGATTTGATCTTTTCTAAATAGCAGGTGGGTTGAGATTTGATTCGCATACACGCAGGTCCTCTTTTCTTACTTTTGCAGTGCCGGGGACGGAACCTGGCCTTGGGCACGGTGGGTAAGCAGGTGCTGTCTCTAAGCCCGCAGTTCAGGTTTTGCGGTGTGGGTCAGTGGCTTTTAGTACTCACCAAGTTCTGCGAACAGCACCCCCACCTAGGTTTAGGACATTTCCACCAGACCCCAAAGAAAACCTGGGTGCCTCCTCTTCTGCCCCGAGAAACTCGGACGCTGGACGCGGCTCTCGGCTCCCATGAAAACCACCTTGAGCTCCGCCGGCGGCACCCACGGGGACGTGGGCAGGTGGGAGCGGGGCGGGCCGCTCGCCTGTGCTGAAGCCTGTCCCAGCCCCTAGAAAGCTGCTCCTGGCCCCGCAGAGGCCCCCTCCACCTGCCCTCCCGCAGTGAGGGGGGTACTGGGTCCTCTCAGGGCCACCGGCCTCCTCCTATTGCCCTGTCCCTGCTTCTCGGTTCTGGGGAAGCAGCCTTCTCGGCCTCCTCCACCTCATGCCCTGCCTCCTTCAGCTGCCCACAGGGGCTGGGCGCGCGGGGCTGGGGCTGAGACTGGAACCTCTGGTGTGCCAGTCGGAGTAGAAACCAGGAGCCATCTCGAGGCATCAGGAGGCGGCCGCTGGGCACTTAAGACCGGGCTGTCCCATCACCGAGGACGGCTGTCAGTCGCAGCCTGATCATGGGACTGTCCAAGCAGCCCCTTGACTTGTAAGTGGCTGGCGGCGGGTATTGGGGTGTTTTTAGCTCCTGTTTCAGGGCTGAGCCGTCCCCCACGGGGTCTTTGGCCGCTCGGTTCCCCCTCCGTGGGGCTGATAAAGATGCAGAAGGGTTCATGGCCGACTCTGCAGGCCCGCTCCCTGCGGAGGGGAAGGGGCGTCTGTGGGTCTGTTACTCTCTTGTTTTCGAGGCCTCGGGCCTCGGGTCTGGAAGCGGTGCCTGCGGCCGTGGGTGTACTGCTGTTTCCGGAGGGTTCTTCTTCCTTCTTTCCCTCCCTAGTGGAACCTGCCGGCATTTGGGAGGAAAGACGAGCGGCAGGGGCAGCAGACCGCCTGGGACCCTCAGCTCGAGGGCTCCGGACGATCACGTGCTGGGTCGCACATTCAGACTTGAAGGCCACCTGGTGACCTTGTGAAGGTCGCTTCACTCCTGTGGCCCAGGTGGGTGGACTCCTTGCTGAGCGAATCGGCTTCAGACCCACCGCCAGCCCCCAAGGTGCCTTTTCTTCTTCCTTGTCCGAGTCACCAGACTCCCCGAGGGCAGTAGCGCAGTGAGACCGTCGCTGACCAATAAGGGCCTACTGCGCGCGGCCCGCTCCAAGAGCTTCCAAGGCAACCCTGTCTGCCCTCCTGGCTTCTCCGCCTTGGCGCTGCTGCATGAGTCCCGGGGCTGCATGAGTCCCGGTTGCCCAGGGTCCCGAGGACTCAGATGCTACACGGCGCCCCTGACCCCTGCTCAGTGAGCATCCCCCGTGACAGCCCAAGGCACCTTAGGACGTCGCCAGGTCACCCCTGGGGTCAGGGAGCACGGCATCGCTAGGTTCTGAAGAGAGAAAAACAAAACAAAGCGAGGGAAGGAGAAAGAGTCAGAGGGGACGCGGGCGGGGATTTGCCCACGTCGCGACCTTAGCTGGCCCTGGTCTCAGCCTGCACCGATCGGCTCGGGCCCTGGGCCTTCTCCACGCCTGGGTCTTCTCATCTGGAAGGCGGGCCCCTGCCCCACAGGACCTGCTGAGAGGCCCACACGCCTTGCCTCTGTGGCCGCGGGCGTGGCTGTGCTTCTGCTGCTGCGGGTGCTACGACATGGACGTCGTCTGCTCGGTCGTACCTTTGACAGCAGCAGGGGCCGTGGAGGGTGCTCCTGGGTTCACCGAGTGCCGGGAGGACCAGTGGTCTGACGCCGCACGCTCGTTTGCAACCAGAGAATCATCCGACGAAGAGCGTGGTGGGACAGGGGGCCAAGCGATGGCGGTGACCAGGCCAGCGGAGACGGGCTCTGCGGAAGGGAAAATGGGCTTGGAATTTCCAGGACCGGGAGCCTCTGCAAAAACCCTCCCATCCCTCCTCTGTTCTGCAGAGTCCAGCCGCGGGAGGTCCCAGAGGCGCAGGGCTGGGGCGCCAGGAACCACGCCTGCCACCGCGAGGCCACCGCGAGGCCACCATACAGGCCAAGCCAGAGAGGCAGAAGCCTCCTTCACCCCTCCAGACCCAGCTGGCTGACCGCTCCTGCTGTTGGGGTCCCTGCACTGCCCCTTACCTGGCCCTGAAGGCCTGGCCAGTCTCGTGTGGCCATCTGCCCATGGGGGTCACTCTGGAGACACATGTCCCGATCCTGGCCCTCCAGCTTCCTTCCTGCCACGCTCGGTTAGCCTGAGACCCTGCGGCCATTTCTCTGCCAGCAGACGGTGCTCACCCTGCCTCCTGCAGCACAGAAGGGCCAGGGCTCGGACCTTGCAAAGGTCCACAGTCTCAGGGACTCTCTTTTTTTCTCTGGGGCCATCCCTCCCTCTCTTCTTCAGGGACGCTCACGTCCCCTCTCCTGGCACTTGGGAGAGTGGCTGACTCCCACACCGAGTTATTTGGCCTTTGAAGACAGTTCCAGCTTCTCCCCGACCTGGGCCAGAGCGCAGAGCTGGCCTGGCTAGGGTGGGGACAGGAAGTGAACGCGGGAGAAGCCGGGCTGTCCTTCCCTTGTCCTGCCCGGCTTCCTGGTCACCGGTCAAGCTTCCAAAGTGTGGAGGACAGCCCACGACTAGAGCAGGGCTGTACCCACACCCGCACACAGTAGGGCCTCGGCCCGTTGGTGAGTGGGAACCAGCAGGTCCCGGGGTGGCCACGCCCCGGTGGGGCTGCCGAAGGGGGCTTGGGCCGGGCCACACCCCCTGCGCCTTCCTCCCTCACCAACACTCAGTGTTCTCCTGCCTCGTTGCTTGGCCGGGGACCCTGCTCGGCCGAGCCCGGGTCTTTTCCTTTAATGTAGCCTTGCTGCGTGACATTTCCCCAACTCCTCCAGCCCCTTCCATCTTCGTGGTTGTCAAGGAAACAGTTTCCTGGGCAACCTGTTGACTTATTTGGCTGCCAAGTTTGTATTATCCAGAGCGAGGAGCTGTAGTGGAGGACTGGAAAGAAAACGTCACCAAGGTAACCGCCAGCAGCCGCTTAATTATAGTTTTAGGTAGAGATGAATTCTCCTTTGCAAATGTGAGTGTATTTTTGGTGTGGGGAGGGGAGACCCACTCGGAGAGCCACATTCTCTAATTATACGCCTGCAGTTGGGGACGACGCTGCTTCATTTGCAAATAAACTTGGTTTCATTCAGGACTGATTTTTTTTTTCTCCTAAAAAAAAAAAATAAAGAAAGAAAGAAAACAAATAAAATAATGAAAACAAAGAGAAAATGAAGTCGTTTTGACCGGAGGCGGGCGGTGGCTGTGGGGTGTGACTGGAGTCTGTTCCCGGAGGCTGTTCCTGACACGGGTTCCCTCGGGCCCGTGAGGGGTGCAGGGAGCAGGCCTGCCCTGGACCCTGGAGTCACAGGTCCGGTTTGGACCCTGTCTCTGCAGCGCCCTCACCTGAGCCCGCGGCTCACCCTGCCAGGCTTTCCGTTTCTGGGGGGAGACGTGGGTCGGGTGAGCCCTGAGGTCGAGACCTGTGTCTTGAAGGCCAGCAGCAGGGCGGAGGTGCCCGATGTGATCGGCCGGCATTGCTGGGCCAGGGCCTCCTCTCACGCAGGCCCTGAGTCTGCGTGGCCACCTGTTAACCCTCCGGGTCCTGGCCGTGCCGCCTGCTAGCGGGTGAGCGTGGGCATCGCGATGCTGTGCCATCGTGTAATTAGCAGCCTGCCTGACACCAGGCAGGGGCGCCGTATTGGGGCGCCTTAGAGTCACTATTTCAGTTCACGCTCACAGCATTCTCAAGAAGCGGGTGTGATCGTCGGGACCAGTAAGGAAACGGAAGAGGGGAAGGTGAGTTTCTTTGCTTTTTCTTCAATTAGAAGAGCAACTTTGCAGGAGCTCGTAAGTTCCCGTCCTTGAGCTTGTGAGACTGTGACTCTCCTCTGCTTGGTTTTGGAGTCGTTCTGACACAATCAAGAATCGAAGTGGAGTTTTTGGAGCTAACCTGGGTGCAGGGAAGTGTCCAGCCAGGGAGGCACCTTTACAGCTTGACCCAGCAAGGGAGGCACCAGATAATGGCAGAGTCCTCAGGTCCTGAACGGTTGGAGGGATGTTCCAGAGTCTTCCACCAGCCTCCTGCACCAACAACTCCCCTCTGGAGGTCGGAACCCAGTGCTGAGGAGCGATAGCCCTGGGGAGCAGGCGATGGTCCCCATGGTCATTCTGCACACAGGTGAGCTGGGGATGGTGGTGGCCAGTCCAGTGCAGGACAACACTCCCCCGACGCAGACAGGGCTTCCTTGTGCTCCCAAGATTCTGCGCTTCCTATGAAATTAAGGAGTTTAAACAGACCGTCTCAAGGGTCTTCAAGGTGTGAAGCACTGTGATTCTACAGGGGAAATAAGAGTCACAGATCTGCCCCTGGAACCCAGGTCCAGGCTGGCTGAAGCCAGTCTGTTGATGTGGTTCGGAGACGAAGTATCCCCCACAGACCTGTGTGTCGAAGGCACCCAATGCCCCAGTGTTCCAAGGCAGGGATGGAGGACGTGACTGGATCACAGCCGAACGGGCTCTTGGAAAGGGGTAGAAACCGTAGGAGGTGGAACCTCGTTGGAGGGAATGGGTTCCCGGGACCATATCTTATACTGGCCCCTTCTGTTTCCTGGCACAAAAATTTTCTTTCACTACCCGCTTCCACCTGATGTTCTGCCTCACTGCAGACCCAGAAACCCTGGCACCAGCTGACCACAGACAGAAACCAGGAGCCCAAATAAATCTTTTCTCCTCTCAGTTGTTTTTCTCAGGTATTTTGTCACAGCAACAGAAAGTTGGCTAACAACTATTTTAGCTCAGGACTAAATCCTGATGTAATGCAAATACTGAAATCAGGGACTCTGGACTCAAGGTTAGGACCTGCCACCATGTACCGGCTGACCCAGGGAAAGAGCACTCTTCTCAGTACTTCTGTTTTCTCATTGGTCAGATGGGGACAATAACCATCCCCTTCCTGGGGTTGTGAGCGTGAACTCCTGAAGGACAGGGACCCGTGTGACTCTCCAGGTGGGAGGTGTTGTTACGACAACCATCCCATCAGCTTGTAACAGAAAAGCCCTCAGGTCACCACGCTAGGTGGCTCAGTAACGCTGAAACGGTTGCGTGACCCAGCGAATGCGAAGCGTGCTCTGGGCCCTTGCTCACTCGGCCTCAGGGTGTCACCGCCGGGTGTGGAGTCGCCACTGTGGAGAGGCCTGGCCGTGGAGAGGCCCAGCCCTGCCCTTGCGAGCCTCAGCCTGTCCCCCCAGGGACCAAAGAGCAGCCTCTTGCTGGGCCTTGCAAACCAACTCGCTGGTCCCCCACCTGCTGTTTAAGAAGACGCTGTTAAATGGCGGAGCAGCGCCCACAGCTTGATGGGCAGAGGTAAAGTGTCAACGATTGCTCTCTCATAGCCGACGGAAAGGAAAACAGCCGGGGACTCCAAGTTTCCCACCCTGGGGGAACAGAAGCTCCGGAGCTCCCGTCCTCCATCCCAGGTCCCCAGCTGGGGACCGTGCTCCGCAAGCACAAGGCAGACAAGCGGCCTCAGTGGCGGGGCTCCATTAAGGGGCCTCTTAGGAGGTTGGGAGGGCCCAGCAGCTGCCCCCTTGGCTGCCCTGGGCCTCAGAAGTGGGTGGTCTCTGTGTCTTTGGGGAGCCATGTAACCGGTCTGTGTCAGGTGGGGACGATGGAACCTGAATGTCCAGGTCAGAGCCCACGTGGCCGGCACTTTCCAGGCTGTGAGGCAGGGGGTGCCGAGTACAGGTGAGTGTCCAGGTTGGAGTCTTAGCCTTGCCGCTTGCCTGCTGTGTGACCTTGGGCAAGGTACTTGGCCACTCTGTGCCTCCTTTTCCCTTCTGAAAATGGCGCCCGTGGACCACTGAGTTGCTGCAGGTGAGCGGAGGCGTGGACGTGCCCACAGCGCTACCCCAGCTCAGGTCCTTCGCAGAGCCAGGGGAGCTGCCTGGACTTCACCTGGAGCCTCGGGACTCCAAGGCCTCCAAATCTTGCTGACTTTCCTTTACACCCAGAGCTAGCTGGAAGGACATTTCCATTTGTGAAATCTTCAGTCCACGTCCTGGATGCTTAGACGGCTTCAGATTCAACCCTCAGGACCGCCTCGCTGGCCATCAGCTTTTCTCTTGTAAACTGTGATGACTTTGTGGTGACAAAGTGGCAACGCTGCTCGTGGCAGACGCCAGTTAAAATTAAAACCAAAAGGACGGAAGTTCCAGCGTCAGAAGGAACCAGGCCACGGTCCCTGGGCCCCAAGAAGGTCAGATGGCTTCTGCATTAGCCGGCTTTCCCTCACTAAAACAAAATACCCGAGGCCAGGAACTCGTAAAGAGAAAAGGTGTATTTTGGCTCATGGTTTCGGAGGTTCCAGTCCGTGGCCAAGCTGCCTCATTGCTTTGAGCCTCTGGCGAGGCGGCTCACCGTGGTGGGGCCTGGACGGAGCAGCCCGCTCATCTCCTGGATCAGGAGGAAGAGGGAAGGCAGGGGTCCCGCAGGCCTTCCGGAGCATGAGCCTGCACACTCCTGAGGACCTCCCGCGGGGTCCCGCCCCCTCCGGGAGTGCCTAGGGCCAGCCTTCAACACACAGGCCCTGGGGACAGGAGGGTGCTCCAACTGCGGGCAGCTCTTCTTACTCAGTGCTGGCGAGGGAGCTCGGCCCTCAGGAAGAAGCACCGGGCGCGTGACTTCCCGTGACGACGGTGCTTTGTCCTGTCTGCTGAATTCACAAAGCGGGTCAGACTGATGTCTCTTTACACAACTCAAAACAAAACAGCAGGATTTCCTCTGATTTATTGAGAGTGAAGGGGAAATCCGCCCCTCAGGGAAGTGTGGGCTACCAAGATGGGGAGGCGAGCTGGCGTTTACCCTGGGACTCACCTCCGGCGGCAGGATCCCGGGAACTTGGGTGGTGATTCGTGCAGTTTCTCTTGGGCTCTGCAACCCTTCGGCCTGGGCCAGCTCTCCTGCCGGGGTGGAGTGGGAGGCAGCCTGCGCTTTGTCCTCCTGCTGCACGTTGCTAGGAGGCTGCTGAGGTCCTGCCATCTACTCAGAGTTCACCTTGGTGAAGCTCGTTTCAGCAAACAGTGTGGAGTGTGGCTGGAAGGTGCTGTGCGCTTCCCAAAAGCTATTTTGTCCTTTTTAAAAATTTTAATTTTTAATCCCGTTCTTCTTGATAAGTGAACCTGCTGGGTGGCCATGTGCCCTACTCTGGGCAGTCATGATTGGCTTAAGACTTGAACTTGAAACCCCTCATAACATCCTCATTTTCCAGCTTCCTTTGTAGATGTGGATGGCGGTGCCGCTCACTTTCAACTCAGGAAGTGTGCAAGGACGTGTTTCTAGCAGGCCGTGGGAAAGCTGTGTTTTTCCTAGGTAGAAGGACAGATATGACTGGCAGTGCCCTCTCTTACCTCCCTTTGTGCCTGGTGGGCAAAGGTGATGGCTGGAGTGAAGCAGCCACTTTGTAGCCGTGAAGGAAAGGCTGAGAGCCTGGTAATGCCAAGCCAGTCTTTTTAGACATGGAGATCGCACCCCAGACCTCCTGAACCCAAATCCGCATTTGAACAGGATCTCTGGGTGATGTGCGTGACACTGGGGTTTGAGCAGCTGTCTAGAGACCCGCAACACTTCCCGCTTGCTGAGTGCTAAGGACTGTCCTCTGGGGTTGTTGTTGTGGGCTGGCTGTTACTTGCAGCCATCCACGTTCTTGTACCCAGAGCTACAAGTTGAATATCCTTCTGTGAAGGTTTTCCTAACCCTCCCAGAGTCCCCGGATGGAAGAAGTGCCATTGTCCCCACTTTACAGCTAGGGAAGGAATCGGAGGGACAGCAACTCTTTCCCAGCGTGAGGCAGCTGGGGGACGGGGCGGCCCTGCTGAAACTTTGGTTTTGACCTCCTGAGACCTAAGCGGAGGACCAGTCCGGTCCACCTGCACGTCTGACCTGCACACGAGGTGGGCTCATGTGTTCGCATGGTTTTCAGCTGCTGAGTCAGTGCTGCTTATTCTGGAGCTATGGACTCTCATGGGGCCCAATTTCAGAATCCGGGGAGGAGCGTGGCAGGAGGCTGCTCCCCCTCTGACCTCCGGGCCTCACCTTCCCATGGGCTCATCGCAGGGAGAACCGCCCACCGCACCTCACGGGCTGCCCGGGGCTTCAAGGGCTTTGCACACTCCCGTCCCTGCCCAGGTGACTTCTTGGCGTGTCTGCGGCTCCCCCAGGCGTGGCGCTCACCCAGCCTCCTGCTCCCCTTCCTCGAGCCCCGCACGCTCCCGCCTGCCTCCCTCACTGTCCTGGCCGCTGCCCGCCCTGGTGGACTGCAGCTTATTTCCTTTCCCTCGTCCCCAGTTGGGAACAATTTAATTCTCTACATAGAGAAGCCCCCGGTTTTTGCTGTTAAGTCCTTATCTCGGATTTGCAGGAGGACACTGCGCAGGCGGCGGGCGGGCACCTGTGGAGGCTCTGTGGGCCTCGCCGCCCAGGCTCCCGGGCTCCGTCTTCTCTCCGAGCCCAGGGGCGGGCGTGCTCTGGGACTGGCCCTCGCTTTGTCCCCTGTGGTCCCCACTGACGTGGCCCCTTCTTGACCCACGGGCAGAGGGGAGCAGCACAGGATGCAGGCGCTGGCCCACCTCTGCCCCTTCCCCAGGATGCCCGCACCTGCTGTGATTCTCTCCCTGGCTCGTGCCTTCTCTGAGCTGCGTCCCGCGGGGCTGGTGGCCGTCCAGCCTGTCACCCCAGGATCTCCCTCACCTGGTACTGTCGGAAGTCTTGGCAGGACCGGCTCCGGTGGGACAGTGGGGTGGGGTGGGCTGGCCTGCCCATCCTGCACGACTGGCTAGAGACCCTCCTTGCTCTGCGGCTCTGATGCTGCGGGACTCGCCCGGCCCGGGCGGGCGGAGGAGGAGCCTGCGGGAGCCACCTCTGCTCTCTCCTTGCCGTGACGACCCTTCACCTCTGCTCTCTGCTGGGGACAGTCCTGTGGTGGTCCACCCGTAACTAATGGCAGAGGCTTGTTTGGAGGGTGGCTCTCCTCCCAACCTTTAGTAACCCTTTAGTGACCCTCCACGCCTCGGGAGGACAGGACCCTGGGAAATACAGGAGGGAAAATCCCCACAGATGAATTTTTTCAAGAAAAAACTCCGCTGCTGTCCGTCAAGGCCCTGAGAGTCTCGCGGTAGACACCTGCCTGGCTGGGTTGGGACGGCTTTCCTCAGGCGCGTTCTCTCCGGCCCTTGCCTTACACCGTCGTGTTCTCTGGAGGTGGAGGTGTCTACACGCTGGGAAACACTGTCCCACCCAGTTACTCGAGCAGTTGACAAATGAGTCAGGTACCAGCAAGGTTAAGTGGCTATTCAGCCTCTCGCCCCCTGTTCACTACCCACAGTCTGATCCTGGGGAGGCAGGACTGGCCTGTATACTGCAGGGTCTTTCCTGAAAATGGATAGAGCAAGAACTTTCCAGGCCAGCCGTGGTTAGATTCTGCCTTGGAGGCTCATGATTTGAAGGAGCCCCATTTAAATTTTTTTTTCTTTTTTATAAAGCAATGAATCAAATCCTCACTGTCGTTTGTGTCTCTGGCGTTCAGATTCCAGCTTTTTCGTCTGCTCTCCTTGTGAAATGTCACTGAGGACTCGAGAATTATCTCACGACCAGGGGCCTGACATTCCCCGACCTTGGGCCCAATTCCTCCATCTGAAGACCCCAGGCTGGCGCGGCCCTGCGCGGGGATACCGGTCCTGCCGGGCTTGGAAACTGCTTTCAAGATCTGCATCGCTGATAATGTTCAAGGAGACAGAATGTGACACATAAATATCCTGTCGGAGAGGCTCTCTGAGGAGGGAAAGGAAGCAGAATTTATTGAGACGCTTCCAAGTCAGATAATGTGCCAGGTATTTATTTTTGAAATCATACTTACTTTTTAAGTAGTTAATACATGTCTTTTGAAAAAAAAAATCATACCGAAATTTAAACATGGCAAGTGTCCCTCTATGTCAATGTCCAGCTACCTGGTCACCCTCTTCTATGGCCTGAATGTTTGTCCCTTCCAAATGCCTACGATGGAATCCTACTATTCAAGGCAATGACATGAGTAGGTGGCCCTGGGGAAGCAATTAGGCCCTCAGGTGCAAACTTAGAGGACAGGGTGGGTGTACTTGAGGGGCCCAAGAGGACTTCCCCACCCTCTGCCATTGTGGGGACACAGAGAAAAGACAGCCATCCGTGAACCGACGATCCAGCGCTCAGCAGACCCTGTGTCGGCTTAACTCTGGGGCCTCCGGAGTCATGGGAGAGAAATCTGTTGTCCAGAGCTACGCAGTCTCTGGCAGCTTGTCACAGCGGCCTGCCTGGACCAATGCACCCCCCCAAGAGGCGGCCACTCTTAGGATCTCCTTGAGTCCCTGCCTGGTCATCCCACACGCATGGGTGTTGAAAAGTGCAAGCTAGGCGAGCGAACACGAAGCCCTTCTTTACAAACTACTCTACTCGCCTCTTCACTTCGAGGACGGTTCTGCCTGTCCACAGAGGCTGGCTTGGCCTTGGACTGCCGGGTGGGTCCCGCCAGGTGCATGGCCCCCTCTGAGCAGCCGTTTCCATTGCCTTTCACCTTCCTGCCCTCGAGGGGTCGGCGGGGCTCAGCGGGGGCTCAGCCCACCTCCCCGGGACGCAGTTGGCCTGCAGAGCTTACCGACTGGGCTCAGGGGCAGGGGAGGCTGTGGAGCAAGGGGTCCTCGGCCCTCTGTGCCCTTGCCTCCCAGACCCGGCCCGGCTTCCAGAACAGCGGAGGAGCCGCGGTTCTCTGCCACCAACCAGGGCAGCCATTCAGCAGTGTCGGGAGACCAGCCACGGCGTGCTCACATGTCCCCGGCGGGTGACAGCTGGGCCTGGAGGAGCCGTGCCTGTTTCTACCCCGATGAGGAGGCTGTCACGGAGGAGCTGGGGCGTGCATTGCGCTCGGGCTAATCGGGTAAGGACGGCCCTCCTCCCACCTCCCGCGTGGGCAGGCAGGTGGCCTTGTGTTCTCCCGGATGCTGCGTGGTGTCCACGCCGGGCCACCTCCTCCCTCCAGAGGGCCCAGCGCGTCCCCGCCTCCTTGCAGGCAGCGTGTGCGCCTGTGCGGCACTTCACACGTCGCTGCGCGTCATCGCGTGAGTCCCACAGGAGGCCGGGGTCCTTAGTCCCTCTGCAGGGGGCAGGCTTGGGTGACTTGCCTGGCGGGTGCCGCAGGACCTGCCCGGGCACCCAGCTCTGCAGCGTCTACGTCGATGGTGGACGGGTCCTCGGTCCCTGCGTAGCCCGGAGGGGCCGGGGCCTCACCGTGGACGCGTGCAGAGCTCACCTGGGGGACCGTAGTGAAGCGACGGCAGCTGGGCCTTGGGGAGGTGTGGGTTCAAATCCCGGCTCTGCCTGGACAGTCGTGCGCCTTGCTTCAGTTTCCTCGCGTGTTGGAGGAGGGGGTTGCTCCTGCCCGGCGACCGGAGGGGGCTGGCCTGGCTCCTGCCTGCCCCTCCCGTCTGGGGGGTCCGGCTCGGCGTTACTGCTCCTGCCTGGATTTCTGTCAGGCTCAGCAAAGACAGCGGCACCCGGGGTTCACGGTGCTCGGCCCCGTGCCTCCTGCGGTGGCCTCCTCGGCGGCTTCCTCGGGGTCCCAGCGCCTCCTCTGGGTTGTGCGTCTGGGCCGAGGGAAGCCTCTGAGCCGGCTGACTCCTCCCATGCAGGGGGCAGGTCCCTGGGGTCACCCCGGCCCTGGGAGCATTCTGTCCTCATGGCAGGGACTCCGTCCAGCAGCTCCTGCCCCTCCTTCCTGGGACCCCGGGCCCACACCGTCACACAGGGAGGCTCTCCTTGACCTCTCAGGAGGCTGCCCAGAGACGGTTCTGGCCCAGAACTTGTCAGGGTCAAGTTCCCCAGCACATCTCTATTTTGCCACCAGAGCTGCGTTTCACTCCGAGGAACTCCTCACCCTCCGCTCTCGACCCCTGGGGTTCAAGAAGGGCTGACTCCAGGCCTTAGTGCCAGGGGCAGATGTGGGACCCCCTGTTCTCCTTGGTCAGCAAGACTGGCTGAGGGAGTGGCATGTGACCCGTCAGGACCGCCAGAGCCGATCTAAGACTGGTTGTGGCTGCTCAGCGGGTGGGGTGCACACTGGGACTGTGCCAGGCGTTTGCCAGGACGTGAGGATGCCTTCCAGGAATGAAGCCAGTGCAGAGGAAGCCGGAGGCTGGAGATGGTCAGACAAGGTCCCGAGCACATCACGAGCCCCTGGATCCATCCATGCCTGAAGGCCAGCAGTTCCAGTTGAGTTTCCAGCATTTGTCACCAAGGTGCCCCGGGGAGCACCCTGTCAAGCTCCTTTCAACCTCCTCCTTGGGGCCACCAGAAGGGCTAGAATTTGCCTGAATCCTGCTCATGGGCTCGTGTCGTGTTCTTTTCACAGGCAACTCCTGAGAAAAGAATATTTTCAAGAGGACCCTGGAGAGATTGGGAAAGAGAGAATGTCACTAATTCCCATGAACCTGGCCCGGCTGAGAAACGGCCTGACGTTTTATTAGGCTCCTTCCCCCCATTCCTTTTCCCCATCATTTTCAAGAGGAAATGACAGATTATTTTTTCATGACGGTTGCCTTTGGTAGCCCAGCAGACGTTTAATTAGAACTTTTATTACCTCCTTAATTTAACAAGCGATCCATCCGCTGTGGCGGCCACCGGACCCAGACTTGAAACTGTCTTTCATTCCCTGATTGAGAATCCAGTCCTCAGTCAAAGCCCGCCCCTGCCCCAGCATCTCTGTTTGGAGCAGGTGACAACCTTATAGTCTAGAACTCCGGCTGAGGAGCGATCTCCGGGACGGCCCTCCTCTTGAAGCCCCATACCTGGTTCCCAGCTGTCTCCTGTTTTGCTTCCTTGTTCCCTGTGCCAAACCCTCTCATAGCACCTTGCTGTGATCTGTTCCTTGTCTCCCTTCTCAGCACCTTGAGGACAGCCCTGCCTTTACAATGGAGGGCAAAGGTCTTGGCCTGGCTTTATGGATGTAGTCCCATGGCTTTGAACAGCAGCTGGTGCATAGTAGATGCTCAATAAATGTTCATTAAATGCATGCATGTTGCAGAGAGCTTAGTGCAGCAGAGGGACTCAGGACCTGCCAGAGGGACGGGGGTGGGACGTCTTCCCAGTGTCACTCTTCCCCAAGGTTCAGGCACCACGTGCCCCTCTTTTCTATCCAGGCAGATGCCAACCGCCTTTCTCTGCGTGGTTCACGTCATGGGTCCCCAGACAGCTGCTGGTCAGGTGTCAACAGAAGGGTGGGTACCAGGTAATCTCACGAGCTTCATCTCCGCCACAGTGCTATGAGGCAGGTGTTAGGGTTCCATTTCGCAGGAGTAGAATCCAAACATGCAGAAGAGGTCGGAGATCATTCCGGTTACGGGGCGAAGCTCGGATGAGCCTGGTTCGCGGCTGTCTCATCTGCCAGCACTGTGGCGTTCCTGGGAAGCAGGGTCGATGGCTTTCCACCGGGAGGGAAGGTGGGCGAGGCCCCAGCAGGAGCTGAGTGGCAGATGCTGGGGCCTCCCGGCGAGGGGAACCTTCCACCCACCTTTCCTGGGGCTTTACTCCCTCTGTTGGATCACGGGCTTGATTCTGTCCTCCAGGCCCCTGGCAAACACCATGTGCTGTTCCCAACTCAGGGTTGGACAGTGTAGCTGATGCCAGGGAGGCGGGGTTCACGCCCTCCTGGGATGGGGTCACTTCTAACAGGATCAGTACAAACACGCAGTCTCGGTGTTGCCGGTACAGAACGGAGCAGGACAGGGCTGAGGGACTCAGGAAGCCGGCAACCTGGCCTGTCCCTAGCGAATAATCCAAGGACGCACCAGGTCTCTCCTGCCAGCAGAGCTGCAGGTCCGCCTGCTGAGGAGGGAGGAGCCGCCGCCAGGAGACAAGAGTGGGGGCGTCACACGCAGAACCTTCTGCCCCGTGTCCACGCCGTGCTGGGGACGGCTGGATGAGCATCGTCCCTTGTTTAGGGGCACGGTGGCAGCGTGCTGGGTTTCGTTCTCTATTCTAAAAGGCAGGGGAAGCTGACCACTTCCTGCAGCATCTGTGCTGACTAAAGCGGCAATGCGCACACGCGTTTGTCAGCCGTCGACGTCACTCTGCCAGCTGTTCAGACTCACAGGCTGAGAGCTGGGGGCATCTTCTGTGGGGTGGTGTCCGGGCACGGAACTGCTGGAGTCTGGGCTCCACTGTGCTAATATGTGACCTGGGGCAGGTGATGAGTGTTTGTTGGGCCTCAGTCTCCTCTTCTATATCATGGGATCAATGACAGTTCCTACCTCCAAGTAGAAGGTTCTGGAAACATGCAGGTGAAGTGTTTGGCACAGGGTTGGGCAGGTGGAGACTACTCCAAATTGGACCCAGTGCTGCTATTCAGTTAAAGCCCTCACTTTACTAATGAGGCCACTGAGACTCAGAGAGGGAGGTGATGAGCCCAAGGCCACACAGCCATGGCTAGAAGGACAGGGACAGAGGTAAGGCCCTTGGTTTCCATCTAAGTGAACTTATGGGAGAAGTGCTCCAGCTGTGCGGAAGGAATCTTCCAAGTGTTAAGCGTTTTCGTAGAGAGTTGGCCTTCTTTGTGTTTTTTCACAAACTAACAGCGATTCTTTTTACTCAGCACATGTTTATCTGACTCCACTCTGTACCTGGCACTGGCAAACAGCAGTGAACAAGCCCGGCCAGGTTCCCTCTCTCCTGGAGACAGCGAGCCAGCTGACGAGCCCATGACAGGTCATTTGATTGACTGATTGATTTTCTCAGTACCAGAGATTGAACCCAGGTCCTTGCTCATGTTAGGCAAGCCCTGGGCTACTGAGCTACATCCCCAGCAACCCTCCACCCTTTCTCTAACATTCTGAGACAGGGTCTTGCTATAGGCTGTCCTCTCACTTGTGTTTGCCAGTGTTCCTGGCAAACAGGTGATTTTGTATCATGGGAAATGGGAAAGGAACTCCACCACAGGCTGGGGACCAGAGAGCAGCTGGCAGCTCTTCCCATGGGGGGGACAGGGAAGGCATCTTCGAGGAGGTGACTGTTGAGCAGGGACAGGAAATGACAGAAGGAGTTGAATGCAGTGAACTGGTGCTTCAGCAGAAGGGCCAGCTTGTGCAAAGGTCCTGTGGTGGGGCAAATTTAATGATTTCACTTTCTTGGAATGTTTTTCATGGTTGGGCTAATTTTCTGAGGTTACCCTAGCAAATCACCACAAACAGAGTGGCTTCAAACCGCAGAAATTGATTCTCTCACAGCCCTGGAGGCCAGAGTCTGAAATGGAGATATCTGCAGGGGCAGCTCCCTCTGGAGGCTCCAGTGCAGACGCCAGTCTTTGCCTCTCCCGGCTCTGGTGGCCACGGCCTCGCTGGACTGTGCCTTCCTCTGACGAGGATCTCGTCATCAGATCTCGGACACAGGCAGATAACCCAGGATGTGCTCCCCAACAAATGCCCACTAATCTAACCTTTTGCTTCTACTCCCAGGTTCCAGGGATCAACACAGGGACGTGTCTTTTGGGGGACACTGGGCAGCCTCGTTCAGAGGTTGAGGAAGCTGTACGGTTCTGACCTCTAGGAACAACCAGAGGAGGCGAAACTTCTCTCCTGTTGTGGGTTGAGCCTGAGCACAGAGTCCAGTGGTGTTGGACGTTTGTGACAATTTTGGCTCATAGATATTTAGTGGATGCTGCTGGTGCTGACCTCCAAGTCCCCCCAGGCTGCTCCTTCCCGGTCCTGTCTCTTTACTGAGGCCTCTTGCGTGGCAGCAGGGCTGACGTTTCCCCGCGGGGCCTGGCAAGCCAGCTCCAGGGCTCCTCTCCTGGGAATTCTGGTTTGGCAAGCGCGGGGAGGCCCAGGAATCCGCATCTTCCACAGACAGCCGGGTGGTTCTGGTTTGGACGTGGGTGTCTGGGAGCCGCAGCTGAGAACACGCTGGTGTCGTGGTGGTGACATGGGTTTGATTGCCCGCTGGTGGACGAGGGGTGTCCAGTGTCCCTCTCCGGGTGGTACAGATACCACAGAAATCACGCAGCATTTGCAGGAGGGCGCGGGCCGCTGGGGCGGGTTGCTCTTCCAGGTGTCGGGAGCGGGGCCTGCATGGGCTTTGGGGGGGGCTGGGAGCTGGGGGGAGCCACCGTAAGAGCCCCAGTCCGGGGTTCGACCGCTCAGGGTCTCGTCTCAGTGCCACACTTCCGACCGGCCCCACCTCCAACTTTAACTTCCCTCTGTGAACAGGCCATCGGGACTTCCCAAGCCTGTCGCCGCTGGCCCGTGGGGAAGCCGCACACCTGGAGTGTGTCCAGCCCGCCCTCCCCTCCGAGAGCGCCTGGTTGCCTCCTAATCCCGCCTGTGTTACCCAGCGTCCCCACACTGTGACCACATAACTATGATAATCAACTCAGAAGGGGCAAAGGTTCGTTTTGACTGGTCGTCTCACAGGTACATGGTTGGCTACCTGTGACTTTGGGGCAGCTCATGGTGACAGGGAACACATCAAGAAGGAAAGCCACCTCATTTGTCTGCTTTTCTAAAAACTCCAGGCTGTGGCCCTTTATTTCTGAGGTCCTCAAAGCCATTGAGAAGCAGAGGTAAACGCTCTGCCTGAAATCAACGGCTGGGGAGCACAAAGGCAGGATTCCGCCGGGGTGGTCCAAGCCCAGCGCTCAGGCTTCTTTCCCATCCGGGCTTCACTTCAAGCCCTGCAGACCGTTCTTTAAAGTGACGAGAATCTTCCTCTGGTAAAGTGGCCTCTTGCCAGGTGTGGTGGTACATACCTGTAATCCCGGCGGCTTTGGAGGCTGAGGCAGGAGGATTGTGAGTTCAAAGCCAGCCTCAGGAACTTAGCAAGGACCTGAGCAACTCAGCAAGACCCTGCCTCTAAATAAAATAGAAAAAAGGGCTGGGGATGTGGCATGGTGGTTAAGCACCCCTGGACTCAATGTCCAATATAAAAAATGTATGGAGTTAAAGAAAAAAGTGGCCTCTTCCCTGGGAGGCCATGGTAGCCAGTCTGCAGCCAACCCAAGAACTCGCACAGGGGAGGCACAGAGGCACAGACTCCACTCCAGAACTCTCTCCAGCAGGTGACCACAGCTGGTCAGTCCCCTCCCTGGGCCTCGGGGTGACAGAGAGACCACCTGCAGGCTGGTTGTCAGGAAGACTGAGATAGTTACTCGGTAACCAGGAGGACAGGGACTCACTGCTGGGGCGGGGCGGGGCAGGGCTCGGGTCTGCGCTCCCTAAATCCATGTGGAAGGGAGGGAGGGAGCTCAGGAGGGAACAGAGGAAGCGCCATTGTGGTGGCTATGAGTACGGTCACAGTCGTCTGAAGACAGAGGACAAAGTAGGTCTACCCACTTTGCAGATGGAGAGCTGAGCACCTGGATCTGTAAGGGGCAGTTGACCAGGACAGACTGGGCTCCCCAAGTCGATTTCTTTACCTCTTTTTCCCCCTCTGAGATGAGGTCTTGCTATGTGGGCCTCCAACTCCTGAGCTCAAGTGATCCTCTGGCCTGGGCCTCCCGCGTCGCTGCGTCTATAGGCGTGCGGCCACGCTTCGCACCTCTTTGTTCTTGGCCATGATTTTTTTTTTTCTCTTTTAACCATAGAACTGTCAGAACCTCGACGTGACAAGGTGCCGGCCCCCAGGAGGAGCGGCATGGTCCTCTGGTTGCCCATCTCCTCCTCCTGGCTGGGCTCCCCAGGACTGTCTGCCCAGGTGGGGGAGGACCTGGCAGCCTCCCTGCAAATACGGAGACCTCTTCCTGAGGCCGGGACTCAGGCCCAGGGGCCAGTTCGGAGGCCTCTTCATTTTACCTCAGGAACCCAGGTTGGAAGGTCAGCCTGGACCCTCGGGGGCCCAGGCCTGAGGACAGGAGGCCCACTCAACTGACTCCGAGCAGATCGACCCCTGGTGGCTGCAGTCCTGCTTTCACAAGCTTGCACCCCCTGGGGACCCGTGTGCTCCGTTTGGATTTAATGCTGGTCATTAAAGTCTCGTCGGCGAGGCTTCATCCCAAGCTGGAGCGCCTCCCCCGCCTGCTGCGCGTCCCCGCCTGGCTGCGGCCACCGCCCCGAGCTAGAGCGCGGTCTGTTCTGGTGGGCCTGTCCCCGGGGACACTGACCGTTTGTTGGTGTGTTTGGTCCTGGGGGCCGAACCCAGGGGCGCTCTACCACTGAGTCCAGCCCTTTCAGTTTTTGAGACAGGGGCTCCCTAAGTCGCCCAGGCTGGCCGCAAGCTTGGCGTTTCTCTGCTTCCGCCTTGAGTAGCTGAGAGGACAGCTGTGGCCCCGGGACTTGCTGTTCAGTCCTCTGAGTCTTGCTCCGGAGGCAGCGGGGACACGCAGGAGACCCGTCCCTGGATAAAGCACTGCAGAATGTCACGAGGGCCAGAGCGAGGGGCAGCCACCCGCCCGCGGGCACACATTGCTCCTCTGGACGTCGTCCTCCTGGGGCTCAGCCACCTCCACGGGGCCAGGTCCCGGAGCCTCCCTCGGCCTCCTCTCGGCCCACCCTTCCCAGCAGCCCATCTGTCTCCACAGCAGCCAGCAAAAGAGGGCCGGGCCTCTGCGTGAAAGGTGCCTGGCTCCCATGCTCAGGGCCGGCCTCCCCTCGGCATCCGCCGTAGGCCGCCGCGGGCTCTGTGTGTGTGTTTGGGATCTCCCACCCTGGAGGGCAGGCTCCGCCGCTCCCAGTGTCTGTTCCCAGCGTCCAGCTCAGTGTCCAGCACACAGTAGGTGCTCACTAAGTGTCCGCCTAGTAAGAGAAAGGACAAGCAGGAGGATGACTGGGCCCCGACCTGGACTTTCCTAAGAGCCCATTAGCGGCCTGCGGTGCCCTGGGTGGGTTCTGGCTTGCGGAAGCTGGAAGGGGGGCGGCCAGAGCTGGGGGCAAGGTGGGGGCGGGTGGCCTCCTGGGCCCTGGAGGGCGCTGTCACCCGAAGGCAGTCTAGGAGGGGCCTGAGGGTGGAGCCCTGGGTGGCATCCTGGCCCCGCCATCCTCACTGGTGACCCTGAGAACGGGTGACCTTGAGAATGGGTGACCCTGAGAATGGGTGACCTTGAGAACGGGTGACCCTGAGGACGGGTTGCCACCTGCTGCCTTGGTTTCCTGCTCTTTCCTGGGGCACAGCGGTGGCACCTGCTCTGTGCTCTGAGGACCAGGCGCGGTGACGAGGCCTGTGTAAGGGGCAGGGCTTGCTGGGCCCCGTGCTCCAGGGCGGGGAAGCAGCCCCGCTGCTGGCTTCTGGGCAGGGCCCCTCCCTGCCGAGGCCTGTCTTCC
The DNA here is from genome assembly GCF_902686445.1 of Sciurus carolinensis. Taxonomy (NCBI): domain Eukaryota; kingdom Metazoa; phylum Chordata; class Mammalia; order Rodentia; family Sciuridae; genus Sciurus; species Sciurus carolinensis. The sequence continues at coordinate 10,061,760 of NC_062214.1, read as the reverse complement.
TCAGTGATCTGCCAGCCAGTCTGTGTCCCCAGTGTTTCTGTTTGAGCTCCTCCCCTCCCGTGAGTGTCCCCAGGGCTCGGTGCATCGTGTCAGCCCTGTGCAGTGACGTCCGGCCCTCTTCCGGGCAGCGGGAGCTGCTGGGACATCCCCACACCCGGGCTGCACTGGCTGCTGGGTTCCTAGGCGTGTGCCCACGTGTCCGTGTGTTTTAAACGCCTCAGAGGATCCTGGGGAGCAGCCGGGCTGAGAACGCTGCTGCCGCAGGACCCCCAGGACCCGTGTTAAGGGAAGGGGGTGCGCAGAGTGGGCGCTGAGAGCCACCCTGGACCCTCACACCAACGGCACAGACAAGTAACTCCACTCGGGGGACGCAGACGTCTTTAGCCCCCAGCATGACCTGCCCCCGAGGTGCTCAGCTTGGCGCTAAGGATCACAGGCAGCTTGGTCTTTGTGGGTCTTCTGCTCCGGGGAGCAACCTGTATCAGTCAGCGAAGGAAGGCTCGCTCTCGTTCATAGCAGGTGTAACAAAAGGGACCCAAGACAGAGTGGTTTTGTCTGGGCACGTCTGGGGTGACATTCCTGGATCTTGTTGGAAAACTTCAGGGCCCAAGCTGGGGGACCTTCCCTGGAACCCCCAGATTCCTTCATTTTTTTTTGAAGCCTCTTCCAGAGCAATCTGCAAAGAGAAGTCATTTCTTTAAGAAAAGCAGGATGCCCTGTCAAATTGGAAATTCAGAGACAAGGTGACTAACATTGTACGGGCAGCAGCATCTGATGTGTATCTGAAATTCAGATTTACCTGGGCATCCTGTAGTTTATCTGGAAACCCTACTTGGGGTCTGACTCTCTGAGCCCACTTCAGGGTCAGTGGCATGGACGTGGTTACCAGAGATATCCTCCTCCAAGCTGCAGGGAAGACATCTAATTTCTAGAAGCTTCCATTTTCTCATTAGCAAACGCAGAAGAGAATAGCACCAGTTTCTGTAACTGTTTTAGCTATAAAGTACACACGAAGTGCTCAATAAATGGCAACTATTAAAAGAAATAACCTCAACAGCATGCTTATTTATAACTACAAGAATCACAAATCCCTTTTTTGTATTAATAAGAATGTATATATATATATATATTATGGAAAATTAGAAAGATGCAGACAGATGTGAGAAAGGAAATTAAAAACGATCCATTTTTCTACCATTCACAGGTAAGTGCTTTTAACAGTTTGAGGGTTCTGTGTTTGGTTTTTAGCATTTGGTAATTATTCTCCCTGTTTTTTTTTCTTAAAAATATATCTATATTTATATATGCACAGGAAAAAATCGGTTCCATGTTGAGGGTCCTACTTTTTTCTTTTCAGCTGACATTATATGGTAAGTACTTTCCTAGCTTGTTCAGTCTTCTTTGAAAACCTCGGCTTCACCGTATGGATACAGATAAACATGTGGCCAGTCTCCTGTTGACGTCTAGGTTTTCATTGCTATTATAGATAGCGCTGTAAGGAGCTCTTTATGTTTTATTAAGGATTGTGCTAGTGCCTGGGAGACTGTGGTCCGTCCCAAAGGGCTCCCTCCTGGCAGTGTCTCCAGCTGGCTGGCCACTGCTCCTGCCAAAGAGGCTTTCAAAGCCCAGTTCAAACAGACTTTGGCCTGGATGGGTGGACCAGGGCTGCTCAGGGAGGGGCCCAGTGCCTCGCCGCTGCCTCTTGGAAGCGGAGTCTGCTCTCTGCTGAAACATGCAAACACCTGGTGCTCTCCATCCTTTTGATCCGGGGATCCTGTTTCTGGATCTGGATCATTAAGTCCCTCGTTGCAGGTGGGACATCTCCATTTATTGCCCTCGGCATGCCATTTCATGGAATTAGGGGCAAAGAGAAAACTCCCAAGGCCTTGAAGTCTTCACACCTTAAAAGTCCATCAGGAAACCCCAAGCACCCACCACTAAGCAGCCTTTTGGTCTTCCTGCCTCACATCTGCACGGACAAAGCCTCTGCCTCTGAGCCCCGCCCCCAGCTCTGCCCATTTACAGAGGTGCCAGGAAGCCTGGTGAGGGGCCTCCTTCCTCTCTGGCTCAGGGGCGTTTGCAATGTTGGGTGACCTGTGTCTGTTTGTCCCTGGGGAGTGGAAAGATTCCCAAGGCTGGTCTCACTTGGGAGACAACTGCCTGTCAAGCATGGTGGAGGGGTGCCCAGCCCAGCCCTGCACCTGGCTGCGAGTCTCTTCATGTTTTGCTATTTTTAAGTTCCGGGTACTTAGCTTGATTTTGGTTTCATTCCAAAGGGCAGACCCTGTAAAAGTGTCCAAACCAACCCTGTGGATGGCAGCCAGGAGGCAGAGCGCTTTACCTGCTCTTATTTGGTCTCAGGACCTTCTGGAATGTGATTCTCAGAACAGATTTAGATAGAAAATTGATTTAATTGTGTGACTCACGTGAACCCACAGCCTGTCTTCTTGTATGCACAGATTTTTTTCCCCCTAAATTGGTTGAATTTTAAAAATGTAATAATTAAGCCTAAATCCACCCAGCCATTGTTCTCGGACAATCGATGTAATTGGCATGTGTTATTTGGCCCCAGGACATACTGGATCCAGTGCAACTCTTGCTGTTTTTGCAGAGCTGCTGAATGGCTTGTCGGAGGTGTCTGGGTGACAGGGCAGTCAGGAGGACGCGGGGCTCCTCTGTCCCCAGGCGAATACACCAACTGAGTGGGGGCAGTGGAGCAGGTAACACGGGTTTGAATCACAGCTTTGGCAGGATTATTTTGGCCTGTAAACGATTTACTATGCATTAATCACTGCAGGCCTGGCCTCGACCCTCCTTAGTTATTACTTGTTATGATCCAAGTGGTATCTGTACTCCTTACCTGAGAGTTGCCAGGAACAGTGCTTCTCAACCTTTAATGTGGACATCTTGCAATACAGATTTGGATTCAGTGGGCTGAAGGACGGGCCTGCGTCTGTCCTCTTAGGGAGCAATGACTGCTAGGTGATAGCCCAGCTGCGTGGGGGACCACACTCGGGGGTTTGAGGACACTGAGTCTTAGATCAAAATTGCAGATTCCCAGGTCCAAGCCAGGCCCATAGATCCAGAATCTCTCAGGTGGAGCTCAGAGCCCAAGGGGTTAACTCACCTCCCAGGTGATTGGCATGTGCCTGTTTGATGGCTGGCATGGGTCACTGTCCCCGTGGGGAAGATGTGGCTTGCTGGTCAAGCTTGTGGGAGAGAATGTGCCATGATTCAGGGCTTTGGTTTCTCCCGCTTCCCTGTCACTGTGTTCTCTTTCTCAGGCCTGGCAGTGTAGCCCAGTGATCAGAGAACCCCTTCTGGGTTTGCCTTCCAGTCCTTCCATTTATCAGCTGGGTGACCCTTCTATTGAAGCCTGTGTCACATAGAAAGCAAAAGGGACCCTGAGGGTTTGCCCAGGGACCCGGCAGCCATCCTCCAGGTCCTGGCCATGCTGGGCTGGTTGCTGCGGGGGTAGCGGGTCACAGTTCTACGGTCTGGCCACTGTTCATTTATACGGTAGCAGTAGCAGGAGTGTGGGGTGATTGGCCCCCTCTGCGTGGCAGGACAACAGGGCTCGGTAGTGCTGGGTTTCCTGAGCCCAGGACTTGTCCTCTGGGGCTCATCAATGCTTGTTGAATGAATGGACCAAAGACAAGCTGTGGCCACTCCTGAGCTGCACTGTCTGAAGGGAGCTGGACGGTTTGTGATTGCTGGCTTGGCGACTTAGCACCAGGCAGCCCACGTCAGTGATCGGGTGCCCTGCATCAGGGCCTACGGGGACAGCAAAACCAAATACGCATGATCGAAGCCTTCTGTGAGCTTCCCGCACGTGGCCTGTGTTTGGGGGTGGTCACAGGTCGGCTGTCCGTCTCGGGGATGCGGACGGTGCTGACCAGCGTGCTTTCAATGAACCTTCACAGCAAGGCCATGGGTGGGCCTCATTGGTGCCCCCAGTTAGCTGGTGAGCAAACCCGGGTCTGAGGGGGTGAGTAACCCGGCGCCTGGCAGATGGGACGAAACCAGGTGCAGTCTCTGCGGGTCCTGCAGGCTGGGGTGGGTGTCGGAAGTGGGGCCTGGAAGGGTTTGGGTGAGGAAAACAGATGCTGTATCCGTGAGCATCGGGTGGGCTGCTGGACAGGGGTGGCAGAGCCGTCCGAGGGGCGTGGTCTGTCCCACCCTCACACTGAGACTCAAGTGAGAGTTTGTAGAAGGGCGGTAGGGAGAGCAACCAGAGTGAACCCACAGCTGGAGGCACAGTCTCCGCTGGGCTTTAGAGCAACCAGCAGGAGGCCAACAAAAGGAACCGTGTGGACAGCCAGCCTCCCGCCAGGCCCTGGAGGGCCAGAACCAAGCCCCCTTCCTGGTGGGCACAGCCAGCGTCGCGGCTGCTCAGGGCCAGAGGGGGCAGGAGCTGAGGGGTCTGGCCCAGGGGCCGGCGTCACGCTCAGGTCAGACTTGACCACCCTGTGGGTTGAGAGGGGCAGAACTGAGAGAAACCAGAGACCACGAAACGCCACCCTGGGGCAGCCCGTTAGCCAGGGGGTCTGACTCCCTGGGAGATGGGTGGCATCTGGAGGACCAATGACCACCTGGCAGAGACCCCTGGGGTAGGTGCGTCTGAGATCCAGGCTGGCGGGAACCGCAGCTGAAGCAGGCCGGGGTTGTCTGGTGGCAGGAGAAACTCAACCTCGTGGGTAACGAAAACTAAGAACGTTAAAGCAAGACGCCGTCTTGTTACCCCTGCCCCGGCCTGCAAGACTGGCCAAGCTTCAACGAGACCACACCCAGGGCACTCAGGGGGCAGGGGAGTCGAGTCTGTCCCTACAGGGGCGTCGGCATGAGCAGCAATGGCCTGGAGGGTGCAAAGCTTGGACCCCCAACATTCCTCGTGGGCACCTGAGGACCGGCCAGTCCCGTGTGTAAGGTGGCTTGATCCAGGGGGTGTGTCCCAGGGTTTGTGTTTGGAAAAGGTTAAACGTCCGGTGAGCCGCGACGAGTTAAATACATTTTGGTTTGATCCACAGGATAAAATTTCAGGAAGTCGTGAAACGAGGACGTGCAGCTTTTCTGTGTTGCTATGGAAAGAGCTCCAGATATATCTCTGGGCAGGACATATGTTATAAAATAACACGCATAGTATGAGCTCATTTTTATAAAAAAAAAAAAAAGAAGACCGTCTATATCTCCATATGAAAAATGCATGGAGATATTAAAAACGGCTCTCTCTGGGCGGTGGGACTACGGTGGGTCCTGGGCTTTCTAAGTGAGTCAAGAGGATGTCCTGAGCATCTGGGGAACAGGCCGGGAGGGTCTATGAGGCCGGATGGTGGCCCAGAGCTGGGTGCTGGGTCACCTAGGCCTGGGTGACTCCTGCTCGGGCAGACGTTGTCTGAGGGGCTCAGGGCAGGAGATGCCACCCCTCTGATCCTCGGGGTTCTCCTCTGAAGACGGAACCCGATGGTGTCCACTTGATGACGGGTTGTGGAGATGAAGTGGGATACCTCCCAGGTACCGGCATGTCGAAGCCCTTGAACAATCTCCATTCCATAGAAGTATGCTGTCACTACAGGATGAGAGTATTCTCTCTCTCTCTCTCTCTCTCTCTCTCTCACACACACACACACACACACACACACACACACACACTTGTCTAAAAGAGCACACCTGTATTCTAAAACTCCAGAGGCTGTAACCCATAGGTAAGTCACAGGGAGACCAATCGTCTCCCAGTTAAAGAACGTCCCAGGGCGCTTGTCTAGCACGCACAAGGCCCTGGGGCGGGAGAGGTGCCCTGGAGGCTTTCCAGTGGGTTCTGGGTGAGCAGCTGGCAGAGGCTGGGAGACAGGTCTGAGGGCCGGGTGGGAGGGTTGACCCAGCCAGCAGAGTCCCCCGTGTTCCCAGATTGAAGCCACCAGGTGGTGGACGAGAAGATGGCTCAAGTCCGGCAACCTGGGGCTGCTTCCAGCTCCGGCCCTCACCCTGGGGACTCACCTCTTCCCTCTGTCACTGCCCCTGAGGGCAGAAGAACCTCTGATGTGATGGGCTGACAGATCTGGCTCCATGAGGATGTTACAGGCCAGACTCTAAGGGAAATGACTAAACAGACTCCATTTTGCTCTGAGACTCCATGTTATGTAGGAAATAAGCTTCTCCCATGGGAACACCCTGCCTCTGTGCCCATCATCAGTTACTTGGTGTGACATGTTTAATAATATACAATGGCAACTCCTATGTAGTAACCAATGTACCATGTAAACGGTGATTGTGTGGATGTTAGCAACCATTCTTTAGTTTGTACCTAGGGAAGGGTCAGTTTGACCCACTTCCCCCCTGTCGATGATCTCATGATATTAGTTTGTAATTTCGAATCATAGCAACAGACACTTATGATTGATGTAATTTTTGGTATAAAAACCCCTACAACCCTGTGGTTGGGGCTGTTCTCCCAATAGCCATTTTGGGGGGCATTGTGTGAGACAGTCAGCTGACTGGCTTAATAAAGACTCTCAAATTCGGACTTCTCAGTGGTGATCGGTCTGTTCTTAAGTTGCACCCATAACACTAACAAACTGCAAATGACAAAACCTGGCTCCTCTTCCTAGTGCTGTTTTTCACAGTGCGGGGCATTGAACTCGAGGCAAATGCTCTCCGCTGAGCCGCACCCCCAGTCCTTTTTATTTTTTATTTTGAGAGAGCGTCTTGCTTAGTTTCTGAGGCTGACAATCCTCCTGCCTCAGCCTCCTGAGTGGCTGGATTACAGGTGCACAGCACCAGGCCCCGCTCCTGTTTTCTTGCTCTGGAAACAGCGGTGCTAGGCCCCGGCACGATCCGCTCATCCCACACGTGCCTGTGGGCAGTGCGTCCAGCTTCCGTGAAGGGCTCGCTCTGTAGACTGCGGTGTCCTGAACCCTAATCCTCCCAGGAGGCTTTATCGCCGGGCTGCACTCAGGCAGCCGGTGGCAGCGCTGAAGCTGGCCTCTCATCAGGAGGACACAAGGGAGCTTTTGCTGACGCGCAGGCTTCCCACCACATGGGACTGGAATCAGGAAGAGCTCGCGGGCCGATTTTAGGATGTTGGGAGTTACTCTGCTGTCCTTGAGCGGTTGCCAGGGTAAAGGGCGTGGGTACCTAGACCTGCTGGCTGTCCCCTCCGCTCCCCTGCTCCCTGCTCTTCCCAGCTGTGCGCAGGCGGGAGGAAGGGACCTGGGAGCCCGGGACCCTGCATGGGAGGGCTGCTCCTGGCAGGTTTTCTGCCTCCTGCTTGGTCTCCTGCCACAGACGTCCCCCTGCCCGACCCACCTTCCCTGCCAGCAGAGTCCCACCTTGAGGGTCCCCCGTGCCCTGACTGTGTGAGCTGTGAGCTTGTCTCCCGCTGGACCCAGGGTCCCCCCCAAAAGCAGGTGCAGGAAAGAGAATCCCCAGGGCCTGGGGAACCCTTGGACTTGATTTCACAGCCTTTTGTGTGTTTCATCATGAGCACAATATGATGGCAAAGTGGCATCCAGGTGCCATTTATGAAAAAGCTAACATAATGGTTCATCATTCCGGTGTATAGAAAGTAATTCACAAACAGTACTTTATTAATTGTAATACTAAATGAATTTTATTCTATTGTATGATGATGGTTTTATATTTAACATGGATACTAGTAACAAATAGCATATATAATAAACACGTAATAGTCAATACGTTCCAACTATTAGTGTTTCCCGATGTTGTCATCAGTGCATGGCAGTCACACGTGACAGTGGGTTCAGGCTGATGTGACCCTCTGGGTACAAAGCATGGTTGCTCCTTTTCGGTCCCCAGGACCTCCACTGTCCCTCCCACCCTCTTCCTCTTCCTCTACTTGTCCTCCTTCTATTTATTTATTGTTTTTTAAAAACTGGTGCTTTATAGGTGTGCGCAAAGGTGGAATTGGCGTGGTTTATTTATGGGTGTACCCAGCGTGATGTTGGTGATGTTACTCTGCAGGTCCTCCCTTCTCCTGTCCCTCTGGACTCCCCCTTTACCCCCTTCCTCTACGCCACTGAGCTCTGCTTTGTGGGGATCCACCTCTCCCCACCCGACCCCCTTATTTTATTCTGCACCTGAGAAAAAACATTTGACTCCTGACTTTCTGAGTCTGGCTTTCTGAGTCTGGCTCATTTCACGGAGCATGGTGGCCTCCACTTCCATCCACTTACCAGGAAGTGCCATAGTTTCTTTCTTTTTCTGTTTTTTGGGGGGTGGGTAGGTACCGGGGATTGAACTCAGGGGCACTCGACCACCGAGCCACATCCCCAGCCCTATTTTGTATTTCACTTAGAGACAGGATCTTGCTGAGTTGCTCAGCACCTTGCTTTTGCTGAGGCTGGCTTTGAACTCGCAATCCTCCTGCTTCAGCCTCCTGAGCCACTGGGATTACCGGTGTGGGCCACCGCACCTGGCCAAATGGCTCCACTTCCTCCTTCTTCCTGGCCGAGTGAAGCTCCACTTCTTTCTCCGTTCATTCATTGAGGGCATCGGGGCTGGTTCCGTAACTTGGCTCTTGTGAGTTGTGCGTCTACAAACACTGATGTGCTGTGTCACAACAGTGTGATTTTAGATGTTTGGGATAAATACCAAGGAGTGGATAGCGGGTCTAATAATATCGACACTAATATTAATGCTAATAATATCGCATATAATTAAACAAGTCCTAATCACACATATCCATTACTAATGTGCCTAAAGCTAAGTGTGAGCAGTTGTTAAACTTAGGGACGTGATGGGAGGCCCTACGCCACCTTACCTCACAGCTCTGCAAGGGGCTCGCTCCTGGTCAGGGCTTTGCTAACTCCACGAAGCGGGGAAGGGTGAGATCGGGCACCTGGACTTCTTTCCTGGGTTTGGGAGGCTCCCCTGTGTTGAGATGGAACAATCTGCCTTAGCCTCACTACCGAGAGGAGTGTTCACTGCGGGCCAGGGTTGTGGTCCCCATGGATGCAGGGTCCAGGGCTGGCCCACCCCTGGCCCAGAGCACTCGCAAGAGGAGATGGAGGAGAGGCTTTGCACACGGGGCTCTAACGGCGACGCTCAGACCTGCATCCAGTTCTTTCTGGTCTTGAACATTTATTTCTCAGCTTTGCAAAGTGGAAATGAGTCTTTCCCCAAAGTCAGTCATTCTAGTGTCCCGTTCACGATTTTTATTGTATTTGACTTAAATAAATGTAGGTAGAAATGAGGCGATAATGGTCCCATAATTGGAAAATCAGTACCCCTTGCCCTAAAGAGAAGATGACTAAAGAGAAGCCTTGTAACAAGAGTTCACGTGGGTCAGACGGTGTGCCAAGCAGTCTTCTAAATTCTGTGGATTAACCCCTCGCCTGGTGAGGTAGGTGTTCTTGTTGTTCCCATTTTACAGAGAGGGAAGCCGAGGCTCAGACAGGCAAGCCCCTCTCTGGAGTCCTGGAAAGCACAGGTGAAGAGCCAGAATTTCCAGGCAGGCATGCAACTCCAGAACCCGAGCTGGTGGCTGGGAGAGTGGGCTCCTGTGTCCACCACCCAACCCATGCTGCAGCCTCAGGCAGTGGGCATGACTGGCATCCGCCTGATTTTTTTCTGTACTGTGCCCAAACTGAGAATGTATTTTCCCCCATTTTTATAAAGAGTTGGAAAAAAAAGTGAAGGAAGATTCTAGTTCATGATATGTGAGGAGTTGTTCAGATTCTGGTGTCGATAAATCTTTATTGCAACACAAGCTCACTCATTTACTTCCTGGCTGTCTCTGGCTTGTTTGCAACAGACTTTACGGCCTGCGATGTCTGAGATCTCTCTGCCTCTTACAGAAGATGTTTGCTGACTCCTGGTCAATAGGAAATGGAAACAGTATTTTAGAAATGTGGGCCTAAGGCCTGTTGGTCCAAAGGAAGTGTTAGGGATCTAGTGAATGGACGAGACCCTCATTAGCAGAGACCCTCTTTGATGTCGTGAGGATGAATCCAAACGGTGATACCTGTCACATCAGGGGGATTCAAAGGTATTTTGCTAGTTATCGCTGAACTCTTATTCTCTTACAAATATCTCGTGGTTCGTTTTGGGGAATGCTAGTTGTCCTAGATGGTGTCTAAAGACAGCACCAGCTCAGAAGTCTGTATGCCCAAGGGCCAGGTCATCATTGCTCCCAAAGCAGAGAGTCCCTGGGAGCAGAGTATTTCCAAGTCCTGGCCAAATCCCTCTCTGCCTGCCGAGGACCAAAAGGCCTATTTCGTTTTGGGGTTTGCTTAAGCTGTGAGTTTGGGGTTTCACTCCTCAGAGTGACTGGGAGGAGCCCCTTTGACCGAGAAGTTCCGTCTGCCCAGCTCTGGTGTATTTCAGCTGCATCCCCATTACTGAAAATCTAATTTTGTTTTTTCAAATTCTTTACCAGAAATATTGAACTGGGACGGAGAATTAAATTTGCCCAAGTTCAAATGTGGTTTGCTGTCATTGGAGCAAAATGGGCCTCTCTCCTGAATTTCTATAATCCCCTGTTGATCATCTGGGTGGACTTTCCTGAAGAAACTGATTATCTGCTCAAATGAGAACATAATAAAAATGGCCTCTATTTGCTAGTAACTTAGGCAGGAGGAACTGAATTTATTCAGATCTCAGAGCAAAGATGAGACTGCAGACGCCCGTTCTGGGACCTGGCTGTTCTGTTGTTCTCTTCGTCTTCCAAAAAAGGACAAATGAAACACATGTGTCACCTTTTTCTCCTCTCATGGCTCCGGAGACCTGGAAGAGTCAGCCTGCTCGCCTCTCTGACCACAGAGAAGTTTAGCGAGTTGCCTAGGGTCACCCAGCAGGAACTCTGAGAAGCTGGAATTTGATCCAGGCCAAGCTGACCGACTGCTGGCCTGCACCGGCTCCACCTCAGATATTTGCAGGACGTAGCCTCGTCCACACCAGGGGAACGAGGGCTGGGGCCGGTTACTTGCTCCTCACACCTTTCGGCAGCTCCCAGTTGCCTTCTGGGTAAAGCCCACCCTCCTGAGCAGAGCTGGCTGCATGTCCAGAAGAACTTCCTCACTCTTCATCTCTGCAGGGGTCAACACTCTCTCTTAGAGGATCGGAGAGCACACGTCTTAGATTCTGCTGGCCACACACGGTCCCTGGGGCTGCAGCTCTGCCGCTGTACCGTGGTAGCAGTAAGAGGCCATCAGAGGAGCGTGGTGTGTCCAAAGGACAACAGAAAACTGCGCCTATGACCAGGAGCGCACAGAGCAGGCGGCAGGTTGCTGACCCTTATGGATGGGTGGGGATGAGGTAGGTAGGAAGGCATGGTGGGGATTCTGCTCACACTGATCACTGATCACTGTGTCCAGCGAGGACTGCTCACCGTGCTTGGGGACATGGAGGAGGGCCACCTGTCCCCGTGATGGCTGCTCGCAGAGACCAGTCCAGCCGCATTTCCTGGGCCTCGTGTTTGCCTTCTGGAAAACTCAGAGCAGCGTGTAGAGGAGAAGAAATTTAATTAAAACCACAGAGAGATCTATGCTTACCCAACTAACTGGCTGGTTCAGCGCACAGTTAATCGAAGTCTCTGGAGAATCGTTTCAAAGTGGATTTTGCCGTCCTCCGGTCTGGTGCTCGGACCCTTTCTTTGTCATTGTGATCAAGTCCTGTGGGTCTGTGGCTCCGGAGACCATCTGTCAGTGGCCGAGTGGGTATTTAATTCCATTTGCTATTTGATGTTTCTTTCCCGATATGCAGAGCAGCCGTTCTATTACCAAGCAGAATTGTCGTTCATCAAACGTCTTAGAAAACGTATTTAGCCACCAGCCGGAAAACCTCCTTGCTTTTCTTTATCATTAATCCCAACTACGAGGGCTGGGTGCAGCTCAGGGGCGGAGCACACAGGGCTTGGGTTACATCCCCCAAACAAACACCAAACAAAATCCAAATATCCATAAGGATCCAGGCTTTTCCTTGCTTTCAGTGCCTTTTTGGAAGTAGTATTCCGTTTTCTAGAACGGGTTTTAGAATCAGACCGATCCGGATTTAAATTTAGACTTATTTACTCAATATTGGTAACTTGGGTGACTTGAGGAGGCCCAGCTGGCCTCTCAGCTTGCAGATGCTGGTGCCCGAGTCCCCGGTCCCACAGAGGCCACCACGGACCTTCACGAAGCACCTCTCTGTCCAGCGCCTTGAGATCCGGTGCAGGCCTCGTTGGGTTGAACCGTCAGGGCGACCCCCACTGAGGGGGCCGTTATCTTTAAACAAAGGAGGGGACCCTGCGGCACGGGATGCCACAGGAGCTCATTAAAGTCACACAGCAAGTGACCGAAGTCACCACGCCAGGCCCTGCGGCGCTGCGATGGGTCCCTCCGGGTGGGCCGCGTCCTGGTTCTGAGACATGCACAGCCCGCCTTCCCAGAGCCACTGCCGCGACGGCAGCGCTTGTTCCTGTAGGAAATGCAGGACAGAACTAAAGAAGGACACGTCCCTCAGGCCTGGCAACTTCGGGTACAGAAGATGCCCCAGAACGCCGGGCCCGCCGCCCTCCCCCGAGAGCCAAAGGCCGGGCAGCAGAGCCGAGGCGGGCCTGTGGGTGCCCTGCCAGGCCGCCGGGCGCTCGGAGTCCTCCACCCCCACCAGTGTGACAGCAGGGCGGGCGCGTGGGCCTCCTGCCCCCTCCACGCCTGCTGCCTTCCAGGGCTGCGGCAGGCGCGGGCATCGATGCCCATCCGATCGACGACTTCATTCGGGTTCTGAGGTGGGAACATCCACCCATCGCCGGGTCAGCGTCCTCAGGGAGGCTCCAGGGCCCGCGGAATCTTCTGGAGGCTGCGATGCACCTGAGCCCTCGGCAGCCCTCCCACATCCCCCGAGGCCCACGTGGACGTTCTCCCCACCCGCCGGCTCCCACTCCCTCCTGGCGCTGCTGGCACTGGACCTGTTCAGTCCCAAGAGCTGAGGGGGCAGTGCCCGACTCCTCAAAGGAGCGGAGTGCTTGAAACGAGAGCCACGGTCAGCGGCTCGCCCGCCCAGGGAGCACTGCCCAGGGGCCGCCCTGCAGCCCAGGCCTGCCTGCTCTTCTCTGATCCGCGTCCTTTCTCGCTTCGGTGCGGAAACCAGAGGGCCCTGCCTTCCTGGCTTCCTGGGCCACATCTTTAGCTCTCATTGGTCTGTCTGCTCCCGATCAAGGAGAGCCGCTTAGGAGCGCCCTCTCCAATCCTCTTCTTTGCACAACCTCTGTTCATTCAGTGACCACGAAGGAGGCGTGTGCTGAGCGCCAGCCCCGTGCAGCCCCGGGGATCCCGCGCAGAGCCGAGGTCATCCTGAGGAGCTCAGACGTGACCTAGCAGGTGACTGTGTTTTGAGGCTGTTTTGAACACCCGAGGTGCGTGTCTACTGCCCCGGAAGGTTCACAGGTGGCAGATGCCCTGACACCAGTGGCTGGCGGCTTGTTTGGGATGACTTCTGGTTGAGAACAATTAGAAAACCCGGACCAAGAAAGTAAAAGGAGAAGCAGCAGCGGTCTACCGGAGGGAGGCAGCCAGATCGGAAGGCTGAGGCCCCAGAAAGGAGCCCCTGGAGCTGAGCCCAGAGGTTGAAGCCATTCTTCTTGAGCTGTTGCTGCTGGAAGGCGGTGGCGGAGGGGAAGGCCTGGCAGGTCTTGGCAGCGCTCTAGCCTGAGGCCAGTCTGCATCCCATGCAGGGCCCGCCAAGGAGGAGCCCCTGAGTCGCCCAGGATTTGAGGAGGGGCCCTGCGGAGTGGCCCTGGGGGAGGAGGGCTGGCCCGCCCTGGAGGACGTGCCCAGCCGGCTGGAGTCTTCTGCCCTGATTAGGTTCGCCTTTTCCCAGCCCTGCTGTCGCCCAGGAGCAGAGGCAGATCTCTGGAGACGGCCGGAAGGTTGGCTTGGCCTCCCCACCTCCACCCGCTCCAGATCTTCCTCCAGTCCCTCTTGCCACCGTCCACTGCGCAGTGAGTCTCAGCCTCTGCCTGCCCGTCCTCCGAGGCCACAGAGCTTCTCCAGTGCAGGAAGAGCACGGTCCTCAGCGTTCTCTCAGTGAGTATGAATTAATCAACTGATTCTTAAGTTTCTATGAAAATGGAAAGGACGAGCCAAGCGTTCTGAAAGACAAAGCTGCAGGGTTCGTGGTACTCGATAGTTAGGCTTATTAACAAGTTACCCAGTCAAGAGTGTGTTGTTGGCACAGGGAGCAACAAGACCAATGGAAAGAACAGAAAGTTCTAGAAACAGACCTGCCAGTATGATGTAACAGGACTTATGACCAAGGTGGCCTTGCCGAGTAATAGGGGAACAGGTGATCTTTTCCACAGGGTCAGCCAGATATCCACAGGCAGAATATTGGAAGTTGACCCCTGCCTGGAAATAGCACCAGCTGGACTTTAAGTCCAACGTGAAGGAAGAGGAAGGCATCTGTCTAGAAGACGACAGGGAGACTATCTTCACGACTTTGGAGGAAGAAAGATTCCTCAAGTAGGGCACGGACAGCATTAACCACAAGTGAAAGACCTGTACATTAGAGCTGCGCTAAAACTAAGAACTTTTGTTTGTCAAAAGCACTTAGGAAAGTGAGGAGGCAAGCTGGGCAGGGTGGCCCACCTATAGTCCCAGCAACCCGGAGGCTGCGGCAGGAGGCCCACAAGTTCCAGGCCAGCTGGGCAACTTAGTGAGACCCTGCCTTAAAATAAAAAAATAGAAAGGACCGGGGGTGTGGCTCAGTGCTTGAGCACTCCTGGGCTCAATCCCCAGGACCCACCCACCCACCAAAAAAAGTGAAGAAACAAGTCATCAAATGGTGAAGTGTTTGTAATGTGAATTACTGGGAAAAGGGACATATTCAGAATATGCAAAGAAACCCTACAAATCAATAGGAAAACGCTCCCTTCCCCAATTCTAATATTAAATGGCAAGAATTTAACCCACTTCACAAAAGATAAATCCACCACCACAGTGCTCAGCTTCACTGGTCACCAGGGAAATGCCAATTAAATGTGCATTGAGATGCTACTACAGACCCAGTTGAACAACTCAAGTTAAAGGGACCAACAATGCTTGGTGTCAGGATGTGAAGCAACTGGGACTTTCACCTGCTTCTTTAGGGAATATAAAGTCACAAAACCGCTTTTGACAACCGTCTGGCAGTATCTGCTAAAGAGGAACACAGCTTCTGACCCGATATTTCCTCTCCAAGTACATATGCAAAACTAAGTCCTTCTGCACACCCAAGAAACGAATGCCCTTGAACTAGAAATCATCTAAATGTCCATCGACAGAATGAGCAAAACCAATCGTGGCGTCTTTCCACAACGAAGTCCCGTATAACAAGAATGAACATACGACAACTACCACAGTAACGTGACCGGTCTCAAAAACAATGTCAAGAGGAAAAGTCGAACGTGACGGAGTCCTCATTGCATTAACTTAAAATTAATTTACCTAAAACATAAAGGTAATATAAATACGAAGTTATGAATATCAAGTTTTAAAGCAGGCAAGGCGATGATTATCTTGGAAGTGGATAATGTTCACCCCTGGAGAGGAGGAGGCATTGCGGAGCTTTAGGATATTTTGCTTCATTTTTGCCTGGGTTAGACTTACACAGGTGTGCTCACTTTGTGAAAATACACTGAGTTGTACACTTTCCTATATGTGTGTTACGTCTCAATAAAAAATTAAAAAATGTCAACTAGAACTAGTGAATGTTTGCAAAAGTAATTTTATTTAGCCAATAGGTATGTGCCGAGAAAACTGAATAAGTAGGTCAAGGTCCCTTCCCATAGGGTGCAAAAGTGGAGACTCACACTGGCCTGGTCGGTCAAGAGCGAGGTGCCTCGGGGGCTGGAGAGACGGCACTTGGCACTCGGTGCCTCTGTGGGCTCTGAGAACCCGAGGCCGCCTGGAGCCAGGCAGGGATCGGAAGCAGGGAAGGATGTTCCCGGCGGAGGGAGCTGCCCACGGCAGGCTGGCTCTTGGAGAATGAGAGTGAGGGTGCATGTGAGGGACCCGGAGCAGCCCAGGTGGGAGGGCCCCAGAAAGTCTGTAAAGGCGGTGGCCAGGGCCTCTGAGCCATGCCAAGTCGGACCTTATTCCGAGGGCAACAGGGGCTACGGAAGGGTATTTGTGGGTGAGGGAGTGGGAAACAGGGTCAGGTTTGATTCTTGAAGCGTCAATGATGGCTTTTGGGCCGTCAAGCGGGGAGGTTCAGAGATGAGTGAGTGGATTGCTGCAGTCTCAGGAGGCACAGGGGCCGTGGCGGAGGACAGGGTGGCGTCTGAGAAGGATTTAGGACCAGGACCTGGGCCAAGCTGGCTTGAGAGGTGGGACTGATGGACCACACCTGGGCAGAAAGAAGCTGCTTCCAACAACATGTGACGGAGGCCAGCAGGTGAAGAGGTGCCCGGCTTCAGGCTGCATCCTCCACACGCGGGGTGGCTCTGGGCTCAACTGCATCTGCCTTCTGTTTCCAACCACGTCCCGGGAGCTGCTGGGGGCAGTGAAGCCCAGCATCCCGACAGAATAACCACAGCGTCAGCCAGAGGCACGGGTCACAAGTGAAATTTCATGAGATCCGCATCAAATCTGGGCTGTGAATTCAAATACCGCACCTCCCCAAGGGGCCCTTCCGTCACCCTCAGACCTGGGCTCTCCCTCCTGGGAGCTGGGCACCGGGCATGGTGGGCTGGGTAATCCGAGAGCACCAGGAAACCAGCGTCGATGTCTAGCAGCGTGGCAGCTCCGGACCTCCCGGTGGCAGAGTTTGGGGCGGCCATCTGTGGTTCTGAGCGGCCTGGCCCTCCTGGCCTCTTCTGAAATCTCAATATCCTTTTGGGGAACCCTCCCTCCTCCACGGTCGGCCCACTTGGCCAGATGGACCTGACCCCACCCAGGTGCCAGCGTAGGTGGAGCCCCCAGGGGAAAAGGCTCCACTCAGGAAGCTTCTGGAAGGGTGGGATTGTCCTCTCAGGGTCAAGTGCCCATCTGGGTCCAGTGATGGTGACTGGGTGGGCCTGGGTCAGTGGCACCTCTCTGTGGGGGATGGGCCAAGCCCCTGGTAGAGTCTTCTCAGGAATGACAGGGGAGGGGGCGGGCGACCTCCCCGGCTCGGCTCTCCTGTCCAGCTTCACGTCCCCCAAGCCTGCCCTGTCTGCCCTGCTGCCGCGTCCCTTCAGTAATAACACGCCAGTGTCCCATCTCAGCTTGGAGGACTGTCCGTCCAGGCTTCCTGCCCCTGGCTGAGGCGGGTGGAGACTGGGGCGTGTCGCACCTCTGACCCCAGGATGAAGCTGCCCGTGGCCGTGGCCGATGAAGCCTTGCAGAAGGCCACCCGGCTCTGCCCCCAGACCTGTGGCGCACGCGGCCCTGCCCTTCCCCACTCTTACGGGTTCCTTTTATTTTTAGGGTCGTCCCCTCTCCTTTTTGAAAAAATCCTCAGCGGTTTGACCTTTCTCCTTTAAAGGATCCAGGGGGAACTGCGTGACCTGCCTCCAACCATTCAGGGGGCTCCAGGCAACCCCGGCGTGCGCCCCACCCGTCTCCTTCCAAGACAGCACCACAGGGCGCCCCCCGCCCAGTAGGCCCTCACCGCCAGGGCCGCCTCTCCCGGCCCGGCAACCACAGGGGCTTTCTTGTCTCTGTGGCTCACCGTCTGGACATTCCCTCAACGGGTCAGGCAGTGTGGCCTTCGGGTCTGGCTTCTTCCCTCAGCGTGCGGTTCCCAGGGGCTCAGGGGGCAGCGTGCGGAGTCCTGCTCCATTTCTGAGGCCGAACTGTGACCCGCCATCCAGACCCACAGGTCCCCTTCAACCACCGGTGATGGACACCAGGACTGGTGGACACTGGGGCTGATGGGCACTGGGGTTGGTGGACACTGGGGTTGGTGGACACTGGGGTTGGCTGGTGGACACTGGGGCTAGTGGACACTGGGGTTGGTGGACACTGGGGTTGGCGGACACTGGGGCTGGTGGACACTGGGGTTGGCTGGTGGACACTGGGGCTGATGAACACTGGGGTTGGTGGACACTGGGGTTGGCTGGTGGACACTGGGGCTAGTGGACACTGGGGTTGGTGGACACTGGGGTTGGTGGACACTGGGTTGGTTGAAGGAGCTAGTGCAGACACAGAGGAGCAAGGAGCTGACCAGGTGGTGGTGGCCAACCACTATCGTGGGACAGCACCACAGGCCCCGGATGTTCCTGCCTCGTGCTCGCCTTGGGCGGTGGAGGAGAGGCTGACTTGGAGATCCCGCAGCTGCCAGCTCTTCCCTTGGACTCATGGCTTCCTCCCCATCCAACCGCGTGCGCAGGACAGGGTTGGAGCAGAGGCTGGAGCGGAATCCAAGGGGAAGGCGTCCATTGCCTCCCACCCCTCCTCTGATACCCTTCCTGCCCGTGTGACCAAAGCGTCTCCCCAGCAGGAGCCTCCAAACTCTCCCGTCCTCCACTGCTGGTTTGCTCAGGCCTCCCCAGTGGGACCACAGGCTGCGAGTGAGCCTGGGAACCTCTGTGGCTCCTCCCTCCCCAGGCAGCCTCCCGCCAGGGGGCCACTCGCACCTCCTTGTGCTTCCCTCCTGCTACTGGGCGGCTCCTGGGTTGCAGGGAGGCGACCTGCAGGCCACGTGCTGGCTCTTGAGTGCTTCAGCCTGGACAGGGCCCAGCCACTTCTGCTCCCTGGTCAGAGGTGGTCACGTGGTCCCACCTAACTCCAAGGGGCCAGGAAAGAGGGAGCCCCTGGTTGGGGTGGCAGGGAGCACTAACCGTCTCCACTGCTCCTTGCATGGCCCCCGCTGCCTCGAGCTCGAGTCCTGTGTGCCTCTCGGGCTCCCCGCCGGGGCACAGCCGTGCTCCAGGGTGCCCAGGCACCTGTGGTCCTCACAGAGGGCTTTCCCCAGCTGACCTGCCTGTCCTTCCGGGTGCTGTCCTCTGACCCTCCTCCCCGCCCCTCTCCTCCTGGCCGATTCCTCAATTCATGATGGGTTAGGTGCCGACGTGACTGGGCTAAGGGCTGCCCAGGTGGCTGGCAAAACTCGTTTCCTTGGTGTGGCTCCGGGGTGTTTGCAGAAGAGATGAGCAGTTGAACGTATGGGCTGAGAAAAGAGGGTCGCTCTCCTAGGCGGGGCTGGGGCCTCGCCCAGTCCTTGGAAGGCCTGGACAGGCGGCACGGCAGAGGAAGGTGAGGGGTGCTCCTGCTGGGCTGTGACATCGTCTCCTGCTCTTGGAATTGGTCTCCTGGTCTTGGGACTTTGACAAAGCCCAGGACACCCGCCGTCCCCATCTCTCCCTCTCGGGCCTCAGCCTCGCAGCAGAACGCACACTAGGCTCCCTGGTTCTCAGGACTTGAAAGGAATCGCGCTGCTTTCCTGACTCTCCTGCTGGGGACAGTGTGCCATGGGACTTGTGGCTTCCGTAACCGCGTGAGCCGATTCCTGCAATGGACCTCTTGGCGTGCTCGGGCCCTTGGGGCTGTTTCTCTGGAGGCCCTGGGCTCGGGGCTGTCAGGACGCCTCTCTGGCTGAGCTTTCTGTGCGGGGCTGGCTGCCTTCCGTGAGCCCCCCACAGGTGCCCCTGGGCTTCGTTCTCCTGGGCCCTGACCCTCCACCTGCATTGGTCCCTGAGCTGTGCCTTGGTCCTGGTAACCCGCAGCTGCCCAGCACCCGGCCCTGGGCTCCCGCCGCAGGACCCCACAGCCACCCGCTCCTGAACTTGGCAGTGAATGAGCTTTTTTCCGGTTGACAGGTGTCCTCATTGTGGAAAATAGGGAACAGATAGAGATAAATCAGTTTGATTAGAGATCCTTTCAGTAAAAATGTACAGCGTCTCAGTGATGCAAAGCTGTCTCCTGGGGACGGAGGGGCGAGCCGAGCCCCTGAATCCCTCTCAGCATAGACAAGCCATGGCTCCCGTCCCAGATCTGCCACCGAGAAGCCTGGGGTCTTGGGACAGTCACTTCACTATTTTGAACCTCATTGATAAGATGAGGCAGACGGACTCTTGACCCAAGTTAGCTGTTGTTATTATGGTTTATCATTTATTATCAAACATTACTAATACCAGGGCTTGAAGAAAACTTACGGGTAAGGAATGCAGCGCATCCGAGCTGCATTTAGAGGTGGGAGGGCCTCTGGTGTGGCGGCGACTGGTGCAGACCCTTGGGCTTCTGCAGTGACACTCTCTTTGGTGGATTTGTCCTGGAGGGTTTGCTGAGTAACTTGGTGAGGAGGCTGAGAGGGCAGCTCTAGGCCTGGGTTGCCAGAGTTGAGCTTCCAGCTCTGCTACCAGCTGTGTGACTTGAGCTACTAACCCAGCCTCTCTGAGCCTCAGCTTCTTCATCTGTAAAATGGAGAGAACAATGTTGCTTACAACTCAGGGCGTTGTGGCTGGAGCTGAGTTAAACCTGCGAAATGTTTAGAAAGTGCTTGGAACACAGCACTTAATAAATGTCTTTTGATATGTTGCCACCATTGGATGCTGTGGTACACTGGGCTTCTGGGGCCCTTCCCCTCGTGGAGCATGGAGCACAGGACTGGTCCCTCAGGCCCAACCCAGGCGGACGGTCCAGGTGCAGGTGCTTAGGAGGGTGCTGGCCTGAGTGTGGCCTGGAGCGAGGCTGCTCGGCGTGGCTTGGCTTGAATTCTGGTCTCATGCCAACTAGGTGTCAGGAGGGGTCAGCAGCAGGAGCGAGTGCCTCGCCCCAGGAGTGCTCTGGGCGATGCCCGGGAGGCTGCACCCCAGCTCCCTCCTCCGTGGAGGCCAGGCGAGGCTGGGGTGGGACTTGAGGCAGGGGATGGTGGGGTGAGAGTGGCCACCCTGGACCAGCAGGTGCACAAGGGCAGGAGGATGCGCAGTGAGGCCGAGGTGGCCGGGCCCATCTCCTCATCTGGTCCTTGGCCAAGTGTCCCGAGTCCCTCCTGAGTCTGGCCCCTAGGGTCTAGCAGTGCACGTGAACCTGGCTGGTTCACCTCCAGCCCGGATGGTGGGCTGATTTTGTACAGGAAAAGGAAGTGGAGAAGGTGCCTTTAAGAAAGAGGCGGAGGCTGCGTCAGGAGGCTCAGACCCAGCACAGACCAGCAGGGATCCCGTGGTCCCACGGGTGCGTCACAGTGAAGCCCTTTCCTCCCTCACCCTCGGATGTCGGGGGCCCCTCGGGAGGCGGACACGTGAGGCAGAGGACACTAGACAAACTAGAACCGCGAGTAGGTGATCTCAGCGTGAGCAGGTGCAGGCGCTGCATGGGACTTACACTGCGCACCTGCTGGGGCTCCGAGCCGACTGCGGTGTTTGGTGGAGCTCCAGGGACTCGGGTGCACACCTGTGCTCAGCCTGAGGCCTGACGAGGGTGGACGGACGCCAGGCCTTGCTCCCTCTCCCCTGCCCAGCCGGCGGGCCTGCAGCTCAGGATCCCGAGCCCCCGAGGGTGTCCCATGGCCAAGTATGGGAGACGGCGTTTGCGGGGGATCGCCGCTCATTGGCTGGGCAGGCTGACCACAGGCCGTTCAGGTGGCCAGGAAGTGGAGAGGCCCCACCTCGACGTCGAAGGCCAGGGGATCCCGACCTCAGTGGCTCATCCGGTCCGTGGGATGTTCCGTGGTTTGCCTTTACCTGTGTGGATCTGACCCTCCACAAGCTCCGGCTGCACCTGAGAAAGGCCAAGCCCAGCTCCCCTCCTGTCCTTCAGGCCACCTGCCACCTGCGGGACCCTGGGTAGGACCACTCCTCCTTCTTCCTCAGGGGCCGTCTCTGGGGCTTGAAATGAGCCACCGTGTGCAAAACGTTGAGCTCCAGGGTGCCTGTCACCTGGCCAGGCACCCCCAGGGCTCAGCCCCGAGGCCACCATCTCCATGTCACCAAGGAGAAGCTCGCTCCCAGGGTGAGGTCAGGGTGGGCAGAGCCCGACCTTGCCCCCACTCCACCTTCCTGAGGAAGCTCCCGGAAGCGCCCTCGACCTGGGGCTCATGGGCTTCTTCAAGAGGCTGAGACTTATTTGCTCGTAAGACCAATGCATATGCATGGACTGCAATTTGGAAAATGCACTTTTGCCAAAAGAAGAAAATAAACCCCCAGCGTTCTCCACCACTCAGAGAACCACGCTGATGTGCTGGGGTGAGTATTTTAAGACTTTGGGGGAAATTGAAAAACCTAAACTGCGATTCCGTTCCTGGCTCGCAGCCACGGCCTACAGACTGCAGGGCTGTTGTCCCGAGCCCCGATTCCTTGCTGGGGGCTCTGTGGGTGTTTGGTGGCCTCTGCCCACTTGATGCCATGTGCACCCTCCCCCAAGTCAGGACTACAAGAAGCGTCTCCAGATAGTGCTGGGGTCGCACTGGCCCTGCTGGAGCCTGGTTGGTTCGAGGAGGGGGCTGAGGTGGGCCAGATCTGACTGTCATGGCCACTTCAGTGCAGACGCAGGCGAGCTGGCGAGGGACAGGAGCCTTGTGTCCTCATGAGAATCTGCCCAGCTGCAGAGAGGACAGGAGGAGACAGGACGGGAAGCGTTCTCTGTGAGGGTGTCCCTGTTGACATCCTGTAGCTGGTGGCTCCTTCGATGAGGCCCAGTGAAATCCCAAGCAAGTCCGCGGCAAAACTCCAGGGGCTTTGGAAGTCCCCCCTCTGCTGAGCCAGAGGCCCGGCTTACCTCACACCCCGCGGCTTACGACCCAGAACGTGGCCCCAGCCCATCTGCCTTTGCATCCTGTGTCCGCCCCCAAGGCGGGAGGTTCAGGGGAGTGACTAAAGGGTTGTGCCTCCATTTCCCCATCTGTAAGGTGAAGGCAGCGGCGGGACCCTTGGGTGCGAGTGCAGTGAGCTCGCCCGATGACAACGGCTCCGTTAGAAAACACCAACCCCACCCGCGTCCCGTCCAGCGAGGGAGGGCGGGGACCTCGGAGACCCCCAGAGGGTCCTGCCTTTGAGAAAGGTGGGGTGGGAGGGGTCTGGAGACCAGGCTCCTCCTCCACCCTGGACACAGTAGCTGTGCCCAGTGTCCTCAGCTTGGGGGACGCCTGACCAGCCTTGAGGTCTGGGACACTGGAGTCCACTCCCCGGAAGTTCCAGTTTACAAACACCGTGTGCCCAGGGCTGCCAGGCACGCAAAGCGCTCATTCTCTCACTGTGAACGCCTCCGTCTCCATTTTGAGTGTGCAATTCGCTAAGTGCGTCCACGTCGCACAACCGTCCCCAGCGTCCAGCTTCAGAGACCTGGCCTATGGACACCAGCTCCCCACTGTCCCGTCCACCCTGGTCCCTGGCAGCCGCGATTCCTTTGTGTCTTTGAACTTGAACTCGACCACCTGGTGCGCTTGGCATCTGGCGTGTTTTACGTGGCGCAAGTCGGGCCCCTTTGTCGTCCAGGCCGAGTGCAACTCCTCTGGGGTGCAGACCGCGTCCTCTGGGGTGCAGACCGCGTCCTCTTTGCCCGTTGGCCTGCTGCTGGGCACGTGGGTTGCCCCTGCCATTCGGGTACTGGGCGTGTGGAGACGGTGAGCGCGGGGAGCCCAGAACGGGTTTGCTGTTCTGCCAGCATCTCGGCAGCAGGAGGTCCGAGGAGCAACCACACTGTCTCCAGGCCGTCGCCACAGGGACATTCCTACAGCCACATGCGGGGCTCCAGCGTCTCCACGGCTTCACAGCCCCTGTGTTCTAACCCAGCGCCCTGGATTCACACACCCCTGAAACAGTGGGGGGTGCACCAGGACCCCCGTAAAGCAATTCCTTATCCCGGAAGAGCTTCCGACATCTCCAGGGAGCCCCTGTGTTTGGACCTCATCCACGAGGCCAGGCGGACGAGGCTGAGACCACCTCTTTTCCCTCAGTCTCCCCTCTTGAGAGAGGAGCCAGCTCAGTGAGCCTAGGAGATTCTGAGTCAGCACTCAGGCCTCCTCTTTGGGCCTCTGCTCTAGACAAGCACCCTGCTCTGCTGGGTCCCCTGTTCCCAGTGTGTCACTGAGGTCACCACCAACCTACTGGTGCAGAGAGGCTGTGAAGCTTCTGTGGCCGGCCTCACCTCTGCGGGGCTGCGGACCGGCCAGTACGGCTCCTCTGTGGCATCAGACAGGGAGGGAGAGGAGCCCAGAGTCCCGTCTCTGTCCTGGAGCAAGCCCCGCTTCCCGTCGGGAAAGTAAAGGTCAGAAGTGGCTGACACTCTGGTTTGAGGGACAAGATTTCGCCTCTTCCAGCTGGCTTCTCTGTCACGTGCTGCATGGGACAATCCCAGAGGGGCCGTGGGGAACACGGGAGCCAGCTTTGGTGACTGACACTCCCGCCTGTTGCCCGTTAGGGTGTCATTGCTGTCCATGCGACAGACCTCCCGTTCCTATGGTAAGACGGTTGGTGATGGATTCCCTCGGTCTGTATTAGAAATGTCTTTATTTGGCCTTTGTGTTTGAAGATGCTTCTCCTGATGAGGGATCATGAGTTCAGCAGGTGTTCCTCCGCCCCTGTCTGGCCACCACCTGCACCGCTCTTCCCAACTGTGGTGAGTTGCTTTGTTTTCCTGGCTGCAACATTTTCACCTCATATTGAGTTTCAGAAATCTGGCCACAATGTATCTAGGTGCAGCTTTCCTTGTGTCAATCTGATGTGGGGTTTGCTGAGCCCAGACTTGTAAACTGATGTCTTTCACCAAATTTGGAACTTTGAGGCCCTGAATTCTTTAAATTTTTTCTTCTCATGTTCTCTCCCCTTTTCTGAGAGTTTGGTATTTTCTATTGACTGGTCTTCAAGTTCAGTGACTCTTGTGTCCTAGTCTCAAGCTGCAGCCATCTAGTAAACTTTCATTTCAGTTCTTAGACTTTTCAGCTCTAGACACTAGAGTTTTTAAAGCTTCGTGATCTCTAAGATTCCCTGTTTGTTCATTTTGAGTACGTTCTCTTTAAATCCCTGAGCATGTTTATTACAACTGCCTCAACCATTTCAACAACATAAGCACCTGGGGTCCTTTTCTACTAACTGCTTTTATTCTTGACAATGGAGCATTGCCCTGCTTCTTTGTGTGTCCAGCTACTCACGATTGCTCACTGGACGTCATCAGCAATGTGACGCAGACGTTCCAGATTCGGTTCCTGTTCTTGGAACAGTGATTTTTTCCCGTAGCCTGCAGTTAATTTGGGTGGGCTCAGTTCTGGACGCTGCCTTCCCTTGTCAGCAGGGCCAGGACTGGAAGCTGGTCACTCTCTCCAGGTTCTGTGCTGCTCATAGGCCACAGGGCCTGGGTTGTCCCCGTGCGCGTGTGGTTTTGTGGCAGCCAGGGATTCGGTAGATCTCGGGCTCATTCCCCTTTCTGCCAGGCCCCCCAGCCCCTGGCTGCTCTTCCGTCTCTCACCTCTGATCCTTGACCCCTCAAGCCAAGGAGTCCGCAGCTTTGTGTCTATCGGAGCTGCTTGTGGACTGGCAAATACCCGCAGGCAAAAAGCCCAAAGTAAGCAAATCGCACAGGGTAGAGCGCTGTCTCTCAAGGGTAGTCTCCTAGGTTCTGCCTGTTTCTGGATGCTCCTAGAACTTCCAAGCCATTTGCAAATGTCCAGGTGTAATAATTGTGTGTGGGAGGATTGGCCCACCCAAGCTAGCCCCCATTCCTCTAGCATTTAACAAAAATAGCAACTTAGAATCTGAGGCCAACATAAAAAGTTGAAACATTTCCTCCAAATTGAGTTGGGAGGTTGCTTTCCCAGGTGACAATAATTGTATGAAGTTTAGCATGTCACCATCCCCTCCCAAAAAAGATCACGGATTTTCCAGGTCACTGTTGCCCTCCCTGTCTCCCCTGGTCCAAGGTCAACTGCCCATCTGTATAATCTTCAGCATGGCCTTACGACTCGTTTCCAATCAAGTGCTGTGCCAGAGTGCTCCTTGTGCCCCAGCCAAGCCCCGGCCCGTGGCTTTATTCTGCGGTCCACCTGCCTACGCTTCCTTCCCGGGAGTGCTTGCTCAGAACTTCTCGCCAAGCAGCGAGCTGTTAGTGGGCTTTCTTTACTGCTTCTTCCCCGCTCCCTCCCTGTGTCCTTCCCTCCCTTTCTCCTGCCTTCCTCCCTTATTAAATGAGCCTCTATTAAGTGCTCAGCATTGTTCTAGAAGGTGGCGATGTAGCAGTGAAGAAAACAGGAAGCCTCTGCCCTCACGGAGCTCACGCGTGGAGCCAGGGTTATGGTAACGAGTGGTTCCCGTCACGGTGACAGGGTCTGTGGAGAAAGATGGAGCACGCGAGGCGCTGGTAACGGGCACCTGCGAGCTTTCCCCTGTCTCCGTCCCTCACCCCCTGTTCCTTCTGTTTGTTATTGATTTTCACCCCCATGGTGATGGAAAGTGCTGTTCAGTGGGTCAGTCCTGGCTTTGGCCGCCTCTTAGCTGGGTGGCTTTGAGAAATCCCCCCACTGCTAAGCCTCAAGGTCCTTCTCGGTGACACAGGGTAGAGCTTTTGAAAGGATTAAGCCAGATGCTCCTGGAAAGCATTTCCCCAGGGCCTGGGTGGAGCGAGCACCCCTCTATATTAGCCCCTTGACCACAGATCTCAGTGACCCACCCAACGCCTGGCACATTGTGAGCCACACACTGATTACTAGGTACCGCGTCCAGGCGATTGCTTTCCCTTCTGCCGGGTCACCAGGCTTGTCCCCCTTGTTGGAGTGAATGGAGAAGGGCAGTGAAATCAGTCATCCAGAAATTATTCGCTGGCAGTATCGCCCAGAGCTGCCTAGAAAGCATCCAGGGGAGTCGGGGCTGGAGGAGGCTGCTGCTGGGGAGGAGGCTGCTGCTGGGGAGGAGGCCGCTGCTGGGGAGGAGGCTGCTGCTGGGGAGGAGGCTGCTGCTGGGGAGGAGGCCACTCCAGCTGCTGCGGACAGAAGTACAATTCCAGTTGCGAGAAAACGCTGCCGAGGAATTCCAGGGTGGCCCAGGGCTGCAGACTCCGTGGACTGGGGCCAGCGTCGGAGGTGCTTCAGGAAGGGCCAGTTTCCCGCTTCTGTCTGAGGACCCGTCCCTGCCGAAGGCCGATCCGCCCCTCCAGGCCGCCTCTGGGCAGTCTTTCCTGGCCTGGGCTCATTTTCCCTCCGGACGCTCTCAAAGTTCCGATCCACTTCTGTGACCACTGCCTGCTTCTTCCCAAATTCTCAGGCCAGCTCGGGGACAAAGACTCCAGGGCTCTGCCGGCCTGGCTGGCTTTGCCGTGACGTCGGCGGGTGCCTAGCGTGCTCGGCTGGGCTGCTCTGGTCCTGTTTCCCACCTGGTGGGAGCTGCTTACAGGAAGCATGTTGTTCAGAGGCTGCACGTGGGACTGGCTCTGCAGTGCCAGATGGCCTGTCGGTGGCAGGTACTGAGGACATGGCTGGGCGCCCCGAGAGGACAGGGCTTACCGAGTGCCACCTGTGTCCTCTCAGCTCCCACAGTCCCACTGTGGGCCAGGTATTCTGTTTCCAGGAAAACAAGGGACTTATTCTATAAAACGGGGAAAACCTTGGCATTTCCTTCCTTGCTGTGACTTTACACAGTATATAGTTGTGAAAAGGCTATGCATAGCGGACAACCAAATAACAGTGGCTTAAAGTAGAGGTTTACTTCTTTTTGTGCAATAGTCAGAGGGAGCAGATTAGGGATGGTAGGGCCAAAATGTCCCCAGACACTCAGGATCCTTCCAGCCTGTCACTGCCCTCTGCACAGGTTACATTTTTCAAGGTTGCTTCATTGTCCAAGAGGGCTGCTGCTGCTCCTATCTTCATGACTGCATTCCAGCCCACAGGAAGGAGAAAAGGCAAAGACTGATACACCCACTCTCTTGAAGAACTCTTCCCAGAAGTTGCTCCCTTCCATTCCCATCCCAGTTGGTTGGCACATAGTCACCCAGCCACTCAGACAGGAAACAAGAGACAGGGGAATGGCCACTGGGGGAGAACTAGCAGATTGGTTAGGAAAGAGGGAAAAGGCTACAGCGAATGTTGCCAAGCGGAAGCAGAGGCTGTGCGTTTGCATGTTGGTCTCCCCTGTGGCCTCATGGGTCTCGATCTCCTCCCTGCTGCAGGGGCCATGATGGTGCCCGCCTCACGCTTGGTGAGTATTAGTGACACGGCACTTGGGAAGAGTCTTTCCGAGGCCTCCCAGGCAGGAGCGTGCGCTTCAGGACGTGTGTGGAAAGTCACTTCCGGAGCTGGCGTGCGTGCCGACTCCAGGGAGGTCTCCAGACCCGCCCCCGGGCTTCTCTGGGACTGCTGGGCAGGCGCCAGGGTCTCGCCTGCAGGCGGCCGTGTCCTGAAGTCCAGGAGCCGCACAGGAAGCCCAAGGCGATTGTAAAGGGCACGCATCAAACTCTTAGCGGTGGTGATATTTATTTTAACATGAGATTAAGAACAAAGGAGACCTTCACTACTAACCCATGGATATTAGTGCTTGGGACAAAAATGAGTTTATTTAAAGAGAAGTTAAATAAATAATAATCCAAGTGGTTCCTGGCTTTGGCAGAAAGAAACTCAGGTGGAAACCGCAGCTTTGGCCCATCTCTGATCTGAGCCTAGTAAAGTCCCTACAGAGGTCCCTCTAGTCCCTTCCTGGACGCCTGACCCCTGGAAACTGCGGTAATACACAAGGGGTGCCAAGCCCCTAAGTTTGTGGTGATTTATGGTTAAGATGTGGTACAACGCTGTCCCCTTAGGCAAGTTCCTGATGCCAGCCATCTCCTCCCCGTCACACGGAGACAGTAACACCCGCTTGTGGGTGCTGGAGGGACACGCGGGGACATAAGTGTAAATTTAGAGTGAACACAGGGGTCTTGGGACTGTCCCCTCCAGGGCAGCTCTGTCCAGGTCCAAGATCCCAGGGATGGGAGGCCAGGGCAAAGCTCAGCGAAGACTCGGTACAGAATCCTGCGGCACTTTCTTGATGGTCTTGTCGAGTAGTCTCTTGATTCTTCATCCTATCCAACCATCTGAGAATCCAGAGCGTGAACACAGGCCTGATGAGACATTTGATATGGAAAATTCCGGGCCGTTCAGCATCTTTTTTGGGGAAGAATCAAAGGTGATGCTCTTGGACCTGGGGTCAGGATCCAGGGCAATTCGGCTCCAGGCCTCGTGGGCTTCCTGACGTGACCTGCTGTGGGCGTTGGGGGAAGGCAAGTGCCCTGCCCAGATTAGGATGGAACGGTAGCTCGTGGGACCTCGGATCAGAGGCTTTTCAGAATAAGTTAGAAATTATTTCTTGGACCCCAAAGAAAAGGGTGCCCAGCAAAGACAGCGTCTCAATCGGATGTGAGTTTTGTGAAGAGAAGTCTTCAGCTGACGTCCCAAAGCTGTCCCATCTTCACTGCGGACTAGACATCATCCGAGTCATTTGTTCTAAAGCAATTCCCAGGTCCCCGAGCCCCGTCCAGAGGGCTGGACTCGAGCGCTCCCAGGTGGACTGCCGTCGCACGTCCGGTGGCACCGGGGGTTCTGTGTGCACAGGGCCTGCGGGCGGCAGGAGCACCTCTCAGCATCTGTCACCCAGCCTCGGGGACGCAGACCCTGACAGGACACTGCAGAGCCCCCGGTGTAGGTGCCTCCACCCCAGCTCTCATCAGAGGACCTGGGGACGGGAAGAAGTGCAGAGCTGGGTGCCATTTCAGCTGTCCACGCTCGGAGGCCAGGGCGAGCGACCTCGGGAGCAGAGGAGAGTGCCGGCGGTTAGGGGGCGGGGGGTTTGGGTATCTGTGGCCCTTCACATCTAACCTATTTGCTTTTAGGTTTATGTGATTTAATGGCGAACGGTGGTTCTGTTCACCAAGGGTTCGCAAGGTTCCAAACACAGGCCACAGGCTTTTGCGAGCAGGCACAGGTCAGCTCCAGCGGCCCCGGGCCGGGGTTTAAGGTGGTTGCCCGGTTCCCGAGGGTGGACCCTGGCAGTTCCCCTCCAGGACCTGGCGCGGCGGCGGCCCCGGGAGCTCGGCAGGAACCAGGCCTGCACTTCGGCCACCTCCCAGGTGAATCCTGCGCACAGTGAAGTAAGTCTTCATGGTACTGTGAGTGGAGGACTCGGTAATGCCCGGTGCCAGCACAGGGACCTGCTGGGCGGGGCAGGTGAGCTTTAGGACGCTGTCCCCGGAGCCCACCACCGAGGCCACCACTCCAGGGCCTGGGCCTACGGGGCCTGCCAGGGTGGGAGGGCTCCCTCGGGGGGCCTGGGGCAGTTCTGGACCTGGCGCTGGTTCAGGTCATCATTCTGGATGGAAGGGAGACCTCGCCAGGGACGGGTGTTCTTAGACCTGGCCTAGCAACATCGCTGGGTCCAGAGTGAGACCAGAACGAGCTTGCAGGGCGGTGGGACTGGAGGGTGCTGTGACAGGGGACGGCATCACCCCTAGGGGACGCCCAGTGGGCCTTTGTCCCCACCTGCGGGCCAGCGCAGGGTGCGAGCAGCGCAGCCTTGGAGTCTGCGGCCCCTCGGATCGCGGACAGTCTCCCCTCCTCCGCGCTTGCTGTTCTGTGACACAGGGAGGGTCACCCGCCCTCCAGGGCCGCCTGGGATCACTGCCTGTGAAGAGCCTGCGTGGAGGGGCTCAGCGCGGGCAGGGGCACCGGCTCTCCCCGTGGTGTATGCCCGCGTGCCGTCATGGTTTGGGTGTACGGGAGGCGAGCCGGGGCGACAACGCGCCATACCAGGTACCGCCAGGGCTCGCTGCGGATTCAAGGGCGCCTGGTCTCCAGTCAGCGACTGGAAAGGTGGCTTACTTAGCAGCACCTCTGGGAGGGTGGCATTAGCGAGGCTGGTTCAGCTGCAGAGGACAGGAGGAGACTGGAGGACGGCGGGCGGCGGAGCGGGCGCCTTGCCTCTGGCTGGGAGGAGAAGCGTCACCCAGGGGAGAGGCCGACGTGAGCCAGACTGCGGCCCCTTCGCAGGATAAGCCCCAAACAGCGTGCGGGCTAGGAGGCCTGCTGAGCACAGGCCTGTCGCTTCAGATGCAGGAGGGCCGGGAGCATGCTGTCCTCCGTCCTCCCGGCTCCTCGGTGAACTGGCAGACGCTGCCGGGCGGCTTTTAGGCGCTACTCTTGGGAAATGCACGGGAGCACTAGGTCTCGGCAGAGCAGATGCGCAGCCATCTGCAGAGGCCCATCTGGGAACAGGAGCTTCCAGGGACGTGACCCGGCAGGAGCGCAGAGGCGGCCAGTCTCGAGGAGCCTCTGCCTGGAGGTGTCCTAGGGCCTGCAGAGGCTCTTCTCCAGAAGGGGCGACTGAAGAGGGTAGAACAGGTAGCAAGAGTGTCGGGCAGTCGGGGTATAAGGCTTTTTCCAAACCACTCCCCGGGGTTGACCATAGGAACGTTCCAAACATTCCAGCCAACTCCTCTGCCCCTGGGCATGGGGAAGATGGACGTGAGAGCTGATCCAAGTGGAGGACACAGGGAGGGTCACCCAAGGGCTGAAGGACGCAGCCAGTGAGAGGTCACGGGCCAGACTAAGAGTTTAGGACCTTTCCAAATACCTGTTTAACGTGGAATTTAGCCAGCGGCCTTCACGCGCTTCCCATCAATGCCCGATTAGCTCGGCTTCCACCAAAGCCCCACCTCGGAAGCCGCCTAAGCCCCTAGACTAGCCCCTAGCCTGCCGTCGGGTCCCCTCCCGCAATGCCAGAGCCCTCTCTTCTCACTTACATCGATCCTATTCTTTCACTCGGGCCTGCTGCTCTTGTCTGGGGACTTCCTTCTTTGAATTTGCAAGACAAGGTTCAGAAAGAAACTGGTGAGGCCTGAAACTCACACAGACCACCTGCCAGCAGAGTGGAGAAGCCAGTCTCGTCTCAAGCTCTGGCTTCATCCAGGGGCTTGCAAGCTGCTCTGGGGATTCTCAAGGAGCTGGGCCAGGGCTGGCAGAGGAGCTTGTTGGGGGAAGGCCTGCAGCCCTGGATCAGAGCAGAGGCAGCAGGGACAGAGCTGGCCAGTCTGCCCCTACTCAGGGCTTCCCCGGCCGAGCACGTGCTGGCCTGCGCAGACATTTAGGGAGTGCCTGCTGTGTGCACCACGAAGCTGGCTGCTCGCTTTGTGGGTCCGGTACCAAATGCAAACGTAAGGCTCTTCTCAAAAACAAACCAGGGAAATCGTGAGACCGCATCCTTAGAGGCTCTGGAACAAGAAGCGTTTTCCTTTTTCCTTTTTCTTTCTTCTGTGGTCTTTCCTTCTCAACTTATCCTAGTGCTTTCTGCTTGCTATTTAATGCCATTCTAAGTAAAGAGAAATTAAATTTAAAAAATTTAAATTAGCATGCGTTTTCCTGTTCACGAAGGCCTATTTATTGTGCAAGGCCCATTTGGAATGCAAATGGGAGAGTGTTCGGCTCCTGTGCGGAATTGCTGCGATCGCACAGTGGGGTTTTGGGGTCGGTACATGGAGACAGATTTCGTCCTTGCCAGGAGAGGGGAAACTGGCCCAGGACCACCTCGGCTGCTCTTTCTCACCTGTTGGGGTGTGGTCCTGCCCACTGCCCGCCGCGGGCTTATGGGCGGGCAGAGCAGGCGGCGGGGAAGGGGCCCTGGGCCCCTCTTTCCCTTCCTTCCAGGGTGTCGCTCTCAGGCTGCATGGTTGGCTGGTACTGGAGTCCCACGTCAGCTCAGAAAGCACAGAGAGGGGTCCTGGGTTGCTCCTGTCCCTTGGAACACCACTGCTTCTTTCTCTGATGGAAGTAACTTCTGAATGAGGCAGAATGTGACCCTTGTCTTGTCCCCCTCTAAGCCTCATGGAACTCCTGGGTCTTTCTGCCTCTTGCGGTTCCTGTGAAGGCCCAGCGTAGGCAGGTGTGACCCCAAGAAGTAGGTAGATAGAGGTATTATTGGCATTTTGCAGCTGAGAATTCTGGGACAAGAGATCAAGTGACATATCTGAGGTCCCAAAGCCAGGAGGGGTGGCCCTGGCTTCTAGCTGGGAGCCCAACTCTAGAACTCAGTTTGAACCACCAACTTACTGTTTGATTAAAGGGGTTAGGATACATGGGGTCTCAGTATTCTCGATACCTGGAAAAAGTGGTATTTCCCACCTCACACCGTATACCTACTACTAAAGAAAAAAAGAAAGAAAAAACAGTCTTCAACATATGAAAACATAAAAGAACTAAAACATTTGGGAAATATTCTTATAATCCTGGGTCAGAAAAGTCTACTTAAAAAGACACAAGATGCAAAACGACAAAGGATTGACAGATTTGCCTACATAAAATTTTTTACACTTCTCTAGGAAAAAACCATGCGAATCAAGTTAGAAGAAAGCTGGAAATCTGGGAAATATTTGTATCCTAACTAACAAAGTCTTAGTGCCCTTAAAATATAAATCTCTCTTACAAATCCGCACGGAAAGGTCAAACACTGCCACAAACAAGGGGCCAGGCCATCGGAGGCCATTCACACAGAGCGAAGAGTCGCCACACAGGGGAAGATGGTCTTCTCCAAGTCGAGCCCCAGACTGCTGGAGAGAGGACAGCAGGAGGGCCACCTCAGGGAGGCGTGTGTCGCGATGGGAGTGCTGTTCTGGAATGTTCTTCCCTGGTGTCCTGTGACCACTTCACCTAGTGCAGTCCCCTCGCCCTGTGCTCCGCCTTCCTCACCAGCAAGGTGGCCCCACAGCTTCTGGCTGCCGCCCGGCTCCCCCAAACTGGAAGCTCCAGGAGGGCAGGAGTGTCCCTCAGTCCACGCTGTGTTCCAGCACCTGGCAGGTGCTCAGTCAGCAGCTGACCTCCTAGGAAAGAGGGGAAGGGTGTCTGTGCTGTTTTCCCGGAGGCCATTTATCAGTGTCAAAAACCGAAAACGTGCGTCATTTTACCCAGAAATTCTGCCTCAAGAAATTTACCCTAGAGAAACATAAAAGGCAACACGTATAAGTACTTGTGTGTCTGTTGCCACAGGTGGAAGTCGCCCACAAGAAGGATCGGCTGGAATCAGCTCGGGTGCAGCCATACCACACAGCACTGCCCGGGCTTTTCAAAGCTCAGAGCACAGCTAGGAGCGTGGATGTGGACGGGACGCCCTTAGCAAAGGCAGACCGTTCCTTCCAGAATACCGTGCAGCGAGGAGCGATTCCATCCTTACAGAAGGAGGCGTCTTGCTTGCACCCACTGGCTATGCGTAGAAAGAAGACCACGTAGGCGACCAGCCAGCCACTGGGGCTTGCCTCTGGGTGGGGGCAATGTTCACTTCGCATTTGTCTACTTGTTTAATTTAAAAATATTTAATGAGCATGTATTGCTTTCTAGCTTTTAATGTTGAAATAATTAATTATAGACTCCCAGACGTGCATCATTATGGTAATTAGGAAATGCTAATCAGGCGAGCCATGAGCTGGCCTGGAGGGGCTGTAACTCCACTGCAGCAGGAGAGACTCGGGGGGGCTGCAACTCCACTGCAGCAGGAGAGACTTGACACTTTTGCAAGAAGAGAATGATTCTAGAAATGACAGTGGGGACTTCTCCGTAGGGGACACCACCCCCACCGCCTCCTGCAGCTGCCCCAGGGCAGGAGCTGCTGGAGGGGATTGCAGGGAGAGGCAGGAGCACGTGAGGACAGGGCCAGGGCAGCGGGTGTGGCAGACAGAACTCCCGGGGACTCTGAAATGCCAGAATAATGAGTCCCGGTCTTTTCTCGAGCACACGCAGACTCTCTCACCTGCCTTGTGCTTCTGTGACCCGAGAACCCGGCATCCGACCGTGGGTGCTTACGGGCTGTGCCGCCGCAGTCACCTCTCACAGACCTGGCCAGAGGGCAGCACACGTCACCACGTGGTTGGCGGGGGAGTGGACAGGCAGTCTGCAAACCTCAACCAACTGGTCACCAAGTCCCTACGGTCTCCCTGGAGCTCTCTGTCTTAGTGTCCTTGCTGGCAGCCCGGTAGGGGACTTGAGAGGATGCTCACTAGTAGGGGAGGGCTCGTGAGGGACAGGGCTGGCCACCCGCAGGCAGGAATGGAGCTTGAAGCTTCCAACCGGGGCGTGGCGGCCTTCTGTAAACAGGACAAACTTCTGTAAACTTCCACGTGGAGTGCGGGATGGGGGTTCAAGCCCTGGCCATGTGATCACAGACCTTCCCAGCTCAAAGAGCCTCGGTTTCTTTAAGATAAATCAAAGACAGCCTGGCCCCTTCCTGCCGAGCCGCGGCTGCAAGGTTCACGTGAGTCAGCAAGGGGAGGCTCCACACAGCTCTGGGCACGTGGTAGCTACTCCGTAAATGGCACCTGGTCTGAGTAACATTCCGGGGCCCAGAAAAGAGCCACAGAGCAAAAGCACTGCAGAGACAGGATAAGGAACGTTGATCAGCAGACCCCCAACCAGAGCGGGGAGGACAGTCCTCGGGACCCTCGGCGGGCAGCGTGCGGCCTGCAGCGTGCGGGCAGTTGAAGACTCGATGGGCCAGGCTGGAGCATCCTCCGGGGCCCTGCACCTGGCACCCTTAGTGGAATTCTGAACACAGCTTTGGTCACATGTTCCAAAAAGCCCCGCAGACCTGGGGACAGGTCCAGAGAGGTGTGTCCCAGAGGACTAAAGAGATGGACAATCATCCCTGGAGCGGGCAGGAGTTCCCAGGCGCCAGCGTCCCCAGGTTGCTG
Source organism: Sciurus carolinensis (assembly GCF_902686445.1). Lineage (NCBI taxonomy): Eukaryota > Metazoa > Chordata > Mammalia > Rodentia > Sciuridae > Sciurus > Sciurus carolinensis. The sequence continues at coordinate 10,026,247 of NC_062214.1, read as the reverse complement.
GAGCCGATTGTGAAAGCGTTGTGAAGGCAGACAGCGCCCGGCACGTTTCATCTCCTCTCCTGCCTCAGGGACAGACGTTGGGCACAGTCCCGCCTCGGGCCTGCTGTTCTGGTCACAGGCTGCTCCACAGATCCCCACACCTCCTGTCAGAGGGACGTCGTTCCCCACAGGCCTCACAGGGGCAGGACCCCACGCATGGCTCGAGCGAGTCCCTGGCAGCCTGTCACGAAGCCTGGTCGGGTGGCACAGGCGGTGTGCCCTCTGCAGCCGGACTCCTCTTCCACGGGCATACGGCTGCTGGCAGAGCTTGGTCCCCTACGGTCGAAGGACGGCAGCACCCAAGCTCTCCAGGACTGTCACTGTTCAGTTCCTGGTGACTGCAGTTCCCTGCCCCTTATGATGAGGGACAGAGCCATTAGGACAGGGTCAGCGTGGAAGATGGGGGGTGTGTAACCACCAGTAATCAGGATCTCTTCCCACCACCCATGCCGTGAGGTAACACCGGGGGGAGGCTCAGCTGTCCCTTTGGGGCCACCATCAATGATAGCAAGAGCCGTCGTCATGTGCTGTGCAAAGTCCCTGGGGTTGTACTCTTTAGACTTGTGTTTCCTCCTTCCCTCCTGATCCCGCCTAGATCCGAGCCTCCCCGGGTCCCTGCGGGGGGCTCTCTGTCCCTGGGCGGCGAGCGCGGCGGGCGCAGTCCTGGCGAATGTGCTTTTGATTCCTGGGTGCGGCTTTGCTGTGGGCTCATTGTTCATCCTTCTTTCGATCCCGTTAGGTTTTAAGATTTCTTCATGCTGTCACACATGGTTCTTGCTTTATATTTTCAAAGACAAAGAGGGATCCTATGATGGATGTAGATGAGTAACCTGCCTTTTGCTTTGAAGGCCTTCGACATCTTTTTGTGTCAATACACGTTGGTTTTCCTTATCTTTTTGCCTGTCGTATAGTCTTCCATTTAAGGGATCTGTTAAATTCTTGCCTTCTCATGCCTGGAAGTTGATTTAAAGGGCCTGATGGGGATTGCCTGGTGGATTGGGACAGAGGGTCAGTCCTAGGGAGCAGGTTCTCCACCCCAGGGTTGGAGGTCACCAGAACTTGTGCTCTCCTCTCTGTCTCTCTGGGTGTCACGTGGTCATGACCTTTCTGTCCTACCCGCCCTTCTGTCTGACTGGTTCCCAGACTGGGAGAATGCCCAGGGCCGAGTCTAGTCCTTCAGAACTAAGGCCATCTGGGTCTGACCGACAGCACCTATCTCCTCTTTCCCAGATTTAAGTAACAGTTCCAATTGGATTGACTCCTGGCCAGCCTTCGGATTTCTGGCTTTGAGTCAGGTGCCCACTTTAGTCCGATCAGAGTGGGCTGCGAGCCCACTTGACTGGCCATGCCCAGAGCCTCGGTCTCGGCCAGTTCCCAGTGGCCGCCTCTATCCACCGCAGACGGCTGAGTGGTCACAGAGCTGGACTCTCACTGGGCTGCCTGGCCCCAGGGTCTGGGGTCCCAACCACTTAAGGAGTTAGGGACAGGGCCCTGAGCAGCCCCCGCAGGAAGGGCTGTGGGAGAGGGAGGGAGGGGCTGGCCTGAGGTCTGGGACTCGGGGGCCAGGCGCAAGCTCCTAGGGCCACTTCGAGGGCTCCGTGACATTAGTCCCCACATAATAAACCAGCTCTCGTCACCCCGGCCTGGCTGCCCGGTTAGGAAGACATTTGCAGCTCTTATCTTGAAACTGCAGCAGGCTCGCCCAGCACTGACCACTTTGGCGTTCCTGATGGCTCTGTTTTCTGCCGGCATCATGGGGAACAGAACCATCACGGCCCAAATGGAGCTGGCAAGATAATTGAAGAGAGGTGTCCAATATTAAATTGAAATTTAAATAGAAATATTAATAATTTACCCAGTACCTGCTATGAGGACAGGGAGATGCAGAGCACAGGCCCACAGGCCAGCAGTACTTGAAGCACATGACCTGCATGAATGCACGGCCGTGTCACCTGCAGGCTGTGCACCACGGGGGCTGCGGAGGTGCTACCATCCCTGCTTCTCAGGAGAGGAAGAGGGGCAGAGGGCTGAGGTCACAGAGGGGGGGCAGGGCAGGTCCCGTCTGGCCGTCCTGCCCACGCTCAGGGCCTCTGCCCGGCAGACACCACAAGACAGTAGGAACGGGAATGAACCGTGTGCGCCTGGACCCAGGGAGCGCCTGCGGGGTAGGGACGTGGCTTATCCATTGCAGCGCAGAGCGTTGGAGCTGCAGCGTGATTTCTGTAAGCTCAGACTGGGCCACGCTGCTCAGACCATGGTAACCGGGGAACAGACAGGCCAGGTGTGAGTCAGAAAGAAACTGTACTGCAGAACGGCTCTCGGCCAAGTTCACAGTCCACCAGGGTGCTGGGCGGGAGAAGTCGCCCGGGCGGCCCCCATGGGGCTGAGTTTTCTAACCGGGGTCGGGGAGGGCAAGCTGGAGGACTCTGTGTCCTCCTGGGATGGCTGGGGTCCTTGGTCAGCGCCTGGTCGGTTGCTCCTTGGGGCAGGCGCAGGCTACAGTGTTTCTCTGGCCACGTGCAGGCTGCTCGATACCCTGCCCCCTTCCAGTCGCCCTGAACCGCCCTAACATTCCGGCCTTTTTGATGACATAGGAGACTGAAGTCCATCTGGCTACTTCCTGCTCATTAGGGGGCGTCGTGGGGAAAGGGCTTGGAAGTAGGGCTGGTGGGGAGGCGGCTGTAGGAGTGCAGGAGCACTGGTTGGCCGTGAGTCGGGCGACTTGGCTGATTTGGTCACGGGCAAACCCGAGGACACAGAGTGATCATTACTAGGAGTCCCACCACTGATGTAGGAGAGAGGCTGGGGCTGCCAGGTGGCAAGTGTGGAGCTCAGCCCGTCCTGGCCAGGGACCACCCAGTGGGTGCTGTTGAGGTCTCCCACCCAGCCGTCCGAGGGTTTCAACGTTCCTCTCCCCCAGACGGCTTTCACGGACGTAGTAACACATTCTTCTCTTAGAAGAGGCGTGTCCCCCCTTGTCTGCCGTCAGGAGACCTAGTGCCCCACGGTTCTGTAGGGCAACCTGGGCAACGGAAGCTATTTGTCTTTGTAACGCGAGGCCAGGGGGCAGCGGGTGCCTCTACTGCCTCTTGGAGTTGCTGTTCTAGCTTCTGGGGGGCAGTGACCCCATAACCAAGTCCCCCTGCCCCAACCCGGAAGCCGTGAGTGAGGAGGCTGGGGAGAGTCTGACCACCACTGGTAGGAAAATAGCCCGTTTCATCCTAGGAAGGGAGGTTCGAGCGAGCCGGGCCGGTTCCGCCGCACTGTGCAGAGTCAGCCGAGGAAGCAAGGCAGAGGGGACGCAGGAGCTGCAGGGCGTACTGGAACCTGAATTTTTCATCAGGGCCATTGCACCAGAAGAATCCCGGGGGAGCAAACATGGAGGAAGAGACCCGAATGGTCTGGTTGCAAGGTGAGGAAGTAGAGGAAGGGTAAGTCAGCAAAGTTCTCCGAAGGTTCGTGAAGAAGGGGACCCCTCCAAAAGTGGAAACGGGGTCTTGTGAGGTGTGGAAGAAGTCTCGAGGGGGCATTACCAGGAACGGCTGTTAGGGGGTTTGGTCCAAACCTGCGCGGAGAAAGCAGTGTGAGCCCTGTTGACTCGGGACGGGGTGAGAAGCTGAGGGCTCGGCTTCGGATGGCAGCCACGTCCGGCTGGTGCCGACTCCTGCGCCCGTCCCCGCGTGGTTATGTGACTCTGAGGAAGCACCTGTACACAAGTGCTCCGGATTCCGACTGGAGCTGAGGGGAGCCTGGCCAAGATGAAAGTTTACCATCGACACCAGAAGCCCATTTTGGATCCCAGGGTCCTTGGTCATCAACTTGGTGTGTGCCAGTCCTCACCGCGAGGCTGATCCAGGATGCGTTTCTCACAGGAACCACAGGGGCTTCCGCCATAGGTGTTGGGCCGTTGTTCGCAAAAGCCCTCAGTCTGGTCGGACAGGAAGCACAGCATAGCTGCACTCGTGGAGGAAGTTGGGGCTTGCCTGAATCCAGTGGTGTGAAGGGTGACTGTCCGATGGCAGCCAGTAGGAGGGCAATCACCTTGACCCTCACACTGGGCGTGGGTGGCTATGCTGCCTGGATGTAGAAATGCCACCTGTAGGTTGCCCTAGAAACCTGAGAGAGGTCAGCAAGTAGCAGTAGAAGTAGGGGGTTGGCGGGAGAGTTTGCTTGGTGGGCCCCAGCACGGTGGAAGCCCAGGGCTGGGCTTCTGGGGAAGGGTGCTTTTTAAGGTGCGGACATGGTACCACGGGGCGTGGCCCAAAAGCTTGGCTGCTGTGGGAATGGTAAGTATCACCGTATGAGGTCCAGTCCAGCGAGGCTGCAGCAACTGAGGGTGTAATTCCGAAGCAAAACCGCATCACCTGGTTTAAGGGGGTAGCAGCTGATTGGGTTTGTGGTTTGGCAGGAGTTGAGGCTGAGGAGGCGCAAGAGGGCAGCGGTCTGCGGTCTGCGTGTTGCCTCAGGAGCTTGTGCAAGAGCGTGAGATAAGACAGAGAAGCCGCCAGGGGAGTAACTAGGAAAAGGCATCCACAGAGTAACTCAAAAGGGCTGGGGCCTGGATTTGGGTGAGGAAGGAGGTTGGGCCAGGAGAGCTCAAGTTCAATAGCAAGTGCAGTGAGATGATCCTGGAGGATGCCGTTAGCCCTTTCCACCTTACCTGAGGACTGGGGTCGGCCTGGGATGTGAAGCTTCCAGGTGATGTTGAGGCCTTCAGAGACCAGCTGGCAACCATGGAGGTAAAGGCTGGACCAATGTCAGATTGGATGGACGCGGGGGTCTGAATCTGGGAATGAGCTGCTCGATGAGGATGGAGGCAATGGTGTCTGAGTTTCCCTGGAGGTGGGAGGGCTTCCATCCAGCCTGAAAAAGTATCAACCAAAGTAAGTAAATAATGGAGTTTTTGTGTCGGGACATGTGGGTGAAGTCGACCTGCCAGTCTTCGCCTGGTTGGTGGCCCCTCATCTGGTGTGTTGGGAGTCTGGGTTGGATGCTTCCTTGTGGGGATACTGTGGAGCAGACAGAGCAGACGGGGCAGGCTGAGTGGACCTGCTGGAGAACAGTTCTCATCCCTGGGAGATAAAAGAGGAGCTGGAGAGAGTGAAGAAGAGGCTTGGGCCGCATAGGAAGGGAGCTGTGAATGCCTATCCCTAGGTGGTAAGCTTGCTGCTCAGGAAGGGCAACCTGGGCCCCCAGGAAAACCCATCCTCCTCCCCACAAATGGCCACCCTAAGTTAGAAGGTCCTCCTGCTCCTGTGGGGAATATTAGGGCTGACTGAAGTGGACAGGAACAGGACAGGCGCTGTCCAGGACTCCGTTGATGAGCCCCGCGCTATAGAACCTGCCTTGCTGTTACCCCAGCTACAGGGACTGAGGAATTTTGATGTCCTGGCAATGGGTGATGGCGACTTGGGAGGGCAGCTGGAGCGCCCCCAAGAGTTGGGAAATTAGGGAGGTGACCCCTTTGCGGTTAGGACCCATGTTCCTTCCAAATTGCCGAGTATGAGTGAATAATCACGAAGGCGAACTTGGAATCTGTGTAAATATGAACTTGTTTGCCTCTGGATAGGGTGAGGCCCTAATGAGAGCGAAAAGCTCGGACTTCTGGGAGGAAGGGCCTTGGGAGGCAGCCGGCTTCCAGAGCTAAGGTGGTGGTGACTACCGCGTAAGCGGCTTTACAGCGACCGTCAGGATCCAGCGAGAACTGCCATCTACAAAAATGGTTAGGTCGGGTGTGGGGAGCGGGTGATCAGCAAGGTCCTCGGGGTGAACGCAGGGTCTCCAGCACCTGTGGACAGCATGGCTGGTGGCTGAAGGGGGTGCGGACAGCGGGAGAGGAGTAGCAGGATTAAGAGAAGAAGAGCAGAGAGTGAGAGGGGTTTTCTATAAAAAGGAGGTGTAATTCTTGAATCCGTGATGGGCTTAGGAGGGAAGGGATTTATGGCCTGGGGGGTCCTGGAGCCGGTGGGTGGAGGACACGTCATTGGCTGTAGTGAGGTAAGTTTCAGGCCTTGCCGCCAGACATGGCCGCCTCCCAGGAGCCGTAGAATCAAGCTGCTTGGAGAGGTACGCCACCCGTCTCAGGAGGCCCCGTTGGTCGAGCGAGGAGGCAAGGGGCAACCCTGTCTTTCATCCATAAAGAGATGGACAGGACAGTTAGGGGTAGGGAGAGAGGGAGAGGGAGGGGGAGAAGATACGAGAACACCACTAAGCTTGGAAGAAGAGTTGGCCACTAAACTGGGGGCGGTGAGGGGGCCGTGAGGGGTCTCCTTTGCTGCCTGGTTCTAGGGTTTGGCAAGAAGAGCAAAGCTGGGGACCCAGTGCCTGAAGAAGCCTGCCAAACCCAGCAGCAGAGAACATAATCCGCTGTTTCGGGCGGCTGAGGTCCCGGAGGGCTTGGAGTCTCTGCAGGGAGGCTCTTGGTGGTAGGAGTGAGGTGTCTGCCCAAGTGTGTGACTGAAGAGCTGGACAGTTGGGCTTTGGTTGGGGAGATGCGATAGCCCCGGGACCCTGGGGAGTTAAGGAGCTGGGCGGTGTGAGCCTGGGAAGGCCGGAGGGAGGAACTGCTCAAGAGAAGGTCCTCCTCCTCCTGCAGAAGAGCGCCATCTCCCAAGGCACGAGGGGCCAAGTCCTGGGCCAGGGCTTGTCCAAAGACACGAGGGCTGTCCCGGAGGCCTTGGGGTAGGACTGTCCATGTCAACTGTCGAGACCTAAAGGAGGTAGGATCCTCCCATGTGAAGGCAGAGGTAATAGGGTCAGGGTGGAGAGGATTTGTGAAGACAGCGCCCTTCAGGTCCAGGACTGTGAAGAGAGAGGTGGAAGGGGGATGTGAGAAGGGCGAGGGTGAGGGCTAGGAACCACTGGGCGGGAATGACCGCACGTTAATTAGGCGGAGGTCCTGGACCAAGCGTAGTCCCCTGAGGGCTTGCGGACTGGAGACGTGGGTGCTGCAGGGGAACTCAGTAGGAATGGGGAGACCCTGGTTAAGCAACCACTCTGTGATGGGTTTGAGTCCTTCTCTGTGAGCATGGGAGATAGGAAACTGAGGACGAGAAGGAAATTTAGTCTGAGGTTTCAGTGGGACAAGGACAGGCTTGTGGTGGGAAGCTATGACCTGCTTGGAGTGTCCCAGACTTGGGGGTCGACTAGGTCTGGGGGCAGCAGTAGAGGAGGTGGTGTAGGTGCTAGAGGGTGTGAGGATCAGGTAGGAGGAGGTGTGCAGCAGGCTCCCTGGGGAGAAGCTGTAGGGAGCCCCTAGGAGTTGGAGAATGTCCAGGGAACTGGGCAGGAGGGGATGACCAGGAAGGAGTGTGTGAAAGGCTGTCCTCTAGGGCACAGGCTAATTTTGCTGTCCTTTTTGGGAAGGAGGGTGTCCAACCAATACCACTAATGGAGACCTGGGAAGGAAACAAAGGTCCCAAGTGGGCAGGCAAAACAGGATAGGTGGCCCCCGTGTCCACAAGGAAAGTCATGGACTAACCCGCTGCCTTTACCCTGGGCTCGGCGAGGGTGGTGGGGTCCTGGAGTCTGGGTTCCTCTGGTCTTCTACGAATCCCAGCAGCTCAAGGGCAGGGAACACCTGACTGGTCACCCCCCGCGTAGAGGGGCTGGGGAGGGGCCGGCCATGGGACAGTCGCTCTTCCAGTGTCCTGCTTGTTTGCAGATGAGACACAGCCTGGAGGGGGCCGTGGGTTTGGGCACCGATGGGCCCAGTGCCCTTCACAACCGCACTTGAAGCCAGGCCCTGGCGGAGGGGATTGCTGGTCCCCCTTTGAAATTCTCGCTGGAGCCGCAGGCCGCAGGGCAGCTACCGAGGCTTGGGATTGGAGTGTCACCTTTGTCTGCACGTGAGCCTCCCTGGCCGATTCAGCCGATTCCTCTCGGGCACCATAGACCTTAAAGGCCATTTTTACCAGGTCTCAGATAGGGCTCTGAGGACCCTCCTCAGCTCGTTTGAGTTTTTTTCTGATGTCAGGAGCTGACAGGGAAATAAAGTGGGGTGCTAGCACTGTTGCCCCAGAGGGAGGCTCAGGGTCCAGTGTGGTATACTTGTAAGGGCCTCTGTGAGACAACTAAGGAATGAGGCCGGATTTTCATCTGGATCCTGGGTAATTTCCCTCAACTTATCGAAGTCCACCACTTTGTTGGACGCGGCCTGCACGCCGCTATGAGGTACTGGATCACACGGGCACAATGGCAGTGGCCCTGCTGGTGTTCTTGGTATTCCCAACCTGGTTCGGCTATTGGGACTGCTGCTGCCCCTGTGGGTAGGGCTGTGTCCCTTAGGTGGACTTGGTCGGCATGATCTTGTGCGGCCTGCTGGATGCAGGCCCGTTCGTCTGGGGTGAGAGTGGAGGAAAGAACGGCATAAACGTCATGCCAGGTGAGACCATAAGAAAGGTCTCTAAATTCCTTCATGTGAGCAGAGGAGTCAGCAGAGAAAGACCCTCGGCGCTTTTCGACCTGGGAAAGGTCCTGCAGTGAGAACTGGACGTGAACTCGCACAATGCCCTCCGCACCTGCTACTTCCCGGAGAGGACGAAGGAGTTCCGAGTTGGGTCAGGGAGGGCCGTTGAGAGAGGGGGTGCGCACTAACGGGAGGGGAGAGCCATGGGAGGAGGAGGGATCCTCCAGGGAGAAGGGGTGGTGGAGCGAAGCAGGAGCAGCAGGGTGGTGGAGGAGGAGCTGCCGGGAAGAGGGGAGGAGCTGTAGCTGTAAGAGGAGAAGAGGGAGGAGAGGAGGAGGTTCAGCCTGAGTAAGGAGCAGAGGCCGGAGGCCGGGTGGAGCTGAGCTGAGAGTCGTCCTGGTGGATCTGTGAACGAGGAGGAGGATGCAGAAGGGCAGTGGGGGAGGGGAGGAGACCGTCTCTGGCGAGAACAGCTTGGGCAATGGAACAGGTAGAACAAAGGGAGGGGCAAGAGAGCAGGCCCCAAAAGGCCTGGACGTAAGCACCTGCGACCACGTCCCCGTCCAGTGACAGTAATTGTCCAAATCAGGGAGGGTTTGAAAATCAGAGGTTCCCTCTGGAGGCCACGTCGAGCCGTTGTCTCCCACGTACGGCGGCCAGGCCACAGTAGGTAAAAGACCAGCCGCTTACGGCCTAAGTCTTGGGTGAGTCCTAATTTAGTGGAATTAAGTAGGACAGCCCAAAGGGGTCTTGGGGTACAGGGAGGACCCTGCGTTTCCCATGGCCTTTCAGTATTACCTGGGGTGAACAGAAGCAGAAAGAGGCGTCCCCAGTTCTGGTCATGATCAACCAAGGAACAGAAAGTGGGCGAACCGGAGGCTGTGACGTCTCCACAGCCTACGGGGGCCCAGGACAGGAAAAAGGGGGGCTAGCCAGAGGCTGGGACGTCTCCACAGCCTAGGGGGGCCCAGGACAGGAAAAGGGGGGGCTAGCCAGAGGCTGGGACGTCTCCACAGCCTAGCAGGGCCCAAACGGAACGGGCGGGGTCTGTGGCGCGTGCGTGACCTACGGACAGACCTCCGAAACGGAGAGTGCAACTGGAAGGCCGAGGGAGATGCAGGGGACTAACCCCACTTCTCTCGGCCCGGATGAGGAGAACCAGAGGGGGAGGGTGGACCTCGACCCCAAAGCAGGAGGTTCGAGGACCCTCCTGGATGTCGGCACCAAATGTAAGATCAGACTGGGGCATGCCGATCAGACGATGGTAACCGGAGAACAGACAGGCCAGGTGTGAGTCAGAAAGAAACTATTGCAGAACGGCTCTCGGCCAAGTCCGCAGGTCCCCCAGGGTGCTGGGTGGGAGAAGGCAGTGGCCCCCATGGGGCTGGGTTTTCTAACCCGGGGTGGGGGAGGGGAAGCTGGAGGACTCCGAGTCCTCCTGGGATGGCTGGGGTCTTTGTCAGCGCCCGATCGTTCTCCCTTGGGTATGTGCGGGCTACACTGTTTCTCTGGCCACGAGCTGGCTGCTTGATGCCCCGCCCCCGTCCAGTTGCCCTGAACCACCCTAACAAGTTCCTAAATTCCTGACATTCTTTAAAAGCATTTTGAAGGGAAGGTGAGATCAGGAGAGTCCAGAAGGACTTCCCAGAGAAGGCTCTGGGGGATGGATGAGCCCCGGACCCCACTGAGGCCAGAGGCAGGTGCCCACAATAGCATGGTCCTCCCAGACTGAAAAAGGAGCCTTTTAAGATGGTCAGGGAGGACAGAGGCTTAAAGCCACACGGTCACGTGCCCCACCTGACCTTGACAGATGAGGGCGGCCGTGGAGAGAGTCCCCGGGGCTGGCACCTTCCTCGCTGTTCCGGGTTTCTCTTGCCCAGCAGGTGCGTGAGCTTGTGTGTTGGGGTGGCGTGCTCAGCGGATACCGATGAAATGAGAACTCCAGCAACGAGGGAGGAAGGGCATGAGATCTGCCTGTGCCCTGGTCCAGAAGGAAGAGACCCAGCCACCAGCCCCCATCCATCCTCCTGGTGCCACGTGCCACCCGAGGGACCTCCACTCCCATCTGCATACTGTCGTGCGTATAAAAAGATAAAATTAGAGGTTCTGTGGTCCCGATCGGATCCCGCTGGGTGTCCAGTTGGACAAAACACATGGCCCGTTAGCGGCTGAGGAGACGGCAGGTTCCCTTGCTGGTGGTCAGTGTAGCTGAATAATCTCATTTCTCTCTTCAGAGCTTCCTGCCTGTGACTGCCTAATTCCCCAGCCTAGTTTGATTATGGATTCCCTTCAGGAAGACAGGGGTGGCCTTCTGGTGACAACTGCAGAGGAGCCTGGAGCCCAGGATCCTCTTGGTTCCACTGCCAGCTCACTTGGTGGCCTCTGAAGGGCTGGGGCTGCTGCCGGGTGGGTCGGTGCTTTGTGCCGCTGGGCAGTTAGAGTCCTCGGGTCTCTTCTGATTCGTGTCTGAGACAGTGGGACCCGGATACCCGGGGCTCCTGTAGGGACTGTGTTTCTGGCATTTTGGTAGCTGTCTGTGTTCTGTGCTCACTCGCTCTGATGCCCCGGGTGATATTTCAGTAGGAGCGCCCTGGTCATCCAGCACTGCTGCCATTGACCAAGCACACAGGACCAGGTCCCTCGCTGGCTGCTCTCCTTACAAACACTCACCGAGAGAGGGCGGGACGAAAATGGTCAGCAGGACTAGTTCTAGGAGGACCAGGCAAGTGTGCCCAGGCACTGGACCTTGCCTCACTTGGTCTTTTCAGGGAGTCCGAGATCTAGGTGTTAGTTGTAACCTTGTTGTGTAGACAGGAAGCCCAAAGTGCACCGAAGTGACTTGTTCAAAGTCTCCCAGTTAATACAGCGGAGTCGAGACTCTGCCTGTCTACCTGCTTTTAGCAGCTGTGCGGTCCTGCCTGGTCCTCTCGTCCTGCAGCCAGCGTCTCTGAGGACTCACCTGTGCTGACATCTCGGCGGGGGAGACTGGGTCTCCCCAGGGGAGCTGGCCAGAGAAAGAGCAAGTCAGAGTGGGCTTTTCCCAGCTTGGCCAGTGGGCTAAGCATGACCAGGAGGGCCCCGGGAAATCTGGCCACCAAGGGGGTGATGGTTGGGCCTCCTTGACTCCTGGGAGGCCACGGAGTCTCAAAAGGCAGGAGAACTTGCTGATCCTCCTCTGTGTGTGGGGTCTGTCACCTCTGGATCCTTGTTGAATTTTTTTTTTTTTTTTTTTTTTTGCACAAATTACGGAAACTTTATTTTACTCCAGTGATTTTTCTCTTTCACAGAGTAAATAATCTCCATTGATCAGTCAGTAAGTGCACTCATCTCCTCTGCTGTCCCATGTCTGCATTTGAAATAACCTAGTGATTTCCCTCCCCCCCCCTTTGGTTTCTTTTTTTTTTTAATTTATTTTTATTGTAAACAAATGGGATACAATATTGTTTCTGTTTGTACATGGAGTAACAGCATACCATTTGCGTAATCATACATTTACATAGGGTAATGATGTTTGATTCATTCCGTTATTTTTTCCTTCCTCCCGATCCCTCCCACCCCTCTTTTCCCTCTATACAGTCCCTCCTTCCTCCATTCTTGCCCCCCTCTCACCCCCCATTACGTGTCATCATCCGCTTATCAGTGAGATCATTCGCCTTTTGGGATTTTTGAGGATGGCTTATCTCACTTAGCATGATATTCTCCAATTTCATCCATTTGCCTGCAAATGCCATAATTTTATTATTCTTTATAGCTGAGTAATATTCCATTGTATATATATACCACAGTTTCTTTATCCATTCATCAATTGAAGGGCATCTAGGTTGGTTCCACAGTCTGGCTATTGTGAATTGAGCAGCTATGAACATTGATGTGGCTGTATCTCTGTAGTATGCTGATTTTAAGTCCTTTGGGTATAGGCTGAGGAGTGGGATAGCTGGGTCAAATGGTGGGTCCATTCCAAGTTTTCTAAGGAATCTCCACACTGCTTTCCAGAGTGGCTGCACTAATTTGCAGCCCCACCAGCAATGTATGAGTGTACCTTTTTCCCCACATCCTCTCCAACACCTATTGTTGCTTGTGTTCTTGATAATCACCATTCTAATTGAGGTGAGATGGAATCTTAGTGTAGTTTTGATTTGCATTTCTCTTATTGCTAAAGATGGTGAACATTTTTTCATATGTTTGTTGATTGCTTGTAGGTCTTCTTCTGTGAAGTGTCTGTTCATATCCTTAGCCCATTTGTTGATTGGGTTATTTGTATTCTTCGTGAAGAGATTTTTGAGTTCTTTATATATTCTGGAAATTAGTGCTCTATCTGAAGTATGAGTGGCAAAGATTTTCTCCCACTCTGTAGGCTCTCTCTTCGCATTGCTGATAGTTTCCTTTGCTGAGAGAAAGCTCTTTAGTTTGAATCCATCCCAGTTATTGACTCTTGCTTTTATTTCTTGTGCTATGGGAGTCCTGTTAAGGAAGTCTGATCCTAAGCCAACAAGGTGAAGATTTGGACCTACTTTTTCTTCTATTAGATGCAGGGTCTCTGGTCTGATTTCAAGGTCCTTGATCCATTATGAGTTGATTTTTGTGCAGGGTGAGAGATAAGAGTTTAGTTTCATTCTAAACTGGATTTCCAGTTTTCCCAGCACCATTTGTTAAAGAGGCTATCTTTTCTCCATTGCATATTTTTGGCACCTTTGTCTAGTATTAGAAAATTGTATTTATTTGGGTTTGTGTCCGTGTCCTCTATTCTGTACCATTGATCTACCTGTCTATTTTGGTGCCAATACCATGCCATTTTTGTTACTATTGCTTTGTAGTATAGTTGAAGTTCTGGTATTGCGATACCCCCTGTTTCATTCTTCCTGCTAAGGATTGCTTTAGCTATTCTGGGTTTCTTATTCTTCCAGATGAATTTCATGACTGCTTGCTCTATTTCTGTAAGGTACGTCATTGGGATTTTAATTGGAATTGCATTAAATCTGTATAGCACTTTTGGAAGTATGGCCATTTTGACAATATTAATTCTGCCTATCCAAGAACATGGGAGGTCTTTCCATCTCCTAAGGTCTTAATTTCTTTCTTCAATGTTTTGTAGTTTTCATTGTAGAGATCTTTTACCTCTTTGGTTAGATTGATTCCCAAGTATTTTTATTTTTTTTGAGGCTATTGCAAATGGGGTTTTTTTCCTCATTTCCCTTTCAGCTGTTTCATCACTTGCGTATAAAATGCTTTAGATTTACACGTGTTGATTTTATAGCCTGCTATTTTGCTGAATTCATTGATGAGGTCTAGAAGTTTTCTGGAGGAGGTTTTTGGATCCTCTAAATATAGAATCATGTCATCCGCAAATAGTGACAGCTTAAGTTTCTCTTTTCCTATTCATATCCCTTTAATTTCTTTAGTCTGCCTAATTGCTCTGGCTAGAGTTTCGAGGACAATGTTGAATAGAAGTGGTGAAAGAGGACATCCCTGTCTTGTTCCCGTTTTTAAAGGGAATGGTTTCAGTTTTTCTCCATTAAGAATGATGTTGGCCATGGGCTTAGCATAAATAGCCTTTACAATGTTCAGGTATGTTCCTACTATCCCTATTTTTTCTAGTGTTTTGAGCATGAAGGGGTGTTGTATTTTGTTGAACACTTTTTCTGTGTCAATTGAAATAACTATATGATTCTTATCCTTAAGTCTGTTGACATGATGGATTACGTTTATTGATTTATGAATGTTGAACCATCCTTGCATTCCAGGGATGAACCCCACTTGATTGTGGTGCACAATTTTCTTAATATGTTTGTGGATACGGTTTGTCAATATTTTGTTAAGGATCTTTGCATCTATATTCATCAAGGATATTGGTCTAAAATTTTCTTTCCTAGATGTATCTTTTCCTGGTTTGGGTATGAGGGTGATATTAGCTTCATAGAATGAGTTCGGTAGGGCACCCTCCTTTTCTATTTCCTGGAATACTTTGAGAAGTATTGGAATGAGTTCTTCTTTGAAGGTCTTATAGAACTGGATTGAGAATCTGTCTGGTCCTGGGCTTTTCTTGGATGGTAGATTTTTAATGGCTTCTTCTATTTCATTGCTTGATATTGATCTGTTTAAATTGTGTATGTCCTCCTGGTTCAGTTTGGGAGGAGCATATGTCTCTAGAAATTTGTCAATGTCTTCGGTAGTTTCTATTTTGTTGGAATACAGATTTTCAAAGTAGCTTCTCATTATGTTCTGTATCTCAGTGATGTCTGTTGTGATATTTCCTTTTGCATCATGTATTTTAGTAATTTGAGTCTTCTCTCTCCTTCTCTTTGTTAGTGTAGCTAAGGGTTTGTCTATTTTGTTTACTTTCTCAAAGAACCAACTTTTGTTTTGTCAATTTTTTGAATCATTTCTTTTGTTTCAATTTCATTGATTTCAGCTCTGATTTTAATTATTTCCTGTCTTCTACTACTTTTGCTGTTATTCTGTTCTTCTTTTTCTAGGGCTTTGAACTGTAATGTTAGGTCATTTAGTTGTTGACTTTTCATTCTTTTCTGGATTGTGCTCCATGTAATGAATTTTCCTCTTAGTACACTTTCATAGTGTCCCAGAGATTTTGATATGTTGTATTGTCATTCTCATTGATCTCTAAGAATTTTTTAATCTCCTCCCTGATGTTTTTTGTTATCCATGTTTCATTCAATAGCATATTATTTAGTTTCCAGGTATTGGAATAATTTCTCTTTTTTATTTTGTCATTGATTTCTACTCTCAGTCCATTATGATCTGATCGAACACAAGGCAGTATCTCTATTTTTTTGCATTTCCTAAGGGCTGCTTTGTGGCATAACATATGGTCTATTTTTGAGAAAGTTCCATGTGCTGCTGAGAAGAAAATGAAACCACTCATTGATGGATGGAATATTCTATATATGTCTACTAAGTCTAGGTTATTGATTGTGTTATTGAGTTCTATGTTTTCTTTGGTTTGTTTTTGTTTGGAAGATCTATCTAGTGGTGACAGCGGTGCATTAAAGTCACCCAGAATTATTGTGTTGTGGTCAATGTGATTCCTGAAATTGAGAAGGATTTGTTTGATGTACAGGGATGCACCATTGTTTGGGGCATAAATATTTACTATCGTTATGTGTTCCTGATTTATGGTTCCCTTAAGCAGTATGAAATGTCCTTCTTTATCCCTTCTGACTAACTTTGGCTTGAAGTCTACTTTATCTGATATAAGGATGGAAACCCCTGCTTTTTTACTGAGTCCATGTGCGTGGTAGGTTTTTCCCCATCCTTTCACCTTTAGTCTGTGGATGTCTTTTTCTATGAGATGAGTCTCTTGCAGGCAGCATATTGTTGGGTCTTTCTTTTTAATCAATTCTGCCAGTCTATGTCTTTTGCTTGATGAGTTTAGGCCATTAACATTCAGGGTTATTATTGAGATATGATTTGTATTTCCAGTCATTTGGCTTAGTTTTGGTTTTTAAGTTGGTTTGGTTTCTCCTTTGAGTGGTTTTTCTCCAGGGTAGTTCCTCCCTTTGCTGACCTACATTGTTATTTTTCATTTCCTCCTCATGGAATATTTTGTTGAGAACATTCTGTAGTGCAGGCTTTCTATTTGTAAATTCTTTTAACTTTTGTTTATCATGAAAGGATTTTATTTCATCTTCAAATCTGAAGGTTAGTTTTGTTGGGTATAGGATTCTTGGTTGGCAACCACGTTCTTTCAGAGCTTGAAATATGTTGTTCCAGGCCCTTTTAACTTTTAGAAACTGGGTTGAGAAGTCTGCTGCTATCCGTATTGGTCTCCCCCTATATGTAATCTGATACTTTTCTCTCGCGGCCTTCAACATTTTATCTTTATTTTGAATGTTAGGCATTTTCATTGTAATGTGCCTTGGTGTGGATCTGTTGTGATTTTGTGCATTTGGTGTTCTGTAAGCCTCTTGTATTTGATTTTCCATTTCATTCTTCAGGTTTGGGAAATTTTCTGATATTATTTCATTGAATAGGTTGTTCATTCCTTTGGTTTGTATCTCTGTGCCTTCCTCAGTTCCAATAATTCTTAAATTTGGTCTTTTCATGATGTCCCATAGTTCTTGGAGATTCTGTTCATGATTTCTTACCATCTTCTCTGGGCAACTATTTTCAAGATTCAATATTTTTTCTTCATTGTCTGAGGTTCTGTCTTCCAAGTGGTCTAGTCTTTTGGTGATGCTTTCCATTGAGTTTTTTATTTGGTTTATTGTCTCCTTCATTTCAAGGATTTCCGTTTGGTTTTTTTGAAAATCTCTCTTTGTTGAAATGATCTTTTGCTTCCTGCAGGTGCTCTTTCAGCTTATTGGTATTATCATTCATTGCCTGCATTTGTTCTCTAATCTCATCCTTTGCTTTGCGAATCATCTTAATCATGTATAATCTGAAGTCCTTTTCTGACATTTCTTCTAACATACTGTCATTGGATTCTATTCCTATAGAATCTAGATTTGTTTGGATCATTTTCTTCCCTTGTTTTTTCATGTTGTTCATGTATCTTCCCCTCTAGCAGTGCAGATCTGGGGAATTGAAGATTTCCCCCTATAGGCTTATAGTGGCCCTGTAGGTTTCCAAAACCCTTTCTTTAAGGGAAGATCAATATTAGCAGTGCCCAAATCAGACACTATGCAATCCTAGACCAAATAGCCCCTATGGGGACAATAACAAAATTGTCATAGTAAACAAAATGAGTTCAAATATTATCTTCAGTAAAACAAACAGGTTTGCAATAAGGTCTACAGTGTCTAATGGAGGACAAAGAGGATGCAGAGGGATGTAGAATGTGGCTGTTAATGGGATAAGAAAAGAATATACAGAAGTTCTAGATAATAGAAAGGGTGAGAGTGTAATCAAAAGAAATCAGATGTTAGCATGCAAAAAAGGGAGAAAGAGACTCTGAGGGAACAGGTAAACAAAAGGAAAAGAGAGCAAGAAGAGTAAAGAAATAAAAACTTAAATTTTTTAAAAAGGAGAAAAAAGAAAATCTACTGTATAACAGTCATATACTAATGAAACCTCCCAGTGTCAGTAGCCTGATGCATGAGAGGTACCTAACAATGAGCTTCAAGCCTCCAGCAGGCGTCTCAGGATGGGATTTGCCCCACCCAAAGATCGGAGCTACGGCTTCCAGGATTATCCAAGATGGCCACTCTAGCTTCCAAATGTGTTGGCAAATGGGGAGCTGCAGCTCAGGTGTGACCCTGGTCAGCAGGAGGTCCTGGAGGTGGGGTGCGGTTGGTCCGGCAAGGGTCCTGGAGGTAGGGTGTGTTTGGTGTGGTTGTGGGATCCTGGAGGCCGGGTGCAATCAGTCGGTCTGGGGTCCTGGTGATAGGGCGCAGTCAGTTGGTCTGGTGGTCCTGGCGGCAGGGAGCAGTCAGTCGATGTGAGGGCCCCAGAGGCAGGGAGTGATCGGTCAGGCTAGGGATCCTGGAGATGGGGCTCAGTCAGTCCGGCCAGGGGTCCTACGGGGCCTGGTTATTGTCTCAAAATGGCGGCAGCCACGTGTAATCAAACCTGCAGGTACCATGACAGAGAACTTCCAGGCAACAGCAGGAAGCTGGTGCTCCCCTGTCAGTCGGTGATCAGTTTGCTGACTGTAGTTGGACGATTGGGAGGTGAACCTCGTGCGTTGGGTGATGGATAGGTGAAAGGCAGGCAATGAACAGGCGAGAGGCAGGCAAATGGCGGATGATAGGCGCCTGACAGTGAGCAGTCTGCACTCAAAAAAGGCGTAGATATGCTGGCAGACTGCAGGTGATCACAGCAGACAAATGGAGTAAACAGCAGGGGATCGATAAGCAGCAAAAACTGCCTCACCAAGAAACAGATATCCTCTGCTTGAAACCGGAGTTACGGAGCGACAAGGAACGCAGCCTCCCTCTAGTCCGCCATCTTGGATGAACTTTGACGACAGCAGTGTAGCGAAAGCTATTTTAAGGAGAGAGGACTGAAAGAAAAAGCCACTAGCCCAAGTCCGCCCCAGCTATATGCGCTGGACTAGGTGGGTTCAGTCCCAGTCAGTCGGCCCTTCCCTCATGTCTGTCTCCACCTGTCACGCTGGCGCTGGACGTGACGGGCGCCGCCCCACTTTCCCAGCACGGTGTGGGGCGGAGCAGCGATCCTGAACCCAGGAATGGGCAGCTCAGGTGCGCTCCGGCACGCTGCTCTGTCCTTCCCATTTTGATGAAGATCTAACCTAGACAGTAAAAGCAACCCGCTTAGTGTAGATTCCAGGACCGCAAGGCCTCCAGCTGCGTGGCCGCCCCACGCTCGCCACGCAGGCGCGTCCACCGCCTGTTTCCCTGAGCCTCGTTGCAGCCGCTTTAACAAAACACCATCGTCCAGGGGGTTGAGAGGCAGCAGGGTGCGGCTGCCTGACTGCCCAGGAAGAAGGCAGCCGAGGCTCAGGCCGGCCAAGGGCTCCTCTGCCTCATGGACAGCACCTCTGGCTGTGTCCTCCCGAGGAGGAAGGACCTCTTTTATAAGGACCAGGCCCTCAGGAACAGTGGCCTCCTGTACCCCTCTCCTCAGTGCTGCTACTACCCCGGGGGTTAAGTCTCAGCATACAAATTGGGGTGGAGGGCAGACGTTCAGATTGAATCAGTGACCAAACCCTCGGTCCCCATCCTGGGGGTCTTGCCTTTGCAGGATGGCTTCTTTCACTTGGCAGGACAGGCGCAAGACTCCTTCGTATTCTTGGTGCGGCCCTGCGCAGCTGTTCCTGCCCTGGGAGGGGGGCGTGTTCTCAGATGGCCCCCTCCCCACCTGTCCCACGTGAGTCTGACCCCCCTGGGCGGAATGGTGGAAGCAAGTGACCTGGCTTAGGTGCCATCCCTGACTGATGGGAGACTCATGTCCCCAGGCCCTGCCCGGCTGCACCTCTCCAAGCATCTGTTGTCCCATCTGCAAGACGGGAGTGAGTTGTCTTGACCAGACAGGGAGTTCGGGGAGGGCTCAGGGAGCTGACCATGCTGAGCCCCCCACAGTGGCTGACACCTGGTACGTGCTTCATCAATGTCACCTCTCACCACGTTCATGGTCAAGAGTGACTGAGGCTGGCGTCCAGTGGAGCAATCTGCACACAGCAGCATGTGGCCAGCTTGGCAGGAGCTCTGGACACTCCTAAGCCAAGCAGGGCCCTGAGCCCTGGGCAAGGCTAATGCAATTACTGCACAGGGTGCCTGGCTCCTGGGCGCATGCGGGATTTAGAGGATAAAAGGGACAAATTGAGCAGAGCCCTTCTCCACACCTTGCGGCCATCCAAGTCTGGCCTTGCTCCAGGTCACAGTTGACTTGTTGAGAAAACCTGGAAAAACCTTGGACTCTCATTTCTGTCTTTTCTTTCCATCTCAGCCTTTGTTAATGATCTCCCAAGAGACCTTTTAAAAAGAAGAGAGGGCTGGGAACTTCTGGAAAACTGAGGTAGTGCAAAGTTCCACCTTCAAACCCCATGTTGCCACCACGTCAGATTTCAGCCGCTCCTCCATTCCAGTTTTATTGGGGATCCCAGAGAAGTTTCCAGAGTCCCGCCCAGATCCACCTTTTGACTTTTGACTGACAGCAGATGACATCAGACTTTCAAGTCCCCACTGCCATGACAACTGTAGGTCACCTTGGCCTGTGCTGACCGGTTCTAATTGGTTTGATTTTTTTTTTCTTTTTCTTTTTCTTTTTAAGTTGTGGATGAACCTTTATTTTTATTTATTGATATGTGGTGCTGAGAATCAAACCCAGCGTCTCACACGTGCTAGGCTAGTTCTCTACCACTGAGCCCCTCTAATTGGATTCTTAACCACACATTCTTACAGATTTTACGGTGAGGAGGAACTGTCCTTATCTCCCTGAGTTTCAGGATCTGGTCACAAAAGTCTCCCCCTTGGGGGTAACTTGGGCCCCTCTTATCGACATTATTTCAGGCCTGCGTTTCTCCTGCAGTGGACAGGTGGCTTGCTGAGGAACGTGACATAGCCTGTCCACTGAGGCCAGGCAGGGGGCAGGTAAATTGTTCCTAAGAAAGGAAATCACGTGGGGTCGGCACCCTGGGCCCACTTAATGGATTTATTCTCTTAGCCTCGGGTTCCCTCCGGCCTCGTCCGTCCGTCCCATCAACTTGTTCTCTGTGTGGGCTGCGGGGTTGAACCCAGGGCCTCGTGCACGCGAGGCACTCTGCCAGCTGAGCCGTGTCCCCAGCCCTGTTCTCTCTCTCTTTTTTTGCCCCATCGTGCGGTGCTGGGGATTTGAACTGCAGTCTTTCCACCTGCAAAGCAAGCGCCGTACAGGATGAAATATATCGTCTGCACACCCTGTTCTCTTTTTATCTGGTAAAACATTCTGAAGGGGAAAAAATAAGAGCTATGTGTGTTTGGAGATGTCATGATGGCGCACTTGCCATCCAGGTTCTGAGTGGAGCAGCAGGTGGGCCACAGTGGGAATGGTGGCCCTCCCTCCTCACAGCAGTCTCGGACCCATGCTAGGGCACCTCGCTGGACTGTCACGGCCCCTTTGTCAGGTAGGCAGGGCCAGCTTTAGCCCTTCCTTTTCCATATGTGGGAACCAAGAGGCAGGGGCGCCAGTGACTTGCTCCAGCCACTCTGGTGAGTGTCCCCGGGACTTAAGTCACCGTCTCAGCCTCCTGCCGTCTCTGCTGCAGCACAGCTCGGGCCTGGGACGTGATCCGAAGCTGGCGGAGAAGCCAAAGGCTTATCACCTGCCTGTCCTGCAGCAGGGTGGCCAGGAACCTCCTTGGGGACGGGGCCTGAATCTAGCTGGTGGAGGACCACTCCCCTTCCTCTTCCCCGGGTGCCTGGAGCTCACTGAGTCTACTCGTAGGCAAATGGCTTCTCTCCGCTCCGCGTCCCCTCGGCCTCCTCCTCCGAACGGTGGGTGTGGGTGCCGCTGTTCCCGCGCTGGGTCTGCAGGGCATGCTGTCTGTTGAGCGCCCCACCTTCCTAACATGGAGGTCCTTTGTGGGGTCTCCCAGCAGTTGGGGAGAATGCCTCATTGGAGTGGGCTCAGGTGACCCAAGGAGGGAGGGCTTAGGGGAAATTGAAAACGCAGGCAGCCTTGCAAAGGGGTTTGTCCATGAAGGGAGCTGAGAGAGGGTTGGTGATGAGAGGGGACACGAGTCTGGCAAGGACATTTTTTAGCCATGAGCAAGGCCATCGATTGAGAGATAGGACGGGGGAAGGGACAGGAAAAGAAGGAGGAGTCACTGAGAGCCATCTTCGCACCATGGCAGAGGAAGAAGAAAATTTCACAGTGTATTTGGAAACATTTCCACAGAGGGTCTCCTAGCATTAAAGATAATTAAATAATTGAAACAATTTTAAATAACTGAGAGATTTTTAAAAAAATCTTCATTTCACACTGACACATCCCATGTTTCCTGAGCATGCAGATCTGAGTATATGTTTGGTAGCAGAAGGAACCCCTGGAATCCCTCTTTCCCCATGCCTGGAGCTACTGAATGTGGCCACGTTCCAATAAAACTTTATTGACAAAATCAGGTGGTGGGCCATGGTGTGTTGATCCCTGCTTCACACCCTTGGAATGCCTGTGCACCACTTCTTCCGTCTGTACAGCTGGATTACAATCTCCCTGGAGTCAGTGTTTGCACATTTTATCATAATAAATTGGGAAAAGAGGGTTAACAGACCGTGACTGGAACAACCGGCCCCATGGGCCATTGCCAGAGCTTGCGATGTGTCTGTAAAGCTAACAACCTCTCATCTGCATCCAGCTGCCTTAAGGGACTTGCGGAGGGGAACGGGGAGGAACGGGCTGCTAATGACCATGCTCAGTGAAAATGAAATCTCTGCGGGAGAGAAAGTGTGGGCAGGGTAGGGCCAGCGTCCCTGAGCGGGGACACTAAGCCTCCAATCTAGCAGTTAGCAGACCTCAAGGTTTTTAGCATCCTTGGCACTTGAGAGAGACCCCTAATTTCTCCCTTATGTTTACTTTCCAAAATTCTCTTATCCCTTCAGTAAAAAGGAAAAAAAAAAAAAAAAAGTCATCGTCCAGGAAGCTGCTTGGAAGCTTGGACTTGGGCCGATTCCAAAGGCAGCACTGTCTGCACAGAGCCCCTACTGCAGACCTCCATTTTAAATTTTGATGGTGGGCCTAGGAGAAGCAAGAGGTGGAAGATCAGGTAGAGCCAGGTACAAGCTGGCAGTCGGCAGGCCAGCTTCTGCTGAGGGCAAGTTTGTTTTGAGACCACAGCAAGGGTCTGCACAAAACAACGACAACAATCGTTTCCAAACAAAAGTCCACATTTCTGTTCTCTTGAAAACTTGGAAGCCCTGGGGCCTTCGGAATCATCTTCCACAGGCAGTAAAGAGGGGATGGGCAGGAGCAGAGGGCAGCTGGTGCCTGTAACTCACTTCCAGTCCTTGGGCAAGGTGCCTGCTGCCTCTACATGCAATGTGGAGTTTAGATGCCTGTGTTTCCAAGGACTGGGAAGCGAGGTGTGGAAGACCACGTGGGCCTGGAGCAGCCTCCGGCCGGGCCTCCAACCTCCACACTTGGCTCCTCAGTGGAGCTTGGTTCTCAACGGGGCCGCTGGAGGAATCCGTCTAAAAGGCCAATCTTGTCTGCTGGGCCGCTTAGCTCCCTGCCTGCCTCCTCTTACTTTCTGGGCAGAGGGCCAGGCGAGGTCTTGTCCCTGCCCCTCCCCAGGTGACTTTCACCCTGCATGCTCCCCACTCTGCCCCTTCAATGCCATCCGCCAGGCATATCGAGCATCTTTCAGTTCCTTAAAAACTAGGTAAAAGCCTTTTGTACCTTTATAAACCCAGATTTTAAATAAAGGTCTGCAGAGACATGGTCACTTCAGTTGGGACCAAGTTGAGCTGAAGTTGATGGAAATTCAACACCAGCAAAAGGAATGTGTTTCTCTATATGATAATCCAAGTGTAGGTGGCCAGGGCACAGCAGCTGCGTGGTCCCGTGATTCAGATGCCCATCAGCTTGCTCTGCTGTGATGCAAAATGGTGGCCCATGGATTCCAGGCAACAGCACGAGAGAGGAAGGACTGAAGAAAAGAACCAGGGGGTCACGCACACGGCCGTCACCTCTCAAAAAGGACGTCCCAGGAAGAGGCCTCCTTGCATACGCCTCTCACAGCGTCCAGCCGACGGGCTGGTTCAGGGTTACACGGAGCTGCAGGGAAGGCTGGGGAATTTGTCCCAGGAAGCCACGTGTCCAGCCAAAGCTTGTCACCACAGAGGAAGGCACAGTTTGTCACCACAGAGGAAGGCACTGAGCAGCCTGGAAGGGACTCTGGTAGGCTGAGAGAGGTGTGGTGGTCCATTTTCAGAATACAATGTTGAGCTCAAATGCAAAATCCCTGGGGGTAAAAGGCAACGAGCCGGAAGGGAGGTCGAGCCAAGGCCAGAGCTACCGTTGGTCAGCTCGCAGCAGCACAGGGCTCAAGGCCAGGCCCGAGCAGCCCCTGACACACGGACCGGGGAAGGGCTTGGCCTGACCCACAGAGACAGAAATGTCTCAGGTGAAGAAGAAACACGTAGGGCCACAGTGCACCCAGCTGGGAAGGCCGCCCCCACCTGAGAACAGGAGGAGGAGACGACTGAAACAAGTTCCTCTATTTGTTTTTTATTTGTTCTAATTTGTCGCACATGACAGTAGAATGCATTTATGCATTTTGATAGGTCATACATAAATAGAGTGTAGTCTCTCCTTTTCCTGATTGTACATGTTGCAGGATCCCATTGGTCACGCAGTCAGACGTGTACTCGAGGTAATAACGTGTGTTTCCCTCCACTACCCTTCCTTCCTCCAGCCCCCTTCCCTCCCTTCACTCCCCCCTACCTAATCTAAAGTAACTCTGTTCTTCCCTCTCTGCCCCCCCTTATTGCGAATTAGCTTCTGCATATCAGAGAAAACATTCGGCCTTTTTTGGGGGGATGGTTTTTGGGCTTGGCTTATTTCACTTAGCATGATGTTCTCTGACACCATTCATTTAGCAGCAAATGCCAGAATTTCATTCTTCTTTAAAGTTGAGTAATATTCTGTTTTGTATTTGTACCACAGTTTCTTTATCCATTCATCTGTTGAAGGGCACCTAGGTTGGTTCCATAGTTTAGTTATTGTGAGTTGAGTTACTATGAACATTGATGTGACTGTGTCACTGTAGCATGCTGATTTTAAGTCCTTTGGGTATAAACCAAGGAGTGGGATAGCTGGGTCAGATGGTGGTTCCATTCCAAGTTTTCTGAGGAATCTCCATAATGCTTTCCATAATGGTGGCACCATTTCGCATTCCCACCAACAAGGTGTGAGTGTACCTTTCCCCCCACATCCTCACCTACATTTATTGTTGCTTGAATTCTTGATAATCGCCATTCTGATTAGAGTGAAATGAAATCTTAGAATAGTTTTGATTTTCATTTCTTTAATTGCTAGAGATGTTGAACATTTTTTCATATGTTTGTTGATCGACTGTATATCTTCTGTGAAGTATCTGTTCAGTTCTTTAGCCCATTTGTTGATTGGGTTATTATTATTATTATTATTATTTTGTGTGTAAAGTTTTTTAAGTTTTTTATATAGCCTAGAGATTGATGCTTTATCTGAGGAGTATGTGGTAAAGATTTTCTCCCACTCTGTAGGTTCTCCCTTTACATTATTGATTGTTTCTTTTGCTGAGAATCTTCTTAGTTTGAGTCCATCCCAATTTATTGATTCTTGATTTAACTTCTTGTGCTTTAGGGGTCTTGTTAAGGAAGTCAGGTCCTAGGCCGACATGGTGAAGATTTGGGCCTACTTTTTCTTCTAGTATTCACAGGGTCTCTGTTCTAGACCCCAAGTCTTTGATCGGCAGTGAGTTGAGAGATAAGGGTGAGAGATAAGGGTTTAATTTCATTTTGTTAGACATGGATTTCCATTTTTCCCAGTACCATTTGTTGAATAAGCTTTCTTTGCCCCAGTGACTGTTTTTGGCACCTTTGTTTAGTGTGAGATACCTGTGTCTACGTGGGCTTGTCTCTGTGTTGAAGTGCGTTTCTTTAAATAACCCAGTAGGAGGCAGTAAAACCTAGGTGATTTCCGGGAAGACTGTGCACCCCAAGGTACTCAGCCAGGAGGAGCCAGGGAGGGACCTTGCGCTCTGGGGGATCAAGTGAGGATTGTAACCGCTCTGTGTGCGCCTGCTCACCAGACACCCAGTCTTCAAGACGGCCGCCAAAGTCCCGCTTCCCCTGCCCCCGGTCTTCCCAGTCCGTCTTTGGGTTTGGGAGGTGAGTGTGCTCCTCACGTAGACGCGGTGGGCTCTGCTCACCGCCATGGCTGTGAGAGGGATTTGGGTTCAGAATCATGCGGGGCAAAGCTGTGCCCTTGACGGGGCTGGCTGAGGCGCAGCGACGTCGCACACGGAGGGACTGAAGGCTCACAAGGTGCCCGGGCGGGGTGCGGGCCTGGGGAAGCGTTGGGCTGGCCGCACGGGGCGCCACTCACTCCTGTTATGGGAGAGTTTTGGGGGACTCAGAATTCATGGAATCTCTGAGCTGCAGGGAACGGCTTTTAAATTTAATCGACTTATCAGATACGACGCACCTAGGTTAAAACACACATTTTAAGGGGGCAATTTGATGAGTTTTGATGAATGTAAACTGGCGTCACGGTCCCTGCAATCGAGATACAGGCCGTCTCTGTCATTTCAGAAAGCGCCCCGTGTTCCTCGATGGCCTGTCCCCCTCCCGGCTCCAGCCCAGGCCACCGCCCGGCTGTTTTTATCATGAGCCAGCTTTGTGTGCCCTCAAGCCTCACACGAGGGGACCCGGGGACCCTGCTGTTTGGGCTCTTGAAGGCTCGGCCTCGTCAGCTCCGCGGTGTTTCCCAGCAGGCCCTGTCATCGAGCCCACAAGTGCTGCGTTCCCTTTTGTCACTGAGCAGTGGCCCCTGGTGGTGGCGCCCCAGCCTCCTCCTCTGCCCACTGCTGTCGTGTATTTGGGTTGTTTCCAGTTACTGGCCGTCACAGGCGCAGCTCTCTCCGCGCTGGTTCAAGTCTCCTTTGCGAACCTGCATTTCCGTCTTCTCACTGGGCTGCTCAGGAGAGGACTTGCTTGGACACGACCGTAGGCACGTGCTCCTGTTTATGGTGACCTTCCCAACTGTTCCTGAAGTGGACTTGCCCTTCTGCATGTCCACCAGCGATGTCTGAGCGTCCCCCTGGCTCCGCATCGTCCCCAGGACTTGGTGTCGTCAGGTGTTCTTGCTTGTTTCTTAACCTTTCACCATTACAGTGGCCAAGCCGCCGTCCCTATTTCAGTGGGCATTTCCCCGATGGCTGGAGACATTGAGCATCGTGCCCGTGCTGACCGGCCGTCTGTCTGGCTTCTTGTTTGAAGAGTCTGTGTGAGTCCTTCATTCACTTTCTGGTGGCTTTTGCTTTGTGGTAGTTGTGAGTTCTCCAGGGGTCCAGGTACAAGGCTTCCGCCAGCGACACGTACTGTGAGTATTTCCTCCCTGCTGGTGACTTGCCTTTCATTTTCTCCGGCGGTCTTTTGCTGAGCAGAAGTTTCTAATTTCGACTGAGACCAGTGACCCAGTTTTGCTTTGGTGGCTGGCACTTTGGTGGCGTGCTTTGAAACCAGGCTGCACACCTGTGGTGTGGGTGATCCAGAATTGTTCCGGGGGTTGAATTTCTCCCGAGCAGAGCAACAGCTTGGAGACCCTCAGGAGGTGACCTCCCTGGACACACTCGTATTTAGGTCCCTGCTAGGAGGCAGCTCCCCACCCTGATCCCTTAACACACCAGAAATCGGGCTGAAGAAGTAGAAATCAGGCTGAGGAAGGGCCAAAGTCAGTGTATGTGTGTGTGAGTGAGAGAGAGAGAACGAGTTAGGTTCCTTTCTTTACTCCCCGGGCGCCGTGTCTGCAGGCACCTTCTCCTGTCTTCTCCGAAATGTCGCCTCGTGAACACTGGCTCACGTGGTTGCTTCCTGCGGGCCTCGGGCGACGGCTTCCTAGAAATGAGTTCCCAGCAGTGTGGTCATTACCCCACGAGGGTTCACTCACGTCTGAGAGCAGATTAAATAATGGATAGGAATGTCATCCTCTCGTTCCGATTTAGAAGCCTCGTCTCATTACTTTTCTGGATGAAATTGAATGTCAAGGGGGAGGGAAGAGGTGACGTGGGGAAGGGACACCGCTTGGTGCTGGGGAAGGGACACCGCATGGTGCTGGGAACAGGCTCTGGACAGTGGCCCCTCTGTTCCCTGTAGACCAAGCCACGGGCAGCGTTGTGGGGACCGGGAGGCCAGGTGGGCACCTTTGGGGACGCGCCTGTGGCTTCTGCTGTCCCCGCTCCTGGGGTGGCTCCACCTCCCATCTTTTTGACATTTTCCCTTTGCGGAAAACCATAAAGTGCAGAAAAGCACTAAGGAGAGAAAAAATCCCATCCGCCGCCCGCCCCGCAAGGCGACCGTCGTGGGCCGTTCCCCAGCAGCCTATTCTTTTCTGCTGGGTTGTTTTTGAACATAACTTAGGACCACCAGCTAAATACGGTGCTGCCCTGCTGGGTCGGCTGGTCCCCTGAGATGGGAGCGGGTGGTGGGCACTTTACAGACAGCCGGCTCTGTGGCTCTGGCCTTCTCCAGTGGGCAGCAGGGTGCCTGCGACCCAGCACGTGTTGGATGGACAGGTCACTCTTGGGTCTGGGTGTTAGTCCTCGTGAGGGAAGCCCAGAGTGCAGGGCTCACACTAAGGTGTGTGGCGCCTGCCTCGTCCAGCCTGCGCCCCACCCTCAGAAGGGACGGTTCTTTCAGTGGCAGAGGGCACAGCCCCTGGGCCCAGGTTGGCAGTGCATTGTCATGCTCGGGAACATGTGCTCTGGAGCTGTGTCACCTGGGTTTGTATCCCAAAGCTACTGCTGTGTAACCCAGAGCAAGTGTCTTAACCTCTCTGAGCTTCAGTTTCTTCAGACAAACATTCTAGTACTAATGAATATTACCTTGTAGAATTGGCCAAAGAATTCAGTGAAGTAGATCAGAACCTGAGAAAGTGGTTTGGAACTTATCAGCTAAAACCACTTTGATTCACTGTTGTGTGACCCTGAACAAGTCGTTTTACCTCTGAGGCTTCATTTCCTCCTCTGGAAGATGGGAGGATAGTCTGATCGTTCCAATGAGACGAGCCACTCGTGTAGAGAGTAGATGTCATGGGAGCTCCACGCAGAATGGCCGCCAGTGTCTTCCTAGAAGCAGGCTCCTCAGCTAAGCTTCTGCTACCTCAGAACTCACCCCAGGTCGGCTCCTCCACCTGCCCTTCCGGATTTCTCTTCTTGCCCCTCTACTTCTCCACGTTCCTCGAGTGTCCCATGCTGTCCCCTGTCACATGCTTCCCATGCTGCCCTGCGCTCTCCAGCCTAACTTGCCAGGGTCCCCACCACACTCTGAAAGCGGGGACCTGACGTTCACCACCGCGTCCGCAGGCGCTGGGTGCGGCACACAACGGGTGCTCTGTGAGGCGTCTGTGGGGTGACGGCGGCCAGTTGGAAGACCATGGGGCAGCCGGGTGGAGAGCAAGCCCTTGTGCGGCGGCGTCTCTGAGACAAGGCGTCAGCTACTGTCCTACATTTTAAGCGTGGCTGGTGGTGACTGGCCAATTTGTCCTCTCCTGGCTAATCCACAGCTGGGCGGGAGGGGAGGGAATCTGTCTGGATGACTCCAGGCAACACCCTGAGATGCCCCCTGGGAGCCAGGTGGCTCGGCCGTCAGTCTGCAGTGAGAGACAGCAGCGGCTGAAGAGCGACCACTGGTCTTGGTCAAGGGACAATGGCAAGGGGACTCTGGGTTCTGTCAGTGCACCCAAGTTCTGAATGTCCTGCTACTTGTCTTGTAAACAATCTCTGTGGGGCGTCATTTCTACACAGTACCGTGTCCCCGTTTTCCCCTGCGGCCTGAGTACTAGTAAGTGCCCACACCTGCGCGCACCCCGCTGGGACGAGAGGCAGGACTTGTCTGTCAATCACTCCAGGAGCCCCCTGGAGCCCTCTGTGTCGCCCCGGCCCCTGCCAACCCTGCCGTGGGCAGGTGCAGGCGTTCCTTTGGTGTTGGAGGTTTGGCTTTTATATAAATGGGATCCTACAGAAGGTGGTCTTTTGCATCTGGTTTCCTCTTTTGGTGTAAATGCTTTTGAGATTCGCATTGGGTCTTAAAGGTAGGGTTTCGCCCTGTGGATCCCCATGCCAATCCCTTTGCAGACGACCCAAGGCTGCAGGTGCGTTAGGTGTGTGGCTTGTGCTGAGGCAAACCCCTCAATAACTGGCTTACGTGCCTCTCGGAGACTCCCACCCTGACTGTCTGCCCCCAGCAGCATGGCCAGGTTTGGAACTGCCACATAATGGGTCTGCACCCTGCGTAACGAGCCTTTGCTTCAGCAAAGATCACCCTGTGTCACCATCCGTTCTTAGGGTCATTGTTCCCATTTCAGAGAAAAGGAAACCAAGGCTCAGAGACAGCGGACAGCTGAGCTAACGTCTACCTAGAAGCTGTGTCCGCCTGGATCCAGAAGCCGCGCTCAGGCTGGGCCACCGTGCCTCTGGGTGGACATTCATGCCGTCACCACCCTGAACACCCCCTTCCTGCAGCCCCGCTGCATGGTTCCTGGTGCTGTTTGTGTCTTTCCTGCCAGTCTGTGGTTTTTGCTGCAAATGACACTCTAGTCATTTAATCAGGAAGAGACTTATTAAAGGAGATTAGCAGCTCACAGCATCTCCTGGAAAGCCAGAGTCAGCCCGAGCTCCATGCCAGGGATAGAGCCAAAGTCTCACTAGGCCTCCAGCCCCTGCCGCCCGGAGAGCCACCTGTCCGCTCCTGGATTGAGGCTCTTCACACCTGTCTTTTGTTCACTTCTGAACTGAAGTAGCTCAGGGCACTGTCTGATTGGTGGACTCTGCCACCTGACCAGGCCCCGGGCACAGGGGAGGCTGGAAGAACGAGCCCAGGCTGCTACCTTGGAAAGAGAAAGATTCCTCCCAACCTGAAACAGGCATTCCAAGAGAACGGGGCAGCCAGCAAACGTGACAACTGCCCACGGCACGTCCTCTTAGACCATGCTTCCTCAGGGGCAGGAGGGAGCTGGTCTGATTCTGCACCCAGCACCGGGAGCGTGGCCCATGCGATGGAGCCACCAAGGAAGTCTGTGTTCAGTGAATGCATGAAGAAGGGGTGGGTGGGTGGGCAGGGCTTTGACACAGGGAGGGCCCTAAGACCCCCAGAGGAGAACACACCAAGTCGTTCTGAGAAAAGGCTCCTTGACTTTATTCTTCTTCAACTCCTTCAAGACTGGAGGGTGACTCAAGCTGGGGACATTTCTCACTAGTTCCCTGACCAGGGACTGGGGGCTCTCAGGACCAGCATGCTGGCCACAGCACAGAGAGGAGCCGCTGAGCGCCCAGTGTCAGCCTGTAAGGCCAGGAGAGGGGGACAAGCCCTAGTTATAGAACGCCATGATCTCTGATGTCGCCTCCCTTTACCCTTTGAGGTAAGGACTGATACTCCCACTTTACGGATGAAGAAACAGGGTCTGGAGAGACCATTATGGTTAAGAACTTTGTTTCGGTCACTAGGCTTTTGGAAATCTGGCTCCACCATGTACCCTGTGACTTCAGGCGAGTTGCTTAGCCTCAGAGGGCACGGCAAAGCACTAGCAATGTCACGAGTCCTCACTTCACAGTGCTCCATGAGGGTTAAATGCGAGGCTGTGCGGGAAACACTGCCCCGGGGGCTTGGCACACAGTATGCGTCCCGGAGGAGCCCAGATGTCCCAGCACGGCTTGTCGAAAAGACCATCCTCGAATGGACTTTGCACCTTGGTCAGAAATCAATTCTGATTGGTGGCCTACACCTGAAATCCCAGCGGCTCGGGAGGCTGAGGCAGGAGGATGGTGAGTTCAAAGCCAGCCTCAGCAAAAGCGAGGTGCTAAGCAGCCCAGTGAGACCCTGTCTCTAAATAACATACAAAATAGGGCTGGGGATGTGGCTCGGGTCGAGAGTCGCCGGGTTCAATCCCTGGTACCAAAACAAAACAAAACAAAACAAAATCAGTTGTCTGTTTTGTGTGGGTCAATTTGGGGGCTGTCTATTCTGTTTCGTTGACTTGTGGATTTATCCTTTAACAAATGCCATCTATCTTGGTTAGTGTAGTTCTTATACGTCTTGAAATCAAGCAGAGGGATTCCACAAGCTAACTTACTTCCTCTTTCAATTTTTCTCTCTTTCCTTCTCAGAATTGTTTGGGCTGCTCTTGGTCCTGTGTCTTTCCATATAAATGTTAGAGTCAACTTGTGGATTCTGACGAGAGTCTTCTGGAATTTGGGCCTGAATTGCGCTGAATCACAGACCAAACTTAGAGAATCAACATCTTTACAGTGCCAAGCCTTTCGCCCCAGGAACACAGCACGTCTCTCCATTTATGTCGATCTTCTCTGATTTCTGTCACCTGTGTTCTTTGCTTTCGGCTGCAGATCTTCCCTGTATTTTGTTAGATTTGTACATAAATACCTCACGTCTTGGGTGCTGTTGCAAACGGTGTTTTTAAAATTTCCAGTTCCACTCCTTCCTGCCAGAGGACCACTGCCCCGGCACACCAGCCTTGTATTTGGACTTCATTTAGCTTTTTTATTTCCCTGGTGGTTTCACCTCGAGCCTCGGTGAGTCGTGTAGACGCGTCCTACCTTTCCCTGACTGGATTCTGGGGCATAATTGCTACGGTCCCTGTTGAGGTTTCTTCCTGGGCCAGATCGCTCGGGGTCCTGTCGAATGTTCCTGCACAGACAGACGCGCCCCTACGTGACTGGACTGAGCGTTCCGTCCCCCTTGGTCGGCAGCATCGTCGGGATCCTCTGGTCAGTACTAACTTTGCGCCTACTTGTTCAGTGACGGGAGAGCAGCGTGGCCCTGTCCTGCTGCGTTTGTGGATCTGCTCCTTCTCCTTCCATTCTGCTCCTTTTTGCCTTATTTTACAGCTCTGTCGATGGGCACAGAGGTATTCAGAATCATTGCGTCGTCTGTCGTCTCGGAGGACGGACAGCTTCCCCCTCGCTGTACCCCTCTCCATCCTAAAACTGTTCTGAAGTCAGCTCTGTCTGCAATTAATGTCGTTGCTCCCGCTTTTAGGGGTTGGTGTTTGTGTTTCTGGGATCTTCAATGTCCTGATGGGGGAGGCCCCAGGGGAATCTCCTTCTGAGAAGCAGCTGGCATGTGTGCAGGGGTCCGTCCACAGAGCCGCGGCAAGACGCCAGTCCCCAGTGCAGCCCAGCCAGGTCCCTGCAGCCACCTGTCTGGGTGGAGATTTCCCAGTGGGAAGGAGTGGTGGCCGCCACCAGGGCTTCGGGTGCTGCCCGCAGATCAGTCACTCTGCGTTTCCAGCTCTCCACCAGGAGGCGCCCTCGGGCCCCAGGACCTGACATTTTGCTTTACTTATTTGATTAGTTATGATCTCTGATTTCTAAAACTTATTTCTATTTTTAATTGACACACAGTCATCGTACATGCTTTGGGGTACTGTGTGACGTTTTAACCTG
Organism: Sciurus carolinensis; assembly: GCF_902686445.1. Taxonomy (NCBI): domain Eukaryota; kingdom Metazoa; phylum Chordata; class Mammalia; order Rodentia; family Sciuridae; genus Sciurus; species Sciurus carolinensis. The sequence goes on along the minus strand of NC_062214.1, from coordinate 9,993,248 downwards.
TGTCTTGGTCGGATCTGGACTGTCCCCCAAAGCTCGTGTGTTGAGACATGGTTCGCGAAAGCAGCAGTGACCAGAGGCGGGCATCGTGGGAGGACAGCAGGTCTGGAGGGCTCTGTCCTCACCTGTGGATGGGCTACTGGGAGGAGGTGGTCACCGTGGGCAGGTGGCGCATGGCTGGAGGAAGCAGCCACTGGGGCGTGCCTTCTGCACTGTGCCTTGTCCCAGCCTGGGCTTCCCAGGGCTCAGGAACTAGGCACTTTCCTCTGCCAGCCCTTCCGCCATGATGCTGTGCCTCACCTGGGACCCAGAGCAAGGCAGCCAGCTGACCGCAGACCTCTGAAGCCATGAGGCGAAATAAAGCTGTCCTCCTTTAAATTGGTTTTCTCTGGTCTTTGTCACAGTGACTAAAAGCTGACACAACGTGTAATGATCAGTTGAGGGTAACTGGTCTGTCTGTCCCTTCAGACATTGATCATTGCTTTGTGTTGGGAACATTCAAAATCCTCTGCACTAGCTACTCTGAAACAAGCAGCTAAGGTGGCCAGCCACCCTTGCCTGCTGTGCCACGGAACGATGGAAGTTGTCCCTCCCATCCAGCCGCACCCTAAACCGTGTCCCTTCCTCTCTCCACCCACCCTTCCGGCCCGGGAATCACTCTTCCATTGGACACTTGAGGGATCAGCTCTCTGGTGGGAACTCGCCTTGTGAACGGCACGTGTCTGTGCTCTCGAGGAGGGCAGGGGACTGGCCGTAGGTGCAATGCATAAAAGAAGCACATTTATAATCGCCACCGCCGTGCACTCACGGGGCGGGTCCTGAGGCAAGGGGAAGCCGCCTGAGGTTCAGCAGGAGACCGGGAAGACTGCCCCAGGCCGGGCACAGGGCAGCCTGAGAGGAGGGTCAGCCACACCTGGCGTCTGGCCAGCTCTATCAGTGATCCGGGGTGGTGGGAGGGGCGAGGAGCCCACTCTGTGTGGTCACTAAGAGTGGCCTTCCGATTCTAACTGAAGGTAAGCGGACACCGAGGGGAGCTGGCTGCCTTCAGAGGCCCGAGTGGGAGCAGGGGACAGAGTCGGGTGAGAGTGGAGAGGACAGGCGGTGCCCGTCCCACCTCTGCTCTACCCCTGGGTGCTGGCAGCAAAAACCAGGGCGAGACAGGCCTGCGTCCGGGTCCCAGCTGCTGGCCGAGGGACTCAGCTGCTCTCTGCTCGGTTTCCTTACCTGTAAAGTGAGGATACAAGGTGCGTTTAACCCGCTGTGAGCTCCCACCTTCCTTCTGTCTTTCCTGCTCCACCGGGAGGAGCCCAGCAGCAGTTGCTTCCCCGGGGAGCTCAGAGGACGCCCAGCGCAGCGCCTGCATGTGAGGAGCTAGCTGGGCTTCCAGTGCAGGCAGAAGCTTCCAACGTGGGGTCTTTGGCCATCTCCAACCTGCTTGCCAGACTGTGCAGAGACCGCGGGGGTTTCCGTGGCCCCTTGCCTACGTTCTCCAAGGGTTCTCCCGCCACCCACCCGCAAAGCACAGGGTGGTTGCAAGATGGCAGCTTCTTGCAGCTTTGAGGAGCTTGGATGCCTTTCTGGAGGGTTAAGGCTGAATTCCCTCCTTCCATCCACCCCCACACGCCCACCCACTGGCCAGCAATGCTTGCTGTGTGCATCTGTTAACAATTGTTAACATTTGTGAATAAATAGTCTCAGGGGACTCACATCTTATTTTTTAAGTGCACCTAAGGGAGCCTGCCATTGAAAGAAGTCCCATGGCAAACGTAGCTGCGAAGCACATAATTGCCAGCTAATTCATCCATTTACAAAGCTTAATTTTTGCATATTACAGTTTCAGAACAAAGCCATTTGAGCTGTTGGAAGCTTTAGTTCCTAATTAGCAATATTCAGGTTTTTTTTTTTTTTTTTTTTTTTTTTTTTTGTGGTGTGGGCAAAATAGATTTCTTTGCCCATTCTTTCTGGGGACACCAGAATCACCTGTAGAACTTACATTTTTGAGACTTACTAAGGGCGTAAGTAGGCCTAGGCTTACATACGTATGTACCCGTGCAGGTCAAGACAGGGAACCTTGCAGAGCCCAGCAAGGTCTCCCACGTCCCTTCCTGGTTGATGCGACCTCCCCAGAGGACAGTCTCCCTGATTTCTGTTGCATGGATTCATTTTTCCTGCTGTTGAGTTTCCTATGATGGAGTTCCACGAGAATTCCTGCGCATCTGGTTTCCTCCGCTCACCATTTTTTCCTTGACCCCTCCAGGCGTGGCGAGCGGTGACGGTGGTTTGTGCTCTTCTGTGTAGTTGCTCCCTGCGTCGTTTGTCCATTCCCGTAGGAGGGCATTTAGGTCGTTTCCAGTCTTGTGCTGTCGCACCCGGGGCTGCCGTGACCAGGATTTTACCTACGTTGCTGAACTCAGGTATGCATTGCTGATGCGGATCTACCTAGGAATGGAGCTCCTGGGTCACCGCGTCCTTGTCGCCTGGCGTTGGTAGATGCTGTCAAGAGTTGCCTAATGTGAAGTGCTAACGTACAGCCTGCCCGTTCCAGGAGGGCTCTAGGGAAGGGTCTCAGTGTGACGAGGATGAAATCACAACATATCACTGTCACAGAGTGAGGCTCACACATCTCCTGCGAGGTCTTGAGAGTGGGGTTCTTTGGCCCAGGGGAAACAGGAAGCCGGAGGCCGTGGTCACCTGGGTCATCGCGACCAAAGCTGGCAGGTTCTGCAGACCAGAAAGAGAAGCAAGCCAAGCCACCAGAGCCTTTTCCTTCTTCCTGGAAGTCCTAGCCGGACTGTGTGAGTGACTGTCGGCCAGTGATCGCACCGTGCGGTTCCTGGCCCCTGACGCGGTGGGAACAGCCAGTTCTTCAGTCCGTCTTTACTTTGTATGAATCCATAAAAACTCAGGCCCTTGGATGCCCGCCAGGGGCCCAGGTCCCGGGGAACTAGGATTTGTCTTTTCTCCCCACCGGCCACCCTCCCTTGGCCTCAGATGCACTTGGAGTTCTCAGGCTCGGTCCCCCCACTGGCCTGTGGGGCCGACAGTCTCTGCTGCTATGCCGTAGGGAGCTGTGTGTGATGGCAGGTTCCGGACTCTCGCTCAGACCCACAGAAGCAGACTGCCTTAGAGGCTGGAGCGGGGACATGTTCATATCGACCCTCAGTGATTCTGAAGACAGGCTCGGTATGGAAGATAACCCGTCCTGATCAGCAGCAGCAGTCTAAGAAGGTGGTAAGCATCCCTCAAAGCACAATGCAGAGAAAGCCCACCTTGTCCAACTTCTCTGGAAGTTTGTAATCTGAAGAGATGCACTGTCTGTGCTTTGGGCTTTATTTAATGGTCCTGAGGTGAATCGAGAAAGAAGGTGGACCGTGACCTGTGTTGTGGTCTGGATCTTAAATGCCCCCGGAGGCTCGTGCTGAAGGCTGGGTCCCGGCTGATGGTGCCGTCGGGGGTGGTGGGGCCTGTAGAGGCGGAAGGGCCGGGCACACTCTGGGAAGGAATACTGGCACCCTGGTTTCCTCCTCGTCTCATTTTGCTTCCTGGGCATGATACAGTGAGCAGTTTTTCTGCCCTGTGCGTCTGCCATGATGGAACTTGCCAAAGGGCCCAAGGCAGCAAGGCCAAGTGTCCCTGCACTGAAACCTACAAAACTGTGAGACCAAATAAACCTTTCCTCTTCAGAATCCGATAACCTCAGGCATTTTGTCACAGTGATGGAAAACGCACTAACATAGCCTGTCTGTGCTCAGTCCTCCAAGGGTCTTCAGGTTCTGAAACCACTATTTCAAGGGGTGCTGGAGGGTCCTCCCACCTCCTACTCCCCAATTCACCTTTATAGTACAGACAATCCCTCCATTACAGTTTTTCCTTTGATTTAGGTCCAGCCTCTCCGAGCTCTTAAAATGCAAATGCCCTTTGGAAGGGCAGCCCAGGACACCGTTTCTATGGGAGTTAGAGACAGCGAATGAAAGAGCTGGCCTCAGCCCGCAGGGAGATGTGGGGGTTGATGGAGGTTATTTATGGTTGTGACAGTAACTGGGAGCTGCTGGTGGCATTTGGATGGAAGGGACAGGAATGCTCATCATGCCACCTTGTGAGAACAGCAGGGTCCTGCAGGTGAGCTCTGTGGCGACCCAGGTACAAGCAGCACCTTCGCTGAGAGACACCAACCCTCCCTGAAGGGTGGGTGGAGGTGGCCAGTTGGGAGGACACGGAGCCGGAGCCAGCCTGGACTTTACCATGTGTTTGGTGTGTGACAAGTGACACTTCCTACTTCCCTGTGCCTCAGTTTCCTCTTCTTTAAAGGGAAGGGCAGTGGCAGAACTTATGTCCCAGGGAGGCTGTCAAGACTAGCCACGGCGATGGAGGCGGAGGGCTTCGCTGGTGTCAGCCAGCGTTATTGCCACGGTCACTGGGTGTCATGGAAGACAGTTTAGCCTGGAAGATCGAAGGACACGTTCAAGACAACACAGAGAAGAAAGGTCATCCCTATGACAGCCTTGGATAAGCGAAAGCAAGTGGAGATAGTTGTCCTCAGCGTGTTTTTAATGAAGCCAAACACCTTGCTGGTAAAGGTGTCAGGAACATTTAAGCCTCTGAACCCCGTTCACTGGACACATCCTCCCGGAGGAGCCTCGGGCCACCTCCACAGAGGTGGCACATCCGGGTCATCCTGATTCTCTGATGACACGGAAAAAACAGATTTGCTCCTTTGATTCCCCTTCTGAACCCCAAAAAAGGCGCAGGCAGAGACCCTGCTGCGTCTTGGAGCACGGAAATCCTGCCAAGCCGCCGGGGTGCTTGACTCTCCTTTGAAAATGCAGGTGAAAAGCCAGTTCTGCTGACTTTAAAGGAAGATTTCTTCTTAAATTTTTTGAACAAAAATCATTTTGCTGTGGGAAGGGCCAGTTCTGAGCCCAGCCCCCGCTCTCGTGTAGGGCCCGACGGCTTCTGCTGGAGCTGGGCTCGCTCCGCAGCCGGGGCGCCCGCCTTCCCCTGGGACTTTTGTCTAGAGCTATTTTCTTCTAAATTGATGGTTTCTCGCTGGAGCAGACTCAAAGCTCCCCTTCATAACCTTGTGCACTGTTCCTCTTGCCCTCGGGAAATAGAATTAACAGATGACAAACCCATCCGTGTATACAGTTTCAAGCATGGGAGATGGTGGGTGCTATCCAAAGTGTCACCCATGAGAGCGAGAAATAAAAGGAAACTGCTTTCTAGCAAAATATCACCTGTAGGCACATCATTAGATTAATGCCCCTGAAGAGCTCTGTCAGAAGATAAAGGGAGAAAGTCAACACCGACACCAAGGTATAGCTCTAGAAAGACAGTCCCATACCCACACACGCAGAATGATCCCGATGAAGAGTTCTGTCTACTCAGAACCACGACTGGCGTTTCTGCAGACCATGGGGCTTTCCAAAACGGCAAACCGTTCTTGAAAGCACAGGGCAAGCTGTAGAGTCTTCTCCTTGGGGATATGTACATGCTAGTTGCGCCCTTGGAAAACCCAGGATTTGTTAAAGTCATGCAAGAGATGATTTCTAAATACGTAAACTGGTGTTAAGTTCTAGGAGTTAATTCTAAAGAGATATTTTTATTCTCCTTTGTGCGTGTCTGGTGGACATTTTGATATTGTGTGGGACTGGGGCAATTCTTTCCTGGCTATCCTGCTTCTTGGGGGTACCTAGCTCCCCATTCCCCTAGCCACCAACAGAGCTCCACCATCACTGTGTTAGTGTTGAGAACAGGTGATCTCTATGCAGCGAACTGTCTTAATCACCAGGATGCAGGCAGTTGCGACTGCACCCTCAAGAGCCAATACAGGACAGACAGGACTGCTGGGCCCCGGTGCTCATCGAGGTTGTTAAGAGATATCTGTCTGAGAAATGGGCAGCTGCCTGGAAACCTTATCTACCAAGGACAGGGGGGCCTAGCCCCGACTCATCTCCTGCATAGTTCACCCCTTCCCTCCTCCCTTCTTCCTCTAGGACCGTTCAGTTCTGGCGGGACCCAATGAGAATCAAATAGATTGGCGGGACCCAACTGGAGGAGGACTAATGTTTAGCTGTTCAAATGTTAACCAATAACGTACCAGTCTTTGTGTGTGAATGCCTGGAAATCTCTTAAATAGAGGCTTTCTCGCCCCTCGGAGCCGCTCCCCACTCAGCCGTTGCAATGGTCTGAGGGCTGGTTGCGGTCCAGGCTCGAGCTTGCTTTAATAAAACGTCGTTTTGTGTCTTGCATTACTGTGTGTGCACTTTGACTCTCTGGGGATCAGTCGATATCAGGGACCAGTCGATATTGGACCCTAACATCAGCAATGGCTTTCTGGAGTTCAGTGCTCATTCAGGCTGCAGGTGGGGAACAGGCAGGTGTGGGGCAAGTGTAGGAGTGGGGTACTGTGGAGATGGCAGTTGTGGTCCTCAAGGTGACATGTCCTGAACTAGGATGGTGGTCGTGGAGACTTAGAGGATAGTGGGTGGATTCTGGAAGTAGCTCCCTGAGGGCTCGGACAGATGTGGGGTCAGGAGTGGAGGAAAGGGAGGTGCCAAAGACAGTTTGAGGTTTCCCCCTGGTGCAAGCGGTGGGCCCATGTGTTGGTCTGGGGAAGACTGGAGGAGGGTCAGACGTGGACAGAGGTCAGCCAGTGTTGACTGCTCATGTGGATGGACGAGCCACATGACGGCTTGCTTGCACGTGCTAAATCTGGGATGCCTGTGAAGGTCAAAGTGGAAATGTCCAGGACAGACTTGGCTCTCCACAGAACTAGACATGGGATCGAGACCCAGCCCGGAGGAGGCGGGCCTGGCCCTCAGGAACCCCGGCATCTGGAGGCCAGGGGTCCTCCCCAGCCATTCTTGAACCTGCAGTCCCCTGCTTCAGTGGGCCGCCTTTGTCACACCCCCGCACATGTACGAGCAGTGCACAGTGGGCCTCGCCAGGCCCCAGGGCTCTCCCTGCGTGGGAAGAGCTGGTGACTGGAACTCGCTGATTGTGCTCAGCGTGTTCGTATTATGCCTGAAAACAGGAGGATGCCAACCTCTGCTGCTGTCTGTCCCCGGGCCCTGATGACACTGGATTCCTAATAAGAAGCTAATGGATTGGGACATGGTTGGGATTGTTCCACACTGATGCGGGAGGCGGGGAGGGGATGAGTTGGCGGGAGCCGCCAGCGGCGTGGCGGGCACTGACTGGTGCAGAAAGCTTAGCATGGACTTGTCCCTCAAACCTCGTGGGGAGGAAATGCTGTCACTTTAATTTCACGAACCTGCAACATCGTGAGTTTTCAAAAAGAAAGAGCAGTCTCTTGGGCTGGGGTCTTGAAGGTCTGGGCCCCCGACTTCACGGGGCGTCTTGAGATGCCACAGTTCCAGATGTATCCATCCTCTGTTGCCACCGCATCACGTGTGGCCCCGCACCTCGGTGGCTTCTGAGAGGACAGTCTCCTCCTCTCCTGTGTCTGCGGGTGGCCTGGACACAGCTGGGCTCTCTTGGTTTGGGCTCCCAGCCGAGCTCTTGGTGGACCAGCAGCCACCTGGAGGCACACGACTGGCGGCAGCCAAAGGCCAGTTGCACCAGCCTCTGGTGCCACCTGCATCCCAGTCCCACCGGCCAAAACAAGGCGTGGGGCTGGCCCAGGTCAAAGGGTGAGGCCGCGCCCTGCACCTCCAGCGGGGACCACAAGGCCACGTGGCTGGAGGGAGTGGTGGTGCATTGGGGTCCGCAGGACAAGGCATCCCCAGCCGCCGGGACCAGGCAAGGCAGGAGGAGCGAGGTCAGGCTGGAGTTCCCAGAGCCACGGCGAGCTGGCCACGCCGCAGACCTTCACCGCCTGCCCCACTCTTCCGGAAACACCGGGCCCTTAATCCACATTTTCTCACTTCACCGGCAACGGCGTCTCTGCCTTAAAGACTGGCAGCATTGAGGCGGCATGGCAGAGGTGACGAGGAGGAAAGGGCTTTGGCCAAGCATGTAGCACATGCCCAGAGTGGAAGGGCGCAGCTGTCACGTGGTGGCCGCAGGCTCAGGGCAGCTTGGTCCAAGACGTCGAGGGAGGCTGCAGATCCACAACTGGACGTGTGTTTCTTGACTTTCAAATGTTGAATAAACAAAATCCAGATGGGAAGGCACCACAAGCCACCTCCATCTTGTAACTTCTGCTCTCTGACTGAATTTCTGAGGTTGTCGAGAGCCAGGCAGGACATCTGTTTCCCTGCCCCAAAGTGGCCCCCACGGGGGCCATGGCTTCTGAGCATGTCTTTGAGGTCCTAGCAGTTTCCCTGTGGGGAGTGGGGTCAGTGAATTCAGAGGCTAGGACGCGTTCCTCCTGGTTCTCCTGTTCCCGTGATAATTTGATTCCATTTAAACTGTAAGGCAAAGCGAGTCCTAATTACTATGTTTATAAAAATTATATACAATTAGAGTGGGATTTCAGGAGCCAGGCCAATTTTCCTCCAGAACACACGTTGAAAAAGTACATTTTTAAGGGACAAAAGATGCTTTTGGGTAAGCCGATAATGTGACATCTCCCAGGGCCTTTTTGGTCAATTGGGGGCTGAGGATAAGGTGTTCCTGGGGGTCTTTGTTCTTGCTTGGACCCAAACTACCCTAAGAATGTCAGTCTCCTCCTGGAGACTGCAGGTAGATGGCCGCATGGCCTGAGCAGAGAGGCAGGCCCATGGTCACTGAGGCCTGTGTGCCGTGGACACATCTGAAGGACAGCGTGAGGTTGGAGTCTGACGAAGTGGATCTGGAAACGACCTGGGAGGAGGTGGGGTGAGGGGATCCTCAGGTCCTAAGGCCTGGGGCTTCTCCAAAGAGGCCTGGGACAAAGCCCCCTGATGGAAGGGGCACCAAGTCTGGCCCAGGGAAGATGCAAGGGGCAAGGGACCCAAGGGGCCACGGCTCCTCAAGCCTCAGTCTCGGGGCTCACGGTTTCCATGCCAGAGGGAAACTGCTGACCTCTCACCCAGAAAGGACATTTCTCCCAGAGCTGGGCTCCCGATGAGACCGTGCCGCACACTCCTGTGTCTCTCCCTGTCCACTTGCTGTCAATCCGCAGACCTGCTGCTCTGGACAGGCTGTGGCCTCAGGGAGCAGGGATCAGTGTCCTCTGCTGGGATGCCATGGCCACCTTTGCCCATTGGTCAAGACTCCAGTCACCAAGGTGACTTATCTGGGGTGTTTTTACTGATGCCCATGGCTCCCTGGGCCCAGGCTCGCCTTGTCTCTTGGGATAGGTGCCACCACTTCCACGTTGGGGGTTGCGGCTGGGAAAGGAGGGGCGGCATCCCTCCTTCCCTGAGGGGCCGGGGGAAGCTGCCCCCTTCACTCATCCGGCACATTCAGGGCTCATATTCAGCATTGTTCACATCGAGAGATGCTCTAGATGGAGGGTGTGTGGCCGCCAGCAAGACTAATAGCCATCCCTGCCAGTGCGGAGCGTCCTCCCAAAGGTGTAGAGGGACATTCTTCAAACCAGAGCTGACATAGCATAATGGCCCCATGTGTGAAGCCCGCAGAGAAGAGGAAACTTACCTTGTAAGGGAGGGTGCTCGGGCTGCAGAGCGGGCGGTCTGCACTTAGTAAAAGACAAACCAATTGTACGTGGTGGGTCAAGGGAGGAAGGTTTAACTGGGAGCCCAGAGCAGGCGTCCGTCCTGCAGGTGGCGCCCCTGAGCTACTGCGCCTGCAGCCTGTCCCCAAGCAGGTGGGGCTTGCTGCCTGCCTGGTGGGGGGACCTGCCTGGGGCTCTGAAGCCTGCTCCCCCGTCTTGGGGTCCTCCTGGCTGCCGGCCCATCCCTCATCTCTTGCCCAGAGCCGGGGTAATTCTTGGAGACGGTGCATTTCATCTTCAACAATGGGAGATCCATTCCCCGCAAAGTCCTGCTTCTTTCATTTTTCAGGAGTCGAAGCTCATTTCTCTTGCTTGGGTTGAAGGCGCTCCTGCCGCTTCTCTTTTATTTCCTGTCTGCGGTAGCTTTTCTTTGTGCCTCCGGGCTGTTCAGGGTGACAGCGCTCCCTGGTTTCTCTGCCTCCCCTCGACCACCCAATAGCAGTAGTAATGCCACCTCCTTCCTGACAACTAAATACCATAATCTGCCTATGCAAGTTTGCCTAGCAAATAACAGTACAGGACACCTCTCCCTAATGTGTGAGAGGAATACTTCTTAGTGTATGTCCCAAATATTGTATCAGATACACTTAAAATCATAAATTTTTCATATTTACCTGGGTAGGCTGTATTCAATCTGACAATGTGAATATAAGGAGCTTCACAGAGGTCACCATTGGAGTGAACAGTAGGGATGGTGATGAGGAGGACGGTGACATTGGTGGCTTTTAAGCACAGCAGCAGACCGGGAGCACCCGGAGAAAGCTGCCAAATTTTTTGCTGGTTTCCTCTTACATAAGTGTGACTTTGCAAAGTCAGGGGTGTCTCCCAAGGTCACAAGTTGGTTCTTTTAAAATAAGCAACGTCACAGGAACTTCAAGATGTTAAGAGAAGCCCTGACATAGCCGTGAGGGTCTCCGTCTGTCTTTTCCTCCCGCCCGGATCAATACTGAACATCGTTTGGAAATCACCCGCCTGGGTTTCGGCCTCGCTCCCTGTGGTTTCGCCCACTCTTTTCCAGGGTCCGAGTGGTTTCTGGGTGTCCATTCTCTCCCTTGCTCAAACACAGGTCCCAAAGCGGCTTCTGTTGGGTGGCGCTGGGGCTTGGCTCCATTTTATCTCCTCCCCTGGGGCAGACATGGCAGAGGCTGCAGGGACGGGCCATCGTCCTATTGGTGACCAAGTGGAGGCAGAATCCATGAATAGGATGGGCTCTTCCCTAGGAGTGGCATTGAAGAGCAAGCCACCACAGCCTGGGGGACAAGACTCCTCTTGGGAGCTTCGTGAGAATTTCATGTCCCCTGAGTGGCAATGCATGCAAAAATGCCTTTGGAAAATATTAAGAGATTGCAACAAAATTTAGAGATCAGTGTGGGCTGATCTTATGTGTTTCCCATCTGATAAGAGAGATCATGAATTGCTATATACAAATTAGGAGACTTCAGTTCCACGATGGGGAAATTGCCTGAGGGCTTCTTCCAACACCATCTCCATCGCTCTGTGTTGGAGAACTTTCCACATCAGTATGTAGAGAACTACCTTGAGTTTTAATGGCTCGTGCATGGTATTCTGCATTCTGGCTAGAATGCATTTTTTTCCCCCTGAGATTTGTGTACATTTTGCTTGTGAACAGAGGCAATACAGAATGTTGGCTAAGATTTTTTGAATTCAAATCCCAGCTGTAGCAGTACTAGCTGTGTGGTCTCGGGCAAGACCATCAACCTCTCTGTGCCTCCATGCCCTCATCTGTAGTGTGAGGACAGTCAGAACACCTGTCTTATGGAGGAGTCAAAGAGGGACGCACACAAAGGCATTTAGGACGTTAGGACATCCGGGTCAGTTGGAGCCCAGTGAACAGGAGTCGTCATTATTAGCCTTGCATTTTTTTTTAACCATAACTAGGAAAAATGCGCAGTGCAGCAATGAATAATTTGGGGATGCTTCCTTGTTTTCATGTTTCCTTGAATCGGGTTTGAAAGCAGGTTTTTAAAAAATCAATTTCCTAGAAAAACTAATACCTGCTCATTTTACAAAATTTAGAAATAGAAAGAAAATGGTGCAGAGATTTCTGCTGCCGTTTGGCACCCCCACCCCTGTGGTTGGTTCTGCTTCATTCCCCTGACACTCCGGGCAAGGCCAGGTGCATGAGTGGACGTGCCACACAGGGCCAGGCACAGAACCTTCCAGACACTCTGCTCCACCTGGGACAGAGACTACTGGTCTTAAGCTCGGAATCACCCCCACTTTTTGCCAGATGGAGATCACCCTAAGTCCAGGGGTCCTGGGTGTCCCAGGTCACTCGTTCCCTGCAAACCTGTGTGTGCGTCTGCCTTGTATTTTGCATTTTAAACTTTCGTCACTGAGAGTTTTGTCCTGTAGCCCCAGCCGGGGGTGCAGGGCCAGGAAGCTGCGTTTGGAGCCTGGCTTTGATTTTGGAGAGCTGATTTTGAAAGAAGACTGATTCTCGGCTGCTGAATTAGAAATAGGCCCATCCATAATGCATGGGTCTCTTTCTAAAGTCAGAGGAGAGGAAAGGCAGTCTAAATCTAGCACAGGCTGGAAGGAGATGAAGAGTGATTGAGCAAACCCCTCCGAGCCGGCTGGGTGCTTTGCCCAGCGAACCCCACTCCCCATGGTTGTGCTGAGAGGCCCCAGCTGGGGTTGCTGGGGCGCTGGTGTTAGGACGCTCCGCAGGGGAAGGAGGACAGAAGGCCACACATGCAGAGGGCACGATTCCTAGCTCAGAACGTTATTTAATTATTCTAGATCTTCTTGAGGATTTTATTTGGGGATTTTTCCGGTCGGCGGGGTGGGGGCCGCCTATGGGGCGGGGCTGGCTGAACCAGCTTCCTGCTGGTCTGTGGTCTGAAACATCCCCCCAGGCAGGACGGACCTGTCCAACATGGTAAGCGACATTTCCAGGGCCCGTAGCAATCTCAGCACCATTGTCCATCATGGTGACAGCAGAGGGATTTCCTAGGGCCCATTTGCGGTTAAAACTAAATTAATTTATTAAGATGAGTTTGGGTAACATGGTGGAAAGTGTCTGTAGGGGGTCGATATGACTAAGTCCTAACCTCCGGGGCCTGTGAATGTGACCTTATTGGAGATAAGGGTTTTCACCAAGGCCTGAGGCGAGGACTCGGGTGGTGTCTCTCTGGACTCAAGTGAGCCCCACACCCCGTGGGTGGTGTCTTCATGAGAAGAGGAGAGGGCAGAGGTGCCCAGGGAGGAGGCCATGTGAGGCTCGGGCTGGGTGTGCATCCTGAGCCACGGCAGAGAGGGTCACCACAGCTGCAGGCGGCGGGCAGGACCCTCCCTGGGGTCTTCAGAGGCAGAGGGCCCTGCCGGCACCTTGACTTTGGGCTTCTGGCCTCAAGAACACGCGCCTGAGAAAACGCCCCTGTTCACAGCCATCCAGGTTGCGGAGGCTTGTCACCGGCAGCTTTAGGCAGGGGATGGAATGTTCCAGAGCTCCTGTTGTCCCGTTGGTTCTCCCTTTTCTGCTTCAGCCGCACTGGGCTTCTCGAGGTCTCCTGTTCCCCTGACCTCTCCCCATTCGCCACACTCGCCTGCGCTGTCCCCGGGCTTTGGCTTCTCACGCTGACCCTCCTCCCAACCCACAACAAGAAGTGCCTTTTGGAGTCTGCCTCTCAGGAAGACGGCCCTTCTGCCGCACCCCGCCTCGCGCTGCCTCCGCGTCCTGGGGTGCCGCTGGCCCCGGCATTTGGTCCTGCATTTCCGTGATCCACTTGCCTTTCCCAGGAGGCCGCGGATCCGTTCATCCCGGCTGCTGACCTTGCTGTGAGTGGTTTTCTTTCCAAGGGCGTGATGTGCTCCGAGACACCAGCTGAGGTGGAGGCTTTAGAAAGAGATGGGCACCGTCGGACGCCTGGGACAGAGCCGGTCCAGGGGCAGTCTCGGTGAACTCTCGCTGCCACCGTGCCTTCTGCTGCTAAGGAGCCACTACTGGAAAAACCTAGTAGACCCTGTCCCCGGCCAGAGCCTGCCGTTGTTCTGCGAAGCCAGGGAGAACTCTTGGCCAGGTGGGAAATGCACACACCTCTGCCGGGCTCCAGGCCTCTGGTTCCATGTCTGTTGTCACTTTCGGTCACCTGTGTGCACACGCCGTCTGCCCTGCCACCCTGCGTGCTTGGCCGGCAGGGGTTCTGAGCCCCACGTCCTTCTTGGCCTGAGCTGGGGCAGCCCCGGGCGAGCCGTCCATCACCCCAGGAACAGATCACCGCAAGCTTCGGGCTTAGAACCACACAGATTGAGGGTCCCAGCCTGAGGTCAGAAGTCCAAACTGGGGCCGGCAGGGTGCGCTCCCTTGGGACCGGTGGAGGAGCCTCCTTTGGCCCTTCCGGTCTCCGGGCTGCCTCTGCCCTGGGCTCCCGGCCTCTCCTGCCTTCCGAGCGGCACCTTGTGATCTCAGTCTGTCTCCGCTGCTGTCACCCTCACGCCTCCTTCTTGGACTCTCTCCTTCGGCCTCCTTCTGAGGACCCCGTTGTGCCCACTTGAGTGACCAGCCGAGCCCATCTCAGGAGCCTGGACTCAGTCCCCTCTGCAGAGTCCTTCAGGCCTCGTCACCTGCTTGGGTTCCTGGAATCGGGATGTGAACCCCTTTGGGGGCCCACGGTACCCACATGACCAGGAGGGCAGCCAGCTTCCCCTGCGGTTCTGGGGTGGCCAGGGGAACTCCCCAAGTCCATTTCCAGCAGCAGGCAGGCCAGGTGCCTGGCCATCGCTGCCGGTCACGGGACCTCCATCTCTGGTGGGAACGGATGGGTCCTCAGTAGGGGGACTGGGATCGCCTCCGTGGTCCTGCACCCGATGACGCGGTGGCCAGGAAGGCTGCCCTTCACTCCTTCCCCGCCTCCCCATAACCACGGGGGTTGGGAAGGGGAAGGCCAGGGGACATGCGCAGCGTCGGAAGCGGTCACGGGGGCAGGCGCCCCTCCCCTGGAGGAAGGGCCAGGTCCCTTTCGTGAGCTGGTCCAAGCCAGAGCCAGGACCCACTGGCCACGTGACCCGCAGAGCTTGGCCAGCTGTAAGGCACTTGAGGACGTGGACAGCCAGGTGCTGAGGGACAGGGTGGTCTCTGAAGGGAACAGCGCGGTGCCCCCAGAACCGGAGCTTTGAGGTTTGATTTCTCCCCTTCTGTTCTCGCACCCCTGAAGCCGTTGGTCATCCCGGGTCCAGCCTCCAGTGGCCTTCCTACTCGAGGACGGCCATGACCCAGCCACGTGGGTAGTTGTGACATGTTTTTGGTGGTAAGAGAGGGACCTGGTGACCTGGTCAGAAGAGAGGGCGAGGACGGGCTCTGGTGCACCAGCCCCACTTTCCTGAAGCTCATCTGCTTCTATGAGTTCCCACCAGTGACGTGATGGTACCTGGGGACCTTGGCCACCTGTGGGCGGAAGGCTGGCACCAGGCCCTGTTCTGCAGGTGCTCGCGGGTCCCATGGGGGTCCTGCAGTCTGTTCTGTGACTTGGACTTGTCCCTGATGCACGTCTGGTTTCTCCCCTGCACGTTGCTGTCCCTGCACCACCTGCTCGGGCTGGTGACCCTCCTGGCTCCACAACGCACATCCAGTAACTCCAGTCCCATCCCCCTCAAGCCACTGGGCACCGAGTCCACTGTGTTCCAGATGCGCCCGCCGTCCTTTCTCTGTCACCAAGCTGAGGGTTCATAGCCCAGGTACGAGATACAAAAGTGCTTTGCTTGGTACCTCCGCATGGTTCTGTGATTCATCTGGAATATAGTGAGGTTCCTTTGGTTTTGTTCAATTTCAGGGTTTTTCTTTATTCTTGTAACTGCTCCCCTGAATTTTGTTGGTATAATTTTATCCAGTGAATATCTAACAAGATTCCAGAGGAGGAGGCTGTTCGTAGGTGACGGGGACAAAGCTAGGTGTCGTACTCTGGTGCCCCTGGACCGTGTTCTATGGCTCCCCCAATGTAGCCAGTTCCGTTTGTTTCTGGTGAATAAAGTGACTACATATGAGACAATAATGAAGGCCAGCTAGAGAGGAGGTAGGAGCAGGTCATTCTGTTACAGTGTCCATGGGTTCCAAGACCCCCACGGACCACGGAGTCCTGGCTGCTCAGCCCCTCTCCGGAAGTGGCATGAACTTTGCACAGAACAGCCACACATTGTCCTGGATGCTTGACTCTCCCCTAGATGACTTGCAAAGCCAACGCAAGGTAAATGCGGGGCGGGTAGTTACGCCGCATTGTTCAGGGACTGAGGACAAGAGAGGAAGTCTGTACCTCCGCAGCACAGGTGCCACCTTTTACAGCGACCTGTTTGACTTCTGGTGGGTCGAATCCTGGGCCAGCTGGATCACAGGAGAGCGTGTGGGTGCAGCAGGTGATCTTAAAATCATCAGTGGAGGAGAGGAGGTGGCTGGTGGGTGGGCTACTCTCCATTCTTCTGGCTGAGACCCTCCCTGAAGCAGGAGGACAGTCCTCCTCTGGGGTGCGGGGTTGGCTGCTCCCCACTGCTGCATCTCTCCCGACCCCCATGGAGCTGGGGTGCTCCGCAGGCCCCTGGTGGGCCCTGGCCCGCGGATTCCGCCCACCCTGCTCACCCCAGCTGACAGGCGTCACTCCTCGGCCCTCCGACACCTTCTCCATCCCTCCATCCTTTTCTGCCCCCAGGACAGGTGTTAAAAATACCCATGTGAGTGGCCTGTTCCTGGAGACCTGGGGCCATCATCCACAGTGACTCACCAGCCACCCGGCCTCAGGGAACAAGTGTCGGATCATCTGGCTTCTGCAGCCTGCGAGTTCCCAGCGAAAGGTGCTGCGTGGGAGTAGCTTCCGGGATCCGACCCGCCCAGGGTCCTGGAGAATATTCCCAGGAGGAGGCGGGAGAGGAAGCGATGGGGGTCGCGGGGCTGCCCACAGCGCCCCCAGGCCCAGCTTCCTCCCTGCTGCGCCCACCAGCTGCTGAGGCTGCCTCCGCTCCTTCGCCCGCCGCCTCTGCTCCTGCAGCCTCCTGAACCGGGCACACTTTCCCCAGGGGAATTCAGGAAGCTGGTGAATAGGGAGCACTCGGCGCCTACGAAGTAACTGACTCCATTCCACATGCCGGCGGCTCCAGGCCGGCCACCGGCCTCCCAGAGCGTCTCATCTGCTGCAGGGGCATTCCCGTGGGTCCTGTGGCCACTGTCCCACGCAGGGGCTTTTCCTAGCAACAGGCAGGGTCCCTGACTGCGTGGACCTTTCCTCCCTGCGGGGTGGGGGCAGGGCAGAGGTTCCAGGAGGAAGTCCCCTCCCCAACCTCACCCTCAATGCTTCCAGCCTCCTCTGGGCCAGAGGGACTTCGGGCTCAAGGACCCAGTTTTCCAGCTTGGCCTTTCTCGTGGCTCACTCTGTTCCTGAGCTTTCCCGCGTCCCAGAGTCCCAGTGGAAAGTCTCCACCAGCACCCGTCACAGGCTAAGTAAATAGGAGCAGGTGGCATTGTTTTCCCAGCAGGAAGAGAAAGTAGCACAGGATAAGGGGGGAGAGCGGAGCTAGGCTGAGTTGCCCGGGGTGGTCAGGGAAGGCTTCTCAGAAGCAGTGATTTTTAAAAGTTTTTAGAAATATTTAATCTCATAACTTTATTTGGTTTGTGTATGTATTTATCTACTTTTTGTTGACAAATAAAAAGAGGAAGTAACTTTTGAAGAAAGACCTGAATGAGATGAGAGAGTGAGCTGCACTGACATTCCAGGGCAAAAACATTCTAGGGGTGAAGCAGTGGGTGCAAAGGCCCTGGGGCCGGCGTGAGTTTTGTGCTGGAGAGACACAGGTAGCTCAGCAGGGGTGACGAGTGAGCAAGATGAAAACCTGGATGAGTTGTGCTCCGTCCGAGAGGTACAGGGAGAAGCTGGAAGCTTGCCAGGATGCAGAACCAGGGCGGCTGGGAAACCAGGAAGAGCCGGCCTCCCTGCCTCTGAGTGATGTGCTTCAGACCACGTCAGGCCTCGTAAGCCAGGGGTGGGACTGTGGCCTCTCATCTCCAGCTGGAAAGGTCCCAGTCCAAGTGGCAGAGACTCCTGTAGGTCTTCAGCTGGATGGACCTTTGAGGCCAAGTGGTTTAAAAAGGTGTCCCGGTGGGGAAGGGTCCTGGGAGCGGCAGGCCACAGCAGACCGTGCGTCCCCCTGGTGTGCTCTGCCCGCCTCGTGGCTCCGGGAGCCAGCGGTGCAGCAGCCCCTGGACGGGGAGGACCTCGGGGCAGGAGCATATCTTGGTTACCGGTGTCGCCTACTTTGCCAAGAAGAAGGTCTGGGACCCAAGAAGCACCAGGGACCTGACCGCACTCACTTGCTCACGCACGCGGTTGGCCGTCTGTCCATCTGTCTGTGTGAACTACCCCAGGAGGAGATGCGGCAGGGGTCAAACTGCTGCAGGCAGGGCCTGTCTGCAGGCGGCTCCTTCTAGAAGAGAGATGGACGTCGCCAGATTCTCCTGCAGTTAGTCACGGTGGCACCAAAGACTAAGAAAGTCTGCAGGGGCAGCAGGGGCAGCAGGGGCAGCAGGACCAGCGGGGGCAGCGGGACCAGTGGGGACCCCAGGGGGCTGTGCGGATAGGCAGGGAGGCCTCTGGGCAGGTGATCACAGCTCAGTGATGAAAGTTGGAACCTCTACTATGGGCCAGGGACTGTCCATAGGGCTGGGGACCAGCACAAAGTAGCCCCAAGTCCCTGTGCCACCTGGCTGACGTCTCCGTGGGGGCAGAAGAAAGTGAGTGAGCGACACAGGCAGCAGGACAGGTGACGGGCGGAGGGACGGAGCCCCGGAGGCCCGCAGCCCTGAGCAGGGTGCGGACGGCTTTTCTCACCCAGAAGCGACCCTGGGCCAAAAGCCCACAGGCGATGGAGAAGCCGGGCTGCGGGACGAGGCGGGAGCGTGCCTGGCGCCCGAGGGCCAGCGGGGAGGCCGACGTGGGTGTGGCACGCCACCCCGGCGGGAGCCCCAGGGAGGAGACCCAGGAGGTCCTGGGAGCCGGCCTCACGGCTTTGAGGCCCTGCTGGGGGCCTTGGGGCTGGTGAGCAGGGTGGGGCGCCCCAGGGTGGTCTGCACCTCGAGACGACCATTCTGCTGCCCTCGGGTGGGGAGGGCAAGGCGGGCGATGGCGTCCAGCTGGAAATGAAAGGGAGTCACTGGGGAGGAGCGGACGGGGATCCCAGGAGCCCGCCGTGCCCAGGCCAGTTAGCTGGAAGGGGCCTGCGTGTTCCCAAACTGAGCACGGTGGCTGGGGAGGGGCCCTGAGCCGGCCTCCGTGCTGGTGGACAAGACTGGAGATGCCGCAGCCCGGTGCGGGCGGCCCCGGCTAGGAGGGCTGGCGAGGGGCTCTGGTCCTTCTGCTTTATGCTTTTTCAATCCAGCTGCTAGAAAGTTCCACCCTGGGCGACTTTCTTCTCCTCGGCCTAAAGCCCCCTGCAGCGTGGACACGGGCACCTCCGTCCAGTCCGAGTGGTGTCCAGCGAAGCCTGTCCCACCAGGAGGTCTCAGTTCCTGCTCCTCCCTCAGGTAGCTGAGGCGGCTGTCCTGCTGGAGTTGTGACCCTGCCCTGACCAGTCTGAGGGTCCAGCCAGGACCGGCCAGCCCAAAGCAGCGCGGCCTTCACAAGGCTGGCTCGGCTCCTGGGCGGCCCACATCCTGCGTGGGCTCAGGCCCGGGTCCTGCTGAGCTGGAGACGCCATGCTCGGGACCCTTACTGCACGCAGACCGCGGCGGCCCTGCCGGTGCTCTTGGGCAGGGCCTGTCCCTCCTGGGGTCCCTGAGGTCCTCGGAAGGCGTGGCCAGGCAGGGCCAGGCGGAGGCAGGCGGGTCCCTGAAAAGCGCTGGCTTCTATTCCAAGGATGCTATGGGACCTTGAGCAGAGGAGGGACGTGACCTGACCTGGCTTCTGCAGGGTCCCTCTGACTCTGTGAAGGTGGCAGCCGGCACCAGGGAGGCCAGGGGATGGGGAGTGGCCTGGCCAGGACGGAGGGCCAGTGGCCCTGCAGTGTATCCTGCCCAGCACGGGGCTGAGGTCGGAACCCTGAGCGACCTTGCTGCCAAGGTTTTTCTGGAACGCGCGTAAGACCCGCCCAGAAGCCAGGATCTTGTGGAACTGGTTCTTTTCTGCTGCTCTGTCAATTGCAGAGCATGAAATTATTTTAATCTGAAAAATAAAGGAGTTGCCAGTCCTCCCAGAGGGAGTCTGGCTGGGGAGGAGGGAATGTTCTAGAACCCCGCCAGCTCCCAAGTGGGCGTCTTGCCACTTCCTGGAAGGCCACCCTGACCCTTGGAGCTGAGCTGGCCTCTTCCTGTTTCCTCGTCCCGCCCCCTGGTTTTTCGGTGTGGATGGCTGGCTTGCGATGGCATTTTCTACTGTCCCCACCCCCCGGCTGTGGCAGGGCAAGCTGTGGGACACGGGAGGGCCTGGGCGAGGGGCGGGAGAGGGCTGAGGATGCCCAGCGTCTTCAGAGCCCCTGAGGGGGCCCGGCCAGTCCTGCGGCGAGTGGACACGGGCACGAAGGTTGAAGACCCTTCCGTCCTGAGTCCGAGGGGCTCAGTACCACCCGCCCCCCAGGCCTCCGACGCCTGCCTTTGCCGGGAGCCCTCTCCCCTCCGCGGGCCGGGACAGACTGTGACTGGCCCCGGAGCCAGGTCGCTGTGGAA
Organism: Sciurus carolinensis; assembly: GCF_902686445.1. Taxonomy (NCBI): domain Eukaryota; kingdom Metazoa; phylum Chordata; class Mammalia; order Rodentia; family Sciuridae; genus Sciurus; species Sciurus carolinensis. The sequence continues at coordinate 9,972,972 of NC_062214.1, read as the reverse complement.
GTGGATTCGTTTCTAGAATCAAATCTGAGACTCATCAGAAGAGCAAATTGGGGACTGTTCGCCCGGGAGGGGAGCACGTGCTGGGCCCCAGAACTCCTGGGAGCACCGGACAGGAGCAGCAGCCAGGAATTGGCATCTCAGGCAGTGTGGGGACGGTCCCCAGTCCGGAGATGCTGACCCCAATGTCCAGCCCTGTCACTTACAGGGCATGTGAGTTCAGGCAGGTTAGAAGCCTTGCTGGGAATAATTATTCTCCTATCCAGAGAGTTGTGAGAGGTAAAGAATTCATGTGATCGAGTGAGCAAAGAAGCACAGAGAGGGCAAGTCACTGGTCCATGATGGCCCAGCAGGGTACATGGCACAGCTGGGTGTATCTGGGCTGCCTGACTTCAGAGCCCACACACTCTGCAGTCATGCCAAGAGCATGTGGGTTGGCATCTTGCCACCTCGTTCTCCTACCATCAAAAGGATATTAATTAAACCTCATGTTTCCCAGGAGAACATTTTCATCCCTATGAAAACAATTTCTAACTTGCAAACAATGTTGGTAAGAATCAGGCGAAAGTGTGTCTACAGCTGTCGGGTTTGCTGCTGTTTTCATGGTAGTTTCTGGTTGGGGTGGTTCTGGTCACATGCCTTTGATGCCAGCTACCAGGGAGGCTGAGGCAGGAGGATGGCAAGTTGGAGGCCAGCCTGGGCAACTCAGCAGGGCACCATCTCAAAATAAAAATAATAGAAAGGCTGGGGGATGGAGCTCAGTGGTGGAGCACCCTGGTCCAGTGCCTGGTACCGGTCGCCAGTCACTGGCTTCAACAGATGTCACTGCAGCTCCTCATGGGGGGACCTCCCTCCTGCTGCAGGGACCAACCATGTCCCTCCTAGGGTGGGCCTCCCTCCTGCTGCAGGGACCAACCGTGTCCCTCCTAGGGTGGGCCTCCAGCCTGCTGCAGGGACCAACCATGTCCCTCTCAAACTCGTGTTGGAAGCTCTAGCCCCGGCATGAGCGTGGGGGGCACAGAGTGGAGGTCATTACTGTGAAGTGAGGCCACAGGGGTGGAGCCCTAACCCAGTAGGATTGGCGTCCTCAGGCGAGGGGGCAGAGGGAGGCTGGGCTGGGGCTCGTTGGTGGAGGCTCACCCGCAGGTGTGAGGCCCTGGGCTCCCTCCCCAGCACTTGCAGAGTGACGGGGAGAGCGAGAGAGAAGAGGGGCCGGCACTTGCTCCTCCCGCTGAGCGCCCAGCAGAGGCCACGCAGGGACCCACGGCGGGCAGCCTTGCCTGGCAGCTCCGCCTGGGGCCTTCCAGTCTCCACAACGGTGAGGCGTGACTGCTGCCCAAGCCCCAGGTTGTGGCCATGCTGCCTGCGCTGACCAGAATGCAGGCGCCCTGGTCCTGGACACTGTGGCCACCTGCTCTAAGCTCCCTGAGCCTGCGCCAGGCCCGAGGGTGCCGAGGCCCGTGCCAGCCTTTCCACCAGGTTCCATCTCGTCCTCACCTCTGGGCAGGAGGCCGGAGGCCGGGCTCAGCCTGGGGCGTCATCCTGCGCTGGTGGCCACCCTCTGGAAGATGGTGGGCGGGCTGGAGGGGGGTGGTCTCTCCAGCTCTGCAGCTGGGACTCAGGCTCTGCGAAGAGGCCCTGCCTCCCGGGTCCCTCGTGTCAGGTCCTGGCCGCTTCCTGAGAGGGCCAGTTGGGTGCCCAGAAGCTGCCCCTGGTCACCCGTCTGAGGACCCACAGATGCGCCTACAGGACAGAGGGTGGTGGCGCTGGCCCTTTGTCCCCACACGGCTGCCTTCCGGTGCCAGCCCAGAGCGGCTCCGTCCTTGGGGCTCGGAAGCGCGGGGCCTAGTTCTGAGCCTCTTGCTGAGGCTGGTGCTGCTTGCCAGGCCCCTCAGAGCCCGTGGAGGCTGCTTCCAGGCCAGGCGGCGTCTGCTGCTGGGACTCTGGTGCCGCCCCCCGGGTGGCATTTTCACAGAGGCCTGAGTCACCTCTGGCTGAACCCCGTGGGGAGGTGCTGGGGTGTGTTGGTGGCCGCTTTACCGGGACGGAGGGTGGGGAGAGTGGGCAGCCAGGCTCTCTAGGTGAGGGCCGTCTGCCGAGGCATCGGTACAGGGCGACACTGATTTAAGAACCAGCATGTGGGCCCAGAGAGGGACAGAGACTGGCTCGCAGTCACACAGCAGGGTATTATCACCAAAGTAGCCAGAGTCAACTGTTGGGGACTTTTCTTCCCCCAAAGGTGATTTTCTAAGGTTCCATTCCCTGGGGAGGCTCGCGATGGCGAACAGACCCCTGGGGCTCACGTGTGGACAGTCGGTTCTGCAGAGCAGATTTCTTCCCCTCCTGTTTTGGATGACATTTTGCGGGGAGGATCCTTTTCTGTGGGGGGCTGTCCCCTGGGTCATAGGCTGTCCAGCAGCACCCACCACCCCATGCGAGTCTTTGGGGGCACGTCGTGTGCGTGTCCCCCGGGGGGCGGGCTCCTCGTGGTCACGGCCATGTTGGGTGGCCGTACCTTCCCACGCGGTGCAGCCTGGGAACTCCAGAGTTCCTCCCCCTCCTGAGCTTCAGCACCAGAGGCTGGATTTTTTAAGTTGGGACGAGGCTTGTCCCTCCTGCCCTGCCCGGCTCGTAAGGCCACAGGCGGGTCCCTGCCGCTGCGTGAAGGAGGCCGGGGTCTGGCCTCTGCCCTAAGGTCCTGCGGCTCCACGTCACAGCCCTCCGCTCTGGCTGCCACCCCTCCTTCCTGTGTGGGTGACAGGGTCCCCAGCCCCTGCCAACCGCCGCAGCTCCGGGGCTCTGGGGACCGGGCCACACTTTCACTCTCGGTGACTCCTGCGTCCCGACATGGCTGTCCATACCAAATGTCACAGCTGTGTCTGCAAAGGTCGCGGTCGAGCTTTGTCACTCAACAAGACCTGTCAATCGACGCAGCCCCGTCCTTCCCTCTCCGTCGCGGCCGTATTTCTCACATTTATTTATTTGCGGAGGGCGCGGCGCCTCTTTCCTTTCGCAGGACCCGCCAAGGCTGCTCCGCTGACCCCCACCTGCCAAGCACGAGGGTGGCGGACCCCCCTCCGCCCTGGTGTTTTGGAAGTGTGCCTCCCAATCCCACCATGCCTCAGTCACCACGTTGTCACCACGTCACCGCAGCCAGCGCCACCATGCTGCCTCTCTGGGGCACTTACTGTTTCCAGAGTCCACCCAGGGACCGGGCAGAGAGGCCACCCATCTTTTACTGGTGCGGAAATGGGAGGGCAGAGCATGAGACTCAGCGTGGACGGCAGTGACGGGCAGGGTCCCGTCCCCTGCACACGCGGACGCTCCCTGACCAGAGTCGTCCCTCGCCCGCGGCTGTCCCACCTCTCTCTGCTCAAGAGCCGACATTCGGACGTCCACCGAGTCACTCCAGGCTCTGGACTCCCCTGTCCCCACCCAGGGCGGCCCCTGCGTTGGGAGAGGCCTGTGCTGGGGCTGCTGTCCTGCCCTCGGCGTCCCTCCGTGGTGGCTTCGGCTGCGGGCGCCAGGTTCTCGCAGGCTCTGTGGACAGACCCTTCCCGCGGCCCCAACCCGACCTCGCCCCCCAGAGCCCTTTGGGGCCCGCGGACCCCCCTCCGTGCTCTGGGAAAGGGCCTGGGGAACTTCCAGCGCCTGGGCCTCTGGGGACAGTGCTCACGGGTCTTCTGGGGCTCCACGTTGGCGGGCAAGGACGTCTCCGGGACCCTCGTGCCGTGGTTGGAAGTTCCCGCCCAGACTCCTGTAGAAGCTCCGTCCCACCGTGAGGCACGAAGAGGTGGCAGCTTCTGGGGGCACCGGGCCGGCCCTCGGGTGGCTTCCTCTATCCAAGCCGCTAACCTGCCCACCTGGTGATCAGTGGGTTCGGCGGTCCCCAGGGGTCTGTCCTGAAGGCCAGTTCGGCCGTCTTGAACGTGCCCGTCTGTCCACACCAGGCCCAGCAGAGTCCCTGCCAGCCAGACGGCCCTCCCCAGACCCGGCCTCTTGACCCACGGCCTCCTGGTCACCTCTATTTGTCATGAAGTACCCGTTGGGTATTGAGCGATGGCAGCAAAGGGCTCGGACACTGTGGGCGGTGCCTCCCTGCCGAGCCCCAGGCCCCAGTGGAGGGGAGGCTGGGCCGGGTCCCTTCGGGTGACCCAGCTCCTCTTCCTCCTGAGTGCCCTCTCCGCCTGGCTGGGGAATGGCGACCTTCTGTCGACGGCTTCAGCCCCAGTGCCTGGTCTGGAAAGGGTCTTGCTTCTCCTCTCGTGAGAAGCAAAAGGCCCGGCCAGCTCCAGGGCTGCTTGGGCGTCGTTCAGTGTGTGGCACGCTGTGGCCGAGGACGGGGCATGTGACTGGCCCCGGTCTGGACCCGCGCTCTCGCTCTGTCCCCGACCGTTCCCTGCACGCTGCTGCCCAGCCCTGTCCTCCTTCGGGCCCCAGACCCCACGGGGCAGGGAGGCTCAGAACGGGCACTGCTCCGATAAATCTCCTCCACCAGGGACATGAGACCAGGGCCACCTCCAGGGACAGCCTTGCCCTTGTCCCGGCCAGCTGGGAGAGGTGGAAGGTGAGCCAGAGGGAAGTGGCCAGGACCTATCGGTTCTGCTTCCAGGGCCTGAGAGTGGGTCCTCAGCCCCAGGGGGTGAGAAGGGGGCCCCTGGGGCCTCTTTGGGGACATCCCTGCAGGCTGCCATCCCCGCCTGGGGACAGCTGGGAGAAGGGCTGAGGGTCTCTGGGCCTTGAACCTCCGGGCAGCTGGGGTCAAGTCCAAGCTGCACCCTAGGGTCTCCCAGCTGCTTTTTGGCTGTTCTTAAATCAGGGACTTCCCAGCTATTGCCACCATCAGCCATCTGGGCCCCTCGGTGCCAGGTCTGACTCTGGCCTTGGGAACCGCAGTGGACGGCGTACTGAACCTGCCACCCCCAGCTCCCCCAGCAGGGGGCGGACAGAGCCGGGGAAGGTGGCCCCCTGCACTCCAGCACTGAGCCCTGGGCAGGAAGCAGGGCAGGCAGGACAGGTCAGGGGCCGCGCCAGGAGGCTCAGAAGAGCAGCGCAGTTTGACCTGGACAGCAGCACCAGAGCTGGAAGGAGCCGGCTGGAGGCAGCAGGCTGAGGACGGAGCCCGGATCCTGGAGACTGAGCCGGTGGAGCCAACAGGCACCCTCAGCGCCTAGAGCCAAACGCTTGGCATATGGTAGACGTTCAAAAATAATTGTTGGATGAATGAACAATTGAGTGAATGATGTGGGTTCTAAACCCTGTCTGGCTACGAAGAGCAGATGAAATCTTCATTTGAAAGCACTGGAAACTCGTATAAATTCAGAAAGTGGCTCAGCTATGGAAACGGAGTCCCAAAATAGTGATGCCTACATATCTTTCTCTTTTGGGAGACAGTCTGTGTAAGCCTATGGGGGCTAGTAGGGCAGCTTTACAATTGAAACCAGGCTCTTTGTTTCTTCCTGGTCTGCTGTCTTCCACACATGATTCTATCTCACGGCCCAAGGTGGCTGCTCTAGCTCCTGCCACTGCATCTGCCTTCTGACCATTTTTCATTGTGTCTGCTTGTCAACCAGTGGTTAAAGGGAAAGAATATTCACATCTCTTTAAGAGCGTGACCCAAAAACTACCTGTAGATTCTACTTATATGCTATTGGACAGTTCTCAGTGACAAGACCATACTCAGCTATGATTCCATAGCCCCTTATTCATGTAAGGGCTCAGTTAACTCTCAGATTCTCTTGACTTTATCTTCAGTATCTCAAAACTGTTGCCACAGCTCCAGCTATCATACCTTCACACCTCTGCATCCAGAGCAGGCTTTCTTAACCTGGACATTGGGGGTCAAAGAGTCCTTCTTCGGGGACTTTCCTGTGTACCGCAGGACGCTGAGCAGCATCCCTGGCCTCTACTCACTAATATCAGTCACCACTTCCCTTCCCTCATCCCCTCCCCTGGTTGGAACAATCAAAAATGTCTCCAGACATTTGTCTCCTAGGAGACAGAATTGGCCCCAATCGGGAACCACCATCGGAGGCAGGAGAGGGGAAGGGGACGCTCTCGGGCTGCAGCTCGCACCCCCGCAGGGAGGAAGCGTCCCCAGACAGCGCCCTCGGTGTCCGAGGTGGGTCCTGGGTCCACGCTTCACGGGGAATCCTGGCCTTCCTGCTCTGGTCACAGGGGCAGCGGGCATGGCTGAGGGGGTGTGCCCGGGTGGAAGAGGCCCAGGGAGGGCTGGAGTCGGGCCTGGGGTCTTGGCACACGGGGGACGGGCTGGCCCCTGGGGGCGTCTCGGGCAGGACGGCGGCCACGCTCTCAGAGTCGCACACGCAGACGCAGCGAGTTGTCACGTGACTCTGTGGGAGAGGCCGAGTTTATCCCTGTCACAGAGGGTCAAGCCGCTCCCGCGAGCCCTGCAGGTAGGGCCCGGGGCTGGCTGAGTCCAGAGCCCACGTGGGCCTCTCCCCGTCCCTCTCCCTCCGCAGACAGAAACTACCCAGCTATTCAGCAGAAACGAGGCTCTTGGTGTGTCCCAGGCCCAGGGCCGCCGGGCAGGGTGCAGAGGGCTGGCCTGGGGCTCAGGAGCAGCAGTCCGTAAACCACACGCCATGCCCGGGGCCAGGGACCCGGCGGGCTCTGTGGACAGGGCAGGGGTCATCTGCCAGGCCTCAGGGAGGCCACTGGGCCAAGCATCCAGCCGCCCCCACGACTGGCCAGCTCCCCAGCCTGGGGGCTCGTCTGGGGGCCCTGGTCCTCAGCCGCCCGCGCTGGGTGACTTGCAGTTCCAGGCTGTCCTTCAGACTGCGACTCCGCTCTTCCCAGGGAGGGAGGTGAGCTCACGCCCGGCAGCCTCAGGCTGTTCCCGCTGTGCTGCGGAGACTGTCCTGGCCCGGGCAGCCTAGGGGCCTCCGTCTGGCTGAGGGCCTCACATGGAGCTGAGGTCCAGCAACATGGCAGTGACTCCGTCCCCACTCCCCGAGGCTCCCTCAGGGCCAGGGTCTGCACCTCACCTCCCCTCGGCCCCTCCACACTCAGGACCCACGAGCTCTGGTGGGTGGACTCCCCCTCCCTCCATCCACGGGAGGCCTGGCTCAGGCCTGGGGCACCACCTTCCATGCCCTGCTTCCAAGGCATGGGCAGGGATTGGCATGAGACGCAGGTGGGTCGGTGGGGACTCGGCTCTGCGGAACACGGCAGCCCTCAGCTCTCTCCTCTGGGGCCAGCAGTGCCCAGGGCTAGCGCGGGGTGGTCACGTTAACCTTTCCGCACTGTGGTTTTAGGTTCTGATTTGCGTTTTTATGGCCGTTCTGGATCTCTTCTTTGAGAAGGGCCTGCTCCAGGGACATTTTAGACCTTTTGTTTGCATCAGTTCCGTTCTGTCCTGATGAACCTGGCGTCTCCCCGAGGGACAGTGGTCCTCTGGAGGCCTCAGGGGCCCTGGTCCGCGCTCGTTCCTGCTTTCCCTCCAATTCCAGAATCCACTGCGCGTCGTTCGCCTCCCGAGATCGCCCTTACGAAAGTGACGGGGCCTGGGGACTGTAGGTCAGTGGCAGGGTGTCTCGCCTAGAAAGAAGACAGATTTCCATCTTGTCACTGTAGGTCTGGAAATTCAGGGACCCAGGAAGCCTAAACCGATCCGGGCTCAACAGAGCCATGAGGTGAGACCTGGGGAGCCCAGGGGTAAGGGTGCGGGGGACGTTCCCTGGGTGTGGCACTAAACGTGGGGCCGCTGGCTGGCCCAGGCGTCTGGGCCTAGGTGTGAGGGTGGCCTAGATCTCCTCCACCATCTTGCTCAGGACCCCGAGGATCCTCCGTGACTCGTGTGAGTCCAAGAGGAAAAAGCTTCCAAACAGGCTACATAGAGCAAGGGAAGTTAGTTCACGGGGTCAGTATTTTTTGGCAGGTTCCAAACCAAACTTCCTCGTGCGTGTGTGCACGTGCACGTGCGTGTGTCAGGCAGCTGGGGGAGAGAAGAGGCGTAGCAGCCCCGAGCTAACTTAGAGTAATATGGATCTCTCAGAGTCTTGCGAACGGCAAGCCCAGGAAGGAACTCGTTCACAGCGCGCTCAAACGCTCTTTCAAAAAGTTCTTTCCCGCTTCTGCTTCAGAAAAGGGTGCCAAGAAGAGATCTTCTCCCCCATCTCCACCCAAACAAAACGGAACAGCCAGCGCTCGCTCACTCCACCCTCCCGGCCCTCCATTTTCCACCCTCCGCCTCCTTCTCCTTTCCTATCATCTCCTCTGCCACTGGCCACCCACCCTGGCCTCTGTAACTCCTACTAGTCCCCGGCCTCAGCTCCCTCATGGATCATCACAGTCAACAAGGAAAAGGGCAGAGAAGGCGACCCCTGGGGGTGGAGAGAGAAAGGACCAGCCATGGGATTCTCTGCATTCTCTGAAGATGAGCGAGGCCACACCCACGCTCAGGCCTGCCTATCTTTGTCCTTAACACTCTTGGGTCTGTGCCTAAGCAAGTCAATATCTTTCTTTTAAAACCACTGATTCACACCTCCAGTCCTTTGTTTTTAAATTTTTTATTTTGAGACAGAGTCTTGCTAAATTGTGAGACTGGCCTCAAATTTGTGATCCTCCTGCCTCAGCCTCCAGAGTCACAGGATTACGGGCATGAGCCCATTGATCAACATCGTTGTGAAATTTTTTAAAAAAAGAAAATAAGAAGAGAGTCTTAATTGTCTTGCAAATAAGGACACTGAGTCCCTACTGGAAGCTTCTACATTCTGAAGACTACTTAGGGACAAGTATCAGAGGTAAGCAAGAGTATCAGGGGTCCCTAAGGCCACCCAGGTGACTCACAGGACTCAGCTTACACTAGTACTGGTGGCTGTGATTTATCACAGTGAAAGGACACAGAGCAAAACCAGCAAATAGAAAATACAAACGGGGCAGGTCCAGAGGAAGTCCCACACAGAGACGCCATGACTTCCTGTCAAGCTCGGTCTGTCTACCGGAGGGGTCCCTGGATACTCGGCGCCCAGGTTTTTACTGAGGCTGGTCACTTAGCCGCCTTGTGCCTGGCATGTGCCTGGTGCAGCTCTTGCCAGGACCTGGGCTGATCCACCTTCCCGGACACCCTGAAGCATCTTGAAAGCCAGTGGCTTTTTGAGGACAGAGTCTGCCCCGCTGTGGTGACAGGTTTCTGCATTGAGCATGAGGCTTTTAAAGTTGACAGCTTTCCTGGAAACCCCCGGAAGCCAAGCAACCAGTCATTGTCCCCATTCAAGAGACCAAGGCTCAGAGAAGAGAGGGAACTTTCCTGACAAGAGCTGAGATACACAGAGGCTTGGGCAGAGACTGGGAAGTTACAGGCCCTCATTTAACTATTTACTAGCCAACATTGACTAAGTGAAAGTCCTTCCAGTGGGCCAGGCGCTGCTTCAACTGCTTTTCCTGTATCTGCTTGTTTAAGCCTCACCCTGTGAGAATTTGTGTTATAGATAGAAACCATTTCACAGATGAGGAAACCGAGGCCCAGAGACATTGAAACATGCACACAAGGTCACACTAATTTCAGCCCTGGGCTGGGGCTGGGTCCAGACCCTGTGCTGAGTGCATACTCAGCAGACCGTTTTGGGGTCTTTAAGACATCTTTTAAGACAGGGCTGTAGCTGCTTCTGATTTAGTAGGAGAGATCTAGAAGAGGGCTTGAGGCCTGTGTGCTTCTTGACTTCAGACTGAGGAGTCCAGTTGTCCATATCAGAGGAACAGCCAGCTGCCATGGCGGGTGAGCGGCGCTCCAGTGCCCAATTTGTGAAGGCGGCTCAGGGAGTATTAAAACCCATGTCTGAGGCCACAGCTGGTGGGCAGCCTTGTCCCCAAGGCAGGCGCCTCCTGCATTTGTGTATTGGCCAGGCTTGGTGTGGCAGAGATGAGCTCCAGCTGAATTTTCCTTCCTTCCTTCCTTCCTTCCTTCCTTCCTTCCTTCCTTCCTTCCTCCCTCCTTACTTTTAATTTATTTTATTTTATTATTATTTTCGGTGCTGGGGATGGACCCAGGGCTTTGCACCTGTGGGCAAGCTCTGCCACTGGGCTGCAGCCCCAGCCCTGGGGTAACCGCAATGGAACAAGGCCAGTGCACAGAGAAAACAGGAAGGCCCAGGAGGCAGGGCTGCGGCAGGGCTGCGGCAGGGCTCCAGGAGCTCAGCAGGAAGTGGGGGGCAGCAGAGGCAGCGGGAGGCTCCTCCACCATGTCCAGATAGAGCAGAGCAAGGGGGATCCCCAGCTCAGGGCTCCCGTGAGCCTGTTCTGCAAGGTGGAGAGACGCTCTGCTCATCTTCTTGCTCCTTCTCTTCCACACCTGGCCTGGCACCACCCTGGCTTCTGGCCATGAGAAGAAGGGACTTGCTGGGGGGAAAGGACTCCTTGGAGTTCCTGTCCCCTGACTAAGCCCAGAGTACCAGCTGGTCCCTCTGGCAGACTGGCAGGGCAGGACCAGGAAGCAAGCAGGTTAGAAGGCCTCGTGGCGGCTCAGGGCTGCTCCCGGTGCTGCCGGCCAGTGGCCCCCTTCTCTGTTAGCACCAGCACACCGACCTACAATGAGGCCATTTGTGAGACCCCCTCCCCTAGAGCAAGTCCACAGTGGGCATCGATCGTAGGTTCTAGAAATAATACTCCATGTTTTCACCCTAATAATACTACATAACATGGTGTCGAGCGTATGTTTGCGGCAGTTAATGTTCGTTTGGAGCATCATGTGATTTGAAGGGACATTGAGGATTTTCTCTTGCATGTTCCTGCAGTTGAGAGGGAGATGGGACACTGCAGCAGGGACTGCCCCTGGGATCTGTAAAGCACCCTGCAGGAAATGTTTGCACCCAGCGCATGGGTGTGACGGAGCCTTTGCAACCTAGGCACCCGAGGGGAGCAGGGCCCACCTTTAAGCTCAGGCCAATGTCTTTAGGCAAGTCAGTCACTTCCACTCCCCAGGTCTCAGTTTCCAAATCTGAAAAATGAAAATCAAATAACCAGGACCCGGGAAATGAGACCCCTATGACCAACGTGGGGCCCTGTAGTATTTGGCGCTGGAGCATTGCGGGCACAGCGGGCACCGCCTCTGCTGCTGAGGTCATTGTGACCTGAGAGCATCATGAGCACACGAAGGACAGGCTTCTGCACCAGGGTGAAGCCTAGTCCTACGACCACGTCTGAGGGAGACGGTGGACATTTGCCTCCAACTATCGCTTCTACTTCCTGGAATATCCTCTAGGTAAATCCCCTTCCTCTCTGCAGCCTACACACTTTGGGAAAGGCTGGCTCCGCCCCCTTGCTCCCGTGGTGGGCCCTGATTGGTTTACAGAGTTCGTTTTTCGGCCCAGTCATTGGTTCACAGACGGGGGTGTGACCTTGGAGGTCCAATCAGGATGCAATTTATTTCGACGGGAGCTCAACCTGGGATGGGGTGCGAACTGGAGAGGTGGCTGGCAGGGACGCAAGGGCTGTGCTCAGAGGCATGCGCTGACCTGCAGTGCCCAGAGGAGGTCCCAGGTGGCGTTCCTAGGCCTGGGGATCATCCAGCCCAGGGGCAGGAGCCTGTCTGCCCTTCTCATTTGCGGGTAGCATGTCCCCTTCACTGCTGTGGCCAGCTCCAGTCACATTTCTCAGTGTGCCATCAAAGCTTCCTGTCACAGCGCAGGCTTATCAGTGGCCGGATCTGCCCTCACCTTGGCCATGGAGAGGACAGTGGCCTCTTTCCTTATTCTCTGGGATCCGCTTTCTAGTCAGCGTCCAGGATATCTCAGGCAATTAATCATTATTGGAATTCACAGGACATGACTCTTCTCTTCTGGAACTTTCTGTTCCATTGAAAAATGAGACACACGGATATGAAACTAAATAAGATGTGGAACAAGCTGTGACCAAGTCCCTCTGCTAGTTCTAGGGGCAATCAATGTTGTCACAGTTAATCCTCCTCCTGAAAGTGGCCTTTATGCTGGTGAGGATAGACAGAGCCCATCGGTAACAGACCTGGGCACGCAGACCAGCCCAGCTCTGGTAAAAGATTCATGGGGGGAGGGGGTTTTCCACCTAAAGGGCAAGTGGGAGTCATTAATTCAAGTGAGTGACAGGCCCCAGACAAGACGTCCCTCAGAACAGTTTTGGCTCAAATCAGACAGAGACTTGGTTGGAAAATGCACACAGAGAAACAGATTGATTTACCTGCACGAATCGTGTTGATTAACGTGCACATCCGGGGGATGTCCCCTGTGGGAACAGGGCTGATGCAAGCAGAGCCTCAGCTTCTCTCTGTCCCTCCACTCTGCCTCCCCTGTGCGGCTGCCAATCTCTCTCTTTGCCTGGGAACAAGATGGCTTCACAGGGTGGGAAAGTACTGGTTCTCCTCCTACCTCCCCAGCCGGTGCCCATCCCTGAGCCAACTGCTGTGGCCCAGCAAGTGTCCTGTTCAGGCTGGTGCCACATGCCTCGTTGCCTAGGTGAGCCCGAGGGTTATGCCCTAAGACACTAGGGGCACTGTTCCCGAGCAAGGGACCCCAGAGACTCGTCCACTGCTTGTGGCCATGGATGGGAACTGTGGAAACAGAGACTCCCTGCTCTCGGGGTATGCAGAGTGGCACCGGGCCAGACCCTGTGTGGGAACCTGGCACCACCAGAGACAGCCTGGTTTGAGGCACTCACAGCTCAGATGACAGGTGAGGTTATTCCTGTCTAGCTTGGGACAAGGGCGAGGCACAGAGCTGGGCAGGACCTCCGAGGTGCCTGGGCCCCTCACCCACAGGTGGCCCAGCCAGGAAGATGGAAATCCCTACCCCTCACTCTGTCCCACACGGGCTTGCTCAGCAAGGGTGGCAGCTTCTTGTCCCCTGGGCCTTGGTTTCGTCCTCTGTAGCGTCAGGATTCTAACAGCCCCTCCCTCGCGGGCCGTGGAGGGGAGAAGAGACGCAAGGCCTGGGAGCCGCCAGCTTCCGAGTTGGGGTTCACTCTTGTGTCCTGCTGGGGCCGTGGTGGTGCTGAGCCGCGTCTGCCTGCGGTGAGCTCCCAACACAGCTGGGGAGCAGTCGGGAGCCTGGTCCGATTGTGCACCAGCCACTTCGTGGCCTTGGGACACCTCGGCCTTCTTGGCGTTGGGATACAGACCACCCCTTGCAGGCCTCCTGGGTCTGTCCAGTAAGCTCTTCTGCGAGTCTGCGCTCTGTCCCTTCTTCCTTCCCCACTAGCAAGCAAGGACTTGGATCTGCCTCTGCAGCCCCAGCCCCCAGCATCTGGCTCAGGCCCCGCACACAGTAGGTGGTCAGTGGCTGCTGATTCAGCGAATCCATAAGCAGTTTCTGGTCCACATAGTTTGATGGGCAGGAGTCGGGGGGGCGGGGGTGAGCCCAGGCCGCGCTGCGTGCGCATCAGCGAGGAGTTAGCTGTCCCTAACAAGGCCGCCAGGGTGATGGCGCCTGAGTCAGAGTCAGCTAGTTCTCCATCCCCAAGAGTCAGGGAGGGACAGTCCAGAGCCAGGTCGGTGCCTCGTGGAGCCAGAGCTAGGCTCCCTCCCCGGTGCAGCTCCACTGCCTCAGCTCCCCTCTCATCTGAGTGGCTCAGGATGGCTTCCTGCACTCCCGTGTCCAGGTAGCGGGGGAGATGAGAAGAAGAGCACGTCACCACCTGTGAAGCCATCCACTGGGCAGTGTCGTCACCGCCAGGCAGGCTGGACGTGGGTACCACTTGGGCCCAAAGCCCCCGACAGGAACAGCTTAGAGGAAGGAAAGTTTATTTCCGACTCACGGAGTCAGAGTTCCCACGGTCAGCTGGTTCCGGTCCCCGGGCCTGAGATGAGGGAGATCATCATGGTGGAGAGCACAGAGAGGGCGAGGAGCCAGGGACAAGATGTGACACTGAGGACGCACCCCAAGTGGCAGCTTCTTCCAGCCGCTCCCCACCATGCAGTCGCCACCCAGTGGTCCTTCTGAGTTTTGACCCATCACATGAATCAATCCACCCGTTCAGTCCCAACTCTCACGACCCTCACGAATGCTGAACTTTCTTGCATTGTCCAACAGGAGCTTTGGGGGACACCTTGTATGCAAATCAAGATAGCGGGGAACAGTTATCAGTCTCTGCCCTACAATCAGAACGTGGCCTGGTGGGTGGGAGGGGTCCCGGGGGGCGAGCTGGGGTTGGTTCAGGACAGCTGTCCTTTGACAGGATAAGGGCAGCGGAGAAGGTTCTGGTTCAAATGCCAGCACTGCCTCTGTCCTTCTGTCAGGGCCCTGTGAAGGCCCTGCCCAGGTTAAAGGAACCAGTTTCATTCAGTGCCCGACCCCAGGTCCCAGCCAGGAGAGGGAGGGGTCTCAGAGGGGTCTCAGGACTGGAGTGCCTGAGAGGGACCCAAGGTGGACGGAGCCTCTGTCTCCCTCTAAGTGGGAAGCATGGCTGCGGGCAGGGAGAGGAAAAATTTAGAAGTGAGAGAAACTAGCTCCTCGGGGGATGCTTCTTTAAGGGCAGAGCTTGCTGCTTATTCCTCAGGGAAGCCCTGGCCCTGCACAAGGCTAGCACGTAGTAGGCGCACAGTCCTGTTGGAGCAAGGGAATTCTTGAAGTTTCCCCCGCTTCCTTAGACAGGGATAAGTTTTGCCTTACAATTTATTTTGATCACCAACATGAAACTCAGTGCCTGGCGCACAGTAGGTGCTCTGCAGTTTGGCTTTTGGTACCTCCATACACACTGTGCACCACCAGACCTCTAGAGAAGAGAGCGCCTCTAGCATGACCACTTCTTTCTGTGGAGTCAGAACTGCCTGATTCTTAAATGTGCAGAAAGAGCAGAGTAAGGAGCGACTGTGGTCTAGACCGTAGCGATCCTCTCTGAGCACCAGCTGTGTGCTGAACTGCTAAGTTCACTCTTTCGAATTCCACAGTCCTTCAATGTGGGAACAGCCTCATTTTCTAGATGGGGCCACTGAGGACTGGAGATAGCGAGTAATTAGCTCATTCCTTTAGCTCAGGGGCTGGCAGACCATGGTCCATGGGTCACATCCGGCCCACCGTTTGTTTCTGTAAATAAAGTTTTATTGGCACACAGCCATTCGTGTGCATAATGCCTGCTGCTGCTTTCTCACTGCAGCAGCAGAGTAGCTGAGTAGCTGAGCAGCTGCCATGGAGACCGTGGGGCCCACAGAGCCTAAAAGATGTTCTATTACAGGAAAAGTGCCTGGTGTAGGGAAGCGTTCGAACACCTGCTTTTCTCCTGGACAGAAATCAGCTCAGGAGAGGCCTTGGAAGCCGTGGTGAGGAAATGAGACTTGTTCTGTTGGCAAGGGACTGTCACCACAGGAGCTGGAAGGAGGAGGGACAGGATTAGCTTTGTGTTTCAGGACAGCCTGTCTGGCTGCTGAGCGAGCTGCTGGGAGCCAGCTCCTGGCAGGGAGGCGGGAGCTGCTGGGAGTTCGCTGAGATGATCTGCAGGGAGAGCCCAGCCAGACGCCGCCACTAGGAAGGAGAGTCGCGGCTGGCGACTGACCATCTGAGGCAGAGGCAGGGAGAGGAACGAACAGACACCTGAGCTGGCCCACCCTTCATGGAGCAGGAAATGCAGCAGGCAGGCATCCAGGGCGTGGGGTTCACTGGGAGGCACTGAGTCGAGGCAGCCATGGATCCTGCCGGAGGTGGCCCTGTGGCCCTGTGGCCCTGCAGCTCAGAGGGGAGGGACAGGAAGGCAGAAATGCAGAACCATGCAGCACTAGGCGTCCACAGAGTGAGCTGAGCAGCATGGCTGAGTTTCAGACCTGGGATTGGCCCGAACACCCTCCTCCTGGTGGCTCCGCTTCCCCTGAGACCTTCTCCAGGACATGAGAGGAAGCTGCTGCCCAAGAGGGGTTTGAGGGCCAGGCAAAATCCAGCTCAACCCCAAATATCCAGGCCCTGTCCCAGACGTCAGAGGCGGGGAGAGAGCCCCTGTCCTGAGTCAAAGACCCCAGGAGCGCGGGCTTTTGTCTTCCCAAGAAGTGGATGCCTGTCGTGTCTATGCGGCCTTTTTTGGCATCTCGCATCCCAGCTGTTTCTCCAGAGCCTGGCTCTGGCGGTTGGGTGCACCCCCGCCGGGCCTCTCTGCGGGGGCTTCCTTCTGCGGCCTCAGGAGTGCTGGCCTCCATGGGCCCTGGTACCAATTTAAGTGTATGCAGCACGTGGCCTTAGAGAAGGCCGAGGAAGTCTTCTTTTCCCTCCAGAGAAATGACTAGAACCTCAGATTTCCTTTTTGCCTTGAAATATTTTGAAGCAGGCCCTGAAAGTGGGTACAGCCAGCTCAGTGGGAGGGTACAGCCAGCTCAGTCGCCCTCTGGTCTGGTTGTCCCTCTCCTCTTTCTCGTGAGAATGGAACCATGTGGGGGTGATGGGGGTGGGTGGCCCAGGCTCTGTCCTGAGCAGCCTTGGAACGTTGGGGAGACGTTCTCCTTAGTCTACGGGGGCACTCCCACTAGCCCTCTGTCTCACTGGCTGCCTCCTCTGTGTCTCAAGTATCCAGCTGCTGATCGATGCTTGTTCTATGAGTCAGAACATTGTAGTGGCAAGTGACAAATTCAAGGCAAACCAGCTTAAACACAAAAGGGAAGTTACTGGCTTAGGTTTTTGAAAATTTCAGGGTAGAATCCATTTCAGGTAAGGCTGGATCCAGGAGCTCAAGTGGTATCATTAAAGTTCTGACTGTCCCTTGTGCTGGCTTCATTATCACGCTCTCTCCATGCTCTAGGGAGACGTCCGTTCCCGGCATTCCTAAAAAAAGCACTAATTAAGACTCTTTGCTAATCAGCTTGCTGTGGAAGTCCTGGCGTTCAATGTCTGGCCGCGGCTGGAGGTTCATGACTGGTGTCATATGACCATACTAACTATCACTGTGTTCTCATGGGCTCCGGTCCCTGGAGCTGGGGGGGCAGCTCTAGCCACAGCCCCATCCGGGTCACGGGACTGAGGTGGGGTGGGTGGTGGCTCTCCAGAGCAGCTTTAGGGTCACGCTGCTGGGGCGGGTGTGACGGGCAGGCAGAGATAACAGGGACGTTGGGCCTGAACAGTGACGTGCGCGTGGTGTCTGTGAGCTGGACTGGCTCTCGTGACGCAGAGAAGGAAGTCACTACGAGGGGACTTCCTGCAGTGTCACGTGGAGGGGGCGTGAGGGACGGGCGCGTGCAGGGGACCCTCAGGTGTGGGTTGGGGCTCCAGCCTCCCCCTTTCCCTCTCTCTCTTCCCAAGCATTCGAGTGACCGTTCCAGGGACTCCAGGGACTCGGTGGGCAGGGCAGAAGCACCCCCTGCCCCCTGCTGCCTCTGCTGTCCTGGGGGAGCTGGGTGACAAACAGAAATGAGTGAAGATGGTTTCAGAGCAGCCGGAAGTGGCCGCTGTGGTCAGCGTGCTCACTAGGGGCCAGGGAGGGCTTCTCCCAGGTGATGTGTGGGAAGGACCAGCCCTGGGGTGGGGTGGTGGCCTCGGGTGCAGGGGGAAGACAGCCCCTGGGTGGAGGCTGGGCGGGGGTGCTGGAGACCAGCGGTGGGCTGAGCGGCCCCGGGGTGCGGGCCCCAGGCCGGGAGCTGGGGTCTGGGGCCACGGACCGGGCTGAGCGAGGCGGGCTGCCATGCAGGTGGCCGGCAGTGAGGACGGGGACCCAGCCTTCCTGGAGGAGAGAGAGGGCGGCAGGGTGGGCCTCCTGGGGTCCACTCTGGGCCAGACCAGGTGGGGCCCTCGTCTGTGTCCCTGGCCTGGTCGGGGCCCCTGTGAAAGGCCAGGCCAGGGCCCAGGCATCTCACCACCTGTGTGACACAGGGGCCCCACCGCCGGCCTGTCCAGCTCCCGGCTCTCTCCTCCCGGGAACCGCCTGTCACCAGGCGCGTGACCACCAGATAACCCCAGGGCCTCCCCACTTCCCTCCCTCTTCTCCTTCCCGTTCCCACGTTGCCAAGTTGCAGGCTGCGCCCAAACTCGGGGTGGCCTCTGGGGGTGACCCCTGGGTGTGGGAGCCAAGGTGGCCGGGCAGATGGGTGCGCCCCAGCCTGAGGTGGCAGGACACAGATCACCCCCTCCCGCTCCGGAGGCCGCTCCGGCGGAGGGAAGACGATCTTCCTAGCACGTAAATGTCACTTTACTTCTCGCCTCCCTTTCTATCAGCGCCATGGGAAGGTGGCAGCCATCTCCAGAGGAACCGCGCTGGCTCATCCTCCAAATGCCACCAGTGGGCCGGAGGTGCAGCTGCCAGCGGACGCTTCACAGCTCCCCTCCCGGCCGGGCAGGCGGTGATCACAGGCCTGAGCCACCTGCACAGGTGGTCCAGGGCACTGCCTGGGACTCCCCCGTCTGGGACTAGAGGTGCTGGCGAGGGAGGCTCCGTTTCCCAGGGCCGTTTTGCAAGGGGTGGGCGCCCGTTGGCTTGTCTGCTTGGAGTCTCTGTTCCCCTGGGCATTGGTGCCGCCTTGACCCTGCCTCGGGGGTGGGCATGCCGTCCACCCACGCCCGAGTTTAGCCGCGATCCAGTTGCCAGGGCCTGGACAGTTAGCGTGTTCTTTCCTTGCACCTCCGTAATAACTTAGACGTGAACGAGCAACCCGAGGCAGGTCGGAAAGAATCGACTTGGGATCTTAGGCGAGTTACCAGGAAGGAAAAGTTATCCCACTAGTAAGTGGCTGAACAGGCAAAATGCAAACCAGAAACCGCTCCTACGGGAGAGCCCGCCCGGAAGAGGGAAGCAGAGCAGGAGCCTGGGGAGAGCCAGGGAGAGGCCTGTGGAACTTCGCTGGAGCCTGGATTCAGCCATTCCTGAAGCCACTGGATTTTTGGACCTAATGATTACATGAGTTCCTGAATTTAGTTTGATGACAAGAGTGCTCATTCCTCTTTGGTCTGATCCTGGATGCACAAAATAACCTTGTCTCCAAACTGCCCCCCGAACCTGTTGTTGCAAAGGCGTAGCTCACAGCAAGAAGGAAGGGTGGGAGTCTGTCCCAGGCCCCCGTCCCACCACCTAGTCCAGCGTCTTCTCTTGGAAGCTTGTCCACCCTCTGAGGACCCCAAGAGCAAGGCGAAAGTGAGAAGGGCAGAGCTACCTTTCTGCAGTGGGGGCGTCGGGCTCTGGGACCACCGAGCGCCGTGGCTCTGGGCCCTGCCCTGGCCGTAGCCCAGCACCCCGTCATCCTGGGGCTTCCGGGTGTGGTCACCGCTCACTCACGGCAAGGCCCTTTGATGCACAGTGCTGGCCGCGGCCCTTGCCAGGCACTGCAGTTGACACACCTGGGTCTGGCCCTGGTCTTTGTCCCTTAGCAACTGTGGTGGTGAGCAGGGTCCCTGCCCTCAGAGCTCCCGAGGCCGCACCTGTTGAACGGGGGTCACCACGTCACCTGCTTCAAGTGCTGTCCGAGGACATGGCGTTCGGTCCGGGTCTGGCACAGGGAAGCAGGCGGGAGCATTTGCAGCACCGGGCTGTCCTGTCCCCTCGCAGGTGTGGTGCTGGGGAGACGGTGGCTCAGGGTTACAGGAAGGGATTCGTGTGACCAGGGGCCCAGCCGCGCCTGCCCCGGAGTCTGGCCAGGTGGGCCGGGAGGGTCTCCCTGGGGAGCGCCTGCCAGCTTGGGGTGGCCTGGAGGCCCAGAGGCAGGCGCCTGGCGGATCAGGGGTGGGTGCTCTGCCGCAGCAGCTGGCGCCTAGGGGCGGGGCCCAGAGTGCACTCAACCTGGGACCCGGGCAGCTCGCCTGTCGTGGGTGGCCAGGGAGGCCAGCGGGGGGACAGGACGGCCAGAGTCTGGGTGGAGCTGGGGCTGCAGATGCCCTCCAGGGGTTTCCTAGCGAGATGGCTGGCGGTGGTCAGGTTAGAGCCTCCGGGGGCTCCCGCCAACACGGGTGGGAGGATCTGCACCGTGCTAGGGAGGTGACCTCGGGGACGAGGGCAGAGCCCGAGGTGCGTGGGGGGCTAAGCAGCACAGCGCTGAGCCACCTGCTGCTCCTTGGTTTCCCCGGCCCGGAGCCAAGCAGACCCCACGGGGGTTTCCCAGGCCCCGGAACCCGACCTCGCCTCTCCCGAAGCGCCTCGCCCCTCTCAGCCACCCGCCGCCCTGAGCGGGTTTGCTTTCATCAACCGTTGACTTTTATCCATCTTCATTCGCCCCTGAATACTGATCCTGGCTCTGAGCTACGGGCCTGAGTCTCCAAGTTCTCCTAGGAGCACAGCAAACAGTGTCTTCACGCAGCCCTGGACCACGTGCCAGACACTCTTCCTGGGATCAACCCAGTCTGTCTTCACAGAGGCCCCAGGAGTGGCCGGACGCAGTGGCGCACACCTGTAATCCAAGCCACTCCGGAGGCTGAGGCAGGAGGATCATAAGTTCGAGGCCAGCCTCAGCAAATTAGCGAGGCCCTGTCTCAAAATAAATAAACAAAAAGGGCTGGGGATGTGGCTCAGGGGTAGAGCATCTCTGGGTTCAATCCCCAGCACCAAAAATAAAATAAAACAAAACAAAAAAAGCCAGAGCAAAACAAAATGAAAGACAAAACAAACAGATAAACAAAAAAGCCAGGGTTGACTCGGGTGGATATCTTGGTGCCTATTTTAGGGAGACGAGAACAGAGAAGCCGAGGGCGTGACTTGCCCAAGATCAAGCAGCAGATGCCGAAGTCCATATTCAAATCCCATTCCTTTTTTATTTTTTAATAACCCTTTGGAGTAATTTTAGATTCATGGAAAAGTTGGAAGGAACACTCAGCCCCAGGTCTTCACCAGTTCTGCCTGTGGTTGGTGTCTCGCTCGTCACCAGCAGGAAGCCAGCCCTGGTGCGTGTCCATGTCCCGGTCCCTGGGGCTGTGCGTGAGTCAGCAGGGGGACTCCAGGTGCCACGAAGTTAGAGCTCCTGAGACGGGGAGCTGCCTGGGTTGCCTGTGGCTTGTGGGTAATCGCCGGGTGCTCACGGTACAGGTAGGTCGAGAGGGAAGGTGAGAGGGCGGGCAAAGCAGGTGGCGGGGTGGAGAGGATGCAGGCCCTGAGGATGGAGGGAGTGCAGGCAGCCTGTACGGGCCAAGAGGCGGCCGTGGAGAGAGCACGTCTGAAGGCAGGAGACCACCATGTTAGCTAGCTCAGCTGCTTGAGACAACATCAGGAGCCTGGGCTGCTGCTTTCTCTTCTTCATGTTGAATTTTCCTTCCTTAGCATTTGTGTCTTTTATTTTTTTTGGTATCAAAAAAGCCCAGGGGCACTTAACCACTGAGCCATATCCGCGGCCCCTTTTGTTTGGTATTTTTTTGGAGACAGGGTCTCACTGAGTTGCTTAGTGTCTTGCTAAGTTGCTGAGGCTGGCTTTGGACTTGCGATCCTCCTGCCTCAGCCTCCCGAGCTGCTGGAATCACAGGCATGTGCCACCACGTCCTGCTAGCATTTGGCTCTTTTGCTTCAAGGGTACAAGATGGCTTCTGCAGCTCCAAGCATCGCATCTCTGCTCAAGGGAGGACGAGGAGGAAACCAGTCTTAGCACATCTTCCTTTTAAGAAAAATCAGTATCGCAACAACGTTCCCAGAAGGCTCCACATTGTCTTCCTCTTATGTTGTCACCCCCGGGGCAAGGAAATCCGGGAAATTTGGGAGCATGATTATCTCAGTCGGTTGAAGTTAATCACCACTGTCGTTGGAGCTAAGCACATTTCTCTTTGACAAAGTGAGGATACTGTTAGCAAAGGACAAAGGGAGGACTCGAGTCAGCCTGGCCTCCGCAGCAGCCCGTGTCGACAGAGCACCGCTAAGGAGCCAAGCGCTGGGTTGGGCCTTCCAGGGCTGCAGAGAAGGGTAAGAACCAGGCTCTACCTCAAGTCCTCAAGTAAGGAAGTGGCCTTACCAGTAGGAACTCTCTCTGTCGTAAGGGGGCAGAGCCCCATCTCAACCTGACCTAAGAAGGAGGGAGCTTATAGGTCCGTGTAGACAGGGAAGGATCCAGTAGCTTCAGGCATAGCTGGATCCAGGAGTTCACATGATCTCATCAAACAAAATTGTCTCCTTTATGTTCGCTTGGTTCTCAGCCAGCCCTTCACAGAGCGTGCCAAGGTGGCTGCAATTCCAGGATCCATCCCAGCTGCAGCTCAAGATCCGTGCTGGCACTTCAGTTCCTACTTGCCAGGCCTGAGCCACGATCACCCAGACCTGAGGAGGGTCAGCCCCACCCAAGTCCCCTAGAGTGGGGGTCGGGTTGCTGACCTGCAGGGAAGCTGGGTGGTTAGTGCTGGGTGGGGGAGAAAATGGCGGGTTTCTTTACAGAAGGGGATCTGAGCTGCCCAGAGAGTCCCCCAGATCCTCAGCAGGGGACTGTCCAGACAGGGCTGCCCGCACTGACCCGCACACAGGGCTCTCCCTGATGGTGGAGAAAGGCTTTGTTTTCGTGTCCCCCGTGCGGGTCGGCCCCACCCCACCGCCACACTTCACGGGGTGTGAGCAGCAGCCAACCCCAAGGTCGCCCGTGAGCAGCCCAGGCAGCATGGAGGCTGCTGCCCAGGCTCAGGACCCAGGCAGGTGCCAATCCAGCACCGTGACAGCCACTCCAGCTGCCAAAGCTGATCCCGAGCAGACACGCCACAGAGAGAACCTTCGCACATCACCTGAGACTGTGGTGAGGGCAGCCAGCTCCAGGGCCCCTGTGCAGCAGGTGCCACCGGCCCCCGCGCGGCCCTCCCTCCCCTGTGGCCTTAGGGTGCTGGTGCCCTCCACCCCAGGCTGGTGGTCACTGCGAAGGCCCTCCCTGCCGACCGTCGGCTCTGCCTGGTTCCTCGTCTCCACATGGTGCCTCTGACAATGGGTCCGTTTCCTGCGGTCAAATCTGGGGGTGGGTTGCACCAGGATGCAGGATGTCGGGAGGAGGTGGCCGCGTGGCGTGTCAGCGGGGAGCCCTTCCATTCAGGTGGTCCCTGTGCCAGGATCCACACAGCTCGTGGCTCCATGTGGCCGGGCTGCCGTGGCCACCTGGCTGCCCTGGTGAGTCAGCCGGGTGCAGAGAGCTCACTCCGCTTGCTCAAGCCACTGAGACCTGCAGCAGCCAAGCTTCCCTCGGCAAGCTCCGGGAGGGAAGGGACGCACTGGCCACGGCTGCAAAATGGAGGGTTGCCAAAAGCTTAGTCACCAGAACAAGCTAGAGGTGAATGCAGGATCTTCCGAACCTCAAAATCAACCCAGGAAGGATGATGGCAGACGCCCACGAGGCAAAACGTCACATTTTGAAGCAAAACCAGGCTGGTCCTGGCTGATTTCCCCTCGCTCAGACTCCTGGGGCACAGCCCTGTGACGGAGCCCAGGCCAGCTGCGTGCCCAGCAGGGTTCTTTCTGTAGCTACCCCCACCTGCGTCGCCCCCCAGCAGGCTGGGTGACAGGGAGTGACATTTGCCCTCTGAAATGCACACCGGGCGCCAGCGTGGTGGGGCCAGCAACTGTGGAGGCTGAGGCAGGAGGACCGCAAGTTCCAGGCCAGCCTCAGCAGCTTAGCAAGGCCCTAAGAACTTAGGGAGACCCTGTCTCAAGATAAAAAAGGGCTGGGATGTGGCTCAGCAGTTAAGCGCCCCGGGTTAATTTCCTTGTACCAGAATTAAGAAAACCAGAAGGCTGGAATGCACGCGGGGTGGAACAGCCTCTCTGCTCACGCGAGCAGTTCGAGCCTCCCGGGCATAGCCAGGCTTGGTGGCACACGTCTGTGATCCCAGGGGCTCGGGAGGCTGAGGCAGGAGGATCGCGAGTTCCAAGCCAGTCTCAGCAAAAGTGAGGCGCTAAGTAATTCACTGAGACCCTGTCTCTAAATAAAATACAAAATAGGGCTGCGGATGATGCTCAGTGGTTGAGGGCCCCTAAGTTCCATTCCTGGTACCCACCCCCCAAAAAAGTGATAGGTAAACAAATTGCATCCATACTCAACATTCCAGAAATTTCCCTTGTAGTTCTCTAAACCATACTGTGTAGTGGCTGTTTATCACTGTTGTGTTCCATGTTCCAAGTTCTTGAAGGATGATTTCACATACTCTGGAGCCCCTTCACAGGCTCCGTGCAAACACGGTGCCGTTTTGCACAGGGACGTGAGCACCTCGGGTCTGGGTCTCTGTGGGGTCCTGGGACCAGGGCTATGCCAGGGGATCAGTGTACACTGGGTCAGATTCGCACGTGAGATTTCAGAGAAATACGAGGCCGATGAGCCTCCCGCAGCCACGAGGTCCGGGTCCGAGCCTTAAGATCTGTTCCAGGTGTTTTCAAGGAGAACACGCAGGTGGTTGTGTCCTTGCTGATTGGCGGGTGGCGGTGTCCCGGTCAGAGGCTCCTGGGAACAGCCTGGTACACCCTTGGAGCCGTGGTTTGGGATTTGCCGACTCGCTGTTCACAGTGACTTCGGGGGACCCCACGGCTGTGAGTCACTGGAACCGACTCTACAGGAATGCCTGGCTGTGGGGACCACCATCCCCTCCAGACCAGCGCACACCCCTGGCCCGGGCAGGGTCCCCTGCACAGCCTCGCGCTCAGCAGAGGTGTCCCCCCAACCCCCCCCATGGAGAGCCACAGGACTGGGCCTCAACTGGACCCCAGGGCTGCGCCTCGGTTCCCACCCCGCTGGACCTCAGATGGCAGGGCCTCCGTCGGCCAGGGATCATCAACGCCAAGCCCAGGTGAGGTGCAGGTCTCTGCCCGGCGGGCGCAGCACCGGGTGACCGCCTTTGCAGAAGGGCTGCCTGTGCAGAGGCAGGAGGCCACACCCCAGTGGAGGCCCGGGCTCAACATAGAGCGTTTTCATCGACCAAACCAAAGCCGTGAGCCCAGGTAGCACTGAAGTCATTTTCTGCCACCAGAAGGTGCTCAGAGTTGCTGATTCTCTCCATCTACTTCCATGGTAGTGAGAATGTTCCAGAAGCCTCCCTGGGTAGGTTACAGAAGGGGACTGTGCTCCCTGGCTGGTCCACTCCAGGGATCTGCAACTACAGCCTGTAGGTGACTGGAACCAGTTCCCCTTTTGTCCCATCCCGTGAAAGCTAAGAATGACTTTTACATTTTTAAATGGTTGAGGAAAATCAAAGAATTGCAACTATTTCTAGTGACAGGGAATACTAACTGTGAGTTTCCCACGTATATGAAATAGCCTCCCTGAAATTATTGTCTTCTCATTCATAAATCTGTATTATCATTATTTTTAATTATTATTTATTATTTTGACGCACTCAGGCAGAATGGGAGGCACATGCCTGTAATCCTAGCTTCCCGGGAGGCTGAGGCTGGAGGATCACAAGCTTGAGGCCAACCTGGGCAAATTAGTGACACCATTTAAAAAAAAAAAAAAAGTGCAGGGGACACAGCTTAGTGACAGAGGCCCAGTTCACTCCCCAGCAACACAAAGCCAGCAAGCGGACAGTCCCACACTCGGGGATTCTTCTTATAGTTTGAATTTCAATAAAAACCTGTGGAAACTAGTTTTTTGTTTTGTACTGGGTGTACTTTCATGATATTTCCATTTTGCCGCTGGGCCCACAGAGCCTAAAATACTGACCGTGAGGCCCTGTACAGAAATGGGTGTCCCCTGGCACCGGGGGGCTGTGCGGTTCCTGGTGCGGAGGAGCCTGGGTTGGGCTCAGACTCCCGCCAGTCTCCACCTTCCGTTGGCCTCACCTTCCCTCATATCCGTAGCAAACGAACCCTGAATGGAACCAAGCCTGTCAAGGACGCATCAGAGTCCTTGTCCCAACTTGGGGATGAGACGTGGCAGGGTCGGCCTGACCCGGTCCTCCCAGCCGGGCCCGGCACCCCGCCGACCTGCTCCCGGCTTCCAGGGCCTCGTGTGTGAGGATGGAGCCGTCTTTCTGCCCCGCTCTCCTCCCTCCTGGAGTCTGGAATTTCCCAAGGCAAAAGTAACAGGTGGAGATGTGACCGTGCCCGGCTCCAGGCTGCAGGGCCCGGGAGAGCCTCGGCCGGCCCAGGCGACATCTCTGTCTCCCAGGGCAGAAGCTGCCAAGCCACCAGGAGGAAGGACGCAGGAGAGCGGCCGGCGCAGCCTCACGTCCCTGCAGACTGGAAGCCGAGCCCTGTGGTCTGAGCACGGGACAAGCCGGACACTGAAGAGTCCCCTGGTTCTGTGACAGGTCCCAGGCCCGCACCCCACCAGCCCCATCTCCAAGCCGCGCAGACGCTGGGGGAGGCCAGGCGATGCCCGGGAACCTGCAGCCAAGAGGTGGCCAGAGGCTGTGACCCCATCACAGAGGCAGAGCTGGGTCACACAGCAAGGAACAGCAGATGTGGGTGTCACCCAGGCAGCTCAGGAGTCCCCTTGCAAAGGCCCAGAGACGGGAGGGTGACTTGGGAGGGGGCAACTACCACTGGAGGCTGGGAGGGGACAGCGGGGAGCCTGGACGTCATGGGGGCAGGTCACATTGGGGCCGCGCACCTGGGGAGCAGGGGTGGACGGCGAGGCTCCCCTTTGTGAAGTGCTCCCCGGACTAGCTGGGGGAGACCTTGGTTTCCTGCTGGGATGGTGGCCACTACAGCTGCTGGGCGCCTACTGTGTACAGAGCCAAGACGGCTGGTGGTCGACCTGTCACCCCCCATGTGGCCCTTTGGTACCGTTTGCTAATTATTCACCTTAAATTATTACATTTAGGAGAACGTCACAGAGAAGTCGCTCACGTGGGCGAATCAGATTCCCTAAGACCTTATAATGCACACGAATCGAATCAAAAACACAGGCGACACCTCCCGAGAGCACACCCCCTCTGCCGGGCGCACCTGAGAAGCTCCGCCGCAGCCCCTGGGGCAGCGTCGCTGTTCACACCCAGGGCCAGGCACAGGCACAGAGAGTGGCCACAAAGCCGGTGAGCGCCGGGCTGGGTTGACTCCCGACTCCGGGCTCTGGTGCCAGGGAGGCCTGGGGGGACGTCCTCCGGTGCCTTGGACAGTCTTGCCCAACGCGCTCTCCTGTCCCTAACGTCAAGCGTCCTGAGGCTGGCGGGGCGGGAGGGCGATCTCGCCTGAACCCAGGAGCCTTGGCAGTGTGCCCTGCCTGCAGCGCCTCCTCTGAGGTCCCGACCTCGGCTGATCTGGAGAGCCCTGTGGAGGTGGGCACGGCTGCGCGAGGTCACCAGCTGGGCTCTGATCCAGAATCACTGGTCTGTGAATGGGTTTTTTGGGGGAGCACCAGGGATTGACCTGGAGGTCCTTGACTTACTCTCCGCCACGTCCCACCCTCCCCCTTTGTCTGATTTTGAGACAGGGTCTCACTAAGTTGCTTAGGGCCTCACTAGGTCGCTGAGGCTGGCCTTCAGAATCACAGGCATGCGTCGCTGCGCCAGGCTCCGCTTATGAGATTAGGACCCTGGTCCACACGGAGGCAGGACACGTGAAGACGGGCAGGTGGTCTGCCGGCCAAGCCGAGGAGGCCTCAGAGAAACAGCCCAGCCCACGCCTTGGTCTTGGGTGCCCAGCCTGCAGACGGTGGGACAGTAGTCCCGTGTCGTCTGAGCCCCTTGCTGGGGGCTTGGTGTGGCACACGCTCTCCCTCCTGTGGGTCCAGCACAGCCAGCCCTCCGCACCCCCGCCGCCCCTGCAGGCAGCTGAGGGCTCCGGCCTCGCTCCTTAGATGCTCTTTAGAGACAGAACTGGCGGGATTGACCCAGGAAAGCTCTCGTGATCTCCCCCACAGGACCCACGTGGACAAGAGTGTCCGTGGGAACAGCCAGCCCCTCTCTCCTCCAGCTAGATGGACACCAGCCAGGGTGGAGGGGTGCCTTAGGGTCCCTGGGCGGGCTCCTGGGCGGCTTTTCCTGCCTGTCCACAGGCTGTCCGCCTCGGCAGCCTCCTGGGAGGAAAGCTCTGAGGTAACGCGGCTCGCCTGCCCCTACAATCAGGAGACAAGCAGGAGCAGTGTGGCCCTGGTGGGTCAACCCGAGCAAGCTCTGTTCATGGTCCAGCCCCAGGTAGGGAAGATCACCCTGGGCACAGCACTCCACACTGGTGGTGGCACGGTCTCACAGTGAGGACGGCTGGGCACGTTGTCCCTCTCTAGCTGGGTGGCCTCTGGCAGGTGCCTGCCTCTTGCCACATCCCAAGTTCTGCATCTTCATGGTGACTTGTCTTGGATAAAATGAATCGTTGAGGTCTGACCTTCTACAGCGTTTGGCTGTGATGGCAAATGCCACCTTGGGCAGGTAAGGTGACCTCTCTGAGTCCGTCTCCTCAGCTGTAAAAGGGGCAACATAACAGGTTTCCACTGCAGGGCTACAGAAAGAACGAAGCGGCACCTGCGTGTGCGTCAGGGCTTGGAATAAAAATGTGCAAAAGCAGCTTAGTTATTGTTAGGATGTATTGTTATCCTAGGATTCGCTGGTCCAGGCTGGGGTTGGGGCTCGGGGGCGGAGCACTTGCCTACCCTGTGAGAGGCCCTGGGTTCCAGCCTCAGCACCACATAAAAATAAACAAAGGCATTCTGTCCTTCTACAACTTCAAAATTTTTTCAGTAAAAAAGATTCATTCATTCAATGAATATTTTTGACAAATATTCATCCCAAAAATATTTCTAGTCTACTACATACCAGAAACGTCTACAAGCTGTGCATCTTGCGTTCTGGATAGAGGAACCATAGGATAAAACGAAGAGCGGGTTGTCTGTCGTCGAGAGCTCTTCAAGGGGACGGAGGCAGGCTAAGGGACAGAGCTGCCCGGCTCCTTGAAGCCAGCGGGCGCCGAGCAGAAGGCCAGCGGGAGCTCAAGAGGGAGCCGAGCGACCCGGGTCGTTTGGCGGCAGAGACCACACAGCCTCAGACAGGAGCTCCCTGGCCCTCGGTGCAGGTTTGCCATGTCCTGCACTCAGTAAAGGGGTCCCCGGCCCCGGGAGCCGACACACCACAGCCCTCGTCCGTGTGACCCTGTGCGGTCAGAGGAGTGTGGCTTTCCTGTCCTCGACATGGAGATTCCAGCTCAGCAGAGCAGCCGCCCTGGAGCACGGCTGGCCGGCAGGGGACCATCCCAGCTCTCCAGCGCTAGTTTAGACTCCGGGCACTGACTGGAGCTATCGCTGTCACGGGCTGTCACGCCGGCCTGGTGAGAGTCTGCGGGGACCGCGCCTGGCTTGTCTTGGGAGTGAGCGTGTCCCTCTGATTTCCAAAGACTTGTCTCTGTTTCTGTGTCCTTGGCACCTCGAGTCATGGCGACTTCTCTCTCCCCAGAGGTCACTTGAGAGGTAGGGGCCGGGGTGTCCCACATCCCAACTCCCACATTCAAGCCTCTAAGGAAAATGCCCTGCGGGCCAGACATGGGGGACACTCGCCAGGCCCTGGGGACACTCGCCAGGCCCCAGGGACCTGGCGAACAAGCAGACGCAGCACCTACACTTTGAGACTGGGTAGGGGCGGGGTTTCCCGTTCACCCCTGCAGGGGTCAGTGCAGAAACCGCCAGGTGTGGGAGGGTCAGCTCCAGCCTCCGTCTCTGGAGAGCACTGTGCCCCAGGCCGTACTCTGGCCACCTGAAGATCGTGTTGGGCCAACACCACCTGCAGCTCACTGGCCCTGGGAGGCAGGTGAGCCCCTTCCTGTCTGGGGGTCTTGCTGGGTGGGCGGAAGGGAAGCTCCATTCAGACCCTGTATTCCCTGGGGGTCTGGTGGCCCCTTTCGAAGGGAAAGCCACAGTGGCGTGTGGCAGTCCCAGAGGCCTGGGGCTGGGTTTGGATTTGTCCTCAGTCTGGATCCTGATGGGCTTGGGGCTTAAACAAGAGAGAATCTCTCTCTCCAGGCAGAAGAGACGCTGGGAGTGAGGTCATCTGACGTGCCGGGTCCTGGTCCTCAGGTTTACGCCTCTTCCACCCACCAGGGTTGGGAAGTGGGTTCCCCCCAGGGGCTGGTTTGTTGGGAGCTTGGTCCTGGGGGATGGTGCTGGGCGACCCCTAGGAGGAGGGACCTAGCTGGTCGTTGGGTGCTGCTGTCCTGTTGAAAGGGCTGAAGGCAGTTCTCACAGGGCCCCTGTCAGTGGGAACAAGTGACGTGATAGAAGAGTGAGCCTGGCCCCTGAATTGCTCTCGGCCTTTCTGTCTTGCCACAAGATTTCTTACATGTCTACTGTGGAAGTGACGCTATAATACCATGAGGTTCCCACCAGAGGCCAAACCAGTGGCTTGCACAATCTTGCACTTCAAGCCTCCAAAACTGAGAGCTAAATAAACCTCTTTTATTTTTAAGGTACCCAGCCTTAGGTATTTTATTATAGCGACGGAAACCAGACTGACACACATCCCTATATTCTGCGTATGATCCCTCCACTGTAGCCCTTTCCCCACAATTCAAAGTAATTGCTGAGAATCCAGAGAAGTCACCATAACACAAACACACACAACTGGGCTGAACACGTACAGATGAGCTCCCAGTTACACATTCTTTCCATTTCATACTAGCTTCCTGTCACTATTTGAATTTGCTAGGATGGTCTTAACTCTCGGATATTGCAGACACCAAGACAATACCTTATCAATTAAAAAATGAAATTGGACATACTGCCCAAACATGGGACTTCATGGAATTGAATAACGTGATATTTAAAAATGACTCGATTTCTATTTAATGCTTTCAACCAGCTGGTGGAATTGGTCCAACTAAAAATCAAAGGAGAACATAAAGATAAGGACAGGATCAACTGCTTCAAACGAGCGTGGTCGAAGGTGAGGATGTCTTTTGGGATTGATCCAGCCTTGCGGTGACCCATCTCTGATACCACTGAGGTCTGTGTCGTGCCGACAACAATTCGTGCCGAAAACGTCTCCCAAGGAAGATGAACGGCGCCGAGTCCGTGCGTTCTGCGTTCGCTCGAGGAATTCCGTACACGATTTTAATTATAACTTAAAATTTTAAAATGTTTTAAACTGTTTTCCTAATTTTGTGTCGCATGTTTCAAAATAAAGCATTCTGTTTGTGGTGGTTCCTGTGAAACTCAGACCCCTGTTTTTAGCGCGTTCTCCTTAGAGGCCATTTTTTGAGGCTCCGTTTCTCAAACCTGGAGCACCTGCAGTACGTCCCAGCTGGCCAGGTCGCGCGGCGATGATGTGGCCGCCACAGGCCCATCCGGGAGGCGAGGAGTGCCCGGCGCCCTCTGTGAGCAGGAAGAGCCCACCCAGCTCTGCCAAGGCCGCCCTTTCTCTTCTCTCCAGTCTGTGGGGATCGAGGCAGCTGTGGACTGAGCAGGGGCCGCGGGGCTGCGGCCTCCTCCCGTTGGGATGCCCTGCAGAGGAGGGGGCTGGCCTCCTGCCCGACTCAACCAGGGAGGTGGGCGCGGCTGCCAGGAAGCAGGCTGGCGTGGGTGGTGTCTGCAGGGCTGCGCGTGCTGAGGGGGAAGCGGGCAGCGGAGGGGCGCCCTGCTCCTTGTGATGGTTTTCCTGTCCCATGACCTTGGTCAAGATTTCAGAGCCAGGCGCACTGGCCACGCCTGGAACCCCAGAGGTTCAGGAGGCCGAGGCAGGAGGATCACGAGTTCAAAGCCAGCCTCAGTGAGACCCTGTCTCTAAATAAAATATTTAAAAAGGGCTGGGACGTGGCTCAGGGGTTACACAGCCCTGGGTTTAACCCCAGGTACCCCTCTCCCCGCACAAGGAGAACTTCATAACCGCGAAGCAGCTGCTCAGAGGGGATCCCGCAGGAAGGAAAGCACATCTGTTCGTGCGGCAGATCTGTGTGTGCCCGTGCTTCGCACAGCTGTGTTTTCCAGAAATGTAGCTTCTGACTGGGAATGACGCAGGCAGCCGCGGGCCTGCAGCCGGGGCTCAGGGGCAGAGCGCTTGCCCAGCATGGGTGAGGCCCTGGGTTCGAGCCTCAGCACCATGTTAAAATAAAAGCAGGCAGTTGCAGGCAGCCTAGGCTGTGAAGAGGGCGAGGAGGTGGCGTGCTGGAGCAGGAGCCGCGGGCAGGAGGCCAAGGGTGGCCTGAGGAGGTGCCCGCGGAGCTGACTGTGGGCCACAAGGGCTTTGTTTGGAAATTTGGGAAACAACTTTCCAGACCGAGGGCACAGCAAGTGCAAAGGCCCTGTGCCAGGCTGTGCATGGTCTGCAAGGCGGGGTACCAGAGGAGAAGGCTGGTGTGGAGGCAGGAAGGGAGACGTCGGGGTCAGAGGCCCGTGGGCTCCAGAACATTCCCAGAGGGTCAGGAAGTGGGGTGGCAGGCCAGGCTCTCTCTCTGCTTCTCTCTCGCCTGTGGCTTGTCCCCTCAGTCTCAGGACACACCACAGCTGCCAGTGGTGGAGGCAGGTGGGGGACGCCTGCGGCCTGCACAGGGCAGGCAGGGGCAGAGCCTTTGCCAGAAGACCCAGCAAGCTCTGGCTCTCACGCCCCTGCTCACCTGGGCTTCCAGCCACCAGGGCCACCAAGCCTCCAGCCAGGGCCACGCCTGCACCAGTGGTAACTTGTCACACAGGCAGAGCACATGGCCCATGGGGACAGCTTCTGAGGGCAGGAAAGCAGTGAGGGCCAGCTCTTGAGCCAGGCCAAGGTGCTCACGGTCAGTCAGAGCCCTGTCCAAAGTGAGACTGCTGGAGAGGAGCACCCCACCTGGCGTCCCCAGGAGCGAAGGTGGCCTGGAAGGAGGCAGCCAGTCCGCCTGAGAACGGCCGCCTCCTGGGAAGGGCAAGTGCGCCCCCTGGTGGCGCTCAGGGTGCAGCCGGGCATTCTGCAGGCCCTGGGAGCAGGTCTGCGGCCACCAGCCCTGGAAGGGACAGGGATCCCGTGACGCTGGCCCTGATCAGGAACCTGAAACGTGGCAGGACTACCTTTCCAGCAACCTGACGATACTCAGTCCCCTCGACACCTCTGCCAGGTTGGGCCCGTTCACGTGTGCGTTTGATGATGGGTCATTGGCCTGACGGTAGCAGGGCAGGAGGGAAACCCAGGTCCGCCTCACGGAAGGCGCCTTGCAGCCACTGGGCTGGTGGGCTGTGCGGCACACCCCTGAATAAACCCCGGGCGATCGCCTAGCTTGTGGGTTGCCTCTCTTTGTTGTTTTAATTTGCTTTTTAAACAACCTCCTCAAGATTTCCTGACCTGGAGTCAGGGGTGCTCGTACAGGGTTGGAAAGTCCACGTCTGCACCTTTCCTGGGCCAAGGGCGCCGGCGGCCAAGGGCGCGGGGACACACTGAAGGTGAGGAGCCCCTCCCCACACTCTCTGCCGGGCTCATTCTGGCACAGATGTTGGAGGGCGAGCTGGAATTGATTGGAGGGTGTTTGTCCCAAAGCTCGCCTGGGCCCTGATTGACTTGTGATGATCTTACGTTTTGCATAAATCAGCTTTTGTTTAGCTCTGGAAACATCTTGTTCTTGACACCTAATCAGGGCCTTTCAGGGGAGAGGAAGGACAGGGCCACCTCTTTGAAACAAAACCTGTTTAAAAAGTCAGAAGGGGATGTAAGGCGGCGGCGAGTGTTAAGCGTGATTAACAGTCACGCTCTTGCGGGGCTGGAGTGTGGCTCGGGGGAAGGGCGCTTGCCAGCAGGTCTGAGGCCCTGGGTTCCGTCCCAGCACCGAAGAAAGAAAAAAGAAGCAACGCATTTAAACGCTGTCCCATGGTCAGACGTCACGTCTGCTTGTGGCGATGCCAACTGTCCTGGTGGGAGGACTCTCAGTACCTGGCAGGGCACCGGCCCCCCACCCCTCCCCACACCATAAAAGGCGCCAAGCAGCCGAGGGGTCGTCCCTGGGGCTGGCTTGGAACCAAGACAAAGTGTCCCCAACCTTTCCAGTTCCCAGGATGAGTAGGGGGAACCACGGCCACCCCACCCCAGGGAAGCACGCTCCTCTGGCGAGAGCCCCAAGCTCCAGGGCAGGCCTGACAGAGGAGGAGGATCACAGGGACACACTGCTCGCGCCCCGGTGAGCGTCCACGCATCTGGCTTCCGTGCTGCGCTGGGACCCAATCCCCAGGCACCCCATTTCAGAAGGATGCACCTGTTCCAGAGGACAGAAGTTATTTTGAATTTCCAGCTCTTTGGGTGGCAATGGAATGAAAGGTCTGAGCTTTGGGTTTGGCTTCTGCTTCGCCACCTCTGGCTGTGACCTCAGGTGAAACTCTGAACTTCAGACTCCTCACTTTTTAAGTGGGGTCATGACAGGGCTCTGCCTCTGTCTTGGGACTGCAGAGCTTCCTGTTAATTCTCTCTCCCTCTCTCTCTCTCTCTCTCTCTCTCTCTCTCACACACACACACACACACACACACACACACACACGTTACTTAGAAACAGCACAACCCCCTGAAGATGCGGCCAGTAGCCGATGACAACTTCAGTGTGACACAGGACAGCCCTCCTCCGGCAGCCCTCTTCGCAGCCTCCTGAGTCCTGCTCTGGTCTCCCGCTGCCCGTCTGCCTGTCCCTCCCTCTCCTCGCTCTCTGTCACTCGCCCTCTCTTCCAGCTTCCTCTTTATTTCTAGAGCAGAGTGACGCAGTCTTCCTGGTGGCCTCTCTTCCAGGGCCACCACAGACAGCTGGGCCAACACACCCCAGGTGGTCCACTGACATCACAGCCTACAGCAGAGGGCCACAAACTACAGCCCACCCTCAGGTCTGGCCCACTGTCTGCTTTTATAAATAAAGTTTTATTGTAACGCAGCCAAGGCCATTCATGTTTGCGTGTGGCTCTTCCCTGTAAGACTGCAGAGCTGAATCTGAGTATTTGCTCTTGGAACCTTTACAATTTGACTTTTTAAATGAAGTCCTTTCCCTGTGTGGACCCAGTTAAGGGTCCTTCCCCATGTCCCCTCCAGTCACGAAGTCCCACCTGTCAAACCAGTCCCACTCCTCCATGGCCAGTCGGTTGACCTGCCTGGAGCATGGAGGTGTCCCGTGGCTCCTGCTGCCTTCTGGAAGCTCCCAGTTAAGTGGGTGAAACCATCGTGCACGGTGCAAGAAGGACGGAGAGGGACAACGTCACCCCAGGAAGGGCTGGCCCTGCAGCTCCGGGGGCAGCTGGCTTGGCCAGTAGGTGCCCCTGCAGAGGCTGGAGGTCAGGAGGGGACCAACATTCTCCCCCCACTTCCTGGCTCAGAAGGTCCCTCTGCTGCCATCTGGGCTGTCACCTGATGCCCCCACAGGTCACAAAGCCCTACAAGTCTGGTTGTGTGTGAAATCTGCCCATTTTTGTGAATACAAGCACTAGATATGCAAAAAGACTTGTCAGCTCCATCGGCTACCGCCTGAGGCCTCTGGACAGAAGGTGATGGACACCCTCCAAGTTTAGACTCCCAGGATCTAATACGACCCCTGCAGAGTCCAGAATAAGATGCACCTCTGATACCCGGAGCCTCCCTTCCCCACCCGCACCCGGGAAGAGTGCTCCCTGGCACTGGAGCCACGGTGGGGGACGTCGGCGGGAGCACCGCGGCGGGTAGGGAAGGGCTCATCACCAGAACGGAGAAACGTCCAGTGATGGATGGCCACGCCCATTCACACCGACGGCCTCAAGACATGACTTGGAAGGACAGGAGCGCGGCGAGCCTGCACTGCAGGGTCAGCGCACCGTGGAGCCGCTGCCCTGCGCTCTCTGCCCTCTGGGCCCCAAGGCGGGTGCTGGGGGGCGAGAAGCGCGACCCGAGGGGGCGGGAATGGCAGGCTGCCTGCGCACAGCTGCACCGTGGCACACGGGGTCCCTGGGGCACTGGTGGTAGCGGACTTCCCACCTGGGCGCTGGCTTCATTTGTGCAAGTCCCTGAGCCGCCTTCGGGGGACCTCTGCAGCCTCTGCACCTGAGGGAGCTTTCAGCAGAAAGGTGACAGGTAACGGCAGTCACTCTGCAGGGCTGGGCCACCCAGGGGAGCCCGCTCCTCTTCTGGAGGGTCCTCTTCTCTCTTTTGGGTGGGGGCTTGAAGTGCTTCGTAAGGAAATTGCAGGCTCCGTCAACGCCTGGCCGTGCCCGACGGCACAGGGACATGCGGATGGCGGCCAGGCTGCTTTAGCAGGGACCAAGCTGGCCTGCCCCCGGGAGCCGGTCCTCACACCTCCCTGAGCCTCGGTTTCTTCCTCCGTTCTCCGTCCATGGGCGGCTTCCCAGCAGGGGAGCTCACGGGCCCTACAGAAGGGCAGCTCCTGTCCTGAGAGGGGCAGGGGACTGAGAAGGAGCAGGTGACAGCCCGGGGAAGCCCGTCGGCACTCTCAGGACGGAGGCAGCTGACTGAAATGATGATTCACCGACACAAGGTGAAGGCTGTCCTGGGAGCACATCAGGAGGGAAACCAACAGGGTTCCCCGGGAGCCTCCGGAGCAGAGGTCCTCACCCGGGGTGACTTTGTCCCCAGCCGTCACTGGGCAAAGGCTCGAGACATTATTGAGTTTTGCAATTCAGAAGGTGCTACTGGCATCTAGTGGGCACAGCTCAGGGACGCAGCTACGCACCTCACAAAGCACACCCCCAGCCCAGTCTCTGGTCCACAGTGTCAACGTGCCCTGTCCAGGCCTCTGGAGGAGGCAGAGGGGAGACAGCAGAAGCCACTAGGGGCAGCTGACAGCCCATCCGGCATGTGCAAATGGCCTGCACTGGTGAGAAGCAGCCTGTTCAGGAGGCCTCTCTGGGAGGCAGAGAAGCGCCCGCCCCGCCTGCTCTTGCTGCAGGGCCACCTTTGCCGGGACCCGGAGAGTGGTGAGGAGCTGGCATGTGGGCAGTCTGGGTCCTTGCAGGGCAAACCTGGGCACAGGCCAGCCTCCCTCCGTCTCTCACCCACTGATTTTGTAACGTGGCGTGAGCTCCTGGGCGTGGGCGCCCCTGGGCCGGGTCTGTACGTGCGTTCATGGTAAATGGACTCAGGCAGGGTCGGTGGTGGGTCCATTTTCCATCGCTGCCTTACTGGCACCATGGACGAGCCATTGGGCAGCTTGACAACCCCCGCTGGCCTCAGGATCTGCCGGCCAGGAGCCCGGGGGGGCTGGGCCACGTCCTGGCCAGGGTCTCCCAAGGCCGACTGAGCCCTCGTCTGGAAGCTCGGGAAGGGTCTGCCTCCAAGACCCCCAGGTTGTTGGCAGAATCCAGCTCCTGGTGGCCTGGGGACAGAGCCCCTGTGTCCCTGCTGGCTGGGCAGCACAGTCTTTAGCTGAGCTCCGTGTGCCCAGGTCAGGGGAAGGGGGCTCCATTCCCTGAGAGGAGAGGAGGGCGCCTGCGGGAGTGGCCATCCCTGCCACTCCAGGGCGGGAGCGCCCCCTGCTGGGGTGAGGCCACCCTGCTCCTTCCTCTAAGGAGAGTCCTGGGTAAGCAGAGTCCTGGCGCCTCCACAGAGCCACCCCGGCAAGTGTGGGCAGCCAGAGCGGGCGGGCAGGGGACCAGGGCGCAGGCCCTGGGGTGGCTGGAGCTCAAGTCCATCGGGGGCAGATGACCTGGTTCTTAGATGAACGGCCATGGTGGAGGGCCGCAGCCTGTGGGGACGGCGAACCTGAACAGCCCCTGGAGCCGCACGGCCCCGTCGGGGAAGGAGCGGGCAGGTTTATTTCCGAGCATGGCCTCTGGGACATCTTCCCTCTCCAGGCTCCGGCAGGACGCCTCGAGGCCCACCCCACCGAGGGCGGACTCTTCCCTCCCTGAAGGCCGTCCAGTCCAGTGGTTGGCGCCCAAGGACCCGGACGTGGCAAGTGGGCCGCGCAGCTCCACCTGCGAGCCTGGCCCCGAGCTGCCGGAAGCCCACACGAGGGACGGCAGCCTGCGGAGAGCTGGCATCGGCTGCCAGACCTGTGAACGGGGCCTTCGGGGCTCCCGTCCCTGCCCTCGGTCCCGCTGAGGCGCCAGACAAGCTGAACGGGGACAAGCTGTACCCGCCACGACCGTCCAAACTCCCACCCCGCGGAATCAGGGAGCAGCTTCACGGTGGTTTCATGCTGCTGGTATTTGGGGTGACGTGTTACCCAGCCACAGCAAAGGGAGCAGCCCTCAGGGGAGGTGACGTTTAAGCTGCACTTTCAAAGTGACCGGCACTGCAGGCAAAGAACACAGGGAGAGGACATTCCAGACGGAGGACACAGCTCAGGCAAAGGCCCTGCGGCAGGACCAAGCCTGGCACGGTTAAGGGAGGGCCGCGGGCCGGAGGGCGGGTGGGGTGAGACATGAGGGTCGAGTCTGAGCCCCAGGCAGGAGGAAGGAAGCAGCAGGACCTGCCTCTGTTCAGAGGCTATGGCCCCAGCGGGGAGGAGCCGGTGGGGAAGGGAGGGGACACACGGAGTGACCAGTTGAGGCCGATGGTCTGTGGCAAGTCAGCGGACAAAGAAGGAAGTGGCCCCACCTACGAGTGGGCTGCCAGGCCCCCTCCCAGGGCCCGGGACACTGCCTCTCCTGGAGCGGGGACACCTGGCCCTATGTCTCAGGGGTCTTCTGAGCACGGGACGAGGAGCCTCCCTCACACCGGCTTACGTAAGACGTAGGAGCGGTGGACAGAGCGAGCTGAGCCTGGGCTCCTCTCCCCTGCCCGTGCCCCCGTTCGCCATCCTGTCCTCAGGCAGCTCTCCCCACAGGCCCCGGGCTGGGCATGCTGACTCTCCCAGGGCCAAATCCAGGAGAGAAGAAGTCCTTTCTCCTGAGGCCCCTGCGAACCCCCAGGGTTTTCTTGTTGTCTCTGATTTGCTCCAGTGACCTTCCTGTCCTGTGGTCAGGACAATGTGCCTCTCTGGGAGCCAGCAGTCGGGGCCAACATCGTATGGGCCACATGATCTGAGCAGGGGGAGGGTGGTCCCCAGGGGGAGGGTGGTCCCCAGGGGGAATCAGGGTAGTGTCACGGAAAAAGAGACCAAGTGGGAAGCAGGCAGGAATGGCAAACCTGACGCAGTCAGTAACACTTTAGTGAGAAATAGCATGGTAGAGAAGACAGGCCGGGGAGGAGACGGGTTGAAGAGCTGATGGAACAAGACCCAGAGTTTTGAAAAGGAAAAGGAACCATTCAGTGTGTGACCTAGGATGTGGCACCACCCAAAACCAGACTCTTAGGTTCCAGGGTCTCAGCTCTCTGCTGCGCTGTGGTGCTAAGCAGGGAGCATCGCTGTTAAGAGTCTTTGGAGGACATGCGCGTGCTGTGGAGTTGAACTACCTTCTGCTCGCAGGTGTCTGGAAAGCCTTTCAGGCATTTCTTGGAAGGTGCTAGAAAAGATTTCACCCAGTCGTGGGAGGCAGGGCTTTATCAGTTGATGACTCTTTGCCCTGCAGCCCTCTCCATATCCACAGGGCCGGCCTGATCCCCACGGGGGGACCTTGACTGGCAATTCCTCTCCAGTCCCCGGCGCCATCTGCACCAGGCGTCAGGGTAGAGGCTCCAGGCCGCAGTGGGAGCCTCCCACAAGCTCACGGGCTTAGCATCCTCAGGGTCGTGCTCCACCTGGGACACCACCCACGGGACGTCCCCAGGGCGCTCCCCTCGGGGGTGTCTGTGGCCAGCCTGGGGCCCAGGGGCGTCTTTCTTTGGTCCTCAGTGTCCTGACGAACTCAGGTTTCCTGGGCTGGCGACTCTGTTGCAGATCTTTGCCTTGCAAATTCACAGATGCAAAATCAACGTTGCTGGTGCCTGAAGTACGTGGAGCACAGACTTGGAGGTGGCCCACCAGGAGGGGGCGGGAGGGAGACCGCCGTGGGTGCAGCCCAGGGCCACACGGTTCCCCATGTATCGGGGCCTCATGCTTCGCCTTTGAAGCACACACGCACACACATGCACACACACGCACACACACACATGTACACACATGCACACACACTTGCACCCACACACATATGCACACATGCACACATGCTTGTACACCCACACACGCACACACATGCACACGCGCTTGCACACACACACACACATGCACACACATGCACACACACTTGCCCCCACACACGTACACACATGCACACGGGCTTGCACACGCCCACACACGTACACATATGCACACGGGCTTGCACACGCGCACACATGTACACACATGCACATGGGCACACACGCAGTCCTATGGGCACATGCGTGAAGGGGCTTGACGGAGAAGAGCCCAGGCCTGGGCACGGCCCTCAGTGTGGACTTGGCCCTGGGGTGGCGCAGGGTGGCATGTGTGATCCATGCTCTCACAGAAGCAGTCACAGCAATGGCCGGGTCCCCTGCCAGGGCCAGCCATGAGTCACTTTTTCCACAGCCGTGTTCCTCCCGCCTGCTCTGGGGCTGGAGGTTCTGGGGGAGCAGAGCCCGCCTGGGGAGGAGGCAGCGCCTGGCTGGGCCAGAGGGACCCGGGGCTTCGAGGTGAGTGGAGCACGGGACCCCATGCCAGGGATGTCAGGCAGCAACACGGCTGCCCCTTCCGGAGACAGGCGCAGTCCCGGGCCCCAGGTAGCTGGGCCACCCGCCCCCAGGTTCCGCCCTAGGCACCCCGGCTCCTCCACAGACGCCAGGGCGTGAGCACTGCTGAGCTCTCGGCCCCCAGGAGGGAGGCCTGCCTGGCCACCGCTCTACCCACTGTCCTGAGGAGGCCACTCCGCCCGCCCACCCTGCGTCAGTTCTCCTCGCAGCATCTGAGACGCCCTTGCTGCTGCGGCTTCAATCCGGCCACTCTGCCCGTCTCTCCCGGGCTCCCCCAGGACAGCCCCAGGTCAGCAGCCCCCGCACCGGCCACCACTTAACTTCCCGGCCAGCAGCTTCTGGTGTAAAACGATTAACGGGAACTGCATCTTCCCAGGGTCGGCCGTCCCCTCCCGACATCCCGATGCTGGAAGTCGGAGAGCGTTCCTGGGCTTTTCTGCGGCGCCCCCTCCTTTCTCGACTGCGCTCCCAGGAGCCCTGGTTCGCTGGGTTAAAAACAAAGAAAAGCGCATCAGCCAGGGGCTCAGAGGCAAAGCCCGGAGCAGAGATGCGGCCTGTGACTTGGGCCCCTTGGATCTGGGCCTTGCGGCCGGCCGGCCGGGGCCTGGGCGGGGCCGGGGCCTGGGCGGGGCCAGGCGATGGGCGGGGCCAGGCGCTGCGCTCCAGGGCAGGTCGGAGATGCCCGCACCCGGATGCCCAGGGCTCTCCTGGTCGCGAGAGCCGGAATCCGACTCAGACTGCTCCGTGCTGGGACTGGCCTATGTGCTGAAGGACGTCCCAGGGCTCACTCTCCGTCCTCCTGCTTTTGTTTTTGGTTTTGTCTGTTTGTCTGGCAAGGCTGGGACTGGACCCGGGGCTTGCACACACAGGGCACCTGCTTTACTGCTGGCCACACCCAGTCTCCGCTTTTACTCTGACCTCGGGCCATCCCAAGCCTGCCAGACCAGCTGTCAGACCCAAGCTCAGCCAGACCCTGGAAGGAGAGAGCCCCTTCCCCAGCACCCAGGGTTGGCTCGGACTGTGCCCAGGATGTGGCCAGGGAACCAACCACGCGGCCAGCGCTGTCCAGCGTGTGGTGATGGGCCAGGCTAGGGTCAGCCTCTGAGTGCCTGCAGGCGTGTGGTCTGCATGCAGGAAATAGGACGCCACCCCCAGGCCTCCAGGGAGGGAGAACAGGGAGGGGCTGATGCCTAGGGGACAGGCCTGGTGGAAGCCCAGGCTCTGGGTGCGGGACCTGCCCGCCCTGCTGGCTTCTGACCTGCTCAGGGCTCTTCTGTCTGATGCCTCTGCTCCCCATGGGAGATGGCATATCTCAAGTCGCTGTCACAGAAGTGAGCTGTGCTGTGGAGACGTCCTCGGAGCTGAGTGGTCACGCCCACTCAGCTCTTCACCTTGATTGCGCTCACGAGTTGCTCCTTGGACTTCCCTTTCCAGGCAGCCTGGTGACTGCCTATCTGGGTCTGACAGGAGGCCAGGTGGGAGTTGCTGATTTGCTGACTTGCCCAGGTGAGGCTGCTGATAAGTGGAGCTGGGAGTGGGGTTGAGGTGGCTGGTGCCCCTGCAGCTTCAGGAGGCTGTGGGTGCCTTTCACCTCAGGTGGAAAGCCAGCGGTGTCCTGCCTGGAAGGGAGTGCGTTTGCTCTTCTGGACCTTCATAGTCAGACGGTCCCAAAGCATCTCCTGTTAGGTTGTCCTTTTTATTTTTTTTTATGTATACACCACTGTCTGCCACAAAGTGTAGCCTTTAAAGGGTCGTAAAACCTACAGTTCTTCGTGTTTGGTGCAGCGCGTGGCTGCAGACCGTGTGCTGCTGTGCACCGCAGGCCACAAACCCGGGGTCTCACAGCAGCTCCCTGGTACCACCTGTGGGTCAGGTCCAGGCGTGTGGAACCGGTTCCCTGTTCAGCCTCTGTCACAAGGTGGAGTCGGGGTGCTGGTCAGGGCTGGGTCCCAGTCTTTTTATCGAAGCAGGTATGTGCTTTGTCCAGAACGGGGTGCCCACTATTGGGTAATTCATAAAGGAAAGAGGCTTCTTTCGACTCAGTTGCAAAGGCTGGAGTGTCCGTGAGCACTGAGCCTTCACCTGTGTGCTCCCGGGGAGGCCACCGGTGGGAGGGCAAGTGGCTGAGCACAGCAGAGTCCCCAGCCGCCCACTCGGGAGGCAGCTAGTCTCACAGTCACAGCCTGTGCTCTCCTGGGGGTGCCTGACCTACTGCTGAGGCCCACCCAGGCCCCAGCACTGCCCCCAGGGCTGGTTTCCTCACCTGCAGGAGGGACCAAGCTCCAGGTGAGTGGGGGGACAGGCCAGGGTCACACCCCAGCACCCCAGCATGGCAGTTATTCTGATGGTTGGGGGGAAGCGACTCGAGGGTGGGGGCCGCACCAGAACGGTGGAGACATGGGGTGTCCAGAAGCGGCAGGGGCAGTGGTGTCCATAGGTCGTCACCTTGGAGGGCGTCCCACCCTGTCCCAGGGTCCCCTGCCCTCTGTCCAGGAAGGAATTGATATGAAGACATATCCGACCATATCTGACCAAGTCGACCTCGCACCAGAAGGACCTTGTTGCTGGGCTGGGCTGGGCTGGGCTGGGCTCGGGGACTGGACACTGTGTTAGTGGAACAGGCCTGCTGTCTACCGGCTCCTCACAACT
Organism: Sciurus carolinensis; assembly: GCF_902686445.1. Taxonomy (NCBI): domain Eukaryota; kingdom Metazoa; phylum Chordata; class Mammalia; order Rodentia; family Sciuridae; genus Sciurus; species Sciurus carolinensis. The sequence goes on along the minus strand of NC_062214.1, from coordinate 9,930,100 downwards.
GGAGGCCGGGAATCCCCATGGGGTGGACGCTGGTGCTCCTACCCGTCGCCCACTGGCCAAGGACAGGAGACCCCCAGGGCACATCAGGAGGCGAGAGCAGCTGACCAAAGTCCGAGGGTCCCAGGAGCTCTGCAGACGGCTGCTCTGGCACAGAAGTGGGGGTGACCAGAGCCCCTTCCCCCTGCAATCCAGCCCAGGAAGCCCCAGTCCACCCGGCCTGAACCAGCAGGACAGCCTGTGCCCAGTGGCGACCCCTGGTGGCAGCAGAGTCACTGGCTGGCAGGTTCTGCTGGCTGGTAGCGCCCTGGGGCCCCACATGCAGGCCAGGTAAATCCAGGGCTGCTGGTAATCCGGAGGCCTGGAGCCTGGGAGCCGTGGGCGGAGGAAGCTGGGGTTGGAAAGGGACCTTGGCCCACAGCTTGAAACAGGAAAGCATAGGGAGGTATTTGGGCAACTCCATGATCATAAAAATTACCTATTTTTTTCTTTCTTGTTTTTGTGCTGCTGGGGCTTGAATCTGGGACCTGATGCAGGCTAGGCAGTCGCGCTACTGCTGAGTTACCTCCTCAGCGCCATAAGGTCCTCACACCTGTATTTAAGTCACATAAGAAGTGTCTGAGGCCTTGTGGGCCTATGGTCTCTGTCCCAGCTAATCAGTACGCTCCAGTATGGACAGTGAGTAGGGGAACCAGCAAGGCCGTGTTTCAATAAAACTTTATTTATAAAAGCAGCCAGCACGGTTCACAGCGTGCTGCCCTGGGGAGGCAGCGGGCCCATCTCTCCACCGTTACAAAGCAGAAGACCATGAATGGCTTTGTGAAACCTTCTTTCCTTCTTTGGAGAAACGAAGGCCATCGGCAGATTCGCTGCTTTTCCATTGTGTAAATGGAAAGGAATTCCCTCCTTTCTGGTCTCTGTGAGGCCAACGGAAGCCTGGTCCTAGATCTGCTTACTGGCCTCTCCTTGGGACTTATTCCCGATTCAGTCATTTTAGTGCCTGTGCGTACCCACACGCTCGAGCTCTGGAATGTACTATTGTGGTTATAAAAGCGAAGCCGCTTGTCTTCTGCTCTGAGACTCTGGAAAAGTTTATAAATATCCAATGGTGGCTGTGGGATTGTGCATCACTTCCCGCGTGCAGGCGCCCCCACCCCAGCCCGGCCGCGGCCTCGCTGCTCCAGGCGAAGCTGGCATCAGGGTTTCCACGCGGTGGTGGGCCTGCTCCAGCGGCCAGCTGCCAGACGCTCCTGCCCACGAAGCCACGGCCAAGGCCAGGGCCTCAGGGCAGGTCTGGGGAAAGCCACCACGCAATTTGAGAAATCGGAGGCGTCTGGGTAGACGGCAGGGGGATTCCCTCCCAGCCCAGGCCGTCTGCTCCTCAGCTTGGAGGATTTCTGTTCTGTGGGGTTTTGCTGTGTTGTGTTGTGTTGTTTTGTTTTGCAGTACTGGGGATTGAGCCCACAGGTGCTCCAACACTGAGCCGCATCTCCAGCCCCTTTTATTTTTTATTTCAAGCCAGGGCCTTGGTCAGTTGCCCAGGCTGGCCTTGAACTTGCCATCCTCCTGCCTCAGCCTCCCAAGTCCCTGCACCCTGGGACCACCACATCTGGCTGACTCAGATATTTGAAACAATGCGGCAATGAAAATTGGCTTGTTCTGTTTAAGAGTTCAGGGAGTAAGGATCTCGCTCCGGCAGCTGTATCAGGAGCTGGTCACCAGGAGAATCTGTCACAGGGAGTTCACCTGCCACCGTGGGCTGGTGCCCCAGCCTGGCTGGGACTCTTTCTTGGAACCTGGCTCCCTGACTCAGCAGGGTGGCCACTGGGAGAGGAGGCTGGTCAAGAACTGGGAGAGGTTGAGGACACCCTACAGCCCATGGACGTGCCACGGGTCCCTCGTCCCTCTTGCTGACCACTGGGACCTGCAGGAGATGCTGGCCTCTTCATCACCTAACTAAGCAGGCACCTGCCCAGGGTGCAGAGAAGCAAAAGCAGGCTCTGAAGGAGCTGGAACCCCAGGCTCAGCTGCTTCCTGTGCCACCCGGTGAGGCGGCGGCTGCCCACCTGGAGGGCACCACATCCTCACCCTCCTTCCAGGCACACGAGATGGCGCATCGCTTCACTTCCACCTTCCTGACCCCGCCCCGAGGTCTCCGGGGCTGCGCTAACCAGAAGCTGCGCGGGAGGGAACTCGGGAAGAGAGCCGGGTGGAGGTGATCCAGGTCTGGTCTGCGTGGTTCCCTCTGGAAGGTGACGGCAGCAAGCACGTCGATGGGGGCTTTTATGAGAGCGCTCAGCCCCAAACTCCAGTTCAGAGGCAGACACGGAAGACCACGCACGGCAGGGGAGGCTGAGGGCCGGAGGCCCAGACTCAGACCGCCAGCCATGGGCCCCGGGCAAGCTCGATCTCCCCAGGCAGCACAGCTTCACGGGCGGGTTCCCTGCGTCTCCTGGTCACTCACTGGAGGAAGCCAGTCCCAGCAGTCCCACAGCCAAGCCAGGGGCCGGAAGCCTGAGGGGCGACTCTGACGTAGACCCCAGCCCGGTGAGACTCCTGACGGTGTGACCTCTGGGGCCAGGGCCACCCAGCGCAGGTGCTCCCAAATCCCCAGGCCCAGAAAATGTACGTCACTAAGTTTTTGGAGTAGTTTGTATGAGGCCAGCGAGCCGGTGAGCGCCCTGGAGGAGGACGGGCAGAGAAGGCCCGTGTCCCGGGTGTGGCCCTGAGCAGGGGCTTGGGAGGCCTTGCTGAGGAGGCAGCGGCTGGTCCAGCTGAAGGAGACAAGACTGAACCAGGCGGACCAGCGTCCAGGCAGAGGCCAAGGCCCTGAGGCAGGAGCTTGAGAGTGTCGGGGTCAGGAAAGAGGCCCAGGTGCTTGGAGCAGGTGAAGGTGGCCGGCGGTAAGGGAGGAGGCCAGACAGGCCAAGAGGGCTCCGCCAGGCACTCGCAGGAGCTCAGGCTTGGTGCCCGCAGGGCCGGTGTGGCCCTCCCAGGCCTTGCCGCCTCCACTCCCACCAGGCAGGCAGACTTGCCAACCACACCCTTTTGCCAGATGGGGAAACTGAGGCCTGAGGCCGCATAGGCCATGGCAGAGCCAGGATTCCACCCCAGCTCTGAGTCCACCAGCTGGAATTGGTGGCCTGGGGGCTCCATGTCTCTCCCCCAGGGCCTCATCCCACCCCTCCCTGCAGGACAGAGCCGTCTGACTCTGATCTGCTGGAGCCCATGTCCAGGCCCTGGACAGAGCCCTGACCCGCAGGCTGGAAGTAAGGGTGGACACAAGGTTCTGGGGAGGAGCAGAGGGGCCCGGGGAGGCCCAGGGCCTGGCCGGCTCCCCACAGGCATGCGGGCATTGCCCAGGGCAGCAGGACACGCTCTGCCCGGACATGCTGTTCTGCGGGTCCACAGCCCCCGCGACGTGGGCCACCCGGGCCAGTGTGTGGGCGACGCTGTGGCGGGGGCCGCCTGGCACCCGCAGCCCCGGGGCTGCCCACATTCCTGGGGCCCCTGCCAGGCCAGCAGGATCCCTGAGCCTGGTTTTTAAGAAGCCAACGGAGCAGTTTTTGAGAAGGTCAAGGCCCAGACGTGAGGCCTCTCCTCTCCCACCTGTCAAGAGCATGGCAGCCCCTGTGGCCTGGCTGGATGGGTCCTCAGTGACAGGCCCCTTTAGCAGCCCCAAAGGGAATGCGCCCATCCTACTCCAGCTCCTGGGAGGGAAACGGGCACCGAGGGCCAGAGGGCGGATGCACATCACTCAGGGGATGGGCAGCCCCCAGGACCACGTGAGGGGTCCCACTGCAGACCCTCCCGACGGGGCTGGGTTAATGGTATTACTATGGATAAGCAGGGACTAACTGTAGGCTGCAGCCTGACCTCCATTCTCCCCTCTTCACAAAGGAGCCCTGACTTTATTTACTGTGGCGTTGTGTCCAGTGAAAAGACCCCAACACCAGCCTTGTGTGCAGCTGCAGGTAACCAAGGGGATGCAAGCGGAGGGGGCTGGAAGGGGCTTTGCAAAAGCCTCTTTTTGAAGTCTATTTACTGGCTGATAGTTGAGTCATTTTGCTCCTGCCTCCTTTTGCCTCCTTTTTCCTGCCTGGAATCCAACCTGATGGCTGGAGCTCTGGCAGTCATGTTGGCCATGATTTGCCATTCAGCATAGGTGCTGTGTGCGTAGGATGCCGGGGCGTGAGCCGAGGTGTCGATACCAGGGCGCAGTGCCAGAACTGGACTGCCTTCTCCTTGAGCAGGTTCCTGATGCATTTAGTTGAAATTAAGTTTACATAGCTCCTTTTACTGAGCCTTTACCACGTGCTGAGCTGAGAGCCATGTTCCCACTGTCTCATTTAAGCCTCACAATAACCCACTGAGGTCAGTGGGCTGTGAACCCAGGCAGCCTGGATTTGAATCCTGGCCTCTTTCAACTTGGCCAGTGACTCCATCTCTCTGAGTCTCACTGTCCTTATTTCTCGAATGGGAGCAACGTCCCAGCATCGACCTCTGCAGATTCCCTAGAGGATTAAATGAGATGATGCACATAAAGGACTTCAACTAATGCCTGGCACATGGCAGGTGCTCAGTGGACGTCACCACAGCCCCTGCCGTATGATGAGGGAGCTCGGTGGGGAGTGAAGTAGCGTGTCCAGGGCCCCATGGCCAGAGCGGCGAGGGAAGTCCAAACCCAGCCGAGACCCTGCCTGAAAAGCGGGATAAACGAGGGGTCGAGTCTGAGAAGCTCTGTGAGGCCGGTCCCTGCTTTAAACTCTCTGTGGTCTGATGTCATATGCAGTGGTGACGCTGGAGCCGAGACGTCGCCCCTTTTTAGCTAGTGAGGGAATACTCGATTAAAGGGAAATAATGAGCCCTACTGTGTGCTCGGGCTGATAGGCTGTGAAAATACCATGAAGGATAAGCCAGTAGGACAGAGCCCGGCCTCCAGCAGTAGCTGGCCTTGCCCGCAGCCGCAGGAAGTCACCAGTCCCCAGCCCCGGCAGCTCCCAGCAGGGCCTTCCAGCCCAGGCATCTATCCCAGGAGGCTTCCTGGAGGAGGGGACGTGACGCCTGCTGCTGAGGAGAGGGCTGGCCTCTTGCGACCCCTGTCCTCCCAGTGGCCTGCTCGCCCTGTGTGACCCGCTCGCAGGTGAGAGCTGGCCTGACCAGATGGGACCGGGAGGCAGGTGAGCAGACCTGGATGTCCCCCCAGTAGAGCCACAGGACCTGCTCAGGGATAGGACGCGAGCTGGGAGTGGTGGAGGCCCCAGGCACGGGGACAAGTCGCCCGGCTTCTCCAGGCCTGGGTCAGCAGCCCGGGGCCTAAAGGTCCCCGGCAGAACTTGTGTGGATGAGACCTCAGGCTGCCCAGTGGCCCGTGTGACGCAGGGGGTGTTGGGTGGCGATTTCACGCTCCATCTCCACAGTGCTGACCCTGGAGCAGAGGTGGCCGGGACACTGCAGGCCACCAGGAGAGACTCCAGGAAACCTCGTCCCCTGGTGCTGCCGGGGGAAGAAGCCGGCCACCGGCAGGCACCAGGAACCCTCTGGACTCAGCTCGCTCTTGCCGGCTGCGGCCGAGGCAGGACGTTGCGTGTCTGCTGCCTGGGCGCCGGCTTCGCCCAGCCCTGCCCTCGCGAGCCGAGGAGCCCTCCCACGAGACGCACCAAGACGTCCCGGTCCCCGTGTGCCATGGCCGAGGCTGCGTGTCTGGAGTTCGGCTTCCCAGCGCCGGCGGGGATTGCGACATCCTGTGGGCGGCAGGCGCTCTGTGCTCACGTCGCGGGTTTTGGGAGCCCCCGAGGCTCCCAGCAGCCCTCGGCTCCCTGCCCCGCGTCAGTCCCAGGTTCCTCAGCCTGGGTGTGTGTCACCTGGGCCGTGGGCCCTTCCAGACCTGTGATCTGCCCCTGGGCGCGACGGCCGCGTCTGCTGATGTTTGGGTGGTTGCATTTGGGGAGGGAGAAGGGAGCGGCCCTGCCAAAATCCCCACGGAAAACAAACCATAAAACAAAACCAAGCCAGGGGACTGGCTCCGCCTCCTTCCCAGGCTCCTCCCAGGAGGCTGGCGGGGCCTGAACTCGGGATCCACGTCTGTTTTCCCGCACCTCGTTTTCCTCTCCGCGGCGCGGGCTTGGCTGGAGCAGGGCTCTGGGGCTTGATGCCCAGCTGACTGTTTCTGAGCCCTCGGTCCTGCTGTTGGCTATGTTTGTGCCCCTGGGCCAGGGCACCTCTGTGGGCCTCCGTTTCCTCTTCTGTAAAGGGGAGGTGACAGCGGGCACCTGGATGCCCCTGGCTCCCCAGCCTTCTGGGCCTTTCCAGCACCCCACACTCATACTCCACCCGGAGGCGGGTTGTCATGGTGACCCTGAGGGGCACGTCCTGCGGCTTTCTGGGGCACGTGCCTCTGGTCCAGAGCCAGGACGACTCTGCCCAGTGATCTGGATGGAGTGGAGTTCAGGTGCCCCTAAGAAAAGCAGGGTGCTGCAGAGGCTGAAGCCCCACAACGGAAGCCCCGCACACCGTCCTGAGCGCGAGGCCCCGGGGCCGAGTCCCCAGCTCTGCCGACCTCGCCGAGGCCCGGGGCTGACTTCCTGCCGGGTGCGCAGGCGTCAGCGTGAGTCTGCCCGTCACTGGTCCTTCCCTGAAACCCGGAGCAGCACCCTGGGGCAAGCGGGCGCCCGACTGGGCCCAGCAGGCCCTGTGCCCACGGGTCCCGGGACAGAGCACAGACACCCTCTGCCCTCCTCTGGCCCAGAGCAGGGCCCTCCTCCCTGGCCCAGCCGGTCTTCCCGGGGGCTGGAGGCCCCTGAGCCCTTTCTCTCCTGCACCTGGAGGCAAACCCCCGGGGCCAGGTAAGGGTGGAGCCCAGGTGGCCCCAAACACCAGCCTGCGGCTTTCAAGGAGGAGGTCTGGACACGCCTGCGCTGCCTCGTCCGGTATTAAGGACTTTTAAATTCATTTCCTGGATCCTTTACAGTCCTTCCAGTATTACCTGCCTTAGTGTAAAACCAGGAAGAGGAAACTGCTCTGGAACTTTCTCCCTGTTCAGTTTTTCATGGAATAAATGTCATTACAACATACCGATTGATGGAGCATCACTCAGCTTTACAGAAGGATGAAATCCTGGCATTTGCTGGTACATGGATGGAGTTGGAGAATATCATGCTAAGCGAAATAAGCCAAAGCCAAAAACCAAAGGCTGAATGTTCTCTCTGATATGCGGAAGCTAATTCACAGTAGGCGGTGGCTAGGGAAGAACCGAGGGACTCTATAGGTAGAGGGTTGTGAAGGGAGGGGAGGGGTGTGGGGGAGGAGGACCGTAGAGTGAAGCAGAGATCGTGACCTCCTGCCCACGTCTGACTGCGTGACCAATGTGATCCTGCAACATGTACAATCAGAAAAATGGGAGATGACACTCCATCTATGTAAGAGCTATCAAAATGCATAAATGCATTCCACTGTCATGTACAACTAATCAGAACAAATAAAAAAAATTTTTTTAAGAAACACACCAAATATCATGCACTAGGAACGACCCTCGCTGGGGGTCAACTTCAGAGACTGGGACAGCGGCAGTGGCGGTGGACAGCACCTACGCCTGCTGCCCGTTCCCTTGAGCCAGGCAGGATACTGACGTGCCGTTCTGTAGGCGAGGAGGTGGAGGCGGGAGAAGGGACGTCTTGGCAGGGTGGCCTGACTGCTAAATGGCCACACAGATAATGTGCAGTCAGCCACTCCAACTCCAGAGCCTGGCTCCCTAACCACTGCCCCACACAGCCCAGGAAGGGCCGGGGCCCGGGGCTGGCATCTCAGGACGTCTTCGCTCTCTTACTGGCAGAAGAGCGAGGCGTCCCTGGGGTCTCCGTTTCTTGGGTTCACTCAGCAAAGCCCATGCTTCTCGGCTGCAGGGTGGTTTTGATGGTCAACACCTTGCTCAACTGCTGAGGCTGCCCTTGAACCTGCAATCCTCTGGCCTCCGCCTCCTGGGTCGATGGGCTCCCCAGCGTGCTCCACGCCCCAGCGCTGCTTCTTGGGGTCTTGTGGTGAAGGCTGAGAGCCCGTCCCATAGAACAGCAGGCTCTCCAAGTGCCCCCTCTGCCAAAGCTCTGCTCGCCTGTGAGTCTCAGAGACACGTTGAGTATACAGACTTCAAAGCCAATTACATGCAGCCTAACATGACCCGAGGGTGTCTCCCGAGGCCCTGGCAGGGGTAACAGTGGGCGATGGAGCTGTTTTTAATGATGCTTCACTTGATCAAACCAGAAAAAAATGCATGAATGCTCACAGCCTGTTGACCGACTCCAGCTGTGGCCAACGACCCGCGTCTAACTCGCTAATCACACGCACACAGCCTCCTCCCACCCGCCACCGACTCCAGGCTCCGCTGGCCCCGGCCAGGAATCCAATTTTCTTCATCACTCACGATCGCCAGAGCTAGTGTTGTCTACACAGCAATGCCAGGCCTGTTCCTGTGTTGCCCCTGCCCAAGCTGTGCCGTGAAGACAGCTTGCACTCTTGGTCAAGTGTAAACATCCTGATTTTATAGAACTACCTCTGTTAAAAATTGCAGAGGAGGAGACCCACTTCAGATTTCCATTTATAACCAGTTATGTGTGTTAGGATTAGGTTTCACTAAATATAAGAGGATAAAACTGTCATTACTTAAATAAGATCAAAGCGTATTATTTGCTGGCATAAGAACTTCGTCAGAGGCCTAGATGTCTCTCCTTCTGCCATCCGCAGCCTGTGGTCTCCATTCTCCATGTCATCTCATGATTCAAGGTGGTTGCAGTGGCTCCAGCCATCTCATCCACATTCTAGGTTGAAAGCCAGAAGAAACCAAGAAGCTGAAGGGCCCTCACAACCTCCTTTTTACAAAGATTTTCTTATAATCCCCCATTAAAATTCCTTTTATTGTTATAGATCGAACCTAGTAAAGTGGTCACATGACTATGCACCTAGGGGCAGGATGCAGGGAAATGTAACCTTTGGATACCGGCTGTCATGCAGCTGTCTTTGTGCCCCAAAGAAATGTAATGTGATGATCAGCCCAGAAGTAACACGTTCTGGTCACTCAGAACAGTGCTGGGGACCATGGCGTCCCCTGGAACTTCTCCAGCACTCAATGGTGGAGTCTTCGTTCCTTGATGTAGGGATAGAGGTGACTTATTGGCGTAGGTAATTAGTTTGGCTCAGTACTGCAGAAGGAGCTGCTCCTGTGTTCTCCCAGCTCTGCCTCAGATCCCGCTCGGCCTCCGTACCCTGTAGCCAGGTGGGTTTTCAGGCTGCGGTCCTGTTCTGCCACTCAGGAGAAAGCAAGGTCCACTCTGAAGGGTGAAGACGGAAGACCCCCTCTCTTGCACACACCACTCCCTGGGGACCCAGAGGCCAGGCTGCCTGGACGGCCGGGGGTCCTGTCAGGACCTTGGGTTCCACTCCAGGAAGGGCTCAGACAGTGTCTCACCTTAGCCTGTCGGAGGTCTGGACCCGGCCGGTCCCTGCTCAGATTTCTTCTTGGTTTCCAGCCTCACCAAGAGGAGATTGGAGGAGGAAAGGGAAGGACTGCCCGGATGCTTCCAGAAAGAGCCATCTGCAGAGGGGACCCCGGAACAAAGGCCCTGCAGGGCAGGCTGGGCCAGTATGGCCTGTGGGTGGACAGGAGGCGACCTTGAGACGGACGCAGAACAGGGCGGCCAAGTGCTTCGGACGACAACCGTACAGTGGGTGGAAGAGAGGTCCCCACCCCTGCAGCCCGCGAAGGTGCCTTGCTCGGAAAACAAGGTGTTTGCAGATGTCCTTAAGGATCCCGAGACAAGAGCCCACATCCAGTGACAGGTGTCCTGGGGAGAAAGACAAGATGATTTGCGCTAAGTAAGACGGAGGGCGCTGGGGGAGGGGTGTAAGGTGGGGGAGGGGCTGGCGGGGGCATCCGGAGGACCAGGGAGAAGCCCCGCACCACCCGCCTCCTCCCTGGCCCGCCCACGCCCGGCTCCTGGGCTCGGGTCTCACCCCACATCCCCTCCTCTGGGGCCCTCAGGGTCCTGCCACCAGCTCCGCCCCCCCAGAATTTAAGACCAAACATCTCGAGGCCATTTATAAAGCCGAGGGTCTTCAGGGAGTGGGGGTGAAGGCGCTGGAGGGACGGGGAGGTCAAGAGGTCAGGACGCGCCCTCGCACCCTTGGCCGCTCAAGGGCCTGAGGCACAGTCGACCTCCAAAGTGGCATGCGACCTTGGGGAAGCGGTGAGTCACAGGGGCTCTGGGGCCTGGATCCTGATGGCTGGGAGCTTCTGTCCCTAGACCCTCCTCTTGGCAGACGCAGACGCTCCTGCCGAGTGTCACCTGGGAGCCGGCCTCGCTGGGGTCCAGGCAGCTTTTGGGAAGGACCCTGGGTCCGCGCCTTGGCTGCTCTCAGTTTGGGGTGACCAGCAGGATCCTCCATGAGCATGAACTTTGCTGGCCCCTGGAGACAAGGCCAGGGAGAGCAGGCGGCAGAAGCCAGGGGAGGCGTCTCCGTTTCAACTGGTACCGAGTGTTTTCGGCAGCTCACTTGGGCTCACGGAGTAGCCTGGGGGCCGGCCCTGCTCACGGCCTCTGGGAGCACCTGGACTGGCTGTTTCTCAGCAGTGGGGACACAGGAGAGAGCTCTGCGCTGAGTCAGGGACCCGTGACGGAGACGGAACCGCCTCTATTCCACGCTCTGCCCCTGACCGACTGTGTGGCCTTGGGTAAATGACTGTGAGTCTCTGAGCCTCCGTTTTCTTGACGTAAAAGTGCAGCGATGAAGCCAGTCTTCCAGCTGCTGGGGGTCTGCAGCTGCTAAGAGCAGGGTCCCTCCATTAACACCGGACCCCTGGGCCCGGCTCCACAGGCAGCAGCAGGCGGCTCCCTCCAGCCTTGGAGAATGATGGAGCCAGAAGTTGAAGCCCCGGCACCCGGCTTGGCAGCAGGAGGCCAGTGCTGGGGGAGAACAGCTCAGCCCCTGGTCGCAACCCTATCCAGGTAGGAAAAAGGAGGCGGGGCCTGCAGAAGGCCAGTGTCAGACGGAAGCCTACCGTGAAGACAGCCAGGACTAACGACGCGACGTGGGCACTCGGACGCGAGCTCTGTTGAACCCTGCGGGGTTTACTAACGTGTCCCAGGGCCGCCCTCGCGCAGCACACCCGACTGCTGGTGTGCGCTGTGACGGGGCTGGTGTCTCAGATGCACCCCTTCCTCTTGGCACCCCTGCTTTGGGTGGGTGTTGAGCCCTAAGGGCCGTGGCCATGTGATCAGGAGAAGCAACCCACCCCAGATCCGGGGACGGCTCTACCTAGTCCAGGCTGGTCTCAACCATGGTTTCAGGGCAGGGACCGGAGAGCGATGGCCCTGGGCTTTGTGGGCCGGGCAGGCGTAGGCGCCACGCAGCCGAGAAGCCGCGGGAGGACAGCTGAGCGTGCAGGGCTGTGTTCCAACACGGCTTCACTTAAGCCACGTGGAGGGCGGCTTGGGCCAGCGGGAGCAGCTCCCCAGCCCTGGTCTCGGCCAGGGCTGGCACCCTGTCAGCGATGGGTGCCGAACCCCAGGCTGAGGTCCACGGCACCGGCAGCCCTGGCCAGCGTTGCAGGTCCAACGTTCCAAGAAGCAACGTGGGGGCCCTGAACGGCCTCGAAGAGCTGTTGGGGCCGGTGGCGCTTGAGCTGGGACCCCGAGGCTGACGAGCAGAGCTTCTGGATCGGGGTCCCAGGGCGGGTGCCGCAGATGCAGGGCACAGGCTGGAAACGTGGTCCAGGAATGGGGGGAAGCCGGGCGGAGAAGGGAGGAGAGGGGCGCCGGCTGGGCAGCACCTCTGGCCCAGGAGGGAGCGTGTCCTGTGTCCTAGGTGTAACGGGAGCCGCTGGAGGGCTCAGCGGAGGCTTTAACAAGCCATCCCGACGCAGGCCTGGAGAACCTTCCGGAAAGAGACGCAGCTACTGTTAACAGTGGCTGTCGCCCAGTGAACATTGGCTCCTTCCGACCTGGCCTGGGAGCACTTCCTGATTGTTCCTGTTCCATACATTTAATTCCAATAAGAAGCACGGACAGCTGCCAGGATGGCTCCCGGTGCGTGGGCCTCCCACAGACGCTGGGGGCCTGCGACACTTTCGCCGTCTTGATGTTCTCCACCATTCTTTGAACTCGGGTTTGGAAGGTTAAGTTGGACCTGGGAGCTGCAGTCCTCTGCCAGAACCAGCCTTAGGAGCTGCAAGGCCAGGAGCGATCCTAGCTTGGCGCGGGTGCCCGGAGCCCAGGACCTGTGGAAGGATGGGTGTGGACAGCCGGGCTCCTCTTCCTCCTCGGTCCGTCTCGGCTCCTCGGTGAGCCGACGGCGATGTTGGCAGAACCTGCGCGTCAGCAAGTGGCCCAGAGCAGCTGGGCGAGTCTGGCACCACCGTCCCCATGAGAGGAGCGCCCACTCCACGGACCGCCACCCACGTCCCAGCCGTGACATCGCCCCGATCCTGCTTGTGGGTTAAACGCGTGTCCAGCTGTGTTTACAACTGGAGTCGCACAATAGAAAAACGAACCGCGGAAAATCAAGCAGATGATTTTGAGATCCTTAGTTTTCCTTACTTAGAACAACAGTCAGGGCAAATCTGAAAAAAAGAAAGAACAAAGGAAAGAAAAAGAGAAGAAACCACCCTGCCCAGCACGAGAGAGCCCGGTGAGGCGGCCACCGCGGCCCGAGAGTCCCACCTGCACGGTGGCGAGGGACCAGAGGGGCAGGCGCAGGGCACAGGAGGGGGAGCTGCGCGGTGCGTGCCCTCGGCCAGCTGGTCAGCCGGTTGCTGCGGAGGCCCAGCCGTCACTCAGACCTTGTGGCGATATTGGCTTTGGCTGTGGGCCCCCCGAAAGTTGCAGCTCGGAGGGGCAGCGCTGCCCAGCCCGCTCCCGGGGCCCTCTGGAGGCGGCAGTGTGGAGACAGCTCATTTTTCTGCTCTTAAACACAGTCAAGCCCTTTCCCTCTTATTTATTCTGTAAGTTCAGTTTAGAAAGGACCAGGGGCTGACTCGGTCCTTCCCGGGCCTCTGAGAGGCCACAGGCGGAGTGCAGGGCCGGCTCGTCTCCGGGGGCTGTTTTGACCCGGGCCCCTCACCACAGGATGGCCCCCACCTGGCCCAGCACACGCCCACGGCCGGCCCCCTCGCCACCCGGAGTGCCAGGGCTTCTCAGCTTCTGGAACTGGCACGTGGCCAAGGGTCGCGCACAGTCTTTCCAGGACCCGGAGGCTCTAGCACCTTCTAGTGTCTCCGCCCGGAGCACCGGACAGAAGGAATGTGCCCTGGAAGGCAGCCTCCTGCCCGTGGCCCTCGGGGATCAGGAAGGAAGGAACCGAGAGGGGGAACCTCAGGTGGCAGGAACAGCTTGTCACAGGCCAGAGCAGCTAGCCAGGGCTGTCACCTTCTAGGGTTCCAGTCGGGGAGGGTGCGACTTGAGGACTTCCTGCCTGGACTGTTCCCAAACCTCCGGGCTGGGCATCAGCTCTCAGCAAGGCAGGACAGGCTGGGGGAAGCCCGGCTCTGGCCGCTCTTGGCTTGAGCTTGACACCCGCTCTGCCAGTGGCCTTGGGGATACCAGCTGCTTTCCTGAGCCTCAGTTCCCCCTCTCTGAAAGGTGGGGCTGGTAGCAGGCCATGGATGCACACCTATGTACCCCCTGGCCACCGGCCTTGGAGCCACGCTGGAGGTGGTGACGTGGAGGGAGACCCACTAGGGACATGCCGGAGCCACGCTGGAGGTGGTGATGTGGAGGGAGACCACTAGGGACACGCCGCCCGGCATGGAGATGCAGAACTAGATAAGCTCAGGCTGTGTCCTCTTGCTGTTTGGATGTCACCTCTTCGGAGGGGCCCCCAGGTGGGAATGCACCTGCAGGGCTCTCCTGGGCCTTCCCTCCACAGCCCTCACGATCTCCAGGCACCCAGGCCATCTCTTGGCCACTGTCCCCCCCCCATGGGGTTAGGAGTGATGTTCACTGTGTCCATCTCCACACCCCAGGGGCTGGCGGGGCTGGGGACACAGAGAGGGCATCCTGTCCACATTAACTTCATCGACTGCATGATTGATTAACGGGGCCAAAACAAGGTAAGCTGTGGTCCCTGTCCTTGGGTGTCCACGGTCTTGGGCTCCACGGCCTCACCTGGGGGAGCTGTAGGTGAGGGAGCCACCGCCCATGCTGGAGGAGCCTCTGCCAACCCAGGACCCAGCTCCGTTGGGATGTGCAGGGCGTGGCTTCCGGCCAGTTAGGAAGAGGAAGGAACGTGGGGGCGCGAAGCCCCAGGGCCCCGCATCCAAGCGCAAGTGCAGGGCCGCCATCCACGTCCTCCGGGCCCCTCAGAACCCAGTGTCCTCCTCTGTAAGACGGGGATGGTGAGCGCCCACTCAGGGGCCACCAGGGTGAGCCCAGAGGATCCCCAGGGAAGCGCTGCTGGCACCTGGTGGCCGCTGGACCCTGGTGCAGCCCTGGGTCAGCTCGTCCACACTGCAGCCTACAGGCCTGGTGGGAACGCCGCAGAGGAGGGTTTACTTTGGCTCACGGTTTCGGAGCTCTCAGTCGGTGCCCAGCTGGCGCCACCGTGCTGGGCCTGGGGAGGGCGTCGCAGAGGGAAGCCGGCAGCTCGTGGCGGCGGGAAACAAAGCGAGGTCGGGTGCTGGGGAGAAGGGGGACTCCCCGTGGCTACTTCCTCCAGCCCGTCCCACCCCTGGTAGTCCATCCAGCCTTCAAGGAACCGATTCATCCAGCAGATCAGTCCACCGCCGAGCTCAGCGCCTCGTGATGGTCATTGCCCAGCAGCCCACCCGAGCTCACTGCGCTGGGGACCATATGCTCTCAGCACACGTGCTTCTGGGGACCTTCCAGCTCCAGGCCATAGCAGGGGCTGTGGGTGTTGCCTGGGAGAGAGCCTGGGTCACGCGGCAACATTGCTGGACCTTCGTGCATGACTTCCAGTTGGTGCTGGGCAGGATACCCCAGCACTCAACCGCAGCTTCCCCATCACTGGGATGACGTGACCTTGGGTCTCCCTGAAGGGCTTTGTGGATGAAGCGAGATACTGAACCTTATCTCTGCCCCTCTTGGACCCTAAGCCATCCCCAGCGCGAGCCTCAGAGGGGCCTGGCAGGCAGGGGGTCCTGGGCCCCTTCCTCAAGCCAGGGACAGATCACCTCTGAATCCCCTCATGGTGGCAAGTACAGCCCTGGGTGAGACACCTGTGACCATGTGTTCACTGGAGAGTGGCAGCCACTCTGGTAGCCAGTGACAGCCAACGGGAGCTCTGTCCTCCCCTGGCCAGAGCTTCCCCCAGAGCCCGAGTGACCCCACTGTGACCATTGAAGGAAAGCTCCCCCTGGCTCCTGGGCACTTTTCTCTGCAGGAGCAGGGACATGAGGAGCGCTGGAGTACTTCCTGGCCCCTAGAGGACAGTGACGTATTAAAGGGACAGTTGTAACTGTTAAAAACCACCCATGGTGCCTCACTGGCTCAGAGAAAAGTCTGGGCTTCCCTACAGTCTCAGGGCCCTGCTGGGTCTTGCTCCGTGGCCCACCTGACCCCGTGTGCTCCTGCTCTGCTTCCCTGTTCTCTGAGAAAACCTGGCGCAGTCCCATGTGGGCTTTGCTCTCCCTGTGCCTCTGCTCAGGACCATCCTCAGAGATGTGCATGCCTCCCTTGCTCCCTGCCCGCACTCAGGGTCTGCCCAGTGAGAACCGTGGGAGATGGATGAATGAAAGGATGGATTAATGGATGGTGAAATGTAGTTGGATGAATGGATGGATGGATGAATGGATAGTGGATGGTGGATAGATGGATGGATGGATGGATGGATGGATGGATAGTAGATGGTAGATGGATGGATGGATAGATAGTAGATGGTTGATGGATGGGTGGATGGATGGATGGATGGATGGGGGATGGATGGTAGATGGATGAATGGATGGATGGATGGGGGATGGATGGTAGATGGATGGATGGATGGATGGTTGGGGGGATGGATGGTAGGTGGATGCTGGATTGATGGTAGATGAATGGATGGATGGGTGAATGAGTGTATGAATGGATGATGGAGGGATGGGTGGTGAATGGTGGATGGATGGGTGGATGGATGATGGATGGATGGAGCTACAGTCAAACTCTGCTGATGGCTGTTGACATTTGAAGAGAATTCTGGGGGTTCCGGGGCGTCTGGAGCACCTGTGATACCGCATGCTGACCACCTGTCCCTGTGAGCTTCCGTCTCTTCGCCTGTTCGGTGGGGATGGGAGCGTGCCAGGATAGTATGATGGAGTGGTAGGATTCATTGACTTCTCAGCAGAGTCGGTGCCTGAACTGGAGGGGACACTCGGCGAGTATTGTTTGTTGCTTTATTTTCCCCTGGGATGTATCTGGAGAAGGAACCAAGGGGTCAGGGTGGAGCAGAGCAGCTCACGTTCAATTTCCTGGGAGATGCTGAGCAAGACCTGTAAATCTGCAGCGCAGAGATGACAGTGCAGGTCATGGAGGCGACTGCTTTCCCACTGTGATGTGGGCCAGGCAGACTCTGTTAAGCCTGGTCTCCTCACCTGCAGCTGGGGACAATAATGGAACTTCCCTCCGTGGCTGATGCAGGTGACCCCTGGGACCTGGTGCAGAAGAGCTCAGCCCTGTGGCCAACATGTCCCAGAGCCTCAGCGAGCCTCTAAACCACCCAGTTTTCAAATAGCGGAGTGTCAGAGACTGTTCTCCGTCCCCACATGCGCTGGCTCCTTCTCTGAAAACAGTGCCTTTGGATTTTAGCTTGGCCAGTGTCCATCCTGGCCCCACGTGGACTAATGACCAACTCAGGCCAATGGACTCTGAGCGAATGTGGGCAACCACCAGGTCTGGCCCTCGAAAGGTCAGGCACACTGCCCCTGCTCCCCCACAGGCTGAATTCATGCCCAGGTGAGCTGAGGAGAGTCACTGTGGAGCTCCTAGCAGGGCACACTCTAGAAAGGAGCAGCCCTGCAGAGGGAGGCTGGCTGCTGTCCCCAGTTCGAGGCCACCTACCCACTCGGGACTGCTTGGGAGAGAGTTGTGACATCCTGTCTCTGGAGGCCATTTTTCAGGATCTCCAGGTCAGCGGGTGCCACTGCACCTGAGTTACATCTGGGACCACTGCCCCTGAGTCACACCTGGGACCACTGCCCCTGGGTCACACCTGGAACCACTGCCCCTGGGTCACACCTGGGTGGGACCATTGACCCTGGGTCACACCTGGAACCACTGACCCAGCGTCACACCTGGGACCACTGACCCTGAGTCACACCTGGGACTACTGACCCAGCGTCACACCTGGGATCACTGACCCTGGGTCACACCTGGGACCACTGCCCCTGGGTCACACCTGGAAACACTGATCCTGAGTCACACCTGGAAACACTGACCCTGAGTCACACCTGGGACCACTGACCCTGAGTCACACCTGGGACCACTGATCCTGAGTCACACCTGGAACCACTGACCCTGGGTCACACCTGGGACCACTGATCCTGAGTCACACCTGAGACCACTGACCCTGAGTCACACCTTGGACCACTGCCCCTGAGTCACACCTGGGGACCACTGCCCCTGAGTCATACCCGGGACCACTGCCCCTGAGTCACACCCGGGACCACTGCCCCTGAGTCACACCCGAGACCACTGACCCTGGGTCACACCCGGGACCACTGACCCTGGGTCACACCTGGGACCACTGACCGTGGGTCACTCCTGGGACCACTGACCCTGAGTCACACCTGGGGACTCCCTCAAGCCCTAAAACCACCCGATGAACAGCCGTGTGCCCGACAAACACGTCTTAGGGCCAGGCACAGTTGTGAGCCCCTGTTTGGATTTGGAAAGCTGCTCTGGGGTGGGGGGAGAGAAGGAAGCCAGCTTTGTTGGGGGCACCAGTGTATGGTGGTCCCCGGGTGGGGGATGGCTCCAGGGTCCCCGCGGATGGCACATGTAAAAGGGTGTAGCGTTTGCCCAGGACCTGCACACACTCTCCTTACACCTCAAATCCCCTCTCCACGACCTTCAATACCTGATGTGATGTCAGTTTACACAGCATTACATTGCATCGGGTATTAAGTATCGTCTAGGGAAGAAGGACGAGAAGCCAAGTGTCCACCAGGTGCAGTAGAGGCTCAGCACTTTCCCAAGTGGTTCTGACTGGAGGCTGTTGAATCCGTGGGTGTGGAGCCGCGGACACCCATGGTCGGCAATAGTAATGACGCATCGCTCAGGTTCCTGATGTGAGCGGCCTCCAGGGCTGGGCTGAGCCCTTTCCCCGCCGGAGCCTCAGCATCCCCAGCTGAGGTCCTCTCAGCAGCTCACGGACCAGGGCTGAGACATCAAATCCTAGACCAAGACACATCCATCGTGGACCAGCAAGAACCCTGGGAATCCGGGAACTTGGGAATCCAGGAATCTGGCCACAGAGACCTCTGCAGATCCTCCACCAGGGCAGAGGCGAGGCTGGAGGCTGGACTGGGGTGGAGGAGGCAGGCCCGGCCCCTGGTCCGGTGACTGAGCTGCAGCAGTGCTGAGTCTCGGGGGAGCTGTCCCAGCAGGCAGAGCAGCGGGCGCACGCGGAGGACCTGGAGTCCCCGGCTCGGCAGGTGGGAACTCCATCAAGGTCAAGGTCCCAGGCTGTGCTGAGAGGGGTGGGGAGACTTGCAGAATCAGCTGCCCCGCCAGAAGCCTCCTGAGCTCAGCAGCCCAGGCCCCGCCAGCGCCCCTGACTCAGACTCGTGTGGCCTCAGGAGAGCCGTTCTCCCAAACAAGAAGGAGCCTGCGGTGTACTTGGGGCAGCCGCAAATGAGGGGTCTCTGAGCGGCGGCACTGCAGCACAGCCTATTTTTAACCAGCAGAGGGGGAGGGGCAGGGTGTAGGGCAGCCTGAGGAGTGGAAAATATGAGGCGTCACTTCCAGGTTGCCTGCAGGGCTGGCTCTCCCTGTGCACTGTCCCCTCCTGACCAAGAGCAGCGTGCAGGGACAGCACCTGGCCTGCTTCCCATGGCTGCGTGAGCTCGGACGTTCTATACCCTCTCTAAGCCTCGGCTTCCTCCTCTGTAACACGGGACCACGGGAGTAGCTCCCCAGCAGGGTTGTGTGAGTCGAATGAGATGACACCAGTGAAACCCCACACGGGCGGGACACTGTGCCAACGGCCACTTTTATCTTCTTACGGAGACATCTTTAATTGATGTATCAGTTTCCTAATTGCTGCTATAACAAACTACCCTGTAACTGATGGTCTAAAACAATACAAAATTGGTATGGTGTAGTTCTGGAGGTCAGAAGACCTCAAGTCTGTGTGTGGCAGGGCTGTTCCCTTGGAGGCTGAAGTAAGAGGCTCTGTGGTCCTGCTGTTTCCAGCTTCTAGAGGGGGCAGAGGTTCCTTAGCTCATGGCTGCTTCCATCTTCCAAGCCGGCCCTGTACTAACTCCAACCAACCCCCCCCCGTTGTTTCCTGCTGCCATTGTTGAGACCCTCAACAATGAGGCCTCCTGCCTCCCTCTGATAAGGACCTTGTGACCCACCTGGATAATCTGGGATCATCTCCCCACCCCAAGATCCTCAATCAAGGTTACAAAGTCCCTTTTGCCAAACAAGGAAGATATCCTAGATTCCTAGGGTTTGACTGTGGACACCTTTGGGGACCATGCTTCTGTCTTCCATAACTGGGGTGGGGGTGCTCAGAAGACATCTTAGGGTGGGTGTGGGACCTTCATCATTTAGGACAATACCACAAAGTCCCAATTTACAGTGACTAAAGTGAGATTAAGCCAATCTCTCTCTCCAGGCTGGGCTGCTGAGTCTCTTTTAAGGGGCTGACCTGAGGGGATGTCCATTTGCTGGGGTCCCCACTCCTTCTGCTCTGCCTCCAACCACCCACAGCCTGGCCCATGGGGGCGGGCTAGCACCCTCCCTTCCCCGTAGGACATGACCCAACGGTTGGGTTCTTTGCATCTGCCATTGGTCCTGGCTGGATTGGTTCACGTGAACACACCTAGAGGCCAGGCAGCCTGGGACGGTGGCTGTCCAGGTGGCCACTTACTCAGTGGCAGTGGGAGTTATGCCACTAACAGAGGAAAGAGAGTCCATATGAGGATACAGAGTACTCTCCCTGCCACAGACTGAAAGAGACCAGGAAGTTGAGGCTCCATTGTGGACTTGGGGATCCAAGATGGCGGACCTGAGGGAGGCTGCGTTCCTTGTCGCTCCGTAACTCCAGTTTCAAGCAGAGGATATCTGTTTCTTGGTGAGGCAGTTTTTGCTGCTTATCGATCCCCTGCTGTTTACCCCATTTGTCTGCTGTGACCACCTGCAGTCTGCCAGCATATCGACACCTTTTTTGAGTGCAGATTGCTCACCGTCAGGCGCCTATCATCCACCATTTGCCTGCCTCTCGCCTGTCCATTGCCTGCCTTACACCTATCCATCACCCAATGCACGAGGTTCACCTCCCGATCATCCAACAACAGTCAGCAAACTGATCGCCAATTGCCAGTGGAGCTCCAGCTGCCTGCTGTTGCCTGGAAGTTCCCTGCCACAGTACCTGCAGGTTTGATCACACGTGGCTGCCGCCATCTTGAGACAATAGCCAGGCCCTGTAGGACTCCTGGCCGGACTGACTGAGCCCCATCTCCAGGATCCCTCAGCCCGACCGATCACTCCCTGCCTCTGGGACCCTCACATCGACTGACTGCTTCCTGCCGCCAGGACCCCCAGACCAACTGACTGCGCCCTATCACCAGGACCCCAGACCGACTGATTGCACCCGGCCTCTAGGATCCCGCAACCACACCAAACACACCGGACCTCCAGGACCCCTGCCTGACCAACTGCACCCCACCTCCAGGACCTCCAACTGACCACGTCCACACCCTGAGCTGCAGCTCCCCATTTGCCAACACATTTGGAAGCCAGAGCAGCCATCTTGGATAATCCTGGAAGCCGGAGCTTCGATCTTTAGGTGGGGCAAATCCCATCCTGAGACGCCTGCTGGAGACTGGAAGCTCATTGTTAGGTACCTCTCATGCACCAGGCTACTGAACTCTGGGAGGTTTCATTACTGTATGACTGTTACACTGTAGATTTTCTTTTTTCTCCTTATAGAAAAGTGGACTTGGGGCTGGAGGTACAAGCCAACAGCTCTTTCTGGGTGTGAAGGTGCCAAACTGCCCGCCACCCACAGCTGGCAGCACACCCAGTGCCTGGTATGCTCAAGATCCAACATGGTTAGTTAAAAACTCCATCCCCCAGACCCTCTTGAAACCACGAGACAGGAACAGACATCTGCTGGATATTCCTGGAGCTGCTTTTGATTTCCTGTGTGTTCCCCCCTTTTGCTTCCCTATTTCAATCATAAGAAGGGGCAACTAGGAGGATCTGGGTCCTCCATGATATCACTGAGACACCCCACCATCAGGTAGGTAGACTTCCTTCTACCTGAGAAAAATTAACCTTCATTTATTTACTTCTCTTTGCTTTGGCAAGGTGTGGTCTCCCTGGCCTGCCTCCCTGGCCTGCTCTCTGCTCTTGGGTCCTATAGGGAACCTTGGCAGTAGGTGCCCCTGCCACATGAACACAACTCACGGTTTGTCCTGCCACTCCAGGGGGAGCCCCACTGGAGAAAGAGACCAAAGAAGGTTTCCAAGGAAACCCATGCCACTTACAGAAACCAGCCACCTTGTTCCCTCATCATAAATATGAAATGGTATATTCAAGGCATCATGAGATTTTGGAGAAAGCAAATATCAGAGAAGGAAAGGATCCAAGTGGGTAAACTGAATTCTTCACTCTGGAAAAAGCTGATAATTCATTTCAGTTTGCATCCTTAGGAGTACTTGAAAGACTCTTGTACCCATGAAACAAGAACAGACTGTTGTGAAAATGGAATAGGCAGAAAAGAAGGAATGGCTCTTGATGATGAGAAATCAGGTATAATCGGAGATTTCAGTGAATGGGCTGAAAAATAAAATGGATGATGATGAAATTAGTCATTTAAAAGGTAGAATGGAAGGAATCTGCCAGAATGGAGAGTGAATGGACAGAACCAGAAAGTAGAAAAGTTGAGATGGAGAGAATAAATACAGGAGGTCCAACTCTGTATAATGAGAATTTGAAAAGAAAAGACTTGGGGGTGATAAAGAAATGAGGAGACTGTCCCTGCACATTGTGAGTGGAATCTTCAAGTTTCAGAGTTCCACCTGAGGCCAATTGCAAAGCAATTGGAAAAATAAAAGGTTGACCCTACCAGTATTTGTAAATCATAATTATAAAGGGGGTCAACCACAAGAGACTCAACATCAGATTCATCACAACCAGATTCATCAGCTACACAGATGCCAAAAGAGGATACATCTTCCATACTCTGAGGGTAAAATATTTTCAACTAGGATTCTTCATATCACTTAACAAAATAATGATACTCTTAGACATGGAAGAATTTGAAAATTCACAAACCATATTATGAAAAAATGACCAAAGGATGTATATCATTCTTCCCCCAAAATTCACCCAAGGACGAGGGTGGCATAGCCATGTTTGAAAGTAGTAGCTGGAGGAGCTGGGGAGATAGCTCAGTTGGTAGAGTACTTGCCTTGCAAGCACAAAGCCCTGGGTTCGATCCCCAGCACCGCCAAAAAAAAAAAAAAAGAAAGTAGTAGCTGGAAATTGCCCAGGTGGGACCAGGGATGCTCGGCGGAAGTGTGAGGGACTCTCCACCAGGAGCGGAAGGCCTGCTGATGGGGTCTCACTCCTCTCCCCCATCCAGCCACACATAGCTGCTCCATGGACACTGTTCCTTGGTCATCCTGTGAAGACTATCTAATGGCTTTCAGTTTTTAATAGTCATCCTGTTGACGACCCAAGATCGAGTTCTACGTTTTCGAGCAGCGTGGTAAGCAGCAGTAGCTGGCACTTTCTGAGACTTGTCATGCGCCAGGCTGTGGTCCAAGCACTGAACTTGAACTAGCACAATGTGCATTAATTCCCCACCCTCGTGACCTTGAGAGGCAGTCACTGTCCTTATCTTCATTTTTACTGATGAGGAAACCGGACACAGAGAGGTTAAGACACCTACCCAATGTTACGTAACAAGTGTCAGAGGTGGGCATTGAATCCAGACTCCCCACAGGGTCCCCAAATCAAAAGCTGAGCTCACATGGATGGGGAGAAGGAAGAAGAGAAGCCCTTATCTTCCCATGAAAGGACTCAGTGAGCACCATCCGAAGCTGCTGGGTCAAGAAGCAGAAATAGGCGTGGCTCAAAGAAAACTTCACCATCAGAGAAACCTGAGGAGCCAAAGCCCAGGGTTAACACCCTGGAAGCGGGCCTGGGAGTCTCTGGTGGAGGAAGACTGTCTCTTTATGATTTAAAAAAAAAAAAAAAAAAGAGCTTTACCACGCGTACCTGTCCTTTTGGAAACCAGTTCAGTTTGGGGGGAAACAATCCTATAAGTGCAGCCAGACCTCTTAGCAATGCTGAGCAGCAGTGAAGACTCAGGAGCAGGGGTCCTGGTGAGGTTATGGGTCGTGGCGGGGTCTGCAGACTCATTGTCTGGGCCAGTTCTCCCTCCCACTCCCAGGGCCAGTCTGGCAGAGACCCCTCCTGGTCCAGAAGCTCGGCCGATGCAGCATGCCCAGGGGACCCAGAGGCCTGGGCAGGGACCTGACCAGAGGGCAGGGTGCCAGGCCATGACCTGGGCGTATTCGGAGGAGGACTGTGGGCACTGTGCTCACGTGACCAGCGGGCACTCTGGACACTTGCAACCCCACCTGGGTCCGAGGGTATCCTGCAGGTTCCTGGCCGTCATCCTGGGGGTCCCGTCCAGCGCTGGGGTCTTTTCCAGACTCCTGGCCGTCTCCCCAGGTCTGCAGCCCTTGGGCCTCCTGCACCCCTCGGGGCTCCGGGACAGGCCCCCGCTGCCGCCGCATCCCTGTGGTCCCCGCCGTGAGTCACGGTGGCTGGGCTGGGCGCCTTCGCCCTCTCGGGAAGTGGAGATCCCCCTAATTCCCTCCAGCTGCGTCTCCGCAGGGCTGAGGTCATCCCTTCTGGCACGGGGGGCACGCAGTGCCTGTTGTGTCTTTGTTTCATTCAAATGGTCGGCGGTGACTCACTCGCTGCTCCTCTCCTTCCTTCTAAACCAGGGCCCCGTCTGGGAGTCGTTTCTGATTAGACGGTGACCTCAGAAATATGCTCGCATCATTCTGAAAACATCCTCCAGCGCCACAGAGATCGACTCCACTGTGGAAGGGACGCCGAGTGGACGGTGGCCAGGACTGGGCGTGGGCTCGCCGCGGCCTGGGACCAGGGCCTTCCCGAGGGCTCCCCGGGGACCGGGTTGAATCAGAGTGAAGACGCTGCTTCCACCGCGTCCCAGACACACACACGCCCAGTGCCAGCGCAGGGCACGAGGACCATCGTCACCGTCCTCCTCATGGGCAGGCCTGCCACTGTGATCGGGCGCCTACTCTGGGGACCTTGTTTCATTCTCAGTGTCCTGCCAGGCAGGTCCCCTGGGTGCTGGAGCTGAGTGGTGATGTCAGGTGCCTCTCCGAGGCTGGGAAGGTCAGGCTGCGGGGTCCTGCCTTGACCCACTTCATACAGGACCTCCCAGTGGGTGGTCAGGTCTCATGGGAACAGGAAGCCCTCGAAACCAGGGTCAGCCTGGAAGCAGGAGGGGTGGCCTAGGCGGTGGAGGAGAGGTCAGAGGTGGCGAGCGGGGCGTGAGCGGGGCCAGAGGTCAGCGGTACATGGGAAAGGGCAGTAGAGAGCCATGGCTTGCCGAGGACCTGTCTCGGATGTCCCTTGTGCCTGGATTCTGAACGCAATTTACACTGTGTTTTAAATAATGTGAAGCAGGCAGCAGATTTCAAAGTATGGGATCCCCCACTCCGTTGTCACATGGAAACTCAAGCAGCTCGGGATTTGGGAGTGTTTCCAGTGCTCAGGTTAGGGACACTCCACCTGCATGCGTGTGTCCTTGGGCAGGTGGAGGAGGCAGGAAATGTCCATTCCCAGGCCCAGGGGCTCTGAAGGAGACTCGGCCAGGAGCGGACAGTGCTTTCCACCTTAGACGGTTACACGCAGAGGACCATAGAGGGGGAGTCCGACCGGGCGTTAGGCACGCTCCTGCAGGAGGAAGCTTTGGTGGGCACTTCCACACAGGGAGCAGGGCCCTGCTGGCTGCTCATGGAAGGAGCTGCTTGGTGTAGCAAGAGCGTGAGCTAAGGGAGCGGGACCAGGGCCGTCTGAAGACCAGGAGGGCCGGATCCCGGCAACATAGGCTGTGCTCACGAGAGCCCAGCATCTGGCGTCTCTGGGCGGCTGCAGCTCAGGGAGGTCTAGGGGCGAGCCAGCTGGCCACTCTTCCAGCAGAGGCTGCCTATCCGATGGTGTCTCCCGGTGCCAGGGGGACGTGTGAATACTGACGGACCGTCCGTGGTTGGTAAAAGTGCAGTAGAGTATCCCTAATACAAAACCCAAATGCTCCAAAATCTGAAATGTTTGGAGCCCCAGTATGACACCATGTGGAAAATTCCACACCATGAAATTCTGTTCCAAGCGCTCGGATATTTACAATGCTGTGCAAATTACCATCAGACCGTGCGTACGGTATAGATGAAACGTAAGTGAATTTCATACTTAGACTCGAGTCCCGGCCCTGAGACGTCTTCTTACATATGTGCAAATATTCCCACGTCAAAACAGTCCCAAATCTTAAACACTCTGGCGTCAAGTGCTTGGACCAGGGATGCACCCCTACTCATCCCCAGGGCTGGGACGAGTCACCCCACACAGGAGACCTGAAGCACCAGCCGGCCCTGCTCTTACTTCCAGAGGCCGGAAGTCCACACTGAGGGCAGCGACAGGGCTGGGCCCCCTCCCAGGGCTCCCGGGCTTGCTCGCCTGCTCCGGCTCCTGATGGCCGCAGGCCCTCCCTGGCTCCGGAAGCAGGCTGACCTCTGCCTCTGCCTTCAGGTGACCCTCCCCACTGCCCAGGTCCTCTTCATAAGGACGCTTGTCACTGGACCTAGAGTCACCCGGATAATCCGGGATGACCTCAACTTGAGGTTATGGACTTCTACTTTTGCAAAGAACCTTTTTCCAAATAAGGTCACATCCGCAGGTTCCAGGGGACTTAGGAGCGGATGTGTTCCGGTCAGTCTCTCGGGCCCACTAGTCGGAGCTCCTTGGAGATGGAAGACATGTGTCTCCGTTCCTTCGCTCAGTCCTTCATTGTGCAGATGTCAAGGGATACCTACCACGTCCTGGGGACACCCTGACCATCCCCAGAGAGACTCGCTTGCACGTGGCAGGTGGAGCTACAAAGGAAGCGGGGGAGGGGCAGAAACGATGGGGCAGGGGTGGACAAGCTCCAGCCTAGGAGGTCAGAGAGGCCTCCCTGGAGGTGAGACAGCAGGGCTGAGTCCAGGACGCTGAGAAGGACCGGTCCCTCCTGTGATCCCTCAGGCTGCATGCCAGTCCGCAGCAGGTGGGCGTACACAGACCTGGGCACAGGTACACCGTGCGCATGTGTGTGGACAGGGCCAGACTCAGCTGCCCATGGGGCCTGGGCAGGTGGCGGGGGTGAATGAAGTGGGTCAGGAAGAGAGAATGGGGTGGGCGGTGGCAGGTGGGACAACCCACAGCCCCATCCCAGGCGTGGTTGCTGCTCAGGCCCGAATCATGGTCACCAGGAAGGATGTGGGTGTGGCCAGATGGTCTGGGTTCTTCAAGAGAAAAATGGAAATCTAAAACTTTTAGCAAAGGTTTCTGAATTACGAATGGTTTATAAAAAGAGGAAGAGAAAAGGCCCCCCGCGTGGACCAAGCCAAAGGCTGCCGAGCAAGGCTTATCCACAGCCGGTCCAGCGGCCTTCAAGCCAGTGCGTCCTCAGAGGATGGCGGACGCAGCCTCGAGGGCGGGCAGCTGCTGAGCGGAGGGCTCAGGGACGGCTGAGGGACAGGGGCACCGGAGCAGCCGGAACACAGCGTGAGCGTGAAGCTGGGACAGCACAGACGGAGTCTTGGGAAGGGTGTGGGCAGCTCTGGGATGAAGGAGCCCTTCCCTGGGATGTGGCGCCTGTCCAACCCTGCCTGTCCTCACACACGGTCCTCCAGGGACCCTTGACGCAGGTACAGATCCTGACCCTCTGACTACCTCTCCCTCCCACTGTCGGGTGCAGTCCCCGTCGCCTCGAGAAGGCCCCTGTGCTTTGTCCTCTTTCCTGTGTTCACGGACTCCACAAGGATCTGAGTGCCCGCTCTGTGCCAGGCTGCAGGTGGAGGGTGGGGTGACTCTGGGGCCACAGCTCAGAGGCTGGAGACCTGGCTCAGAGTCACCACATGTTCAGGTCACCGCTGTGAGTTCCCGGAGAAGGGCTGCGAAGGACCTTGGTAAGGAAAGGAGGACTTCCCCGAGGAGGTGCCAGGGCCCAGCTCTGGGCACACCTGTTACCCCAAGGGCATCAGACGCACCGGAGGCTCAATTCAGGGAGTCAGTGTGCTGCAACGTGCTCTCGGAAACCATCGCTGTCTCGCAGGGTGGTAGCGGGGCTCCAGTGGCCATCGGTGAGAGAGAGCGGATTGGACCACTGTGCAGGGATTGGACAGTGACCACGGAGATGTGAGAGGCGGGCAGAGTCCTAAGACTCAGAGGAGGGTGGAGATGCCTGCCTGGCCCCTGCCTCCACTCCCCTGTGAGACAGAGCCCCTGATGTCAGAGATGGAGGCCTGGAGGTGACCCAGTTCAGATGCACAGGAAAACCACCAGGTTATGACCAGATTACCCAGGATGGAGCCTCGGAGGCCGGCTCCTCAGCTGTGTGATGCTGGGCAGGCTGCTGACCACCCTGCCGTGGTTCCCTGGGTATAAAGCAGGAAGGCGATAGCAGAACAACCCCCAGTCTCCCTGAGTCCGTGGGCACCCTGGGGACTCTGCAGCGCACGGGCAGAGTGTGCCTTCACAGAAGAGGGCTCCAGCGAGGCCCACGGTGGCCAGCGGGTGCCAAAGAGTCCTTGTTGATAATTTGAGGCATGTTTATTTTTAGAACAACAGACATGGAAGTCTTCATCACAGCAAACTCTGGAGTGTCCTGGACGCCTGCTCTGCGGCTCCCACTCAGTGGTGGGTTTGTTGTGCACTGAGCCAGGACACTGGGCCTCCCTGCCTCCAGGTTCACTTAGAGATGTTCGGGAGGCCTCGAGGGCCTTCCATGGAGGTTGCCAGCTGAGTTCCCAGGCTTCAGCACATGGTCCAGGACTGACTTGGCTACAAGTTTGGGGATCCTACATCTTGTCACCTCAGCAAGTGGACTGAAGCCAGGTCAAGGGTTGTCCTGAGGCAGGGCCAGAGGGCAGGGGAGGTGCTGTTGCTGGTCCAGTAGGAGCCAGGCCCCTGGCGGGGGAGCATCCCAGCTGGGCTCCGATGGGTCCTGCAGGGGGCAGTGGGGCTCCACCGGCCTGTGCCCTCGGCCTGGTGGGCGGCTCCGAAGGGCTCAGCGTGGCCAGCTGCAGAGGCGGAGGAAGGCAGGCTCTGGAGGCTGGAGAGGAGCGTCAGGAAGGACGCTGCCCGCGACGCCTTGTTTTCGGCGCAGGGGACTTCTGGTCTCTACAACGGCGAGATAAGAACCATCTGTGATTCCCACAAAGCTCGCGGCCACTCTTACAGCAGCAGGTCACGGTGTCTCCGAGGCTCTGAGAAGTCCTGCCGCCCTGGGCCCAGCGCTCCCCACGCGGCCGCCCATGCCACTCCCCCTGCGCGTTCCCAGTGCCACCACGCCACGCTGGGCGGAGGCTGGCCTCACCCGTTCTACTCCTTGACAGTGACCCGGGCCGGCTGTCGGCGGCGCTCGGGAAGAAGGCAGAAGGCAGGGGTGCCACCCAGGAAGACCATGCTGCAGCCTGGCTCTGCCGCCCACCTCGGCGCCCTGTGGACGTCCCTCCCCTCTCAGCCTCCACTGCCCAGTGGGAAGAAGGGAGACGACGGGGTGGCGGCCTTGCAGGGGGCGCTGGCTGCCACTGCAGTGGCTGGCGCCCACCTGGTGGGTCATCAGCGCAGAGCAGACGTTACCTTTTGTGTCACCTGGCTCAATCGCCACGTAAGACAACGCAAATGTGCGTCACGTTCAGAGTCGGCGAGGTCCAGAGCCACGCTGCCGCAGGCTGTGGGCCTTCTGGAGGCTCCAGGGACCCGTCCTCGCCTTTCCAGCTTCTCAAGGCCACCGTGTCCGGCCTCCAGTCACTCTGGCCTCTGTGCCAGCTCCTTCTCTGACTCGGGCCCCCCTGCCTCCTTCTATAAGGACCCTCGTGATGACATCCACCTGGATGACTGAGGACACTCTCCATCCCCAAGTTTGTGCCTTAATCACAGTTGCAAAGTCCCTTTTACCCGGTGAGGTGACCAGTCACAGGTTCTGGGGATCGGGGTGTGGACATCTTTGGGGGCCGTGATTCAGCCAGGAACGCTCTCCCCCGGACCCCCTGCTGCGGCGGGCTCCCTCGAGTCTGCCCGGGCCTGGATGCTGAAGGAGTGAGGTGCTTCTAATCTGGGTTCTGGTTGGATAGACTGCAGGAGGAAGCTGGGGCTTCCCGGACGTCCCTGTCGCCCCCAGACCATGTGGGTTAGGGTCGAGGGGCTTATCAGACGGCAGACAACAGCCCAGAATCCCAGAGCAAACGGAGGGTAAAGCGCACCCGTTCAGTCAAATACCGGAGCGCCTACCACGCGCCTGGCACAGCACACCCCCGTGCGCAGGGCTGGGCGCTGGGCCCTGCCCTCGAGGAGCGGAGCTTCTCAAGGGAAAGACAGATGGCCACAAGAGACGCTCCATCCAACAGGACGCAGGACACAGAGATGGGGGTGGCAGAGGCCGGCCCAGGTGGCCTCGGGAGGGGACTGAGCAGGAACAGAGGCCACGGAGTCACACAGGGGGCGGAAAGAGCGTTACTGGCAGAGGGAGCGGCGTGTGCACAGGCCCAGAGGGTACGTGCCTCACGGCTCAAGGTGGCCACAGCCAGGCTGGTGCACGGTGGCCCTGGGAGCAGCCGGGGCCAGATCTTGGGAGGAGACGGGCTTTAGTCTAAGCAAGGCGCAGCCTGGGGTGGGTTTAGCAGGGGTTCCGCGACCTGGCTCCTACGCCCAGGGCCCCTCTCCCCTCTGCGGGGAGCTCCCTGAGGGCTGGAAGCCGCAGCCCGGGAGGGGCACCGGCAACCGAATCCATCAGGGGAGCTGGTGAATCGATTTTTCCGGAAGCGTGGCGAGTGAGAACGTAGGCGAGAGGAATCGCCCCGTGTGAGCGACGGCGCACCTCTGCCCCAGCCCCGGGAGCTGCGAGGGAGGCGAGTCCCAGGACCCGGGGCCAGCAGGCTGGATGAGCAGGATAACCCGCTCTCACCTCCCACTGGGGAGGTTCCACCGGGGAGCCCTCTGGACACCGGAGGAAGTGGGATCTGGGGGGCTGCACATGCGGGGTCCCCACCAAGCTCCCCAGCAGGGAGACCGGAGCCCAGAACAAGTGGCACCTCACAGCCTCATGTCACCCATGCTGCCCGGCTTCCGACTTGGATCACAGAAGAAATATGTGGCCTCCCCAGAGGGACGGGGCGAGGGGGATGCAGCCCCTGCTTCTCAGAGGACAGAGGCCTGGGGAGGGGCCGAGGGAGGCCAGCCTCCTCCCTGCACACTGAGGAGGCTGGAGGAGCCCCCTGCCTGGGGCACAGTGGCATCTGGCCCCACCGGTCCTCTTGCTCTTGGTGCCAGGACACGCATGCCACCTGACGGCCCTGCAGCCATGGCCACTGTCAGCGCAAGGCCCAGCTGGGGCAGCGTCCAAGGTAGCTCCCCGTGGGCTGCTGATGGGAGGACATGGCCTGTCACCAGCCGCCGTGCGGGCCCTTCCTCTGCCCAGCCCCGGCCTCCTTGCGGTCTTCGGGCTGCAGCCTCTGATCTAAACCTGTGCGGTGGGACTTGGATGACTTTTTATGAAACGAGTGCACACAGGAAAGACGGAGGCGTCCAGGAGGGGCGGGGGGAGGCCGGCTGGTCCTGGGACTGTTCTATCCCGTGGTCTGAGCGGCCGGTGCAGGTGACGACAGAAGGCACAGCAGTGTCTGTTGCCTTCACACTCTGCAGACAGTGCCGCCCTGACGGTCAGCACCCGTGGGCCAGTCCCGCACCCTGGCCTGCCCGGGCATGGCGCTGGGGACACGGCTGAAGGCCGTTTACCAGGAGCCGGCCTCAGAGGTGAAGGAGACACCTGCTGGGCTCCGTAGATGGAGAGGGCAGGCCTGCTTCCAGCGGGGAGAGCCTGCAAGGCCTCCTCTGAGGCCTGGCGCAGGTTTTCGGGCAGAAGAAGAGCTTGGGATCTGAGGTGTGGGTGGTGAGCTGGGGAGAGTGGGGCCACCAGGGCCACCGGCACAGAGGGAGGGGACGCAGGGGGCCAGGATGGAGGGGAGCCCGGCAGGGCTTCCACAGCCACCAAGCTTTCTGCTTTCACACCAGGACTTGGGCCCGGGGTTTAACGGGACAACGCTGGGATGAGAGGGGGCAGCGGGAGGCAGGCAGACCAGCTGGAGACCACTGCACCAGTCCCAGCAGGAGGGGTGATGATGACAGCAGGTGGGGAGGGAGAAGGTGCTGAGGCTCGGCCCTGATTGAAAGGGAGCCGGTGGGATCCCCTGAGGGATTGGACGTCGGGTGGGGGTGGGGGGGGGTGGGGGGGTGCCTGGAGCCCGGGATTCAGAGGGGCTCCAGGCAGGTGAGAGGAAGTCGGGCGCCCTACACGCAGGTGGTGTTCACAACCATGACATTGGGTGAAATCAAGAGGGAAATGAGAGCCGCCGGAAGTCCAAGGGCCCAGCGGGGGATCCTGCCTTCGGGAACTGAGCAGGGCCAGCAACAGAGGGCGTGCCAGCTGCGGAGGAGGACGGGGCAGGAGGATGCCAAGGAAGGAGCCCCACGGAGGGAGAGAGGGAGAGAGTCGAGTCTAGCGCCCGGGAGGGGCAGGCAACCTGCCCCAGGTGGTGCCCGTGTGGAGATTGGGAGAGCGGATGGGAGCGAGTTCAGAGGGAAGGGGGCGGGGCTGCGGGAAAGGGGCGGGGCTGCGGGAAAAGCTGGTGATGGGCGGGGCTTTGAATTTTGATAAAGGAACTAAGGAGGCCACAGCTGAAGGGATGGGGTCAAGAGTCTTTTTAGAGCGGAAGTGACTGCATGCTTGCATTCTGGGGGAGGACGCTTGGGCGCTGTCTTAAGAAGGTGGGAGGGCACGGGGTGGCCCAAGATGGGAGCAGAACAGTCGTTTAGGGTATTGGAGGGCAAAGCAGAGCCTCTGCGAAGGGCAGATGCTGTAGCAGGTGTATTCAGCATCCCTTCCAGAAGCTTCCGTTTTCCCCCAGAAATAGGCAGCGGGGGTCACAGGAGAGGGTGGTGGTGGAGCAGGACGGGAGGGTGAGGTGGTCACCAAGCAGAGTGGGAGAGCCAGTGGACATGGAGACGTGGGTTCTCGTTTTCAGGTGGCCATGGGAGGCAGCTCCTCCATGCTTCTGAGGCAGCCTCCTGCTCGTGCCTGGGTGGCTGTGGCAGGTGCTGGAAAGAAGGTTCTGCGCATGGAGAAGAGGGTGGTGCTCAGCGCGTAGGCTGCTCACCGCTCAGGGCCATGGTTCCCAAAGCGTTCAGGGCCTCTGGCATCCTGTGTCACTTGGGACCCTGTTAGAAATCAAGTTCCTCGGCCCTCCCCAGACCCCCTGCCCCAGGACTCTGGAAGGGTCCAACAGTCTGCGTGGTCTCAAGCCCGTGCCCCCAGGGGGTTCCAGGTGCACACTAGATTTGCCAGCCCCAGATCTAGGTCATATCGGCTGAAGTCAGAGGACAAAAATCATCGCAGAAGAGGAAGTCAAGGGGCTGAGAAGTGGGATGGGGAAGGACCTCTGATGGGTGGTGATGTGACCAGAAAATCAAGGCAGGAGTAGAGTCGAAGAGAGCACGCGACCCAGAGCTAACATCACCAGGAAGCAAGGATATGGCTCGGGGAGAACCGTCTGGAAGCAGCGAAGAGGAATGAAGAGGACGCTGACTCCTTAGGGCTGACGCAAGGGCTGAGGGAGACAGCTGCTGCCTCAGGCAGGACCAGGGCCCTGGATGCCCCCGAGCCCCGGAGCCGTGGATTCCTGGCCCGGCCCAGTTGACCTTGCAGGTGTGACTGCTGATCAGGTGGGTGGGGAGCCTGCCCTGGGAGATCCAGGTGTGCCTAATGTGACCACGGCCCTGATGACCCTGAGGGCGGGACCTGCCGGGGGAATGCTGGGTAGGAGAGGGGCCGGAGCTGAGGTGGCCAGCCCCACCTTTGCCCCCAAGGAGCCTGGAGCAGGCAGGAAGGGGACTGTCCCCAAGCCAGGAGGAGCCCCCTTGTTGACTCTGGTTTTAGCTCTGCTCACCCCGTCTTGGACGTCTGGCCTCTGGACTGCAAGTTTGTGGGTCTGTGTTGCTTTAAGCTGCCGCAGGGTCTGCCAGGCAGGGGGCGGCGCCGGAGAGCTGGATGTGACACTGGCCCTGGGTGCAGCCACTGCCTTGGAGGAGGGAGGCTGTGGGTCTGGACGCCACTTCCCAGTCCTTGGAGGAGGCCCGGCAGTGTCGGGGCCAGGGTGTCCCCCGGGAGACATCAGGAAGACCTGCCCTTGGGCCTCTGAATCACAGAGCCCAGGCCAGGCAGGGAGGTCCAGGTGGGCACCTGAACTGCACCTGGAGGCCGCCCTGGCTTATTTACACCACGTGGAGGATAAATGAGAAGGTGGCTCCCGGGCGGCAGGTCCATCTGGGGAGGACCAGGTGGCACGGGCCAGGCCCAGGGTCCTGGCACCCTCTAAGGTAGCTTGGCGCTCGCACAAGGATCTGTGCCTCTCCTTGTCAACATGCTCCCTGGGGAGGGGGAGGCTCATGTTTGGCTTGTAAACAGCAGCTGGCCGGCGGGCGGCCCTTCTCTTACTGTCCCCGAGGAGCTATGGAACTATGGCAGCGAGCGCTTTATGGGCAGGAGGGCCAGGGTGACCCCCGCCTTCCAGGAGGCAGATGGTGACCTGGAGCTGAGTCACTGTCTTTACTGCTTTCTAGAAGACAGACTGGAAACACTGCCGTGTGATCAGAAATGAAAACAGCCACACGGGACTCGGGAAAAGGTCCCTCTGGTCCGTTGGTTTATAAAATGTGTTAAGTATCAGGCAGCGATGGATTTTCCATACATTCCAGAATCCGTTGCTCTCAGGGCTACTCGCTATGAAAGTCAGGTGCCCGTCATTCAACACCCCATTACTGAGGGCCTACTGTGCGCGGGGCCTGGGCGTGTGGCACAATCCTTCCCTCCTGAACTTGTGGGTACAAGACAGTGGACAAGCGGCGGGTGTCCAAGCAGGACAGTGATCACACCAGGCCGAGGGGCACAGGGTGGATCCCACGTGACACCTGGCGTTCAGGGCGGCCCTCTGAGCACATGGCGTTTACAGAAGTGAACCACGAGGTAGTTGGCGCTAGGGAAAGCAGCGACAGGTGGGACAGCGTGGTCTGAGCCAGGACCAAAGAGATGCCGGGCGGCTGAGGGGGGCCTGGGGAGGTGGCGAGCGTCTCGCCTGGAGTCGGAACCGTTCTGGATGCAAAGCGCAGCCGCCGCGGGGCTTCCCTGAAGCAGGCGTGGGAGGGCCTGGGGTGTCTTTAAGTGCAGGCTGGCTGTCATGGGGGCAGGATGGAGCCAGAGGGGCTGCCCTGTCATCCAGGCAGCAGATGAGCAAGGAGGCGTGGCGGAACTCAGGGCGGGATTCACCGGCCTCGCAGGTGTGTGGGGACAGTGGGGACCAGGGGCTCCCAGGCTTTTGCCTAGGCAGCTGCTTAGAAGCTTTGGCCTGGGCTGGTGGGGAAGGAGGGATCAGGAAGTGTGGGGAACGTCCAACTGGAAATACTCGTGGTGGCCAAGTGGGGCCAGCGCACAGGGGTCGTGTGCACCTAGCGCGTGTGTGAGGGTGTCCGGAAAATCCGGTGCCAAGATGGCCCCGGAATGCCTTTTCCTCAGAGCTGTCCAGTGGCCTTAAGAGCAGAGGGGAGCTCTCCATCAGGCTCCTTGGGCCTCTGGCACCCAGTGTGGGGTGCGTGTCAGCATGTCACAGAGGGTGACCTACAACCCCTGCCTCCGATGTGATAGGCGTGGCCTCTGGAAAATGGCCAGTTGCCATTGTGCCTCATGCCTGTGTCAGAGTTTGAAGTCCAGGCAACGGGGACTTCTGGACTGCGGGTAGGTGGATGCGGGTGGGGGCGCCCCCTGTGGTGCCGACTCTACGGGGAGCCTTCACCGAGCTGGGCTTCTGAGCATCACCAGGAGGGCGGGAGGCGGCGCAGAGAGCGGCCCTTCTGGAGAAAGTGTGCCCTGACCTCATTCATGTTTGCACCACAAACGTCACGAGGCTTAGCGCGAGCGCGACCCCGGGCCCATCACAGCGACGAGGCTCCTCAGACAAGACAGGCGACTTCACTTTCGCTTCCTGAAGGCGCTTGTGGTTCTGTGTCCTTGACCCCAGTGCTATTTCCCACGGAGGCTGCAGGGTGCTGTGTTCTCCCAGGTCTCCCGTCCCCACCGGCTGCTGCACCAGTGACCTGTCCTACTCAGGGCATAACTGCCCTCTGCTGCGCATCGCAAGGGACCTTCAGGGTAGCAGTGTCACCCCAAGGCGTGTGTTGCCTTCATTTCAGGTTCAAAACATTGGATCCCATCCAGTTCCTGGTTCTGATGTTCTAGTTAGAAAAATTCAAACCCCATGTTCTGAGCACTAAGGGTTTCTCCCAAGTAGTGGGAAAATGGGGTCCCAACAGGAGCCTGTTAGTGAGCCTTGAGCGAATCTGCAATTTGCTAAACGATCGATGAACCCGGGGTCCATAGCCAGTGCAGGTAATATGGAGGCCCTCCGCAGCTATGGGGTGCGGACTAATGTCTTCATTTTGTACCTGGAGAAACTGAGGTACAGGCCAACTTTCTTTGCTAAATGAGGCTCAAAAAATGCAGAACATCGGCTTACATGACTGCAAGGTTTTGAAGACGATTCTGGGTTTCTCTCCAGAGCAGTAGCAGAAGGGCCTCGGCAGTGGAAGAACAGCAGCGCACAGCTGCAGCGGTCACCCTACCAGCGGGGCCACCGCAGGTGTGTGGCCTGCCTGTTTCTGTGTGTGGTTGGGGCACTCCAGGTCACATATGCCCTGAGTCATTCCCAGTCTGCGTCTTAGTCCACTCTGGCGGCCCCTCCTTGCACAATCCCACAAACACAAAAGCACGGCAGCAGACAGCAGGGACCATCTGCTCACCTGGACGCACTTTGGGACATCTGAAGGGGGAGAGATGGGGACAGCTGGTCCCAGCCAGCAGAGGGGACCTAAGGTCATTTCAAGGTAGGCCTACCGCTGGGGTCCTGCTGGCTCTGGCGCCAGAAGAGGGCCCAGGAAACTCCTGGGAAGGAATCCCAAGTGCAGAGCCCGGGTGGGGTGGGGTTAGGGTTAGGTTAGGGCTCCCTGGTACAGGGCCTGACCGGGGCCCTTTTCCCTGAGGTTTAAGAGTAGCTCTAAGGTGGAGGGACAATATTAAGACTTAAAAACAAAAGCAGGTTCTTCCAAGCTTCCCAGGTGCTGGAGCTAAGCGAGGAAAAGCGCTGTTTTGAGGAGGAAGCCAGCTGGAAGGTTCGAGTGTGTGCAATACCCAAGTCTGTTTGTGGTTGGATGGTAAAAGGTGCTTCCCCACCCCTGCTGACCTTCCAGGTCACTGGCTCAGTCCTGTTAGCTACAGATGCTCTGGGGCCCCTAGAAGCTGCTCTGAGGGTGACATTATAAATCTAGCGTTTCTGGGTTCTGCCTCAGAAGGGGTCCAGAGACAGCAAGGTCAGAGGAGCCCCGTCAGGGAGAATCGGGTCCAGCTGGACCTCCCTGCTCCACCGCCTTGGGCAAAAGGTTCGGAGCCACTTAAAATGGACAGTACCATCGTCCCAGGCTGAGAGGAGGAAGAAATGAGCCAGGTACATGTGTGCAAGGAACGCTCCTTGCCGTGCAGACGGTGCCCACCCAGCGCTCCCTCCAAAGACAAAGACACCCAAGGAGCTGCTGCTCTCAACCATTTTATTGCTAAACTATCATAATACAAGCCGTATAAAAATACTTTACATATAGCAAAAATAAACTACATTAAACTGCAGATTAAAAACCATTTTGCATAGGAATGTGATGTATTCAACCCCTCGACCCATGGGGATTCTCTAACCTGCCAGTCCCGCACTGCTGGAGAACCCCGTTTCCACCCGACACCTTCTCCCCTCTGAGCGCTGCAGAAGCCATGGTGGTGAGGGAGCTGCCCTGCCAGGGTGTCCGGAGGCTGGACGGGCGGCCCGTGGCCACATCTGCCCAGGCCGGCGGGAGCGCTGGGAGCTCCTGCTCACACGCGGGCAGCACCATCTGCGCTCACCCGACCCGACCTGACCTGGCAGGGGAGCTTGGCCTGCACGTGGCTGCATGAGAACGAAGCTAACCAGACCCCGCAGCCCCCAGGACCCCACTGCAGTTTTGGAGGGGCTTGCTTGGGAAGCACCCCGCTCACCAATCATCAGGGTGTTTTGTTGATGTTGTTTTTTAACAAAGTGAACTAAGACGGTGACGTTGGCTATCACTCGAGGGCCCTGGGCGAGCGGAGGGAAGCTGAGTTTTGCCGTCCTGGTCGGATCCTGCTTCCTTCAGGCACTTGGTTGGAATGCAGGGAAACTCCCACTTGGGAGACCCGAGATCAAGATGCGACAGGTCCCTCAAGGGCTATCCCTCCAGAAAAATGAGTTCGGGAATGGTTACCCGTCTTGTCAAGAACGTCACAACCCCCGTGCGTCTCGTAAATGAGGAATGAGCACGCTTGCTAAGTGGACCCCTGATGGTCTCCAGTTCCAAACAATCAGAAGCAGGGGGAAAGTGGTTTTTGTGACATGAAAATAAGCAGATTCAGCCTCCTTCAGTCCCAAGTGACGCTTAGAACACATCAGCTTCCCATCTGCCCGTGGGATAGCTCCAGCCCTGGCGGAGGCTGGCCTGCTGAGAGACATGTCTTGGCTACTGGATGCAGGTCTGCAGCAGTGGCCGGTGCTCCGACGTTCCTGGAGGGAGCCGGATCCACTCATCCTTGGCTACGTCAGTGGGAAAACCGAGGAGGTCCTTGGACAGTGCACACAGGGTCACCTCCCAGGACTCCGGTTTGGTCCACTCTCTCCAGATCAGCCTGTATGTGGGGTCCCATCAGTAGGAACTCTCTGAATTCCGTGACGGTGCAAAGCAGGGGGTCTGTTGTTGCTTTAAAGTCAAAATTGCCTTCTAGATCATTTATTTACAGTTCTCAGTGACAAAACCCAGGCTCAGGCCTCGAGAAAGCAAGCACCAGTCTCAGCCAAGTGAAGGATGGGTTCTTCGTCCACAGAATTGTCCCCTTTCTCGTGCTGAGGTGCTGGCTCCTGCTACATGTGTGCCCCAAAGGCCCAGAAGTAGGGTTTTTGGTTTGTTTCCTGGAATGATTTACAAAATTTTTCAAGAATACATCATTTCTCTTAAAGAAAAAAAAAATCAACATATATGTAAAAAGAGACACTTAAAAGGATTTCAGACCGTTTATAAATATTTTCTAATTCAGGGGTGCAATATTTTGAGGGCAGATAAAAAAGCATAAAAATACAGGTAAGAAAATAAAATTTAATAACATACTAATTAATCTGGATTGCTGTATATATTATCAAGCAGCAGTATTTTTGGATAATGCAGGAAGACTTGCAAACTTTAGACAAACAGTACGTTCAGCAACTCGGCAGA
Source organism: Sciurus carolinensis (assembly GCF_902686445.1). Taxonomy (NCBI): domain Eukaryota; kingdom Metazoa; phylum Chordata; class Mammalia; order Rodentia; family Sciuridae; genus Sciurus; species Sciurus carolinensis. The sequence goes on along the minus strand of NC_062214.1, from coordinate 9,891,227 downwards.
TTTGCAGCGCGACGTAACGTGCGTGAACAAGATGCAGCACGTACACACCTCGACTTGCCTGGGGTCCCTCTGACACCTGCCACATGCCATCTTTCCCACGGAGGCGCCCTTACTTTCTCCTCCTTTTAGAGGATCTTACTGCCTCTTTTCCTGCTGAAAATGTTTCACGAGCGCTTCGCTCCTGGCCAAGTTTCCTCCTGGCGTTTACGACGGACACCACCTTTGAAGTCGCCGGTTCCGGATACACTTTCTCTGGCCTGCTTGTGTCTCTACACGAACACTTCCCTTTCCTTTCCTGTTTGGTACAGTTGCTAAGAAAATGCTTCGTGTCCAGCTGTCTCTGAGAAAGAGGGGTTGACGCGCGCACCACGCACACACGCATGTCTGAGCTTCCTGGAAGCCCTTTTCGCGCTCGTGGCGAGAAGGTCAATGGAAAATGCATTCGTTCTCTCACCCGCGGACGGTGAAGCCGAGCTCCTTTGTGACAATGACAGGAAGGCACTTGGGTAGAACATTCAGACAACTGATGAAAGGCCCGATTCCCTCATGAGAGAAAAATGGCTCCCAGCCAGGTCAAGTGACAGGCTATCACTTACCCGGCCCTTGTAACTCTGCCCTGGCGGAGTGAGTACTGCTGGAGAGGGAATTCTCTAGCTAAAGCTGCTAGAAGGACTTTCTGTGTTATGGAGGAAGAATTTAGCATGGTGGAAGCTCTGGGGCAGCCCTCGGCTTCTTACCGGCATTCTGTGTGTTCAAAGGGAGTTCTGTCCAATTCTGCAGGCAGTGGGCGAACAGGTCTGCTGCTCGCAGGAGACCCAGAAGTTACACACCCCTGGGTGCACAGCACAGACTGGGCATTTGGTCCTCTGTGGGGAGGACCAGCCACACCTGGCCACGCTCAGGAAGGCTTACCCGTGGCTAACCTTGACAAGACAGCAGGGACTTAGAAAATCCCAGGGCCGTTTAACAGCTGTGCTTTCTTCCCAGGCCTTCCCTGGCAGACTGGACTGAGAAAACCCTCTGAGCACAGTCTTTTGAAGAGTGCTGAGGATACTTCCCACTTCGTGGTTGATGGCCAGGGAAGCAACTGAATGGCCGAGAGTGAAGACCCAGCTTGCCCTGGGTGCCTGCAATAAATGCAAGCATACACATTTGTGTGATAAACACCCGCCAAGAAAGCTGAGGGTTTCGTTTGCAAAAGCTGCAGCCGTGGAGGAACCCCATGCAGGGCCCCGCTTGTGCCCTGCAGAGGGAAGCACTGGGGATCACAGGCCTGCTGCCGTTGGGACGCTCTGCTAATGCAGACGGGGCTCCCGGCCAGCACTGTGGGGACAAGAGGAGCTTTAAATGGACTCAGGTAAAAATCGCCAATGACCTGTGGAGCCAGAGCCTGAGGCTCCCCGTTTCACTCTAAGTTTTGGACAGAGGGAATTCGACCCTTCTGCTTCATCTTGTGCTTGGGTGTCTTGAACAAAAATCCTGCGCCTTGCTTCTGGCTGCTTTAGCCCTTCTGCCTCTTCCTCAGCACTCAGTCCACAGCCTGGAGGGTCTCCCTGATTACTTCACTGAGAAGTGCAGGGGCTGGTAGGAAGACAGAGGAGGGGTCTCCAGAGCAGAGGGTAGACGGCGGCAGCAGGCCCGGCAGCTCCCCATCCGGGACACTCGGCATCAGCACTGGTCATGGGCAGCAAGGGTGGAGAGCTGCTGGCCAGGGAGGCTCGGCCTCCAGCCTCCCTGGCCAGCTCTTTGAAACTGAGAAAAAAGTAATAACAAACATGTACACGTCACAACACCGAGAAGTTGTGACTGGTGATCTTGTCTGGGCAAGGTGGTTTGTTTTGGAAGGAGAAAATTCCAAAATAAAGCTCTCGCTGTGGCCCAGACGTGAGGCAAGTTCTGAGGACGGCGGTCCCATCTCCGGCTCTGCTACGGGGGTGTGGGTGCTTCAGGGTCAGCCAGACTCAGGCCACATTCCTTTGACTTCTCGGAGAACCTGTCTCCCTCCAAAGGGACAGGAGCTGTTTCCTGGAAAAATGAACGCAGGGGCCGGGGTTCCACCGGTGCCCACCTCTGTCCCCAGCCCTTCCCCTCAAGCTCCGGTCACTCAGGTCTCAGGCAAGTTCTAGCGTTCAGAAGGTGGTTTTGGTCAGCAGGCACTTGATGGGTCACCGTGAAGATCGACCAGGATGCTCTTTGGGACTTAAAATTCAAAAGAGGTGCGCTGGTGTTTCCAGAGTCAGGCGGGGAGCCCCTGTGCCAGTCACTGGCCGGGCGCGATTCCCACGTGGCCCCTGGCCGGGAGGTGCAGAGAGAGACAGAAGGCGAGGCTCCGAGCGGCTCCGGCTGGAAGCGTCTTGCTGCGGTGGCTGCGTCTACGTCTGATTTCTGGCGGGAGGTCCTGAAAACTCCTTCCTGATAATTTCATTGACTATAAAAGAAAAGGAAGAGAAAAGACCAGCAGATGAGACACGAAAACACGGATCAGTTTTCCAGAACCTCCATCAGGCTACTTTTAAAAAAACGCGTTGTCATTCCGTGATGACACGTTTGGCAATTTTTTAACGTGAGAAACGCCTTCCTGTGTCATGTTGTGTTTTCCTGGGTCAGAACACCTTGTGCTATGGAGCACCCAGACCCTTCCATGACTACCTACAGAAAATACCTAGTACCTGATTGTGCCTCATGAGAATAGGGGGGCCCCTAACAGACAGCAGGTGGGAACCCCACAGTCCAAACGGGTGACCAGCCATCAACTGAAGTGAGATTTCTATTCGTTGCTGTCCAACTAGGATCTTCCCTGCTGGTGAAGGATCATTTTGTGAGGTTTAGGTCGAAAGTGTCCTTGGAGGGACCCTGGGAGTTCTTCACCCCTTAAGGACTCAGGGGCACTAGGGGCACGAGGCCAGCACTGGCCAACTCTTTGCTCCCTCTAGGAAGGGTTTCTGAGGTCACAGGAAGCAGGGCACTGAGATCCCGGGACGGGGATCTTGCCAACAGATTCCCGTCAGCACCCTTAGAAATGAACACTCCTGGGCGGCGCAGCCCCGAGGCCCGGTGTGTTGACTGGTCCTGGGTGGGAGCGGGAGAGGAGCGAGACCCTCTGGGGCTTCTCAAAGGCAGGCCGCTCCCTGCCCTTGTTCTGACCCTGACTTCTTCCCACAGCCCCGGGCCCTCATCTCAGCCTTTTCCTGAAGTTCTGGAGGTGGGAAGCTGGTGGGGGCCAGGGGCTGTGTCCAGAGCTGCCCAGAGCGCCTCCCTGGTGCAGCTGGCCCCCAAGTTCCAGGGTACTGGGTGCTCTCTGCCTGGGTGGGTCGGTGACAGGGGTAGGGATCTCTGCCTGGGTGGGTCAGTGACAGGGGCGGGGAACTCGCACAGCTTTGAAGAGTCGGCTAGGGGGGTTCGTGTCCCCTGGCTGGAGGTGTGACTTCGCTGTGCCTCAGTTTCCCCATCTGCAAGGCAGGAATCCTGAGTCTGCTCCTTGTAGGGCAGCTGGAGGGTGCTCAGCCTGTGGGGCCATGAGGCCGTGTTGGGCCCTGTTTGCTGAGCTGGCCGGGAACATCCCCACGGATCTGGGCACTTGGCTGGATGGGCTGTTGGGCAGGGCGAGGGTGCCGGTGTCAGACGGTGGGTGGCAGTGCCACTCTGGCTGTGTCCTTGCTTGTGCACCTTGCCTTTGTGACAGGACCATTCTGTGCCTCAGTTTCCCCATCTGTAAATTGTATCTAAAACTACCAGCTCCCTCCTAGGGCTGCTGAGGATCCTGGATGAGGTGGTACAAGGAAAGAAACGGCGGGCCCTAAGCAAGCGCTGGTCTGCAGAAGAGTGCGCGTGAGAACGTGGCGCTGCGCGTTCAAGGGCCGGAACGCGACCTCAGAACAGACGCTTCCCGTGGAAGCGGCTCCACTAACGGGAGCTCGGGCGAGTTCAGGCAGCTACCCAGTGCTCTTGGGCACACACCGTGCCCCAGCTACCAGCTGATCCCAGGGGCCTGAACTGGAAACTGAAGGAGGAACCCAGGCCCACCCCCCGCGGCACTGCGGGCCAGAGAAGCTGAGGGTGCTTTGCAGATGCAGTGACAGCAGAATGGCAGGGCGGGGGTCAGGCAGCCTCACGCGCAGCTTTTCAAAGCCCGGATTCTGAAGCCTTCCTGTTTTCTCAACCTAGGAAACCAGGAGCCGATCCTCAGTGGAAACTTTCCACAGCCTCGGCTTTCTAAAAATAGCCCTGGGCCGAGCTGGAGGCACCACGGGCAGCCTCGCGACAGGGCCGTGCCCTTCTCGGATCACAGGGCCTGGGCGGCGGGGGGCTGGGAGCGGGGCAGCCTCTCCTGCAGGCAAAGGCGCTTTCCCCTCCCTTGGGACGGGATCCGTCCTGCTGTCGGAAAGCCACCTTCGGGGGTGAAGCTCAGCAGAAGCTCTGACTGAGCCGGTCACTGCAGGGGTGGCCCAGCGGCTCTGGACGTCAGACCCCAGCGAAACCTCTCTGGGTAGAGACTTTTTCTTTCTGAAACCTCAGCTTGCTCCCCTGGCTGCAGACAAGGAAAAAGTTCTAGAACAGAAACGTCAACAGGTGGTGGTGGCGGTGGAGCCAGGTCAGACTATAGACCTGGGCTCCCGGTTCCCAGAAGGGCTTTCTGACCCAAGTCTCCTGTCTGCTGGCTGTTGGGGACAGGGGCCCTCGCTGGCCTTGGAATCAATCCCATGATGCCTGTCCACCAGGACCTCATCTTCCCAGGGGTGGACAGTCCCCACTCAGTCCTGTCACTTCCCCCTTCCTGTGTATTTTCTCTCCCTTCTCCCGTCCTGTCCCTCTAAGTAAGCTCTCCATACTCAGAAATCCTGCCCTGGGTCCGTCCTCCCCCGCTTCCCATGGTCTCCCTGTGCCCTCTGCGACCTCACCCCCTGGGGTCTCCCTCTATGCACTGTGCTCCCCTGGCACCGGCTTCCATTCTGCCCAACTCGGGCCACCGCCACCCTCTGTCCTGGTCCCAATCAGATCCCACTTCGCCCAGATCATCAAAGCTCAGTCGCAGGCTCCTGTCACCCGGGTGTGTTGGGTCCCCTGGTCCCCTCCACTCTGGCAACTCTCACTCTTGCTGCACATGCTCCTGCGCCTGGACGAATCCCGGGCCTTGGGACACAGGGGACCCAGTGGCACTTAGCAATAAGAACACAAGCTTAGATGCTTCAGGTCTCGCTGTCAGAGCTGGGCATGGCCCCAGGCTTGACTCTGAGGTCCAAGCCATTTATTTCCCCAGCACATGCTTCCGGCATCTCCCCTGCGCCAGCTCCCGCACCTCCGGCCTCGCCCCTGCTGGGGCCATGCCCTCTCCACAGATCCCGCCCCGTCCGACTCTACCTTCCTTCCTGCGCTTGTTCCAACGCCACCTCTTCTCAGAAGCACCTCCTATTCCACCCCTGCTGCCTTCAGAGGCAAGGGCTGAATTTCCACCTATCCCGGCTGTGCCTGCACACACTGCTCACCGCAGGTGCTTAATGTATGCTCTGAGCCCTGCACCATCAGCTGGGTCTCTTGCTTTCGGGGAACTGGTTTTCCTTTGTCATCCAACTGGCAAATGAGCTGGGCTTGGCTACCCTCCGGGAGCCCGACTCTGCAGAAGAATGTGAGCCTGCACCTCTCTCCGGAGCCGTGGGCTGGGCCTGTACCTCGCCTCGGACGGCCCTCCGGCCCGGGCAACGTAGTGACCGCCCTCTTCTGACAGATGGGGGAAACAGAGCCAGCCACTCGTCTTAGCCGGCGAAGGGGAGTGGAATTTGAACCCAGGGTCCACTTTCTCTACGACCTTCACAACTAGCCAGAGACCGTGCCATGAGGGCGGTATTTGCCACCTTTCTTCTGGGGCAGCAGCATCCTCGATGGCTTTTGCGTGTACTCAAGGGGACAGCCAGGGACCGTGTGCTGCTGCACGTGGACAGTGTGAGGCAGGAGCTCCGCCTGACGTAGTGGTGCCTTCTCAGAACAGAACCGAGCCTGGTGGTGGCCACTCTGCCAGAGAGCTGACCCTTCTCACCCTTAGAAGTGTGGTCCTGGCAGGACCGGGAGAGCGCAAATGGGTCTATGACCTCAGGGCGACTTGGAAGCCTGACCCCTAAGGCTGCCCCAGAAAAGATGGCCGGATTTCAAGGGTCTAAAAATTCCAGGCTTTCTTAAAACCCAGAAGCATGATGCACTATTCCAGCATAAATGACAGTTGATGAGAAGATACACACTCTAATAAGTGGCTGCCCACATAAGAGGCTACCCCAGGGGCCGACAGGTCCTTTCTGTAAAGAGGCAGGTGATGCTTTTAGCTTGGGGGTGCTGTGGCCGCCTCCCCAACCGTCCAGCTCTGTGTGCAGAAGCAGCAACAGCAGTAGCTCAGCGAAGGCTGGACTCCAGTCAGGCTCCTTTCCCAAGACCGGCTGGGGCCAGGCTTGGCCCAGGAGCTGTAGTTAGCCAGCCCCTAATTATATCCCCATGGCAAAGAAGAAAGGAAAGAAGGGTGTTCTCCCGCCTACTTTTGGGGGACAGCCATCTGGGGAAACCAAAGTCTCAACTAGTGTCATTCATCAGATGACTCTGGGGCGGCCAGGAGGTCATTTCTTAAAGCAGGACCCACTTCTGCTGGCAGCCCACTCTGCTGGGCGTCTCTGACTTGCCCGGTCTCCACCAGAGCACAGGTCCCCAGCGTGCACCCCTGGACGGCTGCTCAGGGTTGCACGTGGAAGGCACGCAGATCTCGACTCTTCTGTGGGCCCTCTCCCCGTAAGGCTGACTTTGAAACTTCATCCCCTGAGAAAGCAGCAAGCGGGAAGCCAGGGGCCCACGTGGCCTCACTCCTAAACCTCCACGTCCCACAATCTGGCTAGAAGATGCAAGTGCCCACCAGAGCCTGAGCCAGTGCCCAACCACAAAGGCCACAGTCACCAAGACACGCCCACAGCTGAGACGGGAGCGCGGAGGCTGCTTCTAGGCCAGTCCAAGACCGAGAGCCAAGAGGGGCTCAGGGTCCCTGCCCATCACCGCTGCCCACCTCCACCTGTGGCCCCACTCTGAGGCCTCCTTGCTTGAGGCAGGATGAGCCAGTGTCGGGAAGCACAGGAAGCGCCCTCTGCTGCCTTGTTCTATTACCCTGGGGGAATCTACTCTGCAAGCACCCGGGCTTAAGCTGTCCACTGGCGAGGAGGCGAGGAGGAGCTGGCCTTGGCCTTCCCGGGGACTCCTGCTCAGAACTGAAAGGCTGCAACCAGAGGCCACGCCTTCCTTTCCCAGGCTCTGCTCTCCTTTGCTAAGTGACTTCCAGGCCTTTCCTCTCCCCCTAGCCACCTCTGTGTAGCCTGGGCACTCAGAAACTTTGGAGAAGAGCTTTCCAGAAGAGCCTGACCAGGCCTAACTGCAGCAGCTCAGTGAAAATAAAAATCCCTTGACAGGCCCAAGTGGCAGGTGGGCTCTGAAGAGTCGGGACCAGTCAGATGGGCACGGGGATGAGCTGACAGCCTGAGCCAGCCTGCTGTGGTTTCCAGGCCCAAGAAACACACAGAACGGCACTGGGCTTTGACATTTCCAAGGTGGCTTGTGCTCAGCCCTGTCTTAACGCCCTGAGTCCCCGGCGTGAAGCCCTCAGGAGAAGCAGGAGCGGCCCTGGGCGCAGCATTTCACCCTTGCTGGTGTTCGGCACTCCCCGTGGGGGACATTGGAGCAACTGCCCTCCAGCTCAGGCTCCGCTATGACACTGGGGAGCTGTGACACGTGGGCACAGCTTGGCCAGGCCCCGTCCACTGGGGAACAGGTTCTGAGTTGTCCACTCTTCTGGGTGTGCTGTGGGTGTGGCTTCTGAGTGGCCATCAGTCAGTCCACCAAGGACTCCTCGATCTGGCCCGGGAGATAATAGAGCCTCTTCACCCGACAAAGGGACCACGGAAAGCCACAAACCAGCAAGCCAGGAGGCACACTACCCAGCAGGCTGACATGGGGTGTCCCCGAGCTGCACTGCTGGCTAATGTGTCCTAACTAGAATGGCAGGAGGCTGGCAACGGCATTAGCATCTAAGAAGCTGAGGCACAGAAGGCTCAGGAACGTCCTCCCCCAGCCTGTGATGCCTGCTCTGACCACCTGACTCTGCACAGGCCCCACGGCCACAGTTAGGCAAGGCAGATCTGCTACTGAAGCTGGGTGACAGGCCCCATGGAGACCACGGCTCTGATCTCAGTTCCAGAGGCAGATTTCACATCCAAACACTGAGCAGCAAATGAATGCCCAAGTGCACAGAGACCCTGGGAGGCTGAACGGAGGGGGCTGACTGGAAGCTTCCCGTGCTGCCCGCTAGGTTTTCTGCCCACCCGGCCACTCTGCAGTCTGTCCCCTGTGCGAAGCCTCCCACCCTGGTGGAATCTGTCCCTGCAGGCTGATCCTGGAGGGGGGTAGAGCCCCTGGGAGAGCATGCATTTCCCCAAGGCCACCTCCCTTCTCCTCCCGACCGGCCTCACAGACCCAGAATGACCAGGCCTTAGGAGCAGGAAAGGGTGTCTATGAGGAGGGTCGGAGGAGAAGAGAGGCCTTCAGGTTGGGAAGCTTTCTTTTACTTAAAAAAAAAAAAGTTAAGAAAACACACAGCTGGAAAACAAAAGGAGAAGCAGAAGATAACAATTACCTTTAACTTTGATTTCTTGGATCAAAGATCACAGTCATTCTGTTTCATAATATGTTTTGTATCCAGCTAAGGTGTGTGTCTATCAGCTCTGAAAAAGATTTGCAAAACCATTTTTGAGAAGAAAAAAAAAAATCATCTTTGATCTCTATTATAGTCCAACTCAACTCACAGCAAAACCATCCACCTTGGGTCTCCAAGCCGCTCAAACCCAGGAGCGCACGTAACCCTGGGGCTGGAACTTAAGCCCCAATTCTGCATCCTTTCAAAGTGTGTGCCAGAGTGAACCCAGCGACCAGGGTAGCAATCACTGAGGCGAGGACGATGCATAAGCATGGGATCTCTGAGCTTCCGAACATCTGCAAGGCTAAGGTGACGGGCGTGGGCGGCCACTGTGAGCTAGACCAAGGCCCCTGCCGTGCGGGTGCACACACGGCCATCTAGAGAGAGGACATGTGAGGGCTGACTTCGGCTGGGGTCAGAAGGCAAGCCGCACTCCACAGGACACCCTCGGACGCCTCTTCCTCCATGTGAACCAAAGCGGGCCTGTTCCCCTCTCGTAAGCAACCGCGCCTCAGCGGGCACGTTGATTCCCAGGACTGCGCTTTTCTTCCCGTTTTGTCAATACCAGGGGGAAACAGTTGCTTTTTTTAGAGCCTCTGCCCAATCAGAGCGACGGCAACACCTGAAGAGAACGAGGCCTGGGGTGTCATTTCATAAGCTCTCCTGACCTTTCTCTTCCACTTGGTCTGACAGAAATGCCTTCTCTGTGTCCATCTCTAGATCCCCATGGAGCCTTTGAGACACCCGCCTTCCCTGCCCCTCTGAAGGGCCACAGGACAAGGCCAGAGTTCATGCCGTGGGTGTGACCAGGAAGCAGGATCCGGGTTCGGTGTGGTGCGGGGACCAGCACCATCGGCATGGGCCGTGAACTAGGGCCCTGTCACGGAGGGAGGGGAGCGCCCGAAACCTCATCGTCCAGGGAGGACGCTTGGTGGTTTCCTGGCAGAGGTGCAGTCCCAGGGCTGCATCGCCCACGGGACCTGGCTGTTCGGGGTTGATTCCAGGCTGCTGAGCCCTGGGGTAAGAGGACCACCTCGCCTCTCCTCCCTGGGGCTGCTGCAGGAGGCACGTGGACCCTGCGTCTCAGGTCACCTCCCGAAACGAGCACCCACTCTCCATCACCGCGGGCGCACGCGGCAACCTCTCTGGACGTCCCCCCTGCCCCGCAGACTGGCTCCGCACAAAACCGAGCACAGGTGTTGCCGGACAGCTCCCCTGGGGGCCTTGAAACGCGGCCCCAATCCCAGCAGTGGCCACATTCATGGTTTTGGCTCAGACCAGCGCCCTTCAACTTCAGACTCAGATGGTCAGGTTGCCCACTGGGCATCTCAAACTTAACAGGGCCCAAACCAGCCTGCAGACCCTCACTGCTACCCCTCCTCCCGGATAACCCGGAGCCACTGGTTCCCCAGGTAGGAAAGGCAAGTCCCAGCTTCACTGAGGACAGCCCTGGTGTCTTCACAGCCCACGTCCCCTCTCTGCATCAGTGCTACTAGACCCACCCTCGGATATCCAGAGACTGACACCCGCCACTGCCACAACCCCAGCCTCCACCTCCGTGCCGGGTCCCCCCAAGAGCAGGATGGGCCTGTTGGAACGGAAGTTAGGAAGTGTTACTCCTAGAAAGACGCAGCTCACACGGCTGGGACAGCTTCACTCCATCCAGGCCAGCCCGGGAGCCAGCAGGCATCACACAGCTCACAGCCTCGGAGAGCAGTGAGAATCCAGCGAGCAGCCCCGCGGCCCATGCTCTTACCACCGCCTGCCAGAGCACGAGCTCGTCCTTCAAACGCCAAACCATGTGGTGCTTGGTGTGAGGAGGTCACACTGTACTAGCTCAGTGGGTTCAAAAAGCTGGAACCCACGATGGTGACACTCTGGCACCTTCTCAGGGAAACGGCATCCAGCCGACGGTTTGTCTGCAGCGTTCTGAGGACAGCACCTGTTTAGTGCTGGAGTTTCACCTCTGCCTGCTTCCAGGTGGACGATGGGGGCATCGAAGCCACAAGAAGGGCCTGTCTTAATTCAACGGAAGCCTAAAATTCAACTCAGATCCCGGCCACCACCGCACACCCCCTTTCAGGTGGCTGTCCACTCTGCCCCATTTCAGTCTTGGGCTGGCTTCAGGGTGATGGTGATTCCCATTCTCATGCCAAGGTACCAAAGTGGAGAAAGAAGAGGTGCCGTGCCCAGGAACAGTCCCTTAGCACTGGGCAGAGCTGAGACGGGGACCCAGCTCTGGGGGAGTAGTCCCAGGCCAGGGCTTCCCTAATTTGAAAGATCCTCAGAATCCTTGGGAATTCTGTGAAAATGCAGACTGAACACTGGAAGCTTCTAGAACCAGTCCACTCTGGCAGTGTATCTGCAAAAGTCTCGTGGTCTCTTGCTGAAATGGTCCTCTCTCCAGCACCCAGGTCCTCTCTCCAGCACCCAGGCTCACTCTCCAGCACCCAGGCCGGCTCTCCAGCTCGGCCCAGTTTCCTCTGATCATGCACCTGGGCTTCCCCTCTGCTACCAGCAGCCACCGGCTGCTGAAGCAGGACCACAGGCAGGAAAGAGGCCTCAACCAACCGCGGCTGGTTCCGCGTCCTGCCAGCCCAGCACTCTGCACACGGCACAGGCCACAAAGCAAGCGCTTCAGAACATGTTGCCTCAACAAACAAGGCCAAAGAACAAGCTGCGCACCCACGTGGAGCTGAGATCCAGGGCAGAACAGGCCTGGCTTCAAGAGAACTTCCCTTCAAGTATCTAGATATTCACTGACCCTCCCAACCTTGTCCCAGCCCATAAATTTGCCTTCCAGATCTTTCCATGTCCTCGCCCTGGGCTGTGACCTGCCCACAGCACCGCCCCCAACACAGGACACCACATGTGTATCCACACACTTCCAAAGGCAACGAGGCACCCACCCCCACCCCACATCCTTCTCATGGAGCCCTGGCCCCGGCGTGATGGCATCTGAAGCCAGGGGCCTTGAGGATGAGCTGGGTCGCCAAGGGGCAGGACAGGTTCTGTGTCCTCAGAAGAGACAGCAGAAGCGTCTCTGTTTCACGGAAGGGCCCAGCAAAGGAGGTGCCACCTGCAGGCCAGATGGGGCATGCTCCGCAGGACCCAGCGCTGCTGCGTGTGGATCTGTCCACCTCCAGAACTGAGGGGAGGGACATGCCTGATTGAAGCCACCAGCCACGGTGTCACACGAGGGACCTAAGTCCCTCAAGCACTGTTTGCCAAGTGCGTCCCTATCTGACGTCCGGCTGTGCTCAGGGAGCAGGTCTGGCCTGCGCAGGCATCAAGGCTGTGACTTGCCCGGCACCACTCGCTGGCCCGTCCGAATGAGGGACAGCCTCTGCTGTCGCCACCGCTTCCCTGCCTGCGGTCTGGCTCCGCGCCAGGGGCTCCTCCTTTTCTCCTCTGCCTGTGCCTCAGGGTTCCTCCAACGACACCCCCTCTCGCCTCTCACTCCCCTGGTCCCAGGGGCAGCCCCTCCGTCCCTGGAAGCTCTGCACCTCCAGCCTGCCCGTGTCCTGCCCCCAGGGACCTGCCTCCCCTCCCAGCCCCCGGCTCGGTGCACGGACGGCCCTGGGCTGGCGACACACACAGCAGGGCTCTGAGTCAGCACCCCTGCACCCCGGAGGCCCCGGAAGCAGCCCAGGCAGCAGACCCACACACCCCACCCCCAACGCCTTACAGGCACGGTCTCAGGGCTTACAGGAAAATGCCCCCTGTGCCTCATCCCAAACTGTCCCCAGCTTCCCGGATGAGTAAACATTGGTAGTTGTGAGACTTCAGTTTCGAGTCAGAGGCAAAGGTGTTAACCGGGAGGGGAGCAGGTCGCGGGCAGCTGGGGAGGGCGGGTCCGGCCGCAGCCAAGAGGCGCCAACGCGCTGCTGAAGGAGGCGCCTGCCCAGCAGCCTCCAGGGAGACATCGGCCCTGCAAGGCCAGGTCACACGGGACAGCCAGGTCCCCAGATCCACTTCCTGGGGCCTAATCCCAACATCCTCCTGTCCCTGTACTCCCCAAGCCCACTTCCCACCTTTGGACTTTAGCGACGCATTTCAGAATCCAGATCCACAGGTAGCCCATGCCACCCAGGGCCCAGAGGGCAGTGCCAGAGGGCAGAGGAGGGGCCTGCAATTCAGGGCCAGACAGGAGATGCCCCTGGAAACACGGGCAGCAGGTGGCCAAGTCACCTGCAGAGGGTCTGCAGAGCCAGTGTGCAGGTTCCTGCAGGTTTCCGCTTCACACGGGTGAAATCTCTGTGCCCACCAGAGACCTGTGAGCAGGTGCCAGCAGCCGCAGACACTCTGTCATGGATGGCTCCAAGAGCCCTCGGGCACGCTATGATGGACAGCCTCGCAGCTGGACATGGTCAGCAGGCAGAAGTCTCTGGTTGTTTGGGAAGGGGTGGAACAGCTCAGGCCACCAGGACCCTAATCTTGAAACTAGTGACACTTTGATCTCACTGGGTTGTAACAGCCTCATGAAGACAAAGACCTCGTCCCTCTCGTCCACTGCTGTATTCCCAGCATCGAGAACAGAGCCTGGCGCACAGTAGGTGCTCGGTAAAAATTTCAAGGAGGGATGATTGTGTGGAAAAATGAAATACAACTTCCTAATTAGATTCGACCAGAATTCTCCCGGCTGGGTCTGGCTTTGGGCTGTCTTCAGAGCCCGTCTAAAACCTACGGGGGAGGCTTGGGCCAAGCTGGCAGTAGCCGGACGGGGGCTGACGCAGCTGACGTCCGGCTGCCGAGCGCCAGGCGGCAGGCACTTCGGGCCCCCCTGTTCACTGTGCCAGCCCGAGCAGTGGATGACTGAAGGACCAAGGGAAAAAGAACAAATGAGCGAAACAGCCACGGCTCCTGAGTGTCGGTGACCCGGGGGTGGCTCACCATCCCCCAAGGGTCCCTACGGGCGGTTCCCGGAAAAACACCGGCAATTGTGCTTCATGGTCACGACACAGGACACGGTGCCTCCGAGCTCTGGGCCCTGCCGCACACCCGCCAGCACACCTGGCTCCAGGCTCCTGGTGAACCGCTGGCCCACAGTTACATGCAACCCACAGCCCGAGAGCACACAGCCCCACGCCTGGTCCCCATAGCAGCCAGTGGGGTCAGGACAGGAACTGTGGGGTGGGACCCTAGGCCTTCCGCTTCCACTCAGCCCAAATTAGAGGAGGGGATGGGCAGGCCGCCTGTGAGCCCATCTCACTGCCCCCGGGACAGAGCCCAGACAGGACTAGCTCGAAGCAGGTCCTGAGACGCGTACCTTCTGAGGAACCTGGGTCGCCGAGAGATGGGACGGCCAGCCTTCCACTGACAGCCGCCATCACGTCCCCCTGGGCTCTATCTGCTGAGGCCCCTTTGCTCTCAGCGGGAGGAAAGGGTCAAGTTTCCCAGCACACACGGCAGGGGTGACAGCCGGGAACAGAAGCAAGTCCCTGGGACAGGTGGCTCTTCCATTATTCTCTTATGAGGAGAGCCTTCACTTTGGAAAAACTCCTCAGAAAGTAGAAATCAGAAATGCCCCTTATCCCTCCTTACGCTAGGGCTCCAAGGGTCTAGCGTCGATCTACAGTCCACCGGTGTCCTGCAGAGCCTGACAAGAGAACTAAGGCGCACCCAGATCAGAGGGCCGAGAGGAGCCAGGCGCCCCCAGCACGTCTGAGCACCTTCAGAGCGCTGGTGACAAGGACAGTGTGCGCTGCGCCCACTACACAGATACGACTATGGTCGGTCAGTGTAAAGAACGGACCGTGTGTTATGTGCTGAATGCAGACAAACCTTCCTGGGGAACTCGGCCCAGCACCCAGTTCACACTGATGGGGGAAGCTGCTGGCAGCACCCATGGACCATAGGGTGGCGGGGACAGGACAGTCCCCGTAGACGGGCAGGGCAAGCAGTTATCCCTACAGAGACCACGCCATCAGAGCCTACCTCGTGCCTGACATGGTGATCCATCCCGAGGGCTCTCACGCTGAAGCGTGTAAGGAAAGACCGCGTGTGGGGAGACCCACGCCAAGCCCTCTAGGATGACGCCGGGGAGAGAAAGGGCCCTCGCAGCAGAGTCTCCCGGCGGCCCACCCCAGGGCCTGAATTAGCACTGCTAACGAGCCCTGGGTGACAGTGCTGCCAGACCCTTTGGGAAACCAGTTAAACTACGCAAAAAATTCTGTTCATGGAAAGACTAGGATATATAAAGAACTCAAAAAACTTAACGCCAAAAAAACAAATAACCCAGTCAATAAATGGGTTAAAGAACTGAACAGACACTTCACAGAAGAAATACAAACGATCAACAAATATATGAAAAAATGTCCAACCTCTCTAGGAATTAGAGAAATGCAAATCAAAACTACTCTAAGATTTCATCTCACTGCGGTCAGAATGGCAATTTTCAAGAATTCAAGCAACAATAAATGTTGGCGAGGATGTGGGGGAAAGGCACGCTCATACATTGCTGGTGGGACTGCGAATTGGTGCAGCCACTATGAAAAGCAGTGTGGAGACTCCTCAGAAAACTTGGAATGGAACCACCATTTGACCCAGCTATCCCATTCCTCAGTTTATACCCAAAGGGACTTAAAATCAGCACACTACAGAACACAGCTACATCAATGTTTACGGTAGCTCAACTGACAAGAGCTAAACTATGGGACCAAACTAGATGCCCGTTACCAGATGAAGGTATAAAGAAAACACACACACACATACACACACACACACACACACACACACACAAAGATGGAATATTACTCAGCTCTAAAGAAAAATGAAATTATGGCATTTGCTGGTAAATGGATAGAGGTAGAGAATATCATGCTAAGCCAAACCCAAAAAACCAAAGGCTGAATGTTTTCCCTGATATGCGGTGCTAATTCACATTGGGGGGCAGGTCAATGTGATCCTGCAATATGTACAATCAGAAAAATGAGAGATTATTCTCCATTTATGTATGACTTATCAAAATGCATAAATGCATTCTACTGTCATGTATAACTAATTAGAACAAATTGAAAAAAAAGTTTTAAAAGATACCATTCCACATACACCAGGTAAACAAAAAAGTATCTAAATGTGTGACAGTATCAAACATTGTGACAATGTAGGGCAAAGCATTGCAGGACGGGAGGGCAAACTGGTCCAGCTACTTAGGAAGACACTCCTGCACTGTCTGCTAAAGCTGGAGATGAATACGCCCTGCCACCAAGCAACCCCACCCGCAGGTCTCACCCTACAGAAGCTTCTCACGTGCATGTGCCAGGTGGCAGAGTGTTCCAGACATCACTGGCTCTGACAGCAAAGAGGACACACCTGGACCCATCAGCAGAACTGATACACAAGTGTTGCAACGAAATATTACACACCAGAGAAAAGGAAAGGATCACAGCTACAGCAATGGGGCAGGATCGACAAGATGGAAGCAAATAGCAAGATGCAGAGAGCTGCCCCAGGAGTCCTTTGGCATAAAGCTCTCAAGCCTGCAAAACCAGATGTATTGTTTAGGGGAATCCACTGTGTGGTAAAACTACAAGGGACAGGAAGTGAAATGCAAAATTCAGGGGAGCAATTACTCTTTGGTGGGTTCACAGGACGCGCTGACCCAGCACTGGGCAGATCGGGAGGCGCGGCCCTCGTGATGGAGCCAGGCGACAGGGCAGAGCAGGTTCTGATCCCGCCCCACCCCAGCCACCGACTCACAGGAGCGGTGGAGGACGGAGGGTGTGCAGGACAGCACGGGAGTCCAGGGGCAGCCTGAGAGGGCGAGGGGAGAGGGCACAGCAGGGGGACCAGCCCGAAAAGAATGTTCCGCACAGTCGGCATCCGGGCCTCCTGGGACCCAGAGCCGGGTCCCCAAAAGCCCCACGTCCACATGGTGTCTCTGAGGCACTTGAAAATGTTAACACCGAGTTTTCGGATGTGGAAGAGGATTACAGAGGCGTGGGGAGGACTTTGGTTTTTGATCTTTTAGAGAAGCAGGACTGAAAGGTCCACAGATGACATTTCTTCAAATGAACAGAAGAGTTCGAAGGTCAAGGTCATCTGCTTCTACTGACATTGTGGGAAGATACGCAGTCTGTTCAGCTGGGCTTGTATTTCATTGTTAACGCATTTTGAAGTGCTTTGGTACTTAAGAGAAAGAAGGCAGAAAAGGAGAGAAAAGAAGAGGGGCAGAGGCAGGAGGAAGAGGGGGACAGGGACGGAGGAGCCGGGCAGAAAGGGCAGAGGGAGGCGAGAGCCGACGGAGGGAGGGGAGAGCGGAAGCGGGGAAGGGCCTGGAAGGAGGAGGAAGTCAGAAGGAGGCCCATCGCCTCTGACTGCCTGTGGAAGGAGCCTGTCCCCGCAGGGATGCACCCATCTGAGAGGCCTTTCCTGGTGACCCTGTCCTGGCCTCCTCTCTCCCAGCACCTGATTCCTTTTCTTTACGGCCTTTCTCAGCACTTGAAATACATTTCTTTGCCATATTTATACCCATTAGATTACGTGATCCTTGGGGCAGGGACTTAGCCTCAGTACCCAACGCCTGCCCACATACCTGGCTGGTAGCAGTACTGGCAGTGGTGGCAGCCGGTGCTTACGGTGCCTGGCCCCGCTCTTAGAAATCCACACGTGTCACCAGCCCGTCACTCAGCCACCTGCCAGGCACCCATTTTGCATTTCTAGCCATCGAGGCTCTGAGGGACGTGACCAGGATCACGCAGCAAGCAGCTGGCCAAACTGGGCCTTGACCTGGGCTCTGACCCCAGGGCCTCCCCTGGGCCCTACCTCACCAGTTAAGGTTCG
Source organism: Sciurus carolinensis (assembly GCF_902686445.1). Lineage (NCBI taxonomy): Eukaryota > Metazoa > Chordata > Mammalia > Rodentia > Sciuridae > Sciurus > Sciurus carolinensis. Next base: position 9,873,733 of record NC_062214.1, on the reverse strand, counting down.
TCTGGTGGCCTAAGGTGATCTGGGTTCTCTACTCCCTTCCTTCTGGCCAATGTTGCCGACCTTGAAGAAAAAATGACCCTAGAAGGTCAAGGGGGAGAAGGACAGAGAGGAGGCTAAGGACAGAGGCGGCTGGGGGACCCGAATCTGAGACGGTCCAGACAGAACACAGGGTCAGGTGGGTCCCCAGCCAGGCCTCCCCCAGTCTGGTCCTGGCCTGTCTGGCCGATGGGTGTTCCCCGGGATCCCGTGACTCTCTCTGCCAGTCCCCTGAAGCAGGGGTGTGACCGGGGGTTCCCGACGTGGCATCCAGGCCAGCTCAAACCTGGAAGAGGCTGCATGGGAACCGGAACTGGTGGGCAGCTATCAGAAGAGAGTTGGAGAGTCCCCAACACAGGGACTAAGACACTTCTGCAGCCCTGGACAGCAGGTGTGGGGCGCAAGAGGTGGCCCGAGGCTCTGGAGGGCCGGCTGCATGCAGGCTCCGAGTGGAGCCCTGCAGTCACCGTCACAGGTACCCTCTGGCCATCGATGGGCACTGCAGCAGGCTGTATGCGGGGAACACGGGCTCCTGGGGCTCCACTGGCCCTGCAGTGACAGCCCTTCTTCCAGAGCAGACACCCCTCCCCCACGTGTGTGGCTCGGTGGACACTCCACACGGAACAGCTGCTGCGTCCACTGGAGCTGGCTCTAACTCCTCCAGATGGCAGCTCTCAGCCAGGGGACATTCTGCCCCAGGGTATACCTGGCAACCTCTGAAGACATTTTAGGTTGTCACACGGGAAGGGAGGGGCTGCTGCAGGGCCTGGCGGGGAGAGACCAGGGTGCTGCTGAACTCCCGGAGCGCACAGGACAGCAAGCCTACCCACGGTGTCAAAATGCCAAGGTTGAAGGCCTTGTTGCAGGCAAAAGATCTTAAGAAAATGCCCTGAACGCCCTGGACTGTCCCCAAGGGACAGTGCTCCCTGAATTTGGGGAAAATCAATAAAAACTGAACATGGCAGTCTTCTCCCCTTGTTCTGTTTTAGACCTGACGAGCCCCTAACATTATCACATGTATTTACGTAGCTGATCATTTCCCCAACTAGCGGGTGGGTCATCAAGGAAGGATTCCGTGTCCCCTGGGTCTACAGCCTGAACCCGGCACACAGGAGCCAGCAGAAGCTAGACTGAGGGGCAGGTGAAGAAACTACCGAGACTGTCCAAGAATGCAAAGCACCCAGGTTCCTCCTGCAGCTCTCCCCTCTTCAGCACGCTTCCTGCGGAGACCCCGGACCTATCTCCCGGTCCTCTGCGGTACCACGTTAGCTGCTCACATGGCAGGGTCATGTGGGTACAAAAGCTAGGGGCTGGGGTGCAGCTCAGTGGCAGAGCACTTGCCTAGCCTGTGTGAGGCCCTGGGTTCCATCCAAAAACAAGAAATAAATTAAAACTACATTTCCCAGCCTCCTTTGTGGCCCAGCATGGTCACATGACAAGGCTCTGGTCAAAATGAACCCCACCATTATGTGTTACTCTAATGCACAAAAATTTTTAAATTTTACAATTCTATCCAAGAGCCCCAGGGCAGAGGACATGAGGACACCACTCTAAGACTGGGGCACAATAAGACACAGCCTGGGTTCCTGGCACCATGGTCCCAGCACAGGAGCCGTGACTGCATACGCCTGGGCCGTCACACAAGAAAGGAACCCACTGCCCTCGTAAGGCCACCAGCACCCTCCACACCCTGATAACCACGCAACCGTCCTGTCCTGCAAAACCTAACTGATCCCAAACCTCATATAAAGGCTCCTGGCTGGCCGGGGAGTCACGCAGCGGCCAGCATCGGGAGCGTTTACTGACCCTTCGCACATGCAGGGGAGTGACCCTTCATCTACACATTGGTTCCCTCCTCCCGGAAGCCTCCGCATATCCTACCCAAGCCCATTGCTAAGTCAGAGAGAAAGGACAGGAAGTCATATTACTTAGATTCACCAAATGACAAGGACAAAAGGAACTATTCAAAAAAGCCCATTCAAAGCTTAAGACATCAATCATGCTTAAACCCATGAATTCACAATGGTGTGCGACCGCGCGTGCACACACACGCACGTGCACACAGAACCAAAACCCACACACAACCCTGACCGAACACCACTGGGGGATGTTAGTGAACCAACCCACTATTTTAAAAACTGGCACATGGAGGGGGAATCAGGCTTTCATCCTTCTTTCCCTATGTGAATTCTACCATTGTTGAGGCAGGAACTTCCCCTTATAGAAGTTTCCCAGCTGACGGAAGAGGAAGGGATAGCTGGACGCGGAGGAACATCACCAACTGCCATTAAGGCGCCCATGAATTCATGGAGTTGGGCATTCACCATTCAGAGCTCCTAACACGGGAGAGAGGCACGGCCCTCCTGGCCGAGAAGTGTCACCTCCCGCGTCTGGATTCAGCTGCTAACATACAGGATACACAGCGGACAGAGGAACATGCTTGATCTCACGCAGGGGCACGATCAGCAGAGGGCAGGCTGTGAGAAACTTCCAGGATAAACGACCTCACTCTTTTCAACAAATAAAATGGCTAAATCTCGCTGGCATGACATCCCTCAATCTAGAGGAGGAAGCCTTGGATTAAGACAGAGCGAACCCAGGGCATTTGCTTGCCTTGGGAGACTCCTGATGTGAACAAATGGTAGAATAACAAAGGCAAGAAAAACTTCCATATTTACGAGACAAGTGGAAGTTTGAGCATCAGCGACTTCATGATAGGAAGGAAGCAGTCCTGGCTTCCAGGTGTGCGGGTCTGTTTCCGAGTCCTTTTCTTCTAGAGATACACACTGAATACTTACACACAAAACGGTAGGACATCTAGGTTTGCTTCAAACCCTAACTGTGCCACGGAGCGGGGAGAGCCAAAGTGGAGAAGAAGGCAGATGGGTCACGGGTCCATAGCCGCTGTAGCCGAGTGGGGGGCCCGCGGGGTACGCCATGCCATTCTCATTATGTGGATTCAAAACACTTGGCAGCAAGAAAGTTTCAAAACCCACTTTAAAGTTGTACTCTCCTACCACAAGGAAGAGGAAGGAAGGAAGACTTCCAAAGCCCCCACGTGTGCAGGTCCCAGGTTAGGCAGCCACGTGGCACTTCTGTAACAGGTTCAGAGAGAAGCTGTAGCCGAGTAAGGCCAATCAGGAATCGGAGGACCGCAGGACAGCGTGTCAGTGGGTGACAACTGAGCATCATCCGCCAGCAGGAGGCAAGAGGGACAAGGGCAGCCTGTGTCCTCTGAAGGAGGCTCTGCTCAGGCCTTGGCCAAGACTGCAGGTAGCTTCCATGCAGAACGTGGGGCGCAAGGAGGGCAGATCCTTGGATTTCCAAGGGAAGCTGGAAATCTGTATTTTTATGTGCAATCCCCTGGTTTTTAAACGTTGGCATCTAATCCAAATATTTTTTTAAATACTGTGTGGGTGGGCCAAACATAATATCTGCAGGCTAAACGCAGCCACGGAACACCCATCGGCTGCCCCTTTCCCCAGCCCGAAAGCCAGCCACAACTCAATCCATCTGTAAAGAGTGGAGAGGGCGCTTTAATCAATTTGGGGTCAATTCTTTAGGCCTTCAATAAAGCTGAGAATTCAAAAGACACCATCCACTTCCAAAAATCTATAAGAACCGGCTGCAGTATATTTCAAAGGTACCTCCACATCGAAGGCTTATGCAACGGAACCTCCACTTTGTCCAGACCTCTAGAAATTCACAGCCAGGGAGTGTCCCCTCGGCTTCCCTGGGATAGTGGAACTAACAAGCTTCGGATGAAAGCCGTTTGTTCGTTTGCAGAATGCTGGGACTCTGGTCTGAACTGCTTGCAACAGTCAGCCCCGTCGTAAAGCCAGGTTGGGGCACTAACGCTGATGGTAACACGTCCAGGGAACTCTCCGCTTTGGCTGTCTTGCCAGAGATCTGGTTTCACGGCAGTTTAGAGGGATGAGACAGATGTCATCCCCAAACGTGGAAATAGCAGGATGCACTGCTGAGGACCAGAGAAGACTCCTTCCAACTCAACCTGCGCTCTCTCCGACTTCACCTGGAGGAAGATTCTTCACCTCCCGGATGGGCAAAACAGGCCCAGCCGTCCTCCGTAAACAGTCTCAACTTGACCAACTCGATCAATAAAAAATTAAAGAGGTATTAAAAATGCGACGGGGAAAAGCCAAATAAATGGTCTCATCATTCCCCACGACAGCCCTGCCTTTCCTGCATGGGTGAAAAGTAAATCAGTCCTACAATAAAGCTGAGTAGATCCAGGGCAAGGAGAGAGTCCAGAATCTCACCCGCAGGCAACAAGAAAACAGAACGCGACCCAATCTCGATTCTACGGAAGGGAGTAAAATCCCAGCTACCGCATAAGAGCGGACTTTTTAAACTTTTGAGTCCCCTAGCCCCAGGAAAACAAAGCTTTGCCATTTACCCAAAACGGGTTCACCGGTGGGGGAGAAGGTAGGGAGGACAGAAAACATCCAGTATATAAAATAAGATTTCATCTGCTGCCAGTCACCTAATTCATAGCCTCAAACGACTTAGGTGCTTTCTAGTTTTCTATAGAGAGAAAAAAAAAATAGTTAAAGCTGATTTGGGAACTTTTATATGTACTTTTTTGTTTTGTTTTGTTTTGGTACCAGGGATTGAACACGGAGGTGCTTAACCACTGAGCCACATCCCCAGTCCTTTTTTATTTCTGATTTTGAGACAAGGTCTAAGTTGCTTAGGGTCTCGCTAAGTTGCTGAGGCTGGCTTTCAACTTTCGATCCTCCTGCCTCAGCCTCCTGAGCCGCTGGGATTACAGGCCTGTGCTATCATGCCTGGCTAGACCTTTTTTTTTTTTTTAGACTTTCTTTTAATATGAAAAAATTGTGGATTGTTTTGGGCAATGGCCTGGGACAAGTGACGAGTTCTCACAACCTGTAGTCCCGCATGTAATAAGGTTCAAAATAACGGCCCTGAGTCGCAGCATCCCTGGGGAGTGAATCTCCAGTGTGTGTCCAGCACCCAGCACTGAGGAGGGAGGCGAGCCTTCTGCACTCTGTTCTAACAGGAATGGAAGCACAGAGAAGGCCTTTAAAAGTTTTATGAAGGCTGAGCTACCCATAACTCTTGCTGAACCGCGCACCTTGCCCGTCACAGGGACATCCGCTTGTTACTGCAAGAGAGCAGCCTCACTGGAGGTGGATGCTATAAATGTGGCACCAATGACTCAGAGTGAAAGTGCTGGTCTGGTGGATGACTGAGGTCCTCGGCTGGTGCTGGGAGGCCTGTCCTGGTCCTCTGTATAGGGAGATGTCAGCTCTTTGTGGGTCAGATGCTGCTCTGGAATGTGGGCTGAGAGGACAGCAAGTCTGGGAATGGACTTTCTTGCGGTTTGGTGGCATTTGACCTCCAAATGCAAGCATACATTCCTTTGGAAACATCTGCTTTGCAGCATTTCAGAAAGAGGCTGAGCACTTTGGGATCTGGAGGCAGCTGGAAGTAACTTTCTTACGTAAGCGAGCAAGGCAGAGAGCACTGCATTTGGGAAGGGATGGTGGGGTCCCTAGAAGTGGAAGAGGGGGCTTCGAGGGGCCGAATAAAGATGTCACTGGGGACAGGCACCACCTAGGGTTTATTCTCTCAGGAAAGAGTCTCAGACCTGCCAGGCTCTCATTTGGTGAGCTTCAAATAGCAGCTCTTGTCAATTCTGTGAGCTTGTCCAAAGTTTTCTGGACCTGAACTTTCTAATGAGACTATGCTTGCTGAATTAACAGGAAGCAGACTGACAGGATGAGAAGATTCAGGCTCAGTCAACCTCACGGCTCTTCTTCAAAGCCCAGTTCTGCCCTTGCCACCTGCACAGGCAGAACTGCTAAGAACCAGCCTCCCTCTGCCATGTGACGAGCACAGGACCGTCTCTCCTTGCTGTTTGGGACTGCAAGCGGAATGGAGATTTCCACTCCCAGGAAGCTTGGGGGTATATTATGCTCCCTTTTGAGGAAGAAAGGGGGAAATACAAATATATATTTGATCTGACAGTGATTACATCAAGGACCCTAGAACACTCACTCCCAAGGTGAATGGTAATGACCCCAGTGGCACAAAAGTGGGTTCTTTGGGGTGGAGGTTATTAAAAAAAATCTTACCTATTCCAGGGCTTTGTGGCCCTGCAAAGAACCAGCACAAACAGATACACAGTCAGTTTATGATACTGGCATTTCATTGGGATAGCAGTCAGGGGAAATCATCTAAAAGATTCCTTAAAGAGGAGAGGGTGGTAATTAAAAGAGGGTGGTAATTAAAAGAGGCTGAGGAAAAAAACGCTTGGGTTGTTTGTTTTGTGGTGCTAGGAATTGAACCCAAGGGCGTTTGGCCACTGAGCTATCTCTCCAGTCCTTTTTATATTTTGAGACAAGTCCCTGCTGAGTTGCTGAGGCTGGCCTTGAACTTGAGAGCCTCCTGTCTCAGCCTCCCCAGATGCTGGAATGACAGGCCCGTGCCATGGCATCAGGCTAAGAAATGATGTTTTAGAAGGCTAGAGGAAAACTAGTATCAGGGGGCAGAGAAGAAATGAGAATAAGACTTCCACTGGATATCTTTTTATATTGTTTTATATTCTGCAAACAAAATATATAAAATATATTCTTAGTGTATTTTTGAATGAACAAAATAAAGAATGGTGCTGAGCAGGGTCCTGCAACTTGGTTGGCGACTGTGAATTAAACCTGGAGCTGGTGGTTTCTGGGGGTTTCTGGCACGCCATGCAGCACCTTGGGATGACACCCAGGTGCCCACAGTCTCTGGGCCACTCAGGCGGGCAGCCACCTGGGCGGGTCTCATCTGAACAGAGGCCCCGGGTTGTGTCCCGGTCAGCACCAGGAGACCCCGCCCCAGCACCAGGAGACCCCGCCCCAGCACCAGGAGACCCCGCCCCAGCACCAGGAGACCCCGCCCCAGCACCAGGAGACCCCGCCCAGCACAGCTCCGCACGCCCCCGACACAGGAGCTGCTTTGTCACAGACTTGCCGTGGGCACCGCCTGGCCCCAGTGAGGGACCCTGACCTGCTGAACAAAGCTTTTCATCCCGGTTCCTTCCGCTTCCTGCCCTCTGGAGGGCGCGCCTCTCCTCCTTCTCACCCATTTCTCACACACTGGCACTGCCAGCCTCCGGGTAAAGGGCCCCCCGGGATGCCCGAGGCCCCTCTGCCTGTGGCCCAACAGCAGAATTCGGGCCACCGAGCCCCGCCTCCAGGGCATCACAGCAGGACACTCGCCCACGCGAGTCCTCACGCTCCCGGAGCTGCGGGCTGCCCTGGGCTTGCCCCACTTCCACCCACGAGATGGCATGGAGGGGAGGGATCCCGTCACCAAAGATGACAACAGCCAGTGTTTTCTCCGCCAAGGTATGTTTTAAATTTTTTGAGCCGAGTTCCACGAGAAGTCGAGGCGATAAGCTCACGGCAAACACAACAGCAGCTCGCGACTGTCAAGGATTCCCTCGCGCCACCTGCACCACCTCATCTGCTCCTCAGCACAGCCGAGGGGGGACTGTGAGCCCCCACTTTGCAGATGGGGAAATGGAGGCCCAAGGTGACTGGTGACTTGGCCAAGGTCACGCAGCCAACAGCAGAGCCGAAGCTGGCATCTAAGGTCTGATGGGGATGTGCTGAGGGGATACCAGGTATGCCACGAGCCAGGAAGAAGCCACACAGGCCAGGCCACCACACTGCAGGCCGTGGGCCAAGCCACCTGGCAGCCCACAGCACCACCACCATATGCAGGGAGAGTGCCCGGCCCTCCACGGTGCCCAGGGCTCACCACGGGTGGACAGCGCTGCTCCCTGGGGCCCAGCCTCTGGGCCTGTCTCCTCCCAGGTGAACGGAACATCTACCTGGCTTCTCTGCCACCTGAAAGCCAGTCCTTGAGTTGCGGGATGCTTCCTTCTCTGGGGCTTTTGCCTGTTCATCAGGTGCTCTCTAAAGTCCAGAGGCCCACGTGTCTGAGTGGCCAAAATAAAGGTAAGAGTATAAAAGACGCCAGGAGAAACCTGAGGTGGGCGGGGCTGCTGCCCCCCAACCTGCTTACAGATGGCGGCCCCACGTGCACGGATTCTGATGGCGACTCCCAGTCCTGACCCAGATGCACTTTGGCAGCAGAGGAGCCTGAGCGGGAGAGTTTCCATGGTGCCCAAACAGAGGTGGAGACGGCCGAGGGTCGGCAGGCACGGCTCAGCAGGGGGGACCCTGACAACCCCACAGACAGGGGTCCCGCGCTCAGATCCCTGGTGAACAGACACGTCCTCTAGAAGTGGGGCTGGACCCAGGGCGGGAAGACACGAGACGGCCACACTCCGCAGGCTTCGCTCCACCCCGGTCGCTGTGGCGGTCAAACGGGACAAGCACTCTGCAGACCTGGGGGCTCCACTTCCGACCAGGTGCTCAGCAGGAATGTGCTTCCCTGGGCACTGAAAGAAGAGCTCAAGCCCGGGCACACCATTTCAGGCATAAAACTAGAGATGACCCAGCCACCACCCACAGGACGGGGAGGGAGAGACTCCCGGGGAAAGGGAAGACGCTCCCCTGCACCCAGGGACAGGGACGGATCTCACAGCCCAGGAGCTGACAGAAAGAAGCCAGACGCAAGAGAGTTCCACCGTGTGGCTTTTGTTTGTAAAATAAAATGAACCTCTGCGGTTAGAAGGCAGGAGAGTGGGCACCTTGTGGAGGGACAGAGGACGTGGGCCTCTGGGGCACTGGCAACACACGGATGCAGGCACAATCCCCGTGTGGCCCCCTGGCGACACATGCAGAGCAGGCTACTGATTTCTGGATGTACACATATTTTGATATTTAAATATAGAACAAAAGACTCAAGTTCATTCCATCGATATATTTCAGCACATGATTCTTAAGAACTTGACGTGAAGAACGAGAAGCAGATTTTACGGTGAGCAGCGGTCGACGCTCTCCGACGCGGGTGAACACTCTCACGTTCGCACACACGGCGTGTACGTCCCCAGCACACCCCAGCCAGCACCAGACCACATCCTTTCTCTAGAGGTTTCTAGAATGGGGTCAAGGATCTCCCCTGGGTCCTCTCGCCTGTGGCTGTGCCTCGAGGCCGCTGGGCTGCACCCATGACCCCAAAGCCTGTGGCAGAGTTGGTGGTGAGGTGGCCTGGTGACCTCGGGACGCCCCGTTCAGCAGTGGCTCCCGAAGGCGCCCCGGAGTCACGCCTGTGACCCGTTCTCCAGTGTGTCCCGCTGGCCCTTGCTGGGGGGCGTGTTAAAGTGCACAGCCATCCCCTCCTTTGTATGCAAGGAAGCCACGAGAAGGCCCGGTGAGGCCCCTTTGGCGATTCCAGGTGTGTCCAGAAGCCGCACAGTGGAAGGACACACAGTGCTCACGTCCAGGCCGTCACCCTCCCGCTATGGGATTCGCCTTCTCCATGGCTGGCTCTGTCTAGAATGCAGTGCAGAAGTCCCTCGGCCCTGGGGCACACGTTCCAAGAGCTGCCCCAGCTCCTGCGCTCCAGCTCCCCCACGCAGCAGGCACAGCGGAGGCTCAGGAGGACAGCCGGCAGCGAGACAGCCCGGGAACAGCGCGCTGCGGTAAGAGTCCCTCAAAACGTACTCATTATTGAAAGAACGTGTGAACCATGGATCGTCCACTTAAGGTTTTGGACAGAGGTTGACAACCAGTAAATGAGACTAAAGAACAAAACCCCACCGAGGAGCCGAGATGGCCGCGGACCTGCCGAGCTCCTGGACACGCCAGAGGCCTCACCTCCCTCCTCCCAACTCCAGCCCCCCATAATCACCCCCCACAGGGGCGACCAGAGTGGACTCCAGACAGGGGTCAGACACACTGCACTGTGGCCCACACCTGCCAGCACCGGACTGTGCCTCCACCCTCGTGGGCTCTGCCACTGCGGTTCCTTCTCTCTCAGCGCCCTTCCTCGGAGCCCCCTGGCTGGTCTGCAGGGACCCCCATCCAGCCGCCCTACAGCAATCTCCCTCAGCGCCTCCTCTGCTGTCTGCAAGTCCCTTGTTTATTACCTTACATACTAACGTCCACCCCTATCAAAAACACCCCACGGGAATAAGGACCCTGCTTGGCTTTTTCACCAGGTGCCCCTGAGGCTCAGGGAAGTGCCTGGCGTAAAGCGGCAGCTGGCTATGGGCAGTGGGGGAAGGACAGAGAGGTCAAGGGCCAAGGGCAGAGGGAAGGAGGAGGGTTAAGGCTGCGGAGGCTGGGAGGGAGGAAGGGCGGGAATCAGGTCCAGCTACTGCGAGCAGCTGTGGGTGCCCCAGCTGTGTCGGGGGCTTCAGGACAAGAGATGTCACAGAGGGGACAAAATCAGGGAGAAGACAGGCAGGAGCAAGCAAATCCTCTGCTCCCACAGCTCCCTGAGGACGCAGCTGTGTGGGGTGGGCGGCGGGGTGGGCACCGTGCCCCAGAGCAGCACCCGTTGTGCTATTCGAGAGCCTTTCCCAAGCACCGCAGCCTCTGGAGGGGAACAGCAGGAGCAGCTCCTGGCGCTCCCAGAAAGAACACAGAGCAGCCAGGACAGCGGCGTCTGCGTGCAGGAATGCCAGCCGGGGAGAGACCGTGAGCAGGCGGAGGACGCCCGGGAGGCGCTCTGGGGCACGGGCCAGGCGGGGAGACAGCCTGGACCCCAGGAGGGGCACGGCCCATCTCCAGCTCAGTGCGTATCTGTGCAGGACGGAGCCTCCGCTCTCCGCCGTCCGCCTGCCCCCTCCTCCCGCCGCAGACCCTCCCGGCCCCCACACGTGGGAGCCAGGCTCTCACCCAGGTTTCGAGGACAGCCAGCTCTGGCAAGCTCCTAGGGAAGCCGAGAAGCCCACGCCCGGGAAGCACATGGTGCAGCCACGCGGCCGCGCTCGGTGCGCCAGACGCGTCTCCTGAGGGAGAGCCCTGCACGCACACACCACAGGACGGGACAGGAGCTGAAGCCCGGGACGTGCCTCAGCCAGGCGGAGACGTGACCAGTCAGTCTGCTTGTCAGAAGTGAACACAGAACAACAGACCGTGAAGTCTGGCTCCCACATCCGCGCAGAGGGTCATCTGAAGTGAGCGCTCCACACACAGCCGGGAGGCCTCTTGGGAGGAGCTGAAATCCCAGCGATGGAGGCAAGGCTGCACCTGCATTCCCAGTGGCCATCACGTGGCTCATCACCGAGCACGAAAGGCCATGCCGGACAGAGCCGGGCGAGGCCGGTGGTGCGCGCTAACCGCCCAGCAGCCGCCCGCCGCTCTGGGGGAGTCTGGGGGAGTCTGGAGGAAACCTTCTCCTCCCTGTGGCCCCAGGCCCAGGAACCCAAGGCAGAGAACTGAGGGCCTGAACGCAGCATGGGCACAAGGAAGCTCCGGCTTCCCGACGCCAAGTTCCCTTCACATCCCTTCTGGTCGGTGCTGGCGGGGGCCAGGCCGACTCTGCTCAGTGCACTGAAGACCACGGGCACCCAGCTGCCGGAGGGCGCCACGGCCCTCTTTGCTGCCATCAAATCCCTCTGACAGGCTACAGCTCCTTGCTTTAGAGAGGTCTGGCGCCCACCAGCACAGAAAAGGCTCCAAGCCCACAGCAAACGCACTTTTTAAAACCTCGGTTCAATTCAGTTTCTTTTTTTCACCTTTCAGAAGCTATGGATTCCTCCCAAAACCTCAAGGGCGGGTCGTACAAAGGTGCTACCGGGAAGACTCCTTCCGAGGAAGAGCCTCCTGCGCCCCATCCGCAGCACCTGCCCCACGCTGCCAGCATCCTGTCTGGAGGAGGCCTCAGGAGGCCCTCGGTCTCCACGCTCGGCGGCTTCCTCTGTGACATGCGCAAACCCATCTCTGGATCGGGACCAACTGAGGCCTTCTGGTGGCCTCTCACCCACCCGGACGTGGAGGTTCCCTAACAGAAGCGCTCGCCATTGCTCTTTAACGAGGCGCAGGGGCAGGGTGGGAGAGGCCCGCACATTTCCCTGCTGGAGGCCAAGCGAGTCAGCTGTCCGCTGGGAAAGCTCCTGCCCTGCCCGGCTACTCATTTATTCATAAAGCACCTCGTCTCCAGTAGTCACCCAGGCACGTGGAGAGGTCCAGTTACAGACGTGTCCCCGGGGCGTCCTACTGCTTCCTTCTCTACACTGGCAATCCCCTTTAAAAGAGGCACCGCGACTTGATCTTAGCCGTCCGGGATGTGAAGTCCGAGGAAGGGCTGTGCACTCGCTTCCCGTTCAGAATGGGCACCGCGTCCCTAACTCCCGCCCCGCTTGACTTCCCAGGCTCAGAGCCACCGCTGCGCCATCAGGGCAGCCTCCTAAAGCTTGTGAGGCAGTGTGATCCTATGGGAGGCGGCCCAGAGGCCTTCGCTGGATGAGGTCTGGGGACATGTTTTGGCGGATAGTTTTAATAGAGGACACAGAAATTACTAGAAGTCCCAGAACCCCAGCTACCCTAGTCCCTCAAGGCTGTGGAAAGTAATCAACAAACACTGGAGGGTCTGAAATTTCACACCTGGTTCTTCCCCAGACTGGAGCTGTTCTGAAAGTCTCTGCTTCGCTTCCTATTCCTTGGTTGGGTCCCTGAAAGTTAATTTCCCTAAACAATTGAGTTGTCAGAGTACAGATTAAACATCTGCAATCCGAAAATTCAAAATGTTATGAGCACTGACGCGATGCTCAAAAAGTTTCAGATTTTGGATTATTTCAGATTTTCAGATTTTTGGATTCGGGAGAGTCTTATGCAAATATTCCAAGATACGAAACACCCCTGGTCCCAAACATTTTGGGTCAGGGCTCCTCCAACAGTGACATGCAAGCTGAGCTGGGGCAGCTGCCAGCCCTCCGGGTGTCCCTCTCCCATCAGGAAATGCCGGTCACCCATCTTCCCCTTTTCTTTTTTTCCTGTACCCCTGCCCCTGGAGAAGGCCGCTCTGCCTGCCCCAACCTCTATCTTGCAGCCGCACCCTGTTGATCTCAGGTGAGTCCAATCAACAGGACTGGCCTTTCCTCCCCGAGATCCAGACCCAGGCCACATCACAGCTGGCCCGACAAGGTGTGCCTGTGGCCAGGCCTCCTGCCAACAGCCTGGGGCACCTTCAGACCCACACAAAGCCTCCTTCTTCTTCTCCTCGCCCAAGCGCCCATCGGCCGCACTCGCCACAACGGAAGCCACGGCCGCCCTCCTATCAATGCGCCTCTGTTCCGGCACATGGCGGAGGGCTGCCCGCAGCCTGCCCGCCTGCCTGTTCCGGCTTCCCTCTGAGAGCCCCTTTCAATGTCCGCACTCCTTCCTTCTTCCCCACCCCTCCCCCACACGCACAAAGACCTGCTATAAAGTGGGATTTTTCTCTATAGGAACAAAAGGAGGTTAGCTTTCTTTCCTCTCTGTTTTTCCTGTCCTCCATCTAAATCTGGCAATCGGAAAGAGTGGAGGCAGTTAAATGGACCCAGTTCATGACCTTAAGAGACACTCTCGTTGACTTTTTCTACTGGGATGGCTGGAGGGGCATCTAAAGCTGTCCCCACCCCAGCTACAGCCTCACGAGCCATCTTATTCAAGCCCCTTAATTAAATGAAGATGCTGAGGCCCAAAGTGGTGGTACCTGGGCCGCTCAGTGGGCTTTGGGGCAGCTGCTGGGGCCCCTGTTGGGCAACGAGGAAGCAGAGAGTCTTACCATCATCCAAGTAGGTCTGGTCCAAGTTCTGCTCCTGCTTGATCGTCACCCCCGCGGGTAATCCTTCCTTTGGGTCACTGACTGGGGGTCCGTTTTTGGCGGCTCTTTGGCTTGTGGCATTCTGCTGCTGGATGACCGTGGGGTAGGAACCGGGGCTCAGCCTCTGCCCTTGACTGGCAGGAGGCGGGCCAGGCCGGGCGGCGCCTGGTGGGAAGTTCTCGCAGTACATGATGTGCTGGAACTCCTGGTGGCTCCCGCAGCGCAGCGGCTGGTTGGTGGGCGAGTAGTGGATCACCGGGGGTGCCTGCTGGGTGGCCGGGGAGGGGTGGAGCAGGGCCGAGCCCTGCCCCGGGGACCCGGCGTGCACCAGCACCGAGCGGTGGGCGTCGGCGAGGGACAGGGGTGAGGCCATGAGGGCCGGCTGCTGGTAGCCCAGCAGGCCGGGACTCAGGCTCTTGCTCCGCTGGTAGAGGACGGCCGCGGGGTTCTGCTGCTGGTAGCGGGCGTCGGGAGACGAGAGCCCTGAGCGGAACTGCTGGCAGGGAGCCATGGTGGCCACGAGGCAGGAGGGGGACTCGGCCACCATCGGGTGCTGTGGATAATACGGCTGGCTCCCCAGGCCCCCGGGGGCGGGGCTGCAGATCAGAGAGGGGTCATACTCATCGGTGGGCTCCGTCTTGATGGCCGGGACTGCAAGGAGAGAAAGCACACGCTTCGGCACCTGCAAGGACCTGCCGTGTGTCCCGAGGAGGAGTGGACAGAGGCGAGAGACAGGTGCTGGGTGTCCATGTGGGTGGGCCACAGGCTTTGGCTCTACCACTTACTAGCCAGGGGCCAAAGGCTCCCTGAGCAATCTGTCCTGTCAAGTTGGAAACTTCAGGTTGGCCATGATCTCGAGTGACAGTCTTTCCAAACTGGAAAGATGGCTTGTAGGTCTGACTCAGGCCTGGGACCGTCACAACCCAGCTTCTTGAGAAACAGCATCATTTCTCAAGATGTCATCTGAAGACCAAATGTCCCCTCCCCTCCCGACCCCGGCAGCTCCTCTCCCTGTCCCTGTCTTCCTTCTTGCCACATGTCACCATCTGAGAGACGGTCTCTGTCTTACGTGCTTTATTATCTGACCACCTCCTCTAGAATGCAGCTTGCCCAGGGAAGTCTTTGGTCTGTCTTGTCCAGTGCTGGGTCTCTGGAACCCAAACAGCAGCTGTTCTTAATGGGCACTCAGCTATTCCCAGAGGAAGGCATGACCAATAGCAACTGTCACCCTCTTCCGTTCTGTGGAACTTTGGGGAAACAAGACCAGGTCTCAGTTTCCCCGTCTGTTAGCTGGTGGAAACAAACACAGCTACTCAGTGGCGTTGGTGGGAGGACTGAGTGAGACCCCTGTGCAAGGCACCAAGCCCAGCGAGTGACCTGCAGAGGCGCTGGGAGCCAGCCACAGCGCGCGATGTACCACTGCCCACGTTGTCACCGCTGCCTGGCACAAATCACCAGAAACAGTTCCTCTCCAACACCTTTGCTGGAGCTTCCCTGGGCCCACCTTTCTTCTCATTGGAGCAAATGACCAGTGGCAGGACAGGGCCTGGGGTGGCCTCCCAAGTGCAAGGGTCACAGGAAGGAGGCAAGCGGGCAGCAGGTCCAACTCAACCACCGAAACCACTTCTCAAGAGGCCATTGGAAGGCCAGCACCTGGGGGCCAGAGGGCTCACTCAGCCCTGCTCAGCCCAAAGAATGCATGCGGAGGCCAGGCCAGGAGCCTCCTGGCCACGAGAAGCCCGCGCCACAAAACGAGCCTGAAAACCGCTACATTAGAAGAAATGGTTGAGTTGCAGCCCAGAGTCCACCCAGCGGTGCCCACCGTTAGGGTCCTACGTGGCCTGGGTAATCTGACCGCTACTCCTGACCGTGAGTGACATCACTGCTGGAACAGGTGTCCTGCAGGGACACAGGCCTCCAAAGCCAGGTGTCCCCTGGGTCTAAGGGTCAAAAACTGACAGAGGATAGGACCGGGGGACTCAGGTCCCAGATTGCGGGCTTCAGGTCTGGGACAGGTAGCCAGCAGATCTTCTGCCAGTCTGAGAAGTTTCTAGCCTACTTCCCAAGGAGGAGCTTGAAGACAAATATGTCAACATAGAACTCCACTTTCCTGGCTGTTCCTAACCAGCTACTCTGCAGCCTTAGCATCATCTGACATACCAATAATATCAATATTCTCTATTAGCAGATCCCGCCCCTGCAGAGGGCCAGTTTCAAGTGGGCGGGGTTTCCTCGGTTTCACTCCTGGGTCTATATCTACAGTCCCAGGAGCTCATATACTATGGGGACACATGAATGAATGAATGACAAATGGCAGTCACTACGCTTCTTAGGAACATGTGCCTGTGCAGCTGAGAGCTCCTGGTCTGGTTATCCACTCAGTGGCTTCTCTGGTCACCAGGAGCCTACCCACTGCACAGCAACTAAAGGTTCTTTAGGCCTTAGGGCATGTCCACTTCTGACCTCTAGAGTGGTCAAGTCCAAGACAGGGACAGGAGGCATCTGCAAAACCCCACCCCTCAAAACCTGTCTACTCAGGCCCTTCTCCCTCCCCTACCCAGAGGAAAATAATAATAGCTGACATCACTGACATCCGCTAACCATGCACCGAGCTCAGGGTTTTATGGGCATCTGGCTCATAATTCTTATAAAGAAGTTGCCATCTGACAGATGAGAAAACAGGCTCAGAGAGGTTGAGTCCCCAGCCCCAGGCAGCCCAGCTGGAAGCAGACCACAGGAGTCCTGAGTCCCGTGCCTCGAGCCTCTGCTGTCTCAGCTGGAAAAGGAGCCAGAGGGGAGGCCTCACCTGGGTGGTAGGTGAAGTGCTGAGGCTGGCTTCGTTTCCTTTTCCCATTGATGACGTAGAAGTTCACCTTCACGGAAGTGCGGATATGCTTGTTCCGGTACTCGGGGATCTCCACAAAAAGCATATTCTGGAAGGAAGGAGTCGTCACGACTCAGATGCAGCAGGGTCCGGACTCCCACCAAGACCCTGGCCGCATTCAGCATCCCACCTAACAGGAGGGCCTCTCGACACGCCTGCGTTCACACGTCTGATTTCAGGGGAAATGAGCTATTTGGCTATAGCAAGGAAACAGGCTGCAGCATCAACTATCAAGACCAAGAACCCACAGCCCAAATCAGAGGACCCAGCGCCCGGAAAAGACTCAACTCACACGTGGGTTCCGTGTGCACTTACTGAGTACCTGTCAGGTCCCACTGTGTGGGAAGGAAGGAGGGAGGGGGAGCAAGGAAAAGACAGACAGGATGACAGGGCGGGGGCTCAGGACCCCTGCCGTCTCGAAGTCCACATCCCAGGGCTTACGGGCTGGCTCTTGTCTTTATCCACCGTGGCTTCCATCTCCCAGACTTGCTGCCCATCTGGAAAGCAGAAAATGACAGACCGTGGAGAAATTGCTAGAAACCAAGGCTCAGGCCCCAAACTCACCCCTGAGGCTTAGCGTGTTTATGGGTGTTTTCAGTAAGCATGCCAGTGTGCACGTGTGCGTATGTATGCTTCTTTTCCTGAACGGAAGGCATGTTGACAACAGAAAACCATACAATAAAAAATAGGAAAAAATTAGAAATTGCTCAGAATCCTACATCATTATCTTTTTTTTCCCCCTGTATCTGAAAATTACTTTTCTTTCTTTAAATAAAAAAAGTATTGTTACGTATTACACTTGATTATATGCTTTGTTCAACCAAAGGTTATTTCCGAAAGGTCCTGCAAATGCCAAGAGTGTCCCAGGGGCCTCATTACGGGTCCCTGACTGTCCCAGACGTGCCTGAGCCATTGTCTGAGAACACAGGTGGTTTAGACATTCTGTCCTGGGAGGGAACCCTGTGACCCGAACAGGGTCCCGGCTCCTGAGTCACCAGGGTGCGTGGAAACACAGGAGCCCACCCCACACTTTTCCGGCAACAGACGGCCCGGATCGCATGTGAGTCACACCAACTGAGGAGGTTTCGCTCAACAATAAATCCTCCTTCCCGGGAGCCCAGTGCTCATTCCCCAGTTTGGGGCCAAAAAGTTGGGCCAAACACAACCCTGCATTTGCAAATCACAGGCCTCTCTCGCTGACCACCTACATTGGCCACTGGGCAGTTTTCAGCTGAAACGAATCGTTTCCACCAGTGTTTCCAGGGTGTTTGTGGAACACTGACTCTGAAGGATATTAAAGGGTTTTATGAGCAGGGGAAAACTTCTACAAGCTAATAAGGGTTTGGAAAATGCTGAGTCAAAGTCAAATGGGTTTCTTGACTACAGGGCAGCTCCAGGCTTCCATGCACTCACCTGCAGAGGCACCCCAAGGCAGTATGTGGCACCCCCGACACCTGACCACAGAACCCCCGGCCCTTTCTAGAGCACGGCAGTTGGCATCTTCCATGATGGTTCAGATCTGAACCCACGTGGTCTCGTCTCTAAAGCTCATCCAGAGAAATCTGGGCTGCAAAGCATCGTTGGAACCTACTGGAACAAACCCCCCCTACACACACACACCACACCACTGCCGCCACCACCACAGTTAACCAAAAGTCCTGTGGTTGCTACCGAGGTAAATGCCACCTGGAAGAGCCCTTTGTAACAACCAGGTCTGCAGCCTTGGGCTCCAAGTTCTTGCTCGGTGCAATTCCTGAAATGACTGGGGACAAGGGCGAGCTTGTGTCAAAAGAGAAGAGGAGCCAGGAGTTCAGCTGAGCATTCAGAGGCCCTGGGTCTCATCCCCAGCACTTTGCAAAAATGAAAAGGAGAAAAGATGAAGGGAAGAGGCAAGGAATGTGCCCATCTGACCACAGCACATGGTCCCTGCGGGAGGGACAATGTATCCCCCGCAGTCTGCCCCCCACGCTGCAGGGGAATATTTCAAGACTAAATGCACTGAATACACCAAAGAGTCAGCAGCTCCAGAGGCTGCTGAGGGGGTCAAGAAAGAGTCTGAGCGTCAGACACTGCTCAAAGGGAAGCAGCAAAGGACAGACAGGTGGACATCAGGTGCCTGAACGGAAGTCCTCAGGGCCTGGTCCTTCCACGGACAAAACTCTCAATCCCCGTTTCCATGTCAAAGACGGGTCGAAGGTCACCCAACAGAGACACGTGACCCCTCTCGATGGAGGTCACCATCAGGAGTGCAGCTACTCAGATAGGTCCCCTTCCAAAAGGGGGTCCTCATGCACTCACTATGAAGCAAGCCCCGAACCAGAGATCAAGTTGGACGTTCACGGAGGAAGCAATATGGGTCAGCGTCTGGTCGTGACCCTCTCTCCGGCTCTCACCGGGTGGCTGAGTTCTGCGGCCACCAGAACTGCTTCTGCACCAAGCATGGTTCCCTGGGGAGGGAAGGCCGGTCCTCGGGGGCTCTTCTCGGGGAGGAGGCGAGGCACCTGGAAGCCTCAGCAGGAGGTCAGCCACGGCAGAGCCTGAACCAGACTTCCTCAGGACAGTCCATGGCAAGGCTGGGCCACCACGCCCCAGGCCTCCCATGGCCCAGCAGGTCCGAGCAGGGAAGCAGGCTGCAGGGTGCAAGAGGAGTCTCTGCCACAGGCCGACCATGACCCTGAGCCTCCCCCTGAGCCAGGATGAACCTGGCCCCTGCCTCACCTCAGGACTCCTCACTCCTGGGTACCCTCAACTTTGGGACAGAGCTGGCTTCGAATCCCTGATTCTCTCAATTAGCTGTGTGACCACGGATAAGACACTAGACCTCTCTCTGCCTTCCATCCAAAATACAAGGGTCTCATATCCCTTTGCCTCACAGGGTCCTCGGGAGGATTGAATCAGATGCCCAGCGTGTCGGTGAGGACGATGATCATGACAGGTGGCCCCAGACTAGTCGAACACTGACTGCTTTACCGTTTGGCACACATTCCGCCACATGTTAATATTGGAATAAACACGCATCTTCGAATCGGAATCCAATAGAAGTCCTCTGACTGCACTTGCCCACACCCCTGCCAGCAGGTGTGGGCTGAGGGACTCTCAAGGGACAGCACCTGTTCTGCCGGGTGGTGGCACCGTGCCTGACTCTCCTTGCTTTCAAAAGCGGATCTTTTACTCTATTGCCTTAACTTCAAAGGAGAGTGAGAGGGGTCACGGGCACGAAGACAGGGGACGGTGGGCGAGCGAAGCCGGGGCTCTCTGCTTTCTTGTGCACCTTTAGGGTCAGACGCTTGGGGACACAGCACACCTTCCTTGTTCAGTTCTCAGCAGGTCCCAGCAGGAAGTGAAAGCTGACCCCAGCCTCCTCCTCCATTTAGAGTCACACAGCGTGGAAGACACAGCTCAAGGGACTGTCACTGAGGGAACCAGGTGGTTTACAGAAGGTCTCGAGGCCACCTTCCCGGCTGCACCGCCCTCCCCTCCCACGCCTGTGTCCACTGGTGCGCGTGTCCTAGGGCAGGCCAAGCCCATGCTCGGAGCAGAACCCACACCCAGCCTGAAGCCACTGTGCCAGGGTCAAGTCCTCTTGCCACCATTTACTGCCTGCGGGGCCACACATCTCGGGGCCTCAGTTTCTTTATGGGCAAAGACGGCAAAGCTGCTGCTGGCCTGCAGGAGTTGTGCCCGGCCACGGCTTAATGGTGGCACGTGTACTCGGCCAGGGAAGGTGCCCTGCCGAAGGTCCACGCCAGTCTGTGCCGCTGCCGTCACTGTAGAACTTGGCGTCACACGCTGGGAGGAGAGAGCTGGCGGCCGCCCTGCCCCGGGCTCTGGTGGCCGCCCTGCCCCGGGCTCTGGCGGCTCTCAGGGTCTTCCTTTTGTTTCCACGCATCACATTCTTCATCACTAATACATAAAACGGCCGCAGAGAGTCTCAAGGACAGGGGACGCTGAGTGGATCGCCGCCGCAAAGTAGTGAGGAACATCAAGCTCGCAAGGAGTCGGGACACCAGGTGGCCCGGGGAATGAGGCAGACCCCCGTTTTCCGACCTGGGAACGCTTCCCTTACACTACAGAGCAGGCGGGTTCCAGGGAGGCAGGCCAGCGCTCACGGCGTGGGCCACCTGGGGATGGGGGGACAGGGAGGACTGCGGGCAGCTTTGTTGGTATCGAGTCATCGGGCGCCGCGCTACCTGCTCACCTGCTCGCCTCCCGGGACCCCGCACAGCCCAGTGCTGCGTGGAGGCCGGGCAGGGACTACCAGCACGGAGGAGGCTGCTTCCGATCAGTAGGCCGCCGGGGCCGAGGAGCCCTGCACCTTTCCTGCCCTTGGGGGGTCCCCAGACTAGGAGGCAGCCTGACATCCTGACAGGGCTGCAGAGAGAAGAGGACTCTGCTGGGCGGGCCCCCCCCCACAGGCCAGCTTCCTCTCCCAGTCGGCTTCAGCCGCTGGCCTTCCCACCTGCAGCCAGCTTGCTCCGTCTGCACGCCCTGACCATGCCACTACCGCCCCTGTGCCCAGGCCCTTCCACCCGCGAGGGTCCCCGGCAGCCACCTCTCATCTTCTCCTCCTCTCCCACGCTCTGCCGTCACGTTAGCCACCCGCAGAGTGGCTGTCTCTTCTCACTCCAGGTCTGAACTCCCCAAGGGCAGAGCCACACCTATTTCATCCTCTGCCTTATCCCAGTCACCAGAGTGTCTGGCCTGTAAGAGTCGCTTAATAAATACGAGCTGAGTAAATGGCCACATTGGTCTCAGTAGCCCCCTGCAAGGCCCACGGTCAGAGCTCAGGAAACGTCCGACCCACAGGCCTTTCCAGTAAGAGGCCTGGCAGAGAGGAACCTCTGAGCCCCTCTCAAAGAGTCCCTTATGCTAATCAACTGAAGGGGAAGGAGCTGAGAGTACAGGTGCAACCACCTCAAGGCCCGGCAGCCTGGTGGGACTCCATCCACCTCCTGCCCTGCTCAGGTGGGCGCTGGGCAGACCCTTGCGTGTAAGCAGCACTGAGTGGCCCAGTGGGCTTCTGCTGCACAGGTCTGGGGTGAAGCAAAGGACGTGGGTGTCTTGGGCAGATGTCTGGGCCAACCTGCCCCATCCTGAGTTGACAGGGACTGTCAGCCAGCATGGAAACGGCCCTTCCAAGTCACAGAGGGGCAAAGTGAGGAACCAGAGCTCGGGAGAAGGGGCTGGTCTTGAGGGGTGTGGGTGCTACTCTGTCAGCATGGCAGAGCCGGCGCTGGCTTCTGGACAGCCCAGCTCGAGAGAAGCCCCGCAGGCAAGCAAGCGAGAGCCCTTTGCTGGGAGGTGGCCTGAAGTCGTTCTGCCCTCTGCCGCAGCTAGGATGGAAGCACGCGGACAGGAAGCAGGAGGGCCGGCCGGGAGCAGCTGGCCAGCAGTCAGCCTGGACGCCCCAGGCTGGAGTCGGCACGCAGGCGGGCAGGCTGTCACGGAGGAAGGCAGACGTGTCCGCCCCGGGGCTGTGTGCATGCCACCGGGCTTGAGGACCTGGGAGGAAAGGGAAGTGTCAGCTCGCATTAGCCGGCCATGCCTGATGCCTCCCAGCCCGGGCTCTGCTTTTAAAGACGAGCTAAATAAAGATGGTTGAAGTCATTTTGCTCTGCTCCTTATGACAGCTGACCAGCAGAAAAGCAGGTCCGCCCTGGAAGCTTGGGCTTGGGGCATCACGAACATCCCCTCAGCTCAGGGGCACCTCACGTCTGCCATGGGGACTCCACCTGATGGATTCCTGAGGTCTTGATTCCTGGCACTGTATCTCCTCCTGTCCCACCGTCGCCCCTGTAAGCACCCCGTCCCCCACAACTGCAGCAGTGGCTGGCCCACCTCCCAGCGCCACCTGCGTACCCCTCCCTGTCCCTCTGTGTAGATCACCAGAACGGTCTCGAAAATACAAACCAGAGCCTGTCAACGCCACAGACGAGTCTCCAGCAACGACCTGCTGCTTTGGGAGCAAAATCCACACCCCAGCCACGCCCACAGGGCCCAGCACAGCCCACCCCTCCCAGCAACCTCTCTGGGGTTGGCTCTCTGGGCTGACCACCAGCCACGAGGGGCCAGGGCCCCCTCTGCTCTCCACTCCTCCAAGACCTGAGCACATCCACACGATGCCACCGTGGCCCTGACAGATCCTTCTCCTGCATCCCGCTCCCCTGGACTGCGGTTCTTTCCCCAGCTTGAGGGCTCTGCTTGAAGCTGCTCCTTTGGGAAAGTTCCTCCCTGACCTCTCAACCCCGGTTGCCTAATCTCACCAATAAAAACAAGGGACATCCAGTTAAGTTTGAATTTCACAAAACAATATGTCTCAAACCTCTTGCCACGGCCCAGGACATACTTTCACTAAAGCGACTCGCTGTTTACCTTCAGGTTTAACTGGGCGTCCTGTACTTCCCGACTCCGTCACGCCTGTGACCCGGCTTCCCTGTTCTCGGGTAGCACTTTGCTCATCTCTAAGTGCTGCTCCTACAGCAGTTTGAGACTATCCACCCCTGCAGGCAGGGATTTCACCTGTCATGTGTCATGTACCAGGCACAGAACTGCACACAATAGGTGCTCAATAAATACCCAAGGATGGGTTTGGAAGCACGGGGGCTGCGTGAGTGGGGGAGGCAGAAAGGCCGTGTGTGGTCAGGTCCCGGGGGCCACCGTCGGCCCCGGCTACTCCCAGCCCAGCACTCTGCTCTGCGCCAGCCACCATCCAGTGACCCCAGCGTCAGCAGCCAGAGGCTCTGGGAACCTGGGAACTCGGGTTTGGAGCTCTGCCCCCACTGAGGAACTGTCACCTCAAGGAAGCCTGTCAACCGCACCGTGTGACGCAGCTTCCCCATCTGCAAGTGGGGGAGGGGAGGCAGGGCCACTCGCCAGGCCTCCAGGCCAGGAGCTGAGTACCAGAGAGGCTCTACCCCCCAGCGGGATCAACACACGCTCCCCTCCAGACCGGGCAGAGCAAACCGAGCTCCCGGTCCAGAGGCGGCGGCCGGCGTTGTCCGAGCACCTACTAACTGCCTGGCATTTTCAATTCCTTGAATCCTTTTGTTGCTAAAACACCATCCTCCTCACTTTTAGAGGTGAGGAAACTGAGTCCTGAGGACCACAGCACAAGGTTGATCCAAGCTTCTGGCCAAGCCTGCGGGGTGTTCACACAAAGGCTCTGGCACTAAGAATGACGTCCGGTGGCCGAAATGCTCAGGCCCAAGTTAATTAGAAAACATTTTTCTGCAGCCTCTTTCAAAGGTGTTGAAGAGGGTGGACTGCAAGATCCTTTTGCTTGAAAGCCTGATCCTATGTGCAGGAAGGCCCAAGATAGGCCAAATGTTTGGCTTTCTGAAAATGAGACCATCTTCTCTCCAGAGGGCTTCGGAGTTGCAGGCCGGCCTCTATCTTTGGGGGAACACTTTGTGCCCCAGCCAAGCTGCAAGCAATGGGCTCAAGCCCAGGGGGTAGCTGACACTTTGGTGGTGAGTCACAGGGCAAAGGTCTGCAGCGCCTTAGTCATGCTCCCGCCCAGCCTGAGTCTGACATTTCCCAGAGAGAAGCCAACAGAGAGATTCCCATCCCAGGGCTATTATTCCAAAGACCACCCTAGTGACATCAAACCCAGGGAAAGACAGGTGGCGGGGAGAGGTCCCCTCGAAGATACCGCCAACTCACTCTCCTAGGAGACTGGTTCATGGAAAAATACTTACTTAGCAAAAATTTTTTAGAAATATATTTTAAGCACATGCATTTCTATTTATTAAACAAAGCTCAAAATACAACCTTTGGGAACCTCCAAGTAATAAAATGACTCATGTCAGGACACGATGACTCAGTGGGAAAGAGGGAATTCCACCACCCACGCCTCCTTTCTAAAAAATCAATTTGCCCTCTCGACAGGTGATGGGAGCTTCTGCCATCAGGCTGCTCCAAGAGAACAGTCCAGCAAAACAAAGCTCCCTTCTAACAATTTAAGTTTCAGAGCTGAGTAATCCCAGGTCGGCCCGTTTCCCACCTCCGCCCCCGCGGGACACGGAGAGCCGGGGAGCCACTTGGCAGGGCCCGGGCCTGCATGGAGGACTTACCAGTCGAAACATTCCAGACCCCTGTGTCACGCAGACGGACCTTCCAAACACTGGATCCCGCCCAGGCAGGCAAGGCGCCCGCTGCCATGGCAACCCCATTTCCGCCGCAACATCACTTGTATTTTTGTGCCCTTAGATTTTTTCCTGTTTTGCAATGTTTTGCTGGGACCCCCGACTCCGCCTGAGGCCCAAGGGTCAGGGTTCCGAGCAACGTCAGGGGCGGCCCCGTGTGACCATGCCGGGGAGGTCACGCCACTTTTACCTTTCAGGCAACAGATAAGTGGCTCTCGGCGATTATGAGGAGTGGCAAGAGAAAAGACGCTGACTGCTCTGTGGCTTCCTCTGACAGGACCCAGGAAAGGTGCCCGAGTTGAGGTCAGAGCTGCCCGGGGGTCCCCAGCTCTGCACCCCCCGCATGACCTCTCTCAACCTGTTACCCCATCTGTGAAGCGGGGGAGATGCCACCTGCCTGTCCCAGCTGGAGTGACAACAGAAGGGACGTCACTGTCACTGAACGTGGTGAACTTGCACCTGCTCTGTGCAGGGACTGCTGCAGACGCCGAGGGCAGGGCACCAGTGCCAAGTCCCACCCTCAGGGAACCGCACCTGGTGTGGGAGCCCAGGCAGCAAAAGGACTGACGGGCCAGGTGGCTGACGGGCCAGGTGGCTGCAGCGGCAACCTGGGCGCCAAGAGAGCCAGACGGCGACAGGCAGGGTGGACCAGGCCCCCGACCTGGAGCACAGGAGACCACAGCTTTGTAAAGAACAGTGGAAGGACACTCTGAGAGCCAACAGGCAGCGTCCTGAAAAAGAAAGGCGCGTGGGCTGAGGGGACGGGAGCAGCAAGAGGGGCATCGCCCTGCGAGGTCAGGGGCAAGGGCCAGATCGCGCAGGCCCTGAAAATAATTAAAAGTAGGGACAGAAACAACATAATGGCCGTTATTATTACTGCTGCTATAAATAAGATGCCATTTTCCAAAACACCGGGCCGCGCGGCTGAGGGCCCCTGCCCCCTCCCCGTCCCTCCAGCCTCCCAGAGTCATCTCGCTGGAGTGGAAACTGCCCATCCCATTTTAGTTGACGCTATAAAAAGAACTTTGGAGCTGGTGGTGCTGATGACCTAGCGCTGGGGCTAAGATTAGCCCAGGAGGCTGTCACCTTTCCTAATGCGAGAAACAGCTGGGGTTCCCCTTCCCTGGAAAACTCGGGCTGTTCCTCCCGCCCGCAGCCCCTGCCGGCCAGCGTGTCCATGGAGATGGGCGCCGGGATGGGTTTTGGAAAGAAGAAATTGAGCAACAGGGATTCCCCCGCCGGAGGCGGCCAAGCGGGGAGGGGAGCTCGTGGGGTCAGAAGAACAGGCCCAGCGCCTGCAAGTCCAGCAGGCTCCTCCGTCAGAGCTGCTGGGGCCGGACACCCACCCAGGGAAGCCACCCCTTCTCGGGCCCCGGGGGGACTCAGATGCCCTTGCTTGTCCCGTCCTCAGCCCGAGAGCTGCTTTCACCTGGGATCTGCGGCAGGCACAGAGGTTCCTATCTGAGAAATGGCTCCTTGATGCCAGCCAGCCACAGAGTTCACAGGCCTCTACCATCACAAGATGGCTCCAGGGAACCACTGCTTCCAGGAAGCTGAAGCTCTTCAGGCGAGTTAGCCTGGCTCTCAACGTCCCCGGAGCAGAACAGCTCGAGGCCCAGGGTGCAGACTCCGGAGCCAGGCTGCCTAGAGTTAAATGTCATCACTGCCATTGGCCAGCTGTGTGACCTTTACCAAGTTACTAGACTTGTCTGTGCTTAGTCTCACCATGACTTTGGAGGGCCGTCACGAGGAGTCGGATTACTTGCTTAGAACCAGGCTAGGCCCAGAGTTCTTATTGTTTTTTAATGACTCTTGGTTCCAATGAGGTGAACTCTTAAACTTGTGTTGGTTCTTCCACAGCCAAAGCATAAGGATAATAATAATAAAAGCCAACATTACTGAGCATTTGCACTGGGCCAAGCCCTGTGCAGAGAGCACACCCTGAAGGGTCTCACCACCTCCCCTCACCTCCCAAGAGCAGTAAATCACCTGCATTTGACAACAGAGGAAGCGTTGGCACAGAGAAGTATAGTCACTTGCCCAGGGTGGCACAGCTACCAAATGCTGATCAGCGAGTCAAACCTAGGTCATCTGACCTCTGAAACCATGCTAGTGACAGGTCATAGCATGCTCCCCACAGAGTGCCCGGCCCAGCAAGGGCTTGGGGTAGCATGGCTGGAGCCACGATCCGGGGGGAGCACACTGCACAGTGGTATGGCCGCCACAGGCACCCCCTCCAGGGAGCCACTGTCCCACTTCACAGAGGGGAAACCGAGGCCTGGGAGGTCCAGGAGCAGGACAAGGCTGCATCACCCACCAGCAAGACCTCTCTGAGTGTCACCATGTGTCTTCTGGGTGCCCGCAGGGCCAGACAAGGTGACAGTTACAGATTCACAGGCCAGGGCCACCATGGTGCTCCCGGGGCTATGGATCAGCCTTATCACATGGCTTTTCAGAGCTGAAACCAGTTCTGCTCCTTGGTCCCTTCTGGAGGCAAACGTGTGGGGCCCAGAGAGCGGTTCAGCCGGTAAGCAGCACTAACTGATGCCCCAGGAGGCCCAAAGTCACTGCACCCCAGGACACTTGAACGTGCGCTGAGGCCCAACTCCGGAGGACCTGGAGGGGCCCAGCCTCAGGCCTTCCCTCAGGCTCCCTCAGCCCAGAGGCTCCATCAGCCTGGGCCTGTTTATACCACGTCTCCTCTGCCAAAAGGTACTTAAAAAAAGCAAAGCTCCTCCTGTCAAAGCCAGCAGGATGGTTTCCTGGCGACGCAGAGGCGTCTAATCTGGAGAGGCAAGAGTTACCTGGTCATTGACATTTCGTGCCACTCTCCTGCTCAAGAACCCACTGAGACTCCCTATGACCTCGCCTACACCTAGACCGAGCCAAGGCCACGTGCCTCCCTGGCCCTGGGAGACTTCTCGCTCTGGCCTCTGCCTTTTCTTCCCAACACTTCCCAGCGTGAAGCGGCCTGAGTACAAAGGCAAAGGTTAAATCAAGTAGCTCTGGCCCAGGTGATGGAATGCAACTCAACCGTTCAAAAATCAGGTTCTCGGAATATAAAGTACCTGAATAAATGACCATGACACAAAAAAGCAGGACGGAAAACAGGTACAGAAAAAAGCTGCGTGGTGCACAGGGCGCCTCAGCCAGCAGGGCGGCCCGGCCGGGCCCGCGCTCCCGTCCACACCTGTTTGCAGAACCACAGGGAGATGCGCAGGTGTCCGACCGGCAGAAACCGTGTGGACGGGTGAGACCAGGTGGGGTTCAGGATGTCCCCAGCCTGGAACTCTCCTCATCTCTTCCTCTCCGTGCCCTGCTGGTGACCTCTAAACTGCAGAGCAGCGGGTCTGGGCAGGGCGACTTCGCCCTGGGGGCACATGTGGCGATGTCTGGAGACATTTTTGGTCAACCCGACTTGGGCAGAGCTGCTGTACGGAGCTTGGGGAGGGCAGGGGCTCCTGGACGCCTCGGTGCGGAGGATCCCCTGCGGATGCTGCCTGGGGCGTAGGCTGCCTCCGTCACCTGTCACCTCCGTCTCCCCCCAGCTCTTCTCTGTCACTCACTGCGTGCTGCACCTGCATCCCCCAAAGCCCTTCCCGCACCCCAGGCCTCCCGGCTCCCAGGGATTTTGCCTCTGCTGATCCTCCCCTGTCCCCTTCCTCTGCCTTGACACCTCCTCAGCCCAGGCAAGTGACAAGTCCCCAGCCTGCTGTCTACACTCTTCCTTCCCCGGCCGGAGGCTGCCCTAGGAAGTCAGTCAACTCCTAGGACTTCCACTGGGACCTTGTGCACGAAGGCTCCACGGCTGCGCCCCAGTCAGGTCAGCCCTGGGGACCCCTTGCTGTGTCAGAGGCAGGACTGTGGCTGATCCAGGGAGGCCCAGGGGCACAGGCACTCCACACTTCCAGGTACAAAAGGGGACCCACAGCCCTGCCAGCTGCGTCTCCACCCAAACCACTGCCGGCAGGGAGCACCTCAAAAACAAAGTCGCCTCGACGCCCAGGAGAGCAGCGGCAGCACCTGCCCTCGCCCAGCACTTCCAGGGTTTTGAGAAACAGGACGTCAGCCTGCTCAGCAGGGGCACACAGTGGGCGCCAGTTCCACACCATTTTTTTTAAAGTTAAAAAGATGGCATTTCTGGGATGGGAAGAAACTCTTAGTGACGTGGTACAAGTTTCAGTTTGCAGAGTTCTGGAAGACAACCTAGCAATATGTGCTCAAAGGCTTCAAAACAACTCTACTGCTAGGAACCAACCCTAAGTAAACAAAAAAGATACACAAAGAGACTCAGGCCCAAGATTAATCTCAAAGAATAAGAAGATTAATCACAGCACTACTTGTACTAAAAGCATAAGTAGCCAGTGTTAATTGGTTTATGATAAACCCGGTGTTGTAATTACCAAACACGTGTTAATTCACTTAACCTTCATGATGACTCTATGGGTAAGAACTTTGGTCATTATCATCCTATACAGGAAGAAATGGAGGCACAGAAGGGTTAGGTAATTTGCCTAAGGTCACAGAGCAAACAAGTAGCTTAGCCTGTATTTGAACACAGGATATTCAGGGCCAGAGCACGACAGCTTAATCACCATGCTACTTGGCCTTTCTTCTTAAAAATAGGAAAAGAGTTTTAAAAATTTGTGTCTGTGGAAAAATAAAACTTTAAAGGGAAGAGTTGAAGGTGGAGACAACCTGAGCATCCACCCAACGACCGAGGCAAAGGCAGCCGCCCCCACGACCAAAGACAGCCAGGGAAAGAGCAGGGTGTGCGTCCTCGGCCGGGACCCGCTGTGCTGGGGGCAGGAGGCCCTCTGCACACCCAGAGGGCGGGCGCTCCGAGCCACTGACCTGTGGTCTTCTCCGTGAACACCACCTTGGACTCCGCCGTGAAGTTCTGCCCCGTGAGGATCATCTGCTGGCCCCCGTAGACCAGGCAGCTGTCGATGTCCTGCCGCTCCACCATGGGCAGCTCGTGGGCGGACCGCTGGGCTGCGGGCAAGAGGAGAGACATCACTGTGACAGGGAGACAGCTGCTCGGAAGAGCCCGGCAATTCAACAGGGCGCTCCCCGCCCACGGCTGTCGCCACCACCACGCACACGTGGACCCCCCAGGACAGGGGTCTCTGCACAGGTGCTGACCTCCCCAAGGCGCCTGAGTGGCCGCGGCTGCTTCTCCTCTAACGACATGAATCCCATGGCCGACGCCTGTTTCCTACTCATTTCTAAAGGTCGCCGTCCTCTCCTCCGCTAGCCTCGCTCTCTCCTGCAAAACCCGCTGAACACAGACCCGCTCCTGGAGGACGTGCTGTTTCTTCACCCCGGAATCGGCTCTGGTTCCTGACACGACCTCTAACGCAGGCCGGGACCGCCCCACCGCCTCATTTCCCAGAAGCCCCGATCACTCTGCCCCTGCCGCCCTTCCAGAAGCTTCTCTCTTCTGTACAACACACCCGTGCATTTACACCTTCTGGCACTCTCTTCCCCAGCGCTGGCGGCTCCCTCCGGGCTGCCTGCAGCCCCCGTTCTACGAGGGCTCCTCGGCCCCACCGTGAAACCGCAGCCCCCCACAGCTGTGGTCGGAGGCCCCCTCCATCCTGTGTTACTGTCTGCCCTTCAGAGAACTTTCCTTTTCTGGTATGTTGTGTGCAGCTTTTCTAGCTTATCTCCCTTGACGTCCTCCACTAGGACGTCAGCCGCAGGAGACGGGGGCTTCCCTTCAGTCCTGCTCTAGGCCTAGGCCAGAATCAGTGCCGGCACCTGCAGGAGGGGCTTGCGCTGGGCGGGGGGAAGCGGGGGCGCAGATGTGGCTCGAGGGACCCCTTGGTGTCTCCCTCAGTACGTTCACCAACAGCCAGAGTGAGAGCGAGATGGAGGACCAGGGCAGGCCTCTGCCAAGCACCAAATGAGGCTCCAACGCTGAGACGCCCACAGCCACCTTCTGAGGAAGGAAATATCAACTCATTCACGTTTGACTGGGTAGAAACGAAAGCTGAGATCAGGTCCACTTGGCCACGTGGTATATGGTGAGGCTCAGATTAGAACCCTCTGGAGCAGGTCTGCCCGGCCCCAGAGCCCGATCTCTCGGCCCCTTCAGCAGCCACTGGTCCTTGCAGAAGGCAGCTGCAGCAGAGGACGCAGACGGTTGCCTCTGCTGCTCCCCTGGGCAGGTGACAAGCAGGTCTCAGCCACAGCCGGGGCCCCACCTCTTCGCCCCTTCCCGGCCCAGCCAGGAGGCTGCCCTCCCCCCGCCCCCTGGTGAGTCAGCCCCAGCTCTTGGCCTTCCTCCCAGAGCTCAGAGAACTGGGCAGCAGGCCAGCCCCTTCCATGCCAGAGGCCTACAGACCTCCCCATCCGGGAGCCTGGGCAGCAGCCGCGTGAGGCCCAAGGCCCAAACTTAACCCTTGCCTCCTGCCCGAGCAGGCTTGGCGGCCCAGCAGCGGAGCATCCCCTCCCGGCCAGACTGCCGGGGCCACCCTGAGGGAGCAGCAGTAGAGGGTCCCAGACACTGCAGCTCGGAGGTGCAACCCAGCAACCCGCACAGTCCCGTCCCTGGCTCTGACTATTCCCAGAGACCAGCCTGCCACACCCCTTCCAAGGGACTGCCCGCTCGCTCGCTCGAGGATGCAGTAAAAGGCCTCTCAGCAGAAGCTGCTAATTCCTCCCACATGGCGGGGTTATTAATCCTTTCTTTCAATATTGGAGTTCTGTGATGGCTTCCTAATTGAGCTGCCACAAATGGAGATTTATTAGCAGTGAAAACAGCAGCTGCCGTCCCAGCCTTGAAGATCGGCCTTTGATGAAGCTGGGGGCTGCAGGGGCTCTGGGCACCGGGGAAGGGTGGGGAGGGGGCCAGGGCCGCCCCTCCCGGTTTACAGGTGGAAAACCTGAGTCATCGCTACTGGGCAAGCCCGCCTGGGGCCCGCAGCCAGCCAGCCAGCCCAGCCGGGACTGGACGGGGCAGGCTGGGCGCTGGGCGGGAGGCTGGCCCGGAGGGACGCTGCTCTGTGAATCACCGCCCTGCTGGGCACACTCGCCCACTTCCTGACTCGGCCTCACGGCTTCTCCCTGCAAGCCACACAGCCTCGAGCACCCACCGACGGCCTTGGTGCAGGCTGCTTTCCTGTCTGTGCATGAAGGGAGCTTATCTTTCTAAGGAAAGCCAAGAGAGAAAGGGAGCAGAAGAGTCCCGCCAGCCTCGCGTCTCAAAGCCTGGGCAGAGGCACCTATCAGGAGCCAGGCCACAAACACAGGGCCTCAGCCCTCCTGGACCTCCTGGTGGCACTGGAGTGAGCCAGGACTGAGACACAGCAGACACACAGGCCTGCTCCACAGCCCGGGTCCTGGCCTCCACACAGCCACGCTCGGGCTGGGCCATCCTCTGTGGCGGAGGCGGTTCTGGGTCCTGCAGGGTGCTCAGCAGCTTCCTGGGTTTCAACCCGCCAGTGCCCTGCCCCCACCCCACCCTGAGCCGTGACAACCAGAGCGTCTGCAGGCGTGACGAATGTCCCCGAGGGAGGAGGGCAGGGCACTACGTTATCCCTGACTAAGTGACAGCTCTAGAGAATGTGACTTGAATAGTCCCAGGGTAGAAACCCAGTGCAGACCGTATTTAAAATACATATATATTAAAAGACAGTTCTGCTGGGCATGGCGTCACACACCTATCATCCCAGCAGCCTGGAGGCTGAGGCAGGAGGATCACAGTTTTAACACCAGCCTAGCCAAACTATCTATCTCAAAATAAAAAACAACAAGGGCTTGGGCTGGGGAGATAGCTCAGGTGGTACAGTGCTTACCTTGCAAGCACAAGCCCTGGGTTCAATCCCCAGCACCACAAAAGAAACGGGCTGGGGATGTGGCTCAGTGGCAAAGCAACCCTGGGTTCCATCTCCTGTACTCCTCCCCGCAGCAAAATGACAATCCTGACGATTCCAGGGGCCACAGCCAGGCGGGTTGCTGCAGGGTGGCGAGGGCAGAGTGCTAAGAGCAGCAGGAGGACACACTGGGACAGACAGCCAGGGCTGCGAGTCCTGCGTCTGCACCCCTGCTGTGGTCACTTCTCCGAGTCACAGAGGTCTCCTGGGTGACACTGCTCTTCAGGGCCTGCTTCACACGGCAAGAGATCATAGGTATCAGTACGTGGACGTGGTCAGACCACAGCCGGTAAAATATCTGCCATCAACCCACCTGCCCGTGGAGGGATAAATAGAAGGTATCTAACCAGGCAAAAAATACTCAGTCGAGTAGAGAAACAAAACCCTAAAACCTCAGAAACACTATGCTAAGTGAAAGGGACGAGTCACAAAAGGACAGGTGTCCTACGATCCCATTTATTTGAAATGTCCAGTGGGCAAACCACAGAGAGAGAGAGCAGACCGTGGTGACCAGGGACCGGGAGGGACGGGAGGGACTGATACTAGGTGCCGGGTTTCTTTTTATGGTGCCTGGTGTCGGTCTAGAACTTAGAGAGAGCTGGTGGCGGGGCCAAGCTGCGAGCGAACCTAAATCCCACTGAATTACACACTTTAAGATGGTTACAATGTAAGTTTTGTGTTCCGTGTGTGTAGATACAATAAAAGATCTGACATAAAAGATCATTCAGCCGGGGCCTGGAGCTCAGCACACCCAGGGAACTGCAGCCTGTTAACTGTTTGGTACAGCAAGTCCCTCCATGGGGTTGGCCAGGCTTGGTGCCCAAACTGCAGGTTCAACACGCAGCCCTGGGCTGGCCTTCACTGAGCCTGTGTGACCGCCCATGCACTCCCAGAGCCCTGTTACTACTGTGGCTCTTGGTGGATTCTGTGCCACAAGCCAGGTCCCCTGACCCTGGCTGCCACAGGCAGCAGAATCACCAGGCTGGGGCAAGCTCTTCATGAAACTGCACAAGGCCACCAGGCACACCCGGACCTTAGCAGGGGCAGGACATGTGCCTCCTGACAACCTTTCCAGGTGACTTGCTCCACGCGTTTGTGTGAGAGCTGAGCTCCACACTGAAAGGCCACCTGAGGACAGGGGAACTCCTGGGGCAGGCCCGGGTCCTCAGAGAGCCCAGAGGCAAGCAAACAAATCCGATCAGCCTCTGAAAGAGGAACTGGGGGCGGCAACAGCAACCAGCATGACCCCCCCCCCCCCCGGGGCCCTCATCGCCATCTGATGCAACTTCCGCCACAAATGGCTGCTGATTGGGGTGCCCAGGGCCTCAGGCAGGGCTCTCAGGAGGCCCATGCCCCGGGGGCCCTGCCGACTCTCCAGTTTGCATTCACTTTGAGACTCCAGACCATCTGAACCCCAGCAGCCAGCTTCCTAACCAAACCAAGGGCCTGGGTTTAACGGCATCCCTGGGAGTCGGGGCCTGGCCTGCTGAACTGGCACCCCTGCCCCTGCTTAAGCTCCCGGGCAGCCCCGGCAGCGTGACTTTCCCAGCTCGGCTGCTGCTCCAGCTTCTGGCACATCATAAAGCGGCTCAGGGTCTTGTGTTTTATGAGCCCTGACTCCACGGTGCTGTTGGTCTAGTCACCGGTGTTTATCTTCACCACGACAGCGCTGGCCTGGAGGGAAGAGCGCCAGCACGCGGGGCCCCAGGCGGAGCCCACACCAGCCGCCCCCGGGCGGCCTGCGAGCGCCTGCCAGCGGGACCCTGTTGCCTGTGCACAGCTCATCTTGTCACAGGACTGGGTGGCCAGGAATGATGGCCGACCCAAGAACCCAGGAGGGAAGCAGGGAGGCAGGCCCACCCAGAAAGCCGTCCTGCAGAGGGCGGTTCTGTCAACCTGGAGCCGAGGCCCCAGGCACACACTCTTAATGTCATCACGCAGGCACATCGCAAGGTGACGTCAGCTCTGGTAAAGGTGCTGCAGGGTGACCGCCGAGTCCCAAGCCCTGGCCAGTGGCGACCTGGTGCTGGGACTAGGGGCAAGGCGCGTGACCCCCAGCCTCCACGGGAACGACGGCGCCGCAGCTCAGAGCTGTTCCGCCTGAATGAGCTCAGGCCTCTCTCCGGGCTCAGGGCCTGTGAGCTGCTGTGGCCACAAAGCAGAACTTGCTCCCACTCGGGAGTCGGGGACACAGTCTCCCAGAGAAGGGGCGTCCCCGAGAGCTCACAGATGAATGAAGCAGGGATCTGGACCCGGACTGTGGGATTCCACCACCCTGAAAAACACCCGGAGCAGGGCCTGCGGAGAGCCAGCCGCTGGTACAGCCAGGAGCGGCCCCCGCCCTCCCAGTGGTCACCACCTGGCCCAGGAGCTGGCCGCCGTGCTCTGCCGCTGCGAGCCCTCCTTGTCTCAGCCTCGGGTCCCTGTCCCTGGCTGCGGGCCTGGCCTGGCCCAGCACACAGTGCTGACTCAGCCTCGCCCTGGGGGCTGCAAGTGGAGCCAGCAGACAGCCCCGCAGCCTCCCCGCTGGCTGGTCCCCAGGTCTTCCCTGGGGGTGGTATGACAGAGGGACTAAATTACCCCCGAGTGCGGGCTCAGCTCCGAGAGGGGCTGTCGACACTCACAGCACAGGAATGGAGAGTGCAAGACATGAGGCCACCTCCTTGTGGGTCACTTCAGGGGGCCTGAGCTTCCTCCCGGAAGTGGCCCATGGTACCCAAGCCAGGAGACCTGGCTCCTCTCCTCCCATCTCCATGGCACCGCTGCTGAGCAGAGGTATTTCCCCTCCTGATCAGATGATTATTCTACCATTTCAACAAGCACTGCCCCTTAGAATGTTCCAGACATCTCCATATGACAAGACCCTCCCTGAGGGCTGCATGAACCCCCTCCTAGCTGATGAGCTCTCCCTCATGGAGGGAACTGGACAACTTGCACAGAGAAAGGAGCCTGGGCTTCACCCCGGCTCCACCCTCTCCCCTGAGCTGGGACAAGAGCAAGCCGCTTGTCCTTTCTGAGCTCCCTGCTGGGTGTGCTCCTGGGGGCACGCGTCAGGGCTCAGTAACGACCACTCCACACAGCGTGAGTGAACCCACCGAAGGAAGCCTCAGGACCCGCCTCCTGGGCCTGGCGCAGGTGGGTGCGACCTGACGTGTGTGCCTGTGGGCACCCCGGGGCAGCCCGGGACAGCAGTGCCTTCCCTGCTCCCACAGAACTGGCCTAGGGAAGGGCCAGTCGAGTGACCAGATCCACCAGCAGACAAGCTGCCCACACTTTCCTGCGATCTCTGGGGCAGCCCTCTCCCGGCCCGGGCGCCTCGGGCAGCTGGCTGTGTGGCTCGCAGCCCCCTCCCCTGCAGCCCCCAGTGTGGGCGAACCTCCTGCCTGGCCAATGCTCAGTGCCCACACTGCATCCAAGACCCACGGGCACACACTCTCGAGGGACTCCCAGTCCCGGGGGCGGGAGGGGGCCCTCTGGGGACCTGAGCTGCCTGCTGATGTACCGTGAAATGACTCCGCGCTGAGGTTCTGGCCCACAGTCAGCTGTCGCTGTGACGGAGCTCGGCCCCGAGTCAGCAGATGCTCAGTCGCCTGGCCCCTGTGAGCGCAGTGACCACAGGTGGTCTCGCGTTCCCCTGCTTCCCCTCCCATCCATGAAGGGGGGACAGGAACCCGGTTCACGGAGCAATGGTGGCAGTGGCCCCCCTCCTTCGCCTCCCAGTGGCCCCCCTCCTTCGCCTCCCTCCCGGCCCTCGCACCCCTTCCTCTTTCATCAGATCTTTATTCATTCCCGAGGCTTCCCATTTTGCTTAGAATAAAACCCCAAGTCCCAGGTGTCTCCAGCCCCCTTCTGCTCCTCTCCTGCCTCTTCCACTCCAGCCTCGTGGCTCCTCTGTGTTCCCGGGCCTGTCCCTGCTCCAGGGCCTCTGCACTTGCTGGACCCTCGCCGGGACCACACTCCCCCTCACCCGGGGCCAGGTGAACCTGCCACCTCCCCCCCGGGGCCTCTCAGGTCAGCAAGACTCACGTTGGGCTCCCCACCCAGCCCCGGGACTCGGTCCCTGTGGTTTAGTTTCAGACGCTGCCTTGCTTCCTTATCGTCTGTTTTCCCCACTAGATTGTGACCTCTGGGGACGCAGGGACATTGTTTTGTTCTCTGCTGGGTCCCTGGTACCCAGAACAGTGCACACTGCACTCCAAATCTATTTTAAGCAGAAAGAACGAGTGCTCGGAAGCCCCAGAGAACGACGTGACTTGTCTGACTTCCGGCAGGAGCAGGTGGGCGAGGAGAACTCTTGATCACAAAGAGAAGAACGGTCAATATGCTACTCTGGGCTCACTTGCTTCTGGGGTTTTCCTAAAGCAAGCATGTCCCAGGCAGCTTTAGCTCCATGTCCCAGGCAGCAGCCGGGGAGTGTCGAGGGCATTAAGGGGAAGAAAAAGACCCGAAGAAACTGCACTTCCACCGGGAGTGCCGCCTGACCCTGTCACACACACACCCCAGAAACCACTCTGAAAGAAACCACGTCCCTGATCAGCAAAGCCAGAACCAAAAGCCTCCAGAGGAAAATGCAAGAGGCCATCTCTGCGCCTTTAGATGGGCACCGATCCCTGGAGAAAGAAGAACACATGGGGCTTCCTCGGGGGAGCTGATCCTCATACAGAACACCCCTCGGACAACAGGGAAGCTGGGGCGAAGACGACGCGGACACCCACACCAGACCAGGACTCCAGCCGCCACAGGTTAAAAACGGCCACACAACAATGACACCAGTAGGAGCCAGCTTTTAAAAACGGGCAAAAGAAAGCTCACAGATATACCAGGCACCCCGTGAACAGGGGCCAGGATTAGTCATCAGGAAAAGCAAATCAAAACCACCACGAGATCCCACGTTACTCTAGAATGGCCCAAACTGAAAAGACAGAGGATGCCAAACGTGGGTGAGGACCAGGGGCAGAGTGTTCCAGAGCCTAAGGATGAAAGAGCCCCTCCGCCCTCCGGCCCAGCAGAGCGTCCCTGGTGTCCACCCTGGAGAGCTAATGCACCACCCTCAAAAGGCCCTGAGCAGGAATGTTGGGCAGCCGTGTCCATTAGTCCCAAGCCCTGGGGACAAATCAAAGGTCAAAATCAGTGGCACAAACAATTGCTCTGTTCCTACAGTCCTGCCCAGCAATGAAGAAGAACAAACCACTGACCCTGCCACAGTGCCAAGGTCTCCAAACACAGAGCTGAGCACAGACAACGGGACCCTGAAGGGCGTCCACCATACGGATCAATTCTAGCAAGTTCCAACAAGTTCTAATCGATGTGGCTGCCTCTGCAGGTGGGGTGGGAAGAGGTGCTGGCCCAAGGGACAGCAGCATGGAGTGCTCGGGGTCTGGCTGAGAATAGTGACCACTCACAATTGTCAAAAATCACCCAACTGGATGCTTATGATCTATGCAATCTACAGTATCTCGATT
The DNA here is from genome assembly GCF_902686445.1 of Sciurus carolinensis. Classification (NCBI taxonomy): domain Eukaryota; kingdom Metazoa; phylum Chordata; class Mammalia; order Rodentia; family Sciuridae; genus Sciurus; species Sciurus carolinensis. The sequence goes on along the minus strand of NC_062214.1, from coordinate 9,835,632 downwards.
ACGCCTCAGTAAAAAAGATAAGGGTGGGAGGACAGAGGGAGGGGGAAGGAGGAACAGGAGAAAACTCACCTCCCGCCCCCGCCCCCGCCCTCCTGTAACCTGAGTGGAGTGCATCTGCCTTCCCAGCGGCGGCAGCCCACGGGGCTGGTTTAAGGCTGCATTAGGTGTTTTCTGAAATGCAACGCATGGAGAGGCCCAGGTGCAGGCCGAGTTGCAGTGAGTCATGGCTGGAGGGGTTCCGGTAGGTTCTCTCGGGACGGGGAGCTGGTGCCTGCAGTCTCCCCACCAGGCAGCTCGAAAAGCTTGGTTCCTCTCACTTTATCAATATTCTAGAGGCTTCGCTGTGCGCCAGGCCCTGCAAACACCTGGTCCAGCCCTAACCGGGGAGGCTAATGTTGTGGAGCACAAGGGGCCCCACACCCTGTAGCCAGGACACTTTCCCATGCAGGACTGACCTGGGCCCTAGATAAGGGACTGAAGGAGGGAGGGGAGGGCTCTGGGTCGGCAGACTCCACTTGGCCCTACATGAGACTTATTAGGGGACCCCTGGAAAGTGTCCATGTCCAGGCTGCACCCCACAAACAGAGCCTCAGGGTCTCCAAGGTGGGGACCTGTATCTATAATTTAATGTACCTGTATGATATATAGAAAACATTGTTACAATCTATACAACTCACAGAGAGATGTTATATAGGTACAGCTATCTCACCAGGGACCCTTGGGGAGAGCCCAGGTTGAGAGCCCGAGTTGGCAGAGAAGACAGTCAGGAGTCAGCAGAGAAAGACCCCAGTGCCCTGAGAACTGAGGAGGAGGGGGAGGAGGGAAGTCAAGAAACATCCAAGGAGAGGTCGTGGCCAGTGTCCCCCCTTCAAGCCTCATGTCCATCTGACACCTTCCTTGGAAACAGGGTCCTTGCAGATATAACCAAGGCAAAGATGGCTAAGAAACCATCCATTAGGGATGACCTAATCCAGTGAGGGTGTCCCGAAAAGGACAGAGAAAACCAGGAGAGGACGAGGCAGAGGGCGACATCTACACGCAGAGCTCACCAAGGAGCACCAGGTGGTCCTGCAGCAGGGAGGGCTTTGGGACACTCTCCCTTGGTGTCCCAACACAGCCACCCGTGGCCCTTGACTTCAGGCATCTGCCTCCAGGACCCAGATGGAATAAATGTCTCAAGCTTGAGCTGCCAGTGGTAGCTGCCCAAGAGGCCTAGGAGACCAACACGGCAGGAAGCAAGGCCCACCGGGCCACTGTGCAAAGAAGGACTTGAAGCTGGGACCACCGAGGAGCCAGGGAAGTGGCCTGGGTGCAGGCGGCAGGCAGCTGCGCTGGCGAGGAGGGCTGCCAGGCTGCCACTAAGCCAGGCGGAGGGAGGCTTGCTGTGTGGGAGGACCCCAGCAGCCCCTTCTGATTTCTGCCCCATCCCAGGAAAGTGGGTGGGGTGGACAGTGCCTGTGGAGACGGGGGTGGGGGTGGCGCTCCGAGGTCGGGAGCATGGGAGACTCCACATTCTGGGTGGGAATACGGCAGGGGGCGAGGCAGGAGGAGAGGCAGTGCCCTGGTATCACTGAGACCAGTGGAAACAGACAGGAGATGTGGGGCACCCTTCTGTGCAAAGTGAGGCTGGCCCTCAGGCAGGCTGGCCTGGGGATGAACAGAGAGAAGCACTCTGCACGATCAGCCCCAAGACGGGCTCTGGTGGTCAGTTCATGTCCTTCTAGAATCTGAGAACTCACCCTTGTTTCCCGAGATGGTACACAAAAGGCAACTTCCAAGCAAACAAGCCGACCCTGCAAATAAGTACCAGCCCACTCTGCTCCCCTGCCAGTCAACCCCTCGGACAGGTACGCACTGTCAACGGCCGGGAGCACTTACTGCACACATATGGTGTCCACACATGTCATCCACAGACTGTCAGGAGATACTTATCGACTATATCACAGCAAGTCAGTTGGTCAGTAAGCATTTATAGACTACCTGACACTGGGCTAGGAAAACAGAACAAAGAAATAAAGAAAAACGGTGGAGATTCTGGGTGAGAGGGAGAAAGGACAAGAGGGAGCCCAGGGTGGTGCCACCAGAAAGTTTTGAAAACTCAGAGAGGCAGGTATTTCATAGAACTAGGAAGCTGGGAGATCAGGCTTTGCCACCCACAGAGTAAAAGTGGGTGAATCACTTTACCAAGAAAGTCTCGTTTTCTTATCTCTAGAACAAGGCAGGTGAATCAGTGTAGTGCTTTTAAAAAAGAAAAGAAGAGAAAGCACATTTTCAAGCTTCAAAACAATTTTCTAATGCCCCAGTGACCTTGTAGGAGGAGTAAGGTTCAATTATGATTCTTAAAGACTCAAACTGAGGCCAGAAAAGTTGATCTGAGGAGCAAAGAAAAGACACAGGCTTGGGCAGGTGGCCCTGCTCGGGCCAGAAAGTGAAGACTTTATCTGCTCAGAATCCCCCAGATCACTGGGGAAGAGCCTGCATCACCTCCCCACAGCTTCCTAAGATGTCAAGCACCAAGGAGCCTCCGAGACCCACATTCAGTGAGGGGAATTCCGACGTTCCTACATGTCAAGGGCTCCACACCTGTCCCCTTGGTTATCTGCTGTGGGGCCTTCCTCTCCTAGCTCAGGATACAAACTCATTACCAACTTGGCCACCCAGGAAGCAGCAAGAAACCAGAGCCCTCCTCTAGCCATTTCCAAAGACCAACCAAGACCAAGCAATGGTTGCTCTCCCAGAGAAGAGCAGCTACTACCTGTTTCTCACCCAAAGGACCAGTCTTCCTCAGCCCTTTCTGCTGAAACAATCCTGCTTTCCCATCACTCAACTGTAGCTCAAGACCACCTCTGATTAACAGAAGCCACCGGCAAGATTTGCCTGAGCCACAGAGTATTTTAAATTTGTTGCCATTTGTTATCAATTTGTATGAGTGTGCCAGAGACTGAATCCAGGGCCCTGTGCATGCTGACCACAGTTTCCACCACCAAGGAACATCCCAGCCCGGTCACCATCTTTAAAATATCGAGAGCCATTTGGTGGTGCACACCTGTAATCCCAGTAGCTTGGGAGGCTGAGGCAGGAGGATCTCAAGTTCAAAGCCAGCAACTTAGCAAGGTCCTAAGGAACTTAGTGAGACCCTGACTCAAAAGAAAAGATAAAAATGGCCGGGGATATGCCTTAGTGGTAAAGCGCCCCTGGCTTAAATCTCTAGTACCACAAAAATAAAATTAAATAAGTAAATAAAACCTCAGGAGACTTTTGGTTTGTGTTTTACAATTTAAAGATCTGGCCATGCTGAGTCCACATTCCCACGTGAGAATCTTGGCTGGAGCATGGTAACAGCAGCCCAGGTGGGGAATTTGCCACTGATCCCCAGTCTCCTCCAGTCCTACTGTCTGCCCCCAACCCACTGCTCCTGATTCTACCACCTTCCCCGTCCTCTGTAGGAAATTGGTTATGATACCTACTGTGGCCAAATGTCCAATAAAAAGAAAAAAAAGTCCTGAAACACAATTTAACATGGAACATGATTATAACAACATAAAAGACTTATTTTTTTGATATAGGAAATTGAACCCAGGGGTGCTTAACCACTAAGCCACATCCCCAGCCCTTTTCGGTATTTTATTGACAGACAGGGTTTCACTGAGTTGTTTAGGGCCTGAGTTGCTGAGGCTGGCTTTGAACCTGTGATCCTCCTGCCTCAGCCTCCCAAGTCGGTGGGATTACAGGCATGGGCCATCGCACCCGGCACA